>NC_051262.2:17406276-18606276 GCF_015237465.2 Chelonia mydas | reverse complement strand
CAAGCCCTGCATTTTTAGTTATGCAACAGACTGTATAGCTGAGACACCCAAGAACTGGGGGATGAGAACAGGAAGGATGAGAACAGGCATGAGGGCAGATCTTTCAGACACTCCAAAGTTTCCTACAAGGGAGAAAAATGGGCAGGGATACACCAGGACACACACTTGGGCCCTATCTGACACTGGGCTTTGGAAGCAGCATGAACCTGCAGTTCCAGCTAAATCAGTTCCAAACACATTTGGGCTGAACAGTATAAACTTGGTCAAACTAGTAGTTATTTTCAAAACCCACCAAGGGGACATACTGTGCATGGGGGCTGGTGAGGTTTTAGCTCTTCACATCTATCTCTAGACCTAGAGCCCTCAACCATGTCAGAGCTCCAGCGTATTAGCACTAAACAAATGCATGGTAAATAACAGTCCCTATTCCCCACTGAGCTAACAATCTAGACATAATTGCTGGGTTAAAAAACAAACAAACAAAAAAACAGAGGATGTGGTAACAAACAGACTAGCTATACTCACAGTTCATAGGAGAGTTAAGCTAAATTACCCTGCTCCAGATAGCAGCAAAGCCAGCTGCTGTCCAAGAGGAGGGATAAACAGTCAGGGACTCTCTCCAAACACACTTCAAATTAAAACCAAATTCACTAAAAAAATAAATAGATCCATTTATAGTTTAAATTACATCAGCTCTTGGCCACCCAAACCCCTCTCCATTATAATGAAGCACCCTGACCTGGGAGCTCAGGAAATGTTTGGAACAAGACAGCTGAAATGTCAATGTTCAGTACAAGACCTCCCACTTCGTTAAATTTGCTCATCATTTTTTGCTTCCTGGTCCAGCACAAACACAGTTAGTTCAAGGGCCCAGGTGTGTTCATGGAACTGGACAGGAAATGATTTTCAGAAATAGCAAGCTGGTGCCCATCTCCTTTAGAACTCTCTAAGCAGGGTCAGCGTAGGAGTTGAACTGGGCAGTGTCTGCAGAGACGCGTTTTGCTGAATGCTCAGCAATTAGTCAGTGGTTGTCTAGTCTTCTGTAGCCACATTCCAGGACACATGAAGCTAGGGATGTGTCTATATAAAGAACCAATATCTTCCTAGTAATCCAATGCGCTGAAATGAGGAAGGACTATGGGATAAAAATAAAAGCAACTTTTTCTTACAAAACAGTTTTGTACACTCTATAAAGCTACCTTTGGCAGCAAAACTGTTCTGTTTCGCTGACAAAATAAAACCACCTTGATGAGAAGCATGGAGCTTTTTGTGGCAGAGTTAAAGCAACAAAAGCGTCAGTGTAGGTGCTGCTGTTTGTTATGTCGACATAACTGGCCTCCCCCAATATCTCACAATGCCCGCTTTGTTCACTGTTTTGAAGTTGGCTACCCTGCATCTAGCTAGGCAGGCATGTGCCCCTCCCCTTTCAAATCTCTGGGAACTTCTGACGTTTCTCAGCATGGAGTGCTCACAGAGCTGCTGAGGAGACAGCTCCTGGTAGCTGAGGAGGCTATGGGAGAACTCAGAGGGAATCACAGAACCATTAATGTAGAAGGGGGGGGGGGCTGATATGGGGGGAGGGCATCCCCTTCCCTCAGGATTGGTTGCTCAGGCAGCTGTGTCAATTTAAGAGACACCATGCAAACACTCTTCCCCCCTCCCTCCCCCAAAACACACGGTCTCTCTCACATATCTATTCCCCACACACACAATCTCTCACTCACTTCCCCAGTCTGTCTCTCCCACCTCACACACACACGCCCTGTCACACACTCTCCCTTCCCCCTTCTCCCCACCCCACTTTAGTTGAAAAGCAGCTGGCAATCTCATAGGATGCCCATGGAGCGATGGGATTGAGAAATCTACATCATAGGATGCTGTACCTGGCCCATGAGGCATTGCAAACCCTTCCCAAAGTACCCTATGCCCAGTCAGATAACTGCCCACAGTGCATTACTCTGTGTCAATGCAAGAGCTGCTAGTGTGGATGTGCTCTGCTGGAGCATAATGTAGACATGCAACAGTGGTTTAATGAAAGTGGCATAACTTTTGTTGACAAAACTCTGTAGTGTAGACAAAGCCTTAAAAGAGACACTTATTCTGGTATAAGAGTGTCTCCATACCAGAGGTGGCAACAACACTGTCAGTTTAAATTCACACCTTAGTTCATACAGAAAACACCTTTCCCATGTAGAGAGTGCCTGAGTTAACAGTAGGATTGGGATTGTGAGGGCACCAAAGCAACACTACGGCAGTCTACAGGCTAGGAGTTTGATTTATATCAGCTGAAGTTTTCCCATATCAGGATGTGAATAGCTGCCAGTAACTTCAGGGAAAATTACTGTACACTGCATCTGAAGACTAGAGCTGCAAGGCAGCAACTATGCTGCTGATAGTAAAGAGCCATCCCTAGCAGTGCAGAGACATCAGCTGGCATAGGCTTACCACACCATGGAACAGGTAAAGGAGAAGAGAAGGCTAGAAGTGACCCACAAAGTATTAAAAAGAAGGATGTACCATTTTTTACGGTGTTCTCTTGCATGATTTATTACCTTGGCAAAAAACAGGAATGTGAAGTCTGCTGGGGGTCTCAGAAATGGGTACTTTGAGCACTCACATCTGAACTGAAGGGACGAAATTGTGTAGCTTAAAGAGACATCTTTTCTCCGAAGCGCAGTAAAAGAAGCGTCAACAAAATACAAAGTGATTATAATAATTAAAAATCACTTCCCCTCAGTCGCTGCAGCTTTCAATGTGGTCTCTGTCACAATTTCACTCATTCTGTAGTCACCACAGAATCTCCCAAGACAGTGAGCTGTAGCTCACGAAAGCTCATGCTCAAATAAATTGGTTAGTCTCTAAGGTGCCACAAGTACTCCTTTTCTTTTTGCGAATACAGACTAACACTGCTGTTACTCTGAAACCAAGATAGACAAGATCTGAAGCACTAATCTAAAAGAAGAAGCAGAAAACACTGACAAAAACCTTTCAGCAACAAGCAGCAAAAAAAGACAAGCCTGATTCCTTCCCATCTCCCCAAGTCCTTTTTAAAGAGCAGTACCAGGAGCCAAGAAACCTAGGTTCTATTCCAAGGTCTTCCTGTGTCAGTTTCCCCATCTGTAAATTGGGATAATGCTTCCCTGTGGCAGAGGAGCATGGTGAAATGTAATTCATTACTATTAGTGAAGAAGAGCTTTGAGATGGGAATGAAAGGGGCTAGGAGAACGACAACACGTTCTCTGGGCTAGAGCTCTGCACGAGACTAGTGTAGAGACCCGCAGTAGGGCTGGGATCTCGCAATAGTGGGAGCAGGTGGGAGTAGGATTAAAAACAATCCAGCATAGGGCTCCACTCAGGGCAACTTCATCTTTTATCAGAGTTTGTTCTTTAACACACTTTCAAAATTCTAATTTATTCTCCACCTCACCGTTCCAGATTACTCTGCCATATTACCAACTCTTCACATAATACACCAGGGTGAGAGTGAGGGAGGGGGAAGAGACAGTAGAATTCACCCTTGGACTATTTTACTTATCTTTCTTTTAAGGACTCTAGATAACATGTAGAGACCTGTAGCAGATTCCAGTGAGGCAAGTGCTCCTCATTGGTCATGTGCTGCCTGTGTTACTGGAGACTAGGGAGACACGACATTTTAAAAATACACAGCTACAGGTTTTTAGGGGAGCGGGTCTCCATGTCTACAGGGGACCAAGGCTTAGCTGAAAGGGAATGTAACTGTTGCTAGAGCTGTTAGGCACCTGCTAGAGGGTCTCCATATCCGCTTAACCCAACATTAAAACACCCGAGTCCTTTGAATCATACTTTAAATGTATTCACTTGTGGAAGAAAATAAATTTTTTTTAGGTTGGAATGCAACAAAATTAGAGACAGCTTTATTTTAGGCAATTGCCAGGGAAGAAATATAGCTGACAGAGTATTTTTGCTTCAGTTTTTTTAAAGTATAAACAATAAGCTATTAACATTTATATTTTTTATGGAATGCATCAATTAAAAAACATTTGCAATTTATGTTATGTTTTGCTTATTTTTGTTTTTATAATATTTGTAAGGTTAGGTTACATTGATTTTGTTTTTTATTTGCTATAGACACAGTTTGCTTTTTTAAGTTTTGCATTATGAGATTTTAGAGTTAGCTTGACTGTGCTTTGTTTTGATATAACTGAGGGGCTTATAGTTAAATTTTTTAATTTTTGTTTTTATATTTTTTTTGTGCGGTCCTCAGCACAACTAACATTTTAAAATTTTTAATTGCATTATGCTTTGTATTTTTGTTTTTAGTTTAAAAGGGTTAGGACTATTTTTATAAATTTTAGCTGGATATAATGATAATGCATGATTAGTATGAATATGAAAGGCATTTTTGTTATTACTTTTTTTATAACAACATTTTTATACTAAACAAAAGCAAGATAAGCATTACTGTTTTTATTGTAACAATATGCTGGGGTTGATTTATTGCTTTAGTTATATAGCACATTACTTTATAATTAATACATAAAGTAGACACTTTATAGGCTGTATGAAAAGCATGGTTTTTAGTTTGATATATGTTTTGTAGCAAATGGATTCGACACTGTAAATTAGAAATTTTTTGAACTTTTAGTAGGAGTGAACGCAAATTTTGGAATTGATTGGGTATTAAACTGGTTTAAATAAAAGAAATTTGAAACCTAAGATTTAATTGAAGGGTTTTATTTTGCTGGCTAATATATAAAGTGATCTTCCGTGATCACGGTGAGGTTAAAATGCATGTTTAGCAAAGTAGTGGCCTTTACATACACACAGATATTATTAACTTGGAATAGTAACTGTTTTGTTAGGGTGGTTTTTTGTTTTACACCTTTTTAACAGACCTTGTTAAACGCTGTGACAACTTTTTTTTGCTTTAATTTTTTTACACATTGAAGCTGCAAGGGTTTTAAAGGCTAAAATGTTTATTGATTTTAATTTAAATATTGGGTGTTATTTTAGGAGCACTAACAATAAAATGGCTAGGCACATTAGGTGGTCTAATTTTTTAGATATTATGGTGAATACTTTAGTTTTATATTCATTTTTTTTATGGACCTGGCAGGATTTGGTATGTGGGAGCCCATACCTCTTTGACCGGCCCATAGGCTTGGAAGGAGCACCGTGAGTACTTGCACATTTATTTTGAAAATTTTTAAGTATGTTTTTATGGCCACAAATTAGATGGTACTTTTGAAGCACTAGTAAGGGCAGTGGGCCAAGCCTGATGTTTAAGATTATTTTGAATGGCCATTAGCTGGTTATTTAGGAAATACTGAATTTCCGAACATGCTAGATTTTATTGCAATTTTTAATAGGGGTTATTTGGTGGAGAAAAGGTAGGCGCATCAGGGTTTGGGAAAGGGGGTGGGTGATTCTGAGGAAGTTGGTTTGGGCGTTTATTTTTTTAATGCTTTACCTGGCCACAGTAGTGGCACACAGTATTGGGGGGGAGGGGGGGAGATATGGGGGACCTTTTTTGTTGTTGTTGTGTTCTTGCCCACTTTTTATTACCCCACGATCTTTGGATTGGTAAGTTTGTAGCTGCAAAGCTAAAAGTTTTGTTTTTGTGTTTTTTGCTTTAGACAAGCTGTACAGTGGTTGGCAACCGTTATTAATTTAGAAAGAGGTTTTGTTTGCCAGCTAATACAAATAGTTTTAGCTGCTGCTGAACCTTTGGCAAAAGTCCCTGAACAAAAGCAGCTCTCACTGCTTCCTTGGCATTGTTAACGGGCTGGGCTATTCCCAAATGCTGTTTAAACACCTTAGTTAGCCTATTTAAGTAATTAGCAGGGGACTTGCCCTTATTTTGTTTACAGCTGTCAATTTTTGTTTGTTTTTTGGGGACAAGTTTCCGGAATGGCAGTTACTAAACTTTTTTTTAGCTTGAGTTAGGTTAGCTTAGCTTTTTGTTCGGGATTAGTAGGGGGCCACTGGGCTTTAGCAAGTAGTTGTTGTTGCACTTTAGAGGGTATAACCGCTTGCAAAAGTTGGTTGATGTTAGCCCATCTTGGATTATAACATTAAATTACTGTTTGGAGGTGATTGGATTTTTTTGTATATTAGGGAATTTTTTAAACCAGATTTTTAGGTGTCCAAAGGGCGTGCACTGTAACCAAATTGTTTTAATTTTTAGGCAGTTGTTTTAAGGGAGCCTGGAATAGTGCTGACTAGTTTAATTGATTTTTAGTACAGTTGGCGATTGAGTTTAGTGAGATACCGGTGGAATCGGGAACAGCCCCCGCCCCATCAAGGCTAGGCAGTAAAGCAGGAGACTTCCCTTCCTTCCCCCCACCCCCCCCCCCGAAAGAACGGCTGGCGAATCTGGTGCTTGCATTAGCACTGAAGATGCTGCATTTTGAGCTGATGATGAGGAAATAACTTGTAGGTGAGAAGCAGGAGGCGATGGCTGCCTTTGTAAAACACTACTGCCTGCTTGTAAATTATTAGGCTGCAAAACGTGCTGCAGGGGAAGAAGGCGCTACCGGCTGCCGAACAACACTAAAAAAATTCATAATATTTTTGGCTGGGTTTTTTTTTTGCTTTTAGATTTAATTAATTGGGGATACAAGGGAGCCGAGGGAGTTGAAGTTGCTGCTCGGGCTGGGAAACAGCCACATGCTTTACTCCTGGTTTTTAACTTTTGCATTTGTGTTTTTAATTTTTTGGGGGAGTCTTTTAGATTCCGCACCCAAGATTCATGGAGTCTCTTTGTATCTTTTTTTTTTTTTTTAAACTAATAAACAAACTGTTTTTACTGCCCATGAGGGATTTTTGGTGACACAAGAGTGCCTTTGAGGCGGACAATTTTAATTAAATTGAAGGTACCTTTTAGTGGGAATTGTTTAGATGAATTATTACACGTGTAAAAAATTTCATTTTTTTAAGTACTTACAAGTTTTAGGACTATAATGCACAAACACAGAATAAGCAGGTGTACTTTTTGGTGGAGCAGGGACAGTTTTGGACTGATTTTTACCTATTTTTTTAAAAAAAGTTTGCCCTGCCCGCTGCAGCGGCTTACAAACTAAAAAAACCCACCATACTATTTAAAAAATTCTTCCTATAAAAATAAAGATGTTTACAAACCTTTTACATCTTTTTTTGGCAGAGCGTTGGCTAGTTGCCACTTACTTTTAATCGCTTTTAGTGAGATGTCATACCAGTCAGTGGCTCATAAGCATGGGAGAAAGGGACAAGAAGGATAAAGGCACACAACCCTAGATCCAGGCAGGGAGCTTGACAGGCAATGCCCTGCAGAGACAACCCCCTTAGTTAGGATTTTTTACTGATTTACTGAGGTGCGGTCCACCGGGCTTGCATTAGAGACGGCCCTGATCATGAGCTTGTGGGTTTTGCAGGGTGCTTTGGGCGTTTTTTGGTGACCCTTACTTACACTGACACACACACACCCCAAGCCCTATTTATTTAATTTATACTACGATGCGTTAATTTTTTATACCTGAGAGGTTACCACAGTTTGAGGGCGTTACCGCAACACCTTTAATATTTTTGGCTGGACTGAACATACCTGTGTTCTTACTTGAGGGGTCACCACAATCCCTGACCTGAGAGGTCACTGCAACCCCCCCAACCCAAAATAGGTTTGATTTAAATTATATACTGGCTTACCCTGGGGCAACAATTCAAAAAAATACTCTCTCAGTCACCTCTCTGGGTTTAATATTTCTTGAGTGGAATAACAGATCCAAGACCTACACAGAGTAATTGCCATGGCCTCTGATAAGTCATCCAGGTCATACCTACATAGTAGAGCTAGCAGACATTGCTGGATGTGATTCTGCACATAACATATGGCAAGAAACAGTCTGGAAAGTGTTTGTTACAGGGAAGTGGTCATCCAATTCCGCTCACCAAAATGCAACCTGGAAAGATTCAATGAGAGCAAAAATCCTTCATGAAGTTTCAGTCATTTTTTACTGTTATTTTTTTTTTAAAGGAAATAAGACAGAACTCTGAGATTCATAGATACTGAGGTCAGAAGGGACCATTATGATCATCTAGTCTGACCTCCTGCACAACGCAGGGCACAGAATCTCACCCTCCCACTCCTGCGAAAAACCTCTCACCTATGTCTGAGCTACTGAAGTCCTCAAATCATGGTTTAAAGACTCCAAGGAGCAGAGAATCCTCCAGCAAGTGACCCGTGCCCCATGCTACAGAGGAAGGCGAAAAACCTCCAGGGCCTCTTCCAATCTGCCCTGGAGGAAAATTCCTTCCCGACCCCAAATATGGCAATCAGCTAAACCCTGAGCATATGGGCAAGATTCACCAGCCAGATTCCCAGGAAAGAATTTTCTGTAGTAACTCAGATCCCACCCCATCTAACATCCCATCACAGGCCATTAGGCCTATTTACCATGAATATTTAAAAGATCAATTAATTACCAAAATCATGTTATCCCATCATACCATCTCCTCCATAAACTTATTGAGTTTAATCTTAAAGACAGATAGATCTTTTGCCCCCACTGCTTCCCTTGGAAGGCTATTCCAAAACTTCACTCCTCTGATGGTTAGAAACCTTCATCTAAAACTTCCCGATGGCCAGTTTATATCCATTTATTCTTGTGTCCACATTGGTACTGAGCTTAAATAATTCCTCTCCGGTATTTATCCCTCTGATAAATTTATCACTCTTGCCCAGGAGCTGTCCCAATCCTGATTATTCCAATGAACTCCATGGAGCTGTGGTCACTTTTTTGGATATTATTGGCTCCCACTATCTCCCAGAGTGTGTTGTGAACAAATCAAAGCCGAACCATTCCAGCACGTGAATAGGCCAAAGCCTCGGCTGATTGCTTTTTATAATACTCTTTATTTGATTAAAGGATTTGTATTCTTTGTGTACACTGGAATGTGTTCTATTCCCTAGGTCATTATTATACAGGGTTACAAAACTTTTTTTTTTTTAAATATTACTCCCAAAGTAATTTAAGAAAAATGCTCCTTTGATGTTTGAAACTAAACTTGACTCCATTTTAAAATCATACAGACAAGCAACTCTTGAACACAACTGAATTAAGATTCATAGTCTACTTAACTACAGGACAGGATTTGCTTCCCCTCTCCCAGAACACATCACCCTCACATGGAAAGAACTGGAGTTATGTTTCCTCACTGATGCAATTAAGATAACACGGGAGAGACAGCTAACTTCTTTGGCAGACGACCCTACAAGCATTGGTGGGCACTTAGTCTGAAACAGGTGTTCTCGCGCTGGAGCACAGTGCACGAGTTTCTAGGACTTCCATGAGCAAGAAACTTCATTTCCTGTCACCCACAAACCAGCGAAATAGTTGTGTTTGGATAGAACCATGAGGCCTTGCTACAATGGTGGTTAGCAAGGTTCCTTGTTGAAGTTGTGCGATCAGCCAGGCACAGCTCAGATGTAGTCAGGCTGAGACCACCTCCCAATGTCATCAAAAATGGTTCTAAAGAAAGTAGGTGAGAAATGTTTTAAGTGAGGACGGGGTAGACAATGCTATTCCAGCTAGTCAGAGAGGAAACACCTTTTCTACGGTGCAAGGGAGTGTGGCTGTGTGCAGCCCTCGCACCACAGGGCAAACTTAAAGCACTACAGTACATTTGACTTTTACCTGAAATCTCTGTGCTGCAACCAAGGCTTCCCTTCTCCTACTCCAACAGTAAGTGCCAACAGGATAAATCTCCTTGGCTCTTACGTGGGCCCAAGCAGACTTACCCAAGCATGAATATGTCACAGTAATTCCAGACCTGTTTATCGGGTTGAACAAGGCAGGCTCCATACCCTTTTACAAGCTGCGTCTAGGAAGGGCTAAGATGCATACTGGCAGGTATGGGGGCTCAATTTACTGGGAAAGATTCAAATGGATCAAGAAAGGCAACAAAGATTGTTCATTTAAACCAGGCAAAATTATTTAAAGCATCTGGCCTAGGGGCTACACCAAACAGTGACAGGAAATTCCAGCAAAAGTGAGTAGTTCCAGGTGCCCCCCCCCTTCTGCAGTTGGAACCAGTCAATTCAGAAGCTGCATTCTCTCTGCCAGCTGGAAGACAACTCTGCTCTAACTCACACCTAAGGCACATGGGCTCACTGTGGGAGCTGGCCCAAGTGCAGGTCCATCACCAAGAAGCAGAGCTGAACAGGCAGCAAGTCAGGAGTACAGGCAAAGGGAAGGAACAGGTTTACTACAACCACACAAAACCTCAGCTTTAAAACTGAGACCTAGTCTGATCAGCTTATTCCATTCCCAAGAGAAAGGGATCCAGCAGGCATAATGCCCATGTATAGAATATTTTAATGCATATTTGAATCCATGGAAACAAGGGCTGGAGGCAGGGGATAAGTTAAAATTGCAACAATCATAACAAAAGAAACAGAACTCTTGATATACTAAAAAGGAAGAGAATGAGGTGTAGTTTCATTCTGGCATTGAGCTAAGTAGCCAGCTTTGTGGGAGAGAGGAAGGGGAGGTATCAAAGCCAGGATTTCTCAATGGAGATCCTGCTTTACTGATGGCCAGTAAAATCTGCCAAAGAAATTAGCAGCCTTTCCCCCATATGATCATGTCAATTCTCTGCCAAAGAATGCCCGTGACCCAGGAACACTGCAGTTGGGCAGACAGAGCCGTGTGTCCTAGCAGAGAGAGGGCTACGGCGTTCCAGACATTCAGAATAAACTTCAGCCTTTTTTTCTTTTAATTTAAAAAATTCATTTGTTATTCCCTGCTGCTGGTGTTACAGGATTTCGTATTTGTCCACCAAGAAGGTGGTCTCCGTGGAAAACCTTACAGGGCTGTTCCCATCTACCTGGGTCACTTTGGTAACCTGTGGAGATAACACACACAGTTAGTTCAGCACTTGATATTCTACCTCCAAAACACAATTAAAGCAGAGATTTTTCAGTTCACACCAGGACAACAAAAGGGTTGGGGTGGCTGGGCACATCATCTCTGAACCACGATGTCAACTTCAGCTTGAGATCCTCAGTAAGAAGAGTTTGGTTCTCAGCTGTCCTTAGAGGACAAGGATCCAGACAGTTACCTCATTTATGATAACAACTAAGTCTCTGCTCAGAGCACCCTGGACAGAACTGAACTGAATTGTGGCTTCTGGTTAAGGGTCAAGGTGGAGAAAGGTCACACTGCAGCTGCTCATTTTGACCAAGCAGGTAGATAATTAGCCTTCAGTTCCCCATCCTGTGACTGTTTACCCCACCCAAACAAGCCTTGACATTAAGACAAAGGGAATTTTCGTTTGTTTCAGGTGATCTATCATCCTTCGCTTTCCACCCCAGAACACTTCTCAAACACTTTGATAAATGGATTGCTTTAGCCACCATCTCATGAGGACAAGCATGACGAATGCTTAGCAGAGGCACTGAGGAAGAAATCCAGATCCAACTGAAATTGCAGGGCAAGTTTTAGAAAAGCTGAGTGGAATTATCTGAGATGGAATTTGGCCAGGATACCAGCACTAATGCCCAAGCTCATTAAAAATATCTTTAACACAGGTGCCTAGGAACTGTGTCTCTTACGAAGGAGATGGCAGCATAACGTCCCTAGCATCAGGCTGTGTGCACTTACAGAGGGCTGGTCTACACTACTGCAGTAAATAGATCTAACTTTCACAACTTAGAATGGGTATAGAATGGCTTCCGTATGAGGAGAGGTTAATAAGACTGGGACTTTTCAGCTTGGAAAAGTAGCGACTAAGGGGGGATATGATAGAGGTCTATAAAATCATGAGTGGTATAGAGAAAGTAAATAAGGAAGTGTTATTTATTCCTTCTCATAATACAAGAACAAGGGGCCACCAAATGAAATTAATAGGTCGCAGGTTTAACAAACACAGGAAAGTGTTTTTTCACGCAACGCACTATCAACCTCCGGAACTCCTTGCCAGAGGGTGTTGTGAAGGCCAAAACTATAACAGGGTTCAAAAGGGAGCTAGACAGATTCATGGAAGATAGCCATTGATGGACCTATTAGCCAGGAATGGTGTCCCTAGCCTTTGTTTGCCAGAATCTGGGATTGGGTGACAGGGCATGGATCACTTGATAACAACTTGTCTGTTCATTCCCTTTGGGGCACCTGCCATTGGCCACTGTCAGAGGACAGGATACTGGGCTTGATGGACCTCTGGTCTGACCCAGTATGTCCGTTCTTATGTGAATAACGTAACTGAAGTCGACGTAGTTAGATCCACTTACCGCGGTGGCTACGCTGCACTGTGTCGATGGGAGAGCATCTCCCATCAACTTCCCTTACATACACTAATCGATGGGAGAGTGCTCCCCCCTCAATTTAGCGTGTCTTCACCAGACCTGCTAAATCGACACTTGCTGCATCGATTGGAGCAGTGCAAACGGGGCAAATATGCCCTGATTCACCACAACCACCTCAGGCAGCACTTAACCATTTCCTGGAAGATTCCCATTTAGTGCTAATCTAGCCCCACCTCCCTAACTTGAGAGATCTGAGAAACCACAGCACAAGCCATCCTCATTACTGCTGCCTATCTTTCAGCAGTGCCAGGTGGGAATAATGTACTGGGCTGAAGGAAGAGTAGCCTCCATGCAACTCGCAAGGGCTGAAAAGCAGTGAGTGGGAACTGCAGCAATATAAAATGAAGAAGCTGCTCTTGGGGAAGATCCAGCAGAAAAAGATTAAGAAGAGAATCTGTCTGAGAAGAGAATGGTGCAACAGGGTGTGTGGCAGAGCAGCCAGCAAAGGGAAGCAAGGGCTGGACGGTATCAGTATCAGGACAGCTCCAGGAGTATCAGTGACACAGGTGAGTGGGTGCTACAAACGCAGAGCCAAACACCTGTCCACAAAACAATTAGTGTGCCACTGCGACTGTTCATTCTGAGGACTGCAGTGCATTGGGCTTCTAGGCAGAGCCTCCCAAGCTCTGCACCAGAAGGACACATAAGAAGTTGGGGGTGGCCATACCTGTATGTTGCAGTAATTCTTTTTGGAAATGAAGGAGACTTGCACCGGGAAGAAGTCATTGGGCTGCCCGGCTATGCTGAACTCCAGGCTGCCACTCTTGTTTTTGGCATCTATCACTGGTAGGCACCATTCAAGGAGATTCCTCCTGCTGTCATGGCGATACTCCCCATCAATCTCTCCAATCACTGGGGCGCCAACACTGGACCTATAGCAGGGCAATAAGGAGCTGCTCATTTGCACACAGGTTAAAGACACACTTGTAACAGCCCCAAAGGGGATAGCTCAACTCCTAAAAGCTCTCCAAGGGCCACGGGTAGGGCCCTACCAAATTCACGGCCATGAAAAACGCATCACAGACCATGAAATCTGATCATTGTCTTGTGTGCGCTTTTACCCTATACTATAGCGATTTCACGGGGGAGACCAGTGTTTCTCAAATTGGGGGTCCTGACCGAAAAGGGAGTTCACAAGGTTATTTTAGGGGGTCACAGTATTGCCACCCTTACTTCAGAGCTGACTTCAGAGCTGGGTGGCTACAGAGAGGCAGCTGTTGGCCGGACGCCCAGCTCTGAAGGCAGTGCCTCTTCCAGCAGCGCAGAGGTAAAGGTGGCAACACCACACCACGCCAGCCTTAATTTTGTGCTGCCGCCTTCAGAGCCGGGTGGCCGGAGAGCGGCAGCTGCTGACTGAGGGCCCAGCTCTGCAGGCAGCAGCGCAGAAGTAAGTGTGGCAATACCAGACCGTGCCACTCTGCCTTCAGAGCTGGGCTCCCGGCCGGCAGCCGCTGCTCTGCAGCTGCCCAGCTCTGAAGGCAGTGCTGCCGCCAGCAGCAGCACAAAAATAAGGGTGGCAGTACTGCAGCCCCGCTATAACCACCTTGCAACACCTGGAACTCCTTTTTAGGTCAGGATCCCTACAATTACAACACTGACATTTCAGATTTAAATAGCTGACATCATGAAATTTACAATTTTTAAAATCCTATGGCTGTGAAATTGACCAAAATGAACTGTGAATTTGGTAGGGCCCCAACCATGGGTGAGGGAGGGAGAACAGTCAGTCCGCAAAGGGTAAGAGAGGCAGTCACAGCTCCTCAGATGGGGGAACAAGACAGCACTGGATTTACAGCAGACACATGCATTTCATATGAATGCCATCCCCTCCTATGCTACCCCCATGATTGCTGGAAAGGGAAAGAACCTACAGGATATTTACAGGTACTTGCTGACTCCAGCCCCATCCCCAAATCCTACTTACGGCAATGGGATTGTGATGACCACATCATTCAGTTCTAGGCTCTCCTCTTGCAGCTCATATTCAATGTTAACGTCACAACCATTCCCACTTTCTGACGGCCAGCAGTTAACTAAGGGCACAAAAGCGCACACTGGATCATGTGACATTGTTCTATAGGAACAGGCCTCTGGAGAAAGACACACTTAGAAAAATGCAGGACAGCACTGAATGAAGGAGGAATAGTCATCAATATCAATCACACTCAAGAGCTGCCAGCCCACTTGACTGAGTTGCAGAGCAACACACTCAGTATCGTCTAGCATTACTGAAAATGGCTGTTGACTGGCTCAAGTGATTGTTACAGAGGGAAGAGGCACTAAAATCATGTCTTCCCTTGGATAATATCAAAGAGTAAAACATTCTGCTGAAGGCAGAGCCTGCTGTAGCAGATGAGTTGTCATTTCCTATCCAAGGTCAATCACAGCTTCTTCAGCCCAGGCTCCAGTATCCTACCTTAAGAATGCCACATGCATGCTTTCACTCACTTGTCAGTGGAATGAAAGACTCTTCTGTGGTCTGCAATCTCCATTTCAGCACCCCCACATCACTATTAATAGGGAATGATTTCTCTGGGTTCTTCAAGCCAATCAGAGATTCAGTAGTAAAAAGTTTCTTGTCCACATTTGGGTGAGTCTGAAATGAAGGAGATGGGAACACACAGACTGGGTAAACTGTTCATTGTTTTAGTTTTAACTCAATGGAGAGCACAAATTTGTCTAGGTAATACTGTTTCTTGTGAGGTGCTCCTGACCACACATGAATTCCTTTGCCAGGGAAAACTGCCAACTTCGAAGTGCTACAGGATCTCGCTTGCTCGGCAATCCAGAGTTCACTCCAAGAAACAGAAGGCCAGTTTACCAAAAAGTTTCATTTAGCCTATTTCTCCAATGCTTTCCTTTTAAAGGGGATTCTAGCAGATAAACTGGGGCTGACATTTAGGTTTTTATAAAATAAGTTTTAATGAAGCTTGAGATCATCAGGAATATTTCCACTTAAAAATAAATTCAAATTGAAACTTATTTTTAAACAAAATAACAGCCCCCTGCCTTCTGCAACTGGGTGAAACAGACTAGACACTAGTGAAACTCTTTTCCTTGACCAAATTCAGATAAATGCAAAAGTTAAACCATCTAAATAGGGAAAATTAACACTTGGATTATAAAAAACAAGTTTATTATACTATAGCAATAGATGTGTGCAGCTATTTCAGCAAAGCCACTTTTTGGTGATTAGCATCTAAGTTATATTGGAGGGAGAGGAGCTAGCACTGCCACCTGACTCTTCCTGGAGCAGCAGGTGCTGGAGTGCTGAGGAAGAATTCTCAGCCCCCTGGGAAAGTGATATCCTGGAAAAGTCCATCACTGAACACAAGACCCTCTGAGCAATTAAGCAGCAGCACTACCGAGTTTGTAGAAGTTCTAATGATGGCCATGACACAGGGCATATGAAGTGGGGAAACCTTCAGGGCTCAGCAAGCACATGGAACCACGTGGAGAGAGGAAAGGTTGAACATGTGACAGTCTCTTGAGTTTACAATACTGACTGTAGCCCAAAAGTTGTGGTTCTAGAGACTGTCTCTGATATTAAGAGCAATGACAACAGCAAAAGTAACTGGGAGAATAAGCAGTCTTCTGGTTGATTAAATCATTTTTCATTGGCTGAGAGTAACTTGATACAAACATTCTCTTCCTTACAAAGGAAGCTCTCACGATATAACTAGTGTCAAGCAACACACTGGGACTGTTGCAAAGTCCAAGTGAAATCAAGTGTGCATCAATGTGAATCACAGGATAGATAAGGCTGTGGGAGCATGATAAGTGTAAGGAACTGTAGTTTTCTAGTTAACTTGAGTCTTTTGAGCATGAGATTTAGCTGTTTATTAGTGCTGCACTTATATTTACTGTAACTGTGTGCTATTTTCCACTGTATCTGTTGGGAGAACTTGGATAAAAATACACAATACAGTGCTGCTACCATCCATGACAGAAGCATGTACGGAAGCCAGGACCATCAGCCAGCCTTACCTGTAGCTGTACCCCCTTCTTGTCTTCATTTTCTACATGGAGGCGAATCCGGGCAAACTTTTCATCTAAGATCCTCAGCATGATCATGCCGTGCAGCTCCATGTTCTGTAACCCGCCATCACGGCCACAAGTCAAGGAAATCTTCTCCTCTATTTTCATATGCACGCTGCACAGAAAAGAAAGCCCAATACACACCAAATGCCCTGGTTTGACAGGCAAGATGGTTATTTCCTCCCTTTAAGATCTGACACGGACAAACTAAGTTTTTAAAAGGGGTCCAAGAAGATGTTGTCATAAAAAGAATGACCCAGAGCAGAGTGGTGCAGAACAGAATTATGGAAACATGCTCTTCTGCTCTAAACAGATTAACACAGAAGACACTAGAATCAACTGAGTGTGGTATAAGTCTCGAACAGATGAGAGCCCAAATACAGAACTCTGGCTCTTCTTCTGCAGAAAGCTCAGGCAGTTTTCAAAAGAAAAAGCTAGACACTGGGAGGAATTCTACATTTTACCTTAAAAACAAAGGGACGCCTTTGGTGCTTCAAAAGACACTAAGCGAGTTTATGTACTGCACTGCCAAGCTATTCTATTCAGTACAGAACAGAAAACATGTAGGCAATATGAAAACTTGTCTAGAAAGGAGGGCAGCCCTGGTCATGTTTCACTTAATCTCATAAAACTGATATGTCATCTCTAATGGGAGCAGATGGCTCTGTGCTCCAACATGGAAAACTAGAAATGTGCATACATGTACTCTAACTGGCAATTAGTCAGGAACTCTTCAAGACTCCACCAACACTCAGAGCAGGGAAAGCAGATTTCTGATCCAGCCACCTCGATACTCGGTATCTGCTGACAAACTGAAAAGTCCCAGACAAAAGCAACAAAAATAGTTAAGGAGTCAGAGGAATGGAAGTATGAAGAACTATTACAAACTCTGTATAGTTTAGCTAACAGCAGATGGGGGAGGTGGAAAGACAGCTGTCTCAAAGTATCTGAAGGATGCAGACACCAGGAAATGAGAGTATTGGGAGAAAGGGAAAAATTAGGCTGGATATTTGAAACGAAAATTCAAAAGATAAGGGTAAAATTTCCAAATCACCTAACTGACTTAAGAGCATGAGTCCCAATAGCTTTCAATGAGATTTATGCTCCTAACCACCTAAGTCACTTTTGAAAATGGGACTTTGCCTAAATGAATTCAGAGCCTCTTGAAAATTTTACACAAGAGCTAAAGGTCAGCATGTAAGAACCGAATGGTGGGAAGAAATCTATTTTATAAAATAAAGTGAAGAGCTTTGACAGATTTAGAAGCCATCACTGGAGCCTGCAGTCACACTGAAAAGAGCATCCTCTTACAGCCCAGGACAATACCTACCTCTCCATGTTAATAGGTGGAGCGAGAACCTTGGCTGCCTCTGAGGAACGCTTGCCTACAGAAGAGGTCATGATATTTTCTCCTTCTGATTTCAGCTTGTCCACAAAGTTGTCCACCTCTTTCCCTTTAGCTCCAAGCTTCAAAGCCTTACTGGGACCTGATGGTCTAAAGAACAAAAATAAGATGTAAGCATCTATCCAATAACTATGGTAGCAGATACAAACTTTCCACAATTTTTTCACATCATTACAATTGGACCATTCCATCATCGCAGCTTTTACTTTCTGAACCCTTTTCAAGACACGTTAAGAATAGAAAAGATAGTCTTGTGGGTAAGGTACTGAACTGGGACTTAGGAAATCTGGATTCTGGTCCCAACACTGCCAATTGCTCTGTGACCTTAGGCAAGCCATTTAATCCATACCTATGTTCCTCATCTGTAAAATGGGGATACATCTGTGAGGTAGGACAGTATAATTTTATCTGTCAGGTTAGATTCGTTAATGTTATGAGGCACTTGGATACGGTCATGGTGAGTGCCACAAAAACTCCTATACATAAAAAGGGCAGTCTAGAGAGCATGTGATGGCTGCGACAGGCATGGGCAGCAATTTAGGCTGTTAGAAGAACAAGTACAGATCCACCCAAGGTCAGAAGAGAGGTTTCTGCTTTATGACAATTCTCAATACTGCTTTAAAACAACCCAGTGGGAATATCCAGCATCTTTATTCCACTCAGCAGCCGCATGCATAGAAGCACCATGATTACTAGAAAGCGGCAAACATGCAGAATTATGAGGTAAAGTGAAAGCTCAAACATCCAAAATACACGTTAGCTGGTAGAAAAGCTCAACTTAGCTGGAAGAAGAAACTGACATATGCACAAGGTAGTAGAGAGCACTAGCGCACACACACTGTCCATGGGTACCTCCCTCACTTACATATTGTGCATTTTTTAACATCCCTCTATATCATTTAATTTCACTTGTCTAGCAAAGCAGTTAATCAGCAGGACAACCTAAAACTGGACTCTCTTTTTCACAAACAAACAGTCCACAATATCTTTTCTCTTGTTGATTGATGCACTCTATCATAGAGCCCTGCACCGGACCATTTTAATCCGGCTCCCACTATTACAGCAACAGATCCTGCGGGACCCCAATCCTGATGCAGGAATCTACACTAGTCCCAGGTAGGGCTCTAGTCTACCTGAACCAGTTTCATACCTGGCTGGTGCTGGTGCTACTTTGGGCTTCTCTGTTTCAATAATGGTCTCTGTGATCATGGCTGCAGTCGTGCCCCCAGACACAGCCGAGCTGCCAAATCCACCGAAGCCTGGTGCTTTTTTGCCCTGTCTCTCTGCATCCCTTCGGGCCTGCTGCAACTCCTTGGCTTTACGGCGCATTTCAGCCTTTGCCTCACGCTCTTGAGTCTAGAGGAAAAAGACCAGAGACTGACTAGACCTTTAAGACTTTGCTCTATTCCATGCATTAATCAGTAAGAGAAAGGGGAGATGAAGGCAGGACAAATTTATTTTAACATTTTGTAAACAATTTGATCTGAAGAATTAAGGGTTATGATCAAACCTGGAACAAACAGCAACTTCACAGTACAAAAAGCAGTAATTCCTGGACACATGACAGACTTTCATTTCAAACAACTAAGACATGGAATGGCTTTGCCCCACCTCTCTGACTGCTCGGAACACCTTCTCTTCATGTGAGTCCATCTCTGTGAAGGTCCGAATTTGTGCCAGGTTTACGTTCTCACGGTAGCCCAGGGCAACAATTTCATCAAAGGCAAAAATCAGGTCAAAGCAGTGCTCAGAGATCTCGTTCTCCTCCAGAGCTCGGCAATATTCAGGAATCTGGTTAGGGAGAATAATTAAAGAAGAGTCTCCACAGAGGAAGAGAAGATGACTACTTCAGCAAACCCTCCTACCACATGTACAGGGTGAATTCATCCCTGTGCAGAGATTTAGTAGAAGGCCTATGCACTACTTACATTCTATTTTTATGGTGTGAGACTTAAGAGGTGCTACGGCCTCGTGTAGGATCTGCACTGGGGTTAATTTCAACCAAAGGCATCACTTCTGTAACCCTCCCCACCTCACCTGGCCCCAAAATGCCACCCCAACACTATCTATTTAAAGCCATTAACCAGTCATTGCTTTTTTACACTGCTTAATAGGCAGATTGAATGTCACTATTAAAGCATGCACTTTTAAGACTAACTTTAAATGTAATATTCTATTTGAGCTACATTTTAACAACAGAAGCCTGAACAGGCAGCAGATACTAAGCTGTGATTTCCAGGAGTTCCCCTGGCTGTATCTGGCTGACAAAGCTTTATACAGACAATACTATGCAGACAGATTTTTGCAGTAGGAGTACTACTATAGCAATTGCATATAGTAAATTAAATCCACTTTACTTATTTATTTTGTACAACTGGTACAAAAGTTTTGTTTACAGCACTACATACTTGTTAACAAATACTTAATTTACTGAAGGATTGGGCTGTTTTGGTTTAAATCTCATTGATTAACTCAAAGCCAGAGACTTCTTCCATATGGGTCTCAGTCAAGGAATAGTGCAGAAGCTTATGGGATCACACTCAATGATTACTTCCGGGTCACTAATGGACCATAGGAGATCAGATTCTATTATGAGGCAGTAGATACAGTAGTAATAGCTCTCCAATACAGCACTCTGTAACATCATTGCTTCAATACAAAATTCAGATGATCTTGTCCTAAGTAAGCTTGGAATAAAGTCCTTACCACTCTAGAGAAGAGCCGGAGTGTTTCTAGATCTTCCAGGATATTGCTGTTTTTGGTGGTGATCAATACCATATACAGCTTCTCCATTGGCTGATATACATATCGCACACTCTCTGTCTCCACAAACGTGTGTTGTTTCCCAGTGTTCATAAGTTTGGGGAAGGCTGCCAGCAGCCCCTCAATGCGGGTTCGAGTCATCTCCACGAACTGCCGAGAAACTATGGCCTTCCCTGCCTTTGTGCAGACGGCTGCCGCCAAGAGCACCTATGGGGAATACAAGCAGTGGTTAGTTTAATTCATCAAGCAAACAGATTTTCTGAGACTAGACAGTCTCACAAAACCTTTGAGATAACGATAATTGTCTATGTAGGTGAAACTCTGGTCAGAGACCATATATTCACGCTCATCTGTATAGTGCCTAGCATACTTAGTGATAAATAAAAAACATTTTCATGAACATGTATATTTTTTATCCATGCTTCCTCTTAGCATGGAGAACAGAATTTTTCTAGGGGGAGACCCACTTCTGTTTTTGGTGCTCCTCCCATTCCCACGTTCAGAGCTGACATAGCTAACTAACCTGAATTCACAGACGTAGGGTACAGTAAAATCTCAAAAGTGTTCTGAACACTTAACTTAATAATGCACAAGCACACAAAAAAGGATCTCAAATGCTACTTGCTAGAGTAGCAAAGTAAGTTATACATTCCATTAACATTGTCTTCAGTGAGGCTACTAATGGTTCAATCACACCAAAAGATCACTTGCCAACGGGAAGGGCAATTGTCAGAACACAGGTACTAAAACACTAACCGCCTGCAATGCCTTCAAAGTGCTTTGGCCATTATTAAAATGATGCTACCTTTTCCATAGATACGCTTGTTTAAAAGGGACATTTATGGAGTTTAGGCCCAACATTTAGCCTTTGAGGAAAATTATAATATTTTTACCACATCTACTATCAACAGAAAGGATTTAATGAGATTTCTTTTAAAGGTTCTTTTCACCAAACTTGATTTTCTTAAATGATATTCCCAGGTGGTACTGGAAACCCACACTGGAACATCGTGTAGTTGTAGTAGAACAAACACAGAGCTCTGAATGTTATCATGAAACTGACAAGCCAAGTTTTATTGGCCAAACTGAGTAACGCGCAAAAAGTACTCCAAAGACAAAGGTACTGAAAAGTAAGGTAGAATTGTTTTAAATTCTATTTTAATATAAACATTAAGAACAAATGAGGGAATGCTTTTAAATTTAATTTTTCTTTTCACAGTATCCCTTTAAAAAGTCAATTGATAACACATTTATGCTAATAAAATATTAAACATATTAATTACTGTTCATTGAGCATCTCTTGGGCTTTTCATAGATGTTATCACATTAATGAAATTCAAAAGTAGTGAGACGGATGCCAATTTCTCTCTTATAGTCCTATCAGTCTCCTGCAGCTTCCTATCAAATAATTTCTCTCTAATGGAAAAAGATTACCATAACTTCTCAATTGAATTGTTTAGCCATACAAGGCAGATTCTGTTGAAGTCTCACAAAGATGTTGCTTCTTTATTTTGAGCTCTTTGTTAGTTAAGCAAATACTGCAATTATCAAATATAGACAAATTTAAGACCCTTTGCCAAAATATGCTCATAACCACACATTGCACAAGCCACTCATAGCTGGACATAATGCTTGGATGCCTTGATGAAACTGATTAAATCCCATCCAGACAGCAATGTCCTTATATTAAACCAACAACTCAGAGAGTAATGCAAGTCCATGGTATGGACAGGTTAGAAGTGAGCCTCAGGCTCCCACCATTGCCTAGTAGGGACTCAGAGCATGGTGCTGGACAGCCCAAATGCACCAAGCATACTTACTGCATCACTCACAGGTAATGCCCCCCTTTAAAGGGGCACTTCTGTATGAGGGACTGGCAGCCTTTTTGGAGATGGGATCTCCAATCAGATGAAGCACAGGATTGTGAATGGAAAGCAAGGACAGGACTGTAATAATGAAAAGTTTACAGCCTTCAACTTTCCTAGGATGGCTGAGTCTGACCTACTATCACTTGAATGAGACAGTAAACACACACACAAAAGAACATGAGGCTACACTAAAGAAGACAGCCTTAATATTCTTAAAAGGCCTTTAAACTGTACAGGCAGTTTACCTAGGGGAGTAATCACAGGTTATTGTATGCTTATAAGGTACCACAGATCCTGTAATTGACACTATGCCTCTGATTCAAGAGCTACCACTTTGGAAGCAAAGACTGATGATGTGTCATTGCTTCATCCCAATCACTGACAACCCAAACAGAACAGCTTATAGGACTGTAAAAAGGGCATGTGTGTCAGGTTTGAGCATATTCCACTGTTCAGTCACACCATGTGGTTTTGGACATTGACCTGTTAGTGTTGATTCGATGTACATAGTACTTTGATAACCGTGTCAAGAGAGGAGATTCAGAAAAGTTAACAGCATCCTCAGTCTCTACTCTGCAAGGATCCAGAGTATGAAAATACTGTTTTACCATATTAAATGTCCCAGTGATCTGAGTAATCTAAGACTACTAAATCAAATATTTCAAGAAATTCCTATGCTGAACTATTACATATGGCAAATCTTGTTTGTAACTTAAAGACAGAATACGTTAGCAAACACCAGTTTCAGTTGTTTGGATTTCTTTAATTAGATGTAACTAATACTACAAACGTGCCACTTGAATATTCAACTAGTTTTTAAAAGGATGGCTTCATTTATTAATCGACAATTTTGTTACTGGGAGGACAGTATCTTCTGGGTGGAGAGAGCACATTACACACACACCACATTATTAAAAAAAAGATAAATTTTCAACCTGCCATAACAATTCTTTTCAGACTACTAATTTGTGAAAGCAAGGGATAAGTCTTTTTAAAGGTACTTAAAATCCATATTCTGCTATGCAAACAATTAACTCCTTTGGACAGAGGACAAAAGTTAAATTAGGTATTCTTGGTTTGGAACTTGTTTTAAAAGTACATTGTTCTTAGCTTCCCTAAATTAAGTAAAGCATTTTCCCAGCAATAAAAGGTTATAGCAAAGCAATTCCTTGTAGAAGGAGCTGTGAAATGTAAATAGTGAAAAATTATATCAAACTAATACTCAATCACTACCCGATATTTGAGTAGAAAGGATTTGAAATGATCTATGAACCTGAAACAGGGATTAAGTTATACAGCACTTGATTTTGATGCATTACACATTTTGCTTACTAAGAAAAGGTTCAAATTACTTCAATTTTTTTTGCCATTAGTACAAATATTTTTTCCCATTAAATTCAAAGATCACAAAAATAGCTTGAGGGAAGAACAATTATTCAAAGGAGCAATCCCAAAAGTTAATGTCCTTTTAAATTAAGCTGTCCTTTTGTGTATATTATCTCATGCTGCACTTTGATTGCTAGATTATCATGACTTGTTAAATGAACTAGAGGAAAATTTGACAGGCTGTAATTAAAAAATCTTTTCTCTGATCAAATGCAAGTTGTTTCACCACCTCCAACAGGGTACGAAGCTGTTTTAAATCCATTTACTAATTTATTGAGCAATGTAAGCAAATTACACACTGTCTTTGGTCACAAAAACCACACGCTTGAAATTGTGTACAAGCCATGCTACTACAAAGGAAGGAGAGTGAAATGTAATTTACTGCAATTAGGAGCCAAGCTAGCCTCTTTACAATACAAATAGCTACTATACCTGAGTTCATAAAAAGAGAAAATAAAATAATTGCGTACCAGTTTCAAATCCCCTGCATGAAGCAAGATGGGTAACAATTTGTATAGATCGAAGTTCAAATACAGATCACATAGCTCTTCTAATATGTTTGTACAAACTCTGGATTAATATTAAACTATGGGACTAGTAATTCTGCATGCCCAACTTGCCATGCCTTAAAGGAACCTGATTTTCAGAAAGTGCAAAATAACCACTCTCTGAAAATAAGGTACCTTCAGTTGAGCACTCAAAATCCGTGTTTAGTTTTGAAAACCTTGGCCATGGACTATATAAAGAAAGCAACATAAGTGCATTTTCTATAAGGACAGGGATCTGAGGTCACAACAGGATTGTAAGGACAACTGAATTCTTTCCCCAGACCTGTCATTGATTCATGTGATTTTGTGCAAACTACTTAATTGCTCTGTACCTCAAGTTTTATCAACCTAAAATTGAGATAATATCTACATCACAGGGTTGCTATTGCCTGTAAAGTACTGTAAAAAAGCATGTATGATAATACTGTAATTCAAACAGCCAATTTTAATCAACTGTATATATAGTCATGATCTTATATATGCATATATACACACGGTCCATTTGTCTCATGTATGGCAGGAAAAAATACTAATATTTTGCATTTCTATAGCACTTATCTGTGAAATCTAACTGCTTTACTCAATATTCAATACTCTCACATCAATATAATTATATTGTTATAAGTGGGGAAACAAATATACAGAGGCAAAATAGCATGCCAACGTTCACTCTGAGGGACAGCAATAGGAAGAAGACTACAAGAGTCCTGACTACAAACCCTGTGCTCCAACCAGAAGTTTTCAAACTCCGGGCCGCAGAGCACTTGCTGGTCACTGGTCCTCCTTGTTTTCAGCTGTCAAATTAGATTGAGATCCAAACCATACTAGTCTCTTTTTCCTTGTAAGCAGCTGCTGTCGTTGCTGCAGAGACCTTATGTGATCAAGAATGGGAGTGGAGGTCTGCACAATGCGGAACGGGAGGCAAAGTGCCCCCAAGACACCCCCTCTGTTACACGGGGGCTGGCTCCAGGAAGCTCTGGGAACCCTGCAGGAGAAGGCTGCTTTGCGAGGGGGCACAGGCGTAGCTCTGAGGACCAGTCCCAGGTGCAGGCATGGCAGCCTGTCCCGGGTCCGTGCAAGGAAGCCGTAGGGGATCTCCGGCTGTAGCGGGAAAGGCACGCACCGCTGCTGGGGTGCAGGGTAGCAGCCAGAGAGGCAGGTCCCACGCGAGGGTCTGAGAACTACGGCTGCAGCGACAACGAGACACAAGCCGGTGGGCAGGCCCGGGGCCTGAGACTCCCCGGCTGAGGGGACCAGTCTGTTTCCACGGAGCGGCCTCCGCGACAAGGCGCTAGGAAGGGGCACGAAGAGGCCTGGTGCCCCCTTATTTCAGGGCTGGGCCCAGCTCCTCGCCCCCACCCCGTGCCCCACGGCCCAGCCTCCCGCGACCGGCTCAGGCCGGCCCAGCCACTCCGAGTACCCGCTACCCAGGAGGCCAGGCTGGGGATGCGGCCTGGTCCTTACCATGGCGGCGGAGCGTGTGTGCGGCCCGGCGCGCTCAGTCTCTCGCGGCCTCAGCAGCGGCCGCCGCGTCTCCCTCCAACGGCCCCACAAGATGGCGGCGCCGAGCCACGTCCGCAGCCGGAAGCGCCGCCACGCAACGGGGCGGGAGCGTCCTGCTCTTCCCCGCCCCGGTAGGGGGCGCCGGTCTGGGGCCTTCCGCCTTGGCCCCCGTGGAGCGCTGTGTCCCGGTGCGGGGAGGGCCGCGCCACCTTCCCGCCTCTGAGCCGCCTGCCGTCCCCCGGGCCTGGGGGGGTTGCTGCGCCAGGGCCGCTCTCGGGTCTGCTTCCCACCCACGTCTAGAGCCAATTGCTCCAGAGCAGCCCCCGCCCCCTGGCCTCTCCGGCAGATGCCCCACAGCAGGCGAGCTGACCCCGTCGGGAGCGCTGGGCATGGCCAAGCCTGGAGCGAGGGCTTGTCGATGCAACCAGACTGAAGCTGAGGGGAGTTTGTTTTAGACGGATCTAGGGCACAGGCTAGTCCGGGCCTTGTCTACCTGAAGACCTCATGGTAAGAGAGTGTCTGCCAATCCCGCCCCTGCTTTCTCCATCCATGGACCTCAGATTGAAAACTCCTGATGTAGCGCAAACCTAACCCCTGCCGCCTTTGCCTTCCCAGAGAGGCAAGGGGGGTGAGGTAACATTTTTTTTATTGGACCAAACTTCTGTTGGTGAGAGAGACAAACTCGGGAGCTTGAGGCACTCACCAACAGAAGTTAGTCCCATAAAGGATGTTCCCGCCCCACCCTGTCTTTCTAATACCCTGCCACTCGCTCCGCTACAACACTTTCCTTCTCAGACAGGCTGACGGAGGGTTTGAAGTGCACTCGGCAAGTTATGACGGATTAGAAAGCTCCCCTTGCCTTGTAGCCCGAGAGGCGTTAGAAGGATTTGCTTTGCTCGGAGTCAGTCTAGTCCATTTTAGAACACTGCAGCCCCTTTCCCATCCTTCCTGCATTAACACGATGGGGGAGTTTGCAGTGCTGTAAACCAATCTAGCTCGAACTAGAACAGCTCGGAGCTTTTCTTCCTGCACTGGGCGCGGTGATAGTGCGCTAGACCAAGCCAACCCGATCTAGAGTAAGGCCAACCCGAGCTGGAGCTGTGCATGGGGCTGGCGAAACAAGACCCGACGCGCCGTCCACTCTTTTCTTGCCGTGAAGCTGTTCGACCACTAGGGGCCGCTGCTCAAAGCTTTCCCATAACCATAGACACTAGGGGGAGGAGACTTCCACGTGATCCTGGGTGAGGCGATCTGGTCACCGGAAAGCCGTAGAGCTGGGGCTGCAAATTATCGCGAGAGTTGCTCTCTAATCGCTATGGTGACGGTACACCGGCTGGGCCCGGCGAGGATGGAGTCCAGGCGGCGGGCAGGGCCCTGAAAGGCCGGGACATGGCGGAGGCCCTGCAGGTGACCGAGCGCCAGCCTGTGGGGGGAGGCGCGGCGGGGGAGGGAGCCCGGCGCGAGGTGCCCGGAGCCGGGACCCGAGTCTCCCGCAGGGGCGCCCGTGGGGAGTAAAACAGTCGCCGGGGGCGTTCGGTGGGATGCCAGCCCCGGCCTGGGGGCACCGGCCCTGCGGGGCTTCTGGGTCCCTAACTGCCCGACGGCGCGCGGAGCGCCCACGTGCCGAACTGGGTCCCTCCCTGAGGCACCCCCAGGGGCAGATGGGGCCTTTCACATGAGCAGCATTAAAGAGGTTTTTCATCTTCAAAGTGCTTTGCGGTCATGAACTAGGGCGAGCCCATAATACCATGAAAGGGAAAGTGCGGCCCTGTAAACGTCATCCGAAAGTGTTTGTGTTTATTATTAGACCAAAATAGTTGAAAACCAGCCCTATGATGAGAGTCTAGAGATTAACGACTCAGAAGAGGTTGCCAGTATCTACACACCAACTCCGCAGCAGCAAGGTAGGGAAAGCCTAATTTCACATCCTGCTTCTGTCTGTCTTATTAAAACCGTTTGTCTCTTTCCTTAAAACTAAAACGCTGACCAACCTCAGGTATGCTATTGGCAGCTTGATCTTGGTTATTATATCTTCTTAAAAATACTCTGATGGGATTTAAGTCTTCTCCATAAAATTGGGAGAGTGAGCAGATTCACTGGGATTTGCTCATGAGCATATTACTATCAGGAGGTAAAATAGAATACATTCACGCATTTTTATTAATGAAATGTGCTCATTGCAACAAAGCTAGTGAGATCAGATGTGGTAATGGCAATTGTCACTGAAATCTAGGTCTGCATCTAGGACATGGTTGGTTTAACAAGGATTTGGGCTTCACTACCATGGCCAGCCCCTGCATTATATTCTAGTTCAGCCAAAGCAAGTTGAAAATGTGAATAAGCATGATTGTTAAACTTGGGTGTAAGGCCTGTGTAGATAGGGCTTCATTCATAAGTGCCTCAATGTAACAATCCATGTCGCAATCCCACAACCCAAACTTGGATAGCATACGGAAACCTTCTTGGTGATCTCTTCAACAGGTCCGAGGTCCACACGCCCACAGCTCAAAAACATGGCTGATAACAGCAGTGATGAGTATGATGAAGAAATAAACAAGGTATGAGGTTGCCCATGTTCTCTGCTGTTATACTTGATCACAGCATTTTGTAGCCCCATCTACTGGAGCCTTGTTATCTGCATGTTGAGTCCTACTGGGGAAATTGCAGAAAAGCAGCTTGGAAAGTTCTGTGATTTTTTGACACATTTTGAGTAGAAAGAAATGTAGTTGCAGTATCTTTTGGCAAGACACGTTATTTATACTAGGGTGAAGGTAAGAAGGGGTCAGATTGCTTTTTCCTTCAGTTAAAACAGGTGGAACAATTTAAGTGTATTAGGAAGAATAGATCTGGAAGGAGATTTTCACATCATGGCAGCTGACACCATCCAGTGTGGATATAATGAATACCAGGCCCATTGTCACTCAGTGGCTGAAGTGGGATAAAAAAAGGGATGGGAAAAATCAAGGGCTTACACCCACATTTGGCTGTAAAGATAGGGAGTGTTTTTTACAGGTTAGAGAAGATAAGATGACTCTGGGTCAGGACTCCTGGGTTCTGTTTCCATCTCTGCCACCAATTAGTTGAATGATTTTGGGTGAGCCGGTTCCCCCCCATCAGTGTTTCAGTTTCTCTGGCTGTAAAGTGGGGTCATACTACCAGCTACCTCGCAGGGACTTGGAGAGGGCGGAGTAATGTTTGCAAATCATTTTGAGATCCTCTAGGAGAAAAACAAATTCTTATTTATTAGAACTGAACATTCCCCCCACCACCACTGAAAACCATTTATTCGAGTCAGACTGAGAGCAGTGGCAACCTTAGATTAAATGTCTGTGCTGGCATTCCTTTTCCATGCCACTAGAGGAAGTTGTTTTTTCTTACACAGGTGTGCCCCACCCATTTGTGGCAGTTTTGGATAGAGGGTGTTTTCTGTTTAGAATGAAAGATGATAGAGCTGGAAAATGGGGCTGCTGGAAATGTATGTTGCACCATAACTCTGGTTTTAACATTGACCTAGGAGAAGAAGTTAGCCCAGTTGGCCCCCCAGCGAGGATTTAGTGAGAATGAGGATGGGGAGGATGAGGACGACTCGTCTGAAACTGACTCGGATGATGACGATGATGAAGAGGAGCATGGAGCCCCTCTGGAGGGGTATGAGGGATTATTAATTCCTAATAACAGTGAGAGTAGCCATGTGAATTAAAGTCAAGGTCTCCATTCTGAGAGAAGACTCCTAACAACCCAGTTGAATAATGTTACAGTCTAACAATACTGTGCAGATATGTCTTTAGGTTAGCTATTGTGGGAATGAGGGGTTTAAAAGCTGAGGTAGATAATGTGCAGGTGCAAGTATCCCCAAACAGCTCAGTGGTACTGTGGTTGGAGTGCTGCAGTGGGAACTGTAAGTCTGAATCCAAGGTTTTGGAGAGCTGCTTTCAGAGTATCAGCCCTGAAAATGAAGATACAAGGATATAGCTATATTAAGTGGGGAGGAGGAGGAGGAATTCCGTGTGGACAGAAAGAGTGTCACTGGGGTTTAAAAAGCATCAGAAAAGACACACTGTTCATACAATAGAACTGTTCTTAGGCAGCTTGAAAATTGGATTGTTCATTGACACAGATAGGATTCTTAAATTTGAAATACAGCTGCCCAGTTTTCTTCCTACAAATACCTACTCATGAACTTTATAACCAATGCAATCAGCCTCTTGGAGGTAGTGTAGGGCGTACCCAGGAGCCTGGCATAAACTGACAGTTAGTATAATAAACTAGCACTAATAGAGGGCACGGTACATTAGTGGGCCCATTAATATGCTCAATGCATTGTGCTGCACAAAGACAAAGAGTACATTTATTGCCTTTTTGCAGACAATTCATCTGCATACAGATGTCTAGCGTGCAAGCCAGCCTGGCCCATGGGAAATAATTGTTTTATCATTACGCTTATTGTAATATAACTTTTTTGAAAGTCTGGTCTGCTGCCCATCACCATGGTATTATTAATTAAACTCCAATCAAAAAAAGGGAGTATCTGGTAAAAGGGGGTGTCAGTATGGTGAGTGGTGTTCTTATGGTGGAAACACGTCTTCAAAGAGGAAGAGTTTGCAGCATTTCCTAAAGATGTCAGAGACTGGATTCTCTTGATCTCTTCTGTAAATTTGTTCTGTAGCCAGATCCACCCCTCCGCATAGGTGTGCTAAACTGGGGAAAGCATCCAAGGCCCTCTCTTCCTCTAACACATCCACAGAGAATCAGCTATAAGTACCCCATAAAGTTAATCTGCATGAATCTGTTGGTCTTGAATATCTCTTCTTTTCTCTAGTGCCTACAACCCTGCAGATTACGAGTATCTACCAGTGTCTGCAGAGATTAAAGAGCTCTTCCAGTACATAAGGAGGTGAGTAGAAGGAGAACTAGTCTGCATTGGGATGTTGTTGTGGGGGGTGAAATGTTTACAGAAGGAAATGCTTCTTTTCTGGATGATAATTTCCCCGTGTAATTCTCAGGTACACTCCACAAATGATAGAGCTTGAACACAAACTGCAGCCTTTCATTCCAGACTTCATTCCAGCTGTTGGAGACATTGATGCCTTCTTAAAGGTACCCAGCTTTCAGACCTTCCCCTGTAACTCCTGTTGTGCAGGATCAAACAGTGCTCTCTCCCATGAAAACAATACTAATTTAGTGAGAGAAGCAGCATTTGCTTTTCTCTTTGTTGGAAGAGCAGCAATTTCAGCACACAGGGTGCCAGACTAAGGGCCCAAACCCACTTATGGGGACTTGGCCTCCTCGGCCCATAGTGTGGGGTTAACCCCTGCTGGACCAGTGTGGGGTTGGCGCACCCTGTCACAGTATCAGGAGATAATTTTTTTTTTTTATCTAGTTCTTTCACAGAACCATAGAATAGCCTTTGCTAAAGGATTTGTATAAATATCTGGATTTTTTTTATTAATCTTTGGTAGCCTAGCAATATTTACACAGCCACAGTTTTCTTTTTCAGTAAAGACGCAGTGTGTGACTGGGTTAGAATGCTCCCAATCTGCTACTATTTTGAGCTAGCTGGCTTGACAGTACCTTGTAATATTTGAAACAGCTAGTCCAACTCATTTAATGGGTCTGAGTGAAGTATCTGCACTCACTCTCTCTCTTCATATTCCATATAAAATCTAACATCCTCCTTTGTATTCCTGCTAGGATTTTTATCTGGGGTGGTTACAAAAAATTTTGAAACAAGAAAGATATCCATGGCATGTTAACTGTGGCTCTTCTTTCCAACCAAGAAATGGAAAATTTACCCCAGCACTCCAGATCTCTTTTCATTTGCTGACATCTGATGGTTTGACATTTTAATCACATAACTCTTCTAGGTTGTTTGAGATTTGAATTCCTAGTTACCCTATAGAATTTGTTGCCCATTTGTACCCAAATGTTTTCTGGGGGAATGACTTATCAGAGTCCAGCAAATTCATAGCTAACATTTCAGAATTGTCAAAATTTTTTAAATTTAGATGCTTTCCAAAGTCATGGATTTTTTTTTTAGATACTGATTTTAGGAAAATGTTTGGGTTAGATAAAAAAATATAATATCAGCAGCATGAAAAGCTATTTTCTGTTGTGTTCCTGCAAGTTTTAATTCTGTGCTCAATTCATTATTCCTTATCCTCAATGCAAAGGCACCATGGCCAATGCAAAAAGTAAGAGACAATGGACATCCCAGCCTAGTCCCTCTGTATAATTCAAACAGGGGAGATTAAGCCCCATTAATTCACACAGCTGCTTTTAGGTTCATGTAAAGAGCATTTATCCAATTAAGGAACCGTGGGCCAGTGTTGTATGGGACAGGACTTGAAACAGCAAATTCTGCCCTATTCTATCAACAGTTTTCTCTGGGTCAAGTGATAACAAAATTAATTGATTATTTTTAAACTAGCATTATGAATGATTGCGTACTCTCCAAATATTGTCTGACATTGTCTATCCTTAATGAGTCGAGTTTGATCTGGGTTTATATAAACTGAGAGCATGGATGGCAGTCGGCTAAGTAGTATTTTTGTTTAAAATCTTCGCTGTGATTCATCAGTGATATGAGCCTATAGGAGCTGCATAAAGTAACTTTTCCAACTTTAGGGAGACCAGCAATAGCTTCTTTCATAGGTTGTGGAAGTCCCTCCCATAGCAGAATGGTAATGAAGATACCCTTCAGGGACCCACTAATAACTCCTTAACTACTATGTGAAATTTAGCTGCAAAACCATCAGGTGCTAGCGTTATTTCTCTACCCTTGCTCTTGCCTTTGAGATTTCTTCTTCTGTTATTTCTTTATCTAAAGTTTCTTTATCAATTTTGTTTATCTTTGGCAAGCCTGCTAATTCCAAATATTTTTGAATTACCTCAGATAGGTCAAACTCTGAAGTTTAGGGTTTTTTTTATAATAAGGAACAAAAGTAGCATATATTTCACTGCATTGTGTAACTATTTTTTGCTGATGGTTTTTAATTGGTGGAATAATCTATTTCTCTCTAATTTTTGTGTCACTATCTTATCACTTTTATTTCCTCTTTCATAAAACATCTGCTTTTATACCTAAGGGTTTTTTTCAGTGGCATCTGCCATCAGCACATTCAGTTTCCCCTGATATTAGTTATTTGTTTATATACTTTTTTGAACCTGTGTTGTTATGAATGTCACAACATTTTTATCTGCAATTCTGGTTTTATTTTTCTTAAGTGCTGCTTTCTTTTTTCTATTTAGAGGCTCTGCTTATCAACTGGCCCCTAAATACTGCTTTATCTGCCTCCCAGAGAAGATGTTTTTATATAGTCTTATTATTTATTTTAAAGTATTGAACAATGTCCTTTTTAATTATTGCAACCTCATTTTTGTCCTGCAGAAGCAAGCAGTTCATTCTCCAAAAAAGTGATCTTAGGATGATGCTAGCAAATATTACTTCCAGTGAGGCATGACCTGACCATGTAATGGTGCCAATTTCCATAGCACTAGTGTGCTTTACTAAGGATTTAGTGATTAACATTAAATCTAGTCTAGTATATATATTATGAGGGTATGAATTAAAATGTGCAAATTTGTTCCCCAGGGTTCAATTCTCTCCAGCAATCAGAGAAATCAATGCGCACCTGCTTCCCTGTCCACCTTGTCTCTTTTATCCAATCTGTACCAGTAAGGAATATGTGTGCATTTGAAGTCTCCTCCAAGTATAATTTCCCAGTCTCCAAAATGTTGCAGTATTTGGGTATAAACTGGCCATGCACAAAATTAAGGTTGGAAATTAGAAGAAGGTTTCTAACCATCAGAGGGGTGAGGTTCTGGAACAGAAGTTGTGGTGGCAAACAACTCAATTAGTTTTAGAGAGAGCTAATTTTATGAGTCTGATTGTGTGACAAGGTTGGTTGTGATGGTACGAGGCAAGGCTCAGCAATCCTGGGACTCACTTCCAGTTCATCTTATGTTCCTAAAAGCTCATCCTTCAGTGTTTCTTTTGACCATCAGCCAGGGTCAGAAAGGGATGCTCCCCCATGTACTCCGTTTTTGTTTTGTTTTTTATCTCTTTCCTCTCAAGCATCAGGAGTGGCCACAGCTGGAGCTGGGAACATTGGACAGGGAAACCCACAGCTCTTGAGTGGCACCAAGCATCCTTTCTCTCAGGTGCTTGGCTGGCTGATTCTCGCTCACATGCTCAGGGCTCTAACTGATTGCCACAAGTGGGGTCATGAGAATGGCTTATGGAAAAACTTGAAATTATTATGATGCTTTAGCTGTTTGAAGGCATGAATCCTTGTGTGGACATTCTCTCTCTCATTTCTAATTACATTGTATTCACAATTGTGTGCCTGAATATGGCTTGATTTCGGTTTGTGAACTTCCATAGTATTTTTTGTATTCACCACTGCCTCCCTGGTTCCTCCCCTCTCCTGCATTCTTCTTCTTTTAAATCCAAAAATAAAATACCAATATGGTGTATAAATCAGTCCCCAAACAAATGTCCTTTGCTGAACCCTAAACCTTTGTACTCTCCCTATGAACTCTTTGATTGGTTCTCTTGCAATCCAAAGGTGGTATATTCTTCTCCTATGGGATCTTAATCCTCTATCATAGGGATAGATTACCATCTGGTCATTTGAGTTACATGGGGTGGGGATTAATACAGGACCCCTACGGGCTCCTCCCCATCCGCTCTCAGTTTGCTCCAGTCTCTTCCGTCCATGCCCCCCATGTAGTCCCCCTATTGTCCTTTATTTTGTCAACTGTGTTCTGTATTTTAACAAGTAATCAGAGTTATGATCACCACAATTAAAGCAAATTTAGTACTGTTTTTCTTACAACATTAACATAGTTACTCTTCACGTGTCCCTCAGGGATCCAAGTCCTCTTGTTCAGCTTCACTTCTGCTATTTCAGTCTTTTGTCTTGTATTTTCCTATCCTTCTTTTCTTGGATTTCACCATCTACCAAGGTTTTTTTCAGAATTTCATCCTTAGTTTTACCTCTGGATTATCCTCCAGTATGTCTGAGATTTGGATTTCTATCCCGAGTGACTGGAGTATATTGGTTTCTCTTATTTACAGTCTCTTACTGTATCATACTACTGATTTTGGAAGCTGTATGAGAGTGTAAATAGGATCCCCGTCTGTAGTGGATATCTGGCCTCCTGAGTGCTGCTGTAATTTCCCCCAGCTCTCTTCTCTCTTTTAAAGTAAGGGCACAGAGGTTATGGAAAAACTGAGGCCTTTGAATACAAGCTCTGAATGCTCTCTGTTTTTTTATAATTAAATCTTTCTGGTGATAATGATGAAATTTCACAATCAGATCTCTGAGTCTATTATGAGACCTAAGTGGACAGAGCAGAGCTTTTTTTGCTCTCTCCACTTTCACCTCTTCCGGTGAGCTCAGCTTTAACAACTTTACCATGTACCTCCTCCTTCAGTGGTTTCAGGTAGTCGTTTAATTCTGTTGTTCCTTCTTGCTCTGTTTTCTGTAGCATCCCATTTAAGCTGCAGCTCTTTTTCTGCTCCAGAATTGCCATACAGCTCTACAACTCTGTCTCTCTCTCACCTCTTTCTCTAAGGCCAGTCTGTAGCACAGTGACTTGATCTTCCAAAAAGAAAAGGAGTTCTTGTGGCACCTTAGAGACTAACCAATTTATTTGAGCATAAGTATGCATCCGATGAAGTGAGCTGTAGCTCACGAAAGCTTATGCTCAAATAAATTGGTTAGTCTCTAAGGTGCCACAAGTACTCCTTTTCTTTTTGCGAATACAGACTAACACGGCTGTTACTCTGAAAATTGATCTTCCAAGTCTGTAACTTAGAGAAGCTCATTTTAAACAGCCTTTAAACTCCAGTTTTGAATTTAGAAGAAAAAAAATTCTGTTCCTCTTTGTTTATCTGCAGGTTCCATGTCCCAATGGGAAGCCAGATAACCTTGGCCTGTTGGTACTGGATGAGCCATCCACAAAACAGTCAGATTCCACGGTGCTCTCTCTCTGGTTAACGGAAAACTCCAAACAGCACAATGTTGCAGTAAGTTATGAAGGAAAAAGAGCTGGTTACCCCACACTAAGCTTGGTAGAAAGATGGAGTCTTGTTTTAACCTGTGTGGCTGTACCACTACCATGGTTACAGCACAGTGAGGATTTGACTAAGTTCTCATGAACAGGAAAACATCTTTCCCACCCACGCCTTTAGACTACAGTGTGTCTGCTCTCATTCACACACGTCTTCATAAACAGACTTTGGATCCATTTATTTCCTTGGGTTAGAGCTTCATTCCCCTGTGGTTGTTGCTGTCTGGTTTGGGTCACTGTGTTCTTTCCCAGTTGCTCTTCTGCTCCAATATGCAGACACTGGATGGTATAGCGCAGCTGGGAAAGAGACCAAAACCACACAATCCAGCCAGGAATGAAGCATAGGGTTTGCAGGGACCCACCAGCCTTGGAAAGTCTGTCTCCAGATTCTCATTTCTGTTCTCAGCAGCAAATAAAAGTGAAGAGCTTGGAGAATGCAGAGAAGAATCCCAAAGCCATTGATAACTGGATCGAGAGCATCAGCGAGTTACATCGCTTCAAACCTCCTGCTACTGTGCACTACACCAGGTGAGCTCTCTGTACCCTCCCGCATTTGTATTTTACTCGGCTTACTCCTTACCACTTGTCTTACATGCAGAGATGCAGTTTGAGTATCCTTTAATGGATGGAATTTCTCTCCTGCTGACTTTGTGTAATTCGGATAGCTCTAGTTTGCCCTTGTAGAAAGGGTGCATGTGTAAGTAGCTTGAGTGGGGGACTAAGAGTCGGGACTCCTGGGTTCTATTTTCCCCCTGCCACTGACCTGTTGTTTGATGTTGGACAAGTCACTTACTCTGTATTTCAGTTTCCTCACCTGTCATATGAGGATAGTAATACTGACTTACCTGAGAGTAGGACTGAGGGGCTTCTCTAATGTTTGTGAAGTGCTTAGATACCCTGAGATGAAAGGCTCTGTATGACAGCAAAGAACTATAGTTAACTCTTTTCAAAATGCAGAGTCAGGAGAGAGGAGGAACTTTGTGGACCTACAGTATGTTGCACTGCAGTGATAGGGGTTTTAGAAATGCAGATACAGAGTTAGACTAATGATTTATTTTTAGAGAAGATAAAAACATCACCTCATCAGAATTATTCTTGCCATGACTGTGAAGAAGGAATTGATCTCTCATCAGATACTTGGTAAATGGTTACAGCTATGGATTGTGTGTACAAGTCAAAATCTCTGACACAGGCAAGAGTTGGGAATGAATGTGTGCATTCTCTCCATGTTACCTTTACTTGGCTCATCCACTCTTATCTGAAATTCCTATTGATTCATAACTCCTCAGCAAAACTCTCCCTTGATTTTGAAACATACAGCTGTTTGTGTTTGTGTCTTTAACTTTGCAAGTGAGTTTGGTCCCCCTCTAAATCCTGAGCACCTTTGCAAAGCGCTTTGAGGAAGGTATTATTATTTATTAGAAAAGCTCTCACCCTGCTTTGCCAGTATCCCCAATCCTGACTTGCATACTCCCCGCTTTTCCAGGCCTGAGCTCACCACACACCTCTGCCAAAACTCCTCAGTCCCAGCCAGCAAGCCCCACTGCTGTCCCATAAGCCTCTCGTGTGAAGAGATTTGTAGCGTATATAGATTGTGATGTCCAGATGTGTGGATTAATCTGAGACCATCAAACTCATTTTCCCATGTGATCCAAATCAGACTTGATCCCAGACCTCCAGAGGTGTAGTACAGTAACTCTCATTCTATAGCAGGTGTAGTGAAATCTGTGGATGACTTGCTCTTGTCTCTTGCAATATGGAGTTGGCACCTTGTTTTGACTACTGTGAAAGCTGCTTAATCAGTACCACACTTGTGTGTGCTTATAGGTGCGAATGTGTGTTTGTTTTCTTTCTCTGTGAGGACAAGAGTGCTGTTGCTGTCACACTCTCCCCATTCACACCAGTCTGTTGTCAGTGCACTGTCAGGAAGCCCCACATCCAGCAAAATTAATCCTGGCATACTGTGTTTTTACGTGCAGGGTTGTTTTTCTCCCCTTGCAGGCCAATGCCTGATATCGAGACTCTGATGCAGGAATGGTCCCCAGAATTTGAGGAGCTCTTGGGAAAGGTATGTTGTCAGCCTATCTAACAGCTACCCCAGCTGTGTATTACAGGCATAATCTGGGCTTTTGTTTCACTTTGGCCTGTTTGCTATTTGCCTACTCTGTGTTATCCCTCATTAACGCAGGCTGGCTCAGAGTTGTTTGGGTTTCTTGTATTAATATAATGGAAAACCACCTTGCAATCAATGACCAGGCAATTTGGTATGTTCTAGCTCATCAATTCAAGCCAGCCAGGTCAGTCAGTGGTGCTTGAAAGCTGCCACCCTATGATGCCTGTTCAGTGGCCTGTGTGAAATGGGTGAGTGAGTTTCAGCTCAATTCCTAGTGAACAGGCATCCACATGTTGGTAAAGACACCAAGCGATGAATGGGCCCCAGAGGCTTCCCTCCATATAAAGCAGGCTGTGCCTGCTCTGTGCTGGGGTAACACTAGTACGTATTCTTGCTGTATGGGAACTGAACAAGAGCTGGATCATGAGTCACTCTTTCCATGTCTTCCCATGTCCTGTCTAGGTAAGCCTTCCAACTGCGGACATCAACTGTGGCCTGGCTGAGTATATTGACATGATATGTGGTAAGCAAAGGACCCGTACGTGTCACTCTCATCTTCTTCTCAGAGGCAGCGGAGTGCCAGCTCCTCACCCTCCTCCAAGCACCACCATGCACAGACTAAAGTGTTATGTGCCTAAAGGGGTGTCTGAGCAGGCAGCACTTCCTCCCGACAGCAGTGCTCTCAGGCTGTTTGGAGGAGGTATTGCAGGTGAATTAGTTGCATTCCCCTCCCATTCAAGCTTAGTCTTTTATGTCACCATGCCCCAGGTGTGGGAGAGAGCCTGCCCCCGGTGGGCAGGCTGATAGGAGGTCCCTTCAGAACCTCTAGCAGTTCCACACTGCATCAAGGTGAATAACCCTGACCCAGAGCTTTCATTCCGAAAATTGTTTTTCCTGGAGATGGGTGTTGTGCTCCCAGTATCATGTCCTTGTGCAAAGAAATAGATGGGTCCCATATTTCTAAATATGTCTTTTCCCTCTGGATATTCGGTTCAGGCTTTGTCGTATTCACCATTCACTGCTAACCTCCTGACTGCACTGTAGCCTAGTAGCACTAGAGATGGAACCACAGTTGGGAAATGTAAGACACCTGGAGTTAAGTTCAGCCCTGACCTAAGCTGATGCATCTCCTGGTGACTGCAGTTGGGAGAAAGAACTGAATGTGTAAAGCCCCAAACACTGGGGCTGCTCAGAGGATACTGCTACTTGGAGAGGGCCAATATCCAGGCAGCAGGGTTGTGCTCAGTATCCTTATGTTATTTTGTCCTAGCTATTCTGGACATTCCTGTCTATAAGAGTCGGGTCCAGTCCCTGCATGTCCTCTTCTCGCTGTATTCAGAGTTCAAGAACTCACAGGTAGGTGACTCCAGCCCTGTCCGCCACCTTCCAGGCTATCACTGTTAGAATGCTCAAGGGGCGGGGGCACGCAGGGAGAAAGAGAGGCAGTGTTAAGCCACTTGTCCTGAAATTCACAATAGCTCCCCTGCACTGCTGAAGAGCCCATGACAACAGTGCCTGTTCTGGCCAAAGAACATCACTTTCTGAAGTGTTACCATTATTTCCTAATAATCTTAGCTGTAATGCATTTTTGACCTTGCACACATCCCATGCCCATGACTGACAAGGATTCATTCCTTCATACAACACTTGCATATAGTGACCCTCTTCCAACAAATTCCAACCAACTTCCCCCTTTGTCAATACATAGCTATTCTATCTCTGATGTAGAACACTGACTTGAGTTACTTTTTCTAGTACCAGAATTTCCCACACCTCTTGATCTCAGTCACTGGTTTTAGAGTCCCTACTCTTCCACCAAATGCTGTGGTACTTCTACTAACAGCTGGAGAATGAATGATCAATTCTTTTGGGCTCTTATAAAAAGCAGTTTGCAGGACAATTCAATAAAATACCGACGCCCTGTTATTTCCCTTCTCGAGTCTCCACGGATTTTCCAAAATGTCTTTATTTTTTGGACACACATGCTATATATGGAGAAATCCTCCTTACGTTCTCTCCAGTATTTGCCCATCCCTGTACAATAAATTCACTTATTTCTAAGGGGACTTAGGTTCCACTGATGAATGTGAATGTACTTTTCATTTTTTATTAATGTATTTATGGAGGTGTGGGGACCATTGCCCCGTGTTTCCCCTTTCCTCCTCCATCAATGTTCTCTTTTTATCTATGTAGTTTCTTCCTCTAAATAACAGATTATTTTGTGTAGAGTGGAAAGGAAGCCATTATGTTTCATAAATGTAGTTGAGTGGCTTTTCAAATTGCATCAATTTCTGCTTAGAGGTGTACCTTTTTGGGGTAGCTGAAAGAATGCCTCACATTTACAATATTGTCGTAGTGGAATTCTGATGGTTTTTTGGGAGTTGGTGGTCTAAATATTTTATCTCTAAACAGCTGATTGTGTGTGTTGTCAAGTGACGAGAGCAAGTAACTATACTAACACAGTCTCCTTTCCCCCACAGCATTTCAAAGCCCTGGCTGAAGGGAGGAAGGTAGGGAGTCCTCCATCGAATCCACCCTCACAAGCAGGAGAGACAGAAGTGTTAAGCTTCAGCTGAGAAAAAGACCCTTTCTTCATGAGCTGGGACCTGCACCTAGGAGTAGAGCCTTGACCTAAGCCAATCAGCAGAGCAAGGCAAAGCATGACTGAAACCTAAGTCTTTCTGTGTGTACTGGCGATGGACAGCGTACGACTCTGATGAATTAGCAGAGGTTAGAATTTAGCTCATGGTGTTTAATTGTAAATGCTGCATGACCCTTTTCCTTTGGCTCATTCCCAGAGGATTCAGCATTAAACAAGTGCTTGGGAGTGGGAGCACCTCAGCGAGGGTAACGGTGTCTTTGGTACTTGAAATCAGCTTGGGCAGAGCGTCTCCTTAAGGACATAACCCTCCCTCTGCCCATGCAGATGTTTGGACTCCTTTTGTAGCCATTCCCTAGACTCTGAACCTTGTGGCTCTGCAGCCTGTTGAGCTTCAGAGTTGGTTCTAATGATTGGGAACTTGACTCTCCCCCCCCGCCACGCAAATATTTAAAAGAATTTAGCCCAGAGACCCAGCCTGCATTGCTGGGGAACCAAGACTTCACTGCAGGAATGGGCTTTGAATTGCTTCTCTGCAGCAGTCTCCATTATGAGATGAGTACAAGATTCAGCCACTAAATGGAGAGATGAACAGCACTAAGGGCCACAAACATGTCATTCACCTGGAGGTGGGCTCAGGCATTTCTAATAGTGATCTGTTCACCATGCTTCATGTGCTTGTGTAAACCTGTGCTGCAAGGGGGAAGAGCTGTCACTGGAAGCAATTGAAGGGGAGAAGGTGGTGTTGTGGATGGACCTCTGCTCTGTAGCAGGAGCCCAGTAGTAGCCACTCAAGGGAGAAAATTAAGGGGACCAACAGGAGGCAGAGGGTGGTACTACCTTCATATTAAGGCAGAGTGGAGTCTGTTTTCCCCCTTGTTTCCTGTAGGTAGCATCAGTTAACACATGAAATGTCCCCTTTATCAGCCTCTGGGTAGAGATGAGGGCACTACCTCTGAGCCATGTCCTGCATTTTGGGAGAAGAGGACAGATCACCAGAAATAACCAGTCACCGCTACAGACAATTATTTGGTTTATTGCTGTTGGAAGAATTTTCCAGACACTGTTGAGTCAGTGCTCTGAAAGAGATCCTTGGGGCGAAGACCACTTAAGGCTCCCTCAGGGGAGTCAGCCATTAAAGCAGCTAAGCCAAGGTAGGTTCCTCCATCCCATCAACTCCTGCCAGAGGCAGAGCATCAGTCAATTCAGAAGCAGCTCTGTATTACACTTTGATTATAGCATTTTATTCTTAAAGTGCCTAAGTTACATAAAAACATGCCTCAGCTAACAATGCAGCATTTTAAAACAAGTAACTGAGCTAACAGCTGCTAGATAATTTGATGCATAGCTTAATGTTTTACTCAGAGGCTGGTCAGCCTGTATGGCCATGTGTATTTATTTCCACCAGCACCTCTATTTGTGCTTATTCACTGGCCACCCAGGCCAAGCTGACTTCTTGGCATGAGAGAAGGGTCACAAATAGGAGTCTCCCAGGAAAGAGTTGCCCTTTCCAGATGCACATTCACCGAGAGAGACAGTCGCCATAGCAAGACACTAACAAAGCAAAGGCGAAAAACCTCAGCGCCATCCTAGTGACCAGGTGCAGCAACTCTGGACTGTAGGAATTACACACCAGTTATTGCAATGGAGGGTTAGGGTTCCACAGTGGTTTTTCACATAGAAATGTCCTGTGTGCTGCAGTGCCTAGCTTCAGAGGGGTGAAGAATTAGAGTGATAACTACCCTCAGGCACACCCATACCTGTCCAGTGTCCACAGGGGAATTGCATGAGCGTAAATGAGGGCAGAGCAGGGACACCTCTCTCATAAATGTTCTTTTCAAAGATTAAGAACTTCACTTTATTACTTTAGTTCTTCTCCAGGAGACAGCTGTGGGCTCCAAGCAGAAACTACCCCATGTTCTTTCTCACAAAGAAGTTGATTATAGGATATGCAGAAGCAGACCATCACTACTTTCCCAATACAGGGCTGGAGTTAACTGGAGGCTGAGAAGCACCAGGGGGTACTCACACTCTTTTTGCTGTTTCATCCCAAACTGGTGAGGTTTACTTTTCCCTAGCAGAGTGAGTACACAGAACTAGAGCAGCTGACAAATAACAGCCTCACTGCTTGCTATTTCAGGTTTTAGCACTATACCGTTCCTGGAGTGCTTCTCCCCTCCCAGCCCCATGGGGAGGTAAGTCTCTTCCATCTCCCACTGTATGATACTCAACATACACATGGGACAGGCCACGTTTTCCAAAGTAGTCTGGGAACCCCTAGATCCCGATCTTCTGGGTTTCCTACTCTCTCTCCCCTCCGAGCAGCAGGCACCAGCCCCAGGAGTCAGACTGGACACCAACATCAGGAGCCACTTTAGAAGTCACTGGACTGAGGTACTTGGCCAGGCCTGAGAGGGAATGTATGACTGACTGAGATTGGAGTTTGAGTGAGCCAGGCTTACTGCCCATCCCCCTCTACTCATTTACTTCCCTAAGATGCTGATATTACCTCCCCCTCTTCCACTCCCACCAGTTTCAGACTCCTCACAGGAGCTCCAGAACGTAGCCCTGATCCATTCAGAGATGGACATAGCTGGGTGCTCCCAGGGCTGAGTGGAGATGAAATGAACATGGCTGTTGCATGCATGAATTCCTCTTGCTGCTGGGCAGGAGCACAGGCCATTCCTATTCTTGGTGCTCCACCTGTCTCCCCGCACACTGGAGAGTTCTTAAAAATCAGACTCCATGATGTTTTAGGTGAGACTAGCTAACCTACTCAAGTGCGAGAGCTGAAGAACCCAGAGATCCTTGGGGCAGGATGGTGTGGAAGACCTGCAGTCACAAGAAGTTAGTGATGTTGCACTTTTCTCACCTGGAGCTCTGGTGGTGGTTACACGGAGAACTTGTTCTGAGCTGGCTCTGTTGTCTGGGATCCTGGCGGAGCCTCTGGGGAGAATGGCAGCTCCTGGATGGGTCTGCAGTGCTGATGGATCAGTGGACTCATCCCAGGAGACTGAGGGATAACCTGGACCCCGCAGCAGTCACAGCCATATCTCATCACTGCTCATGCTGGACGCTTTGTAAATGTGCCCAACCATCGGGAACTGGACGAAACCTGGAGGACAAAAGAAATCCCATTACAAGGGCCCTGCTGCACAGTCAGCCCAGGTTGTGGGTCAGGGAATGCAGCTGTATTAAGCTGATGGGGGCAGGTGGTACACTGTTCCCAGGCTCGCTAAAGCCACAACACTCAGGCCATTTCAAAGCGTATCCATGCCAGTTGCCTGTCAGTCCCTCCACTTTCAGCCCATTTAAAGTTAAATAGGTTTGAAATAATGACAGCCTATGCTAAGGTCTAAACATGTAAAGTTAATATTAAGAGCATCAGAACAGCCACACAGCACCAACACTGTGCATGTTCTGAGGCTGGAGACCCCCAGAAAAAAAATAGTGGGTGCTCAGCACACACCTGCAGCCCCAGATCAGCTCCCTCCTCCCCCCCAGCACCTGCTGATCACCAGCAGGTGGGAGAGCAGGAAGGGACAGGGCGTCCTAGGTGGAGAAGGTGGAACAGGGGTCCTTCTAGCCCAGTATCCTGTCTGCAGACAGTGGCCAATGAATGAACAGAACAGGGAATCATCAAGTGACCCATCCCCTGTCACCCATTCCCAGCTTCTGACAAACAGAGGCTAGAGACACCATCCCTGCCCAACCCTGGTAGTCTTGGCCTTCACAACATCCTCTGGCAGAGTTCCACAGGTTGACTGTGCTTTGTGTGAAGAAATACTTCCTTTTGTTTGTTTTAAACCTGCTGTCTATTAATTTCATTTGGTGACCCCTAGTTCTTGCGTTATAGAATCACAGAACTAGAAGGGAACTCGAGAGGTCATCTAGTCCAGTCTCCTGCACTCAAGGCAGGACTAAGTATTATCTAGACCATTCCTGACAGGTGTTCGTCTAACCTGCTCTTAAAAATCTCCAATGATGGAGATTCCACAACCTTCCTAGGCAATTTATTCCAGTGCTTAACCACTCTGACAGTGAGGAAGTTTTTCCTAATGTCCAACCTAAACATCCCTGGCTGCAATTTAAGACCATTGCTTCTTGTCCTATCCTCAGAGGTTAAGAAGAATAATTCTTCTCCCTCCTCCTTGTAACAACCTTTTATGTACCTGAAAACTGTTATGTCTCCTCTCAGTCTCCTCTTTTCCAGACTAAACAAACCCAATTTTTTCAATCTTCCCTCATAGGTCATGTTTTCTAGACCGTTAATCATTTTTGTTGCTCTTCTCTGGACTTTCTCCAATTTGTCCACATCTTTCCTCAAATGTGGTGCCCAGAACTGGCCACAATACCCCAGCTAAGATCTAATCAGCATGGAGTAGAGCGGAAGAATTACTTCTCCTGTCTTACTTACAACACTCCTGCTAATACATCCCAGAATGATGTTCACTTTTTTTTGCAACAGTGTTACACTGTTGACTCATATTTAGCTTGTGATCCACTAAGACCCCGAGATCCCTTTCCGCCATACTCCTTCCTAGGCCGTCATTTCCCATTTTCTATGTGTGCAACTGATTGTTCCTTCCTAAGTGGAGTACTTTGCATTTGTCCTTATTGAATTTCATCCTATCTACTTCAGACCGTTTTTCAGGTTTGTCCAGATCATTTTCAATTTTAATCCTATCCTCCAAAGCACTTGCAACCCCTCCCAGCTTGGTATCATCCGCAAACTTTATAAGTGTGCTATCTATGCCATTATCTAAATCACTGATGAAGATATTGAACAGAACCAGACCCAGAACCGATCCCTGCAGGACCCCACTCGTTATGCCTCACTCATTGTGAGAAGGAGTAAATAACACTTTATTTACTTTCTCCACACCAGTCATGATTTTATAGACCTCTAAGGGAGTGGGATATGATAGTTGTCTCTTTTCCAAGCTGAAAAGTCCCAATCTTATTAATCTCTCTTCATATGGAAGCTGTTCCATACCCAAAATCATTTTTGTTGCCCTTTTCTGAACTTTTTTCCAATTCCAATATATCTTTTTTGAGATGGGGCAACGACATCTGCACGCAGTATTAAAGATGTAGGCGTACCATGGACTTATATAGAGGCAATATGATATTTTCTGTCTTATTATCTATCCCTTTCTTAATGATTCCCAACTTTCTGTTCACTTTTTTGACTGCCACTGCACATTGAGTGGATGTTTTCAGAGAACTATCCACAATGACTCCAAGATCTCTTTGTTGAGTGGTAACAGCCAATTTAGACCCCATCATTTTATATATATAGTTGGGATGTTTTCCAATATACATTACTTTGCATTTATCAATACTGAATTTCATTGCCATTTTGTTGCCCAGTCACCCAGTTTTGTGAGATCATGTTTTGTAGCTCTTCACAGTGTGCATTGGACTTAACTATCTTGAGCAGTTTTGTATCATCTACAAATTTTGCCACCTCACTGTTTACCCCTTTTTCCAGCTCATTTATGAATATGTTGAATAGTACTGGTTCCAGAACAGACCCCTGGGGGACACCACTTTTTACCTCTCTCCATTCTGAAAACTGACCATTTATTCCTACCCTTTGTTTCCTATCTTTTAACCAGTTACCGATCCATGAGAGGATCTTTCTTATCCCAGGACAACTTACTTTGCTTAAGAGTCTTTGGTGAGGGACCTTGTCAAAGGCTTTCTGAAAATCTAAGTTCACTATAACCCCCTTGCCCACACGCTTGTTGACCTCCTTATGTTTGCTACAAAGTTTTAAAGAAAGTCGAACCACAGCGTGGGCAATTGGGTTCAGTGAGGGATCCTGCTCAAAGAGGTAGGCGTACGTTGCTGTTTATCTAATACTTGCCTGTAGGGCCATATTAGCACTGACCCAAAGCAAGAGGTTCCCATGGTCTAGAGCCGGCAGTATGGCCCTTCTGAGCCCCCATACTGTGCATCCCCACACAACAGCTGCCCTCCCATTTTATACGTGATCTCCCCACTCTCCCAGTGCAGAGCTGCTGCTGACACTGCACCCAGTAGTGAGCCATTTGCACTAGTCTATCACAGGATGGAACCACCTCTCCCAGATCCACTCCCTGCCCCTACAGGGCCACCCAGACTTGCTACCTCTATTACCAAGGCCCAGGCTGTTCTCTGGCTCCGATAGGGCATCGTCCTTCCGCTTGGTTTGGAGTCCCGTGTCTCCATGGCTGGCTGTCAGGGGAAGGAGGTGTTTGGAGTGAGGAGGAATCACACACATTGTGTCACATATCTATACTTCCCCCATCAGAGCTGGAACTCCCCTACCTGGGCATACTGGCCCAGTCCCAACCCCCCTCCAAATGCAGCAGGGACCCAGCCCAGTGCTCAGAGCTACAATCAAAGGAGAAGCCACTGCCCCAGACAGATGCAGGAGAGGAGTCCTGGGGAAAGGCTCACACTGGGTCAATGGGAAATCTCACCCTATATGCTATGGGCAGCTGTGCCCAGCTCAGAAGGGACATCCCTCTAAACTGCCTGGCTCTGGTAAGGAACGCACCTTTGGCCTCCTGCGTGAGGTCACTGAGCTGCAGGTTGGACGGGAGGGACATGTTCTCTCGGGGCAGTCGCACGCTGTTCAGCTTCAGGTTGTTGGAATCGCTGCAGCAAGAACAAAGACTGAATGACTGCAGGAGCCCCCTGCTGTGGCACAGCACATACTGCAGTGCGGGCCTCTCCCCCAGCCCATGCCTATGTGTCAGCGGATTTGGCTCGTTCCGGGCTGGGTTGGCCCTCGGCCCCTGCTGCTACATCTGTGTCCCATGGAATCAGCACTGATTGAGGGGGGAGGTCTGGGTAGGAAGCCCTGCCCAGCCTGGTAGGGACTGGACACTCTCCCCGCGCAGAGGGGCCCCTCTCTGAAGTAAGTTGGCAGGAGTCAGTCTAGCTCCCAGGGGCCCAAATTACAGTCAGCCCCAGCTGGCCCTACACAGGGTCTCTCCAGGGCAGGGCAGGGCAGGGCTTGGGTGCCCAGGCTGCCCCTGCTCTGGGGATAGAGGACTCCAATCTCCAGTACTGTGAACCTGGCACCTTGCAACAACGTCAAACTTACCCCAGCCCCAGGGGCCACCACATGGAGCTCAGCCATCCCCATGTGCTCCTAGCGGCCCCAGACCCTCCCCAAAAACTGCACATGCCAAAGCAGTGAAGGGGTTAAAGAGGCAGGCACTGGTGCATGGGGGGAGGGGAGGTGCAGGCTTCAGGCTGTTTGGTGCGGGAGGGCGGATAATAACGCACTTTTACCCCTCCACCAAGTCCTATCAGAACAGAGACCCCGCAGCGAGGGGTAGGGGTGGGTTACCTTGGAGGAGGCGGCGTAGGTCCAGAGAGCCCTAGCGAAGAAGAGAGCGTGTTAGGGGCAAAGTTGGCATCCTGGCCTTTATACAGAGCTGGGCACAGCAGGGGCACCGGGGCCCGTGACCCAAGGGGTTGGGGGAGGGAGCACTCCCAGGCCCAAAGAAAAGCCCTGGTGTCCAGGGCACCAGCAGTGCAAGGACACACCCCTCTCACCTGACGCCTTCTTCCCCTTCCTGCAGATGACACAGATGATGAGGGTGTTGAGACAGAGGAGAGTCCCCAGTGCCAAGGCTCCTCCAACAATGATGGCCAGTAGGGGCAGCTCCACACGGGTATCCAGGAGACCTGCACCAGAGCCAGCCACCCACATTAGAGACCTCTAGACTTAGCACGCACAGGCCTACGCCACCCTACGGGCTGTGCTCACTGGTCATTCCCATACAGCACCAGAGGCTGTCTGGCATCTATGGCTCGCCCATCACAGGTTCATAGATTCCAAGGCCAGGAGGGGCCACTGTGATCATCTAGTCTGAACTTATAACACAGGCCAGGGAACTTGCCCCAAAATTCCCAGAGCAGTGATGGAGAATCCACCATGACCCCTGCTAAATTGTTCCAGTGCTTAATTACTCTCATCGTTAAAAATTTACATCTTTTTTCCAGTCTGAATTTGTCTAGCTTCAATTTCCAGCCCTTGGATCTTGTTCTACCGTTCTCTGCTCCCCATGTACATATTCATAGACTGTAATCGAGTCGCCATCTCTTTGTTAAGCTAAATAAATTGTGTTCCTTGAGTCTATCACTATAAAGCACATTTTCTAATCCTTTAATCATTCTGATGGCTTTTCCCTGACCCCTCTCCAATTTATCAACACTCCCCTTGAATTGTAGACACTAGAACGGGACACAGGATTCCAGCAGCAGTCGCACCAGTGCCAAATAGAGAGGTTAAATGATCTTTACTCCTACTCAAGATTCCCCTATTTATGCATGTCAAGATCTCATTAGCATTTTTGGCCACAGCATCACAGTAGTAGCTCATGTTCAGCTGATTATCCACCACGACTCCCAAGTATTTCAGAGTCACTGCTTCCCAGGCTAGAGTCCCCCACCCTGTAAGTATGGCCTGCACTCTTTGCTCCTAGATGGATACATTTACATTTAGCCTGTTTTTAATCCATTTACTGTGTGCCATGTTAATTTTATATTATTCTACTTTTTTAAATCAAAATATCATGCAGTACCAAGTCAAATGCCTTACAGAAATCTATTTCATCATACTATTACATTTATCAACCAAATGTGTAATCACATAAAAAAAAGGTATCAAGTTATTTGACAGGATCTATTTTCCATATATCCATGTTGATTTGCATTAATTACATCCTTCTTTAATTTTCTATTAATCAAGTCCTGTATCAGCCACTCCATTGTCCTGCCCGGGATCGATGTCAGGTTGACAGGCCTATAATCACTTGGATTGTCCCATTTAATCTTTTTAAAAATCGGTACATGAGCTTTCTCCTAGTCTTCTGGAACTTCCCCAGTGCTCCAAGCCTTATTGGAAATTAACATAAATGGTGCAGTGAGCTCCTCAGCCAACTTTTTAAAAACTTTTGGATGCAAGTTATCTGGACCTGATGATTTAAAAATGTGTAGCTTCTGTTTAACATCCTCCAGCGATAGTAGTGGAATGGAGAGAGTGTTATCACCATGTGATGAGACTATATCATCTGTTTTTCCCCAAAATGTAGAACAGAAATATTTATTGAACACTTCTGCCTTATCTGCATTATTACTGATAATTTTACCGTTTCCATCTAGCAGGGGACTGGTACAATTGTTAGGATTCCTTTTATTCCTAATATATTTTTAAAAGTCCCTATTGTCTTTAACTCTGCTGGCCACAGATTTCTCCTTATGTCCTTTTGCTTCCCTTATTAATTTTCTACAATTCTTAACTTCTGATTTATATTCATTATTAACAACTTCCCCTTTCTTCCATTTGTTTTATATATGTGCCTAAAAGCCCACAAGGAAGAATTATGATTTGGCTCACAATTGCTTTCAGGTCTGGGATGTTGCACTTCAGAAGGATAACATGGGTCTCTACATTCACTACCCAGTTCCCCCAAAGTGAAGCAGGGAGCGTGAAGCACAGCTGGGCTCCTCTGTAAAACTGTTCTCACAAAACAGATGCTTTCTGGGGGGGGGAGTGGGATACAGGGCCTTTCCCCTCCAGGAGGCGCCAGCTCTGATCCTGCCCCAGGGCAGGGGTGTGTATATTGGGGAGACAAAGGAGGTATCAGCTCCTCTACAGGGCAGTAACAGGAAAGAAGTGTCCATCCCCACAAGCTCTCAGAACATCTGGTTTCCCCATGGACATCCCCTCACTCAGGCACTTGCCCCCACAGCCCTGCTTGCATGGGCTGCAGCCTCTCCCACCATTGCCGGATTTGTGGATCACCCCAGACCAAGATGAGGTGTGGGGGAAGGGCCCTGATTCTGCAACACTCTCCAGTCCCAGTGCCCAACTCCGAGAGGGGTCCCACCTACCTGGTGGCAGGATGGAGGAGTTGGTGATGCCCACATTGTTGGCTGCGGTGAAAGAGAAGTTCTTGGCCACACTGCTGAGCTGCACCTGCACGGTGTGGTTGGTCAGCCAGGGGTAGCTCTTGGTGTCCAGGATGAGGAAGTCAGATGTATTCACCATCACATGCCCATCCTGGTCTATCCAGGTGATGCTGGCTGGGGGATTGGCCCGCACCAAGACAAAGAGAACCATGAAGAGACCCGGGTCCTTGGCCTCCTGGTACTTGGCGTTCATCGTCATGATCTCCGGTTTAACTGGGCAAGAAGGGACACAAACCAATGTGTATGAAACAAAGCTGGCCCCTGGTCTTGAACCTAGTGAACACTGGAGAGGCAGCGGGGTCTAGTAGTTAGAGCTGGGGACAAGGAGCGGGGTCTAGTGGTTAGAGCAGGAATCTGCGGGTCAGGGCTCATGGCTGTGTGCTGGGAGCAGGGGCTTGTGAGCTGAGGGGCAGGGTTCCTCTGCCAGGGTTGAATTTGGCCTCCTGTCTCAGCGGTGGGAGGGAAAAGCCATAATTTCATGTTTGTGCAGCACTTTAATGAGGAGGCTTCATTGTTATTAGTGATGGACTCAGGTCAGTGTCCTGTGTTCTCTGCACATCTGACCATGAGATGCGGGGCTCAAACCCCTGAGGTGCTGGCAGCACAGAGCTCCTGAGGGCCCCAATTAGCTGCTAATGAGAATAATAATGACAACCTCCCTGCAACTGGCCAGGGCATCCAGGGCACTCCACAATTAACCCCTTCCAGTCCAGCCCCTGCTCTGGCTGCTTCCTTGGTCCAGACACACAAGCATGGGTGGGAAGGAAGCCTCTGCCATTCCATTGTGTCTAACTGTCTGGGGCTTGGCTGGAGAAAGTGCAGGAGGGGTCTTGTTAGCCTCTCTGTTCAGGGGAGCTGGGTCCAACTCTTCCTCAGATCTCCAGAGAAATATATCTGGTGGAACCCAGGGTACTGTGTCCACCTCAGAGCTCTGTATGACCAGCCGCCTCTGCTTGGGGTGCGAGCCAGGACTGAGGAGCAGCAGCAAAGCTGGGGGCAAAAGTGGAAGGGCTGGAATAGTGGGGGCAGGATTGAGAGCTTGGGAGGAGAGCAGGGGCCGGGCTGGAATAGCCAGGGGCCATGGCTTGGAATCAAGGGGTATTATCAGAGCTGTAGAGGGAGAGAGGGGGCACGGCTGGAATAGCAGAGGGGATGCAAAATGGGATTAAGGTGTGTGTTGTGGGGAGGGGTGCCCCTTGGTCTCTCCCCTAATGAATTCTCCGGACAAGGGACCTGGCCTGTACAGAGCAGGAGCCCTGGCAAAGCCCAAGGGGCCAGCCCTTACACTGCACGTTGAGAAGCACCGAGGCGTTGGAGGTCTTGCCAGAGGCTGGGTCTGTCAGTGAGCAGTTCAGTTCCCTGTCTGCGCGCTGCGCCGTGACTGTGAAAGTGCTGGAGCTCTGCTCAAAGGCCTCAGCCAAGGTGGCCAACACTGTGGAACCATTGGTCTCTTGCTTCTTGCCATTCAGGTACCAGGTGAGCATGGGCACGGCCTGCCAGCTGTCCACCTGGCAGGTGAAGTCCCGGCTCTCATCCTCCTGCATGGTGCTCACCAACAGTGACTGCCCATTGATCTTGGGATCTGGTTCCCCCAGCCCTGCCAGGGAATCAGGAGGGAAAAGCCAACAAAGCAGCACACTTGAGCCAGGAGCTCATCCTATGCCCTGCTCCCACTCCATACACACCAGGGATCCATTTCACCAACATAGAAACAGGCCCTAGGTGGCTGGAACAAGTCCCTGGAGGCTCTGAATCTAAGTGGGGCTGCTCTGAGCTGGCTAAGACACCAGCTGGGGAGCTGGAAGTCGGGCCAGCCAGGGCACAGGACACTGCAGCAGACCAGCTAAGGGAGTCTTGGTAGGCATGGCCTCCAGCAGCCTCCTGCCGCACAGCCAACGCAGAGGGCTAGGTTCGGCGCCTGTTCACTCAGTTTCAGGGGGCCCCTCACAAGCTGGCACGGAGGCAGGGGGCAAGACCAGTCTGAGAACTGCATGGGACTATCCATGCACAGGGCCCAGGCCTGCCCAGCACCCCACAGGGCACGGGGACTCCCCTCCACGCAAGGGCCTTACCTGACTGCACCAGTGCCTCAATGTGGAGCAGCAGCAGCACATGGGAGAGGATGGCACCGGAGCCGGCCAGGTTCCTGGTGAGCCCCATCTGTGCTCCGGTCGGGTCCCCAGTTTCACCAGCGCCCCGGCACTAGGAGAGAGTCAGACAGCACCTGAGTGCCATGGGGAGGGCGGAGCAGGGATGCTGCTCCTAGAGCGGGCTCTGAGGGATCCCCTGAACTGGGGTCCGTTGCCTGCGCAGCCAAGCGAGGGGCGATCACTGCCCCGGGTGTTAGCCAGGGGACCAGTACAGTGTGTCTGCCCACAGCGGCCCCACTACACCTGGAGACCTCCAGGGGCCACCTCGTCACTCAGCGCTCACCACCCAAACTGCAGGCCCCGGGGCTGTCAGCGCGTCCCCCGCCAGGCCTGCACACGGGGAGCTACCGGGGGGGGGGGTTCACACCGAACCCCCGCACAGCACACGCACTCACCCGCCCCCATGGTGCGCCTTCACGGGGCACGCGCAGGGGCACACGGCGGGAGGAGCCCGGGGTGGCGCGCGGGCTGGGCCGATGCCCCGCGCCCCCCAGAGGCTGCCCCCGGGCGGCGACCCGCAGCTCTGCTGGCGAGCGAGCCCCAAGGCCGCGGCGGCTGCAGCTGCCGGCTCGCGGCGGCGGGCGGAGGCCGGTTACCTGGGATCACTGCGGCGGCTCCATCAGCAGCTGCGCCCGCCGAGCCCCGCCGGCCCCGCGAGCGCTCAGGCCCGCGGGGGCGCTGCAGGGGCCCGCGGGCAGCGTCCCGCCCATCCCGGCAGGGCGCTGCAGAGCGCGCGGCCCGGCCCCGGCTGCAGCTGCCCGGCGCGAGCGGAGCGGAGCGGCCCTGGCTCGGCGCCCGCCCGCTGCAGTCCCGGCCCTGCGGCTGGGCTGCAAACCCCATTGGCTGGCAGGGTGGAGCCAAAGGGCTCGGCCTGAGCACCAATCCGAACCCACTCCGTTCACCAGGAGCCGCTGGCTCGTGTGAACGCTGAGGTCGGATTAACTGGTTCTACTGCTTTTCACCGCATACAGTTCCTCTGTAAAATGCCCTTTGAGCAGCCCTAGGACAGTGCTGGGCTGACGGAGCAGACCCAGCTGTAACAGTAGATGCAGGCCCAGCCCACACACCTGGAGCTGATGCTGCCCCAGCTTAGAACTAGAAGTTACATTCTGGAAACAAACTGAAAAGAGGGTTAAAAACCCCACTGCCAAGGGAGATGTTTGCAATGATTTCAGATGAGAAATGTTTGAGGTTAGACAGTCCCTGGGTGTCAGTACTGGAGAACTAAACACAACAGCACCATGCTGAGCACCAGGAGGGAGTGCAAATGAAAGTACAGATTGTGCCTAAGCCACTTCCGGCACTAGGAAACCAATCAAAACACAAACCCCAGGAGCATAGAGAGGCTCTAGTCAAGATCAAGGCCCCATTGTGCGAAGTGTTGAATACGCACATTGAGAGAGTCCTCCCTGCCTCAAAACGCCAACAGTTAAAGACAAGCCCCACCAACAAAGGAACCGAGGCAGAAAGACTAAGTGACTTGCCCGTGATCCCACAGCGAGACCGGGGCAGAGCAGGAAATTGAATCCTGTTTCCAAAGACCCAGTCCAGTGTGCTGTCGAGTAGGCTACCGTTACTGAGCATAGGCCAGTCTAGTTCCAGGCCCCAGCTGAGTGACATGTGAACAAGGACCTGGGGAACTGAAGAACCCAATGGCTACATTTGCTAGGGACATAGGAAGGGGCTGGGTTTTTTAAGAGCATTCTTTTATTACTACTTACATCTAAAAGTGAAAAGAACATTAATTACACCCAGACAACTGGAGCCCAGCGCCAGTCAAACTAGAGAGTTTATTTGTGATAGGGAAGACCAAAGCCCAAGCTGAAGCAGGGTCAGCTCTTCTCTGGAGCAGGCAAGTGAGAGAAACGGCCGCAGGGGAGGCCTGTCCAGAACATGGTGCGATTCCAATCCAGCCGATCCACTCATGAGGTTCGAAAGCTTTACGAGAAACGACAAATGCTTCTGGGGAGGAAGTGGCTTGTGCTGGTTTGTACACTGTGGCCCATTCCTGGCGAGTTCCTGCCAAGTGGCTCACCTGCCTGGGGGCCTCAGCTGGGAACCTGCCTATGACAAAGACACTGCAGATCATGCCTTGTGCCAGGCCAGCGGAGGTGGCCAGGATTGAGATGCCTCAGGCTCTGCAAAAGACAAACTTCCCTACAAACATCCGGCCGTTGCTCAGGATGCACCAATCTAAGCCAGGGGTTCTTAACCAGGGGGCTGCAAGCAGGTTTTAGGGGGTCGACCAAGCATGGCTGGCATTAGAATTTCTAGGACCCAGGGCAGAAAACCAAAGCCCTGCCACACAGGACTGCAGCCCAGGGTCCCGAGCCCCACCACCTGGGGCTGAAGCCGAAGCCTGAGCAACTTAGCTTTGCAGGGCCCCCTGTGGCACAGAGCCCCGGGCAATTGCCCTGTTTGCTACCTGCAAACACCGGCCCTGGCTTTTATATGCAGAAAAAGTTGTTGAGGCACAGCTGGACCATGGAGTTTTTATAGCATGTTGGGGGCGGGGGGGGGGGAGGCTCAGAAAGAAAATGGTTGAGACCCCTGATCTCGGCTGCCCTTGACCCAGTGGAGAGTTCAGGATTCTATGTGGGGCAGGTGGAAGGCATCCTGTCTGCCTGGCCCAGCAGAATGATTCAGTGGCAACCCTCTCCCCTGGAACAATCTCAGCTGACCCCTTGCCTGGACAGATGGGCTCTAGTTGCTTCCCTGGATGTCTGGGTTCTGCAGCTTCCTCATCATCTCCAACAGCATCTGGTTGCAGAGCGCTGAATAGGGGTTCATCAGGACCAGCTGGTGCCGAGCGAAGGCGCTACCCAGTCTGGCTCCCTGCTCAAAATCCTGCCTGGCATTATCCTCATGGCCCTGCAGCACATTGATGAGACCTCGCTGCACGAAGCACTGGCATGCCACACGGCCTGTGCCCCTGCTGAGGCGCAGGGCTGTGTCCAGGTCCTGCAGGGCACCTGTTTGGAGACAGAAAGGAAGAAGGGTGAACTCTGCCTGGCCTTGATCAGTGTAATGTGCTGGGACTCAGCTGTAGGCTCCTAGGGGTTCAGATCCATGATTAGCATGCACAGCACTGGGTACTTTCCATTGCCTTCTATTGGAAGAGCTAAGTATTATCCCTCTTGTACAGACGGGGCACAGGGCAGTGACCAAAGCCATCCTCTGAGTGTGTCTCACAGCTGAGATGCTGTAACAACATTTTCAAAATAAAAAAATAGGGTCCTTTTGTGAGGACTTGTTTTAGGGTTATTAAATGTTCATTCAATAGACAAAAGTTCCTATTTTCTATGCTGTGCCCCAGCTTCTGACCCATCCACAACATGGGCAGGTTCTCAGATGGGAGAGTTTTTCCATAGTAACTTGTTCTGAATTTATCTATTGTGGAACACGGACCAAGAATCATGAACGTCGACTGTGAGCCCCAGCGCCTCTCCAGTAGTGTCTCCACTCCTCCTACTCCACCCCAAACCCGTTTATCACCCTGAAAGCATGTTCCTGGTAAATACCGAGCAAATTCTACCCAGTGTTGCTACACATTGGAACAAACAATAGGACTGAAAAAACAGGGACATTTCAGGACCCACAAAAGAAAGTCCTGGGTCACAGGGACATCACATGAAAAATTGGGTCACAAGTCAGGATTGAACCTAGGAGTTCCTGGCTCCCAGTGCTGAGTTTAGAACCTGCTTCTCTATTGTGTGCAATTCACGGACCTTGTGCTGTGACTGCACTGCTGCCCATCAGACCCCACGCCTGGCCCGGTCACTCCTAGAACCAGACCACCTGTTTGCAGCCTTCCCCAATGGTAACTGCCAACCCAGGGGTGATGGGCATGACTCCCTCCTCATTTACCTGCCACATCCCCTTTGAGACGAAGGGCCTGGGCACGGTTGTTGTAGCACGAGGCTCGCTCCGGAAGGAGCCAAATGGCCTGGCTGAATCTCTCAAGGGCCATGTTCACATTTCCTGATTCAGCTGCCAAAACTCCCTGAAGCTCCAGCTCTTTGACTTGCTCCAGCAGCTCTGAGGTGAAAGCTCCATCTGTGACATGCATAAAAGAAAAACTTCATTTATGCAACGCTCTGGGCAGACACCCAGCTTGGGGGGGTGTGTGATCCCCTGTGCCAGACCAGGGCACAGTGAGGGAAGAGTCTCAAAACCACCAGGCATGGGACAGGAGCCCACCGGACCAAGGGTTAATATGGGGGCTCGGAACTAGTCTTGGGCTCTGCTTTCCTGATCCACCAAGGGTTGAGAGCAGTGCCCAGGCGTGTCATGGGTTGCTGTGACAGCAGATCTCCATTGGGCACCTTTACTCAGGCAGGTATGCAGACTAGGCAGCAGGCTGCATTTAAATCCAACATGCAGTTTAATTCCCACACATTCAGATTCACATAAACCTGCTGCCCCAAAGAGAGACCAGGAACCTCACTGCAAAGAGCCTGGGCCCTGGCCCCAAGGCCAAAGTGTCCACGCTGCTCCCCAGTGAATTAGAAGAGGAACTCTCCAGTCTCCTGTGTGATCCCTTTCCAAAGGGCTGCCTGGCCCAGGGGTGGGTCCAGTGGGATCCAGTCAGCACCCTGATCCAGGCCAGACTCCTTGGTTATTTGTAACAATTTTGTGAGTTTGGGGGAAAGCGACGTGGCCCTGAGATGCCTGCACAGGCACCTCTCAAACCGACTGTCTTGGTGCTCATGGCAGGACAGTCTGACAGGCCAAAGGATGCTTCAGTAGCTGGCCGAATGTAGAAGGCAGGCTGAGCTGATCAGGCAGGTTTTTGCTACCACACTTCCACCTTCTGTAATGGTGGCCCTGCTCTGTGGGCCCTCCCCCAACTCCCAGCGGCACCACTATCTGGTAAGGAGTAACAGATGTATGGACCTGCTGGTCTCTTCTCATCTAAGGCCTTGTCTACACTACGAAATTAGGTCAAATTTATAGAAGTCGGGTTTGGAGAAAGCGTTTTTATACAGTGGATTGTGCGTGTCCCCACACACATGCTCTAAGTGCATGTAGTCGGCGGAGTGTGTCCACAGTACCGAGGCAACCGTCGACTTCCGGAGCGTTGCACTGTGGGTGGCTATCCCACCGTTCCCGCAGTCTCCACCGCCCATTTGAATTCTGGGTAGAAATCCCAGTGCCTGATGGGGCTAAAACATTGTCACGGGTGGGTCTGGGTACATGTCGTCAGGCCCCTGTTCCCTCCCTCCCTCCCTCCGTGAAAGCAAGGGCAGACAATCGTTTTGCGCCTTTTTTCTTGAGTTACCCGTGCAGACGCCATACCACGGCAAGCCTGGAGCCCGCTCAGCTCAGTGACAGACAGCAAGCAGGCAGCTCTCTTGCCTCACTTTCTCTGCATTGTAGAGATTTTCCCCTCCAGGGCTGAGAAGAGCTTTCAGGTGCTAACTAGTGAGGGCCCCAGTCCCATCAGGGTCCAGTTAGTCCAACTGGCATATCTTTCTCGAGATCAGCATGCTTTCCTTCCAGCTCTTAGGGAGCTCTGCCCTAGCTTCCAAGCCCCCATCAGTCACTGCCAGGGGAACGCTGGATCATTCCACAACACCCATGCGACTAGTTCTTCCCTGGTGTAACTCCACTGACGTCTCTCGGATTATAGCAGTGCCACTGTTCACAATGAAGACAGTTCTTCCCATCATTAGCCAGTGCCAGCACACACCTCCTCAGTGGCAAAGTCCACCACCGGGAAGGGTAAATCACAGCCACTGCACAGACATTTAGTTACCAGCAAGAATCTAAGCCCCCAGAGGTACAACTGCTGCTGAATCAAACCTCACCTTCCCCTTGGATTGCCTCTGCTTCCTCTCCCGCATCTGAGGCGGGGATGTCCCCAAAAGGAGCACTGGGGTTAAAGATGGTTTGAAGAACTGCCCTGTCCTGGGCTGTAGCCATGTTTGACAGCACACAGAGGGAGGCAGGAAAAGGCACCTCTAGCAAGCCAGGAATGGTGTCTGGAGACACAAGTGGGGGGCTGGCCTAAAAGCAGCCAATAGGAGTGGGGGAGGAGATGGGGGCACGGCACTGCAGAGCAGCAGGGGAGGTTAATGTTCACATGGCCTTTTAGCATTCTGTCCCTGGCCAGAGGCAGATAAAGCCTCCAGAGGGCCTGCTGGCTGTTAACTGCAGGCAAGGACAGCAGTGAAATTGCATGTCAAATGTGAGCAGAACTCACTAAAACCATTGCGGGTGTTGAGGTCAGTAACAGGATGCGTGTGGGAGAGGGCAGGGAAAGGGATTCTAGCCCCACCCAAAGCACTACCAGTTTCTATTGCACAGACATGGAAATAAACTGGATGCACATTCAGGCTATTGCTAAATCTTGACATTTTTCTTACACGTCTCCTCTGGCATCAGCCTTTCCCCCCTGCATACACAGCCAGAATTGTTGTCCAAGCCCGGATCCCTGAATGTCTTGGCTACAGAATCCTCTCCTTGTCTGGCCTGGACTCCTGCACCCTTTCTCCCCTTGTGTCTTCACCATGCTTCTGCCAAGATCTTATTCTCGGAGTTCTGACGTCAGGCCCTGAGTCCCTCCGCCAGCTTCTCCTTCACCTGTGTATCAAATAAAAGATACTTGTCTTTACCTTCAAGGCAGTTCATAATGTTGCCCCACTCCACTTGGTGACCTACTTACCTATGGTGATGTCAACCTGTGTTCGCTCTGCCAGTGTTCCCAGTCTTCACTGCCCACAAGGCAGTTTCTCTGACACCTCCGTGCTGCCTTCACGCCTGAGGAAAACCCCTGATAAAATCCCCACTGCCATTGCCTTGTCCATCTCAGGATGCCCCTCTGGATGGTTTTCCAGGCACCATAGCAGAGGGCATTGCTGGGCAGGTGACAAGTGGGGCCTGTTGTTCTTCCCCTTCTTTCCTTTGCCTCAACTGAAACCAGCCATCCACCATCCATGAAACTAACCCAGGAGGGCCAATTCCTCCCCAGGGTCGTTGGATTGTTTGTTGTATCCATATTCCCTCAGTGTATCTGTGGCTGTTGGCTGGCTGGCTGTTTGTACAGCGCCCTGCAATGCGGCCCTAACTGAGGCCTAAGGGCTCTACCAGCATATAGACCACTTGGATAGCAAACTCTTCTTCCAGTGGGTTGAGCTTTGAACTAATTCTGTATCACAGGCCAAGATGCTAGGGAGATGCTGAATATATGTGAATGTTTGTTTCCCTAAGAGCTTAGAACATGGATGCCCAGTGCCACAGAAAATCCCACACACAAGTCACAAGGTACACACACACACACACACACACACACACACACACACACACACGGGGTCTGCTTAACACCTGGGTGACTTTTACAAATGGTGTTTCACTTGTTCTGTGACTATGAGGGATCAAGGACTTGGGAGGGACGAGGTCTTCTTCCTTACCCTTCCACAGGTCACTTTTCTTTCATGACATCACTGCATGCCCTTATGTTTCAAGGTTACCTGTCAAGAACCATCCCCGTTTGAGACAGGGACTCATCTCTTTTGCAGTGCACCAGTCACATCTATGGGACTACAACACAAAAAGTAATAATGAAGCCACGTGATATCAGTGTGCCTTTTCTGAAGAAAGGGTGATTCACATGATGAGGCTGAGCGACGGTGGCACTGGAACACCTCCTCTCCAGCTTTTTAAAAAATAAAGTAAATCAAGAGTCACCCTCTGCAGCAATAAACTTGACATGTTTATTAATTAAACTATCACTTAAATAAAAAAAAGTGCATAGAAAATAAACATGTTTAAAAACTCCTTTTTGTTTTTTACAACTATATACACTTTTATTTTTACATTCAGTCTTTCGCAGAGCTTTCAGCATTGTTTTTTAACTATTAAAGTATTTCCTTCATCCCTGTGACAGGGAGTTAACACTGATGTACTTTAGACATTTCCTTTTTTCTTTTTTTTTTTCTTTTCTTTTTTTTAAACCAGAAGCTTGGAAGAACACAAGAAAAAAAGAAATAAAAAGATCCGTTACACATGATAAGTTGTCGAGAAATGTATTATTTCTAGAACATGACCTTGCCATTGTAGAGCTTTTTTTTTTTTTGAACAATTATTCACCTACCTGTATTTACTAAAGAGACTGTTAAGTTTAATAAAAGAAACACCACAAGTATAGTTCTTGGTTGATAGACAAAGCTACAGTACCTTGTTAAAAAGATACCAGGAAAGCACAGAACACATTTTTCCCTATATGCAGGTGGTACCCCAACATTCATAACCAAAAAAAAAAAAAATCCAAAAACAAAACAAAGAAACAAGTTGTACAAGTACTGACTGGTAACATTGAAGGTCAGAAAAATCCTCAAGCAGGGAAACGACGGGCTAAGTATTTCATTTCTGCAGGAAGCTACACTCTTCAGGCTGAGGTGTTCTGCACTAGTGCCAAGCAAGCCCCCTTCAGTTTACATTTGTTAACCCAGAAGTACACAGCTTGATTATTTTTCCTGCCTTTGTTAGCAACTGTAACACAATCCTTATCTATAGTGTTAAGAGAATTAAAAGCCATGGACCGATACTGAACTAGGCTTCATTACATGGTGCATCACTATATTAGTTCCTATATATATATCATATTTATAGTTATAAAAAAAACTCGCAAGTGTGTTGAGTATGGACCAGTAGTATGGGTTTGAATGGCATGATTCTGCACAAAGACCATCTTGCTGAAGAACCTGGTATTGCTTGGAAATGAAAGAAAATGAAATAAAAAGATTATACCCAGCCCTTTGCAATGACCCGCTTTTCCTTTAAAAAAATTGGTTTGTACAAATAAAAATAAATGCCTTAAGGTTTGACTTTTAGTATTTTCAGATATCATGATCTATGTCAGTCCTTATAAAATATACATTCATATATGAGGAAGCTGCATTGTGCTCACTATTAGCCTGGGCAGAACAGGGTTAAAGGGCACATAGGCCTGTGTCTTACACATGAATCATTGAAAACTTAAATACTAGCTGCCAAGGCTTCTCCCCACCTTCCTTTTATTTATTTAAAACTGTAAGTGACTGAAAACCTCTGTGCTGGAGACAGACTGGTGAGAACAATGGAAGTGGGGAGCCAAGGGGACCCCTGGCCCAGCCTGTAGGTCAGCACAATTCAGCTTCTCTGGTTTACAGACAGTTTCACTGGCCACAGTGGCTGCTAGTTAAGGCAGCCACAACAGGTATAGCAGCAAAGCATTCAGTGAGCTGGATCTTCCACCAAATTCTAGCCTGATCCATTTGCGCTCTCAGTCCTCACGGTAGAGGAAATTTCTAGTGCCTGGTTCTCAGAGAGACTCAGGTGGTATCTCTCTTCTGTTTTCTCCTTCACTTATTTTTTCCCCCCTCTTCTTGTGTTTTTTCCCCTAAGTAAGGGGTTTTGTGGGAGCAGTGTTTCCTGATCAGAACTTGCTCTTAGTGTGGATTTCTGGTGAGGACTCAATTTTGCTGATCAAATAGCTGATAGCTACACAGATTTTTGGCAAGAGAAAAGAATGGGATTGTTGTCAGCTGCAGAGGCTGATTCTCTGCCAGATAAAGGGATATCAGCAGGAGGGAGAAGGGGGGGGAAATGATTGAACTAGACCATTCTGAAGGTAAAATTCACTGGTGTGTCCAGCACTGGAACTGTTCCCCAGCACTGCCGCGAAGAGCTGTGTCTAGGGATGCTGAGCTGAGATTTCCCCAGACATGGTTTCTGGCCTCTCAGTGTGTGTGCATTCCCAAACTGTCAGTGCATCAAATCATTTCAGTAACACAGGCAGCTTTGACTTTGATTTTTCCTTTAAAAAAAAGTTTTACAAAATAATAATCACACAGTGCAATAAAAAAGGAAACAGCAATTCCTGACCCTTCTGCGTGCTGCATTTCATTCTCAGGTCAGAGGAAGAGGTCTCGGGGTTTGAATGACACAGATACATAGTGCTAAGCTGTGAGCGCTACGGAGTTATTAGTCAATGCTGTCCAATTTCCATAGGCAGCTGCTGATGCTGTTTCATAGCAGCCTTTCAATTTGCTAATTCAGCAAATTGTAGATGGCCTGTCCACAGGGACAGAGGAGAGGAGTGGGTGTGCATTATAATTTTACTGTTCAAAGGAAAAATTCATATGTTTCCAAGTGAGAGGCACTCGGGGCTGTGAAGTGCATTTGTGGGTACAAATCCCACACCTGTTCCTAACAATGATGGTGAACAAAGGCAGGGCTGGGGTTCTATTGCTTTGCTCAGTTTCCACAGGACCAAGTTTCTCTGGTTGAAGAGTTGAGAATTTTCCAAGAATGAAAACCCACTCTGGCTGTTTATCCACTGAAGCTGCTTTAGAAACACAATAGTGAGTGATGGGAAGTTGGCTTTCCCTGCTACCAATCACAGTCCTGGGCTTAAGTTAAAGTGATCTCTCCAGAGATGCAGGGACCACTCACTCTCAGTAAGTATCCTGGCAGAATCAGTGAGTTACTGAGGAGGACACGTCTGCTCTGCAAGATTGAAGTGGAAAGAGCAGGGTGGAAAAATTCATATTTCCTGCCATATTCCTAATTCTGAGCTCTGAACAAACTAATGGAAAAGTGAAGATAGCAATTCTTACCCCCTCTCCTTTACCTTTCTCTAAACAGAACAGTGGCACGTGTCAAGGCAGAATCATGCCTCTTTCTGCCCAGCGGTAGGAAAACTGTATCAAAAAATGTTAACACGGACGTTCAAATAAAGTTCCACTGAGTCAAACTCCTCCTGAGTTGGGTGATTGTTCCCCATGCCCTCCCCCTTGACAAATTAATATAATTAAGGTCCAGCCAAAGCTTCCAGGAAACAGCTACTTAAGTCAACAAGGCAGAACAAGATTAAAAGTAAAATAAAAATAAAAAGTATCCCTCTCTCTGGAGGAAGGATCAGACTATGTCCAGCCAGATATTTCCAATAACCATCCTATGAAAATAAAAAATTATTAAAAACAGATTATCTTAAATTAGGATAATACCACTGTTTAAAAATAGCCTTGTCATAAGTGCTTTTCCCTATGAAGTGCTTCTCATAGAAAAATATACAAAATATATTTACATTTATAAAACCTTAAATACTACACTGTAAACAGAACAGAGTAAAATCCAATCACTTAATTTAACAGGCTTGGGGCTTTTTTTTCTTTTGGATCCAAAGGGGGGGGGGGGGGGGAGTTATCCCATGTGAACCAGGACTAGTGTCATTCTGTTTTGCTTTTTAAATGAATTTACTATTTCACTCAGGTGGGTTTAATTGTGGCAGTTGCAAACTGGTTTCCTAAACACATTTTTAAATGCTACAAGGAGTATGCTCAGACTGTTAGTGTTTGGCCTTGCATTTCTACTGAGCTTTTATATCCCCTTTTGGTGTCTATTCCTATGTCTTACAAAGGAAGATTGAAGTAACCATAACCTAGAAATGGATCTAGAGAGAGAGATGTGCTTAGAGAAATCACTCGTTTGCTTGATTCATTTATCCTACTACATTATTTAAACCATCTGAGCAGAGCCTCTCCTGCTGAAACCTCTGCAAATCACCCTTGCTAGTTTCTGTTTGGGAGTACTGGCTAGCTAATAGAACTGGTCTCCATTTCTGACAGTTGCGGGTCCTCCTACTCTGCTCATGGATTTCCATTGCTTGGACAGGCTCAGAGGCAGGGAGGCAGATCTCTGTGTGGCTGGAAAACCCTTCAGCTCCCTAGACCAAAGAAGAGTGCCCATTTCTGATGGCAGAAATATAGGAGAAGAGTTGTTCCTACGCTATAGAGGACTTCATTACCGAAACAAGGCCTTTGCTGACAAGGATTTCCACTTTGGGCTGTAAATCCTGAAGAGTGAATCACTGTACTCAGTTGGCAAACCCAATACAGCCCCTTCCTTTACTAGAGACAGCTAGAAATTCTCTTACACAAAAACAAATTTCAGAGGAAAATCCTACTGAAACCCTTTTCAGTTCACTTACAGGCTGCTGTAGGTTACCCTAGCCTTATTTACTCTTTCCAGGCCCCAATAAAAGACAGACCAACCAAGAAAAATGCACTGGGCCACCTATGGCTGCTCTAAGAAGTCTGATAAAACCCAGCCTGCTCACAAATAGTGTTTTGGAAATGCATGGTGGAAGGAACCACAGACACTCAATGTCCTTCACGGAGCTGGCTGATGGGATACAGTCTCTCTCCAGTGGAAAAGCTCAGTCACATACTGTGCTTCTTTTAATTATGACACAGCAAGCGAAGGAAACCGAAAACCCCACATTGCCGTTCCTGGCAAAGCTGGTCATGGAGTCCCGACAAACCAGAAACTACAAAGGAGGACAAAAATCTGAGGCCTCTACCCATATATGAGTTTTGGTCTGTTCTGCCTCATCCATCCACCCTCCCCCTCTCCCACTCACTATCCCACAGACAAATACTGGAGGGGGGAAAAAAAGGGCAGTGGAAAAAGCATAACAATCATACTGAGGATCTTCTCTGATCGTCTGTGTCTTTCACAACGATAACTGTGCGCACGTGAGACATGAAGATGTGGACTCTGACGGAGAAGCGCAGCCATCACTTACGTCCCTGAGCCCCAGTCAATCTTCATTTCTGTCTCTGTCTTCCCCTCTCCCTCCCAAATGGCAGGAAAGAAATGCACTGTAACTTTGGTTCGCCCCAGGCCCTTCAGGGCTCACTCACAGCTCATGAAAGTTTTAGTTTAAGAATTTCCTGCACTTCTTGGCGCCACAGTTACAAGGCAGTTTGTTGCTGGCGTCTTCAATGGGGAATTTGTAGTCATAAGTGAGTTCCTCCCCACGGTAGATTTTGCGCATGGCGAAGATGACAATGTGTTTCTGGCCATCAATGTTGATTACGCGGGAGTAACAGTTGGGCTCACATGAGTGGTTGATGAAGCGGGCTGCATTCCCGTGCATAGTGGCATCTACCACTTCGGAGTCATCAATGCGGAACATGTAGCAGCCAATCCCCTGGGCATGGAGGAAAGAAAGGCATTTAGAGTTCAGGGAAGCCAAGAGTCCCTCTCCCCTGCCTGGAGTTTCAGGAGATTGTTTATTACCATAACTAAACAAGAGAAATCAACATGTAGTTGGTGTGGAACCATGATCTCCTTAGAATCCTGTAGCCACTCTTCAGTTATAAGGTACTTGCTTGAGCCATTTTATCCTCATACCCTTTGAATCCGCAGTGTTGATGCAGGGCTCAAATATTTCCTACGCCCTTGGAGGAAGCAAAGGAAGTGCTCCTAGAGCTCCAGTCAGTGCTGGAAAAACTGGGAAGTCTAGAACCCCAAACCACAGAGTTCAAGTGCAGTTTGCTCGCCTATTAAAGTTTGCACTGTACATATACTTGACTCCCTTTAACCCACCCTTGAACCCAGACAGACATATTTATGCCCCATGCAATCCCCACAGACCAAGTCTGGCCAGGATCTTGGCCCATTCTCTACAAACTGCTGCTGGAGGTCATAACACTGAATTGCAACTGGAAGTCACTAGTTTTAAAGTCACCACAAACACGCCTTGGCTCTGTCAGAAAGCACTTGGAAGGTCACAAATGTGAAACTTCCCTCTTTTTCATAATTATTTTCAGTTCAACATTTTTCTGCAAATATCTACGTCAACACAAACAGAAAAGAGAATCTTCAAGAAGAAATTGCTGATATGTATAGGAGAAGTTGCCAACAATGGGCATTTTATTCAGGCCTTGTCCAAAGCAAACACACATCAGAATGTAAAATTTGTTTGGCCTTTACAATTTATGTGGTCAGATGCATTATCTAGTGGTTTGAGCACAGGAATGGCACCCAGAAACTCTTCTGTACTAACGTTCGCTATGACACCAATCCCCTCTCTGAACTGGGGCAAACAGCTTAGCTCCTCTGCCTTTGTTTCCCCATCTATACTCCTTACCCCACAGAGGGTTGTGAGAATCAGCTGTTTGTACAGTACACCGAAGATTAGGAGTACTATGTAAGTGCTAATATTTTATAGGACTCCACACATTAGGGCATATATTTTTCCATAGTTACACAGGGTTTCAGTTCCATAACCCCTGTGAAAGACAATTATCAGTTTCCTCTTGGGAATGCTCCCTTCAGCTCGCCAATCGGAGAAAAGTGCTGTGAATGAGTTTAATTGTGCCTTTTACAAATGTTGATGAAAGCCACAGAACTCACCTTGCTGTCATAGTACTTCTCTCGTTTGTCAGTGAGGATGGAGCGAATGACATTGCCTGAATATTCAATCACCATCTCACCTGCATCAATGTTCCTTTTGCAGAACAGGCCCCGGCCATGGATGGGAGACCTAGTGAAAAGAAACAAGGTAAAGAGAATGTATCAACCAATGCAACTGGACCATGCTGTTTCAACTGAAGATCAGAAAACCTTAGCACACAGGCTAACTCTTCATCAAAGGGATGAAGGGTTTGACTCTCCTGACTGTGTTTTTACCATATGCAAGTAACCAAAACATTTTTAGCTTCCCTTCCCACCCCAAAAATAAATGCCTGAGCTATCACCAAGGTGAGCTGGCAGGAATAAGTGGTTTGTACTGAGGATCAGCTTTTTAAAGATTTGACCTGAAAACAAAGAAAGGGAAGAGACGAAGGGAGAGAGAGAGAACTCTTTCCCTTCAGCGTTCCTGTTGGCCTTTAGAAAGGGTTTTCAATTTTAATCTCCTTCTGCCCTAGACAGAGTTAAAGCACCAGAGTAAAACCATACCTGTAGACACCAACTGCCTCCTTGGAGGTCTTCTTCAAGTGTCGGAATCGCATGGGCATTGGCAGATCCATACTAGTTGCCCTCCTAGAACAAAGAGACACTGCTAAGTGATCACCTTTATTCGAGAGCCCATGCCAAGCATTAGTCGGTATAGTTTCAAAAATATTAACATTTAGTCACTGTGACACTGCAGCCCAATGCCCACTGAGAAAGCAACCAAAATTAATACAATGTATTTTTCTATAAATATTATATTGTAAAGCTGTTCTTAATTCAACCTCTGATCTCAGACAAACTCCTTACTGCTAACCAGCTCTCCTCTTCTGCAAATTTAATATAAGTAATCTTTTTTGCCTTATTCTCCCAGAATTCTGATCAGAACGTCCTACAGTAGCATGAAAACAGATCTGAGAGGGGCTGGCCATGTTCAGTAGCCAGCTCCCCTGCTAATGCAGGATTGTCCTCTATAATCTATTTTCTAGTGTTTTGTACATTTAAAGTTGTAACACCACACCTCCAGGTGCAATAGACAAGACCAAAATATTTGGCTTTTCTTCTTAGTACCCTCCCCTTTTCCCTTTTGGAGACATAAATCCAGTTGCATACCGAGCAGACTTCAGCTGCACTTCCTCCTCTTCCTCATCATTGGGGTTGTATTCTGGCGGCTGGCGGTGTTTAGAAGCCAGGAAATTGAACATATCAAATGCTGACTTCCTGGAGGGCAAAGAACATGTGTATTACTGGCAACGTTAGTTTTCAACAATATCTTGGCTGCTGCAAGGGCTATGTGTGTCTGCTACTCTATCACTTCTCTGGCCTAACTTTCATTTCTTTTTGCAAAAAGAAAAGAAGTACCAGTGGCACCTTAGAGACTAACCAATTTATTTGAGCATAAGCTTTCGTGAGCTACAGCTCACTTCAGAAGAGAGCTGTAGCTCACGAAAGCTTATGCTCAAATAAATTGGTTTGGTGCCACTGGTACTCCTTTTCTTTTTGCGAATACAGACTAATACGGCTACTACTCTGAAACATCTCCTTCTCAGTGATTCATGCTCACCTCAGGTGCTGATCAAAGCTCTGTAAGGCAGCAACACCAAATAAACAATCTTTAGGATTGTGAATGGAAGTGGTAAAGTGGGAAGTCTTATTAATTTCAATTTCCTACTGCTTGGCAGAAAGCTAAGAGCAACAGAAGTACTAGAGCTGCATGTAGACTCAGGAACATACAGTCCATCAGTTTACATTTGGAAGATACCATTAAACCTATAATTTAGTTTTTAGTTTAAAGATTAAATTCTGCAAAGTTTACAGTTTATGCCCCTCACTTGCCAGGGGAAAAGTCTCTTACTCTGGCTAGTAGACTGGTCAAGTCCCACGCATCAGAAAGCTCACGCTTACCTGAGGTGGACTTCAGCCCTAGCAGAGCCATGTGGATTCAATGGGGGTTCATTGGTCTCCTCTGGTTTGTGGAATCTAAATTTGTAATTGTGGCAATGCTTTGCTCCATAAAGCTGCTCAATCAGGAACACAACAGCATCATGGATAATCCCCAGCATCCTCAAACCATTCACACCTAGAACAAGGACAAAAGGAAAAGGTAAGAAACCAGGCGTCAGTGAAAACAGGCAGTCTGGAAAATAAACCAGCCCATTAGAAACCAGTGGAAGCTCCTGCCAGAGCCCTGCATTAGCTACATTGTTTGATTTCTAATGAGAACTTAAAATAAAAATTCTTTTGTTTCAGTCTCTGCATCAAGACATATCCCCAGTTCAGCAACTAGCAGACGAACTACAGCCATCTAGGACAGTGGCTTTTAGATAGTGATTAAGTTGGTCAGAATGCTAACTCCTATAGCAGGCTTATAAACTATGCCTAATAAAAACCCCACACTGGAGCTTATAGGGTAAGTCTGGGCATTCCACTGGCATACTATGTAGTTACACTAGTGTTTCATAGACTTTAAGGTCTGACGGGACTATCGTGATCTAGTCTGACTTCCTGCACACTGCAAGCCACAGAACCTCACTCACCCACTCCTATAATAGACCCCCTAACTTCTGGCTGAGTTACTGAAGCCCTCAAATCATGGCTTAAAGACTTGAAGTTACAGAAAATCCAATATTTACACTAGTTTAAATCTGCAAGTGACCGGTGCTCCATGCTGCAGAGGAAGGCGAAAACCCCCCAGGATCTCCACCAATCTGACTCAGGGGAAAATTCCTTCCTGACCCCAAATATGGGGATCATATAGACCCTGAGCATGTGGGCAAGACCCACCAGCCAGACACCTGGGAAAGAATTCTCTGGAGTAACTCAGAGCCCTCTCCATCTAGTGTCCCATCGCTGGCCGTCAGAGATATTTGCTGCTAGCATCGCAGATCGGCTACATGCCATTGTAGGCCGTCTGACCTGAAGCGAGGAGATTTCTGATCATACCATGCTACTAAACAACTTCACAGCAGAACTCCAGGACACATCTAAACTAGTGTTATCTGTGCAGCTCATACACAGAATAAAAAGGTCAAATAGGCTCAGGTGGCCAGCCACCATACATTAAGAGAAGTAGCATAATTTTCTCATTTGAAAAAGTAGCAAAATTGCCATAAGCTTTGTTCAATAAAAGTCCAACATTTCACAGCAAATGTAGCTTGCTCAGTGGATCAGACACAAACCCTGACACAAAGTAATGAATCAGGTAATAGGAGAGAAAATCCCCGCCCCGATCATTCTCATATAAACGTTATTGTTGCTGCAATGTTGGAGCTTTTTATTCATGCAAACCTTGAGGAGCTTTGCCCGGCTTAAATCGAAATATTTACGACCAAAAATGTTTCTCCTTCAAAGAGCTGTCTATAAGCAACTGACCTTTTTCTTCTGAAGACTCTACTCTTGTTTGACAATTTCCTCATGACATTGGTTTATCTGCTTTTAAAATACACTTGCTGGCAAAAAGGAAACAACCTCAGTGCTTGGTATTACCTGCAAACGATAGCTGCTTCAGACGGGCATTGGAACGAGCTTCTTGAACTTTATCAGTCAGTGATTTCCAGGCATCTGCAATTAGAAAATGGAAGACAAAACAATAAAAGAAGCTTTGCATCTATCAGACATCAGGAGTAACCAGAACAGCTGCTCGGCATGTCTCTTGATTGTCTTCTCATTCAGTCAGGTCTGCAGCAATGCAGCCAAGTCCAGCAGGTGTGAGTGTATGCGCGCACACAGTACCAGCCATGTGGCAAATATAAAGAGAAGTGCAATCAGTGGCCATAAACTCATTATTTCTCCTGTAGTTATACAGTTTTCACCCTCTTCAAAAAAACTTAATGGTGCACAGGCAAATAAGTTGCTTTAGCAATGACTTTTGAAACAAAATTTAGATGACCTAATGCCTGGTCTGTGTTCATTATTTGCTTTGTCCCACCACTACTTTATATACCAATAACACTGTTGGTCAATGATTTCAAGACAAAGAGGAACAATGCAGACATTTAACACAAACCAGGCAGTCTGGCATAGGATTTTGTTCCAAAGCTTTATCTCTAAGAGAAGACAAGTCTATTCTGGAGACGCTTGATACGGAGATCACAATTTCTCAAAAAGCATTTTTTGTTTTTAACCTCTGGGAACAAAGCTCAGAGAAAGTTGCAACCAGAAATCACTGTCCTCACCTTCAATACTTTCTGCACAGATCTGAAAACCGTCATCACTTGAGATCTCGAAAACTAGTCCTTTCTTTGGCTTCTTCTCACCAAGACTTTCTTTCCTCTTTTGTTCTTGCTGCAGCCAAAACATAAGCGGGGAGCTGAAAGTGCCTTCCTCCTCCTCAGAAGCTTTGGATCCTGGAAGACAGACAGACCGATATGAAGATACAGTTGGGCAGAATGAAGTTTTATTGTACCTCCCACCACCAAACAAACAGATACCTAATGGTGAAAAGAATTTGTCCCTGATTTGAACAATGGATGATTATTTCTAAGAAGCCACCAAAACGTAAGTATCGTTCTTGAGCTGCCTCCTTTATCAGTGTGCCTGGGTTACTCCCTAGCTTTGAGATCCTTTTCATGCAAACCAACTCCTGGTTGCTTTAAAGCAGGGATCCCGAACGCAGTGCCCGCGGGCGCCATGGCGCCCACTGGAGCATTTTTGTGCACCCGCAGGACACCCCAACGCTGAAATGCCACCAAGAATCGTTGCGTTCTCGGCGGCATTTCAGTGGCGGGGTGTTCGGCACCCGCCACATTCTTGTGGGAATAGCAATATGCTAGTCCCACAAGAAAGGTTGGGGACCACTGCTTTAGAGGTTAATACAACCTGTAGAATCTGTAATGCAATTTAACATCTACCTCTGCATGGAGAACAGCATACACTATAGTAGTCAGCTGTACAGTTTCAGCAGAATCCACGTCCACATGCAGGCATGTGGACTCAGCCAGAACAATTCTGCTAATGATATTAAGTGACTTGTTAAAGTTCCACAATAATGGATTACCTACTGAACCATCACCAGTGGCAATGGGAATTATAAAAAGGGGAAAACAAAGACAGGTCTTTCCATGAATCATACTCCAGGGGAGCTACTACAGGAATATCAATTTCTGGTGATGATGAACAGAAAGAAAACTGCAGTTAATGGGACAACAGCTTTACCACAACAATTTTAATTCCGTTCTCTGTATACAGGCACGAGGGTGATAAGCAGACTTTAAACTCAACTCCCAAACAAAGTCTAGAACGGGACTTTCTAAAGTTTAGAACTGTTCTGGAGCTCTCATTTCCTGATCAAGAACTGAGGTCCTGAGCATGGATTTACATCCATTTAGAAAGTGAAATCCAGATTACACCACAACATGAGAATATAAAAATCAAAGTTGCAAATTTCTACAACTACAACCACACATGCAATTCACATTTCTGTGACTGGAACGTAACTGCCTCGAAAACTAGCAGAAAACCACACAGTGGCTATTAAGAGTTCTTTAAAGTGGTCAAACATGAAATGACTCTATATAGTTCAACATCAAAGGCTGCCAAGAAACTGTATTTTTGGAAGAAGCGACATACCTGTATTTTCTTGCTCATTTGCTGTGTTCTGCACTGACTGTGGCTCTGTAAGAATTGCCATTTGCCTTGGGGAAAGGGAGAAAATGAAATATAATGCTCGGCAATAAACCACCCCACAGAAGGCAGCTCCTGTTTTTTTCTATGGCTGATCCATCTAACCAGTTGGGGTGTTGTGTGTTTCACAGAGACAATGTCAACTTGAACATTTTTAAATTGATTACATATAAAAATTTCCAGTTTCTAACAGAGCACAGTTTAAATAATACTCTTATTCCAAATATGTTTATAAGAGTTTTTCAGTTCTCTGGTAGATGTTTATAAGGATCCTTTCAGAAAGGGAGAAACTGACTGTGCAAGAGAACAGTGAACCAAACTGCATGCCTGTGACTGAAAGTACCTCTGTATTCACACCCTACACATTACCGTAATAATCTTTGTACAAAATATGCCTTGAGAGTTATATTGGAAAACTAATAACTCACTGGTCAATGATATCATGGTGAAATGTATGTAATCCATAAACCACAAACCACACTGCTCTAACTAGACAAAAGTTGATTGCACCCCAGAACTTCACAATGCCTTATACTGACAGACTCAAGGAGCTCAAAGGCAAGTTTAAGGAGCGACTTGATTACAGTCTATAAGTATCCACATGGGAAATAAATACTTAATAATGGGATCTTCGATCTAAAAGAGAAAGGTATAACACGAGCCAATGGCTGGAAGCTGAAGGTAGACAAATTCAGACTGGAAATAAGGTGTACATTTTTAACAGTGAATTAACAACTGGAACAATTTAGCAGCGGTCGTGGTGGATTCTCCATCACTGAGAATTTTTAAATCAAGATTGGATTTTTTTTTTAAAAAGATCTGCTCTAGGACTTATTTTGGGGGCGTTCTATGGCCTGTATTATATAGGAAGTCACACAGTGGTCTCTTCTGGCCTTGAAATCTATAGGCTTGTCTACACTACATAGCTTTTAGCCGCTAAAAATCGCACAGTGTAGCCACTGTTTGTCGGCTCTCCTGCCGACAAAAAACTTCCACTGCCAACGAGCGCGTTAGCTTTGTCGGCAGAAGCGCTCTCCTTCACACAGGCACTTGTCGCGGCACAACGTGTGTCTTTCGGGGGGCGAGGGGGTGGACGTTAACACCTCTGAAAGACAAAAGTTTTGTCGTTCTATTGACAGTGTAGACATAGCCTATGAATCCATGCACAAAGGATACAAGCTGGAAAAGGAAAAAAACTAGTTTTTAGATTTCAGTACAGAAATTTTCGTGTTACCTGTGACTACAGTAGGTACAAGGGGCCTGATTCACCGTGGCATAATTTCAGCTTTATGCTGTTATAACACTTAGCATGCATTCACACTACAGAATTAACTTGTGTGATTCACCCTCATTATTTCCACTGTGTACGCATTTCACAAAGGAGAGCGGCCTCACTACAGAACAACAGCCAAGCTTGGGGGAGCAGAGGGGCTGTAGTGGCCTTTATCCACACTGGCACTCTATTCACTTGTGTGTAGCACTAAGGCTTCCTGGGACCTGGGACACATCTCATGGTTCATAGCACCACCCTGCAACTCTATGAATGCTTTCGGTGTACTGAGAGAGAACCTATCTGTGCCTTTTGGGGATCCTGGGCAGAAATGGTATGAACCTGACAAGTCATTAAAGTAAATCAGTTCTGGCTTGGTGCACTCAAAATTTCTGTCCATTACCTTCATTCCAACTTGGAGGCAAGGCCTGGATCTAACTCAGAAAAACAATCTACAGCAGGTGTTGGCACTAGCGCAACTCTCATTTTGGCAAAAATAGGAAGAAACAGGGCACATAGCATGGTGGGGCAGCAGCTTGTCACCATGCAGAAGTGATGGTATGCTTTCTTAAGGAGAGCAAAAAGCTTCATGCAGAGCTGGAAGACGGGAGACAACTGATTGGCAGTTCCGGATCAGGCCCTCAAGCACTGAGTGATGAGACTAGATCACCAAGCAGCCATGAGACAACTAAGAGTGGGCCACACTCCCGGAGTTGTGTGAGAAGCTCCTTCCAAGCAACTGGCAGAACACTGAGAGGCCTCTTCTTCGAGGCCATTCTAAAAAAAACTTGAGCTTTATGCCAAAGATAGATCAGTGCAGTTGCTGGTACGGGCAGCTGAGTGTGACTGTGCAGAACGAAGGCTCAGCAGGCCTAGATGTAGTGGCATGGGACTCCTGGTGAGGAAATAGACAGCAAGAAAAGGCCATGGGGTAGTAGCCCCAAAGGATTGTGGGCAGGTACTGGAGGACTAATAACCCTCAGAGGGTTGCCAACTTTCTATTTGCAGAAAACCAAACACCCTTGCTCCCCGCCGCCTCACCCCTTCTCTGAGGCCACGCCCCCTGCTCACTCCATCCCCCTCCCTCTGTCACTTGCTCTCCCCCCACCCTCACTCACTCATTTTCACCAGGCTGGGGTGCGAGAGGGGATGAGGGCTCCAGCTGCGGGTTCTGGGGTAGGGATGGAGATGAAGGGTTTCGGGTGCTGGAGAGGGCTCCGGGCTGGGGCAGAGGGTTGGGATGTGGGACGGGGTGAGAGTTCCACCTGCGGGTGCAGCTCTGGGGTGGAGCCAGGGGTGAGTGATTTGGGTGCAGGAGGGGACTCTGGGCTGGGGGTACGAGAGGGGGTTAGGGCTCTGGCTGGGGGTGCAGACTCTGGAGTGGAGCTGGGGTTTGGGGTGCAGGCGGGCGTGTGGGCTCCAGGCGGCGCTTACCTCAGGCAGCTCCCGGGAAGCAGCGACATCTCCCTCTGGCTCCTAGGTGGAAGCGCGACCACGTGGATCTGGGCACTGCCCGCATGCGCTGCCCCCTCAGCTCCCATTGGCCACGTGGGAGCTGCTGAGCTGGCACTGGAGGGGGGAGCAGCGCTCAGAACCCCTGTGGCCATCCCTCCACCTAGGACCCAGAAGGAGATGCCAGCAGCTTCCCAGGAGTCATGCGGAGCCAGGTAGGAAGCCTGCCTGCGCCGACAACCAGACTTTTAATGGCCTGGTCAGCACTGCTGACCTGAGCCACCAGGGTCCCTTTTCGACCAGGCATTCCAGTTGAAAACCAGACACCTGGCAACCCTAGGCCCTCAACTGTTGTGTTATGACACTGGCCTGTGGCCACGTTATGGACAGGTGGAGTTAGTGGCTCTTGAGGGAAGCTCAAGGTCTGTCCCATTACCCCAAGTCATGACAGCTAACTTGTTTTACTGCCTACACCACACACAGATCATCACATGAGTGACAGGTGGGTGGGGCTGTTTCTGTGGGTAGGTGGGTGTGCATAAGTGGTTTGAGTTATTACGAACACCTCACGTTAACTTGCTAGTGAAGACAACCCCTTATGCTGATTTAAATCTGGAATAACAGCAGCAATTAAGAAGGCCCCAAAGTTTTCAGACAGAAATGTGGTTTTCAACTTGACAGTGTCCAGTTAAGTAGATCTATTTTTGAAGATTAGTATTGTTCTTTAATATTGCAGTTTAAGTGTCTTCCTTTAAGACTCAATCACAACCAGGACACTGACAACTATCTAACCTTTCCACTAAAGAACTGAGAGTAGATTTTTAAAAAGAGGTAGTCAGTCCCCAGGGGAAACAGTCCACCTGACAAAATCCATTACAAACTGGCCCCTGGATGAAAGTCTTGAACTCATCTCTATAATGAAGCAAAGCAATCAACTGAAGAAAACTGGGGAAAGCTTGCACTACTGTATCCATTCTGTGGATATCAGATTTTGACCTGTAGGGTTGCTAATCTGGTAGTTTTTACCAGCCCTAAAAAAAGAATTACAAACAACATTTAAAAGCCACAAGTATGCAACTATTTCTAAGCATTTACTCCTGAATCAAGTATTCAAAAATCAGCTGGTTTCAACTGAAAATGAAAATATTCTTATATATTTACATTTATTTCTGTGACATTTATCACTAACATGTGCTCTGATTAGGTTATTACAATGAATCTTGTTCTACTAGATTAAACAAGGATTTAATATTGTGGCTAACAAGTGACATACATTCCAGACTGAAAGCTACCGGGGTATTTTAATTTACAAGAGCAGCAACAAATACAAGGAAGGAAGAACAGAGTTTTATTTTGTTTATAACGTACTGAATATAAACCAACAAAACCTAATGGGAAAGGTTTGTTTTAATACTTACCCTGCAGGCTGCCCAGATGGCTTTTGTGGTAGCTGATCTATACTTGTATCTTGAATGTCTGCCTTCACTGCAGGAGTCCTGGAACAGAAAGATTTGGGATAATTCAAAAGACTATACAAATAAGAATTTACTGTGACCAAGAAATAATGGATCTAGTAGGACCTGCCATAAGTGATTCAGCATTTCAGCAAACTACAAAAATAGGAACAAATGCTACTGTGAAGCCAGAGGACAGAAAGTAGATCAAATTGCTAGTGCTTTAGGTCAGATTGAAGACTTGCACTTTAAAGGGATGGAGTACTCTAGGATCTTTACAAGGATGTTTTTGCATAACCATAAGCATGAAACCACGGGTCACTCCATAAAGGATGGTATGCTGGCAAAAAAAATAGCCTAAAATATTTACAAATAGAAGACCAATTATGTCTAAAAGATTGTGGATCAATTGCTTTTCAAAACAGACTTACAGCACTGAGTTAAAAACATCAAAGAACTGTAGAACTGAGTCATCTGACCGGAGTCATCTGACCCAACTAACCGGAGTTAAAGGTCAAGGGACCTGCCCAGAACTCTTGGGCAGGTCCCTTGACCTCCAGGAACTGCAGTGGATTGCTGGGTTGCCCTTGGTCAAATCCCTTATCATATGGACTGCTGGCAATGTCACACAGAGAGGATACTTGGGGACTTTCTGAACGAAAACGTTAAGTGTCACATTCAGCACCGAGGTCCACAGTCCTTATTCTCCCTTCTTCCTACAGATCTGCACCTCAAGTAAAATCACCAAGACAAATGCTACTTCAATTCAAAGATTGGAAAGAAATTGCCATACAGTGAAACACTTGAGCTCAGTCTGTTTAGCTTATCAAAACAAATCATAGAATTATATAAATATAGGACTGGAAAGGACCTAAGAAGATTGAGAGTTGACTTGATTACAGTGTCCCTCCACTGAGAGAATATACCAAGTACTAAACTGCTCTTTAAAATAGGTTTAAATTCTATAAACTGACATTAACTGGCAGTTGTGAAAACATCCCAGAACCTGGTGGCTAAGTCATGTGCTGTTCCTGAAGACCAAGAACCATTGGCTGGAAGTTAAAACCAGACAAATTCAAGTTAGAAAACAAATATTTAAAAAGTGGGGGCATTTAACCATCAAACAAGCCACCAAGGAAAGTGGTAAACTCTCTTCAAATGCAGACTGATTGCTTTTAATGAAGATGTTTTAGTCAAACACAAGCTATTGGGCTCAGTACAGGAGTAATGGGGTGAAATTATTTGGCCTGTAATATATATGATCTGACTAAATTATCTAATTAATCCTTTGGCCTTAAATTCTATAAACATTCCCTATAACTTGTGATTCCTCTTTCCAAAGGAAAGAGAGAAAACTCAGTTGCATGATGAAAATACAGTGTGATTACTGACATTAACTGGCATACAGCTTTAACCCTTTAATTAATTAAACAACTAAAAAGACATCTGTCCAAGGCTCTAGAAGCATTAACACACAATTAACCATATAATTAAATCTCAGCAGCATTAACATACTATTAACAATATTTAATGGGGAGTATTCTACTCCCGTGACATTTTAAAATTGGACCATGGCATTCAAGAAAGAAGAGAAACGAAAGGCAAAATATAGAGCAGAATGAATTCAAAACAATTTACAAACTATATGTAGGGATACCACTTCACCAGCCACAAAAATATAGACATTTCTAAAAGTGAAACAGGACACTTGTTTTCCAGCACACAGCAACACCACACAACAATCAGGGTGTGCAGAATCCCATTGCCACTTGAAATAGCAGGGGAATGTGGGAAGGCAGACTGTAATAATCCAATTAGAAATTTGGCTAGGATGTTAGGACTAACTCTCCTCTTGCAAAAAGTACCATGGGATCTTCAAATGACAACTGGTCAGCGGCTCAGTTTTAAGTTCTACCTAAAAAGCTGGTATCACAAGCAGCATAGTACTTCCATAGGAACATACCAGAGCAGTCTCCTGGTACTGGCTTGGAAGACTGCAACCTCCTCAGACCACCACCATTTCCTATAACCACCATGTTTTCCTTGCAAAGTTCCAATCCAAGTTCTAATCATGCCAAATGCTGCCAGATATTAAGATTAAAAGTATATATCGATAGATCCAAAGCACCTATCAACATGATAGCGAACCACTAACTAAATTATAGCACAGCTAGAGGTAGCAAGTTCGCAAACAACTTTGCTCCCCCAAATAAATGGTTACCAAAAATCTGTCAGGGCTGTCCACCATGAATTAAGGCAAAGACTGTGTGTTGACTTCTTTAGAAATCTGCTTTCCCTGTCCAGATGTCCACTGATGGCAGTGAATGCTACTCTAGAATTTACTACTAAAGGATTCACTATGAGAAGATAAAAAGGAAATTTGATGTGGGGACCAGTGCAACAAGAGCCAATTTTTTACCACGGTAACAAAACCTCAAGCATACACAAAAGCAAACGCATGTTTCTCTTACCCTGCAGTTGAGACCTGGGATACAGCATTGGCCCCTCTGTCTGGAATGTGTACTTCAGGGGGACTGGTCCACATGTGAGGAGTTTTATGCTTCTTTCCATTCCCTTTGTCTAAAGGCGGTTGAATTCGTTTAATTTTTGGCTTCATTTTTGTGGGACCAAGCACTGAGCTACTTGCAGACTGTTGGCCAGATGACGGGGAGCCTCCAGGCGAAGCTGAACTGGCATGCATTACAGTTGAGGAAACCTTGCTTTGCTCGAGTCCTGTGTTGTTAGGAATGTCCACTAACTGTGGAAAGCTTGACAACTGAGGTGCTGAAGCAGTGGCAAGATCCAGCTGAGAAGAAGCATTTTTGATGGCTAAAAGTTGTGTCATATGCTGAAGCTGATAAGGACCTTCTGGGTCAGTGGATGATTGAGCAACTGTCATGCCCATAGTCTGTGCTGAAGGCAATACACATATGCTTGATGCAGCTGTCATTGCTGCTGTAGCTGGAGTTTGCGACGTCCCCAGTTGTGAAAACATCCCAGAACCTGGTGGCAAAGTCATGTGCTGTTCCTGAAGACCAAGACTTTGCTGACTGGCTTTGATCAAAAGATTGCTTATTGAGCCAAGGTCTCCCAACAATCCAGGGCTAGTTAATGTTACAGAACCCTGTCCCAAAACATGGCCAGGTACTGACCCACCAGTGCTAGGTGCTGCTGTGGCCTGCATGGACACAACATTCAGCACTGATGAATTTGATGCTAGTCCCGGCACTGGCCCTGTCGTGAGGTGGCCGGCATCTGGTCCAATAATGCTGGATGAAGTGCCAACTGCCGCAGCAGGGGCTGCTCCCACACCTTGGGGCAGCAAAGACGCTTGCTCAAAATACATGACTCCAGACTTAGACCTTTTAATAATATTGGGAACAGTTCTATGGGGTGTTGAATTTCCAAGGGTCCCCAAATCTAATGGGCTGTTGGAAAGTTGGGAGGGAGCAAAATTAATCAAAGTCATGTTGGAAACCATCTCAGAAGGCGCTATGGCAGAAGGGGTTCCAGATGGAGCTAGCTTTTTATTCTTTCGGGACTGCAGTCGGGATATTGGCCTTTTCTTCCCAAGGCCAGAGGTCGGGGTGGTAACTGTAGTGCCAAGGTCTGTCCTCTGGCTTGCTTCAGACACTAAAAGCTGAGGATCAGGAGGTGGCTGTACACCAATAAGGAGACCTGATGCAGGACTGCCAATATTTGGTGGGAAACCACTCTGAGTAGCTGTGGGAAAGGTATGCAAATGCTGGTGATGGGACATAGGCAGCAGTCCTTTGCTAGTAGGGGGGAATAAAGACTGAGATGATGGCAGGCTTGGATTTAATTCCGTAGTCAATGTAAGTGCACTTCCCATGGGCCCTAGCACTGAAGTATTGGTCTCCATTACGCTCTGTGTGGAACTACCAGAAGGAGTCAGCTGTATTTTTTGTGTAACACCATTGGGAAGAGTCTGGAGGACATACAGAGGCTGCATATTTTGATTGACTACCAGAAGTTTTTCAGTGGCTGGTTTTAGGTGGGGTGGGGTTGTCTGTACTGCAGCATTAGAAATCTGAGATGGACCAGGACTGTCAGTGGAGTTTGGAACGTATTTTTGGTTTTGAAGAGGAACAGTAGGAGATACTGGCACTTGGAGTCCAGGAGTACCGCTGTTCCTAGTTAAATCCTGGTTGCTGCCATGTCCTTGCTCTACTGGGGCGCAAGGTGGGCTGGCTATGTGCTCTGCATCTATGTGACCTTGGATGAAATGATCAGGAGTCATATGTCCTTCAGGGCTTGGGTCTACCCCTGGGCTTAGAAGAGTTGCATCCCCTTCACCAGAGGCAGATTTTTCTGTAACTGTAACTCTCTTCTCTCCAGATTCTGTGGAAGGTAAAGCCAGTATAGACCTCTCTCCCGAAGATGAGAGTGCAGACTCTGAAATTACAGCAAGCCTGTTGCGGTTTTGGCTGGGCACAGTAGGACTACGAGTAGTTAGAACGGAGAGATCTGATGGAAGTTCTAAAGGCAGCTCAAACTGCTCCTCTGCTGATATAGAGGAAGAAACACTACTATCCACTGGTTCAGCAGTTGGCAGCTGTTGAGAAAACACTTCAAACAAACCCATGTCCTTGCCACGATTACTATCAAGACCTAGCCCTTCCCCCAGTGTTAGAAGTTCAGATGAAGATGACTCCGGGCTTTCTCCTAAAGCCTGCATCGATGGTGTATTCTTTAGTACAAAGTCCATGATGTCCGAAGGGAGAATGTTTCCACAGTCATCGCTATTGTTATTGTCAGAGTCTGATTTTAGCAGTTCTGTGTTAAAAGTATCCAATAAGTTCTTATCTGAGGGTGTGCTAGCATGACCTCTACGGCCTGTGTCCAAGGAACTTAGCTGAGCTTCCAAGGAATCCTGACCCTGTGTTTTAACCCTGCTTACCGCATGGCAATTATCAATCTTTGGGTCAGCTTTATGGCCAGTAGAGCTCTTGGTGACCTGTACTTTCTCTCCAGCTTCTTCAGCTCGATCAAGTTTTAAGTTTTCAGTCCCATTTTCTTTGCCACTTCTTTTGGTTACCTGATTTACTTTTCTTGTTGTTGCTGTAACACTTGTATCACTTTCTGTTCCATCATCCACACCATCTAGCTGGGAGATTTTTGGAAGATTGCACTGCTCCTCCTCCTTGAATAAATTATGGGATCCAAGCCTCTCTTCTGCACTTGAGGAAACCACTGTCCTAGTGAAATTGTAGTAGTACAAATCATCTTCATCAGAAGTACTTAAGTCATCTGCACCATCTACTTGTCCTTCTGCAGACCTCTTTCCTCGCTTCTTCCCAGTTGAGTTGCTGTAGAATGGAATGTCTTCCTCTCCATAAGATCTCACACCATACAAAGGAGTTAATCCAAAGAACATGTTAGATCTTGCCCGAGCACTTCGCCGGGGATATCTCCGCTTGTAGGAACCATCTTCCTGAGCTTTAGTTCCATCCTGAAGCATCAAGTTTCTGTCTTCAACGGGCAGATTCGGATAAGAATTATTTTGAGATTCCTGGGTAGGAGTATCACTTGGACTTCCCTGAACATCTCCTTGGCTTCCAGAAGTTGAAGACAGCTCTGTCAAAGCAGTTGGTTCTGCACCCTTACTCTGCGATTCGGCATCACTTTCTTTCTGTGCATTTTTAGATTGGCTTTCACTTTCCATCTTGAGAGGAGTCAGGGTTACTTTAACTGTGCGTTTTCTAGGAGCCTGCACTTCCTTGGAGGCCACTTCAACTTGCACCAATGGAGCTTTAGATGCCCCTTGTGCAGGTGGAGACTTATCCCCAGTTTTCTCAGCAGAAACATTACTACACAACCTCTGACTAATCTGTTCAGTTGCCAAAACCTGATTGATAAATTCTGGTTTTGTGCTTCCTTCATCACTGGCTGTCACTTGACTTGAGTCTGTAAAAGTTTTTACAGAATGTTTCTCTTTGAAAGTGTCTTTTGTTAACTTTTTTCCTTTCTGTCGTCTGTCTCTGCAAGCGGAAACCACATGCTCACTTGATGCAGAAGACCTGCTACTTATTCCAGCAGGCTTTAAGTTCTTTCCATCTATGTCTTCAACAGAAGAGATTTTTTCTGGTTGTATGAGGTCCATATGTAGGTCTCTATCTTTCCTTGGGCCTCTCTGATGAAAAGATGGAAAGGGCATTGTATCTTTGGAAGAAAGTGTTGCAGAAGAAGGTTCTTGAAAAGTTCCCTTTTTATTAATGTTTAATTCTATGCCTGATGTACTAAGCACTTGGGTGGACGTTTTAGTATTCCCAGGTGAAGCAAAGCTATGAGCTGAAGAATCTGAGTCCTTTGAACTCGACAATTTTGTCTTCTCTCCCTTTGAAGATGTGCTTTTGGAAATCAACTCTGAACTGGTAGAGTGTTTTATTTCTAAAGACTGAGATCCACCCAAATGACAAGTTTTACTTCCACTTGTAGCTACCATTCTTGGAGAGCTTGAAGAGTTAGGGCTATTTTGAGCTAACGCACTTGAAGTGCTTAAATTCACTGACCCTTTGAAGCTGTCTATATTTTTTGCGCTTGATTCATGTTCTGATGAGGATCCGATACTAGATACTCCAGGCACAGTGTGTCTGGAGTAAGTGTTCCCAACTCTGGTGGGAAAAACCATTCGGAGTTTTGACTGCTGTTGTGACAAAGAGGAGGTACTCTGTCTCCTAGAGCCAATGCTTCTAAGTCCAGATGATAATAAAGGGTCTCCCACTGTTACTATTTCATGGGTCATTGGCGTAGGACTTCCTGAAGAGGACAAGCAGGGAAAAAAAATACAGTGAAACAATATAGGTATCACATAGCCAACACATACATGCAATTTGATTATACAAACGATGCACATACCTAAGAAATTCAACAAACAAAACATATTTTAGAAATACTCTCAAATAAAAAATAAGGCTGAAGATATGTATTCCCCAAAAACCAGACTCTTTGTAAACATCCAATATTGTCAGCTATGCATCTTTTGAAGCTAATGTTGATAATTTCTGAATTATACCCTATAGGGTTCGATGCTATACAATTTCGAGTCTGGAATTCAAGAACTACTTCTGATTTACAAAGACACCACAAAAGTTAAACAAATGACTCCAAAATAACTCAGAAGTGTTATTTTACCTGCTACCCCTCACTGCTGGCAACATTACATGTTAATAGCATGTCAGAGAATACTAGCTTCAGGATAACTGAAGAGGATTACTATTTTGTCTTTAAAACTAAATTTGAACTGATGCTTAATGTAGGTTTTCAAAACACTTTGGAAAGAATTCAGTAAGCATGCCCCCTCTTTTTGACTAAAACTACACTTTTATAGATCTTTCATCCAAAGGATTTCAAAGCTTTTTATAAACTTTAGTCCTCAACTTTGTAAAGGAAAACATTCTAACCATTTTAGAGAAGAGAAAGACCGAGGCACGAAGAAATGGTGAAGTGACTTGGTCTTGGTGGCAAAACTCAGAATAAAATCTTGGAGAGTTCTGAGTTCCGAGTTCCAATCTCCTGCTCCAAAATCACTAGGCAACATTCCCTCCTCTAAGATTTCTAAACATTCTGCTTTATGTAGACTTCTCTGAATGTTTTAGTTTAATAAATAAATAAATAAATAAATAAATAAAATGTTGTGACTCAATATTTGATCTCTTTTTAGAGTATATTCTTCTTGAATAGATCTGTTTGGAATTCATCTAAACCGGGCTAAGAATGTCAGAAAGATTCCTGCCACAGAGGCAGCTATGCTTTCCACTGTAAAAAGCATTTGTAGAATCTAAAGAACACATGGTCACCACACAAAAATAGTAGATCATCCAAGACATTGCAATTCTGAGTCTCGCTAAAAGTGCCATTTAAAGTTTTTGGGACCTTAATAAGCCAAAACTATGATCCCTGGTGAGAGCTATTACAATTCTAGAGCCTTTTCCTGGGCAAATTTTGTTTTGAGTATGCAGTCCTTGAAAAATAATCTCTCCTGCACATCCCCCAGAATCTCTCTTCTTCCCTCATGTCCCATTTTGCACTATCATCTCCACAACAAGCAAACTGAGCATTTAAAGTGAGCAGAACTTCTGAGAAACAAAGCATGAGACAGACAAACAAACAACAAAAGAAAAGCAGCACAATACCTGCAGAGGGCAAAGGCCTAGACCCGGGAGACCGCTGTGTTAGGGGATAGATTGGTGTCCTGACCCTGGGACCTTTTGAGATCAGAGGATAGTAACAGGAACTGGAGGTCTGAGAATGCAGGGGACGATCTGGAGATGGAGGGTTCACCATTTCTGGTGTATTTCGACTCTCTTTGGATAGAGTTTCTGCTGCAGAGTAAGAGTAATAAAAATTCAGACATTATGAACTAAAACCCTGGAGCATCTGTTGCTGTCAAGTTTCACTCAGAGAAGTCAAGATACATTTTTTAAACAAAACATAAAACCACTGACATCTTGTATTAGATCCTCAGGAAGTAATAGTCTAATTTCTCTCTCCTAAATACGTTTTTTCAGCTGAAACACTTACGACAAAAAACACACAACGTAAAACTAATTTATGACCCACCCATGTGGCAGCTTCACTAATACTTTGTCCTGGGGCAACGACCTTGTTTTTTTACATGTCAATAAAGACCCAGGAACACCTTTGCCACCATAGTAATAAGAAAGCCTCCTGACTCCCAAGCCTTGGCTCTAACCACCTACTTAGGTATTCAGTGAAGCAATGCGTACCAGAGGGGTATATATTCTGGTGTGCCCCAACTGCCCCATGTAGACCCTACTGACATACTCTAAAAGGTATCCAGTGCCCGCTGACGTAGTTCTTTCTGAAACAGTACTAACATGCACTAGGAACCTTTTGGAAAGCATTAGCTGTGTCTACACAGGGCAGTTAGAGAGCAATGCTTTGGATCATCCTGCAATTTACACCAGTCTAGTGCACACTGCCACAGTGTGTAGACAAACCCTTACTCTCCCCTTCTGTCCATAGACTTGCACTACAGTCAAAGTCCCCATGTACTCTTCAGCAAGATTGATTTCAATTCCACAGCAAGGCTCAAAGGATTCTGTTGCAGCAGTCTGGGGGCAGAAAACTTGAAAGTCTGTGGCAACTGTATTTAAATGAAGGATGTATATAATTTGTTTTTGATCTAAATGGCCTAGGACCTGCCTACCTGAAAAACAGTCTCTTCTTCTGCAATATTGCCACAGCTGTGATTAAGAGAGACTTCAACTGGAGCCCCAAGGTGATAGAACATTTCAGAGCGGTTCATTGCTTTGGGAGCTATCCTCACTCTAGGTCAGAACAACTAGGTTCAGCTGATCTTCAAGGTGCAATACAAGGCTTATCTGAATACTCAGGCTTTTGGGGATGTACGGCTTGAAGAGGAGAGGAATTTTATTGGAGATTGTTGGTGCATTTAGCTGTTTCAGGTTGTTTTTTATTTTTGTCAGAGGTGCCTAAAATAATAAGACAGACGCCCTTTTGTGTATGTTTTTAATATACTGCAGGTTTTTGTACTGACAACGCATAACTGCATTGTAGAAGTTGTCTGGAAGTGAAGCTGGAGGTTTTGACAGCTTGGAAGGAGGTAACTGAGGCTGTCAGCATCTGTGGAAGAGTAGGAAGCAGTCTGGAATTATGGAACAGGCATAGCAGTTAGCTGATTTTGCTAAAACTAACAGCAGTGAAATATTTACCAATATTGACATTTAAAGCATAATTTCGGTTTCAGAGTTAACGCCCCTGTGACAAATGGGTCAGTTCACAACTCTCAGAGCTATTGTTTCAGGCTATCTGAAGACTGGAAGGCAATGCTGCATCAGCTTGGGTTCACGTTTCCAAGATTACCTATGCAACCATGAGTCCGAGAAACAATTTTTTAAAATAAAATCATAAGATACTGGAGCACACTTCTGCAGCACAGAGTGCATTCTATGTCAAGTTCTATGTCCAAGAACGCACAGGACAAAAAATTCACTTTTTGGAATATCCCTCACCTGCTTACTAAAAATCATGAGCCATGCGGTTGAAGAAAAAAAAAAATATACAGAGGATTTGCCACTAGAAAAGTATCTTAAGAAACTTGCCTGTTGGGGGTGCTGGACTATGAGCAATCGTCCTGTTCTCATCATGCTCTACAGTGCTATTGATATCTGGCTCTATGACAGGAGGTCGACATTCCATGATCTTACAAGTATACACACAGCGCTTCCGAGCATCTGTTGTGCTCCAGTACACCCTGGAACACCTGGAAAATATTTAGAAAATAAAATAAATATTGTCACTAATGTAGAGAGAGACCTCCACATTCCTGTCTTCAGTTTTCATCTTCTCAAAACTCTGGAGGCTATATGCTTCCTGTACTATTTGGAGTCATTCCAGCCAAACCCCAAGGTTCTTGAGCAGTTTTTGCTTAAGCAAGCTACCATAAGCTTCAATGGAAATTTCCCTGAATAAAGACCTATGGATCTAGCCCTTACTGATAAGAAGTACAGTAAGATCTACTCAATGATGAAACAGTTTGTACTTACTGATAACCAATGGGGAACAGCTTGTCTTCACAGTCTGACAGATCATTCAGAATTCCCAAGCAGTCTATAGTCATTGAACCTAAACCAGAAAGAGAACAAGAAGAGTTCTAGAAGAGAGAGGAGATCAGATTCCAGCACCAAAAGACAGAACAAATGCCAAGAGACACAAGCCTTACCAATCATCATGTGGATGTTTTCTGGCTCCAGGCCACTAAGAAATTTTCTTCTCAAACTGATCCCTTCAAAGTCCACAAAAACTCTTCTAAGAACTTCAAACCCATTCTCCGGTACCACCTAGAGCAAGAAACCCCCCCCCGAGCAACATATTAATTTTAAAGGAAACATTATGCATGTTTCACACAGTCTCGCTCAATGGATACTTGATTTGGTCTCTCAGATGGAGCTGTGTGGAGATGTATACAGCACTTGCCCCACCTGTTCAGAGCTCTTAGTCACATCACTAACCTCTCTTCCCCACTCGTGTGTCAGGTCCTTACTCTCATGAAGGACACATTCACTTAAACCTTTTAAGAAATAAAAATGCTGATTGCTAGCGCTCCCAAGCCTTGGACCAAAAGGGGCGCGAGCGTGTGATCTCACCTCTCCTCTGATCAAGTCGCGATGCCGCTGGCAGTACACTTTCTTATCGTCCAGAAAGACACAGTTCTTGGCTCGGGAGCACATGAAGTGATAGTTGCTCGTGCAGGAAGTGAGGCAGCAGCCTACTGTGGCGCCCGACTTTTGGCAGAACTCGCATCTCTACAAAGCCGAAGCGTGGAACAAAGACAAAGACGCATTTCTGAACAAATCATCACGTCGCTATCACTTGTTTCTTTCACAGACCGAAAAAGGGGTTTAGACTTTGAATGAGCGTGTGTTAATGAAAGTCAAAAATTATACAATGAGTTATTTTGCATAGGCTCACACCCAAAAACCCATCCACAGGAGACAGAGCGCACACGTGCAGGCGGGTGGGGGTGTTGTGTTTGCAGGGGAGAGAGAAGAAAATTCCCTGAAGAACATATTAATTTCCACCTAAACTCTGGGTCCCTCAAAATCCACAGAGACGCTATCTTGCTTACCCTTCAGGACAAGAACCACACAGGTATTCTTGAATGAAGCCTGCACAACTAAGTTGTTCATGTGCACCCCTGACCTAGAAATGGCAACTACTCCCTCCTGTGGGGCTTGCTGCTGACCAAAATACAAGCACAATTTATCACTATTTTTGAAGCTTTAATATGAAAACCATTGTTTAGGGGGAAATGATGCAATACCAAGATTTGGCCAATTACTTCAATTTGATTTATGCAATCGCCTTCAGCCCCATTTCCTTTCTTCTAGAAAGAAAGCAGCCACTGTGTCACAATAAGAAGGTTACTCCATTTTCCAAGTCTGGTCAGAATTTAGAAAAACCTTTTGCAGAGTTTATTATGATGGCTCTCTCTGTAAGTGAGATCTCTAAAAAGTAACCAACCTACACTGGATTTTATGAACATCCTCAAATGGCAAGCAGCCATTTTGGCTTAGTCAAAAACTTATTTTGAACTAACACTCTTCAGCCCAGTTATCCTGGAATTTTGATCTAGGAATAGCATTTTTCTCTTACCCAAGCCTCACTAGAATCAAGGCAAATGGAGACAGAGATGAACCAGAAAGTCCTAACTATATATAGCCGCAGTTCTCAAACTGTGGGTCAGGTTGCAAACCCATTTTAAATGGGTTGCCAGGGCTGGTGTTAGACTTGCTGGGGCCTGGGGCTCAAGCCCAAGCCCTGTGGCTGAAGCCCAAGCCCAGGTTGTGGGGGTCAAGCTTTGGCCCCTCCGCCTGGAGCATTGGGGCTTGGCTGGGGTCAGGCTTCAATCCCCATTTCTGCGGTCATGTAGTAATGTTTGTTGTCAGAAGGGAGTTGCAGTGCAATAAAGTTTCAGAACCCCTGATATATAGCACGTAGTTATATATTTCATGTTTTAGTGCAACATTTAGCCGTGCAATTGACGTCCCTCGTTGCTGCTATTTATTTTAAAATGAAAGCCATGGTTCTAAAGTGCTGAACTCACAAAGAATTTGTTCATGGGAGATTCCCCTGTAAAATTCTGAGTCCATAAAGTGTTGCCCTCCTATTACAAGCAAATTAACCCTTTGGTCTCCAACATTTTTCCACAACAGGAGCTCACACTGCATCAGGAGGAAAAGTAGGCTTTCAAATGCCAGCCAGCCTAAGGACTAGCTGGGGAACATACTTTATGTTACAGACAGTGTTAAGGAAAGGTGTAATTCGTAACAGACAGTGATAAAACTTAAAATCAGAAATCAGATTAATAATAGGAAGGGAGAGGAGGGAAAAACCCCACAAGAATTCTTTAGATGGACTCCAGTCTCAACCCTAACCAAGCCAACTCACCAACTGCTTCCCTCTGATCACAGCCATGTGTACATTTTTCAGAGACCCATCATCATCCTCAAACACTTCTGCTGACCATAAAGCACAGTTTACATGTGTCCATTCGTTCTGGCCAATGTACAGGAGACGTCCAGCATCCTAAAGAAAAACATGTAATAAGTAGTTTTTCAAAGATTCCTTAGGACAGTGATTTTCAATCTTTTTTCATTTGCAGACCCCTAAAAATTTTGACGGGAGGTGTGCACTCCTTTCAAAATCTTAGACATTTCAACGAAGGTTGAAAACCACTATCCTAAGGTACAGCAATGCACAAAGGATCCCAGCAGATTTCCACTTGTACTGGATTTCAATCCACCCAAAAAGGAAGTTTAGCAAATTAGCAGTAATCTCAATTTAAAAAAAGGACAGCCTAAATAGTAGTTAAAGCTCCAATTTTAACCTGTTACATGCTCCATAGTTCTCAATGTGGTATTGGAAGCTGAAAAATTAAACTTTTATATCTACAGGTTTTCTTTCTGTGTCCCAGAATCAGAAATATCATCGGAAATGAGTGCAGCTCATAATTTCCCTCCATGCATTATTTGGTGAACTCATATCAAAAGGGTGACTCTTAAAATGCCAAAAAAAAAAAAAAAAAAAAAATTAAAATCTGGAATGAAAACCAAACCACTCTTCATCAGAACAAACCAGGCTTAAAGAAAAAGGCAAGCAATACTACTTCAATATTAAACTATGAACAGAGAAATCAGTAAGCATCTATCCTGTTATCAGTGGCAGCTCAAAAGTACATCCATTGTCATAGTCTGTCACTATTATAGAGAGAAAGCTGTGCAGGTACTTACGTTAGCACTATCATCGCCATATTTCAGACAGAGTGCACACTGCCTGTTGTCTTCTACATCAGGAGGTGGATTAAGTTCAGGGCTATCCTCCCGGCTTCTATCAGAGCCTTACAGCAAAAAGAAAAAATGTTTATTCTTGGCAACTGGTTCTTAAAGAGAGAGTGGGGGAGGGAAATACTTATTTAGAAAACTTGTCAGTTTAAGAGTTTTAAGTGCACAAATGTAGAAGAGTCAAATAGCAGCATATGCAGCGTTCATTACTAGCCTGAGTGTTTTAAACCAAAGAGCAGGGTCAGTAAGGCAGACTTCAGGGGCTACATGGCCACTTTCTGGGGAGAAATGAAAATGATAGTGGCCATGGCTCAGCAGAGGAATCCCAGACAACTGTTCAGGTTAAGTTATTTTAAGGTGTTCCTTCACAGCCTCCTTTCAGGCCAGGCACTTCTATGTATTTGTCTCTTCCTGGCCCAGAAGAGGCAGGTAGAGGGACCAGTAGAATGTCAGGTCTCACACCCAGTCCCCTAGTCCTCCTCGTGGGCAGGGAGAGAAAAGAAGATGAAGAAAAGACAGCCACCACCCCAAGGGCTGAGGCTTCCTGTGCAACAGTACCATGCTATAGGGCTGCTCCCATTACCAACTGGAGCCTCCTTTGATCTTGCTTGTGGTGTCTATCCTTGCAGCTCCTGGTGTCTTTAATGGAGCCACTCTTCTTCTGCCTTTGGCACTGCTCTGCAACTTCAGGTTGCCTTCTGTATCATGTCCCTGCCACTCTCCTCCCTGCCTCCCACCCCAACTGCCTATGTCCTGCTGCCCTCTTCTCCTCTCCCTACAGTCGGCCCGTGTGCCCAGTTTATTTGAGTGGAGCTGCCAGGATCCTGGATGTGCCTCAATCAGCTCTGGCAAAACAGCAAATATGCTGATTGCTTGATAAGGTTTGAACTTGCAAGAGATCATGAAACCATTCACAGATTGTTCAAATACACCCAAGAGTTCTCTAAAAGAATGAACATGTACAAGTCCCTACGTGGAGCTAATGCAGTCTACCCCTTGGCTCCCAAGATTTTGAAGAAGGATGGGCACATCAGGGTTGGGGCCACCTGTCCAGGGATCTGGTTTCTTACTAGAGATAGGTGGTGTCGGCGGATGCAGCGGTGTTGGTGAATCTGGTTCTCCAGGCCCTTTGGGTTTTGGAGCTGGAATGATTTTCTTCATCAAAGGGGGCTGTTCAGTGTGGTTATTCTCTTCACGCTCCTGCCACTGAGCATAATTATGGTCAAGTGAAGGGGGCAGCACTGCATTCGGCAACATTCCACTGCTGAAAACGTAAAGAGGAGTCAACTGTCAGACCTGGCTCTACCGAGTGACCTGGACACTGTAAACAACCTATAGTCTGTATCCAGTTACAGTTCCCTTCAATACTTAACATCTGTATATGCTCTCAACTAATCACTACTACCAATCAGTTACATTTCAACATTTGTGTTGCTGTCGTCTGTTTCCTTCAGGGATGATATAAACACAGAATGAAGGCTATGCTAGACAGAGGGCAGCTCACACCACATCAGCACACACTAAACCAGGCTCTATAGCATGCTTTTAGTCTCTCAGTTTCAGAAGCACAAAATGCATCCAATAAACCCAGCTGGGAATTTGATTGTTTTTTTACTGCTAAGTAACAGCATGTTTTGTTCTTTTTTGCTTTGACAGCTGACAAACTGCAGGGTGCTGATCCTGGATGCAGAACAGTTACTTACTTGCTTGTTACTTTATTTGGCTCCCAAAACCTGGATTTTTTTACACTGAACCATGGAAAAACACGCTCCATTTGCTGAAATAAAAAAATGCTAGATTAGAATATAAGAAAATATTAATGAAAAGATCCAAGAAATTCATCCAAGATCCACAGCAAATGTGCAGATCTCAGGTCAGTCAAGAAGACTTCATTAAAGTTGAGAACTCTGCCAAGGTACCACTTATTTCCCAAGGGCAGCCAACCAATAGCTTAACCCGAAAGAAGCTAAGTATACAGAATGTGATGAACTCTTTGAATTCCAGTGGCAGCACAAACAGCTAATCTGGAAGTTTGGGAATCAATGGACAATTATTTTTTTTTATTTTTTATTTTTAAAAACAGGTCATTACATAGAAAGCAGCATTTAAAAATAAACTATATTCCTCACCCGAATAAAGAAGGACTTGACCATGCTATTAGCTTTTTTAACTTCTGGCTGCCCTCCATCTGAATTAATGGCTGCTTGAATAATCTTCACAATATCGTCACTAAATTCCAACTACAAGAAAACACACAGTTCATATCAGCATGTTACCCTCTTCTGCACACCTGCGACATCTCCAAATCCTTAGTCCACACGGTAAGCCCGCACTGAATGGGATGCTGCTCCTCAAAAGGTCAGATCCTGCCCCCTTTACACCTCAAGTCGCACACTGATTTGCGAATTGACTGGTGAGGTTGCTTCTAAGTGATGTGGAACATTTACTTGATTTTCCCTCACCCAACACCGAGAGAAGCAAAATCAAAAAGTGTTTTATACAGTGTCTTCGTCAAGTTTTGCGGTTATTTTAAAGACACACAGCATGTGGTTGCAGTGGAAATAGAACATACATTCAAAGGCAAGACTATCTTAAAATGAAAAAGCTTCTGAAAAAAATAAAATTGGTAAGATTATCACATTATTCAATGCTGGTTCCCTAAGAGCAAGCTGATTCAGTTACATTAGCATTTGTACATATAGTGCTCCCAAGACTTTCTTCCTTCCAAATATGAATAATTAATTTCCAGAGAACTCAGGTGAAAGCAAAATCAATGAAGTCACTGGACTACATATATTTAGTTAGAAGTAACACACAAAGGTATCCTCTCCTGTTTTCTTGGATATAGATTTTTCCACCAGCAACTGTAACAATTGTAACCAAATGCCTTCTCAGTGTAAAAGAACATGTAACAAAATGGTGTAAATTTAATATTTTAAAGGCTTCCCTTTAATATTATTTAATATTTTTTAAAGTTCCCTTGTTCAATAAAGATATGACTTAGGCATTCTATGAGCTACTTCACAACAGATGGTGTTACAGTCACCAGAAAAGGGTATTTATTATAACTGAGCAATTGTAACAAGAAGGAGATGTTACCCCCTAACTTTGACATACCACGGAAGTGTAACCTCCTTGATCCATTTTTCTTTTCACTCCTTCCAGGTCCAGAGGCTGCTGCTCCTCCTGCTTGCTGACCTCTGTTAGAACAGGAGGATCTGGACCTTCAGGAGAACTTCTGGATGGGATACTCTCTTCTGTCTCAGGATTTAAATCAGGTGGCTTGGCTGCCTGTTAACATTAAAAGGAAAAGGTCAAACATTCTATATTCAGTGTTATATTGAGTGTTAGTCACACTTAAACACACTAACTTTTTCTTGCAGAAATAAAGATAGGGTGACAAAACAATCACATGTTAGTAGTAAGAACAGTAGGCTCAAATGGACAAAGCTCTGAGTCCCCCTCAAAAAAATAAATGGGGAAAATGTCTCTCTTTTTAAACTGATTCCTTCTGCTGACTTCTACGCTTACTCCTCATTCAGACATGGTCACCAAATTCTATAAAACAATTCACCGAAGAACTAAAATGTTGTGCAATCTACAATAATAATTCCCTTTGCTATTTCACGGTCAATCTTTATTCTTGCCCCTCGCTCACACCCTCCTGTTTATTATCTCTTTCTGTTTTGTGTCTAATTTAGACTCCTTCTTAAGGCATTAACCTATCATTTTTATCCAAAATAACATGCTCGCCTATTGTGCTGTACAAAATAACTTTCTGGCAAGCTGCCAAAGTTTTGGACCAATTTTCAGACCATTCAGAAATGCAGCCACACAAATACATGCCTGCGGAACACCACTGCCTTCACATAATACTTTGTACTTGTACAGTGCTGTTCCTCAAAGTGATTTATAAACATTAATTAAGCCTATCGTCATCCTGTGTGGTAAATAAACATACTCCATTTTACAGAAGGATAAAATGAGGCAGAGTGGAGAAGGGTTGCACAGTGGCAGAGTAGGGAATACAAAACAAGAGACCTAAACTCCCACTGCCCTATAATGTAGTTCCACAGTGTCACTTCACCAGGAAATGATAAGCATATGTGGGAAGTTTTGATATTTTATTATCCCATTATTGCAGTTCAACTGTAATGTGCACAAAAGGGAAACTATCCCAGAACTGTGGCAAAAAAACACGCACACATGATGATGTCTGGACAGGAAAGCAAAATCATTCAGCAGCAGAGCTTAAATGAATACATTCCAATATTTCACTGCTGAATTTAAGCAACAACAAGCCCCAATTCATAAAAGCTAGCTTTGTGAACTACACAGGGGCAATTCTCCTGCATGTCTGCAAGCATTTTTACAATTTATTACACTTCCTAGCATGGGCGCAAGCAGCAGCTTGTTCACATGCAAAGGGCAGTGATCAGCGGTGGGAACACAAATTCATTTCCCCAAGTCTGACAACTTCTTACAAGCATAAAGTCTCCACCCTCAGTGAGAGGCATTGTTGCTGTTGAAGTCCCAAATTCCCCCTCTCCCTAAAACACCACTTGTCCTACACTAATTTAAAGATTACATATCCTTCATGTCTACCTAGTAGATTACCATATAAAATAAAAACGTTATTACATATACTGTGGTTTATCAAGTATAATGAATCAACTTCCCAAAAGAAGACAGGTAGCAACAGTAGAACCCAATCCAAAGATGGGCAACTCATAAAATTGTGCTCCACACAGAGGTGAACCCACCTGTCTGTAACGAAGTAAGTGACTGGTAGTCCTGGAATTTAACAAGGCTGTTAAAACCTGCTTCAAAGAAACTTGCAGCTCCTTTTCCAGTGCCAGCCGCCATTCAGCAGGGTGCTGCTCTGTGCAGTTAATGCAGGTGTATGCCACACTCTCAGGAAGGTTAGAGAGGATTTCATACATCTCATCTGGAGACAAAAAAAATATAACAAACATAACCCGAGCTGCTTAACTAGAGGAGGGGTAAAGGGAGAGGCCAAAAAATATATATATAAATAAAGGACCCACTCTATATACCACACTTACTTTGTCTAGACATACCCCAGTCTTTCCCATCAACAATCAATGGAGCTAGGCTGTTCTCAGTGGTAGCAGATGACAGAACAAGAAGCAATGGTCTCAAGTTGCAGTGGGGGAGGTCTAGGTTGGACATTAGGAAAAACTATTTCACTAGGAGGGTGGTGAAGCATTGGAATGGGTTACCTAGGGAGGTGGTGGAATCTCCATCCTTAGAGGTTTTTAAGGCCCGGCTTGACAAAGGCCTGGCTGGGAATGATTTAGTTGGGGTTGGTCCTGCTTGGAGCAGGGAGTTGGACTACTAGATGACCTTCTGAGGTCTCTACCAACCCTAATATTCTATGATCTTTGCATAGAGGGTAACTGTGAAACTCAGCTATGGTGCTAATACGTTAGGTAGCTTGTGAAGCAGGATATCAAAATTTGCGGAAAACTGTCAGTATCAAACCTGGGTTCAACTGTAGGAAGATCAGTATTTTTCTTAAAATACTGCCCACAAGACACAGTGGCTTAATTCAACAGACACTCCAGTAGTGACAAACGTCTAAAATTTGATCCCTTTAGTCTAGTGGCAACACCCATGCATTAAAAGTTTCCATATATCCATATTACTGGCCCAGGGACCAAGGGAAGCCTGCTGAGTAGTGAAGACAGTTTGCCTCACCTGAAAGATTTTCACATTTGGAGTGGACCCAGCGATCACACTTCCCACACTGCATCATCTTACTCTCATAGTCATCGTCATCATAGCACTTGTCACAGAGTGGGCAGAAGTTTCCTGTAAATAAGCCAGGACCTTCAATCATCATTCCAGCTACTGCATACACATCACAAAGGCTGGCTGGCTACTTACTATATTGCTGAGAAGCAAACCCACTGAAACCTCCCGCCCAAATGCAAACTGCTGCTACTTCTACCCTTACAACACACAGAAAAAATAAGAATGCCTACAAAAATAAACTACAATCCATGTGGGTCTTACAATTCCACTATAAGGAGGCACTTCATTTTTACCTTTATTGCAAGACTTGTAACAAAATAAAAGAATGACCAGATAGCTTTGTAGGGAAAAGTGAGAACGAGAAAAAGATATACTTCTACAGGCAAAATAAAACAGAAAAACCTATCCTGCTAATCTGGAAAGTGGGATAAACTCAATTTCCCACCAGGGTCTAGTCATTTACCCCTCCCCGTATCATCCACACCGCTTAGATTCAGATCCTGAACTGACATGGGAGACTGAGGAGGAGGAGGAAGTCACCTAAACCAAAGTATTTGTTTTTTAGGCTATGTCTACACTGCAGCCCATGCCAGCAAAACTTATGTCGCTCCGAGGTGTGAATATGACATCCCCATGAGCGACATAAATTACACCAGCATAAGCACTCATGTGCACAGCACTATGCTGGCAGGAGAGCATCTCCTGCTGACATAGCTTATGCCGCTCGTGGAGGTAGTTTTTTTTTATGACAATGGGAGAGCTCTCTCCCGTCAGCATAGAGCATCTTCACCACATGCGTTGCCCTGGCACAGCTGTACCAGTATAGCTGCACCTACGCAGTGCTGTACATAGGGTCATGGCCTGATTTATTTGTACCCTCTTCTCCACTCCTATTAGGATCTTTAGTTTAGACAACAGTTCCGAAATAAACCTTGCAACAATTTATAGTGCTTATTACGTGGAAGTCCCAAACTCTGTCACTAAGAGGCAGTGTTGACTTTTCTTTGTTAACCACTGTAAAAAACAACCCTACTTTCCCTGATTTCACATACCAAAAGCTTCCATAGTTTATGATTTCACTGATTCTTGGCCATGACACTGGAGTGGCACTATAGCTTGGAATCAGCAACACTGCTCAACTGCCTCATAGGCCATCACTTCATTTTGTGATAACATTTCCTTACAATGGTTGTGATCTCCTTAAGAATAGCTTCAAACTACATTCACCGTAAACAATGTTGCAACCTCAGCTGTTCTGTACCTTTAGCAAAGAGTTTGGCACAATCATGACACAGTGAGAAGTCATGAGACCACTGTGCATCCCATCCTTTGCCTGGAGTTGTTGAACCACAGCTCTTGCAGCGAACACATTTGGTACAGATCTGTAAGAGGGGACACAGATTTGACAGGAGTCAGCATCTTTGCTATCTTTTGACTGTTCTAAAGATCCATTTCACAATTTTTATTATTTAACAGGGAGGTGTGTGTGTATAAAATCCCATATATATGCATCTTTGGGTCCATGTTCGATGGCTAGGCATTTCCCTCACTTCAGACAACTTCAGTAGCAGAGAAGATACTTCCCTCCTTATGGTAAAATGCTGACCATGCAACAGAAAATATGCTTCAGTCTAGCATTTTTGCCATTAGAAATTGTGGTACAATTACTCTCAAAGCTCTCTTTAATTTGAAAAAAAAAACCCATGGTTTTGGCAAGTACAAAATTCTTAAGACATTCTGTACAACCTCTTGTTTTAGATGAGGGGCTAATGTAGAAAGTTGACAAAGCCATAGGTACAGCAGCATAAAACACTTTTATTTACATTACAGTAGTATCCAAAATGTGCTAGCCCCTGTACAGAGGAATACAGTCCCTTCCCCAAAGAGCTAACAACCTGAAATAAAAGAAACAGTCTAGCACATTAATCCCATTCACACCCGTCACCATACTAGTGTCCACTGACAGTAACGTCAGAATGGAAACGTATGTGTTTACTTACTAATATAAGGGAATTCCCTGGCCCCTGTGCACTCAGTTTGCTCAGGAGGATTCATAATAAGGCTAAAAGACAGGTGTCTCCTACAAAAGGTTTTTTCCTCCCCGCTCTCCTGGTGGTAATAGCTCACCTTACCTGATCACTCTCGTTACAGTGCGTATGGTAACACCCATTGTTTCATGTTCTCTGTGTATATAAATCTCCCCACTGTATTTTCCACTGAATGCATCCGATGAAGTGAGCTGTAGCTCACAAAAGCTTATGCTCATATAAATTGGTTAGTCTCTAAGGTGCCACAAGTCCTCCTTTTCTTTGTGTGTCTCCTCTTGTATCCCTGCCCTTCTTCATTCACACAGTGCTAGAGAGTTCATTCACCATGAGAGCATTCAAAAGCCAGCCTTTAATAATAAAACTTTTTCCAAATTTACCTTATAAAACAGTAAGCATCCTTTAATAGGATATACATAGAATTTGTAATTCTGTCATAGTGTAAGAAACCCTGTCATGTATAAAAGATCTGCAGATTGAATAGCTTGAGCTTTGGCTGGTAGTTCCTAAGGAACATAAGTCAAGCACAGCAAACTCACCCAAACTTTCTTTTTCTTGGTGGGTTTTGTTGGGTAGTTTGGTCCCAGGCACTCAGGGTGATAGCTGTTTCGGCACTTATTACACTCCAACAACTGCTACAGAAATGCAAAAATCCATTTTACACTACATTCAATATTCAGTGTTCCAGGAATAGGTCATATGTAAGTTAGTCAATCTGAATTTACCAGAATGACAATACTACACTATCACATGCACTGAAAGGTTCTTTATCCCAATACTAAGCCCACAAAACATCCAGTCCTATGCTAAATGATTTAGATAAATTAAGCTAAACAGAGTTCCTGGAAGTAGTGAACTGATGGAACAAGAAAACAGCACTCTCAAAATGGTCGCATTTGTTATTCTTAGTACCTTTGTGGCCTGGTGCTGTCTCCCACATACATGACAGAACTTGCAACGACGACAGCACCAGTTTTCCAACTGGTCCTCCAGAGGGCGCTCACTCTCTTCTAAACAGAACTTGTGGAAAGGCTCACAACAGACCTGACAATACACAAACTACAAGGGGGAAAAACAACAGCATGTCAAACGCTTTGTTGACTTCTCAACCAAACCCAACTGCTCCCTATTCTGTTTCTAATTCTGGTTTAGAATTCACAGAACAAGTATTTGCATTCAAATATTTTACACTGGAATTCACACACATAAACCACTTTAAGCACCCATGTCGCAGTTGTAATCGCACTGTTAAACAGAATACCAATTGAAATTTATTAAATATTTTGGATGTTTTTCTATATTTTCATATATATTGTATTCTGTGTTGTAACTGAAATCAAAGTGTATATTTTTTATTATAAATATTTGTATAAAAAGAAATAGTATTTTTCAATTCACCTCATACAAGTACTGTAGTGCAATTTCTTTGTCAGGAAACTGCAACTTACAAATGTAGATTTTTATTTTTTTTTTTTGTTAAAAACTTCAGAGCCTACAAGTCCACTCAGTCCTACTTCTTGTTCAGCCAATCACTAATACAAATAAGGTTGTTTACATTTGCAGGAGATAATGCTACCCTCTTCTTATTTACAGTGTCACCAGAAAATGGAGAATAGGCATTTGCAAGGCACTTTTGTAGCTGGCATTGCAAGGTATTTACGTGCCAGATATGCTAAACATTCGTATGCCCCTTCATGCTTTGGCCACCATTCCAGAGGACATGTTTCCGTGCTGATGATACTCGTTAAAAAAATAATGCATTAATTAAATTTGTGACTGAACTCCTTGGGGGAGAATTGTATGTCACCTGCTCTGTTTTACCCGCTTCTGCGTATATTTCATGTTACAGCAGTCTCAAATGATGACCCAGCACATGTTCATTTTAAGAACACTTTCACTGCAGATTTGACAAAAGGCAAAGAAGGTACCAAAGTGAGATTTCTAAAGATAGCTACAGCACTCGACCCAAGGTTTAAGAATCTGAAGTGCCTTCCAAAATCTGAGAGGGACGAGGGGTGGAGCATGCTTTCAAAAGTCTGAAAAGAGCAACACTCCAATGCGGAAACTACAGAACCCAAACCAGCAAAAAAGAAAATCAACCTTCTGCTGGTGGCATCTGACTCAAATAATGAAAATGAACATGCGTCGGTCCACACTGCTTTGAATTGTTATCAAGCAGAACATATGATCAGCATGGACAGATGTCCTCTGGAATGGTGGTTGAAGCATGAAGGGACATATGAATCTTTAGCACATCTGGCACGTAAATATCTTGCAACGCCAGCTACAAGAGTGCCATCTGAACGCTTGTTCTCACTTTCAGATGACATTGTAAACAGGAAGCAGGTAGCATTATCTCCTGCAAATGTAAACTAACTTGTTTGTCTGAGCAATTGGCTGAACAAGAAGTAGGACTGCGTGGATTTGCAGGCTCTAAAATTTTACATTGCAGAAAAAAAACTGCATTCAAAAATAAAACAGTTTTAATTCTACATTTGTAAGTTCAACTTTCATGATGAAGAGATTGCACTACAGTACTTGTATGAGGTGAACTGAAAAATACTATTTTTTTTTTACAGTGAAAATACTTGTAATCGAAAATAAATATAAAGTGAGCACTGTACACTTTGTATTCTGTGTTGTAACTGAAGTCAATACATTTGAAAATGTAGAAAACATCTAAAAATACTTAAATAAATGGTATTCTATTATTGTTGTTTAACAGCGCGAGTTATTGCACGATTAATTTTTGTTGTCGTTTGACAGCCCTACTCAGAAGTTTCAACTGGTGCCCTGTTGTGTCTAGGTGGTCACAAAGCACGACAGGCATTTTTTCAGGGACAAACATATCCACCTGGATTAGTGCTGGAGGTGACCCACCTTGATTATCATGCGCATTATAAAGAGGGGTTTCAAAGGGGGATGGGCTGTTGCCAGCAGGAGAGTGAATTTGTATGTGTGTGTGTGTGGGGGGGGGGGAAGGGTGAGAAAACCTGGATTTGTGCTGGAAATGGCTCTACTTGAGGATCACTTTAGATAAGCTGTTGCCAGCGGGGGAGTGAGGTGGGAGGAAGTTTTGTTTCATGGTCTCTGTGTGTATATAATGTCTTCTGCAGTTTCCACGATATGCTATGCATCCGATGAAGTGAGCTGTAGCTCACGAAAGCTCATGCTCAAATAAACTGGTTAGTCTCTAAGGTGCCACAAGTACTCCTTTTCTTTTTATATCCCCTACTGCATGCAACCTTGAACAGGCTGAGATACCTGTGAGGCAAAATTTTCAAAAGCATCTAAGTCTCACTGACTTTCAATGAGATTTGTGTTCCTAAGTCATGTTTGAAAATGGGACTTAGGTGTTTTTAAAAACGTTACCCTAATACCTAACATAGATCAGATCACTTCTTTTGGAGGACTACAGAACTCTTCAAACAGTAGCTGATTTTGTATACCATGTGTTTAGATACTGTGGGACACAATGGGGTTAGCAAAGGATGGAGTTACAGCTTCTAGCCTGAATTTCCTCGTTTTACATGATTTCACAAAAAAGGAAATGCATACACAATTGCTGAATACTTTGGTGCTTGTAAACATTCTAAGATCAACAGCAGAACAAGATGGTTTACCTCCACGTGTCCACTGCTGGCACAGAGAAAGCAGACCACTCTGGGAGTGATAGGTACCGAGGTCAGAATGCCTAACCCGCCCATCTCCCAAACGTTCTCCACTTCACAATCCTCCTGAAAGCACAAAAGGGTACATCAAGCACAAAAGAAAAATGCAACAATAGGAAAAAAGTATAGCACAACATTTGCACAACTGCTGTTAGTCAGCGTACCTAAGCAGCTTCAGTTTCAAAACATTTAAAAACTCATACTTTAGGTCCAAGTAATATAACATACATTAAAAACAGAAATCACATCTTACTAATTCTTGCTAATGAGTGGACCCACTGTAACTGACACATTTGTGTATTAGTAAGTGAACATAAGAACAACATATCACAAGGTGTACTTTATACACTAATATTCACAATTCTGTTTTAATTAATCTGACCATACTTTACAGTTTACTGTAATATATTTTAAAAAGTATGAAGTTTAAGAAATATAAGACCTCAGTACACCCTCTGCTTTTAAAACTTTTCTTGAGGGGCTTGAGAAGAGAGACTACCACTCCCAGGGTGGATTAGGAAAGTGCTGATTATGTTATATATTTAAGTGACTAATGTAAAAAAAAAAGATGCAAAAATTCAACTGTTAAACTCCCAAACATATCCCACTGCTGCTGTGAATAACACAGGATTAATAGAATATCCAAATTCTCTTGACTCAAGTAGCTGTCATGGTTTTACATTCCACCTTGATGAAATTACTTCCTTGACAATGTTACTCCTGTCCATCCATTCTTGCTCTCAGATTGAGAATTACTGTTTAAAGTTCTAATAGTCTCTTCATCCAACACTGATGTTGTAATAAAGAAGATGGAAGAATTTCCAACAGCAGAAAAACTTTTCAGAGAAATACTGAGGTTCCTATTGATACCATCTTAGGATAGAGCATACCACAGTACATCACTAACTTAAAAAGTCAAGAATAGTATTCCTGAGGGAAAAAACAGCTCCAATGTTTATTTTACAGCCAATTACACTCAAAATATTTCTATGATATTTGACCCCCTTACCTTGAAGTCCACTCTGATCCTGTGGACTCCATCCGTAGGTGCCTTTTGCTTGGAACTGCTTCCATTTGACAGAGTACTGAGCAAATTTAGTGTGCTGTTCTCTGGCTTGTTGACTGGAGGAGGTTTTTCCTAAAGATTAAAGAAAAGACATTTGCATTTATTCCAACCCCAAATAACTATTTTAAGAAAGGACTGACCAGAGTAAACAAATCTTTGATAATTCTTATACAAAGAGACTGAGTGCATCTCAGAACTAAGGTTCTTACAGAAAGTGGAAGCAGATGATCAGTTTTGCAAACCCTTTTTAGAGCACTTTATGCACAGAATTATGCTTGTTGTATTGCATTCTAAAAATCACGACATTCTATCATCCAAGACAATGCTGCTATTTAAACTTACTATGGTGTGGCAGCTCTGTGGGTAATCAATGTCTATCCAAATTTTTCCTTTTTTTTTTAAAACGGAATTAAAAAATGGGCAGTTTCGTTTGTTTTTCAAAGGAAACATCACACTTGTTTTTAAAAATTAAAATTGTTCATATTTTGTTAGTTAAAATGGAACTCATTTTTGCAGTTACTTAGATTTCTTAGTCAAACAAGTTGACATGCATCAATTATGTCTTTAATGCATGTCATGTCTTTTGCGGACTTCGTACGATGGAGGTAGGAGGAGCCTTTTACATCTGTAAGGCTTGTCTGGAGGGTAAGAAGCCGCAAACTCTGCCCTTGGGACACGTAATGGAAACTTCTTCCTTTAAAAGTGTCTAAAAGGATCCGGAAACATGATAGCAATCAAATTGAAGTCTGTTTTAGATTGACATTCCGGGGGTAAGAAACTGAATTTAATTCTGGTTGGGTTTAATTCTAAAAATGCTGTTCACAGTAATAACTTTACCTAATCATGAAAAGCCCACAACAAGGTAAGTTAGGGTTGCACACTGGTATTTGACAATAGAAAATAAGTTTGAAATTCTTGTAATTTGCTGAATATGTAGTAAAAAAAATAGTCTCACCTTTTCTTTTGGTTTCTGTTTCACAGGGAAACTTGGACGGGGAGTAACTTTCTTCTGTTTGCTTTGCTCTATGCCTAGGGAAGGAAAGAAAAATCACATATTTAGATCTTGGAACGAATAACCACTTCCAGGAAACAGAAGAGAAATAATGCACTTGAGGAAAAGATATTTTAGGTCTTGCTCCCTGATCTGCCCAATCTTTACTCCCAACTGCTCCCTTATCTCTTTTTAGTGACTAGACACCACCATTTGTGCTTTAAGCAGCCTCCTAAACAACACAGCAAACATGCACTCCCCACAAAAGTGCTCCTGAAAACCCACCTGATTCCCCAGAGCATAACATATGCAATGCTGACACACTGCCCCAAAACTGCCCATATAGTAACAGTCCATATCTGTTAGACTACACTTTTTCAGGTAGGGATTCTCTTCTTTGTTTAGCACTTTCACTCTACTGTGATGTGCCACTTATGGATAATAACAAAAGTTTAACTAAACACTATAAAACTCTGTTTTAAGGTTACCAGGGTTTGAATGGGAAACTCAAACATAAAGATAAGACATCCTTATCCCTTCCTACACACATATTAAGTTTAATGTAAAGAAATCCAATTTAAATAACAAACACCTCCCAAAACATTTTAGAGTGATACCACCAGTATATAAAATATTTTCCAGTTTTATACTGTTCAGTGATGTTTAATATTCAATATACAAGACTCTCAGTTGTTACAAAATAATCTAGTTTTTAGTTTGTTTTTGAACAAGTGACTGATTATTTTCATTACATTTGTTCATTTACCTAATTCTGGTTGGGGTGTCTGTTTTTTCTTGGGCTCGCTAGGGATGGTTTTAGGTACTTCTTTTTTCAGTGGTCCTGAGCTAGGCGGCTGACAAAGGGGAACTTGCAATGGCTGGGGTGCCTGTTTGCCAGTTTTTCTGGCACCAGAAGCAGTGACCTGTTTGGATTCCAACACTGGGACAGAGGTATTTCCCTCTTCATTCTTCTCCTCACTTGGCTTTCGGGCAGGTTCACTGCTCTTCTTCAAGGCATTATCTTCTTTTGCTAAAACAGTCTGAGGAGCTGGTTTCTGTCCAGAATCCACTTGGTTCTTCCCAGAATGGCTCTCTTTCTTTTCATTGGTCTTGGATTTCTTCTCTTTCTTTTTCACAACTATGAAACAAAAGGTAGGAAGTAAATTATCAGTTTTCACAAAGGAGAGAAGTAAACAGCAGGATCCCTGAAGGATTTGTACTGGGACCTGTCGGGTTCAACATATTCATTAATGGTCTGGAAAAGGGGGTGAATGGTGATTTGACAAAATTTGTAGGCTATAAAAAATTATTCAAGATTGTTAAGTCCAAAGCTGATTGTGAGGAATTACAGAGGGATCTCACAAAACTGGGTAACAAACTGGCAAACTAAATTCAACATTGATAAGTGCAAAGTAATGCACGTTGGAAAAAATAATCCCAAAAATACATATACAATGAGGAGTTCTAAATTAGCTGTTACAAGCCACGAAAGACCTTGGAGTCACTGTGGATAGTTCTTTGAGAACAGCTCAATGTGCAGCAGCAATCAAAAAGGCTAACGCTATGTTAGGAACTATTAGGAAAGGGACAGAAAATAAATGAAAATATTATAATGACACTATATAAATCCATGATGTGCCCACATTTCAAACAGTGTCCAGTTCTAGTCACCTGATCTCAAAAAAAGACACAGTTGGACTGGAAAAGGTTCAGAGAAGAGCAACAAAGATGATCAAGGGTGTGTAACAGCTTTCACATGAGGAGAGACTAAAATGATTAGAGCTGTTCATCTTAGAAAAGAGATTACTAAAGGGGTGGAGGGATCTGATAGAGGTCTATAAAATTATTAATGGAACGGAAAGAATGAACAGAGAGATGTTATTTACACCCTTTCCTACAATACAAAAACCAGAGGTCACCTGAAGAAATTAATAGGCAGCAGGTTTAATACAAAGAAGAGGAAGTACTTGTTCACATAGCTTATTGCCAAGGAATGTTGTGATGGCCAAAAGTATGACTAGATTCAAAAAAAGAACTGGATAAAGTTCCCATAGGGTAGGTCCATCAATGGCTATTAGCCAAGATGGTCATGGATGCAAATCCACACTGAGGGTGACCCTAAACCTCTGACTGACAGAAGACAGGAATGGATCACTCCAGAATTGCCCTGTTCTGTACCCTCCCCTGAAGCGCTGGTATGGGCCACTGTCAGAGACAGAATACTGGGCTGTATCCTGCCCAGATACTGACCCAATATGGCAGCTATGTTCCTATGAAGAAAAGGAACAAATAAAATAAAAGTCAGATGCAATTATGTGATTTCAAGCCACCCATCTCATTTTACAATTATATACAAACAAGGAACAAAACGTATTCTGTTCTCAGAACTCTCATATTGGAGTTCCTTGGCATAAAAAGTGGCTCAGTGCTCTAAAAGAAATGCACATAGGCAGTCAAATGGACATGTTCAATAACCTATGCTACAACCACTGTTCTAGTAAGTTGGTTCTGTATTCTTATGGACCAATCTTTCTGTAGCATGACATGGATCCTTCTTACGTTAACTGTACGAAAAAAAGGAAATTTTGCACAGCAAGTTCAAAGAGTTCAGCAACTTAGCTTGAGAAGCTCACAGTGGCCAAGACACATACTTTTAAGAGTTCAGTGTTTAGCATGCAGGGAGTTAAAAATGGAGTGGAGAGGAAATGTATCAAAGTTTCATTATAACAGCCAAAAATCACAAAAAGGAAGGCAATCTAGAGATTTAGAGAATGAAAATGCTATATAGCACCATGATTCTAGAAGTTGTGGCCCTGCCAAAAGGATGGTCCATTATACACACTGCATACCTTTAGCTTGCTTCTGGAGATAGGCCTTTGAAGGCATCCATTGCAGATTCTGGCATTTCCTCATCCTGAGATGAAAGGGATAAGTTGGAACAATCAGAAACTGATATAGGACAGCAGCACCCTTCAGCAGGGTTTTCTGCTGAAAAAGCCTTTTCTCCAGTCAATATTCCCATTCCCATTTTTGAACCATTCATTTTTTCTTCAAAAGTGTTAAGGCTAAGGAATCCTAGAGTTTCTGTTTGGCTCATAATAACTACAATCATCCAATGCAAAGGTATGTGACTAGTGCCACAAGAAATGGAGTGGCTCTGTCACCATCATGGTGATATCTCTATCAGTTCCCTTTCTCATATACTAGGATTTGAGAGGCATAGAAGTCCCATGATACACTTAAAAGATCTGGAAAACAATGTCAAATCTATCAACTGCAAGTTCTCTGAATTTTGATTAAGGCTAATTAGGGTGGGTCCAACCATTTGGTGATTTAATTTGGACTTGGTTCATAAGAAAGGAATCCTTCCCACATGGGAACTGCCCCTTCATTTATACAGAGTGGCATGAGACAAGGTCATCAAGTTGTTATTTTGCCATAACTTAAACTCCTAGATTTCATGTAAAATTAAGAATACAATATCTGTTGTCTACTCAGTTAACGTTTGTTTCTCCTTTAGCTCTTGCAGCAGGACCCCGGGTTTTGAAATCTTGTCCAGGGCCAGGGCAAACCTGCTTGGAGACAGACTACTTACAGATTGTACTCTGCAGACTGTTTTCACACAGATGCATGCTATGCAGCAATTCTCACAGCTATACTTTATAAATAGCCTTTATATCACAACAATCTTTACTTCTGCCACTTCACTTGCTGCCTTCTCAAACAGACTATCCAGGCTGGTAAAACCAGTCTAATGCAGAGACTGTAGAAAGGAGGAAGGAAAATTCCAAATCCAGGGATGTTTGTACACAAAAATGTTTAGATAAACTGATAAAAAGGATCAAGAAAAAAAAGTTACATTTTCAGCCAATGTCCAGAATTTCCTTCACTGCATGTTAAAGACACACTGGAGAAACATCATACGCTGCGAGAAATCCACTTCTCTACATATTATCTGAGAAAATACATTTCAATCTTGCCTGCAATTATTGTACAGGTGTTGCCTGCAATTATTATCAGTGCATTTTCCTATATCACATGCCTTACAATCCTCTTTCAAGTTTTTTTGGGGGGTGGAGTAGGGCAGGCGGAGCTGTAGAGAAGAACGGGTGTCCACAACTGAGAGCAAAAATACTCCAGCAATTTTACTTTCTTTTGCCCTTTACCTACCTCTACCCAACACCAGCCAAGACTGAACAAAAGGGATTCCCTTCAAAGCCTGTCAACTCTGCTTCTAAACAGTGAATGAGAAAATCTCCACCTATAATCCCAGGGCTTCCTCTCTCAACGCAAGGGTTAGCTAAACAGCTTGTCAAATATACACTTACTTGCAGCACTGTTTCTTTATGTTGCGTCCACCAAACTTCGGTTTGTCTAGACAGTTAGTACAGACACCACAGTCCTCTGGGACCTGGCAGCCTGGGCACTGCCCACAGCGCCTTGAGCGCCGACCTTTCTTCACTGGAGGCTCTTGGGGTGCCTTGTTTCTGGTAACTGGCTTAATTGGTTTGATAGGTGGAGCAAGGGGTTCAGCCTCTTCTGAGCCAGCTATTGATGACTTATCTGTCAAAAAAAAAAAAAAAAACTGCTGTGAATTCAGCGGCCACCAACACCATTTCAGAAGTCTCAAGTTTACTCAGAAATCATCCATCCCATCAAAAGTGTAAGGTCATCCTCAGAGTCATACAAATTGAGTGTTTTTTTGTTTAAGATTTTAGATGAGAAAAACTTATAAAACTTTTGTGCCATGAAATATCAAATGAACACAGGTCAACAGATTAGTGAATTACCTTTTAGACCAGAAGTTTATTCAAAATATCTGAAATCTGTTTAACTCAGACCTTCCCCTGTATAATCTTATGCACATGTTGTCCATTCTATAGAAACATATATTCAACCATATAAGTATTGCCCCACAAGAAACTAAACTAATGGGCAACAGCATCAAAAATTTTGTATGCACCCACAGACCCCACGATGAAAAATCTTGAACTTACCATCATTCCCCATGGAAGACAATATCTTCTCTCGTTCTTCCCATGGTAAGGCACTCAGAGTAGGCATGTCATCAGGAAACACTGCCCGCTTACGGCCTAGTGCTACAGCCGCCCTCCTGCAGACATGTTTTATTCGTGGTCCTCGCACTGAAGTCTCTGATGAATCACTCTCTTGACCCTAAGTTTCAGGTGTGCAAGAACATATGCATTTCTGAAGAAGGCATTCTGAGTGTACTTGGAAAATACAACAAGCACACTTAAAGAAAAAGACAGCGGTTCACACCAGATGTTCAAACTGCAGGTCACATAAGAATTTGAGAGTCAGCCATAGTTTTCACAGCCTCCTTCCTAGTGAAGATGTACTTTAGAGAACAGTAAAGCAGAACACTTATTATTTTTACTAAAGTTCCATAACCAATTTTAACCTCTTACTTCAAGGACCTGAATTCCTTAATACTATATACTCATGTAAAATGCATCAGTACCAAAACATCAGAGCTGGCATGTATAATTAGGATAAAAGAGGCTAAAGCATCCTACCAGTCTAATTACCCCGACAGAGAAGTGGATCAGGCTGTTTGAAAGCCTTGTAGTCAGTGGGACATATGAAAATAAGGCTGTATTCCCCTTTATAAGGTTCTAGAAATTACAGCACAACCAGCTTCTAATCCCTGCTGTTAAAAGAAATCGAGTAATTTAATTTTTTTCCCCAGGATTTGCCCCCCAAAGATTCAGGGGTATTTCTGATGAACAAATGTACTCCCACAAAGCTGAATTTTAGGAACAAGTCGTTTTTCCTTTATGTGAAACCGGCCAACAATGCATGGAGTGGTATAGAGTAGACAAGTGGGAGGGTGCAGAACCTGATGGCAGGGAGAAAAACTTTGGAGGTTTTCTACTCAAAAATCTATTTTCCACAATTCCTGAATATTACCACTGACAAGAAGCCAAATTCTGGTTTAAACCAAAAATAGGAACCATTACCTGAAAATGCGTCTGTATGTTGTCTACTTTTTTAGTAGCCAAAATGGACTACAGTGAGAGCATTTGAAAGAACACTGGGGCCAAGAAGGAGAGATGTGTGAGGTCCCATTTCTTTAGATGCAAAATCTCATGGGATCTCACTTCCATCCCACAAGACAGAGATCATGGCAATACGCACCTTAAACAAAAACCAGATCAGGACCACTGTCATTTTTGGATGCCAGCTTTGTAAGCAAGTGGGGTACCAGAAACATACATCAAGGGGCAAGAGATGACTATATGATTCACCATAGCCTTGCCTTTATAAGCTCAAAATACACTCGAAGAACATCTCCATCAGATTTAGCCAGAAAAATCTACTAAGCAATTACACTGCACTGTTCTCAGAAAATGTGTGCAGCTCCATCCTGAACTGACTCCAGCAGCTTTATCTCCCCCTCAACTTCTGCCCAGTGCTTCTCATTTTCAAATTAGTTACCATCTGTTGCTCTAACCATTATTCAAATTAATATGCTATTTGTTCTCTTTCAGCGTCTGAATGACATTAACAATTTTCAATCCAAGTACAAAACAAAAGGCACCATAAAGCCCTCTCATAAATAAGTCTGAAAGAATACCTGTGCTTTTGGCTGATCTGCTTGTTTGAGGGATTTGCTCTTCTCAATCTTGTACAGCTGGGCTTTAGCCTTTTTTAGGAGACTAGCCACCCTCTTATCAGTCATTGGAAGTTTGTCCGCTTGAGCCAACATAGAGCTGATGGAGGAAGTGGAATGTTTAACAGTGCTTGACGAAGGAGCAGAGAGGCATAGGGCTTTGTCTTTCTCCAGGGGCGGAACAGTGGGGCTTAGGTTTAGATCTGATTTTTCTAAGCCCCCTCTACCTTTCTTAGGCATTTTGGTTTTGCCAGCTGTCATATCTACAAGAGCCACAGCGGAAGCATCTGCCACAGGATCTATTGCTGAAGACTTCTTCCGCCCCGCAGCTTTTTTAACTGAAGATGCTGCTGCAACATCTTCATTAACAACTTTTTCTTTGGACACTCTACCTACAGGAAACAAAGCAGAGCTACTTTGAATTTCTAACCCTTTTTTCCTTTTCTCTTTTCTCGATTCGCGTTTGTTCTCTTTTTCTCTTTCTCTGTCTTTCTCTCTGCTCTTGTCCTTTTCCACACTTTTGTCAACGTCTTTATCTTTGGACAGTTCCTCTGTAGCCCTGTCTTTATTTCTCCCTCTCTCTGTCTGGGGACTTGGTGTGAACCAGGGAAAGAGAGGAGTAGGATTAGTGGATGAGAAAGGCTCAGCTGGAGTGCTGATCTGCTTCCTTGGTCTCTGGCTTCTCTCTGCTGATTCCCCAGACTGGGTCAGGGGATGGGAAGAAAAAGTAAAAGTTGAGTTTAAGGCACTAGTGGCAAGAGAACTAACAGACATGTTAGTTAGTGAGGAAGAGACAGAAGATTGAGGGGTGAGAGTTGTCAGGTCAGAGGTACTAAGTCTTCCACTTCTTGTCCTCATGGAGTGTGAAGGAGATCTGGGTTCTGATCGGATCGGGCTAAACACTCTTCTCTTTCGTTTCCTAGAAGATATGCCTGTCACAGAAGTTCCTGCAGTGGTTCGACTAACAGATGAAGGCAAGGTTACAGATTCAAAAATTCTGGAGTGGGCCTCACTTGGAGTGAATCTTGGAGCTCGAAGCAGAGGACTTCTTTTGTGCATATCAAATCTTGTTCCAGAATGAAGAGCAGAAAACAAGCGAGCTGGAGCCGTAGCACCAGATGTTGAAAAACCAGATGCAAAGCCAACATCCTCTGGAGTCAGTGGTGGAGGTCTAAAGTTATCAAATACTGGTTTACGGATGAGACCTTCTTTGGCATACTTTGCTGAGGAAAAGTACTGTGGTTCTGACCTAGAATGCTTCAGAGAGGTCCACCTGAATGTTGGTTCTCGTAGAATTGATTTCCGTTTCTCTTGCATGGGTGCAGCAGAGGTGGGCAGAAAAGGTGAAGCCAATGGTATCGTTGGAGGCATAAGCCAAGGTGTGTGGTCTGAGATGCCAGTAGCAGGCTGTAATGGTGGGGGAGGAGTGAGCAGAGGTGGAGGAGGAGAGGAAGAGGACTGCTGCTGGGACACACTTTGCAAGGTTGACAGTTTTTTAGCTGCCCTTTGGCCGAAACTCCTTTCTGACATTGAAAACCTCCTGCTTCTCCTATCACCGTTATCATTTTCTGGGGACTGAGAAATAGGTAAAGGGGTATGAGCTTCTGGAGTATTGCTGCGTTCTTCGGAAAGTGCCTGCATCTCCTCGGACGCCTGAGAGTCGGTAGATGTATCTACACTAGGACTACTAGATCGTGAGGAATCTGAAGACATCTGAGATGAGTGCTGAGAAGCCGCACTTGATTTTTCACTGGACCCACAAGATGTAGCACTAAACCTGCTGTTTGGTGTGGACTCGAGGCGAGCTATTTTTATAGGAGGATCATAGTCTTCATCTTCAATGAATCGCTTGGGTGTTTTAATGATCCGCGAAGAGATAGCACTCACAACTGGCATGATGAACTGCCGGATGTTTTTGAGCTGAGTCCTTCCCTTTCTACCCTGCAGTTTAGCTGCTTCTTTCTCAATCTTCTTTTGTGCCCCCTTTTTAGCCCTCTGCAAGAGTTGCTTAGCAATTGTTGCATCTGTCCTCTTAGTAGAAGGAATAATCCTAACAGGCTTAATCCTGCGCGGGCTCTGTCTGACAGCAGTCTTTTCTTCTTTTGTGAGTGGTGGTGTGCCATCTTTCTCCTTACGTACCCTCTGGGGTTTCTCCAGCTGTGAATTAATGATTAGTGGTGAGGCAGTCTTTAAACGTTCTGAAGAGGGTGGCCTTCCTCTCCTGCGCACAATCTGAACCGCTTTCCTCCCAATCTGAAGTTTCCCCCCAGTCTTGAATTTAGACTTCAGTGGGGAGAGTTTACCAGTTCGTAACTTCTTGATTTTTGCAGCATGCTGAAATGTAGTGGATGGTGCCCTTTTTATTTTCTTCAGATTCTCTTTTGCTTCTTTGCTCCCCTTATGAATATCGGAGATGTCCTTTACTTGTGATAACTTGAACTTCACACTACTAAGTGCTGGAGGTCTTCCTCGTTTCTTTTCCCCACTTTTAATTTCCTTCTTCTTTATCTTTTCCATGGACATGGTTTCAGACTTGCTCAGGGGGGAACACACTGATGAAGAGTCTGAGTGTGCAGCTGAACTTCGATCGGGACTGCTTCTGGGTCTCCTACGAGGTTTTCGTGGACTAGATTTCACTGAGAGGGAAGTAGAGAATGCAGAGCACGTTAGGCTTTTCTGTACGCTGTTACAACACTATCCAGGTCACATCTGACTTTACTCATCACAAGTCACATTACATGCACAGAACAAGCTACCATAATTTTGATCCACCTATGAATACAACTTATTAATAAGAACTGTACATAACAAGAACAGGAGTACTTATGGCACCTTAGAGACTAACACATTTATTAGAGCATAAGCTTTCGTGGGCTACAGCATCTTCTATGCATCCGATGAAGTGGGCTGTAGCCCACGAAAGCTTATGCTCTAATAAATTTGTTAGTCTCTAAGGTGCCACAAGTACTCCTGTCCTTTTTGCGGATACAGACTAACATGGCTGCTACTCTGAAACCTGTACATAAAAAGGTTCCACCACAGACAAACAAAACACTTCTCTTATAATAAGGAGCTTATTTTCCAAAACATATTTTAAATACAAATATCTTTCCACCAAAATAACTTTTACATTTATAAAAACAAATACCAAAAATAACTTTTTGAAGGGAACAGTAACTCCGATGAAGTGAGGTGTAGATCACGAAAGCTTATGCTCAAATAAATTGGTTAGTCTCCAAGGTGCCACTAGTACTCCTTTTCTTTTTCCCAAGATTAACTTTCTTGAAACATCATATACAAAGAATGAAAAAAGTTCAAAACTAGTTCATTTAAAAGAAAATTTTTTTCTTGGTTATCATCCACCCCCACTGCTAATACAAAGGCCACCACACCAAGAATAGTGTTTGGGAAAAGCATGAATCAAAACTGATATTTTACTAATTCAAGATTTTGTTTTGCTTTAATTTTGGAGTAAATTTAGTGCTTGTGACTACACTCAGAAGTGGTGTCGGGCATGAGTTGTGCAAGATTTCATTCACCTCTGCCAATGCACCTTAATCTCAACCTATAGTCCCCACACAGCTCTGCCAATGCATGTCAGCCATTACCTGAGACATTCACATGATTGCAGTACAAAGTCTCTCCTTAGCAGACATTGTTGTCTGGGCCAAGCTGTGTAGAATATTGTAATGGGTACATTTATCCATTAAAGTCTAGGTTAAGATGATCAAACTCATTCACTTGCAACCAAACCAAAATCTGAGCCTAGGGCTCCAGAGCTGAAAGGAAGTATAATAAGCTATTGCACCTTTCCTCCCAAGCCCTCCATCTTTGTTTGGTTTCACACAAATTCAACTGTTGAATAGTTTCATATCAAGGATGTACCATTGGCTCACTAAATCAGATCAGACACACTAAACAAAATGGAGTTAAAAACCCCAGGTTAGCCAGTGTTGATTGCATGTCAGAAGGGTTACCTTATAAAGACTTACTTTTGTGTCAGTATTTCAGAGAAATACATCATATCTTCATGTGCAAGTTATGTTCACCCATCTCCCCCTTTGGCTACTTAAGCCTACCATAGGGTTGGACACTCTCATGAAACTAGACCATCATTAGCAAAGACACCTCACCACACCACACCTTCAGTTAAGGCATAAATTTACTCCCGTTTATTTGTTAGTCTCACCTTTTAATATCAGTTTCACTCTCTCTTTCCCACAAAACTTCCCTGTTCCATGATAGACCAGAAAGATAGACCATGATAGAGCCATTTCTAAACAGTTGCCAACTTGAATCAAAAGACTGGATTTGGGTTTTATTTTGTTGTTCCACAAACACATACAACTTTTAGGTAAGATGGAAGTGTCTCTAGGTCTCCAGAAGAAAGCATGTCATATTATCAAAGTAGCATTGGAATGGGGAGTACAAGGAACTACAGTGAATCCATTACTTAATTCCATTAGAAAGGGACTCCCAGCCAAAAAACATGTACAGGATTTGTCATCTTCATAGTGGACTTGAACCTGACCAATTTTCATGGCTTCTCTGGTTCCAAGTGAAATCTCCTGTTAAACTAAAATTCAAAAATTCTTCAAAACATCCTCCTAATGGAAGAGGAAGCTCACTCCCTCAAAGTCCTTAAGGTTTTTTAGAAATGAACTGAAACCTACGTATGCCAGACTGGTACTTGGAAAAAGCAATTGTAGACTTCCTTAAATTACATCTTGATGACACTACTACGATAGTTTAAAGAGCACTGTGTGCATGCTCAATCGTATGATTTCAGGGCCATTCTCTTAAAAAAAAAAAAAAAAAGTAATGTAACGAGAGGGGAGGACAAAAAGGTTACAACTGTTTTTTAGGGCAACTGCTGCTACATACAACTGAGCAGCAACAGCATGTTTGCAGAGGGGTTTCCACAATATTCTGTTAGTACCATCGTTAGTACCGGGATCAACGGGCTGTTAAGATTGTCCACAATAGAGCTAATACCAGACAGAGAATGTGATATACAATCAGCTGGAATAGGTTGAGTACTAGTGTATTAGAGATCCTGTGAAATTTCTGCAGATGTCCATCTCCTTCCCCCACACTTCCACCCACTGCCACATACCCAGCACGTAGAACTGGAATTGAGGCAGAATGGGAGCTCCCCATGATCCTCACTTGGTATTCCTGGGAATAAATAGATTGTTGCCATTTTCTAAGATAATACTTAGTCCTGCCATGAGTTCAGGGGACTGGACTAGATGACTTCTCAAGATCTCTCACAGTTCTATGAGTCTATGATGTTTCAAGATCAACAGAGAAAGCTACCCAAGTTCACTTTAATTTAGAGGTTTTTTTGTGAAAGTAAATTTAATAAAGATTGCCCAATGTAATTTAGTATCTTCAGTAAGACTCCAACCATTACATTTCAGAAGTGAAAAGATACAACAATGTTGTAACAAATAGGAAGATTAAGCAGGTCTAATTTTAGTTCGTCTGTTTCCATTTTTGCTTGGTTTATCATTGCTCACCACCTCCTCTCATTAATAAAAAAAGACCAGTCTGTTAAAAGTCTCCTCTCACTTTAATTACACTCACTGGAGAGTGAAGAGCAAGTGAAGGACTCCAAATCCACATCAAAAGATCAGGAGGTCAGTCTTATTTCTATTTAAAATTTCTTGACATATCTCCTACTGTACTATGAAGAAACACTAAGAAGCGCTTTATATTGTGAGTGCTGGACCCTGCCAAAGAGCAGCTCCTAACGTAGGACAGCCTGGGTTAGATATGGATAAAGCACAGCCTCTCAGGAACAGCAGTTCTCTACGTGGTCCACTCAGAGTAGGACAAAAAGACCTACAATTGTTTTCCAGCAAGCTCTCAATAAAATAAGCTATTGCAATGTGAACAGGGAGAGGCATGAGTAAACCATGCAAAGTGACAACATGTAACAACTTCCAATCCTATGAGCTGAACATACCTGTGGGAGATCTGGTGGGACTTCGTACTTTGACCTCTTCATCTGAGCCAAAACCTAGGAACTGCTCATCCTGCAATGAAAGTGATTTTTAAAGTTAAAGACATGGGCATAAACTTTAAAAAAATTTAACTACCATCAAAAAATTCTAGGAAATAAAATCTATTCTATAGTAAAGCTTGTTCCTTCAGCAAACTGTGGCTAAAAAGGAAATAATATCTAGTCATGGGTGATAGCCACAGAATGCTCAAAAGAGTTGAGAGGGGAATAAACAGCACATTCAGATGAGAACGTACCTTGTACTACACAATACACTCTTCTCCACAAACTAGAGATAAAGACCCAACCCGTAGGAACTACACAGTTTACCCTAAGGCAGGAGTGGGCAAACTGTGGCCCAGGGGCCACATCCAGCCCTCCAGACGTTTTAAGCTGGCTGTCGAGTTCCCACCAGGGAGCGGGGTCTGGGACTTGCCCCGCTCCAGCCGGGAAGCGGGGTCGGGTGCTTGCCCCGCTCCGCGTGTCTCCTGGAAGCAGCAGCATGTGCCCGCTCCAGCTCCTACATGTAGGGGCAGCTAGGGGGCGCCGCATGCTGCCCCCACCCCAAGCGCCACCCCTGCAACTCCAATTGGCTGGGAACTGCAGCCAGTTGGAGCTGCAACAGCGGCGCCTGCAGACGGGGCAGTGCGCAGAGCTGCCTGGCCACGCCTCCGCATAGGAGGCGGAAGGGGGACATGCTGCTGCTTCTAGGAGCTGTTTGAGGTAAGCTCTGCCCAGAGCGCCCTCCTGCACCCCCAACCCCTCATCCCCGGCACCACCCCAGAGGCCACACCCACAATCGGAGCCCTCACCCCCTCCTGCACCCCAACCCCCAATTTCATGAGCATTCATGGCCCGCCATACATTTCCATACCCAGATGTGGCCCTGTGGCCAAAAAGTTTGCCCACCCCTGCCCTAAGGGCTTATTGGCACTGGAATGTAAGTTTTTCTACTACAATTATACCAGTATAACTATACTGTATGTGTCCACACCACATTTTTATGCCAACTTAAACTATTTCCCTTCAGAATCACTGTGCCCACACAGCTCTGTGCTTTTGAAAAATAACCACACAGCGTTCTGGGCAAATATCCCATGGTGTAATGTTCTGCTGCAAGACCCTACACATTCTGGGATTTTTGTCATGCTGCACTGTGGAAGGTTCACTGGAACCTACTGAAATTCTGGGATATGGGCTCAAACTAAAGTCCCATGATTCCTCTCCTGTCATCCCATAATTTCAACTGTTTTTTGAAAGCCAGCACTATTTTCAAACTGCAGTCGAGGAAACACTACTGAATACCGCAATCCTGAGAATCATTAACAGAAACAAACTGCTCCACCAAATGTTTCATCATTCATACTACTGAACGGCTTTGGATGGGTTGGGAGACAGACACAGTGAGATGGCTAGATGAGGAGAAGGATGAAAAAATTGAGCTGATACTTTGGCAGGGCGTTTTCCTGGAACAGCTTCACTTGATAAAATACCATTTCTGGGTGTGGCCTTCCAGCACTGACTAGTGGGACAGGACAGTGCTGCAGAACTGGGATGACCAGCAAAGGTGGCACAACGTCAGGACGCAGGCAGTTACTTTCCCTAAGATCTGTGCAGAGCTCAGTACACAGGCACAATAAAAGAACACCAACATGAGAGTTCACCTCATCAAGGAGAAGCACATGGACACTGCCATCTTGAAGCTTGCCACCCCCAATTGCTGCTGCTCAGTAGCTTACCAGCTTGGTGTTGCTAGACCCAACTGTCAAGACTGTCGTCATGCTATTGAGAGTGTGCTGCTACCCCGGGGTCATGAGGCTTGCCAGCGCACAGAAGTTTATTAATGGATTGGCATGGTTGGAATTCCCAAGTTATATTGGGGCCATTGACAGGACCCATGCCAGGGTGGACTGATTTCAATCACAGTGATTTAAATCACTGATTTTACTTATGATTTAACTCAGCAAACAGGAAACCTTGACTTAAATAATTGATCTTCATCTTGTTTGGCATTTTACCTTAGTTATTTTCCTACACAAAGGTTCATTCTCATTGGCTGTTTATACTAAACATTAAAATATGTTCATTTGCAACCAAATATAGCCATTAACAAAAAGGTACCAAATTTAGTGCACCACTATAGCTATACATTTATTTAAGCAGTTATATAGCCTGAAATACATTTATTCAGAGTCTTAATTTTTACTTTTTTTTTTTATTATGCAAGAAAGTGATTAATGACATTTATTAGATTTTTTTTAAAATTTGGAAACTGTGTCAAGCTGCATTTGGATGGAAAATAGAATTCAATTAAAAATGTACAAAAAGAACATTTTAAAACTGTATTTTACTAGTTAAATAAAGCTTCCTTAAATGTGCTGGATACATAAGCAAAAAAAGTAAGTTTATCAAAACACGTTTTGCATTTAAAACTAAAAGATTTATTAAACAAAAGAAGTCATAACTGCAGTTAGTGAATTGACGGATTGAAGTCAATGGGAGTTAGGCACCTAATTGGTGTAGGCATTTTTGAAGATCACCACAAGGCACCTACTTGCATCTTTAAGTGCCTAAATAACCTTGAAAAGCTTGTCTAGGTCCTTCAAGTTTTCTGAATTAGTAGATCCCATCCCCTCCTCTCCCACCTGTTTTTTATTCATAGATTTAAAGAGGAAAATAAGCTTTCTAGCTTTTTCAAACTTCCTGTTTCTGAACTTAGAATATTTTCTTCATTTGGACTAGTTAATTTATTCTGAATCTGCTTGCTAAATTGAATCCAAAAGTAACTAAGGCAAAAGCTTTCCTGCACAACAAAAACTGAAAATACTTACACATTTGGAAAAATATAAATACCAGCATTTGCTCCACTGTAAGACTGAAAATAACAAATACTTAATGCAGTACATGACATTGTGAAGTATTTATAAAGCATGAGTTGACTTCAAAAGTTAAAGATGTTTTCCCCCCTAATTCTGTATATAACTGTACCCTTCAAGTCATTCAAATTTGAGGAGGGTTCACACACTATTTAAATAATTTTAATAAATAAGCAGCTTAGGCCTTAACATAGATTGACATAATTTCAAATTTATTTTTAAACAGTTTATTTTTAAAAAGAAAAATTCCAATTTAAATACAAAAATCTGTATTTATTTTTTAAAAATCATCAATTTTTAACCACCCTGACCCACATTCTTTGCCCCCCCACACCAGGCCTCAGAATTTGTCAACAGAAAGGGGTATTTCTCCATGGTGCAAGCCCTGGTTGATCCTTGTGCAAGGTTTACTGATATTAATGTGGGATGGTTTGGAAAGATCCATGATGCCAGGCTATTTAAAACCTCTGCCCTGAAAAAGGGAATTTTCTCTCCCAGGTCTACAGACATTAATGGTGCTGTGATTCCTCCTGTCATCTTGGGAGATGCAGCTAACTCTCTAGTTCCCTGACTCATGAAGCCTTATAGCGGACACTCGGACAGGAGACAGAAGTTGTTGACTATATTTGAGGAGCTGCTGAATGACAGTGGAAGGTGCATTTGAAAGACTGAAGGGAAGGTAGAGGTGCCTCATACCAAGGCTGGATGTTTCTGAACAATCTTTGCCTATTGAGATAAGTGCTTTTTGGTCTGTTTTGCTCATCATCTGAGAAAGCAAGCAAGAGATCCTCACCAGTGGGTGGGAGAACGAGGTGGAGAGATTTCTGTACATTATGAACAGCCAAAAAGGCTGCCTTTCCACAAGGTGCTCCAACTAGTCAGGGAAACAGGGTAAAGGGTGTGTTTTGGTCCAACTTTCAGGCCAGAGTGTACTGGTGGAAAAGTAGTGTACTGTAACCAAGAAAATGAATGAAAGGTGTTTGTGTAAAGATATTATTAGGGAGAAGCAATACCTCAATTACATTTTTCAGTGGAGTTTTACATATTAAAAACCTTTATTGATTCATCATTATACTACAAACTTAAAACCAGTGGAACTGTGGCAGAACCATGACGAGAGTGCCAGGTGCACACAAGTTTGTGCTTAAGGGCCCACAAAAAAGCAAAAGGTAGAAGAGTAGGAACTGTTCGCTGTTCTGGGATGGAATGGTGTGGGAAGGCCCTGTCATTTGGAGAAGTGAAAAGGAGCTCCCCAGTATCCTGTGTTCTCCTCAGTGATCAGGACCAGGCTAGGCTGGGCTGGTGGCTGTGAACATAGCAACACAATGTTCTCCAGCAGAGCTGTTTGCCTCTCCTTTAGGTCCAGCATCCCTCCTCTTGAACGTCCTTGTCCATGCAGTTTGTTCAGAGCCTCCAAGACTGCTACAGGAAACCTTCCCTCCCCTCTTCTGCTTTTATGGCCCTCTGATAGAATGCAGTCATGAGGTCAGTGAACCTGTCCTTCCTTGCCCTCTTTCACTTCCTTCAGAGGTATGCCAGGCATTCAGCAGCTGATAAGATCCCTGTCTGTGAGGGCCAGAGCATTTCAGGCACTAGAAGAACAGAGAAACAGCACAAGTAGTTATTGTCCTAATACAAAATGATAAAATGTTGCTTTTTCACAATTTTAGAATGCTATTCCCAACTGCTCTGTCCAGTCTGGTGTGAGTTTGGAGATAAGATGTTTTCTACCTTACTTCCCCCTTATATAGGGCCCCTGTACCAATGGGGGGGGGGGGTTGGCTGGGGGAGCAAAAGGGAGCAGGTTAGTAATTACATGTGCACCTCTGGAGGCTATACTTACTATGGGGGATGCTACCCAAAGGTGTGTTCCCAAGAGGCAGAGAAGGATCATGTTCAAAAAGAAAATGAGCAAACCAGGAAGATACGCAGCACTGCTGTTTACCAAATTGATGCCCCCATAGCTGGTACAAGAATTGAAAGGAAGCACACCACCAATAGGAGCAGCGCCAAGAAGGCTGCATTGTCTTGCAACGTATATACCAAATAGCACACTCTCTTTGCTTTAACTTCTGTTTTATAACAACTGAAGATGAGCACAGAGAGCACTGCAAAACAAACACTCATGCAGTAACTGGTTTGAACCCAAAGGGTTAACAATGCTGAATGAAAAATAAAAATGACTACTCATTTTGAAATGCCCTTGTAGCCTAATTTTGGCAATTTACGTCATACAATGTAAAGGTGGCTAGAAGCACAAGGTCTTGATCAAACTGTGAGCCGAAGTACCTAGTCTATTACTTTTTCTCTTTCTATATCTGCTCTTACATTGTTTGGGAGGCATGTTTATTGCATTTGATGTTTTAACCCCGAAAGTGCTTCCATCTTGAATGGAGGAAGAGGTTAACCATGAAGGACAGGGAGAATCAAACAGCATGGAAAGGGGTTTAGAGAGGCAACCTATTTGACTAGTGGTTGTGTGAGTTGATAGTTAAGGGAAATAAACCCTTCTGAGCTTGAAATCTCCAGTACAGATGCCATTTTGAGCACACAGAGAGAAGAAGGGGAGCTGAGCAGGCAGGGAAGCACATAATGTCCTCCCAACACGGTGATGGTCAGCGTGGACTTGGAACAAAGTTGTTTAAATCCCCCTCTACAATTGTATTGCAATACAGGACATAATACTTACTGGCACAACTCCATTCCTCAACAGTTTCAGGCTGGGGCCCCATTTGAGATTCAGGTGGCATCTTTGGTGCCTGGGCCTCTGGCTCAGGGTTGGGTGTGCCAAAGAGACCCTGGCTGTCTGGGAGAATCTCCTTCTGGTCGCTTGGATGCCTTCCGTGATCAACTCCAAACTGTCCAAAACTCCAGAGGTGTTCTCCTTGGCAAAAATCCAGTCCAGCTCCTCTTCGTACAGGCAACTATTGGGAGCATTACAAGCAGTCCTGTTTTAGTCCATTGCATTCTTGTAGCTTTGTCGGAGGCTTCTTTGCTTTGACACAGCACTGGGCTGCGCCCCCATAGAACCGCTTTTTCCTGCATTTGTTCTGGCAGCCTCTAGTAGATCTTGGCATTCTGGTGATTGCTGCTCAGATGGACATGGATGTGCTCCTCTCCCCAAAAGTCAAGAAAGTCCAGGGCCTCCTGATGGGATCATCCAGAAGCATGGCTGCTATAATGGGTATGTGACTCGGTTTGTTAACTTGCCATGAGCTGGAATTACAAAGAGGCACACCTGGCTGCATGCCAATATTTAAATAGAAAAAGGTAACATCCAGTCAAGATGACCCCAGAGCTGTAGAGGTCCACAGGTAAACAAACAGGCCATTCCAGGTGTGAAACAATGTAGTGTGGGATAGCAATTGGAGGACTGCTAGAAGCAGTATAATTAATCCAAAACAGGGTTGCAGTCACACAAATGTTATACCAATAATACCTCATTCTGGGATAGAGTTATGTCACTTCCTAAGCAGATTACTTAAAGCAGGTTAAGACACAAGAAAAAAAAACGTGTGTGTGTGGACACAAGGCAGTTTATACTGAAAAAATAAAGTTATATAAAAACGTTCCTGTGTAGTCAAGGTCTAAGTTTTCAGACCAAAGGAGGGCTGAATCAGAGCTGAGCTCCCACACAGAGTGAAACCTTTCCAATACAGATTTTCTGCTCTATCAGCTCCATGAATAAATAGACTTATGTTCCCTTATATTACCAGTGCCTTAAACTAGGTAATTTATAAAGTTCATGTATAAGTTTATTTGGGTAACAAGAAATGTCCTGAAGCCATGCAAATCTGACCCAGACACTTCTTGGTTAGTAAAAGACCCTCAGGCCACGTCTACACTACCCGCCGGATCGGCGGGTAGTGATCAATCTATTGGGGATCGATTTATCGTGTCTAACGTAGACGCGATAAATCAATCCCCAATCACTCTGCCGTCAACTCCGGAACTCCACCACGGCGAGAGGCGGAAGCAGAGTCGATGGGGGAGCGGCAGCCGTCGATCCCATGCCACAAGAACGCAAAGTAAGTGATTCTAAGTTGATCTAAGATACGTCGACTTCAGCTACGCTATTCTTGTAGCTGAAGTTGCATATTTTAGATTGATTCCCCCTCCCCCCCGCCCCGTGTAGACCAGGCCTTAGGTTTGTCCAAGTCTCCTCCTGACAACTACCCACCCCTATGAAAATGGAACTTACCACATCCCCTAAACTGAACAAGGAAGCAAACACTGATCCTTATGAACATTGCAAGTTATCATCCAGTATCCAACTGAGAAAACTAAATTGGAAAAAAAAAAAAAAAAAGGGGGGGGGGGCAAAAAGCCATCTTTGATATACCCTCCCACTGCCAAGATCCTGGACCCATTCCAACCATGTTTCAGGCCAGGACATGAAACAGAAGTGGCATTAGTCATGCTTATGGATGATCTTTTGTCCCATGACAGAAGAGGGTGTCTATGCTTATATTATTAGATCTTTGAGTTCCTTGTCACTGTGCACCACAGTGTACTACTAACCCACCCTGAAGAGGTATATGGGGTTACTAGGAAAACAGTGAGTTATAAGTAATCCCTTCTTACAGATCACACTTGGAGGGTTGTGATGGACAACTTATCCTCCCTTATCAGAGTGCTCGCCTACAGAGTCCGTCAGACCTGTACATTAGTACCCAATCTATTCAACAACTTAATTAACCTTATTTGGGAAAATCATGACTTAAACATCAGTACATAGATGACACCCAGGTCTTTTACTCATTGACATAGTTAGCCCCATCACCCAACTATTCCCATCGCTGTTTGAGATCACCAAATGGAAGAAAAGCAGCTGGTGGAAACTAAATTCAACAATCAGAAGTGGGAAGTCTTAAATATTCTGAAGAGCTAGCTACTATACACCTTCCCATTCTTGAGCAAGCATGGACACAAATAGGCAACTCAGTCCACAGCCTCAAAGTTCTTCTGGATTCATCCCTGTTTCTCGACATTCAAATAACTACAGCTGCTGAAATCATCTTTCACCAAGAAGATAGCAGTACCCTGTTGTCAGAAAAAATTCTGGCTATAGCAATCCACCCCTTTGTGGCTCCCAGACTGGATTACTGCAATTTACTTACTCAGAAATGAGTGCTGCAGCTCAAATACCAGGCCACCTGAGGGATATTAGCCATGGAAACGCACATCGCTCTTGTGCTCCACTCAGATTGCTTTATCGTAAGGCAGTGGTTCTTAACCCACAGTGCAATCAGCACACAGCTGCGGCCCATGTAACATCCTCAGGGCCATACAGGTAATATATATATTGTGTGGATACAGCCCACTTAACACACAGATAGCTGCATATACGGCCCACAATGGAAATAGATTGAGAACCACTATCGTAAGGCATCGAGCTACAGGACAGCAGTCCTCATCTTTAAGGTCCTCCATAGCAATGGACCAAGTTACCTACAGAAGCACCACTTGCTAAGCGACCACGATCTCTATCAACAGCTACACTTCAAAGAAACTGTCAACCTCAAGCATAATATATCTGAAAACTAAGGGCAGAGCTTTCTCAGCAACTGGCCCAAAATTACAGAACTTTTTTCCAGAGATGCTTTTATTTTAGTATTTTTCTTGAAAAAAAAAAAAAAAATTTTTTTTAAAAGAATGACCACAACTCTCACTGCCTTCAGAATAAAATGCATGACTTATTTCTTCAGCCTAGCCTTTCTACAACTGCAGCAGAAAAAAGATAGGAGAAAAAAGGAGGGGAGGGGCAACTGACTAAAACACAAGCGAACCAGAGTTGGGCTAAATCTATGTTTGGATGGGAGACAACTGAGGAACACCTAGATGCTGAAATAAAGGCTGTCAGTGATTCAGTAGATGGTACTCCTTTTTGAAAAGTGCAAAAACAATACTCCAACATGGCTCGGGGCACTGTGCTGCTAAGGCAGACTTTTTGGACAACATATTAAACAAAAGCCCTATTCACTTGGGGTAATTAAAGATTTCATGGTACATTTCATAAGCGTAGCATGTTGATCCAGATGTCCTAGCCAAATTTCAACTTGGGCAATTACATTTCCCTCCCTAAAGTTCCTCTACAGTTTAAAATGATGTGGCACTCTCTACTTCCTGTCTTAAACTATTATGTATTGTTGTATGGTATAATATTACACCTCAGAGATGGCTGTCATGACCCTCAATGTACAGTTTCTATAACAGTTTAAGTTTGTAAAGAGCTCTGAGATTCTTCTGGGTAAGAGGTACTACAAAAATGTAAGTGATTAAAAATAAAAGGTAGCAACTCCAATCAATCACAGAAAAGAAAAATTCTAACCATGCCAGTACAGTACCCGACAAGCCAGTCACTGAATTAGCTTGGGCCACCTCTTAATTTTCAACTTTGCTTGATCAGGAAGACAAGATGAACCAACAGCAAAGCTTTTTTCTTGTGTCTATGGTGCAATATTTTGCCTGAAAACACAAAACCTTTCTAAGTTTGTGCCTTACATATGAAGGAAACACACTTTCCTCCTCCATTTTTTGCAGCATAGGCAACAAAACCCAGTTGCAACCACTGAAGCATCAGTGTCTGAGTTTTTGCTGAAAGGCTGTCAAACCAGTTGTTTACAGCTACCGTATGCTACTAACCTGCTTAACTGTTATTCTCAGTAGGAAATATTTGAAAAAAATCTGTATAAACTGATTGCTGAATGTGACCAATACATACTAATCTATGTTCTTAGGGCCAAATTTTGCCCTTGGACACAAGCATATAACATCAAATGACTTGAATGTGAGACGCATACATATCTGAGGTCAGAAATTGGCCCAACACGCATGCTTTTACTCCAAGAGGCAGACTCCAGATTATATCTATTTGACACAGAAATGGGACAGGGTGAATTAAGGCAATCCAGGGCTCTAGGCACAACATGACACAGAGCTCCCCATGGCTTTGCCACACCCCACTAAAAGTGGTGGTGGCAGGGACCCCACTTCTAGAGAGGCAGAAGCACAGGGCTCCCTTCTCTCATCAGGAGTCCCCTATACCCTCTGTAAAGGCAGGAGTCCCCTCTTCCCCCGGAGAGGTAGAGGTGGCAGCCACAACCCCATATTTAGCCCAGAATATGGCATGTACCTGCTTGAGATGGGTTGACTGGGCCTGCTGCACTTTTCTCCTGCCATATACAAGTCCTACAGTTCCATGGCGGTGTTGGTCTGGCCTCCCACAAAGTGCATCTGAGAGTTAACACCATACTGAGATGCATGTAGCATGTCACATATCCCAGTTACTCTCTCAGGCTGTGTGCAAACATCACTAGATCCGTTGCACTTAGTTCATGTTAACAAGCTTCTGCTTACAACCATAAGAGCTATAGATTTTTTTTTTCTTCTTCAAATGAAAGTTGAGTCTGATGTCATCACATAATTCCAGGAGCTGAAGTCATGGGCTGTATGCTATAGGCTCTTGATGGGTATTTTAAGAAACTCTTCTGCACTAAACACAGTCAGCCTAGAAGATCTTTAATCTCTCAGAATCTTCTGTAAAAAGCTAAATCAGCGTGAAAGCTTAAGTGATCTCTGTATTCTGTCTACAGTCACCAGGAATTACATTTTTAAGTTGCCATTTATTACCCGGTTACAGAGTTTGCAATGGGAAAAGTCTCCCTACATGTCTTCACACAAGTTAGGACATGAAAGGCATGTGGGGGTTAACTCGATAAAATATTTCTGGAGTCTGTGTGTTTTAACTCCTTCAGTAGCTGAAACATCCTTCAGCAAGACAAAGAAAGGTCCAACTAAAGGCCATCTCATAATAATGTAGTAAAGAACTGGACAGTTTACAGAATACTACGCAATTTTCTGAACAAAAGCCCGTTCAAAATTTCGAACCAAAATGTGTTCCATTGAGTTGTCTCTTTAAAAATAATTATGCAAATTAATATAATTTGTATAAATTCTTACTACTGGCTACTCTAAGAATAAATTAAGATTTAAGTGAATATTTAAAGGTAAAGAAATTCTTTCCTGTCTGGCAAAAATTGCCTCTGGTTTTCAGTGCTCTAATTAAATACAAAAAAAGTCACTGCATTCTGCTTTCTGTGTTGTTCTCATGGAATAAGGTGGCAATCTATGCATTTCACATACCTCTGGGGATTTACCAACAAATATACGGGGGCACACTGGTAAATCTATGAACTGCAATACTAATATGAGCTGCAAAGACAGGTAAATAATGCAAATTATATCCAGAAAGAGAAGGCCCAACACAAAATTTAGATTTCTTAGTTTCAAAAATCTGTTATATCTAAACATGGACTCAACGCTAGAAAGATATGTTTAGCTCTGATTATGCTGACATTCAAATTTATTTATAACATCTGTATAGGCCCCAAAGTAGTACTGGAATACCAGACTGCCACATAGAAATACAATTCTCTGTATTTTATGTTAAAGCACACACACACGCACACGCACACAGTATGATTGGGGGGAAAGGGAAGACAAGAGAAATTGCTAGTTTTTCACCACTACACATTCTCTTTCCAGTGCTGTGGCGCTGATGCCAGGGGAAAGGGGAAAGGGAAAAGGAAAAACACTGGGGGAAAAAGAAACACAAAGCTCAACCACTTTCTTCTACAAATACACATCAAATACATTGTCAAAAATATAAAGGCAAAATGTATTTAAAGATCTAGTTACTGTTTTACCGAAAGAGAAAAAACATGGGTTTTATGCCTAAATTTAAGGTAGATTTTAGATTAATAGAATTAAACTGAAATCCAAGCAGAGCAGTGAAAGGAATGCTGCAGAAGTGCATCACTCAGGGGCTCATATTTTGCACACAGCACTGCAATGAGCAATAGCCTTGTCATGTCTCTTCTGCCACTCCCCTTGAACACGTGGGGCTCACTGCAAGATGTAAACAATGTTACACAGAACTGACTTAGAAAGGATTAATACTTGCAGTGGGGGGAGGGAGGGGAGGGAAGTGTTCTACAAAACTGACAAAAGGAGTGGGTGTTGAAAATCTACATATTCAACTCCATCAAATATTTTAGCATGTGTTTATGCTCTCCAAACAGAGAGAGAGAGAGAAAGCGCAAGCACAGAAAAATCACAAGCTACATATGATCAGTTACATTCCAAAAGCTATCCCAAAGAGCCATTTGTCCCAAATACATTTTCCCTGATTTAAGGCTGCCAAGAACATAGATACACAGCATTTTCAAACAAACTGTAGCCTAGTACTAAGTGCAGGCAAGAAACCACTGATGCTTATTCTTTACAGACCAGAGCTCCCAAATCCTTGAAGTATTTACAGAGTCCTTTAGATCGAAGTTGTTGACAAACATGAAGGCAGATAGGTAAGTAATATATCCATTTTACAGATAGGCGAAGTGTGGCATCATGATGGTAAGGGACATGCTCAAGATGAAAATAAGTTTCTGCCAGATCCAAGAATAGAACCCAAGAGTCCAGACTCCCAACCTTTCCTCTGAACACTAGTCTATATTCCTTTCCAATTTCAGATAAGAGCCCTTGTCCTCCAGACGAGCAATGTTTCCACAATTCCCTTCCTATGTCAATTTAGTTTCACTTTCTACCTCAAGATCCCCATTAACCCTCTTCCCCTGCAGTTGCCTCAGTTCCTTTCCCTGGAGGCTAGTTTAGCAACGACTCCCAATAGCAATGGTCCACTACTTCCCCCATCCCCAATATTCCCTGCCCACAAAGCTTTGATCCAGTACTACTTTATGTCATTTCTGGCCTCCCACTCACCTCAGCAATCCAAACTGTGTCCTATTTGTCCCCATTTTTTCCACCCCAGCCACCTACAGTAGAACACCTCCTCCTCTAAAGCACCACCACAACAAACTATGGATTGAAGGCACAGAGGCTGTGTCTTGGAACTGAAGATGCACAGCTACAAGTTGCTGGGTGGGAAAGAATTTCTTATCCGACAGCAATAGGTTGTACAGCTAGGATGAAGAAAAAGAATGAGAATGGAACAACAATGAACCAAAGCTCTGAGGAAAGGAGACTGGGCAGGTTTCAGTAGGTGGAGAACTCTATGCCATGCAGAACCCTGTCATAACAGTGGTACAACGGAAGTGGAGCTCTCCAAATATTTGATCCTGAGGACCACTTTTTAAGACTTTATTAAAAAAACAAATAAACCAGCTCACTTGGCAGTCTCTCAGCCTCCCCACTGACTGGTTCTCAATATTTTATTCTGCAATGTACCTGGAAGGACTACGAACACAATAGTTCATGGCCTACAGTTCAAGAACCATTGATATAGAAACAGCAGAATTGGACAAAAACATAGTCCTTGCTAGCACAGTTTCAACCATACAGTGAACAGAGCTAAAGATAACTATTTTAAGACTCATGAGAATAGCTATACTTCAAGGACTCAACTTTCAATGAGCTATTTTAAAACTGGGGGGGGGGGGGGGGGGGACACGACAGAAAGGAGGTCTTACTGACTTTTGCTCTGATACAATCCAGTGTGGTTTGCCCATCAGGAAACTATGCAAGAAGCATACCACAATACAAAACACAATGTAAATGCACAAAAGTATTTGCAGAAAAAAAGCAGTAAGTACAAAGATTTATTTACATTATTCAACAGAAGACTATGCCCAACCACAAAGGCAAATAAATTCAGTTTAAGCTAAAATACCACCTTATACCAAACCCAAACTGCCTGGCAATTGTAGCATATATGGCATGTAAAGTCATTCTCTTTTGGTAAACCATTACAAGTCCCAAACAGGGTGAGACACCTAATAGCATTAAATACTGTGTTATTTGAACACTCTTAATTTAAGAGCATAAGAGCGGCCATACTGGATCAGACCAAAGGTCCACCCAGCCCAGTATCCTGTCTACCAACAGTGGCCAATGCCAGGTGCCCCAGAGGGAGTGAACCTAACAGGTAATGATCTCTCTCCTGCCATCCAACTCCACCCTCTGACAAACAGAGGCTAGGGACACCATTCCTTACCCATCCTGGCTAATAGCCATTAATAAACTTAACCTCCATGAATTTATCCAGTTCTCTTTTAAACCCTGTTATAGGCCTAGCCTTCACAACCTCCTCAGGCAAGGAGTTCCACAGGTTGACTGTGCGCTGAGTGAAGAACTTCTTCCTTTTATTTGTTTTAAACCTGCTACCCATTAATTGCATTTGGTGGCCCCTAGTTCTTATATTATGGGAACAAGTAAATAACTTTTCCTTATTCACTTTCTCCACACCACTCATGATTTTATATACCTCTATCATATCCCCCCTTAGTCTCCTCTTTTCCAAACCGAAAAGTCCTAGCCTCTTTAATCTCTCCTCGTATGGGGCCCATTCCAAACCCCTAATCATTTTAGTTGCCCTTTTCTGAACCTTTTCTAATGCCAGTATATCTTTTTTGAGATGAGGGGACCACATTTGTACGCAGTATTCAAGATGTGGGTGTACCATGGATTTATATAAGGGCAATAAGATATTTTCCGTCTTATTCTCTCTCTCTTTTTTAATGATTCCTAACATCCTGTTTGCTTTTTTGACTGCCGCTGCACACTGCGTGGACGTCTTCAGAGAACTATCCACGATGACTCCAAGATCTTTCTCCTGATTAGTTGTAGCTAAATTAACCCCCATCATATTGTATGTACAGTTGGGGTTATTTTTTCCAATGTGCATTACTTTACATTTATCCCCATTAAATTTTATTTGCCATTTTGTTGCCCAATCACTTAGTTTTGTGAGATCTTTTTGAAGTTTTTCACAGTTTGCTTTGGTCTTAACTATCTTGAGCAGTTTAGTATCATCTGCAAACTTTGCCACCTCACTGTTTACCCCTTTCTCCAGATAGTTTATGAATAGGTTGAATACGATTGGTCCTAGGACTGACCCTTGGGGAACATCACTAGTTACCCCTCTCCATTTTGAAAATTCACCATTTATTCCTACCTTTGTTCCCTGTCTTTTAACCAGTTCTCAATCCATGAAAGGATCTTCCCTCTTATCCCATGACAACTTAATTTACATAAGAGCCTTTGGTGAGGGACCTTGTCAAAGGCTTTCTGGAAATCTAAGTACACTATGTCCACTGGATCCCCCTTGTCCACGTTTGTTGACCCCTTCAAAGAACTCTAATAGATTAGTAAGACATGATCTCCCTTTACAGAAACCATGTTGACTTTTGCGCAACAATTTATGCTCTTCTATGTGTCTGACAATTTTATTCTTTACTATTGTTTCAACTAATTTGCCCGGTACTGACGTTAGACTTACCAGTCTGTAATTGCCAGGATCACCTCTAGAACCCTTCTTAAATATTGGTGTTACATTAGCTATCTTCCAGTCATTGGGTACAGTAGCTGATTTAAAGGATAGGTTACAAACCATAGTTAGTAGTTCCGCAATTTCACATTTGAGTTCTTTCAGAACCCTTGGGTCAATGCCATCTGGTCCCGGTGACTTGTTACTGTTAAGTTTCTCAATTAATTCCAAAACCTCCTCTAGTGTCACTTCAATCTGTGACAATTCCTCAGATTTGTCACCTACAAAAGATGGCTCAGGTTTGGGAATCTCCCTAACATCCTCAGCCGCGAAGACTGAAGCAAAGAATTCATTAAGTTTCTCCACGATGACTTTATCGTCATTAAGTGCTCCTTTTGTATCTCGATCGTCCAGGGGCCCCACTGGTTGTTTAGCAGGCTTCCTGCTTCTGATGTACTTAAAAAACATTTTGATATTACCGTTTGAGTTTTTGGCTAGCTGTTCTTCAAACTCCTTTTTCGCTTTTCTTATTACATTTTTACATTTAATTTAGCAGTGTTTATCCTCCTTTCTATTTACCTCACTAGGATTTGACTTCCACTTTTTAAAAGATGACTTTGTCTCTCACTGCTTCTTTTACATGGTTGTTAAGCCATGGTGGCTCTTTTTTAGTTCTTTTACTGTGGTTTTAAATTTGGGGTATACATTTAAGCTGAGCCTCTATTATGGTATCTTTGAAAAGTGTCCATGCAGCTTGCAGGGATTTCACACTAGTCACTGTACCTTTTAATTTCTGTTTAACTAACCGCCTCATTTTTGCATAGTTACCCTTTGTATGTTGTTTTTAAATAACATTAAAAATCTAATCATAAACATATGAAACACTCCTGTAATGTTCTGAGAAGGAAAAAGCCAAAACTGTACAAATCCAGCCTCCATGAAAATATACAAGACCCAGCCTGTCAAGAAGTGCTGAAGGACACAACTCATAACTTTATAAGAGCTCCTTTTGTTTCAGTGGTGTTTCTGTCCACTAAAAGTCCTTGCAAAATTCCATCCTTGATGGAAACATCCTTAATACTAACTTTTATTTAAAGCTCTCACTCCTGTGATTGGAAATAATTCATAAAAATCACTAAGGGGCAAGATGTAATGTAACACAATACACTGCTCTGGAGTAAATCCTTTCACCCACCTAGTGCTGAACTACATGAATGGTTCATACCTTTTCTTATTTTCTGATTCAGAAAAGGTGAGAGCTGTTGATTTCTAATTTCATATAATAAATTCCATAAAAACTGCCTTTGAATCAGATTTTGCATGTATCTCTTCTTAAAACAGCCACTTTCAAGGTGATAAAGTCAGATTTTCCAGCCTCCATTTTGGTTCAGAGACCTATTTGGCCATTTGCTTAACTGGCTCCTTCCTTGAAAGTGGGACAAGTATCATATCTTGTAAGAATCCAGCATACATGTTACAGGCCAACCATAAAGCCAATAACCTCTGTGTTCTGATGTAGATGGTGAGTCACTAAGACGACAAAGAATTTTAATACTTTTTCAGCACTCACCTCAAAGGGCAGAATTTTGTGCATCTGCTAATGACCTTAGGCTGAGATTTCAGACTACATAACCTAAACTGTATTAAAGACCAATGAACATGCAATTGGGAGAAGACACCAAAGAAAAACCCAAAAGCTATAGGAAATGCTGTAGTGACTCAATACGCAGCCCTCTTCTCAGGGTCGGTACTGTAATGGTGCCCTCACTAGGATGCTGTGTGGCATACTACTTGGCCAAATCCAACTCTCATTTTTATACTCTGCCTATCGAAGTTTCCCTAGTAGAGATTTAATTGGATACATTACTCTTCACTTCCCCTCCCCCCTTTAAAAGTTATTGTGCAGTATGACTACCATAAAGTGGCTACTATATTTATATTTCAACTGAGGATGAAGCGGTCCTTAGGCTCATATAAATACTTTGTAATCCTTAACAAACATAACTTTTTTGGGGGGTGAGCAGGAATGACCAATTTTGGCTTATTAAACTGTCCTTTTACCAGCTATAATTCCATAATTGTCACCCTTTTGCTGAATTCCTAAGCCTGGCCATTAAAAATAAGTAATTTCAACTCATATTTTCAGAAGACCAACCAGACCCCTTAAATCATTTAATTCCTGCTAGAAAACTACTCTGAGAAAGAAGGGAGATGTTGCAATAATACAACCCAGAAAGTACAATCATCAAAATATACTGACATTCAAATCTGCTTTTTGTTTCTCAATTCTTTGTTGTAGGTGTTGTTTATGAGTTGGTGTCATCTTCCCTGTCAACAGAAAGAAGCCAGAAAGAACAAAGAAATGCTATAGTGATCTAAAAGCCAGAACTACTAAGAACAGTATTAAGAAACATCCATGGGTATCCTGTGCATCACAATACGAAGACAATAATTCTCTGCCTTGAAGAATTTATTCTTCAACTCAAAAGATCACAGTTGCAGGCACATTTCTTTACAAGATCACTTCTATTGTGTGTATATTGGAAATCTTTGAAGGTGGGGCTTCAGAGAAAAGAAGAGACAAACTATAAATGTCTGTTAAAACACCTGAGTTCCCTTCTTTCTGGTAGAGAAGAAGCAGGTCAACATAAACGTTTAAGGATATTTATCCATAGACCAAAGATTCAGAGGGCCCACAACGTAGTTTAATAATAATATCAGGCAACTTACCTTCATGAGAGAAAGACTAGTTTTCAGAAGGCAATCCTTTACGTTATATGCAAAGTTTGAAAGGAAACCAAACAAGAAAAAAAAAGCAGAATTCTTGGATTAAAAAATAATTTGCATATTTACTTGCACATTATGGGTGTATTTGTTTAGAGTCTTGAAAGTCATTTCCAATAATATTCACCTTCAAGTTTTTTTATGGATAAAGATATGGTTGCAGACACATATCAGAGCCTTGAGTACATAGTACCTATTATGAATTTTAGCTAACAAAACCCCTCTAATGTTAGAAACCAGCAAATGCAGAGTTAAGGCTGCACTTCTCAAACAAGAGAAACAAACTACTTTAACTGCCTCTGTGGAAAACCAGCCTAGCATATTCCCTTCTTTGCATGCAGAGTATCAAAAACATACACCAGAGCAAACTGATTTTATAATTTATTTTTTTTAATTGGAAATAGGTTTCCAATACTAAGGTGATGATTTGTCCCCATACTAACATTTGTTCTTTTCACTTAAGAGTTCTAATGGGATGATCTAGACATATAATATTTACATATGGAGACATGCTAGCTCTATATCTAATGATACTTGGATAACTGGCTGGCACATAAAATCATAGAACCAAATCTTGTGAGGCAATGAATGTACTCAGCACCTTACAGGATCAAGGTCCTTAATGAAAAAGGATTGCCTTCAGCATCTGTGCTGTCTGCACAAAAAGATACCGTAAAATTCTTGTATGAATGATGAAAAAAGCCATAAGCAATCCAACCACCATTCAATTAAAATGAAGGTATTACAGGTATTTTTTAAATCAAAGAAAAAATAAAAACGTTATAGATGAATAAAATATATTTCTTACTTTTTTTTTTCAGAGCATTGTTTCTGGGGCTGAGTTAAGGACTTATCTGAGAAATGCAACTCCTCCTCATTTCATGAGTTTCTAATGTATTAAGGTTCCACCCATCCTAAAGCTTTTGAAAGGCAACTTGTATTCAAACCCATGACCCACATGCACAACCTTTGCTTCACCTTAAAGGTACAGGGGGGGTGTGTGTATAAATTTCCTTAATTCCCTACTAGTCTTAACAAAGGATTTAGCAGAGAATTCAGATTAGGAAAGGTAGAAGCTTCTCCCAACGCCTTCCCTCAGTTCTGCAGAAGGGGAGCCCAGCTCCTGCAACCTTTAAGAGTTGGGCTTCACCTGGGTAAATACATCAACTCCCTAGTAAGTCTGATGCGGCTCATCAAGGGCTCCCACACAATTACTCTGCACACTGCGAGACACCTCCACCCCCAACCTTATGCTTGTGCAGCATCTCATAACACCTAAAAGCTTGAGGGGTATTTGGGGAAGATGGGCCATAAGGTGCCCGAGGGAGGTTGGGCTTTTGATGAAGTCTGCAAGAAGCAGAGAGGATTAGGTAAAGGAGCTGAGAACCTCCTGGGGCTCATCAAAAGGAAGTCCTGATGCTACAAACTAGAGAAGGCACACTGAGTGGAATAGGGAAGAAAGTTTTAATGCTTTCCATTGTCTTCTTAAGATCCTTCCTTAAGATCCTAACACATCTCTCTCCACCACCAGTCACTGAGTCTCTGGTTCAAAAGGGCATGAGGTAGAGGGGATGGAGGGAAAGGGTGCCTTGCTGGAGAATACTGGAATAAAGCGAGGAAGATAGTGGTTCAAATGAGGAGGCAGAGTTGAGGAATTCAGAGTGTAGCAGAAGACAAATGGCTCCTAGAACTCCCCCCCTCAATTTGCCTCCCTATGGTCTGCAACAGAAGCAAATCTCCTATGAGTCATTAGAAGGGACCCCAACTGCTGCAGTCCACATAAAGTCTGTCAGGTGGAAAAGGGAGAGAAGCACTAAATATTCCCTCTGTGTTCTCTTCCTGAACACTTCCCCCTTACTTTGTGTTTCTAATAGAGGGGTGCAGGGAGAGGAGCAGATGCCTTGGTAAAGAGAATGAGGAGACAACTAGGAATAGAGCTGTCACAGTGAGGAGAAAGCACTGTATTTTCCACTGAATGCATCCGATGAAGTGAGCTGTAGCTCACGAAAGCTTATGCTCAAATAAATTTGTTAGTCTCCAAGGTGCCACAAGTACTCCTTTTCTTTTTGCGAATACAGACTAACACGGCTGCTACTCTGAAACCACTCAGGAACGTAGCAAGAAAAGGCAGGGCAGGAGGAAAGAACTAATGTTTTCTACCTTCTCCATCTGAGAAATTTCCTGTCAGTTTTTAAAGGGTATTCCTTTCTCTGGGCTACAGAAGACTATTAGAGCATCTATCTCAGGAAAGGGGGAAACTAAGTGAGAACCTGGCTGACAGAAGGGGAGGTGATTGAGGAGCATTATTATTTACAATTTGTATTTCAAATGAATTCTGCCTAGGCAAGGAAAGCAGGTGGAAGTGGTTTTTTACATGAAAGCATAGGTTTCAAGCAGTCATTTGACATGCTATACCAATACCAACAGAGTCTATGATTGCTAACGATGGTTCCAATTTTTTTAAGTTGGATATTAATTAATAAGACTGTGTTGCTGTGCACTAGATCTGAGCCAGTGGAATATTATAATAGCATCTAGTTCTTATATAGCACTTTTCATCAGAAGATCTCAAAGCATTTTACAAGGTGGATATGTATCACTATCCAGTTTTACAGATGGAGAACTGAGGCACGGAGGGACTGTGACTTTCCCAAGGTCATCCAGAAGACCAGAAACAGAGTCAGGAATACAACTCAGGTCTCCTGAGACCAAGTGCAGTGCGCTACCTACTAGGTTTTATATTATATACATTTTACTACAAACTGACAGCTTTTTGAACTCTGGTGAACATCTCTGGTTCTAGGATGCCATAACTCAGGAACTCATCCAATTTACTTCATAATTTTGCAGCAATCATTTTGAAGCAGATGTGACTGTTCTGATGGTATTGGGGGGGGGGGGGGGGGGGGACTGACTGACAAAAAAATTCTAACAGAAAAGACAGCTACCTTTTCTGTAACTGGTGTTCTTCGAGATGTGTTGCTCATGTCTATTCCACACCCTGCCCTCCTTCCCCTCTGTCAGAGTTGTCTGGCAACAAGGAACTGAGGGTGGGGGGAGTGCACAGATCCCCTTATACCACGCCAGGCAGGTGCCACTCCAGGGGTTGCGGCGGGCACTCCTCCCCTACGGGTACTGCTAGGGGAAAAACTTCCGGCACCGGTGCACGTGGCGAGCATGCACATCTATTGTGGAATACACATGAGCAATCACTTGAAGAAGAAACTCAGTTACAACCTTAACTATGGAATGACTTTGTCTCTCCATAATTCAGTTAACTTTGACTATTCATAATGTTTTTATTCATTCTGTTAACAGACATTCTATGATGATTTTGTAATCTGCAGGTCATAAATCAACAAACTGGAACAATTCCTACAATTGTGCACCCTAGTCAATTCAGAATTGGGATTCAGACTATTTTTAAGTTGAGAGCTCTGTTAACCCAGTTCTCCAAAAGGATGAACCAATTCTGGATTTGACCCAATATCCTAGAGATTATTATTTCTTTCTTATTTCATACCAGACAGTTACTAGAACTGCCTGCTGGAGTACCTTCAATAAAAAGGCTGTTTTCTTCACAAATAATTCTTTCTGCTTCATTTGCACTTGAAAGAGATGTGGCCACACCTGTCAATCATGCTTGTAAGTGGCCTGTTCTTGACAATACCACCACTGATGGACAAGAAGTAATAATGATCTATCCAGGTAGTCTGGTAACTGATCAGATATGAAAGTACCAAGGCAGCTGTTGAAATCCCAACATGCATGTGGAAGGCTGGAATGCTGAATCAGTTAAAGATACGACAAGTATTGACATTCCATCCTGAGTAGACTGAAGCATGAACACAATCTCTCTAGTTATCTTAATGTAAGTTACCATAAAGCATAACAGGGTGATTAAAAACATCATGATTTTAAACATGACCTCATTTACCTGAGAAAGCATAATGCAACACAAAAACGTCACTTGGGAAAATAAAAAAAGGAGGAGAACAGGCTAGTCCCTCCAGTACGACAAGGAAACAAAAAGCCCAATGGCACAGACAGGGTGCAGCATCCCCTAAATCTAGAGGGCAGAAATACATTGAAACTCTCCCATCAAAATATTACAGACTATCTAGACGGTTCATAGGTTAAAGTTCTTACTCAATGGACAAAATCTTTTCACTACAACCAGTGTAATTCAACCACAGAAAATCATATTCAAATATTTATGATGATGAATTAGCAGACCACTTTAGTAAGACTTTGGAGCAACATTACAGCATTTTCCAAAGTTGTTCTATCTAAAGATTTAATAAGGAATTCTGATTTTTAAAATGGGTTTCGACTGGAAAGTTCTCCTAAAGATACTGATTCCAGTGGTGTCTCAGTTTTGGAGCATGATATGGATTCTTAGAGGCAAACGGAATCATTGTTGTCATCAAAACTGACAGGCAGAAGCACTAGAAATAAGAATGCAACTTTCCAGGCAGCACTTGGGGGAAGGGGGCATATTTAATTTAAAGACGAGTATTTGAACGATGATTTACTTTACTTCATCTCCTACACCCTAGTTTTTGGTTCATTCTTTAAAAGTCAACCAGTTCTATAGTATCTTATCTCCTTGGAAAGACAAGCGAGAGGCCGTCTTCAGAAGCTAACTCTGCAGACTGTCCAGTAGTTACTGGCACAACATCTAATGCACTCCCATCATACTGAAAAGAAGACAAAGCAAAAAATTACCATGTCAGCATCAAGCTAGATGTTCATGTCCACCTTCTGATCAAAAATAACTGGATACTTAAGCTAACCCAATAAGTACATCCCTGAATTTCCAAAGTACTACCATGAGTTGCATTGTCATTTACAAGCACCAGAGCAGCTGGAGTTCTTGTTATATCCAGCCTAGCAAAGTGAGGACTCATTTGACTTCCATATTCTTATAAGTGAATGCCTGTCCAGAAACTGAGAAAGAATGTCACATCTGTTGGCACTTAGTCTAGAAATAGAGGTACTAAGCAAAATCAGTTTGTAAGACCTCTCAGAAAGCACAGCAGAATTATTCACTGTGTTGCCTCCACATAAGACAAGCTCTAATGTGGAACAACAGGAATAGAAGAAATTCTGCTTCAAAATGAACCCTACATTTTTAACCGGCTCCCCATATTCTTAGCAATTATAAGTTACAGGAAGAGCAGCATAAACACAATCAGAACTCCAGCTTCCAGAGTCTCCATTGACAACTAATTTTAGAATTAGAAAATCAAACTGATCATGATGCCTATTCTCACAAAGTTACTACAGTGCACATTCTAGGAGCATTAGTAGTATATGGCTCAGTCTGGTCTGTTAAAGCAGATACTATTTGTTAGGTGTAACTCAGAAAAAATCCAATGCTATTACAGAGTTAAGATGAATGCAAAGATCACCCCCATGACCTAAATCCCAAGCAGCAGCCACAAAGACAACTTTCAGACTTAAAACACAACACTCCAACAAAATGTATCATCAGTCCAAGGTTTTCCAGGTAGTTGATGGTGTACCTCTAGTTGTGTTCTATCAACCCTGCCCATGCTCTCATTACTCCATATGAATAATCTCTCGTCACAACTTTCACCCTGAGTGAACAAGAAATGCTTTCTGCAATGTGAATCACCTGAAACAGTTTCATTCTGATGGCAACATCCTTTCAGTAAGGCCTGTGAAGCAGAGGGTCACCCAAAGTGTTATACAGAAACTGTACCTCACTTCAGTATCCTGCACTCAGTGAGTGAAAAGTGAAACAGATGGAATTTGGGAAACTGATCAGTCCTGTCAATGCATCACTTTTGCTAAGTTAGCTCTTCCACTGTCAGTTTCTTAAGTGGAACATTTAGAAAGCAATACTTAGGATAAACTGAGACAACTGAGAATAGATAAAATATTGTAGATTTTTTTAATCATTCATGTCCATTTTATGTTTAACAGTCAAAGTTGCCCAGACACATCAAAGCAGAATACTGAAACAATTCAGATACTTCCAGACATAAATATACTTGTACTCTAAAGATGCTGTACCAATCTGGAAAGAAAGTCCTGGGGAAGTGGCTAACTGCATCTTTCAATAACCTCATAAGAGAGATCTCCAGACCCTCTTTGTATCCTGACAAGTATTTTAATGGCTTTGACAGCAGGAATCAGAGGCAAGGGTTCAGCGATACCACTGTCTGTCTCATATTGATGAGCCATCAACAAAGCCATTTGGCTAAGTTCTAGCCAAGCTTTTAACAGGATGAATTGAAAAGGGAATAAAAATATTGGGATTTTTGCATGTTCCTTCCATACCAATGCAACATAGTCCCTCTCACTGAAATACCCACCTTAAAGCAAGGTAATATTTCTCTTCATATGAATATGAACTTTCCCAAAACAACACTCCAGCAAAATGCCTTCTTGCCTCAGCATTTAGGTACCTAAACCAATGAGAATTCTTTTAAGAAATTTAAAGATCAGTGGCATTTCTGCTACCACCCTTACATGCAGCTAGAATTTGGGTAAACTTTCAAAGATATGTGGGTCCATAGCTGTAGTTTCCTTGGATGGAAGCTCCCAGGCTATTGCTTTCACAAAGTTGCAATGCCTATGATCACCCCTCTACAACATTTGTCTGGCTGTTTAGAGTGGTGGAAACAGGCAAGTAAAGGATCTGGCTAACAATCAATTTAGAAATATACTCTAAACTAGTAATAAAAGTTTGCAAGATACATTTTCAAAACCAAATCTCAAAAAATTATGTGGTGGGGACAAACATCTTCTGACTGACTTAAATGCTGACTGAATGGCCCCTAATCTAATCTTTCCTAATCTTAACTCTGTTGCATACCCTATTCCTCCTCTCAGCCATGCCCCAAAACCATCTTGTTATGACTTCAAATAAAATAAGAGGGAACAGCAGAACAAGACATACATCAAAAGGTCCTTGAAATGCCAATTCACTAGCTATAGGCAGTACTCAAAGGGTTAAGTGGTAATAAATGGAGCAGGTGGCAGGCTTTTGCACCTATGTTTGTAAATCCTGTATGCATATCCATCACAAACAGTTTCAAAGGGGAAAAGAGAGGGCAGTGCTTTTGCACCTCCTAACAAGTGATTGTGGAACACACATGGCAAAATATTGTGTTTGTGTGGAACACATGCAACAGTATGGGAGTAAAGGCAACCCTAACGAAGAGAGATGAAAACCCAACTCCTAGAACTTCTTTATACCCTCTCCCCCAAAAAATTAAGAATGGCAGAAAAATTAACTGCTACCTCAAGGAGGCAACAGGTTACTCAACTGTCCCCACCCACTCTGATTCCTTTGACTGAATCTGATGTGGTTTGATAATATCCACAGTTAAATAATTTGACTCCTCCACTGGAAAACTGGGGGGAGTGGGGGGGGAACACAATGTTAATTCAATAAAACATTGTAAGGATTGTGTTGTGAATAGCATAGCCAAAGAGTTCTGATGCTCATAGTGTTAACATGCCAAGACACAGTAAGAGATAACACCATCACCCCTAACCTAACAGTACATTATAAATCATTGCCTTCTTTGAAAAGTTGGACATAAAACATTCCATCAGAAAGAATCTACTTTCTCAGAATCTACAACCCAGAACACTTGTATTCTGAGAGCTGCATATAACCAGCATTCAGCAAAGTAAGGAAACATTGAGAAAAACCTAAAAGGACCCTGGTTTAGTATGGTTATTATTTATACTTGAACTTTAATATTTCTTATGAAGGAGCCTAGAACAGTTCAGAAAGACCAGGTGTGGGGAAAAAAAGAAATGTTCAATATCTGTGGTTACAACATGCATTTAATCGGTCAGGATTTGCTTTACATAAATATCTAATAATAGTCTAAATCTCTCCATCCACACATACTTAATAAGCTACCACTAATAGGCAGAGCTCTGTAACTGTACTTCAGAAATTAAACACACACACACAGTTTTATAATGACCCTTTAACATAAAATTAGGAGAGGAAGTTCTGAGATACAAAATTTTAATGCAAGTGCAGGAAAGAAATCACCTGTGCTATTCAGCTCAGGCATGACTATGGCAGTAACAGAAAGTCACTCCTCCCAACACATGTATCTAGTGCAATTTCAAAACAAGTCAGCCATTAGTAAACCTTTAAAGCTCTGATGTTTGCCTCATAGAAGATTATGATCCATTTACAATTACAACAACACTACCAGTGCCACTACAATTACTGTTAAGATCTGACTTTCATTTTAAACTCCTTTTCCAGGGATCTGTAACTGTTTTAACTTGCTTAGCTTTAATTAAACATAAAGCTTCAATTAAACATTATTTGAAACAACATAACTGGCTGACATTTAACTCTGATAAAGAGCAGTTGTACATAAACACTTTTCTTGGTTTCTACTATACAAAAATTCCATATTATCATCTGGAGAATAAGTAAACAAATACTATCCAAAATCCTCCTGATTATTAAACTCAAGGTAACGGTTCCACTCAGATCAAGTAGAAAGGATTTGATGTGAACAAGATTTTTTTCAATCTGTTTTGGTTCAACTATGTGAAAACTCCCCCTAACTATTGCAAAGTCAAAGCCTAACATTTTAGTATTTCATTCTACAGATAAAAAAAAAAAAAAAGATAATGCAGCTCAGTGAAAGAAACTGAACTGTACTAGAAGCAATGGATTTGCACAAAATCAACATTGGCAGGGGACTGGAGGAGATCCATTGGCTTTCCTCGCCCCCTACATTATTATTGAGTAACAAAGAAAATTAACACATACTATGTTAATAATGTTAAAGTTTCACTGAATGGACAGAAACAAGAAATCATCTCTGAAGGAGCTCCTCTGTTTTTCTTTGGCTCTTTTGTGCCCAGGATTTGCAGCATAATAAGTAAAATTAACTGTGTTCTGGACGATGGCACAATGAGGTAAGTGAAAGTTTGAGTGCCACACTTAACTGAGTTTTTCTGATTTTGTTGCATTAAATTAGAATTGATGTTAACACCACATTTTTGATAGTTATATAAAAAAGACCAGACCAGAGTAACAGCTGCTTAAAAAACAGTATCAACCATAACACAAATGTACACAATAATACAACAATTTCTTACATGCTATTTTGATCTAAAAGGATTCCTGGACATTACATCTAGCTCCATTCAGACTTATAAAATATTACATAATCACTAAGATTTCAACTCAGGATGAGTCGTTTTAGAGCAGGTAAGCAGCAGGTTTTGATCAGCTTAGTTCAGGAAAAATCCTTGACTTCATGGAAATCATGAACAATGTAGATGTTATGCAACTCTTCACAGGACACTATTTAAGTACAATGAGTCCTAGGTAAAAGGAGACTGGATTCTTGGAGGTAAGGATGATAAAGAAGCTCTGCCCCCAAATTCCTGTCACAATCAGGGGCTAGAACCCTATTAGCCAGATATTAAACCTAATACTACTCCATCCCATTCAACAGGGAACAGAGACAAACTTTTGAGCTGGATTTTGAGTAATATGCTGTATTACTTCAGATTAGTGTAATCTTTATGATGAACATGCTCCGAACCTTCTGACCTCCATATTCAGAGATCATCTGTTAAAATAACCAAGTCCCTGGAAAGCAACAGACTAACAGCTAGTCTGATCTTAAGGAAACACTACCTACTGAAAACACAGGAGGGAGCAATGTGTTTCTACCAGTTATGAGAAAAAATACTGAATCTATTCAAGTTGCCTTCCACTTTTAGTGTGTATGGGTATCTGCCTTACTACTGTGGAGTTTCAGCATACCATTGACAATGTAGTTTTAAATAAATTTGAACAGGTATTATTCCATACTGGTCCATATGATGTCACTTGAAATTCAACTAATGCTTCCTCCCAGGCTACAACCAATAAGCTATCAGGGAAACTATATTTTTTTTCCCATTCCATAACACTATAAGGCAGGAGTTTTTCAGCAGCTTAATAAAAATTAAAAGGTCATTTGTCATAGCCCAATAGATAAACCATTCTTGCAAGCAAACAAAGCTCTTCCTCATACAGAATTGTAATTAGATGTTGTCAATTACCACAAAATACTGCGCTTCTGCTTATCTTCAAAAAGTCGTTGCTAGCTGAACATTTAGTAAACGCATTTATTTAGAAAATAAGAAATATTTTCTTCATTAACAGTAAAGGACAAGTTTGTCCTCACTGCTTTCTTTATATGATGTCCTTAGATTCAAATGCACAAATATTTTCTAATACATATTAGAATTGTCTCTAAATTCCAAAATACACATGGGGATGAAAGGACAAAAATCCACTGCCATATGTAATCCTCTTTTCTTTATTACCTCTACCTCCTATGGCTCAAAATAATAACTCTATGATCAGTAGGCTGACTGTTCAGATTTCATTTTTTACCAGACAATTCATATTTATAAGATACTAACTTCCTTCAAGTTGATACAGTAACTTCAGGTTAACCTAATCTTTTAATCATTACATCCAGCCAGAGGGAGTTTGTGTTATTAAGTAAAGGGATGGTTTCACCTGCGTAATTCGAGTGGTTTAAAACAAATATTTATTTTTTGTTAAAATTTTCAGGTAACATTAAAAGGAATGTTTTCATGAAATTGTTTTAATAGTTTGTTTGTAATTAAACATCCCCTTGCAATGCAATGCAATTCATATACTGTAGGATTGTGCTAGTGGTAAGCTAACTGCCCCAGAAAATGAAAATTACTATAAACAACATTTGAAACTGACCAGCCTGGTTTTACTTTACCAGATGAGGACAATACAAAAAGTAAACAGTAAAAATTATGAGAAGTAAATTAGCTTTCTATAATTATTTCATTTTTAATAACTTTGGATATTATTAACATAAGAAAGGGATCCTGTTGGTTTTTAAGAGTGTGATTTTGAGATTTTTCCTTTAAATCAAGATATGGAATTGGCCCTTCAAAAGTAAATATGTTCCTGGTATGTTGCCTGAAAACATTCCATCTTTGGAAGGCTGTGAATGGTGGTACTTCAAAAAGGAGAGAAACAAGAAAAGGGGATGCTGCAGCTAGTAGTAAGTAACACGCCCCCATCATGTCTTCCCAGCACTGTCAAAAGGCGGGTTGTTGTCAGACTCCTGATCTGGCTGCCTTAGAAACGCTTTGAAAAAAATTAAGGCAGGAAGATGAACAACTCTACAAAAATGCCAACCTTCCTTTTTACAATTAAGCTGCTTTCTCCCCCATCCTTTCTGCCCCTGGGGTCTCCCTCCAAGCCCAGGTGCAGCTGGGGGCGGTGAAAGGGAGAAGGGTTGAACAGGATTTGTGTGCGCGCGCTTGTGGCACCAACAGCAGGGCACACAGGAGGCGGCTGGTTGTTGACATCTTTCCCTTTCTGTTTCAGTCAAGCGCACTTCAGAGCATCCCTCCCGCCCCCTCCCCAGCCCCCAGCAGCTGTTGTTCACGTTCCCCAATCCTACCTATTTAAATCCCTTTGCTCATTCAATCCTAAAGAAAACAAATGTAGAAACTCTAATGTCTAGACATATCAGAAGAGGCATTTATCTGAAAAACTGTCCTTTTAGAAGGAAAGGAATAAAGATTCAGCATCAGACGTGGACCTCCATCGCCTACTGTTTATAAAGGGGACGGGGCAAGTTCCTTTTTACCCATCCTCTCCTGATCAAGGGAAGGGAAGGAGTAGATGTGGTTTACCCACCCTCACTTGCTCACAACAGAGAAGGAAGAGTAAATGTCATTTATCAGCCCTACCTGCTCATGATGGGGGGAAGCTTTTTACCCACATCCTTCTGCGGCTACTGATGGTGGGGAGCACATGCTCTTCACCCACCCTCACCCCTCCCTCCTATCCTTCCTCCCATGAGAGGCAGTTGCTAGGGCGCCTTCCTCCTCCAGAAGGATGATGGAGAAAGAACCGAGGAAGAGGATCAATAACAAAATGTCTGAGTTGGGGGGAAGCAATCTGTCCGCGGGGGAGGCGGGCTGCTCTTTGCCCCCGAGTAGGGCCGGTGGGGAGTGTCTGCTCAGCCTGGGGACGGGATGGGAGGCATATCTCCTTCTCTACCAAACGCTGCTGCGGCTGCTGCCACATCCCCTCCACCTCCCCTCCACCTCCCACATCCACCTCAGGGGAGCAGGGCCTGTCCCCGGCTGGGGAGGGGGGCCAGTGCCAGCCCGGAGGAGGCCGGCGGAGGATGCGTGGGGTGGCGGCTCACCTGCGCCGTGGCTGCGCTGTGCGCCACGCGCGGGGCGGAGGGGCGGGCTGCCCCCAGGCGGGCAGCGGGGCTGTGCCCGCCGGCAGCGGGGGCAGAAGGCTCTGAGCTGCGGGGCGGCAGGCCGGACCCCACGGGGTGCGGTGCCCTGCCCGGGGAAGCGGCTCGCGGGCCGGGGCCGCTCCGCCCGCTGGGTGTGCGCACGGAAGGGGTGTGCCCTCCGGCCCAGGGCGGAGCGGGAGATGCTCTCCGGGGCGAGCAGCCCCTGGCTCAGCCTCCCGGAGCCCAGCGCGGGGCTCCGCCGGGCGCGAGGCCGGGCTGTCCCCTGCCCCGGCCCGTCCTTACCTCTCCGCTGCCCGCCTCGGACCCGCAGGCCGCCCGGAACCGCCGCAGGTTGATGCCGATGGCGGCCGAGACCTGCAGCGCCGCATCGAAGCCGGGTCCGACGCCGGCCGCGGGGCCCCCGGGGCCGCCGGAGCCCGGCACTGCCCCGCCTCCCCCGCTTCCCGCCGCCCCGCCGGAGCCCGGGCCCCCCAGCTCCGCTTCGCCCGCCCCGGCCTGAGGCGGCGGCTCCGGGGCCCGTAGGTTCCGCACGGCCGGGACGCGGAGGCGGGACCCCCCCAGCCCCCGGCGGCCCCAGCCGCCGCTGCCGGGCCGGGCAGGGAAGCGCCACCGACCGCTGTGCGCCATCTTTACTGTGAGGCGACGAGCCAGAGAGCGGGGCCGGGCTGAGCCCTGGGGCCTGGATACCCCGCGCGCGCCGGTAGGGGCGCTGCATGCAGCCGCCGCAATACAGGGTGCGGGGCTCCGCCGTGGCGTGGCCCGGGCAGCTGGATAATTCATACGCCGCCCATCGACACCCAGCATAAGGCGAGTCGGCAGCCAGGGCACGGGCGACCCCACAGCGCGGCGCCGGGGCCTGGATGCGGCGTAACGCTGCCATAGCGGCGCTGTATAACTCCGAGCGCCGTGCCAGGCGCGGGCCCGGCAGCGGGGCCCGGGGCCCTGCCTGCTGCATAACCCCGCGGCGGGGCCGTGCGGCACCCGGGGCCGGGGGCGGGTCCGAGCGCGCGGGCCGGCCGCCCTGGCTCGTCACCGGGGCCGACCCTGGGGCGGAGGGGCCCGGGACTCGGCATGGCCCCGGCACGCACGGAGCGCGGCGAGAGGGGCCCCCCGAGCCCGGCCCGGACCCCCCACCTGAGACCCCCCTTCCCGGCCAGCCCCCTCCCACCTGCCCAGCTCCCCGGGCCAGAGCCCCCCTGCCCTGCCAGGCTGGACCCCCCTCTACCGCCAGCCCCCCCGCCCGAGACCCCCCACCGCCCTGCCAGGCTGGACCCCCCTCTACCGCCAGCCCCCCCGCCGCCCTGCCAGGCTGGACCCCCCTCTACTGCCAGCCCCCCCGGGCGAGACCCCCCACCACCCTGGACCCCCTTCTACTCCCAGCCCCCCCGCCGCCCTGCCAGGCTGGACCCCCCTCTACTGCCAGCCCCCCCACCACCCTGGACCCCCTTCTACCGCCAGTCCCCCCGTTGCCCTGCCAGGCTGGACCCCCCCTACCGCCAGCCCCCCCGCCCGAGACCCCCCCCCCGCCCTGCCAGGCTGGACCCCCCTCTACTGCCAGCCCCCCCGGGCGAGACCCCCCACCACCCTGCCAGGCTGGACCTCCCTCTACCGCCAGTCCTCCCACCACCCTGTCAGGCTGGACCCCCCTCTACCGCCAGCCCCCCCGCCCTGCCAGGCTGGACCCCCCTCTACTGCCAGCCCCCCCGGGCGAGACCCCCCACCACCCTGCCAGCCTGGACCCCCTTCTACCGCCAGTCCCCCCACCACCCTGCCGGGCTGGACCCCCCTCTACTGCCAGCCCCCCTGCCCAGAGCCCCCCCCACCCTGCCAGGGTGGACCCCCCTCTACCGCCAGCCCCCCGGCCAGAGGTCCCCTACCCTGCCAGCCCCCAGGGCAGAGCACCCTCCCGCCCGGCCAGAGCCCCCTCTGTCCAGCCAGGCTGGACCCCCCCTCTTTACCGCCAGCACCCCAGCCAGGGTGCCCCTGCAAGCCCAGACCCCCCTGTACTGCCAGCCCTCCCAGCCAGGACCCCCCATACACAGCCAGAGCCCCCCTCACCCCCTGCCTGTCCTGCCAGCCCCCCTTGCCAGAGACCCCTGCCAGCCCACCAGTTCTGCCAGCCTGGCTCCCCCACCCAGCCAGCTCCCTTGGCCAGAGTCCCCCGCCTGAAGCCCCCCCTTACCGTGCTAAGCTGGACCCCCCCCTCTACTGCCAACCCCCCAGGCAGAGGCCCCTCTGAAAGCCCAGCCCCCCCGTACTGACAGCCCCCCCCCCAGCCAGGACCCCCCATACACTGACAGCCCCCCAGCCAGAGCCCCCTGCCAGCCCAGACCCCCCTGTACTGACAGCCCCCACAGCCAGCCCCCTCCCCATACACTGACATCCCCCCCAGCCAAGACCCTCAGGCACTGCCAGCTCTCCCAGTCAGGACCCCACACTGCCAGCTCTCCCAGTCAGGACTGCTCCTCCAGACAGCACCCCCCCTTCACTGTCAGCCCCCCAAATACACTGATAACCCTCCCTTCAGTGACAGTCCCCTCAAATACACTGACAGGACCCCCTGTCAGTCTTACATAGGACCCCCAATACACTGATAGTTCCCCCCATAAAAGGACAGCTCCCCAGTACACTGTCAGCTCCTGTACAGTCAGGAACCCCAAATACACTACCAGCTCCTCAGCTAGGATCCACACACACCTAGCCATAGCTGGATCACATATCCCATACACAGCCAGCACTTCTCTGTCCCATCCCTGCCAAGCACCAGCAAGCCCCCACCCCAAACCCTGTAACTGGAATGGCCCCCCCAGTCTCCCCTCCCTGATTGCTCTATTTGGCGTAGGGAGCAACTGCCTGGTGACAGAGTCACAATTCCATTCCCTTCTACACAAAGACACAGAGAAAGTTCACTCAATACAATTCTTTTAGTGCATCCACTTCATCCAGAGAAAAGGAATACAGGCATCCTACTGATGAGATCCCCAGGCAGCAAAGGCTTCCCAGAGGGACAGAGAGAGATGCACACAATCTGATGGGGATGGAGCTCACAAGAGTCATCATCTTGGGAGACTTCAAAGTCCACATGGACCACAACTCTGATACAACAATCCTAAGCCTCCTTACCCAGACCTTTTCCCTTCAAGTTCTCACAGGGAATCTCTCCAGACCCACCCACGCAGCCAGCCACACCCTGGATTGGAGCCTCCAGCTGGCTGTCAGTATCAGACTCATTCTGGGCAGAACTTTCCTCCTACAGGTGGCTTCCTTCCTACTGGAAGCCAAGAAGAAACCACCACCATGGAGCAAGCCTGAAAACTTGCAGCAACTGACAAATTCTAAAACCTACTTACAGAAAATTCTACCCAACCAAGATGAACAAGAATTAATGAGGTACCACAACCCTGCCCTGACTACTGCAATGTGTCTTGTCTCCCACACAGATGACATGTGTGAGACACAGAGAACTTCCATAGGAACTGGACCCAGACCATGCAACTCAATCCCCCAAGAACCCACATGGGCCTCACCATGTCCAGAGCTAAATGCAGAATGAACACACACACGTGCCTTTTTTTTTTTTTCCTAATGAAAATTGAGATTCTGGAGCATGTCAGCTTCCAAAACAAATGTACTGGTTCAGTGAACCTCTGGGACACTTAGATTCCTCCCCTGTTCATCACTGGCTGAAACCTTCTCTCTCATACTTCTCAAATGCCCCTTATTTTAGAGGACATCACTAATTTTAGTCCCCAGGTTGCCTGTACTTCACATACATTTAGCATCCCCTCCAGAAATAAAGAATCCTGAAACTGAGGCTACAGAAAATATCACACTAAAGGAAGGCATCTTGCAGTATGTTCTATTTCATGAATGAATAATCTTTCTCTCTCTTATTTTGAGTTTTTGTCATGCACTGCATTTCACAGATGGACATCAGCAGGTGGGGAAGTAACCTCCTTTTCTGTGCCCTCCACAGCTGCTTATGTGTGTGCTGCTTCTATCCCAGTATCTTGTCTTTTAACAGTGGCCAGTGCCAGATGCTTCGGGGCAATGAACAGAACAGGGCAATTATTGAGCGATCTGTCATCCTGCCCAGCTTCTGGCAGTCAGAGGTTAGAGACACCCAGAGCATGGGGTTGCATCCCTGACCATCCTGAAACTGATGGGAAGCTTCCCACCAAATCTGTTTTTGCCCCTGTTCACAGCATTCACTCCAAGAGTTCCTCTTCCACCCAGTAATACCCCATCTATTTTGCTCTACCTCTCCCTGAGCAGGTTACAAGACAACTTTGGTGCTACTTGGAATCTGTCGTGTCGTCCCGCCGCCGCCACTTCAACCGAGGGGAGCAGGGCCTGCCTGCGCAGCCAGGTCTCTGGAGAGCAGCAAGTGATGACTGCATCCCCAGCCGCGCTGCGCTGCACCGCTCCCTGCCCATCTGCTGCTGCCCACGTACCTGTTTTTCCTCCTGGTGTGCTTTCTTTCTCTTTACAACCCTCCCAGCGCCGAGGTCCCAGAGCCCCACCTCCTAAGCCCTCACTGGATGCTGCATTTTCAGCTCGAAGGGAAAACAGCCATAAGAACCACGCATGACATTGCTGCTGGCCCCCACAGGTGGACAGAGGGTGTGCCTGAGGGTCAGCTCTGGCTCCCAGGGTACGGGAGTTCAGCCATAATATTTACTACCAATGTGGGGTTTTCACTCTGGACAGGTTTGCAGTTGAAACATAAATCAATTGCCCATGTCTCCTGCTCCTTACCATGCGGCTGCACCGAGAGGAAGTATGATCTGGTGGCTAAGGCACTAGAACATTGGGGCGGAAAGGGGGGTTCAATTCCGAGCTCTGCCACTGACTCCCTGAGTGACCTTGGGCAAATTCATTAATGTGTGTCTCTGTTCCCCACCTGTAAAATAAGGATACTTCCATCAAACACCTCCATTAAAACATTGAGAATGCAAAGTCAAGCTGTGGATCTAAAGGTCCAAACCCTGTTGATGACTCAAGTTGTGGGTCAATATTGTTCCACATGACAGAATTTATTATTTTTGAGTTTGTTTTTTAAAATTGGTAAGTTACATCCAAAACTCCAAGTTAAAAGAATGCTAAGGTTGTAAAGTCAAGCACTTAGAAGTTAGGAAAAGCCAAGATTTAAGGTTGCCTGTACAACCTTAATTCAGCCCCTTTGTGTGTATGCCTCATGATACAGTCTTAACCATGAGACCGCCCTTTCTCTTCTTGCAATCCCCTGCTTCATTCACTACATACCTTCCAACTTCTGCAACACATGAAGCAGCGGTCCTAGTATAGACAACAGTCTCCTTCACTACATAACCCTGATTCATCCTCCAAAGCAGAACCAACCTGTGCATTGAACAAGGCAGGAATCCTATGGAAAAATAGAATGTGATCATGTAATTAAAGACTGTTAAGAAATTCTAACAAGTGGAAATATATTGACCTCCAACTCAGGTGATCAGCAGGATTCACACCTTTATATCCACAGCACAGACCTCCACCACTTTAGCCAATGCAGTAAGGATAGCACGTGTACAGTTATCCATGTGGACCGGCCACTAAAGGGTGATGAGACACACTTTGCCAGTAGGTTTCATAGCTATCTACTAACAGAAAATAAAAGTAGAGATTCAGGATGCTTCACTTCAATTCCCGGTTTTGGAGGGAGTATTCTCTGTTGGATATAGACCTTTCTGACCCTGTGCACCCATTAACTATCTAATTCACTTGGCACCAATTGTGCTGTTTGTTTACTTTTTATACTTATTTCAATTTGAACAATTAAAATAGCCTAGACTCTGATCAGTTTCTCTTTCTGTTCTCTTGCACTAGCACAGAACTCTCTGGTTGCAAATTCTGCAGAGGAAGTCTGGCTAAAATAGCAAGAACTTTATTCTTGGAAGAAAAACAAACAACAAAAAACAGTAAGTAACCAATCAAAAGTACTTTGACCTGACTGAAGAACAGTCATTCTAAGATTTCACTCCCAAAAATCACAGTCTACCTGCTGCCAACTCCCAGTTTATCTGTCATGGAAGAATTGGTTTGATATCCAATTCAGATGTCCTATCAGGACTTGTTTCCTCAAAAATACAGTACAACACCTGATGAAACATATTCTCAGTAACGAGCTCCCTCTCTGAGCCTTGGCTTCTGATCTGAGAAGCATACTTTGTTTTAGGAATGCTGCAGGAGATGGTTTTAATTAATTAAAACAGCAATTTGTTGGGATTTAAACTATTAAAAATACCATTAATATTAATTTTAAAAAGAAAACCTAAATTCTGAACATAATGTACTGTGTTTCCCTAAAGCATCATTGTCAAATCAAGGAGAAGGTGGATGAGAAGGGAGAAAAGTCATTAAACAAACACTAATATCTGCAGTGGTAGCAAAGAGAACACAGAATAGCTGGCCCAGCCCATTTTGAGTTTGTAGGCATGTCATCCCTTTATTTCACACTTGTCATGCTGCAGGAGTCCTGCTTTGGGAGCATTATTAGGATGGTTTTTTATTAAAACTTTTATACAGACTTTTTTTTTTTTTTTTTTTTTTAAAGTCCATTAAAATAGATTGCACCCTGAATGGGGTGGAATGCTGCCAGGTCCTCTCAGCCACTTCACTAGTCAAGTCTAATCTCCTGTCCTAAAATGAAGTGAGTTTGGCAGCCTCTGCAACATGGCATTTATGTGCCATTTACGTCACAAACCCTGCTTGTGTCAAACTTGTCTGAGCCTGAGTAACTTCTCATCCATGGACAGAGCAGTAAATGTAGGTGGGGATTAACAGCATAGATAGGTCAGCTACAGTGGAAGCCTGAGTTAATTATAACAAGAGGTTTGGTGATTTACCTTCAGGAAGTAGCTCTTTTACCCCACGCTAGTGCACTTGTTTTGGAAGTCAAGATCACAATTGTAATCCCAAACAGGACTTCTTTCTCTAATTAATTAGTGGTGCTGCAGCCCATCATTAAGTAGTCTGACAATTTCCCTTCACAGATAGGTACTGTGTGACAAGGGAGATACATAATTGCTAGAGATATCTTCCTGTTCCAGGGCACCTACACTGCCACTCAAAGGCGAAAGAGGGTCAATTCCTTCCCACAATATAATAATAGTATCAAACATTCATCAAGGATCTTTCATACCAATTACCCTCAAAGCACTTTGCAAACTCATTCTACACAACCATATACAGGATTCACCTGGTTCTCAAGTGACATAGTCTTACCTGGTAGGATGTTTAACAGCACATGGCAATGCTACAGAACAGTGTAGGATAGGAAGCAAAATAATAATAAAAAAAAATCCTTGTATCCAAATGAAGTTGCACGTTTCCCCATCAAGTTTGAATTGAGTAGAACAAGTTTTCCAAACCCCCATTCTTGGATTACCTGGAGGAATTGGAATAGAATGGGAGGATCTGCAGCCTCATGCTTGGATGTTGACTCATCCCATTAACAAAGAGGTTAGAGTGCTGAGTAAAGCTGCTGGTACAGCATGGTTAACTACATTAGGCCACTGGAAATGCAGGAGTGAATCTCTGGTCAGATAGAACTGAAGCAAAGACAAGAAGACCCTGCAGGAAAGCCTATGAACAGCCAAGCTTGGGGTGAGATTTGTATTCTGTTGCTGTTGAACCAATGAAGCCAAACCCCAGGAACTTACACTTGACCCTATGCAGCCTGCATAGGCTTTATTGTGGAGGGAGAAGAACAGTACTTACTGAGACCTACACTAAACAGAGCATCATACTTCAATGCTGTCTCAAATTAGATGCCTCCCTTTGTGAAAAGGGCCATCTACTCAGCAGGCAGAGGGAAAAACAGAACAGGCACTTATTAGCAAGGGAAGAGGGAGGTGCAGTCAACAACTGCCAGCTACAAAATGGTTACTTTGGGCAACACCTGCTTGGCGTTGCCAGATTTAAAGGGCCAACTCCGAGTCAGACATGCTGGGAGAAAAGTTCATATAAAAGAGCAAGTGTGTGTGGAAGAGAGTTAGTAGATTCTAGATAGCCTCTAAAGAAAGTACTGTATGTGCAGGTCACAGCTATATTATGGTCTTCTGAAGAAAGTTTGGAGCTCAGTAGATATATAATTTGGTGTCACAGCCTCTTGTTCATAATGAGGTTAGTCTCTCTGTGTAGTAATTGGAAGTGGAATGGGGGAACAGGTCATAGATCTATTACTAATTGCTTGCTAAACTCAGAGCAGAGGATATTGAGGGCTAGTATTAGGTTAGATGCAAATGTCTGGCTTTAAAAATACACTAACTTTAATGTCTCTCATTAAAGACTGGGGGTGAGGCCCTGACTTACTTTCCTGCTTGTCACAAACTTGGGAAAGTTATTCAATCTCTCTTTGCCTCTCTTTCCCCAGCTATAAAATGGAGGTGACTGACCTACCTTGCAAGGGAGTTGGGAGGCTCAATTACTTAGCATTCATGAAAGGCAGAGAGTACCCAGCTCGATTTCTGTGAGACGCTGTGTTCTCAGGGGTCAGTTGCCAAAGGGGGAGTTTGCCTAGAAAATGGTGGACATTTACACTTGTGATGGCCCTTCTCTCCATTTGCTTATGCCAGGCTGCATTTGGGGCTTGTGGCTGGATCTACTGTTCATTTTGTGCAGAGAATTTATTTTAAAAAAGTTACAATTACTTTCAAACAAAATCCAGGTTGAAAACAATTGAGAAGAGCGCGTCTTTCTTTGTGTGTGTTTGACTAGTTACCTTTTATGTTCTTATGGAGGCAAATCTACCTGCCTTGCCTCCTGCAAGGGCCCTATTTGTTAGGGGATACCGAAGCCAAGCTGCTGAGGCACATCATGACCTACCAAAGGCTGACAAAACAGTAAGTGTTCTTAGCACGACTTCTCCAAGAGACAAACCCACTGGGGCTGTAAGGGGCAGGTAGGAAGTATGCCCTCTAGTGGTAGCTCTCAGCTTCCTGCTTGTACAACTGAATTCATTTTAGAGACTAACAAATTTATTTGGGCATAAGCTTTCGTGGGCTAGAACCCACTTCATCAGACAAAGTGGGTTCTAGCCCACGAAAGCTTATGCCCAAATAAATTTGTTAGTCTCTAAGGTGCCACAAGGACTCCTCGTTGTTTTTGCTGATACAGACTAACATGGCTGCCGCTCTGAAACCTGAATTCATTTTAAGAACTAAACATAAACAGGGACCAGATATTCTCTCTCATGTATATTTCAATTGCCCAGGCAGTTTGTGCCAACAAGATTTTCCTTTCCGGCAGCTGCATTCCCAAGGGCCTCTGCTTCATATATAAACATCTGGGGATTTATTTTGTATAGAAAATGCTTCACAGTGAAGTTGTATCAAATACAAATAAATTGAAATAGGAAGCCAACTGAGCATGGCATAGTACATGGGGAGATGATCCCTCTAAAGCCCTTGAATAGAACCAGTGAGGAAAAGGCTGGAAGGGTCCCTGTTAAGAGGAGGAGGAATAGCAGCATCCTGCATATAGAAAATGACATTAGCAAAGGTATTCAGCTAGGAAGCTCTGGAGAAAAATATAGCATTAAGAATAGAGACATTTCTCATAGTACCCTCACGCTGAGAGTGTGTTGCAAAAGTAAGCTACAAACAGAAACCATTTCCTCCCACCACTGAAATGCAACCACCTCTGGGGTGGAATCCATCAGCTGTTTAGCAGTGCCCAACAACTCTCTACACCAGCTCTAGTGCAAGAAGTAGAGTCTTGTATTTACTTAAACTTGGAGGGAGGCAGTGTGTAATTCTATGAATTAGACTTTAGCCAGGATAACAACCCTCTGCTTGCAAAAGAAATACTGGGATCTTTAATAACCACAAACTGCCAAGATCTCAGCTTAATTCTCATCTATAAGACAGCACTTCCAGTAGCACAGCATGCCAACACCAAGCTGAAGCATAAACTTCAACACTGTCAAGAAAGAGCCCCCCCCTCCTGAGTCACTTATCCCACTTCTCACAGCACAGCTTGTATGTATCCCACCCAAATAGCGATGGAGCCTAATGCTTCTTAACTTGTGTTGTGCCCTGTCACATTTCACAAATTGGTATAGGCGTGCTGTGGAAGAAAAGATTAATGCCTTCTCTTTCCAGATGAAATGCCTCATAGTTGAAATTAGAGAGACAAAATGGGTGAGGTAATATCTTTTATTGGAACAACTTCTGTTGGAGAGAGAGGCAAGCTTTCCAGCCACACAGAGCTCTTCTTCAAGTCTAGTGTCATTGCTAACTATTGTCAGTGTGCACTTAACACTGGTTTCAGTTGCAGCTCTCATGCTGACTCAATGTCCTCTTTCTGTCCCTGATTCTGTTAAACAGCCTGGATAAAGGACTTTGCCCTAAAATGTGGGCAGCCATTTATACTTCACTTCCCCTTTAAAGTCATTTCAGAAAAGAGGGAATAGCTGTAAACCTCTGCTGCCATGTGCACTGCAGAGCTAGGGCTGCTGTTTCCTTGTGGGAGGCAGGGAAGGGGATGACATCAGGCAGCAGCAGAAATGCAGGGTCTGTTGGGAAACGAGTAAGGACTTTAATACGCAGGGAACAGTTCAAAGCTGTGCTAAGGTGTTTTAATTAACCATGAATGCTATGGCAGAGGAGGCAGTAGAAGCCAGCAGCATCTCATTCATCGGTTTGGTTAAAAGTCAGAAGCTAACGTTTCTCAAAGATCCATCTAAGGTAGCCTAGGAAAAACCTGAGCAGAAAATGATGCGACATTACACTCACTACAGCTTATCTGCAGGCTCCAGCCATCCAGCACAGACCCTGCCCTCTAGCCCAAGGTTATACAGCAACAAACTTCTCCACTCCTAGAAGCAGGGACGAGGATACCAGAGGTGGCTCAGGATTTTCCATCCATGCTTAGCCTGTCTCCCATTCTGCAGATGGTGCACAGCAGTCTCCTTGCTTGCTGGGAGGGTGGGTTATTGCTCTTATCAGCCATGAAAGCCACTCTGAGTCAGCTACTGAGAGACGTTGGGGGTGACGTAATTCCACACACTGTCATTCTCCAGACAGCTGGGAACTGAGTCCCTAAGCTTCTCTGCAGCCCAAGCTCCTCCCATAGGAGTCTACTGCTAGATTTGCCCATCACTGGTCCCAGTTGTGAATGATTGGTTCAACAGCTTTTGGGGTGTCTTACAGAACCTGCCTAGCCTTCAGAGAGGAGAAATGCTCCTGGGTCCTAGTGCAGATGGAGTTCCCTACTGGCACTTCTTGTCTGTTCCCTCCAGTGCAACCATACAGAAGGCTATTCTCCGAGTCCTGGCTAGAACTGCCCGTGAGGATGGCAGTAACACTCAAATCTACACAGCTGTTTGAAAGGCTCTCAATAGCTTATATAAAATAATCACTTAATCTTTCTCTGGCTCACTTTCCTTTTCCCCTCTGTAACATGGGGATACTGCTACTTCCTCTCTTACCCATTTAGATTGTGAACTTTGGTCAAGGACTGTCTCTTACTCAGTGTTTGTACAGCACAATGGGCTTTAATCAGGTGGGGTAATATAAATTAATATCTATCTGTCACTGAGATACACAGCACCACCCAACAATTTGGGCCAGGAAGCAAAAAATTACTTCAAACAAGGAAAATTAGGCAGAAGAGACAGATTCTATGCTGCAACCTTCAGGAGGCACAAACTAGGAGATGGGCCAAAGGTGACTAAGTCACCTTTATGCCACCCATAACCTGATCTTGCGAGGCCAACTTGTTCCCCATTGTAATTTAGAGTATCTTGCCCCCAACTGCCAGCTGCTCTAAGGCACTGAAAAGATTAATGGTCAAGCACTCCATCCACACAGCAGGAATGGCATAAAATCACATGCAGCAACTTGTCTACATTGCTAGAGCAGCATGAAGGGCACTTAATAGGGGACTGAATCGGTCCCAGAGTTTTCAGCAGAACCCTGAGGTTAAAAAAACCAAACAAGTGCCAAAGAGCACATCTTTTTATTGTGTGATGCCTAGCATAGAGGCCCAGTCTCCATTTGGGCCTCTAGTTGCTACAGCAATACTATTAATACATTTTTAATGGCCACAGCTAGTTAGGGGCACAGTTGTGTCTGTCATCAGAAAGTGGCAGCAGACTACGCCTGTGCCCCAACTCAGTAACCCATCAGAAGGAAGAGCACCACCAGGATGCAGCTGGCGTTAGTTCTTCACGAAAGCTTATGCCCAAATAAGCTATTACCAGCAGGAGAGTGGGGTGTGGGGAGAGAAAACCTTTTGTAGTGGTAAACACCCATTTTTTCATGGTTTGTATGTATAAGAACATGTTCTGTATTTTCCACAGTATGCATTCGATGAAGTGAGCTGTAGCTCACGAAAGCTTATGCTCAAATAAATTGGTTAGTCTCTAAGGTGCCACAAGTACTCCTTTTCTTAGTTCTTCAAAGATTACTCCAAGATTGCCCAAGGAAGCGGTGACAAAAGCACTCCATTGTTTTACCTACTCTTGTTTTGAAAGCAGTGCCCAAGGTCAGCCAGACACCAGTAAAGATTCGTTACCTGTGGCTTATGAGCAAGACATTTTTGCTCCATAAGAAAACGTCAGCATCTCTCCTGCTTGGAACAGGCAACCCTACCAAGTACTTTAATCAGAGCTGTATATGGTGAGCCTGCTATTTGTATTATGCTTTCCAAGTGTGAAAGGCACACTTCTGAAGTCCTGGCATGTGACGAATAAAGCTTTAAATGGCTCATGTTACAGAGAATAATAGAATGCTCTCTCTTGCTGGTGTCTCAGCTTATTCTATCAAGCCTGAACTCCACCAGATGGTGAGGTATCCTACCTTTTGGCTCAGGAATTCTTCATGTTAATATGAATGCATTTAATGTGAGGCTTACTCAGTAGTTACAGACATAAAGGTGCCTGGGCCCCATGCTCCCATCTCTAGAGAACAGGGGCAGGAATAGTGTAAGAGCAGGCTTGGTAAGGAGTCTGGTATTGGTATCCCCTCTGAAGCAAGTTAGTTACTGGAAATGCAAAATATCAAATCAAAAGTGGAATGTGTGGTGGGTAAGTAGTGGCTACTACATCTCTGTGAAGGGGATCTGCTGAGATTGTCATTCACTGACTGGCAAATGTTAGCCACCTACTGGATACAAACTGGCTATTAGTATAAGAATAGTGCGGAGTACTTTGCTGTCAGTGTGGTAGAGCCATCTCCATCCTCCTCCCCCTTCACCAGTAGCGAACCAGTGGCAAAAAAGTTGCTTCCTAGAACGGTCAAGACCCAGACCACTTCTGGTGATTTAAGATACCAAGGGACTTAAGACAAGGCTTGTTACCAGTGGTGTCCTCGCCTAATTCCAACACTTCCTGTTTCAAATGGATGTTGTCCCTTTCATCCAAAATGTTGATGCCATAGAACTGCAGCAACTACACCCCATAACTGTCTACAGTTCAGGGGCAGGTGAAGTTAGGTATCGATTCAGAAAGCACAGTGAGGATGTTACACAATAAAATGATAAATGCAAGACTTCCCACTGAAAAAAGTTTTTTGACAAAGGCCTATGCTATTGCTCCAAAGACAAGAGTAATCTATGTATTAGCCTAGTATGCCAAGAGATTTCTAATGTCACACAGAATAGCCGAGCCCAGAGTACTGGAAGCTCACCAAGCAGCTGAAAGCAAGACTCAGAAGATCACAGGGCAAGCCAAGAGAGGATTGTAGCAGATCATAATTCCCTATCAAAATAGCTAGCATAGATGTTTGACTCCAACTCACTAGCTTTTACTAGCTATGAAACAGCTAGTTTCCAGTACATGTAATACCCAGTTTCACGGCAAGTATAGTGTTGTTGGATGCAGAGAAGAGAGCCCCTACTTTGTTTTCTTTAGCGATGAAGTAGTGGAAATTACATGCCCATTTCAGCAGAAGTTTGTTGGAAATTCAGTGCTTGTTCCCTCTGTCCTTGCTAATGAACTTTTGTGCTCATGGAGTTATTAGCAGTGTAAGCCAATATCTTCTATTTATGCACAGGTCAGGTGCTACGCTCTAGAGCCAGCAAACTTAAGATGAATCATGTTTTTCTACCAATACTGTAACCTCACAGCCTAGAGATCCTGCTAAGGAACAGAAGCTATGCTTCAGGTTTCAGAGTAACAGCTGTGTTAGTCTGTATTCGTAAAAAGAAAAGGAGTACTTGTGGCACCTTAGAGACTAACCAGTTTATTTGAGCATGAGCTTTCGTGAGCTACAGCTCACTTCATCGGATGCATAGCTATGCATCCGATGAAGTGAGCTGTAGCTCACGAAAGCTCATGCTCAAATAAACTGGTTAGTCTCTAAGGTGCCAGAAGCTATGCTTTGTTCTATATCTTTACTTTGGAGGAGGCTGGATTTTGTCTAGTGAAGCCATGTATTAAATGAAGTTCTGATGGAGAGAAACACTTGTCACCATTAAGAAAAGGATTACTAGTGGCACCTTAGAGACTAACCAATTTATTTGAGCATAAGCTTTCGTGAGCTACAGCTATTTCATACAGCTCACGAAAGCTTATGCTCAAATAAATTGGTTAGTCTCTCAGGTGCCACAAGTCCTCCTTTTCTTTTTGCGAATACAGACTAACACGGCTGCTACCCTGAAACTTGTCACCATTCTATCTGACTAGCAGTCAGGCCTGGTTGCAGAAGGCTTAACAGGTGATTTTAAGTTGAGCCACTACTAGTCTTGCTAAAAGAAGGAAAAGCAGCTGATTTGTTTTTTTAATAGAAACTCTATTTCTATGGCAATATAAATAGTAAAGAATAAGTCCCATCAAAGAGATAGTGCCATTATCAAGCATTCTGCCTGATTTTAAAACAAGTAGGGAAAGGTACAGTTTGTAGAGTTAACCATATGGGTTAGATCATACAGTGAGGAAGTTTTTGTACTAGTATCTCAGAAAGCCTCTCAGATGAACACAGCAAGACTATTGATTATTGGATGACTTGCACCTATCGGGTTGTGAGGTAAGATTTTAGAGGCCTATTTGGATTACCTTCTTTTTCCAGCTCTTTACGTATACCTGACATATTTTAACTCAGCCTGGGAGAATTAAAGAAAATGCTTTATACCATTTGATAAATCTGGGGTGCCAAGTTGCTGTCTCATGGTTTAAAGCACTGGCTTCTACTGTTTCTGTAACATCTGCTGCTAAAACTGTCAGCATCAAAATAAAAAATGCAGCTTGTGTGATACAGATCTGAGGATCACAATCCCCAGCTATAAACACTTTAGCAGACCAAACAAAAGGGTTTCATAGCCAGTAGACATTCCCAAGCACTAGTCCTAAATGACCAGAAAAAAAGTTTCAATCCAAGTTAACCTGGTATGGTAAAAGATTCACATTTTCAAGTGTTATGAAAGCAGCACAGGGGTATAACTATTTCCTTGTGTGTGGTAATGCTTGAAGAGGGATGGCCTCCACGCAGCTAGATACTAACTGACCCTTTCTGCACAGCTGGCAATGCTAACAGGACGGGGACAAGCTCACACTGTAAACACCACTAACAGAGACCACCACAACTCCACATCATTTCCTGGTTTTATTTTGTCAAATACTGTTACAGACTTAGGGGACAAAAAAGTGAAACATAAGACTACTAAAGATTAGTCTTCAAACATTGTATCCAATCAGGCTGCCTCTGCCTATGATCTCACCGATGTAAAACCACATCAGCACCTCTGTGGCCACCAAACCGTTCCTCAGAGCTTCCTGAAAGAAAGAAAGCCACAATTTAGAATGTTTGCTGTTGCAGTAACGTCTCCCTTTGCTTTGTCAACCATACACAAAGTTCGGTTGTGATGGCAGGAAAGCCACCCATGTTAATGAGGTAGCATCTTTAGCTAAAGCAAAGAATGCTATTAACAATTTACTCTCCCCCACCCACGCAATCATAGTACATACTAACGTGCGCTCAAGTCTTAACTACAGCTTAGCTGTCAGAGCCCTTCAAAGAGAATACTGTAAAGCATAAATACTGAAACGACCATCCAAGTTTTAGTGCCAAGCAATACACTAGACCTATGAAATAGCTGTTCAGTACTGGTGGGCAGATCTGGTACCTACTGACATTTGAGTCACGTGAATGGATGTTGAAGAAAAGCCGGCTGCCAAAAAAACATCTATGCTCTACTAGAAGTGGTAGGATTAAGAAATGAAAAACTGTTACATTAAAAATGCTATTCAACACTTAACCTACAAATTCTCCAAGTGTTTCACTCCTTAATGACAACAGCTCTATTGGTTTTTAAGCTAGGATGCCAGTGGTTCAATAAGTTCCTGGAAAATATTACCCTGTACACAAAATACCTGCAGCTCTTAACCTGTATCTGCCAGACTCCAGAGAAACATGCAGCAGACGTGCGATGCTTCAGGATCATAAGATCAGACCTCTGCTTTTTAGCTAATTCTGAAGCAAAGACGACCCATTTTTATTTAAAAAGTTATTTTGAAGACTGACACTATATAAATGAACAAGGTTTTCAAAATGCTGGAGGTAACTTCAGGAAGAGAGATTTAAATGTGAAGCGTTAAAGGGGCATCCATCAGAAGACCTGGACTCAGCAATTAAAGAACCAGATCTGCAGGTAATAAGTTCAGAGAACTAGTCTTCATTTTGCACTCCCATTCCTAAGGGAAAGAAGTCTATTACTGAATGACTTTACAGATCAAGAAGGGGGTATTCTAGTTGGAAAAGGGGCCTAGAAATTACTGGTTTGTTGGACCTTGCTTTATTATTTATATTGTAGAAGCGCCTGGAGACTAACCCCATTGTGCAATACAAGAACAAGGGGACATTCAATGAAACTGAAAAGCAGCAAGTTAAAAACTAATTGAGACAGAGCTATTTACATGGGTGACATGAATATTCAAATTTGTAATAGATATTTGCAAGAGTTGGGAAGGGAATAAGGCGCTATCTAAAAACTAAGAGTTAGAAGGCAACTTTCCGTGGGACAGGTTATCACATAGCTACCCAACTCTAGGTTTTTTCACCTTCCTCTTAAGTATCTAGTACTTGTCGCCATCAGCGACAGGATCCTGGACTAGGAGAACTACTGGTCTGACCAGCCTGTCAATGCCCACATTCCTATTAAGGATAGAATATTTTAGGGGAAAAAAATGGATCTATGAGCCAAACCCAGAAGAGAGTTACAGCCCTTAGCACAGGGATTCTCAAACTGGGGGTCGGGACCCCTTAGGGGGTCACGAGGTTATTACATGAGGGGGTCACGAGCTGTCAGCCTCCACCCCAAATCTTGCTTTGCCTCCAGCATTTATAATGGTGTTAGATATATAAACAAGTGTTTTTAATTTATAAGGGGGGTCCACACTCAGAGGCTTACTATGTGAAAGGGGTCACCAGTACAATAGTTTGAGAACCATTGCCTTAGCAGGAACAGAACATAGCCCCACCCCTCCTCTTTGCACTGTAGAAGGTAGCAGTGTTTTAAAACTAGCCTTAAGCTTTTGGTTGTTATTGCAAAGGTCAAGCAGCAATTCCAAACTAGTCAATTATCCAATATCCCTTCATACCACACTACATGTTGGGCTGGCTACGTTGATATTTCTATTAGAAGTGTGACAGTGCATTCAGAAGTCCCTTTGACAATAAGGCAGCTGCCCACACAAAGTGGAAAGATCAACAGCTGGCCATACTAAAATGTGTATAAAAACTCACTAGGGAAAAAGCCACCATGAGGCAGAAGTGATGTTTGTCCAGTCAAACTTTTTTTGTCACAGAATGAGCTCACTGAGAGCACAGGTTCAGCCTGGCTTTATCAACAACTTGTCTACCAAATTAACTGTTCTGTCCAAATAGCAAGCACAAGTCACTTTCTGGGTTGCTTTTTATGCTGCTAGATGTAGCCCAACTAAAAATGTGTTAACCAGCATCGCTGGAGAAACCCCAGGGGAAACATGCTTCTGTTATTCACATCCGTTCTTATTTAGCCTGCAGTTACCTTGACTGTGAGCTGTGCGAGGTGACCAGACTGAAAGCTTTTGACCATAGCTTTCATGCTGTCAATGGCCTTGGGGATCTCAGCGGGGGTTGGAGGAACCAGCTCAACCCTGGCATAGTGCCAAAATGTGGCCAAACGAGGCCTGGAGTAAGTCACAGCAGCTGGAAGAGAAAAATACCAGGATGAATCCACTGGAGGCTAAAAGAAACAGATGTGTGGGCTGGACACAAATATTTATTCATGCATCACATTCATTTCCTGCTTTCACCAAACATGCACCCAGTCTCAAGAGTCAGAGCTGCTCCTTGGTAATGAGCATTTATTTAATTTTTAAAAATACAGCTCTAACCAACCATCCAGTGCTCTGGCTGCCTATTCTGTTAATTAATTAAAAGTCACAATATGAACATGAAGGACTGCCCATAAATATATCCACCACTGCCCAAACCCTCAAACTTAGAAAGGTGAAATAAGTGGATTTAGCCGCAGGCTCAGAAGGTTAACAGATCTGGACTCTGGCCGACCAGGTGTGGGATGATGATTTCAAATATCAAAGACTCCTCACAGAATACCCTGCCAGAAGCTCACTCATTTATATTGAGGAAGTTCTAGCTCAAGCACCTCTTCTGATCTCAACCGTGGCAGCACCTCACAAGGAGAGAGGCAGTCTCACAAGTAACCAGGTCCCAAACCTTTAAGGGTTTTTAGGTGAAAATGAACACCTGGCATTCCACTCCAAGGCTTACTGAAGCCAGGGGAGATGATTGGTCTAATGTGCTCCCAACATCCAAATCTACTTAAGCAGGCTGTATACAGCATTAAAGGTACAGAACATGTGTATCACTAGGAACTCAGCCATTCAAGGAAGCCTGTATGAAAAAGTTTATCATGGATGAACCCAGGTCAGTACCTAGTTCTACCAGCTGGTTGTGAATTGTCAGTCAATTAGCTACAAATTTAAGTTGCCAGATAATGATTAGAAAAAGAAGATAAATATCATCACTGTTCTTTGCCAGCAGAGTGTGTTATGGACTTTAACTAATAAAAATCTTCTAAGGGGACATTTTAGTTGCTCCTATTCTTAAGATGTCATGCCTCAATATTGGAAGCATGAATAATTAGATGTTAGAATTAAACTAGTCAAACCATTTTAATAAGAACGGCCATATCAGGTCAGACCAATGGGCCATCTGGCCCAGTATCCTGTCTCCCGACAGTAACTAATGCCAGGTGCTTCAGAAGGAATGAACTGAACAGGCAATCATCAAGTGATCCCTGTTGTCTACTCCCAGCTTCTGGCACTCAGAGGCCAGGGACACCCAGAGCATGAGGTTGCATCCCTGACCATCTTGGCTAACAGCCATTGATGGGCTTGTTGAAACATGTTTTATTAAGCTTTTCCTAGTTAGGCAGCACAACTACCTCTCCCCAAAAGCTGCAGAAGTGGTAATATGAAAACAATGTTATTGTTTCAATCAATCAGAACTCCTGCAGCATTCTACACCTAAGACAATATCCCTGCATAGGCTGAGAGCGTTTAAACACAAAAGAGTTTAACTACTGACAATTATGTTCTATATGGTGCAAAAGAATTAAACATTAGGTAAACTTCAATCTATGTGGCCTGCAAACTACATCTCTCATACATGTCTCAGTACACACCCTCTCTTTCTACTATTAGGATAATTAACACTGAGGTGGAAATTCTCCAGTCTCTATAATCACAGCTGAATGAAGTCTTTGCTCATGAAGGTGGATTCCATCTTTTGTTTTAGAATAAATGACCTTCAATTCAGCATATGTTTGATAAAAATCAATATTTTTAAATTTACAAAAGCATTCTGAGTGCAATTGGATGCTTGTACATTAGTAATTCAAAGGGGAAACCCACCCTCCAAATTAAACCCAGCATAAAGTGAAAGTCTCAGAAAAAGAGACAGACACTCTGCACTGCACCCAAAAGATCAAAAATTCAGTCTGTTAGACCAACTGAGAAAGTGAATTCCAAAGTCAAGGGCCTTTGCTCCACTGAAAGCCCTTACACCAGATCCCATGCTTTCTTCAACTGCCAGGATAGTTGTTTTGCAGCACGATTTAGAGTATAGCTAAGGTCTTCAAACCTCAAAAGATGTTCAACCTAGAGTCTAGACTATATAGTTTATGCCCTTTACCCTTCAACAGTTAAGTCATTTTCAGTTGTGGATATTGTGAAGTAGTTTGATACTACGCCAACAGAACCACTTATTTTAAACTCACAGAAGTAAAAGAAGTTGTTAATGACAACCTCATATTTAATACCCTTAATATTTCTTGACCCTCAATAGGTCATGCCTTGTCTATTTTTGATTCTTCTTCAAGACACTTCATTTTGCTCTTAGAGATACTGTCCCCAGCTGGACAGGCAGATTGCAATATTTTTAAATGAAAACCTATTACAGAGTAGACCATATCTTTCATATGGAAAAGAATCTCAGATAATATAGGCAAAGCTGCATGGTAATTACAAAGCTCTCACTGGCTGAGATATCTACAAGTGGAAAGAGCCAAAAGTACAAGATAAAGTTGGTATCAAGACTAGCACAGAACAAAAAACAAGAGGAGGAACAGGCAGAATTCTGAAGAGCTGATACAGCTTGTTAGCAAAAACAAAGTTTATATATTTGCTATTAGCAACTCACTATCCTGATTCCCTATTTCATAGCTATCTGTCACATCCATTACGCTCACAGTCCACCACATCCTGCACCACACAGCATTTCCCTTATCACTACATCCTAACATCAAATATCGGAGCCAAAGTTTGCGCACCCTGTACATCTCAGTCTTTGTCTTTAAAGATACAGGTGTAGGGGCGGGGAACAGCAGTTCTAATTTGGTTTTATACTGCTGCTCACCACCACAGCATCTGTGCACCTTACATGTAAAGCTGGTAATAGCAAAATCCATAGTAGACTTAATGGAATCACTGCCATGTTCCCCCCGCCCCCCCCTTTTTTTGGGGGGGCGGGGGGGTTCTGATTGATTTTTATTTTTTTTATTTTATTTTTTTTTTGTTAATTTACTGTTTTGGTTAAAATTGGTTTATTTCAGGTGGTTTGGGATTGGTTGGTTTCTTTTGGGTAGAAGGAGGATGTTGTGAGGATCCATCTTATGGTTGAAAGGCCTGATTTCAGAAAGTATTAAGCACTCACTCCTCTCAGACTTCAGTGAGATTTACAGGTGCTCAGTATATCTGGAAATATGGCTATTAAGCATCTGATCAATTGCCTCTAACCCCTTTCCCCATTACAATTGGAATGCCTTGATAGACATGGGCCTTACATTTAAAAGGCTCATAATAAGCTCGTTTTCTCTCCACCATTTTTGTTTACTTGTCCATGTGATAAAGTATTGAACTGGAAAAGGATACATGGACTCTACTGCATGACCTTTGGAAATCACTTCATATCTGTACCTCAGTTTCATATCACTAAAATAGGAAAAATACCTTCCTTTATAAAGCCCTCTGAGAAATATTAATCTGAAGGGCAGTTATACTTCAAAAAAAATTCTCTTTATCATAGATATAAACTGAAATTGGTCTATGGTTATTCTTCCCCAGCCCTTAGCATTTAGTAACTACTTACTGCAAACTCAGATTTTGTCATCAATAAAATCCTGCAAAATCTTGCAATAGCCAAGTTTCTCGGTTGTTTAGTTTCCCCTTTTCACTGACACTGAACAGTATGATGTAGCCTCTCGCTGTAGCTCACGAAAGCTTGCGCTCAAATACGTTTGTTAGTCTCTAAGGTGCCACAAGTCCTCCTGTTCTTTTAGCTACTTAGTGTTCACTTTAAGCTTTTCTTTTTTTTTTAAAGCTAAAAATATGCGGCTACAAGATACAGAGAGAAAGAAACACTTGGACAATGACAAAAACCCATTTCTTGCAACGGAAGAAAGTAGAAGGAAGTAGAGGCCTCGACCCTCTGACACGGGTGGACCGATCCAGGGACAAAGGCCGCCCGGCCAAGCCTCCCACGGAGCCAGCACCCGGCGATGCGCTCACCGTCTCACGCACACAACTTAGAGCGGGGTCGTGAATTATTTGGCCAAGAAATTTGGGACTTGGCCAAGGTCCAGACTCCAGATAAACCAACCACAGAAAAAGATCATAAGACGCAAACAAGGTTTCAGAGTCCGCCTGGCGGCCTGGCCCGGGCTCCCGGCCGCCCGCCCCCGAGCCAGGCCGCTCCCCGCGCCCCGAGCCGAGGCCACACCGGGTCCCCCCGCGCTGGGCGGGGAGGCCACGTTCACACCGGACTAAGCGGAGCAGCGAGCGCCCCCGCTCGGAAGGGGCAGAGCCGGCCAGGCTGCTACCGCCCGGCCCCGGCCCCGGCCCCGGCCCGCTCTCACCGCTCGCCAGCTGCGGGCCCTTGGTGACGACGCGCTGGATCAGCCTCTGGGCGGCCTGGGCCATGGCGGAACCGGCGCGCGGCAGCTGCAGCGGCCGAAGAAGGAGCCGGAGCCTGAATGTCACCTACAGCAGGACCCCCCAAGGCCCCCTGCGTCAGGGCTGCCCGGGCCGCGCCTAACGTCGCCTCCACTCGCTACGCCCCCAGACGGCCCGTACGCACTCCCAGCCCTGCGGCGGGGGGGGGGGAATCGTCATTTTCTTCCCCCTTCAGCGGCAACATTTTGATCAGGCGCCCGCCAAGGCCACCTATCGGCCATGAACGGCTGCTCACGTGCAACGTAAAGCTGGTCTCTTCGAGGGAGCCAAAGCGGCGCACGCGCAGAAGCCTCCTGCAGAAGCTCCTGTGTCCCTGCCCACGTGCTGGCCCTACCAGCCCTCTCGCTGCAGCCAGCAGGGTTTGGGCTGCCAGCCAGGCCAGCGAGCTAACGCCTGCGGCACGCGGTGCCCTTGGGGCAGCCCCCCCAGGCAGTTTTGCCAGCAGCGAGAAACCCCAGGGAGAGGTTCGCAGTTTGCAAGAAGCAAGTCATGCTGGTATCACTAATACAGGAGTCATTCTGGGAGATGGCTCCTAGTCACACCTCAGAGCCTTCTCTGTGACACTGTATGATTGGCCTTAGAAGGGGCTGGCAGTAGGCTTGCCTTTAGCTTTCAAAAATAGACTTGCCAGAAGTTCTTTTTTTGATGTGTCTACAGCTGGGGAAGTTAATAGGCAGACCACAGGCCAAATCTAATGGACCCCAAAATTTTTTTATTTACTTATTCTGTTATTTTCTCCGGAGTCTGGACATTGACAAAAAAAAAAAACAACTAGCTCCCCCTGGCCTATGGGATATGATTTGTGTGCGTGTCAGCAAAGCCAAAACCTATTAGAAAAAAAAAAAAAACAGTAGGGGAAAAAACCCTCTGCCTTGTGCACTGCCAAAAATGCCACTTCTACAAAATTGCTTGTTGGGTTACAGTTTTGGGATTAGCCTCCAAAACACTTGCCCCCTCTCAAGGGTACTTGAAAAATTTAAGATTAAATCCTACCACTTTCATGATTTAGCACTCTCAGACTCCCCCATTTCTTCCCATTTATGTTCTCAATAGCTCTAAGGCATTTGTAATGAACGTATCACTCCCTGAGCTAGGTAAATGCTACACCATGTTTTGTTTTAGGAAAGAACAATTATAGCAAGTCTCAGTGACCATCTTGGTGAAGTCCTCTGAACTAGAACCCTGTTGCTGGGCTGGAGATAGCCTCCACAAAAATCACATTCCTTATTTTTCTGCCTTGTGCCTGATGCCCTTGATAGCCATCCCTGTAGTACTCCCTCCCTCCCAGCACAAAACCCCCTCTTCCCATAAGCTGAGTAGTAAGCCTACCTCATGCATAAATATAACTAACCAACACACACCTGCCCCTCAAGAATAAAACGTATATATTAAACTATTTAGCCTCAAATTCTGGTATTCCTAGGTTTGCATGAGTGCACATACCTATGACCCTCAGGGAAGGATCCTTATGGTTTAAGGCCTTATCTAGTAGGCTCATTTTAACTGATTCTTTAAGGTAACTTGCACAGTAAGCCCAAGCTTCACTCTTAGTTTTCATTATAAAAATTTCAGCTGTTTCTGCACTTCTTGTTGCAGACATGTCCCCAGTAGAAGGGTATGGTTATGACCAGCTAGGGAAAAATCAGCTTAATAGTTGTATACAACAGCAGAGAAAGTGTCACTTGAGTGAGAGGAGTTATACCTGCCCCAGATCCCCCACTCAGAACAAGCTCATCTTAAGACCAAATATGCACTTCAAAGAAACTTGAAGCTTGACATTTTTATTGATAAAGCATGTGTCTAAGTATATATACACACTGGATACATATTAACATGCACAAAGTACAGTATAAATGTAGGCAGGATTTATAGTGTACTTGTATGAATATGTATACAGTCTATGCACAGACAGTGCCGTTTTCAACAGGCTCTCAAACCTAGCAGATGGTCATTACTAATTAAGGTTAATTTAAATGATGTGGAGACTCAAGGAACCCTAATTAGAGAACAGCTTGTCCTGTGTGTCTGGATATGTTGAGTTCCTGCATGGTTGCCCCTTGAGCAAAACAGCAGGTAACAGATCATTAGCTGTCCCCAACAGCCAAGTGAGAGGCTTTTCTAAAACCAGTATCATGTTTTTCCAGCACGACCTCCCTCGTCCCAGTGAGAGTTTTGTTATAGCAGCGGCTACATCATCCAACTATCCCTAAGAGATTCACATCCAACTTTTATATAATGTTCTAAGTGTTTTGATTTCAGTGCTGCCCCACTGCCATGTACCATGCTGAACACAAACCCTTGTACACAACCAATATTTACAGACAAAATTGCATAAGAGAACCTCTTCCATCCTCACAAGCCTCTAATTTAAGAGCTGCTGTGGACAAAGGTTTTTTTTCACATTAATCATCATATGATAGAACATTACATAGTTTAAACAAGTCTGGAGCTAAAGCAGCAGTAACAGAGAGGAAACAGTCACAAGGAAGAGATTGTTGGTGGTGGCTGACAGCCGCTGAGATGTGTGACATGACAGTCATTAAGAACAGTGAACACTGAAGAACAAACAGAAGAAAATTAACCAGTGGCCAACAGAGCAAGAAGGGACTTAGGATTCCTGGGCTGAGAAACTGTAGTGCAGTTGAGGTTTCTGATATTATTGAGACGTCTTAATGGAAAGAAACAAAAAATAGAAGGGGATAAAAGGCAGGGCCTAAACAAGAGGCTCCCGGTCTAGTGGCAATGCACTAAATGCAATCTTGGGGACAGAGTATATTGTAGCGCTGATTCACAGGTTCTCTGAAGCACCAGCCATTGTCTCTGCAAGGGGACTTCACTCTCTCGCAAACAAATTATTGTTCATTTGTGTCAGGATGTTTTTTCATTTGTTCATTTCAATGTGTCCTCCAGCTGCTCCTTCTGCTTTTTCCTCTCTGCAAGCCACTGCTGGATCTTCTCTTTCAGTTCTGTGTTTGGTCTGATCTGGTCCATAGTGAGGGGGCTCCGATTAAAAGGATCTGTCTGGTCACTATAAGAAAGAGAGGAAAAGTCAAGGAGAGTCATTCTCTGACAGTACTGTCCTATGATTAAAAACTAATGTTATGAAGCCAAGAAACAAGGACCAAAGACTGGCACAGCCCCTGTTCCTTCAAGTGAATCAGACCTGCCTGTGGACAATGAGCCACTAGGTATAATCATTAGGCTTCACCCAAACATCCCCCAGAAGACTGACCCTTCAGAAACGACACCATCATTCACATTCTCAGTGGTACATTTGGGGCTAAAATTTCAAGGAAAGCAGATCAGGTTCACAGTAAGCACAAGTACCAGAGTATACAACAGTGCTTTAGAGAAAACAAACCACAACCCAGATCAGTTAGCAAACCTCTGACTCTTAACACATAGAAGATAATTACTTAGAGACAGACTGAAATGTGCTACTATTTGGATGAAAAAAGCAATCTCATGCTTTATTGGAAGACATTTCTGGATTTTATCTGTACTCACTAAGCTGTCCAACCTATCCACTGACTTTTGAACAAACCAGGGTGAAGAAACACTTGCAGTTTCCCCATTGTTGAAATCACCTTTAAATAAAAGAAAAAGTCTTAATCTCCCCCCCCCCCACACACACACACACTTCAGTCTGTAGGCCTGAAAACCTCTCATGTGCTTTATTCCATCAAAAAACATGAGAAACAGTCTGGTCTGCGCAAATCTGGACATGGATGCAACTTGTAAGTTTCAGAAAGCTGAATTCCACAGGGTCCAGGACACACAAATTACACACAGCTAGATAAATGGTTAGCTTTTGAGAGAAAGATGGATTACAAAGCCAGTTCCAAATATAACAAAGCTAAGAGCCTAGACTCTTGAAATTTGGAAAGGAGACTGTATGCATACATGGGGGATGTCCACTTGGTCTTGCCTGAATCTCTGAGAGCAAAAACACTTACCAACCCCTCCCCAGCAAACCCTTACTGAATCACTAACTCCTCACTCAGACACCATTAACTCTTCTCGAATACCTGAGGAGATGCCTGGCTATAGTTGACCTATCCACGGTGACTCGGGAAGATGGCAGCAGCACAGGGTCAGACATTAAAGTGCTCATGATAGGATCAAGGAATTCATCACATGCATCTGCATAGGTCTCCTCTTCCTGCTGCTGTCGGTCTGCAAGAGACTGGTAGATAGATGCACAGCTATTAACACTAGGTTTTGTGAAGCTTTGTTAAGCAGCTCAAGTTTGCACATTCGCAAAGGAGTAGAGCCTAGCAATGCAGAAAGTCTGGCACTACTTCTCACTTGCGAAGTACTTGGCAGAATGTGTCCATGAACATAACTGGATGCTCTATCAAACCTTTTGGTTTATATCCAGAGCTCAGATATCAGCATGGCTAAGAAACTGCAGGAACCCAGAAGACACAACACAGCTGTGGCATGCAAATAAACACTGGGCACACAGCTTTGCTTCGCAAACTCCTGAAGTCTAATGGTTCTTTAATTTGCATAGTTACAGTTGTTAAAGTATTATCAAAATGTAAATCAGTTCCTGGTTTCAGTTTCAGACACAGCAAAAGCATCAAGAATATAACTATCTATCTATTGGAAGACAGGAGTTACCAGCTTTCCCTTAGCTGGACAGAAGCTTCTTAGGGCAAAATCGGGGGTGGAAGCTTTAGAAGGAGCACAGCCATTGCTACTGACCAGCATCATAGTTGGAAGAGCATGGCTATCACTACTGAGCAGCATCATGGTTGTAACTTTCCACCAAAACCTGCACTGATGCGGAGACTGACTAGCTCTGAGGGGGTTTCCAGAAGCTGTTACAGCATACTGTCTTGTCTAGGTAGACTAACCTCTTACAAGCCAATAAAAGACGATCCCTGATGCAAAAACACCATGCATGTTTACAAAGCTATGTACACATATTACAAGCAGGGATGGTATTCTTAACCTATTGTTCAAGTTGCCCAACACTTCACATAGTAAGACCCTGTTTACACTGTTTATAACTTTGCCAATCTTGAACTGTTTGGGCTGGAATTTTACATGGCAGGTGTCTGCCTCAGGCTTAATTTTTTTGGAGAATTTCAGCCAAAATGGCTCAGCCATCTCCAAGGATGAGGCTAGAAAAATAAGTTGTTATGCCCCTGTTAAAATATTCTGGCAAGCTTTTCTTTGAAAAGCTCTAGCACCACCACACTTTGGAGATGGGACTTGAAATTTGGCAGGGGGCTGGCCTGTGTATCAGCGAGATGCCTTTTGCCATCCTTGTGAGAATCTGCGCACATTTGACCTTGGGGAAAAATTGCAGTTTACATATGCTCATTAGAGACTTCTTAGATATTAGCACCTAAATTCCCAGAAGATTCTGTCTGCACTGGACATGCTACAGCCTGGATCTGAGCAGGAATTTACCCAAAACTGGGGCTAAAAATTGCTGTGTAGACATTGAGGCTCAGGCTGGAGCCCAAGCTTTGGGACCCTCCCGCTCGCCAGGTCCCAGAGCTTGGGCTCCAGCCCAAGCCCGAAAGTCTGCACAATGATTTTTCAGCTCTGCGAGCCTAAGTCTGCTGACCCCAGCCAGACGTGTGCCTTTTATCCCTGTGTAGACATAGTCTCAATGACCCTGCTGCTACTGCCGCCCAGGCAGTGAGTAAGAGGAAGCTGCTTAGTCTGCATGCAGAGGGGGACAAGAGATGGACCCTGTAGAGGTGGGGGAAGCAGACTGGCACAAGGAGGATGGGGAGACAGACTGGAGGGGAGAGGGAAGCTGGGAGTCAGGGTGTGGGAGGAGACAAGGACTGGCTGAGCAAGGGGACTGGAAACCAATGGATGGGGGAACAGGAGATAAACTGACAAGAAGCCAGGATGCACCGTGGTGGGGGAGAAGTGGGACTGCCAGGGCAAAGAAACTGGGAAATGGAGTCCTGGGACAGAACGACACTGGGAATGGATGAGGAGCCCAGGGAGGTATAGTGGGACTGGGAGCCAGAGTGAGACTGAAGAATGTGAGTGGGTGTTGGGGGGTGGGGGTGGGGGGAGAACAACAATTGAAGGCCACGGGAGAAGGAGAGAGATAAATCAGATAAGGAGCTGAGGAGCAAATTCAAGAACTTTCATAGTAAAATATTAATAGAGAACTCTGCTTAGAGGGACCATCGATAAATGGATGAAATCACCAACACTGTCCTCCTCCCCTCTTACTCCTCTCACCTTGATCCGCTCAGCCAGGTTACTGAAAGCCACTATCATGTTGCCAGGCTTATTGATTTTCTTTAGGACTCTGACCGTCTGAGCGAACAGTGTCGGCGAATAGGAGCGCCCATCCTTGGGCACCGTGGCACAGAAATTCTCTTCATCGCTGAAGCACAATTGCAAAAAGAAAGAGAACGTAAGAGTTGACATTTGTGAAAAAGGAGTGATTGATTTGCTAGGCTACAGAAACATCAACCCGCACAACAACTGAATTACTTCAGTAAACATATACAGGAGATGGCAAAGTGAAAGAAAGACTCCTCTCCATAACAGCTAAGTCTTTTCTTCTAGCTGGTCTCCACACTGGGATAGGTTTTACAATAGCTACAACAATATTTAAACTCTGCTACTGCTGCCAGGGTTGTAGGTGTTTTCCCTTGCTAGCATGGATCATTTGGGGGTGGGTGTTTTAAATATAAAATGTGTTATATCCTACCAGGGACAAGAAGCCAGTGTATAGCATAGCTTGGCTACCATGATTTTCAAAAAAAAAAAAAAAAAAAAGACATACATACATTTTCACAACATACAAAACCACCACACAACACACTGGCCAGGGGATTGTGAGAGAACTCTGCTAACCACCACCATGTTTAAACACGATCACAGCTTGCAGAGTTCAGCTCCCAATGTAAACAGAACTACATATATCACATGAAATGGCATTATACCTGCCAGATTTCCTACAGAAAAGTCTGCTATACTTAATATACAGACTCTCCATTATTTGGAGTCCCTCTTTAAAGCCTTAAACATTTATTTGCTCAGATGAGGGGTGATGGTTTAAAAACAAGTTTTAGAACCCAAAATAATTTCCGGTTGGATTTATGCTGACTGCAGTCAACTCAGGATAGAATTTGGCCCTCTGCAGCGTCCTGCTAATGGAATTACCGGGATAAATACCCAGAAATAATTTTTCTTTGCCACCGCACAACATGAATCCATTCTGTAACAGGGGTCCTATTTCTCCAGGACTGCTGCCCCCCTGCAGCTTCTCACACCCTCACATACCCAAGGTTTAAGTAGATGTTGCAGATGTCGGAAACGAGCTGCTGAGGTTTGAAGTCAAACTCGCTGAAATCCTTGACTTTCAACGCTCCCATTTTAGGACCAACCAGGTGCTGCAGGAAGTAGTTCAGCATGGAGATGATGCGCTCAGCAAGGAAAGGGTGCACAAACAAGGACTTAATCTCTGGAACAGAAGCCAACAGCTCTCTGAGCATCAGAATAAATCAGCCCTTCTGCACCAGCCCCTTAAACCAGGCAAAGCTCCCCCAACCACTGCCACTCTCCGATTCCCAGCCAGAAGGATTTGCTGTCCATACCTGAGGTCAGAAAGGCCAGGGTTCCGATGGTTTCATTGGACATGATGTTGTGGAAGCGAGCCAGCTGACCAAACATTTGCAGACTGGACTCCTTCTCCCGACGAGCCTCCTGGGACAGGTTGTCCCACTCACCACGGTCCTTCTCTATCTGCTGAACTTTTATTTTACTAAGGTACTGTAAAGATAAAGCAGAGGAAGTGAGCTATGGTCTGCTTAGTAAACCTGGCAAGCTCAGAATGCTTTCATCTCCTCTCAGATGGGAAATCATTCCATGAGTTCAGTAGGTCTCGGGAAGTCTCCTAGAAGGCAGACATGCACATCAGAGAAACATCACTACAAAATTGGCAACCCCAGGAAAGAGGACCTGGGTTGAATTGGACCATGGGGGCACTCCTCTCTTTCCTTGAGGGTAGGCTGAAGCCCCTTGACAGAGCAGTTTGGGGGAAGCCTTAACTACTGCTGCCTGTGATCAATGTGGTTTGTAGATAAACAGAGGGTTTAAGTCTCTGGTACTTTCAGTTGGGTATTTGTCACCAACACCAATTACACAAATAAATCAAAACCAAGAAAGGAAATAAATTAGCCCAGGGTATCAGTTGAAGTTCTGGGTGCCAGGCATAACAGAACTGAAATTTCCAGACTGGGCCTCTCCTTTGCCAGGTCAGCACAAGTTCTCACGAGCTTCCTACTACGAGCAGAAGTGCTGACCGATAGATTCCAAAGAGAGTTTAGTTCACTGTGGCTGAACAAGACAGCAGCAACAATTACATGGGGCCTCAAAAAGGATCAGGGAAACTAGGAGAGAAAAACTGGTAGGTGCGTGGAGAAGGATTGAGTAAAGAGTGAAGCAGATTAATCAAGGATTTCATTTTTGGGGGTTAAATAAGATTCAGCCATAACATGGAAGTAACTTTTAAGTTTCTTCGCAGCTGTGGATCTCTTTGTATTCCCAGTAGTGAACCTCACACAGCAGGGTTCCAGGTCACAACAAGTCCCACAGCAAGCCAACTCTGCAATGACAGGAGCTCTTCTCTCTTAGTTTACACAAGGCTCCCATGGCCACATATGTTTAAACAAACGAAAACACAGAACATTCATTTAAACCACAAGCAACATTAGGAAGAACCTATAAACATTCAAACAGGCCTACGCTGCCTGACTCATCTGCTAATCCCCAGGCCCACACTTCCACCACGGGACATACAGCTGAACTCTCCAAACAAAGGGTCCTTTTTATAGTAGCAAGAAGCAGCTCCAAAAGGTGTGGTTAGAAAATAATCACACGCTGGGGACAAAAGTTCATCTGGGTCTGATGCCTTGTAAGCCCAAAGGACAAGGCTGTCTTGAGACAGCAGCACCTGTTAAGATAATAAGGCTTTTGCAAAGGAAGCCAGAAGGATTTGGTAATCACAAACTGCTTATGCTCAAATAAATTTTTTAGTCTCTAAGGTGCCACAAGTACTCCTTTTCTTTTTGCAAACTGCAAGAAGACTCATGTGAGCCAGTTATAGTTCAGATACGCAAAAGGCAGACTTCCTCACGACTGTGCCAATATACTTCAGTCCTGACCTGAAAAACCTTCTTTTGCTTTGGCTTCCTCCCTCCCTCCAGCCTCACCAACCCAATACTGATCTTGGTCTGCAAGAGCCCTGGGGTTCTAGTCCCAGGTCCCAACACAGTTCTGCCAATGTCCTTCGATCATGCCCTCCAGCACCTCTCATTATTCCACCTCTTGGTTTCTCCTGAGCAGATGATCAATGCAGCTGAACTCTGCCAAACTGCTTGGAGAGCATCTGATGTAGACAGACATCACTAGGAGCTAGGATGAGCCTAATTTCACTTGCGATATAGGTCTGGTATTTTAATCAGCCATCTCAAATACAAGAGCTGTGCCTGCTTCCGGTGTCACAGCTAGAGCGCCTTCCAAGCCCTACCTGTATGGCTTCATCCAACAGGAAAATGGCATCGTTCATGAGCAAGTTAAGGAAGCGTAGGAAGAGAGGAGGGTTCATTGCCTCTAGGTTTTTCGAGGCATAATCAGCCAGACCCTACAAGTCACACACAGAAATGATGAGTTAATGCTCCACCACAGTTCAAACTTAAGGACACAACTCAACACTTGATACAGCACTGTACAAACCAAACAAACTACTGATGTGTTTATCTTAGCTTACCTTTATACTTTGCCGGTATGAATCTGTCCCCCACATGTACCTGAGAATGGGATACATGGGTCGACGATAGTTAAACTTCTGCTCAAACTGATGGGGATCCCCTAAAAAAAAGCAAAAGGGAGAGGAAGTTTCAATTCAGCAGCAAGCATTGGCACTGTATTTTTAACCTCTCTACAGTTCACACTTAGCATCAGGCCACCGGAGAGCAACACTTGCTCACTTCCTTGAGAAAACTCAAAAGCTGACTTCACAGTGCACCGTGCTCAGCATGGAATAACTTTCACAGCAAGTTCCTGAAACACAGCCAAAGTCAGGAAGCAAGAGCCAATTAAATGCTACTTTCAAATATAAACTTGCCATCATCACTGGACTCATTGTTGCCTAATCTTTTCTTGCTATGCAGCTCCAATATTGTATAAGCTTCACAGAGCCCAGGGACTTTATCTTATACAGACTTTACATGCACTTGGAGAATTTTACCCAACTAAGGCAACCAGTCTGGCTCAGTCTGGGGAAGATGACAGGACTCTGTGACATCTGAGAGGTTCCTGTACTATTTTAAAGGAATTGTTAAACTCCAGGGGAGATAAACGGCCCTGATTTTCAGGCCTGTTTACCTCAAAGAAACAGGAAAGAGGCCAACGCTAGAGCCTTTGAAAGTAAGACAGACTTTTAAAAAGTGACTGATACATCAGATGCTTTTGCTCCATTTTCCCTTAGAATAAGCATCCCAGTTATTCTAGCGTATGCTGTAGCCCATGAAAGCTTATGTTCAAATAAATTTGTTAGTCTCTAAGGTGCCACAAGTACTCCTGTTCTTCATCCCAGTTAATAACAGCAGCTTGGGAGTTCACTGGGTTTGTGTTGTAGAAACCACTTCCCTGGCAATGGTTTGCAATAGCACAGGTGCTGACTGTCAGCTCACAGGAAGCAACCAAGTTGAAGCACTCAGCATCAATCATCCCCCAGCAGACAAAGGGCTCGATCCTGTTCCAATGGACATCAGTAGCAAGGCTATCACTGATTTCACTGGGAGCTGGATTAACCATTAAGCATGTAAGGCAAACAGTGCTGATTCACTCTACTGAGCTGCTGGATACCTCTTAGGGATGAGGACTCTGAATAAATGATAATTCCGTTAGAGCACAATGTCAGGGTACACAATTAGTGTGCAAGGGCCAGTGGAATGCAGAGTCCCAGGTCCAGGAAGCAGGGGCCAGAAATGCTGTGGAGGCAGCATACTTAGACTCTGGTTGCGAGAGGAAGGGGGAGCACCTCTCTCTGCACCCTAGTGACTCTCCCTCTCTGATGGAGGTGATCGAGCGGGAGAAGAGAATCCTGGCTAGGACGGTGGCTGGGATGTAGGGCAGTCAGAATACAAATGTGTCTAGGAGGGGCCTCTGAGAAAAGCCACCTATGGATGGTCTGTGAGCATGGAAATGTGCTTGTTTCCCCCTCAGCTGAACAGGCTCATGCTGAAACCAGTGTGAGTTTTGCTGTCTTCAATAGGAGCAGGATGGAACCCCTAGTGGGCACAGCTAGATAAGTATGTTAATAGACCTGATTAGACCATGAAATGTAGCTTTCCAGAGCATCTATTTTCCTGATATGTTGCAGTTTTGCACGTATCAGCAATCCAAAATAGCTGCATTTTTGCTAAAATGCCATCTGCCTAATGGATTTGACCAAGCCTGAATAGATTAGGTTTGGTGCACCACTGTCAATAGAACAAGGTACGTCAAAGCCTGCAGACATCCTCCCACAGATTCTTCTCAGGGTTAGAGACAAACCCCTCCCCTTCCCTGTTTACCTGTAAACTCAATATCCACAAAGACCTTGATGAGTGCCTCTGCAAGATGGGCAGCGTGCTGGTAGGAGCAGAACACTCGCTCGCGATGGAACATGCTGGAGACAAGCGGGTTCTGGACTGGATCTAAGTGAGGCATCACTGCTTCCAGCACTTCTGCCAGCTTGGCTCGCAGGTGAGGATTCTTCATCCTGGGAAAGAAAAACAGATATAATAGGGCAGGTTAGAGCAAACTGCTCTCTTTGACTGACCAAAGAGAATCCCAAAGATTGTGGCCATCCACATGGGGCAGGACTGGCTAACACCACTACACTTGTGCAGCCAAACTTCTGACATAACTGAAAGCATCTGACCTATCACTTGCATTCCTAACAGCATGCCATGGTCGTTCTCAGTAACTAGGGGTTAAACCTCAGACAGAAAGGTTACAAAGGGAGTGAAGGTTGAAGCTTTTGGCCTCATCCCTCCTAGAACATTCTCTCAGTGATGCATACAACTGCACGTTTGTGCTTGCTCATCAGTTGTGGCTCTTCTGCCCTAGCCCAAATGTATTTTGGTGGCAAACATTCTGCTATATCAGCTATGTGCTGAACCTGTCTAATGCCTCTGTCTCCTATTTACAGAACAGCAGAAGTACTTTGAACTTACAGAGTGCTCTTACGAATATATCAGAGCATTCAGCAAGGGTGGGTAAGCATTATTGTCCCCATTATAGAGGTGGGGCACAGGGGTTTAGTGACCTGTCCAAAACTGCAGAGTGAGTCAGGGAAAGAAGTGGGAACAGACCCCAGGTCTCCCAACTCCCATGCTGGGCAGTTGCAAATAGCATCCCAAGGAGAAGATGGAGTTTACCTGCTCCTGTTGTTCCCGTGAAAAAATTATGCACACACAAATATTAACAAATGAATAGCATGACCACAGTGTACACAATGATACCTTACCACAAGGATCAATAATGCTGGTCATAATTTTGTTCAGTGCTAAGGCAACAAGCACCAAGGCAACAGATGTTTCAGAAACAACTAAGATAGACCAATCTAGACAACCCGTTTTGATCATTAGCAAAACATCCAATTGCATAAAACAGGAAATTTCCCAAATCAGACATGAACATAAAGCAAAATCTCCTTTTTTCAAAGACAGCACAAGTTCTACTGGGTACGTGGGGCCTGGTTTGCAAAAGTGCCAAGCACCTGCAGCTCCCAGTGACTTAACCTGGAATTGCAAGTGCTCATTTCTGAACATCTGTCCCCTAGTGCCCCAGCAGGTCACTAAGGTTATAACTCTAACTGGCCTGGCCCTTAGTTGTAACGTTCTTTACCTGCAGCTGAACAGCAACAAAAAGGTGCAAAATTATTTCCTGTCTTTGGAAATAAAAGTCTGGTTTGAAATTTCTTTCAGTCTGACCCTTATAATCAAAAGCCCCAGTGATCAGTGTAAATGAGGGGCAAACACATTAGCACCAACGGATTCTGGGACGTAATTTTTGATCCATAGCCAAACAAACAGTCACAAGTGGTGCTCACTAAGACCAAGTTCCGCTTTACACACACAATACCCATTTGTTTCCTTGTCTGAGGCACCATGGTAGTAGTAGAACAACAAAAGGAAGTATTTTTCAGGTGCTTTTCCAATAGACGAGGTCAGCACATCTCCATCTGTTACATGTAAACACACTATTGTACACACACTCACTTGCTTCTGCAGCAGTGATAAACCAGACTACCTCTCCTGATGCCCCACCACTCTTCCCTACAACTGTAAATGCTGTCAAAATCCCTTTCTTTTTTTGACACAAATATTCAAAACCCGGTTGTGAAAACAATTTTGGGGGACGCACTTCAGCTTCCTCCTTCAGGGGACACATGGGGAAGACTGGGGAATAACATTTAATGGAAATGCAAGTGCCAGGCATTCCATTGTTATTTGAAGTTCACTAACAACCAGTTGTAACTAGCTAGGCTCCCAACATTACAGTTATTTGGCTTTAACAAGGAACTAGATGCTGAACTCCCATTTGTGTCTTACATGAAGTCCAAGTGCTTTGGGGTAAACTTCTTTGCTTATTATGCCTCTCATGGGTGGAATTCTTGGCTATCCCCCAGTAGATCAGCTGAGTCATTAACGTTTACATCAAACCTCAAGACACCCCTTATGATTTTTACTTGTTTGTCTCTCTCTGGATGCTCTGCAGTAAGTGTAAAAGGACAAAGGGCTGGAAACTTATCTACCTCTCTACATCACCCGTGAAAACAGTAACAAAGTGAAAGACGTGCTCCAGAGAGTCTGCAGAAGTCTCCAAGATGTCATCAGCAAAACGCCGCAGGAAAATGAAGAAATCACCCAAATTATCAGCAAAGAATTCTGTGAACAGAAGTCATAAGTATTAGTGTCTCCTTAGGAAGTTCCTTCAGGCACTCTTTTCTATCCTTCCCTGTACGATTCTTCCCAGTGCTTCTAAATGGTGATTAAAATTAACATGGCTGTTTAATGCCAATGAACAAATGAAGCAATTATTGAGGGTGCCAGCACAGCCTGTAAAAACTGTATCCCTAGACCTAACAGGAACAGCTTGCATTGACCAAAAAATACAATTCTAAAGAATCCTCAAATTGATACAATTTACTGTACATGGAGATCACTTCATCCCACCATGGAGGCAAGTTACCTTTGGGGGTGAAACTTGGCAGCTATTTAGCAGTACATAACAATAAACCACATCTGAAGGATCCATATCCAATTGAAATTGCAGGGGGAATGTTAGATGAGTAATTACATTCTGCCTAAACTGGAACTTGGCAGGACATTGGGACTGGACACTTCAGTTCCTACAGAAAGCGCCTGATACTTTTAAAAGGGGCCAGAACCTTAGTTTGTCTCATCTGAAAGACAGCACTTCCACCAGTACAGTGACTCCTGTCAACAAACATGGGTGTTGGCTCAGAGCTGACACAGAACAGTGCTCTCTACTGGATCACCAACGTAACATCACTTCCTGGAAAATTCAGAATTTCCATGGACAATTCCCATGCCAGCACACATCCAGCCCCAACCTGGCTTAGCTTGCACAATCTGTTCAGAATCACAAGTTTATACTATCAGTCATTTCTCTGATGCTTATCAATTTGTCATCTGTGCTCTTGAAATTTTGGAGCAGAACTTCACATTGTTTCTGTACAGGTCCTACAGCCCTGATTTTGCAAGGTGTTGAGTTCCTGCAAAATGCAGGTGCTCAGCACCTCTGAAAGAGTCAGGCCATACACTGTATACATAATGCAAACTGAAAAGGATACTAAAGTAATTTTAAGGTGAGAAGTTGCTTGGCCCTCTGCCTTGAAAGGTGCATTTGTCTTAATGAAAAGCAGTGATCCTGAGTGATCTCATTCACCTGGTACGTAAGCCAGTGCACTGTGCTCCACCTCTGACAAAGGGAAAGTCAGGTCTATAAGCTCAGTCCCTCGATTTCCTACAGCCAGCTGGACCAGGAGAACTGCCATGGACACCTGCAAATTCAGGCAGTTCTGTAGCATTTGTGGCTCAGTCACGGATGTTTTGGTGGAGAGATAGACAGTCATCAGGCGTTCAAACTGCTCCCGCAGACTGTCTGTTGCAGGGCTAGAACTTTGTTGAGCCTCTCGCCAGGCTACTTGCAGCCGGTGAAGGCTTTGGTTTATCTTTACCATCTGATCATGCAACCTGCCCACAAAACAAAAATGAGAATACCAGAGACTAGATGAAAATCTATTTAGTACAGATTGCCCACATAAATGTGCACCCACTTTTACCCTGCTTGTGTAATACTGAGGGATGTTGTGCAGCTGGCAGAAGCAGCTGAGAGGGCAGGAAAAAGCAGGGCACAGTACCAGCTTTAGAAACTGCTCCATTCCATCTGAATAAGCAGAAAGAAGGTTGTGACTGAGTGAGCATTATTTTAATCCACCGTCCTCAAATTATCCCCCATGAATAATCCTGTCTGGTGGTCTGCCGAATGGAATACTATCAGAATCACACAGTGAGAGACTGGGAGGGTTCAGTTCCAGAAAAGGGGCTCTCTTACAATCTGGTCTGCAGAATGAAAAATCTGGTGATCCACCAGTGCTAACTGCACCAGACGGCTAGCTTGGCCTATGCAGTTGTAAATCCACAGGATTACCAAAATCAGGGATTTTCTAGGTAATGTGGTGATGTTGCCTTGCATACATTTTCAATTTCCCAGCAACAAAGCTATTTGCATAACTTTTTCGGCTATTTCTATATTTAGAAAATAAACCACACAGAAGGTGAGTATGCTCGGATCATTAGTGACCTCACAGTATCCCAGCAACAATTCACAGAGGGAGGCTAAGGGAATAGTACATTTTAGTGTCCAGCAGACCACTTCCTGAGAAGAGCAGCCAGTTATCTTCCTAAACTGCTTAAAATGAAACCCACTCACTATGGCAGTTCAAATATTCCACAGAGTACAAGTATCCTGAGACTGTGACGATGTCCAGAACAGGAGACATGGGCCTTTTCTCTTCTAGGGAAAGATCAGCAGCTAAATGAAAACCGCAATGAAAGGTAACAAGCCCATGAACCAGACATTATCAAAGTCAAACCAGGGGTCCAACTCTTCAGTCATCCCAAAGATAATGCCTGGTTCACGGGCTTGTTAGCTTGTATTTGAGCACAGGTGAAATAAACCCCTGATTTTTTATCTGAATTTTTATTTATCGTCTGGAGCTCAGGTGTCATCAGCACAGTCAGAAGAACAGGCATAACAGCACTGGGCCTCTGAGATACTGGGAGGATACTCCCTGTTCAGGAGTATTTCTGACTGGTGACTTTATTTATTTATTTATTAAATATTGAATGGATACAAGTGGTACTAAAAACACACATTTCCCTTATGATTTTAGCATTCTTCTGTTATTTGAGAACACCAGATCTTACCTGAGCCTAGGCAAAACAATCTCTCCCACAAGCCTGCAGACACCCCGGTTTAAAATATAATCCATAAGAAATAAAGGTTTGTGTGGCACTTTCCCTGTTATCAACACTGTTTATAACCACCGCTTCCTGGACTTATAAGGCTAGTAGTGGAGTTACCTGTGAAATCCTAAATGGAGCGTATACTGTGTCAGGACTAAGTTCTCGGTCACCAGATTGTAGCTGTGGGCAAACTCTGGCTCCTTCTCAGTCACAGCTGGAATCAAACATGTTTCTTTTTCCAACCCTTAAAGAAATTAAAAGCACCAGTGAGTTAACCCTGCCCCGCTGGGTCTGGGAAGGGGACTTCAGCACAGTCAGAAAGACCTGACTTGGTGTGGGTGATATTTTAACTTTTTTCAGCTTCTCCTTTACTCCTTCCCCACTGCCCAGCTAATCTGTTGCCTCTTTTTCCTCCTGGAGAGGCATGAGGTATAGTGTTGTAGGGAAGACTGAATCCAGATGGAAGCAAATGCAACACAAGGTGAGCATAACATTTCTAGCATACCTACCTTTCATATGCACGTTCTTACTTCTCCTCTCCTCTTCATTCAGCTCTTTCAGGGCACAGTAGGTGGGATCGAAGGTGAGAAGTCTAGGAGATCTAGGTTTACAGAATGGCTGGCACAGTTTCAGGAGGGCAGCTCCTAGATTCATAAAGAAGGCATCTGAGGCATACATCTGGAAGAAGATCTCTGGCATCTGGTTAGCCCAGATTTTTGTACGGCCTGCATTGGCATGGAGACAGTTTCCAAGCCAGGAAAGAATCCTGTGTTTGGTCTCTGGAGACAGCTGTAACAGGTTCTTCAGCATCTGGTAGATTTTCTCATGGAACTGAGCCATAAACTGTTACAAAAAAATAAAAATAAAATAAAATAAACCCAATCCATCACTGAAGGCATTTTTGAAAAAGGCCCATTTCACTTGCACTTTCCAAGGTTGGTCTGAGAGTCCACAGGTCATCCTAATCTTCTGGAAAGTCACTTAGGGCCTGCTTACCCTGCCTCTGGGAGCTAGCCTCCCAGCCTGGCTAGACAGACTCATGGGAGCTCTGCTCCAGCTAGCAGGCTAAAAATAGCAGTGTGGGACATGGCTGCCTGGGCAGTGACGTGGACTAGCAGCCCAAGTCCAAACCTGCCTGCCCCCTGGGTCCGAGCTCAGGTGGCTAGCCTGAGTTGTGGGTTCACATGACTATTTTTAGTGTGCTAGCTCGAGGGAAGTTAGTGCGAGTCTGCTGACCCCACGCTGGGAAGCATGCTCCCAGCTGGAGTGCAGATATACCCATAGGTGCTTAGGTATAGCTCCCACGCCCCCTTACCAGTGTCTCCTGTCAGAAACAACATGTGATGAACAGCAAAAAGGAAGGATGACACTTTAAGAGATATAACGAATTGTTTCAATGGAAAGTAAAACCAAAATTCTTCACAGGTCACTGGGTGGAAAGATGGTCTTGTGGTAGGGCACGTGACTGGGAGCCAGGTGATCTGGGTTCTGCTCCTGGATCTGCCAGGCTCTCGATGGGGAACCTTTGTGATTGAGTTTTCTCACCTGCAGAACAGGGATTACAGCTATTTTCCAGGGTTTGTGATGCTTCATTCATAAATGTCTAGAAAGTTCTTTAAGATTTTGCACTTCTGCAGCACCTTCCATCTGAGCAATCCAAAGCATTTTACCCACTTCTATGGAGTTATTCTCCCAACACCCCGTGAGGCCTGTGCTATCCTCATTGTACAGGTGGGAAACAGCATCACAGCACACAGAGGTGGAGTGACTTGCCAAGGTCATACAGCCACCCTGTGGCAGAGCCTGGAATAGAACCCAGATCTTCTGAGCACAAGTCATACACTTGTAACCCATTACAAGGCTTCCTTTCCTTAGGAACACACACTGTGGTTCAGTATTAGATAGTGGCACTGATACACTTCAGCTTGACCTGATGAATGTTGGACTCCTGCACTTTGATCTCTTGTGGACTGGATCGAGATGGATTCAGAAAGTAACCATGATTCTCCACTACGCCTGGGGTCTTTAGCAAGCAGGAGATGCTCAAGATGACTCCTAGCAGGGTCTTCTGATACATCTGCCCATTGGTGGGGTCCTTTGGTTGAATGTAGTCTACAAAAACCTAAAGAGACAGAAAATGTGCATGCTATTGTTCATAAAAGTATGAAAAGAACCTGTTGATTTGGGAGTGGTCAGAGAACAGTAGTAGCAGCAGCTTGTTAGAGAAGGAATGTGGGAACAAATTGGTAGAATCTCCTTCCTTGGAAGTTTTTAAGGTCAGGCTTGACAAAGCCCTGGCTGGGATGATTTGATTGGGGATTGGTCCTGCTTTGAGCAGGGGGTTGGACTAGATGACCTCCTGAGGTCCCTTCCAACCCTGATATTCTATGATTCTATGAAATTATTTCACTCTCTTTTTTTTTTTTATCAGAGGATAAAGATGAATACATAATTTGTGACTCACGTAGCATGCTGCATGCAGCCAATACACAATCTCTTTACTACAGCTGGAATGCATGGATCATAGCAACACACTTTACTGAGAGTGCACATTCACCAGAGCAGAATGTGAGCCTGGCACATATCCAGCCTGTCATTTAGTAACAAAGCCAAAGCAAAAGCCATTAGCCATTGCATAGGAAGGTACATCTATATCAGACCCAGCAGCCTGTGGACGTATTCAGTTGCTCTCCTTGTTGGCAAGCTCATCAGCAAGGCTAAGGGTCAAAGTGCCACAGAAAGTGAATTACTCTCTTATGTAGAAGTAGTCTTTCTGGGTAATGGCAGAGGCATATTAGTGGGATAGTGTAGACGGAATTTGCCCTGCTGCTGCCAATGTAGCACTTTTCCAGTGGACAGCTGGCACTGTTCACCAGCACTAACACACACTTACCTGTGCTATATTTTTCTGTCTGGTGAAATAGAGGAGCATATCCAGATATGTGTACAGCAGGATCTGACAAAGGTCCAGATCTTTGATTCTGCCCAACAGAATATCAAACACAGGAACCATGACCTCCCCAAATGTCCGTACTTCCTCATCCATCGTCAAGGCTTCTATGACCTCCTCAAGAAACTCAGTCACATCTTCAAAGTCTAATAAAAGAAGCAAAGGGTGGGGGTAGAAAAACATTTAACAGAAATATTCAAAGTATTTTTAGTGGCTTCAGCCCACTAACACTTCAGGCTCATCTCATTATATAATCCCTCACCATCAGCCAATTAGGTAACACCACATTGTCAAATACCAGCCATAGCAGGATGGCAGGTCATACGTACAGCAAGTTGTGGGGGGCTGCATGGGTTAGCTCATGCTTTAGCAATTCCATATCTAGAGACTCCTGAGATACGGACTACTTAGCGATACATTAAATCAAGAGACAAGTTTTGCCAACACATTTTAAGTTGGACCAATTGTGCTTGACAAGAACATTAGAAACATTCTTATCACTAGATACATTTTCCTCCTGCCAAGTGGACATAGTTGTGTTTTCACATGGGATAAGGACACTAAATAAAGGTACCTGAACTTGCCGATAGATTTTAAAAAGGGGGTCTCAGTATTTTATTCTGCAGAATACTCTGTTAGAGAGGGAGAGACTCCCATAGACCAGTTCTCCTCCCAGCACCAATCCCATAAATATTCAGTGGACCCCAGGATGGGCCCTGTGTGACTGGTATCCATGGACTGCACTTTGGCCCAAAGTGTTAACTTCTCTAGTGACACAGAAAACCAAGAAAGCAGACAGCAATTTCCCCTACACTTTGTGTTGAAAAGAACTGAGCTGTTCACAGGCTCCATCCTATTTCTGGCTCTACTCCCTCCCGTTCAAAAGTTATTTTAAACTCTAGCGATTGACTTATTAGTTAAGGTTCCTGACATGGTCAGATGCTCCTCTTCCAAGATGTCTAAAGAGCTTATTCTTATTTCTTGCCCCTTAGGTAACTTATAAGTTTGGATTTTAATTTGTACATTATATGAGATTTGTTATTTATAGTAGGTGAAATGCTGGCTCCATTCAAGTCAATAGCTAAACTCCCTTCGATTTCAAGGGCACCAGTATTTTACCCATTATGTTTATGAAAATATACAAGACAAAGTGTTAACAAAATGTCCAGATCCTCAAAGGGTAAAATACGGTTCAGTCAGCTTTGCACTCACCACAGTCTTCTATTAGTCGGGTTAGTTTGTCTTGCTAGCATCAACTGGTTTACTTTCACCTTTACACAAGACCTTGAGTTTTCCTAAGGCCACCAAACTTGCCCTATTACTTTAGGCATTTCTCTAAGACTACCTACTGCTTACATGGCTCATTTGATTCTGAATGTCAAGCTTGGACCTTAAATAGAGCAGTTGGGTTTGATGTTCTTGTTATAAAGTGGAAAGAAAAAGTAATAATATTTGGTCATCTGAGGATAACTACTAACCCACCAGGAGAAAGGGCATAGTTATAAACTTACATGCTCCTCTCAGTGCCTCCAGCATCAGGTCCACCAGCTGCTCATAGACATTCTGGTTCACATAGATCTCGGAGGTGAGGAGAACAGTGCGAGTGTTTGACACAGTCAGATTCCTGCAGCGAACCGCAAAGGGCAGCAGGTTCTCTGGCACTTTGGTTATCTGCGTGGAAAGAGAAATTGAGACAGAAGGAATGATGTCCCCTGAAGTGTACTGGTATATGTGGATAGTCTGCCAACTTGCTCATTTCAGGTCAGTAATCGGACCGCATATGATGCTACTTCCCCTTCCCAAGGCTGCCTGCCTACCTACCTCTTCCTTTGCTCTCTGGAAACAGGCATATAAGTAGCGAAGAATCTGTTTCTCTCCAGCATCTCTATCTGCTGAAAGATTCTGTGTGCTGACAGAGGTCATGTAAATCAGGTGACTTCCTGGTTCCTGGAGCAACAAGCGGGTGAAGAGTGCCTAGACACACAATTAAACATATACTGAAAATAAACACACAATCCCAATGTTTAAAGTCACAACCCTCCTCCTTCCCCCCATAAAAAAAATACCTCACACCAAATCATGGCTCCTTTTTGCCCATTAGGCTTTCCTTCCCTACTGAAAAATAAAAAGAGTTCAGTGCTAGCCCAGGGGTTCTCAGACTTTTTCCAGTCTGCTAGGCCAACAGCTTCTCCATCCACCTTCAAAATTTACAGCAGTTTTACTAATAGGCATCTGTAACCCTTGCCTTTGAAAACAAACCTGACAAGCATTAGCATGACAGTCCGGTTAGAGAAGTGGCTCTCTTTACAATTTTTTGATGAGGTGGATGGTGGCAGAGCTGAGTACTGGAGCACCGACTCCCACTGTCCACTGTTATAAGCAAAGGCATTCTTACCCTCCACAAGGCGGACACAGCAAATTAAACTGGAGGAGCGGGAGAGGCCTTGGGATTTTATCCATTCCTTAACCATACTCCTAATCTGTATCTTCCCATTCAGACTCCCACATTGGCAGCAGATCTCTGCAGCCACTAGGAGGAGCTAGTATTAGGTAACCCTATAAGCACTCCAGCCACATAAGCCTGAAGTCACTTCCAGCCCAGTTGTCACAGGCAGCAGCACATTAGACCATGAGTGAACAAGTCTGCACTCGAGGGTAAACTCTAATATGCTGTGCAGGGAAGGAGCAGAGTTCAAGTTACTGTTAGTAGCTGAGAGCCAGATTTTTTGTGCACTGTAAGAACTAAACCATCCCCATCAGTAAAACTCAATTTCAGCTAACAAAACTCATGAACACAAATGAATGACACCTTCTCCATTTGGCGAGGAATAACCACTTATACACTAACCCACAGCGCCTTCCCAGTACCCAGAATGCAGCCAGTTTGGCTCTGCGCAGCGGTTGCTTCCCAAAGCAGACTACCAAAAGAAGGTCTATTGTTAGCCTAGTCTAAAAACAAAAAAAGAACGGAGCACACTGGTTTCTCAGTAACATGTGCACAAGTTAAGTTCTCCTCCCAGATCATTAATGTTTTATGGAGATCTGATCTTTAAACAGGAGTCATTTAATACCCATTTGGGACTGGACTTTTGGGGAGATACTCTGCAATCAGGTACCTGCTTATTAATTGCTGCACCTTCTTTCACTCAGGACTGCCAGACACCAACCTGAAAGAGACAAGTTGACAGAGAAGTGGTGATACCTGTTCAATGTTTTCCATGTCAAGCCAGTCTTGTTCATCCAGTTCTGCAGCCATTTCCTCCAGGTACACACAGCGAGCAGGAATTCCATTGCCGCTCTTCATGCTGGGATCACCTGGGGAAAATCAAATTCCCTTAAACAAACCACCACAAATATGTGCCTACCGACAGAGCGTTCAGCACTGTGGACCTTGCCTGCTATAGGGAGCTAACTGCTGTAAACAACTATCAAATATGCCCATCCTCCCGCCACAAGGTTTCCTGTAGCTTTTAACTTAAGGTTCAACAGAATTCTCTCTCCTCTGAGCAAGTAGTTTTTGTATGATTGCTTAAAAACAGGTTTCACTCTAGAACATGATATACCAATTATCCTTTTAAAAGGTACACAAACGACAATACAACATCCACTGCACAACACACAGGTATACACCAGAATCCTGTTGAAGAATCAGCTTGGGAAAAATCCATTTTAATTGTAATATCCCAATGTTCCCTAAAGCCAGCCCCGTAAGAGAGCGAACTTCCCAATTCACACATACATACAGAAGCTCACTTTGCAAGAACAAAGTGTGCTCTACTAGGTATTTTAATGCCAGGCTAGTCAATCAACCTATGATTGGTTTCCACTGGGATTATCACATTCTTCACCCACAGCCAAATGACACCAAGAAAGGTGCAAAATTCTTTCCTGCCTTTACGAACAACTTTTTGTTTCAGAAAGTGGAAGTAGCAAGCAGAGGGACAGCCATTTTAGACTTGATTCTGACCAACAGGGAGGAATTGGCTGCAAATCTGAAGGTGGAAGACCATTTGGGTGAAAGTAATCATGAAATGATAGATGTCATGATTCTAAGGAAAGGAAGAAGTGAGAGAAGCAGAATAAGGACTTCAAAAAAAGCAATCTTTAACAAACTCAGAGAACTGGTAGATAAGGTCCCATTGGAAGAAAATCTAAGGAATAAAGTAATTTAGGAGAGTTTGTAGTTTCTCAAGGAGACAATATTAAAGGCACAACTGCAACTCTTCCAATGCGAAGGAAAGACAGGAGGAATAGAAAGAGGACAATATGGCTCCATCAGGAGCTCTTTAATGGGCTGAAAATCAAAAAAGAATCCTACACAAAGTGGAAACATGGACAAATTGCTAAGGAGGCATACAAAAGAATAGGACAAGCACGAGGAGACAAAAATCAGAAAGGCTAAGGCACAAAATGAGTTACACCTAGCAAGGGACATGCAAGGCAATAAGAAGTTATTTAAATACATAAGGAGTGAGAGAGAGATGAGAGGAAACTGTAGGTCCTCATCTTAATGGGGAAGGAGAGCTAATAATTGATGACATCAAGAAGGCTGAGGTGTTGAATGCCTATTTTGCTTCAGACTTCACTGAAAAGGTTAATGGTGATCAGTTGCTCAATGCAATGTTAACAACTTAGGGAAAGAACAGGTTAAAGAATATATACATAAGTTAGATGTACTCAAGTCAGCAGGTCCTGATGAAATTCCTCCTAGGGTATTTAAGGAATTAACTGAAGCAATCTCCACACCATTAGTTATCTTCAAGAACTTGTGGAGGATGGGTGATGTCCCCCCAGAGGACTGGAGAAGGGCAAACATACCTATCTTTAAAAAGGGGAACAAAGAGGACGTGGGGAATTATAGACCAGACAGCCTAACCTTTGACACCTAGAAATATACTGGATCAAATTAACAACCAATTAGTGTCATCCTCAAGGTGCTTACAGTTATAAGGAATACCCAGCATGGATGTCAAAAACAAATCACGCCAAGCCAACCTAATTTCCCTCTTTGCCTGGGTTTCTGGCCTAGTGGATTGGGGGGGGGGGGGGGTGATTATCTTGATTTTAGTAAGGCTTTTGACAAAATCCAACATACCATTCTGATAAGTAAACTAGGGAAATGAGGTCTAGAGATGAAATTGTTATAAGATGGGTGCACAAGTGGTTGAAAGACTGTAGTTCATTGTCAAACTGGGGCAGCATATCTAGTGGGGGCCCACAGTGGTCAGTCCTGGGTTTGGTATTATTCAATATTTTAATTAAGGAGTTAGATAATGGAGTGGTGAGCATGCATATAAAATCTGCAGATGACACCAAGACAAGTGGAGTTGCAAGCACTTTGGAGGCAGGATTAGAATTCAAAATGAGCTTGAGAAATGGGAGAATTCATCTGAAATCAAGATGAAATTCAATAAAGACAAATGTAAAATACTTCACTTGGGAAGGAAAAAATCAGAGACAACTACAAAATGGGGAATAGTGGTACAGCTGAAAAGGATCTGTGGGTTATAGTGGATCACAAACTGAATATGGATCAATAATGTGATGCAGTTGCAAAAAAAGCCAATATCATTCTGGGGTGCATTAACTGGAGCATCCAGTTAAGATGCAAGATACGGAGGTAACTGTCCCACTGTATTCAGAACAGGCCTCAACTGAAGTACTGTGTCCCCTTCTAGGAGTCACACTTGAGGAAAAATGTGGACAAATGGGAGAGCCCAGAGGAGAGCAACAAAATGATAAAAGGTTTAGAAAACCTGAGCTCTGGGGAAAGGTTAAAAAAACGGGGCATGTTTAGTTTCAAGAAAAAAATGACTAAGGAGGGACCTGATGACAGTCTTCAAATATGTGAAGCGCTGTTATAAAAGGGACAGCGATCAATTGTTCTCCATGTCCACTGCAGGTAGGAGAAATAGTACTGGGCTTAATCTGCAGCATGAGAAATTTAGGTTAAATATTAAGACAAACTTTCTAACTATAGGGGTAGTTAAGAATAGGTTGGACAATCACCTGTGAGGGATGGTCTAGATTTATTTGGTCCTGCCACAGTACAGGGGGCTGGACTTGATGACTTCTCAAGGTCCTTTCCAGTCCTATATTTCTATGAAACATCGAATAAATCACCCTGATGATCAAGTAAATCACTTCCCATCCAATCTCTACAAGTGAACTTTACAAGTAAGGGGCAAACACAACAGCACCAACTGGGGCTTTAGGAAAGCAAGATGTGAACTGTATCCTAGTTGCATGGTCATGCCAAGTGGGGATGATACAAACTCAATTTTAGCGCTTTACATTTATTCCAGGCTGGAATGATTTAAATCACCAAGTGGAAAATCTCAATTTAAATGATCTATTTTAATCAAACTTTTCCATTTGTAGTTCAGTTATTTTCTAAAGAAAGGTGCATTCTCATTGGCTTGTATAACCATTAAAACATGTTGATTTACAACTAAATAGAGCCTTTACACTAGATTTGTTACATCTTTTTGCTACCTAGGAGGGTACACTATAACTATATGCATATATTTAAGCAATTATATAGCTTAATATTTTCAGATTCTTATTAATTATACATTTTTAGTATGTTAGAAAATGAAGAATGATGGGAAGAATCATAAATATTCATAATTTGAGCATATTCAGTCAGCTCTCAGGTAGAGAGAAGCTATGCAACACAAAAGTCTGAGACCACCAAGGTGGGCTCAGTGGATGATCCTGATGAGATACGTGATGGTGTCTGCTAGAGTCAGAGGCCAGGTCCCAAAGACTGTGACAACTTTGCCAGTCTTTTACACCCAGTAGCACAGCCCAAGTCCCCCACAGGATCAAGCCCTTAATACAGTACATGACCTATTTTGCCATATTTATAAAGCTTGGCATCTAAAGTTAGAATGGCAATTGGGGGTGGATCTATCTTTATATAGAAAAACAGCCTTTAACTCAAAGTTTTTGATAGAGGCTCATGGATTCAGCATATTTATCTTTTATTTAAATGTTTTAAAAGCTTATAATAAATGTAGACCTTAACATATTTGTATTAAATTCAGATTTTAAATGGGTTGATTTTTAAAGGAAAACTTAATTAATTTTTAAACCAGTTATTTAAAAAAAAAATATTGATTTTCATCCACCCTGTTTTATTCAGATTTTTTCACAACACTGCAAAACAAACAACAGAAATTAACATTAGGTTCTAAACTCTTCAGGACAGAGACCGTGTCTGCCTGTGTGTTTGTATAGAGGCTAGCAAAACAGAGCCCTGGTCCTGATTAGTGTCTGGGTACTACTGTAATACAAATAATAAATAGTCATGACTGCAGTCTGCAGGCACACACATCTGACATGAGTCTTCAGACTTAATCTCAAGCCCAGGAGCCAAGACTGCCTCAGACTCTAACACACACTCATAACTACTCCCATGGCTAAGCTATCGTGCTTGTAAATCTTGTAACCCTGAGAGTCTGGTGGGTAACACAAGTCTTCAGTGTATGTCCACTCACTGTTGTCGAGGGTGATGAGGAAGATCCTCTGGATCATGTGATTGATGTTGAGCTGTTCACACAGCTCCTGCTGGGAGCGGAAGGAGCGGCTGATCTCAGCCACAGAGTAGTCGCAGTCATCCAGACTCTCTGATACACTGTTATCTGAGTCATCTTGGCTGGCTGAGGTTTCATCTGCTGGAAAAGAGAAGATAGTAAATGAACATGTCTATGGCCATGGAAGAAATTAACACTGTGACATGAAGGGTAAGCAGTGCATCTCTGGGAACAAAAAGGGTTGAATTAACCCAAGGGAGCACTATCAGTGACATGCACAAGTCTTTCCCATCTTTGTGCTGCCACTGATTTCAAGCACCTACGCTTAGGTTTCTACATACAAAATCATGAACTATTCATTATCTGGCAAGCAGAGCAGCAAGCACACTATGGCTACAGTGCAGTTCTGCTGAAGGCAGTGATTGTATAGGCTGGGATGTACAGCCTTTCGTTACAACCCTGCTCAGACCAGGGTTGGACAACAAGTCGATAAAGAACCCCGTGTCCTGTCTATACACTATTCATTGATTGCTGGTGCCACTGGCACTGCCGTGGAGAAGAGTTACAGGGCAATACACTGTTTGCACGCCACGCTGAAGAATTAAGGAAGCAATGGCATTTTGTTTTGTAGAATACAAAGTGCCATTTAAAAATATTTATCTGTGAAAAGACTATCTGAACATAGGCACCTGCCAAACAGTGCAAGTCTTAGAACAAGAAACTTAAACCTTTCACATCAGATAAATTGCTACTGAAAAGCAAAGACGACCTACCGTCACAACAAAATAAAATAGACTACTACTCTCTCTGGGTAAGAAACAAGTCACCCTGCCCATTCAGATTGGTTGGTGAACGGTCAAGGAGACATCCACACCCTTTCCCAAGCATTCTCCCTCTTCTACAACTTGCCTTCTGCAATGGTGCATGGCCCAGTTCCTTCCTGGTCTCCCAAAAGACTCCCATATGGATGTGGTAAGACAAGAGTATTGCTTTAAATGATAATATTTAGACCTTATACACTAATGTCCATCTTTAGAACATTAATTCGTAAAGACTTCCTGTGACATAGTTGATATCATTATTCCCAAAATGGAGGCAGCAAAATTGATGCCAAGCACCCACAACTCCCTGTGCTCAGCACCTCGCGGGCGGGGGGGGCGGGAAATCAAGGCACAAGTGACCTGGTCAAAGCAAGAGTCAGTGTTCAGTCTGGGATCAGAACTCAGGTGTTTCTGGCTCCCAGTCCTGAATTCAGATCAGACTTCTCCCCAAAGATGATTTTCTAATGGACTACAAAAAGGTTGTCTCAACAATTTAGGGCCTGATCCAAAGTCACTGAAGTCAACTGCAAGACTCCCAGTAAATTCAATGGGCTTTGGATCAGGCCTCAAGTGCACAAAGTAAGATGCTATATTGACATACAAATAATACTGTGGCCACCTGACAATTCTGACTCCTGGCTCCTATACTACAAGTGTCCAGACCTGAAAAATATTTCTGTTTTTGGATGGTCCCAAACCAGCCCAGGGTACTGAACCTGAATAGTAAACGCATACCAGAGTATGATAACCTTACAGATATGTTGTTAGGGAAAACCCTCTGCAACTAGAGCTGCATTGTTTGGTCTCATTTCTCCTCTTACCAGTGAGCTGCCTCAGCTGCTGTTTCTGGATCGCTGCAAACTGCTTGGCATCAGCTAAAGAGCTGAAGAGGGCTGCAAAAGGGTTACTGGAGATGCTGTTGTTATTCTCTTGGTCTGTCATTTCACTTTAAAGTGTGCTCCATCCAGACGTGGGGAGAGGGGCTGAAGAAAGAACAGGTACGACAATTACAATGCAGAAGTTAACAGCAGCAGCTACAATTCTTAGTTTAAAAATAAAACCAGAAGTGCCTTAGTGGGGAGGATTTTTTCAACTAGGAATCCAAGATTTAAGACAATTTAACTACAACATCCAAGAACCCACTATTAAAAATAGCATGCTTGCTTTCACAGCTTTTAAAATTGAAGGAGTACACAAGCACTCTACCTTGATACATTTTTTCAATGTTTAAGGATATCTTTTAGCTCACTAACATTAAGCATTGAACTGAAACTGAAAAGAGCAAGGGAATTCAGTTGTACCTTACAAAATTCATTTCTTGTTAAGGTAACTTAGCACCTATTACAGTGAGTGATCTTACATGGAAACAGTCCTGCAGTATTGCAGACAAAGGCCATGCCTACACTAGCATTAATTGGGAGACCACATCCATGGTGGGAACACTAATGGAGACAGGACACAGATGTTTTTACAGCAATGTTGTCTAGATCTGCTGTCACTGGTAAGAATGCTGGGATCTGGTCTATGCTAGCACTCCTACCATTTCAGCACTACAGGAGCTGTACCATGGAGAGAGATTCTGTAGAGAAAACTCAGGGCAGAAATACCCAAAGATGTCAGCTAATGGTGGAAAGGAAACCCAGTCCATTTGTTGATCCTTACTATTGCTTCTAAAAGTTATTTATTCTTCATCAGAGCATAAAAATAATCAGATGCAACACTCAGCAAACCACTCCACCTGTCCTTCCCTACAGAAATACAGGCAGTATAGAAAGCAAAATAGCTTAATTTTAAGCCTAGAGTTTTGCTGGTTTACCATGGAATAACTTCCTAATCTGTAACACATGCAGCCAGATTTGGTTTTTAACGGGGGCAGTATTTCGTTTATTAGGAACAGCCAAGGAAGTAGCCTTGGCTGTTCCTATACTGGACTACAACATCCCTGTCAGACTGAAAGAGCAATTTATATTTATCCCCTTCTAGACATTTCAAGAGACCATGAATCGCAGCTTGTGGAATACTGCTGGGCACAAGTCAATCTAGTGCAAAGCCAAAGGACAAATTTACTCAGCCTGTTTACACAGCTGATACTTGCAGAAAAATTCAAGGACTCAAAGTCACAATAGCAGTAAGTGCATTCCTTCTTTCCCCTCAATGGAGACAGAGTTCTGCATCAAATCACATCAATCAAGCTAGTGAAAAAATTTGAGCATTTAGGTTTATATGTATAAAAGTACTCGCTAATGTTTTATTTATTATATAGTGAAATGTCATTTAAATGACTGCTCTAACAGATATTCCCACACCCACTTTGTTGTTCTAAACATAGGTGGGCAAACTACAGCCCGTGGGCCGTCCTGCCCGGCCTCTGAGCTCCCGGCCGGGGAGGCTAGCCCCCAGCCCCTCCCCTGCTGTCCCCCCTCCCCTGCAGCCTCACCTCGCCGTACCACCAGCAGTCTGGCCCACCACTCCTGTGGGGCAGCGCGGCAGCACGGCTGGCTCCAGCATGGTAAAGGGGCGGGGAGTGGGGGGTTGGATAAGGGGCAGTCGGGGACAGTTGGATGGGGCGGAGGTTCGGGGCAGAGGGAGTTGGATAGGGAGTGGGGTCCGGGGGGGGGTGGTGGTGTGTGGATAGGGGTCGTGGCAGTCAGGGGACAGGGAGCGGGGTGGGGGTTCGATAGGGGATGGGGTCCTCTGGGGCGGTTAGGGTCAGGGGGTCCTGGGAGGGGGCAGTCAGGGGTCAAGGAGTAGGGGAGCGGGAAGGGGGGGGTGGATGGGGGCAGGGGCCAGGCTGTCTGGGGAGGCACAGCCTTCCCTACCTGGCTCTCCATACAGTTGCACAATCCCACTGTGGCCCTTGGGCCAAAAAGTTTGCCCACCCCTGCTCTAACAGCTCTAATTCAAGCCAAAAAGTCACTAATGTGCCACAACTTGCAGATAGAGCAAATGCAAGAAAACCCTAGAAGCACAATATTGTATAGAAGGGACTCCCAAGATTCTTCCGGTGAAAACCCCCTTGAAAGAGATTGACATGCCCTCCCCATGTCTTCTCATGCCATGCATCACAAGTAGCTGCATCTTCCTTCTGACCATTCTCTCTCTCCTGCCCATATCTACCTCAGTGCTCTCTGTCCTTTTCCTCTTTTCTTTCTAACTGTTGGGCTTTCTTGTTTTTGTTCTTATTCTGTAGCTCCCTCCTCCTTTTTTCCTCCAGGTTAGCATATCCATTGGTACTGGCTCCAGAGTGTTGGCGGACATATACTTCTGCTAAACTGCAGAGTGCCATAGGAGCACAGGAAGGAAACTTGAGTTAACAGTCTTTGAGAGCTGCTCCTGTGGTCAGCTTTGTTAGACAAGGCAGAGCCACTGTGACAGCAGGGACACAAAGCAGGTCAAATTCAAGGCTCTATCACTGCTTTACCCACATGCACAAAAACTCATTTGATTTGGTGGGGGTCATGCAACTTTCTCCACCTGCAGTGTTCTTCTCCTCTTCCTCATGCTCTCCCCCCTCACACACACACACACACTTTTCCTCCCTCCGCATCACACACACAATTCAAAGAACCTGAGGATGGGAAACTTGTGCATGATAAACTGTTCCCATCATGCACCCAAAAACCATAACACCAGCACTTCCAGTCAGTATTTGCATGTGATGAGCAACTGATATCCTTTGTAAAGCCCTCTGAGATCTGATGAAAATCACCACATAAGAGCTAAGTGGTAGTAGGTGTAAACTTTAGCTTCCCAAAACTTTCGCTCTAAGCAAGCGAGCTCATACGCACAATGAGGGGTACAGCCAGTCTGTACTCTCCGTTTAGCCCTAAAATGCGCCAGGGCTCCCACCTGTAAGAGCAGCTACACAGGGTCAGACCAACGAGCCACCGAGCCCGGGGTCCCGCCTTCCCGCAGTGGGCAGTGCCAGACGCCGCAGAGGAACCAGACCGTTATTAAGCGACCGAGCCCGTTGTCGAAGATTTAGGGTGGCTCGGACCACCGGGGCGCATCCCTGACTATCCTGGCCACGAGCCGATGAGGGACCCAGCCTCCATGAACGTACCCGCTTCCTCTTGAAACCCCGTTACGCTCCTGGCCTCAGGGCAGCCCCTGGCGGGCGCCCCACAAGCTCAGCCAGCGGACATCGCTCACAGGCGGGCAGGGCCTCGGCAGGCTCGGGGCCAAGCCCCGCTGACTCGGCCGCGGCTCCCTGGCGGGGCCGGAGAGGGGAGCTGGGGCGCCGCCGGCCGCCCCCCAGGCTCCCCGCGCCGCAGGCCGTTCCGCAGGCCCGGGGCGGCGCTTCCCTTGCGGGGCCGGAGACGGGAGCTGAGCCCCGAGCGGCCGCGCTGCTGCCGGGGCGGGAGGGAACCGAGGCCCGGCCTGGCAGCCCCCGCGCCGGGAGCAGGGGGAGCGGGGCTCCGCGGCGGGTGCCAGGCCGGCTCCAGCCCCCCGCGGGCCCCGCCGCGCCCCCCACGGGCCGCCCGCCACGGGCGCGGGGGCGGAGCAGCCGCTTCTTACCGGGGCCCGGGCGCTTCCGCTTCTCACTCAGCCTCAGGCTGGCAACCGCCGACGTCACCGCGCCGCGCCGCGCGTCACCCCGCAGCGCCGGAAGCGCCTGGAGGCCGGGAGCACGTGGGTAGGCGCCACGTGTTGGGCGGGGCGGGGGGCTAAGCGCTCGTTTCTCACACCCTCCCGCCCCGCAGCGGGGGTGGCTCCCGCGCGCCCCGGCCCCGGCAGTGCGGGACGGGGCCGGCGGAGCCGCGCGTGGGGCTCAGTCCCGGGCTGGCGGCACCTCCCCGGGAGCCGCCCTCACAGCACGCGCACAGCGACGGGGGCCATCCGCGGGCGCCAGAGCTGTCCCAGGCCGTTGCCACGCCAGGCTTGATGCAGGCCCGGGCCGCGCTTCCGGGCACGCCCGAGCAGAGCCGAGGTCAGGGAGGGGTTTTCCTCCGCGGAGCATCACTGCACAATTCTCCAGGGCTTGGTCTACACTTAATACCTGGGCTTAGCTACCAGAGTCGGGTGTGGAAAGACACCCGCCTGAGCGACACAGGCGTGCTGACAAAACCCTTCTGTCCACACAGCTGCATCGGGGGAGAGTGCTCTGTGCCCGCATGGCACGGGTTATTGGGGGAGGTGGTGTTCCGACAATGACAGAAACATTCCTGAAGAAGAGCTCTGTGTATCTCGAAAGCTTGTATCTCTCGCCAGCAGAAGCTGGTCTAACAAAAAAACATTACCCCACCCACCTTGACTCTAGAAAAATTCCTGTGGGTGTAGGCTGCCTGCAGGAGGAGGCTAGGTTGGTATAGCTATGCTGTTGTAGGCTCCATAGTGTAGACATACCCTAGGACTTGGGGTACACTTAAATGTTCGGTTGAAATAGCTATACCGTTTAAGGATGTGGAAAAACACTCCCTTGATTGACATAGCTTTGTCGACCTAAGGGAGATACAGCTGTGTTGATGGAAGAGTGCTGTTGCTGTGTGGGGTGCTGCCTTCAGAGCTGGGCGCCCGGACAACTGCCTTTGCTCTCTGGCCGCCCAGCTCTGAAGGCACACACAAGTGAGGGTGGCAATACCATGATGCCCCCCTAAAATAACCTCCTACAACGCCCTTTGGGGTCAGGACCCCCAATTTGAGAAACGCTGGTCTCCCCTGTGAAATCTGTGTAGTATAGGGTAAAAGCACACAAAAGACCAGATTTCATGGTCTGTGATGCGTTTTTCATGGCCATGAATTTGGTAGGGCCCTATTTATAGATCACTTTTCATCCAAAGGGCTTTGTGAACTCTGTATATCTGTCTGGCTATGGATCCCCTTATATACACCATTAGGCATCCTGAGTTGTAATTCGACAAGGACACCAGTTACCATTACAGTGTGGCAAGGTATCGTTAATAATCTCAAGTGGTAAGGTCCTTATCACTTAGGGCTAGATTTTTAAAGGTATTCAAGCAGGCATTGGAAATTAGGTGCCTAGGCACTTTTGAAAATCCCACTAGGTCCCTAGCTGCATCTTTAGGTGCCTAAATACCTTTGAAAATCTGGTCCTTTTAGTTTTTACATTTCATCCGAATTAAGAAACTCAGCCCAGCATCTCCTAGTACTGTGGTGGATCAGTGGGTTCTCTATTAACTCAAGGACCACATACAGAGCTAATCAGAAATTGGATTTTCTGTAGTGTGTGGGTTTTCCTTTAACAGACTTGCTTCAAAGTACTGACCCCACCCAGATCATTTTTGCTCATCAAAGCTAAGATGACCCGCACAAATTGATTAGGTTATTTTAATAATTGTGTAGCAGCTGAAAAGGAACAGAGGGAAAGTCCTGTACAATGCTTTCACAGAGCTCTCACTCTGGTTTAAAAATGATTCCCCACGAGGTGGAACTGTTTCAACACAAATCATTTCTAATAAAACACTGGCTTGGTTTGCAAATAAGTAGGTATTCTGCTCATTTGCAGACACAGACATGACTGCCAGGAATCACAGGAGCACAGTGAGAAGAACCTGGACTTCAATATTGTGTGGTTCTACTGGGGTCCCGCGGGGATCGTTTCTTATCAGTGACCTGAACGAAAACATAAAATCACTGATGAAGTTTGCAGGTGACACAACAATGGGGGAGTGGTAAATAATGAAGAGGACAGGTCACTGATACATAGTAATTGTGATCTCTTGGTAAGCTAGTCACAAACAATATTTTCTCTGTATTTGGCACTGGTGTGGCCACTGCTGGAGTACTGTGTCCAGTTCTGGTGTCAACAATTCAAGAAGGATGTTGATAAATTGGAGAGCGTTCAGAAACAAACCACGGGAATGATGAAAAGATTAGAAAATATGCCTTATATTAATGGATAGAGCTCAGTTTATTCATTTTAACAAAGAGAAGGTTAAGGGGTGACTTGCTCACAGACTGGAAGTACCTACATGGGGAACAAATATTTATAATGGGCTGTTCGATCTAGGAGACAAAATTATAACAAGATCCAGCAGTTGGAAGTTGAAGCCAGACAAATTCAGACTGGAAATAACATGTAAATTTGTAAGAGTAAAGGTAATTAACCATTAGAGCAACTTACCAAGGATCGTGGTGGATTCTCCATCACTGGCCATTTTAAAATCGAGACTGGATATTTTTCTGAAAGATATTCTAGTTCAAACAGTCATTATTTTGTGGGAAGTTCTCTGGCCTGTTACACATGAGGTCAGAGTAGATGATCACAGTGATCCCATTTGGCCTATGAATCTATGGATATTCCTGCAAAGGGCTTTCTTGGGAATCACTGCGGAACACAAAAGTGGGCAACAATAATATTAAAGCAAACACATTTGGTGGGAAATGGCTGCACTAATCCTAAAGTCAAAGAACAAAGTTAATCGTGCTTAGATACCACCAGAATATTGTATGAGCTAGCTAGTGTGCATATGCACTATTCTCATGTGCTGGATAGAGTAGGAACTGCTTCATGTGTCACAGCTTATACCTCTGCTTATACCTCTAACAGCAGTTCTCCTTGAGCTCCCTTCTAGCCTGTGCTTCTGGAGCAGCAGGACCTGAACTCTATCCCTGCTACAGCTGAGAAAGTTGGAGTGGCAGGGCTGGGTGTTGACCCTGAAGTCCGAGGTGGCCACAGATATTTGTACAGTACGCTTGTGTAATTCAGCTCATCCTATACCTGAGAAAATGCCCATTGGGTGTGATTTGGAGCTAAAGAAGGTAGCTGCAGTATGGCTACTTTGTGGAGATGCCCAAGTTAGGCACAATTTTCCTTCTTTGTTTTTAGTGGGAGAATCGTTTATTTGCAACTGAATACTGTACTCTGATCTGCGTTGGTAGCAACTTTGGTGACCGCGAAACAACTTCGGTAACAACCCTGACGTCTTTAAGCTGACGTTCTTAGGGGAAAGAAGACAGAGGCTTCCACCCCTAGGCTTCCTGTTGCCAACGTCTGAGAAGGCTCTTGATATTGGTTTCACATCTCTTTGCCATTTAGAAAAGAGACCTTTGATTGTATTAGATTTTTAAACCGGGTGAAGTAATTTTTCCTAAACTAGTGAGGAAATAACCGCAGTTGCATTTTAGTGTTAAGGAGAAGGACCATGGGGAGACAAGGGTATCTGGTCAGCGTAATAATGGTCGGATTTATCATCAAAGGTAAGATCTTCAATCCTGCATTATTAATAATTAATTACTATTTTACTACCATAATGCCCCAAATGTGTTCAGTGTTGTAAAGACACTGTAAGAAGACAGTCCCTGCCGTGAAGAGCTAACAATCTGTAAGACTGAACACAGACAAATAAATGGAGGGGGAAGGTGTACAGCCAGATAGATAGATAGGCAGGCAAAGCTGTGAGAGTTAGGGCTGGCACACAACTTGTTAGCTCCTTTTTAAGAAATACATTCTTATCCGTCTTATATAGATTTGGTTTTGGAGGTTGTTTTTTGGCTGGGAGATGGACTCAATAAGACCTAATGGGCCTTTTCCATCTCTGCTGTTTGTGCTTTCCGTGAACATTAAGCTCACTCACAAAGTTCAAGGGGGAGAAAGACCATGTGGTGATATAGTTTGGCAAGTAACTAAAAGATGATCATTTTAAATACTCTGTGAGACAAACTCAAATATCGTGACCAAGAATAATTGTTTGTAGCAGCCTTGTACCATACTGAGTTGTATCATTTTAGGCAAATAAGCCATACAATGTTTTAATCTCTTTTAATATTATATAGTGTGTAAAGTTTGTGGAGTTCACTGGAAAGTGCATACATATAACAAAGGGAAGCAGTCCCTTTTTCCCCAAGTGTTTTTTGCCTAATGCAGCCTCACTTCTCTTCAGATGTAGTCAGTAGGTTTGTGATGTGTTTTGTTGGTGTTAGTGGAACTTTGGGCCACATTGTGCCCTAAGTTACACACTATTTCAATCAGAGGAATTGCACAGAGTATACGTTGGGTATGTTTTGCCCCTTTGTGTTAATCTGTTCTTGTTCATGGCTCTAAACGTGGGACGTGATTGCTGAACACACCCCAAATGATGGTGAAATGTTAACATTTAGCACCTCTGCTGAGTGCAGGTAAAGATTAAAGGTTATTTTAAATTAATTAGATTAGATTAATATTTGTATCTTCGATTTGTGCAAAGTGTGTTTATATGTTTGAGTTTGAAGAGACATCTGCATTTTATTTCGTCTGACTTATAGACTACATACGTTTGACAGGCTCTAAGGGCACATACAAAGGTTAAAAACAAATAGTTCCTTATTGCCGTGTAAATAGATTTCCCCTCCTCCAAAAAACCGTGGCATGCTCCCTCCAGTCAACCCAGCCCTGGAAAAAAGTTTGAGTGGATTGCTGAGCCGTAAGCCACAACGATGAAGGAGTTGGTCTCCAGTGCGCCGATTGGGTAGCGAGTTCTAGAATCACTAAAGCCTACATTTTAAAACATGGCCAATGCATTTGGGTGACTCAATTTTTGGGTGCCCAGTTTCAGCCAACCTGGGCCTGATTTAGTATCCACAGCTCCCATTAATTTCAGTTGGAAGTGTGGGTACTCAGCACTGCTAAAAATCAGGCCCCGGAGAGCTCAAACCAGACACTGAAAATCAGTGGCCACTTTTGAAAATGTTGGTCTTTATAACTAAATGGAATCAGGAACATAGGAATTGCCAGGCCTGGTCTGAGCAGGGGCCCAGATAGCCCTGTATCCTCTCGCTGAGACTGGCTGGTTTCTTCCTATGTCCTGTCGTTATTTCCTGAAGCAGGAAGGTTTGTGACACTTCTAAATTACATTTTTTCTTTTTCCCCTCAGGTGTGGTCACACAAGGGCCTTCAGGGAAAGGTAAAAAAACCTACAGAACTCATTTAAAGCCCTTTTTTATCAGGGTTGGATGGAGGAAACATTTTGCTCTTGAAAGTCACAGAGGGTGGCTATTTCACAGTTAACCGTGGCATCCAGGACTCTGCATCCCATGTTTGTATTAGAGCTCATTGGGGAGGGAGGGGGACTTGGAGGGGGTACAGGTGGTCATTATTTATGCCCTGCTTGCTCTGGGGATAAACACAAGGCTTCAGTCTCTAGGGCGGTCAGTGTCATACCTTTCACCTGTGCAGCATGCTCACTTCTGTAGTAATCATTCTGAATAGCAGGGCATCGATTCATGTCCCAAGAAAAGAAAGCACATTACAAGAGACATATATAATAAGGTAAGCCCATGATGGTGACTTACTAGCTTGTATAGTGCCTGTTACAAGCCCAGTCTGCCTTACAGTAGGACAGACTGCACCCTGATTCACATTAGGCCCTATCCTGCCCCCAGTGCAGTTGATGGCATCACTCCTATTGACGTCGCTGGAAGCAGGATTGGGCCCACGACTCTCAGAACTGCCTTCCTGAGGGTGGGTGCGGAGCAATACTAGGCAGCAGCTTAGAGCAGGAAAAGCAAATAACGGAAAAGAGCCAGTTCCTCACTCATGGGATATGAGGCCTCAGAATCCAGTCCAGCATGTGAATTGTCACCATAAGGGCTGATGGACAAATCGCTCTCAGTCCTGTCCAGTGGGGAAACCAAGAACTGACAATTGTCCCAACTGGTCCAACAACGAATGTAAAGGTCTCGCTTCTGATCCCTGATCACCCCAGTGCGGATCAGTAATAGCACCACTGAAGTCACCAAAGTTACTCCAGGGCAAAACTGATGCAAGTGAAGTCCGAATCAGGCCCAACATTGTGGTAATCAGTGCAATTAATGGGGAAAAGCACGAGCCTACAGAATGAAGCTGTTTGGGCCAGTTCTGCCCCTGTTGCCACGTGAAAGACTCATGAAGAGGAGAAACAGACTATTAAGGCCCCGACCCTGCAGTGAGTGCGTTCACACAGGACCTCATTGACTTACAACACTGTAAACTCAAAAACAGAGAGAGAAAACATGTTTTTATCTTCTCCAGCTGCAGTCATCTGACGTGAATAAAGTTCCACAGAGAAGTGAGATTTTTGAGTTGGGAGCTGTCTCTTTAACTGAATGTCTAGTTTGCAGTTACCTTTTGATATTGCTTTGTTAGTAGCAATTTATTTATTAATTATTATTATTCAGTATTTAATTGTTTGTGTAGTTCCTCAATGCCTCTTTCTGAGCTCTTTTAAAAATGAAATTATGATTATTGTTTTTAAGCATGGCACAGAAAAGGGAGTGAACAAAGTCCCCACTCCAGGCAGTTTAATATCCATTAAGCTATTGATTAATAATTATTTTAGCAATAAAATGTATTTCTCTCATAATAATTTAGAATATAATTGCAATCTTAATATAAGCGATTAATAATACATAATATAGGGACAGACCTCAAGCCAGCCTATCTTTGTGCAGTCAAAGATTTTGAACCTCCAAATAATTATGGCTGCGTTTTTGAACTGGTGACAATTGAGTGTGCAAGTAGCAGACACAGAACTACCTGATTTACAAACACAAACAAGTACAGGAATTAGACTCCTAGACTGGAGGTGACTGAAAAATGGTGTGTGTTTGTGTGTGTGTGTTGGAGGGGGTGTAATCCAAATTCTCAGCTCTTTCTGTGTTGCCGTGGCCCTTGCAGTATGCGCTGCACTGCTCTCATTGTCAGTGCTCAAACAACAACAATCCTAGTAACTTTATTTTGTGTTCTGAAGGCTGGGGAGTGATCCCCATGGGCTCGACCCTGCCCCCACAGGAAACACATTTTGTGAATCTTACACTGTTTTCATTGTAATCAGTTTTCAGTTAAATTTGCCCTCCAGTTACAGAGCTGACCACAGAACTATCTTTTGCGAACCGGTTTGGCTGATCTCCACACCATTTTTACTTTAAAAACTTGTTAAAAAATTCCGGCTGCCATCACTAATTATTAATAGCCCGGAATCTGCAAACCCTTTCACTTACCATTCAGCCTGTGTATAAGGGTGTGCAGGATCAGGGCCTCACATCCACACCCAGAATTTACTGCAGGTCAAAGGATGCTGGGCCAAATTATTTTGTGCCTGAGTGAAAATCTCCCTGATAAAATGTCAGTTGCAATATTATATTAATATAATAAGTACTGCATAATGATATTAGATGCTGCTAATTAAGGACCTGATCCTACAAACACTTCTTACGGATGTACAGCTTACTCCGAGCATCACTAGTTCCATAGGGGCGAGTAGGACTACTCCCAACAGTAGGCACTGTCCCAGGAGTTGTGTTGGCAGAATCGGGCCCAGAGTTGTTATTTATTGCGAATAATTGACACAATATAACAACATGATTAATTATTAATATAATCAATGGTTTTATATATCTATATCTATCTAGCTATAAACTGAATTGTATACCTGAATTATAACTGACTATTATAGCTATCACTGTATTATCAGGGATATTTTCTCAGTTAGAACACCTTTATTCAGGGGTTTCTGTGAGACACCATCTCTGTCTCACTGGGAAATGGCTCCTTTCTAAGTGCTTGTGTAAGAGACCTCAGTTCTGAACCTCGGTTACCGATGACAACTCAGCCCCTGGGCTGCTTTGTACCTATCACTTCCCAGCCTTCGATTTTGTTTTACAGCAAAAATAAAGGTGGAAAGGCGTGGCCGTGACGTGGTCCTGAAGTGCGAGGGGGTTCCAGAAACGGAATCCAGTACAGCCTGGTGGAAAGATGGAACTAAAATAGAGAGAAAAGGAAAAGAGTTGAATTTGGGCGCAGAAGCGAATGACCCGAGAGGACTTTATATATGTCGTGATTCCGATTCCAGTCCTCTACAAGTGTATTTCCGAAGTATGTTCACCAGTCTGAAAAACTAGAGCTGGCTGGAATTTTTAATTCCAAACTTTTTTTTTTTTTTTGGATGAAGAATGGCCTTGTTCTGGAAACTAAAGTTTTTAAAATTTTCTGTGAAACACACCTGCCATGTCTCCATTAGCTCTCTGTAAAGCTGCAGCAGTGGCAGATGTGTGTGTTTCTCTGTCCCCAAATTTCCCCCCAGGCTGTGTGTCTTGGAAGGAACCATCCTGCATTGGCCCAGTAGGGGAGGGAGGAGGCTGGATGATCTGCTTGGGCTCTTCCACCTCTGAACTCTAACTTTCAGTGCTCAGCCAGAAATCTCAGCACTTCTCAGACTGGGCCTTGTGGTGGCCTGGGGCCCCAGTGTTCAAAACTGGCCTCTGGGCAGCAGGCACTAAGATGTGCACTTGTGCTTGGGCAGGTGCCTGTTTGCATGGGTGATTCCTGGATCACCATGCATACATGCATGATTGCTGAGCTGATTCACTCCACACCCATTTTGCAGCTCATTCTGGACCGGCCCTGTGGCTCAGGTGGAGCTAGTGCTCTGCCTGACACACCAGAGACCCTGCTCCCTTCCCTATCCCAACTTTGCACTCCCGCCGCTGGCTGCGAGCCCTGCCTTGATCAGAGAACGGGAGTTGCTGAGCAGTGACTGTTCTGTTTGGTCAGCATTGTGCTGGTAGGCTCCCTCGGAGGTCCTGTCCAGTCACCTTTGGCTGAGTGGGGCTTGGAGGTGGGAGAGCAGAGGAGTGTGTGTGTGTGTTAGGGGGGTTCTCTTTCTAACTGGGCAGCAGAAAGGCCTTGTTGGGGAACAGAGAAATCCTCCGGGGCTCTCCTGTTGGCTTGCTCCCTGTGCTGCTGTGCCGGTGGCAGGTGGGTGTGGGGCATGGAGAGTTGTGCCCGGTTCTCAGTACTCTGTGTTGTGTCTGTGGCTTTGCAGTGTGCCAGAATTGCATCGAGCTGGATGCAGCCACCATCTCAGGGATCGTGGTAGCTGATATCATCGCCACGGTCCTCCTGGCAATCGCCGTGTACTGCATCACCGGCCAAGACAGTGGCCGTCTCTTACGAGGTGAGATGGGGGGGTCCCTCTGTCCAGCTTGGGGGAGGGGTGTCTCTGCTGCCCCATGCAGGGACAGGGAGTGTCTGGTCATCTCCACTAACACCAGGGTGAAGGATGGCTGGTCGGACAGGACTCGCTGCGCAGTATCCCTGGGGTCTTTCCATCACACTCACCCACATGATGCTGGCTTGGTGCCTGGAGCCCCTACATGACACCTACATGCATGACTCAAAGACTGCATGTCAGCCTATGGGGAGGGAGTGTGAGGGTGTCTGCGCGTGTAATTGTGTGTCTGCATGTTGCTATGGGAGACTGTCATCTGTGAGTGTGCGTATCTGCCTGAGCGAGGGGGTAGCAGCAGGAGACACTGTATTTTGCAGGTTTCAGAGTACTTTACAAACTGTGTAGTCAGCATGTGGGAATGCAGCCATACCTGGCATGGAGGGCAGCAGCCAACACAGAGCACAGTTGGGGAGAGGTGAAATTTTGGGCAGACACATCAGGGTAAACCTCAAGGGAATGCCTACATTTGGCTTTTGTGCAAATAGTTTCCCACCTTTGCTACTGCTAGCTTACCTCTCCCAATAGACGGGACAGTGGGAGTCCTAGTGTAGATAGGGCTCCTGTAGCTCTCAGCGTTTTAAGCACCATGTTATTGACCCAGTGACACCAGTAGATGTTGGCTCCTTGACAACAGCGCCGCACTGGTGGGGCTGAACTAGTGGGAGCAATAAGTGAAATTTTAGCAGAACAGACGTAGTGTGAACAAAACTCTATGCTGAGCAAAAGCAACGTGTTCCCAGCTGCCCATGGAGAGCAGAGAGGGGCCCTGGGCCAGCTGCCCTGCACCTGGTGTCGCTGTTACCATCCATGCACAGGAAGTGTGGAATGGGTGTGAAATGCCCGTGACTCAGACTGGTGGCGTTGGACCCCGTGCTGTGCAGGTGTAAGTGGTGGTACAAGGTGCAGAGTGGGGGAGAGAAAATCACCACTTGTGGTCATTTGAAAATGCTGCCCTCCCCCTGAGCTTCCCACTGACCCTTGGTTGATTTATTTTAGCTTCTGACCGACAGAACCTGATCGCCAATGAGCAGCTCTACCAGGTGAGTGATGAGTGGCTGCTGGGCCAGCCTTTCACATCACTTAGTGCTCGGAAATCCAGACTGGTGTATGGAGAGATCGCTTAGGGCCTGGAGAGGCCCCGGGCCTTGCCTGTGATTTAGATTTCTACAGAGCAGGTGTAGAATGCTCCCACCCGGGTGAATGGAAGTGGGGGGGGGGGCCCTGACTTGGTCGTGATGTACCCCCTCTTTGCCAGGTGTAAATGATCATCCTGGAGCAGCCGGCCCCAGTGCACACACTGCAGCTGGGACACCCTTTGGCTGTGCCCCTTCCCACCTCCTGCCCTGCGGCTGGAACAGGGCGCCGGAGGCGTTGGAACAGTTTTACAGTGCGGGTGCTGAGAGCAATTGAATCAAACTGTGAACCCTGTGTGTGAGGGAAACCCCATCAAGCCGCGGGTGCTGCTGCACCCCTAGTTCCAGCACCCCTGCAGAGTGCTGGCTGCTTAAGCCCGGGGAGTGCCTAGCTGGCTGCTTAAGCCAATTGTACCACCCCTTTGCCCTTGCACAGTGACAGCCTCCTGAGGGTTGAGCCCCAGGTGCCCCTCCCTCCCTCTCACACTTTCAGGCTGAGATTAAATACCTGCCTTCTCACCGAAGCAGGCTGATCTGTGCAGAGCGCCTGCAGTAGTGGGGGCAGGAAGGGCTAGAGCAGCAGTACGCTCCCAAGTACCTGTCTAGGAGCATCACAGACACATCCAGGCACAGGCTCCCCCCAGACATATGTTAGGCACAGACACCCAGATGTGCACAGGCTGATTCATTTGCTTGTATCATTTTTTTTTTTGCTCCCCCACCACCCGAAACTCGTGCCAGCTACTTTGCCCCAGGATTGCAGGAGAGGGCAGGGAAAGGCCAGCAACAGTAAGATGAACTAGCATATGGAGAAGTGAGCCGACCAGGTACTGGTGGGAAATGAGCACTGGCTGGCCTCCTCCCCCCAGCTGGTTCTGAGATAAGTAACTCTGCTCACTGGGAACTCAGGGACTGGGCTGTGATATGTGGGTGCAGGCAACATCTCCTCTGCTCTGAGGCTGCTTGTTTCCTACTGAAGCTTTGAATGCAGAGGATATGGGAGGTGCTGTCTGTGCCCATTTATCCTATCAGAATCCCAAGCTCCCAGCTCGTGGGGTCAAATACCACGGTGGTGGGCGCAGTGTAAGACTCTGAATAGCAGAGAAACACTTTAAAAAGCAGCTTTAACCTTCTCCTTTCCTCCTAGCCCCTTGGTGAGCGGGACAATGAGCAGTACAGCCGCCTAGGAGTTACCAGGACTCGCAAATGAGAAGGGAGAGCACCTGGGGGCTCATCAACTGTGACCCTTGGCCCTTTATCCTGTCTCTTTTCCACATGGGAGCCAACAATATTGGGGAATCCTGCTGCCTTCGATGCGGCCGACAAAGCCTTCACTCTGCAGCTCGGTGGCCAGAAACCATGGTGATGGGTGTCTCACTAATGTGTCTAAGAAATAGATGATCTCTGCTCGCAGGTGATCCTGGGCCTTGCTTGTCTGAAATCCCTCTGGCTCCCTGCAGTGCAGAGGGGGCTCGTAGAGCTCTCTGCTTTTTGTGATGCTTTTGCTTTGGCAATAAAGAGGCTTTGCCCGGGCTGGTGAGAGGAGCAGAATCCTACCTAGCTGTCCTCATTCCAAGGTTGCCATTGCAGGCAGGCCTGCAGCTGATGGAGTGTCCTGTCTGACAGGACCCCATCTGATCAGTAATGGGCCCTTCCCGAGTGCAACAAGCCGAACTGGTGGGGGGCTTCTGCCTGGGTGTGGAGACTGGTTGTGCTGGGCTAGCAGTTGGTTGTTGTTAACATTGTGTGGGAGAAAAACACTGAGGCCGGGGAGCGGGGGCAGGGGAGAGACACCTAGCAACTATAAACTGTCTGCGAGTGCCTGTGGCAGGAAGGGGGGTGTTGTGGCTCATCACCAGGGCCCAGGTTCCCATTCCTAGCGCTGGGAGACCATGGACAAGTCACTTACCCTTCGTTTCTGCACCTCAATCCACCCCCTGTACCTGGGGGCTGAGGATATTGACCCACCTTGCGGGGGTTTCGTCTTTATAAATCCTTAGGGACGAGGGGAGGGGAGAATTGCTCTGAGTGGGGAGAATGTCGTCACCCCCCTGGTACCAACTGCACCGCAGCAGCTCGATCCACACTGCTCCCCTAATGGTGCACCTAGACCTGCTTGTGCCCTGGCACAGTTCTTGAGAGTGTCAGTAACACCGGGCCCTCCTGCAGCGTCTTCCATCAGAGGGCTGCAAAGTGCAGGACAGCCGCTCCGCCCCCGTGATCTGGCTGGGGCTGCGGGGAGTTGTTTGTACCAAAATAAGTTTGGTTTTACATGTGCAAGTTTCCACTTCCGACTGAAGCCACCAAGGCCCCGACGGTCAGTGCCTTCCCCCAGCACGCACCCAGGCTGCGAGCCGGCCTGATCGCTTGGTGGCAAACCATCAGCACTAAACCTGGGGGTGCTCTGAGCTGGGTGTGCTGCTGGAGAAGGGGCTGACACAGCCTCCCCCCAAGATCAGATATGGGTGTGCTGTGACCGAGGAGGAAATGGAAACAGCAAGAGCTCGGAGCAAAACAAGCTGCAGAGGAGCTGCTCGTGCACGAGGGGGGCAGGGCAGAGCACTCTCCATCAACAGGCAGGGATGATGGTGCAAAGTGAGCCAAGTCTGCTCAGCCCCCCTCCACCTTAGAGGGCTCTGGGAATGCCGCTGGTCAGCCTGCTCCTCCCATTGCCCACAGAGGGTAACTCCTAGCCCTTTTGTTTCTGTGACTAGAGGGGACACTGCTAAAGGGACAAGCCACAAAGCAGACTAAAGGTCTTAGGGCGTGGTGTTGCCCCACTCCAACCCTGCCTCTCGGGGTGATTACAATTGGTGGCCCAGTTATCAGTCTGGGATGGGGGATTTCTTTCAAGCTGGGGCCTAGCTCTGCCCTCTGTGACCCTAAATAATAGTGCAGTGCTTCAGGTGGGCAAGGGATGGAAGCCCCATTCTACGGATGGGGAAACTGAGGGGTAGAGAGGGGCAGGGTCTTCACCAAGGCCAGGTGGTGTGTCAGAGCAGAAGCCAGGTGTTTGTCTCCCCTGTGTCAGTCACAGGGAAATCCCTGCCCAGCATCTGCCCAGGGCCCTGTCTAGTTGAGCAGCGGCCTGTTTCCTGCACTCTGGCCCGACGTTCTTTCTGGGCTGTGGTGAAGGGGCGGAATTGGCTGGGGTTTGTCTGGTCAGCGAGGGGAGGTGAATGATGGGCTGGTCAGGGCAGCACGAACCCACCGCAGCGCGTCCTCGGAGCAGGAGACAAGCAGGGTTGGCCTCAGGCCAGGTACGAGTGAGTCCAAGTGTCCTGTGTGTACATTGTTAGATCCACCCCCTGGCTGGTTTGTATCCTCACCAGCACCCTCTGGGGACCCAGCTGTAGGTGGCAGTTAGGTTCCTGAGCAGCATGCCCCCGTAAGAGCTCTCCTGCCAGGTTGGAGCCAGTCGGAGTCCTGGGGATTTCTCTAGGGTCCCAGGAGCAGTTGTTAAACCCCTTGGTTGCTTGTTCTTGGGGAAAGTTCTTTGCTCTTGTGATACATGATTACAGACGCCTGGCCAAGTGTCGAGAGCCTGAGGCTAGAGAACAAGAGGGACCGAGTGATGGAGCAAAAAGCAGCCGAGTCCCAGCACCTGCACTGCCTCGACGTCTGTACGTGTTGCCTTTTGGAAAGCAGCCTGGAACATACAGGCCTCATGTTAGCAGGGCCTCTTTAGCCATCAGGGCACACAGTTCCTGTCCCACATGCCACACCTGCAGCATGGAAAGGACATGTGCAGGGGAGGGAATCATGCTGCCTGGTCGGGGAAACACTACTGGATCATAAGTGCCTTTCTCCTCCTTCCCAAAAGCACCCAATGCGGTGTGAAGCAGGGATAGACAGATTCCTTGGCCCTCCTAGGAAAGTCTGGGAGGCCTATGTCTCAGGATCTGACTGCAGGGCTCCTTAATGTCACAGAGGTTAGTTTTCTGCATGCCTGTAGAACACAGTGTCTGGATTGACAAAAATGCCTCCGCCATGTGATGCATTAGATGTAACCTATGAAGCCTTTTCCATCTCTCCTATTGGCTACAGCTACTGGAACACAGCTGCTCAGCAACAGCTTTGACTGCTCCAGTGCTTCGCAGTCCTCTCCATCCAAAGGTCCCCACTCCTCCCTGCCCTTGAATAGAACTGTCTGTTTACAGGTTATTACAGTTCTCACTGTTGGGCGGAACGGGAGGCAAGTAACAGATGGGAACAGCAAGCAGTTAAAAACCTCAGAAACCAGGTCACCCTCCCTGTGCGGGTCGCAGACACCTGTGGGTCGTGGTCTCCTCCTGGCTTTCTAAGAATTTGGGTGACACATTTTAGTGAACACCAGAGAGCTGCCAGCTGTGTTAACATGGAGGAAATGCCCCTGTATTAATTCAGCTGTTCTAGGGTCATGTAATTACCTGGCACCACATAGTGATAGGTGGGTAATTATATGGAGACACTAGAGCTAGTGTAGGAGACAGACATGAGACGAAAATGCCAGGAGTGAAGTGCTATTACTATGCGATAAGTAGATGTAATTTACTAATAAGTGGCAGGATTCAAATGTTATTGGTCCCTAAGTTGGGGGCCACATGCAGCCGCCCCACTTGTGCCAGAGAAGGAGCAATCATGGGCCAGGCAAAATCACAGCTTTTGAGACCATCCCTTGCTTTGGGAAGAGACTTTGGTCACTCATTGCAGACCTGCTCTGTGTCTGTAACTCCATCCAGGAGTGAGCCTGCTACTGCAGGGCATAGAGAAACTGTGCAAATCTGAAAGGGTCAGTTCCCTTATTCGCCTCTTTCCTTTATGTGGCACTGGGGTTTTCTCTGTGCAATTCTGGCCTAAGGAGGCATTATGCTGACAATGTTTGTAGGTACAACTGCAGCCAAGCGAGAAGACAGGGACGTGTCAGTTTGTAGGCTGCTGTGTAGAGACTCTGCAGTGAGATGACAAGTGGGGAAGATGATGGTTACTCATGCCGGCAGCCCTGTGGAAGGCAGTTTGATCACAAGGGTGTGGCTGGGAGCAGGATCTGACCCACTGCACATCCAGAGCAGCTGTTCCTGTCTGGGCTGTGAAATGAATCACATCCCTGTTCTGACCCCAGCCATGGCAATACAGCTGCACCAGGGGGCTGAGGTCAATAACTTCACTACTGTCTTGACTTCAGTAGAGTGACATCCATTTATACCAGTGGCGAACCTGGCCCTGGGGGTTTTCAGGACTGTGGGGTGGGGGGGGTGGTTCTGTTTGGCTCTTGCTTGCAAACTCTCTCCTCTTGACATGTAGGGCTTGCAATGTAAACCCAACTGTGCCTGCCTCTGTAACCACATCCTCCAGGCCAAGCACACTGATTCGAGGCTCGAAGCTGGCTGGGTGCTCACTCCTCGCTGTGCTGAGACACCAGGGCTAAACCGCAGCCCACCCCAGTTACTGCTGCTTCCTCTCCGGAGCGATGTCTCCCCTCTGAGCAATAGAAAACTGACTCTGCTCAGCCCTGGGCTAAGCCAGACACTGATGTCTGCTCCCAGCCGCCCATGTGGCTCTTGGGAAAAGGACACAAGTGTGAATCCCACTCCCCACATCTGTCCTGCCACCTTCATGAAACTGGATCATTTTAACTCAACTGGCTTTTGAATATTGTTTGTTAAATTGAGTGTAAGTGACCACAACCTTGTTCATGTTGCCCCAGGCCTGACCTGCAGCCCCCAACTATTCCAGCCCTACCCCCAGCTCTGCTGATGACATCCCTCCTCTAGCCTGGCCATTTCACTCCCCTGTTTGCTGTCTACCCCTCACCGCACTGCCTAGCCCTGGGCGCCTTTGTACACTGCTGCCAGTGCACCTCAGTGGTGACCCCAGCAGCTTTTGCAGTCCCGGGTCTTTCCTGCGCAGAGGCCTCTGAGCAACGGTTGTGTTGTTAAAGCATGAATTGGAAACACCCTTCCATGCAGATCCAGGGGCAGAGCTCTGCCAGTTTATTGGCTGCATAATGCACTTTTAGAAATACTTGCATCATAAATGTTCAAACAGGTCTTTCTCAATACAGACAAACTCGCCATCTTGGTAACAGACACCATTGAGCCAGGACGCAGCCTGAGAGCCAGAGCTGGAACAGAAGAGGGAGGAGGCAGCAAGGAAGGGGGTTGGAGCGAGGTGAGCCAGAGGAGACTCACTCAGAACACGGGGTTTGTACAGCCCTGCCGGGAAAGTCCTCACACAGTTACTAGAAAATGCTCCTATTTCTAGATGTGGTTTTGGCCCACGCTATAGAACTGAAACAGGAATGGGGGTCCCTGCTATAGAATTCCACAGGCTGAGTAAAAATAAAAACCTATGGAAAGGGTCTCATTCTGTCTGGAGTTCTCTATGGTTTGGGCTAATTTCTACACAGCCCTATGGGTTTTGCTGCTCTTAAATTCTATAGGACTTCTCCAGAGGGAAAACGTCCTGTGGTTAAGGCACTGGGGGGGTCAGGAGCCCTGAGGTCAGTTCCCCTGGAACTGGAAAACGGTGCCAGTCCTCTCTCACGCGTCTCATCCCCCTGAGACAGTGACGTCTCTGGGGAGGGACAACGCTCCTCGGCAGAACCCAGCCCGGTGGGGCCCGGATTTTGACTGGGGCTTCCAAGTGCTACTGTAATTTACTAATAAGGGTTAAAGACTCAATCAGCCACTTAAGCACCCTACTGAGGGGCCTACAGATGACCTGCTTTGTGACAATGTTTAGAGGAGGCTGGGGGGAGAAGGGGCATGTGCTGAAGGGTCCACATGCCTTCTATTTAGGCCCCATACATGGCACCTTCCTGAGAGAACCACCAGGTCCTCCAGCAAAACCAGGCGGTGGCAGGTGTCCACTGCTGATAATTAAATCCCCTCCTTCCAAGCCGACTTTATCCATCCCAGAGATGCCAGAAAGGGCTCAAGCCCTGTTTCCCCCTAGGCAGGTCTCCGGAAAGGGGTGTTGGGGCTGTCTGTGACCCCACAGCAAGGACAGGCATGCTGAGCATGACTGGAAAGGGCAGCCAGAGCTGTGTTTTCAATGAACTGCTCTGTCGCTGCTGAGACAGGCCTAGGTGAGCACGACTGACAGATTGCACCTGGGCCCAAGGATCGCAGCACAGGGACTTACATCCCGAACGCTAGCGGTGGCCAGAAGAACACTGCAAAGCACAAGCTAGATGGGGACGGGGCTGAAGGAGGAATATGGTGGATGTGCACACGGCCACTTCTACGCCTTATGGCCCATAGTGACCATTGCATCTCCCTTTCGAGCCCCAGGGAATGTGGTGACAGCATCGTTACTATCCTGGGAAGGGAAATGGGAACTAATGTAAAACCAGAGGACCAGGAGAGAGCCAGCCAAGCCCCAGTACTCCGAGAGGGTCTACATGCACTACTTAACGCATCTCTGGGAAGCGGGTGAGTCTCTGCCCAAGTGATACAGATGGGGAAGCTGAGAGGGAGGGACTTAGCCACAGTCACCGAGGGACTCAGTGTCAGAGCTGGGGTCAGAGCTCAGGTGTTCCTGGCTCCCGGGCTGGTGCTCAGGACACTGGACCGTGTCCCTCTTTGCCCTGGGCAGGAAAGAGGCCATCCGAGTGTCAGGACGAGATCAATGGCGCAGGGTGCTGGAGAGAAAAATCAAAGCATGTGACTGAAATAAATAAAACTGAAGAGTGAAAGGGTTTCCCCAGCAGTTTGGAAAGGGTGATCAGGAGAGCCCAGCAGTCCCAGGAGAAGCCCGAAGAGGAGAAAGCTACGGTTATTTAATGGGGAAAACCTCTTCTTCTTGTTTCTTTAGTCAGCGTCTGTTCCCTGGGGTCAAATCGAAGGCAGAAAGGAGGGTGTCCAAGGAGTGGCAGCGTCTCCCATTGCAGCTGCTGGGCTGGTCCCCAGAATGCACGGCTGCCCAGCACGGACTGCAGAGAATCTGTATCACACGGGACAGAAGCTGGGGGCCCCTTAGCTGCTCTCGTCCAACCTGCCATCTGCAGGGCGATTCAGAAGCCCCTGGACTGCAGCCCGGCATACACTTCCCGCTGACCCTTCCTGATGGGCTGTGGGAACAGGAGCAGATGTGAGCAACAGGCTCTTGCGTTAACATAGCACAGTGACAGCACCTTCTACAACTGGGCTCTGTGCCAGGGCTGGGGCTCCTCAGTGCTACCACCAGGTGTGACTTGGGTGCAGGGAGCGTGCAGCTCTGGGTATGCACACTGTACCCTGCATGCTGTGATGATCCTTCTGTTGATGACTCCTTGTCGTACGGATAAGTAACTACCCTTAGGAAGACACATGGCCCTGCTCTCAGTCACGCCTTCCCCTCCACCCAGGTGAAGCCTGGAGCTGGACCAATGCTGTAATTTCTCAGCTGTCATCATCCACCAAGAAGGTTGTGACCCCAATCCCAACAGTTCTGGAAAGGCCAAGAGCAGAGAAGGACCCCACCCTTTGGTTCCCGTTACCTCATAGTCCGGGTTTGGCACAGGCGGGGGGCGCACCATCTTCTGGCCTGGAAGGCAAAGCAGGGAGAACATTCAGGTGGAAAACTACTGATTCTCAGTGCAGACACAGAGCTTCGCAGGCGTGACTCATCCCCGCGGCTCCGTTGGTGTTTCAGGAACAGGGCACAAAATGTCCACCGATTTTGGGGGCCCAATTGAGACACCTCGGCCCTGAGCACCTGGCCTTTGTCGCACCCAGAACGCAGGACTGTCCTCCGAGACACAGGCCTCCAGCCCCTGAATCAAAGGACGCTCTGCCCGGGGTGCAAAATGCAGCGCTGCCAGCTCTTGGGTGTGCCGGTGACTTGTGGTGTACGTCTTAGTGCCCCCACTGCGGGAATCAAGAGACTGCACAAGAATCTCAGCTTCCATTTTAAAACAAGGCAGTTTCTAGCCCTCCTGGTTGCAGAGAAAGGCCTAAAAATGTGACCCCACCGATGGGCTCAGAGAGCAGAGACAACCCCCCCACATTTCTCATTTAAATAAAATCTCGTGGTTTTTAAGCCAACTCCCTGAGGTTAGGGCCTGAGTCGTGGTGTGAATGCTTGAGGGCGGCTGTGCCGTGATACCGCCGGGGAGGCGGCTAGAGCAGGCCAGCCCTTCCAGCCTGCCCTGCCCTCCCTTTGCCTCTCTCGTGGCGGCTTCACCACAGCCTGTGCAACGGGTCCTGTGGCTGGGGCACTTTCAGCACAAAATGGCAGCTGCACCTTCCCCACACGAAGGGCAGCCCGGGGTGTGGTGAGCAGCAGGAGGAGCCTGAGGTGGGCTTGACCCCAGCATCTCCCCCTGTGGGGCCCAGCCCAGTTGAGGGTGCTCATGCAACTTATTCACAGGAGAGATTCAAACCAGCTCTTACCTCTCGGATGAACTCCGGCACTGCCACCGACTCGCCCCTTCCGGTTCTTGCTGAAGTAATAGACCAGGATCAGCACCCCGAGGGTGATGAGGAGATCTGCGATGATGACCCCGGCCACTGTCAAGACATCCAGCTCCTCACAGCTCTCGCAGACTGCGGTGGGAAGGGACAGGTCAGGAGCTCAGCGAGAGGGAGAAGGGCAGAGCAGGGGGACAGCGGGAGGTGGGAGTCACAAGTCCCAGCCCAGAGACACTGCTTGGTAAATGCCCCATGTTTGGCCGGCCCAGACCTCACCCACTTGCTTTGCGTGGATGGAGACCACACACGTCACGAGGGGAGCAAGAACAGTAAGCGGAGAAGTGAAGGGAGAAGGGAGAGACCTTTCTGTTCCCCTCTACGCACATCTCACTCTGCCAACACCTCTGGGGTGTATGGAGCGGTCAGTGACTGAAATGTCCCCTCGTTTTTCTGCATGGCCCCTGGCAGCAGGGTGCAAACATCCCCGGGTTGTAACAGCTCATTCCATGCTCCCCTCACCCCCAGCCCTTTCTGTCTGTGCCGGAAAGAGCGCAGGGATTCTCGGGTTCCCTGAGCAGCTCCCCAGACACCCGAGACAGCGCATGGGCTGCAAGGGGCTTTGTCAGAATGCAGGAGAATTGATTCAGTTTCCAAGGGGGACTGGGGAAACTGAACTGTGCCCTCTCCAAGCCTCCAGACCTGGAGTCTCCTGCCAAGATCCTGAAGGTTCAGGATTCTCTGAAGCCCATGAAAGGTCACTGGTCTTGGGGAGAGATAATAGTCTCACATTTATACAGCCTCTCCCATCCCAAAGCAGCTCCCAAACTAGGTGTGTAAAGCGCCTTTGAAATGCAGCCACCTCTGGGATGGAGGACACAGCAAGGGCAAAGCACACCACACACCAGTGCAGAGAGCGGTAATTGAGCCACACATCCCATGGCAAACACATACTCTTTTGAACAGTGCCCCATGGAATTGCAGTGTTCATGGGGGGCCGGCTGGACCTCAGAGCAGCTGAGTGTCAAAGTCAGTCCCAGCAGCGCCCCTGAAAATCAGGCCTCTGAGTACGTTATGGCATGTGAATCTTTCGGGCAATAAGGTCACAGAGTTAATCGCTAGCCTCTGTAGCCTCCCATGACATCTCATGTGCCTGCTTATTCGCATGGAAGGGGCGCTCTCTCCCATTTACCTTTGGCCTTCAGGTGAAGTTTGAGGGGGTTGCCGGTGGCCCCACATGTATACTCCCCGTCGTTCTTGGAACTCTCGTACTCCTCAATCTCATAGATAGAATCTGTAATTTTTAAATCCTGTCCCTCTTTTTTCCATGTTACACCTTCATCTAAGGGGCAGGTGAGAGTCACCTTGGTCTTAGAGATCACCACCGTGAATGCTGCAAAAGGGGAAGAAAGAACAACAGAAACACAGAGGTATTCAGTAAAACCAGTGCTTAAAATGGGCAGGGCAAGGGGGTCCCAGACGCAGCAAAAATATAATTAACAATGGAGCTGCGTCACTGAGGGCTCACTTTGAGCACTGCCTTGTCTCTCGGAGGGACTTTGGGAATGGGATCGTTAGGTTAAATGTAAAACCTCTAACCTAGTTATCAGTTCGGGGGAAGTTGTAGTGTATAACACTCTCTGCATTCACAAGCAATGGCTTCATGAGCTAAAAACTGATCACCATTATTATGTAATCAGTTGTCTCTCTTGCGCACGAACTCTGATTTTGTCTGGGATTGGATAGATGCCCCAATCTTTTCTCAGACCACTTTAAGCACTGAATAAACCTTGATGGAATCAGCTTCTGTACCAAATGACTGGAGGAGGAGAGCTCATGTAACACCAATTTTTAAAAAGGGCTCCAGAGGTGACCCTGGCAATTACAGGCCTGTAAGCCTGACTTCAGAACCGGGAAAACTGGCTGAAACTACAGTAAAGAACAAAATTGTCGACACATAGATGAACATAACCAAACTGTACCATAGAATCTCTATGGATAGTAATTCCATGCTCGAATAATAAGAACATAGCAGTAGGGATATATTACCAACCACCTGACCAGGATGGTAATAGTGACTGAAATGCTCAGGAAGATTAGAGAAGCTATTAAAATAAAAAACTAAATAATAATGGGGGATTTCAACTATCCCCATATTGATTGGGTACTATGATACAGAAGGACCAGAGAGCAGTGGTAGAGGGGAAATATATAAGCCGTAGGCTAATTAAGGTGTGCTTCCCTGTAGACTAGTGAGGGTTGCTACAGGTTAATTGGAGTACCTGTAGTCAATTAAGCCCTGTCAGGAACCTAATAAAACTCCCTGCTTCAGGCAGTCCTAGGAGGAAGGAGAATGGAATGGAATGGAGTGGAGCAGAGCAGTAAGATTGGAAAAAACAGAAAACTGAAGTAAGGCAGACCCTGCCCCAGTAGGGGAGGGAGACTTCATCTCCCAACATCTAAGGACCAAAGTTTCCTACCCAAGGGGGAAGAGAGTAAGAACCTGCTGGGGCTCAGGCTCAGAGTGAGGAGCAACCCAGATCCCTCCCCCGCTTCCCTCCTCTACCACCTTCCTGGGCTACTATTTGGGACCTCAGTGGCCCAAGAGCAGGGGCAAAGGGTGGTATCTTAGCCCCTCTGCCAAGAAAAGCGCAGGACCCACCATACTAACATTGGCGATCTTGCCACAGTACATATAATCTCAGAATGGGATCAAGAGAAAGTTTCTTGACACCTTAAATGACTGCTTCTTGGAGCAGCTAGTCCTGGAACCCACAAGGGAGAGGCAATTTTTGATTTAGTCCTAAGTGGAACACAGGATCAGGTCCAAGAGGTGAATATAGCTGGACCACTTGGTGATAGTGACTACAATATAATTAAATTTAACATCCCTGTGGCTGGGGAAACACCACAGTGGCCCAACACTGTAGCATTTAATTTCAGAAAGGGGAGCTACACAAAAATGAGGAGGTTAGTTAAAGAGAAATTGCACAAACTAAAGACTACTTCCCCATGCTAATTTCCCCCCTACTGTTACTCACACCTTCTTGTCAACAGTTTGAAATGGGCCACCCTGACTATCACTACAAAAGTTTTTTTTTTCGCCTGCTGATAATAGCCCTCCTTAATTGATTAGTCTCGTTAGAGTCGGTATGGCAACTCCCATTTTTTCATGTTCTGTGTGTGTGTGCATATATAGATAGATATCTATCTTCCTACTGTATTTTCCACTGTGTGCATCTGATGAAGTGGATTTTAGCCCATGAAAGCTTATGCCCAAATAAATTTGTTAGCCTCTAAGGTGCCACAGGGACTCCTTGTTCTTTTTGCTGATACAGACTAACATGGCTACCACTCTGAAAGAAATTAAAAGGTACAGCACCAAAAGTACAATCCTTGCAAGCTGCATGGAAACTTTTTAAAAAGACACCATAAGAGAGGCTCAACTTAAATGTATACCCCAAATTAAAAAACATAGAGAACCAAAAAAGAGCCACTATGGCTAAACAACAAAGCAAAAGAAGCAGTGAGAGGCAGAAAGGCATCCTTTAAAAAGTGGAAGTTAAAGCCTACTGAGGAAAATAGAAAGGAGCATAAACTCTGGCAAATGAAGTGTAAAAATATAATTAGGAAGGCCAAAAAAGAATTTAAAGAACAGGTAGCCAAAGACTCAAAAAGTAATAGCAAACAAAATTTTAAGTACATCAAGAGCAGGAAGCCCGTGGGGCCAGTGGATGATCGAGGTGCTAAAGGAGCACTCAGGGATGATAAGGTCATCGCAGAGAAACTAAACTAATTCTTTTAATTGGTCTTCACGATTGAGGATGTGAAGAAGATTCCTAAACCTGAGCCATTCTTTTTAGGGGACAAATCTGAGGAACTGTCCCAGATTGAGGTGTATTAGAGGAACAAATTGATTAACAGTAATAAGTCACCAGGACCAGATGGCATTCACCCAAGAGATCTGAAGGAACTCAAAGGCGAAATTGCAGGACTACTAACTCTCATCTGTAGCCTATCATTTAAATCAGCTTCTGTACCAAATGACTGGAGGATAGCTAATGTGATGCCAATTTTTAAAAAGGGCTCCAGAGGTGACCCTGGCAATTACAGGCCGGTAAGCTTAACTTCAGTACTGGGCAAACTGGTTGAAACTATACTAAAGAACAAAATTGTCAGACACATAAATGAACATAATTTGTTGGGCAATAGTCAACATGGCTTTTGTAAAGGGAAACCATGCCTCACCAATCTACTAGAATTGTTTGAGGGGGTCAACAAGCATGTGGACAAGGGGATCTCTCAAAACTGGGTGACTGGGCAATAAAATGGCAGATGAAATTCAAGGCTGATAAATGAAAAGTACTGATAAATGCACACTGGAAAACATAATCCCAACTATATGCATAAAATGATGGGGTCTAAATTAGCTGTTACCACTCAAGAAAGAGATCTAGGAGTCATTGTGGATTGTTCTCTGAAAACATCCACTCAATGTGCAGTGGCAGTCAAAAAAGCGAACAGAACATTGGGAATCATTAAGAAATGGATAGATAAGACAGAAAATCTCATGTTGCCTCTATATAAATCCATGGTATGCCCACATCTTGAATACTGTGTGCAGATGTGGTCGCCATATCTCAAAAAAAGATATATTGGAATTGGAAAAAGGTTCAGAAAAGGGCAATAAAAATGATTATGGATATGGAACAGCTTCTGTATGAAGAGAGATTAATAAGACTGGGACTCTTCAGTTTGGAAAAAAGATGACTAAGGGAGGATATGGTAGAGGTCTATAAAATCATGACTAGTGTGGAGAAAGTAAATAAGGAAGTGTGATTTACTCCTTCTCATAACACAAGAACTAGGGGTCACCAAATGAAATAAAGAGGCAGCAAGTTTAAAACAAACAACAGGAAGTATTTTTTTCACACAATGCACAGTCAACCTGTGGAACTCCTTGCCAGAGGATGTTGTGAAGGCCAAGACTATAACAGGGTTCAAAAAGAGAGCTAGATAAGTTCATGGAGGATAGGTCCATCAATGGCTATTAGCCAGGATGGGAGGGAATGGTATCCTGAGCCTCTGTTTGCCAGAAATTGGGAGTGGGCGACAGGGGATGGATGGCTTGATAATTGCCCTGTTCTGTTAATTTCCTTTGAAGCACCTGGCATTGGCCACTGTTGGAAGACAGGACGCTGGGCTAGATGGATCTTTGGTCTGACCCAGTATGGCCGTTCTTACGTAAACCTTCTCAATCCCAGAAACCACCTTTTCCAGCTCACTGGCCAATCGGAATGTAGATTTCAGAAGCATGCACACTGCGTGGCATGGCTCTGATTAGTGAAAATGGACTGTGGGCGGGGCACAGGTATATGGGGGTAGGGAGAGATTGTTTGCCCGTGGACTGGAATTAGATGGAGAAAAATTAAAGTTGGAAAGAGAGTGAGTGCGACTGCTGCCCCAGGGGAAAAATGCAAATGGAAAAAGGGGAAATAATTCACCCCATTGTCTACCCACCTGAGTCAGCTGTGACACTGTTCTTAGACTGTGAGCTAGTCAGGGCAGAGACTGGTGTCCTATGCATATGTGCTGAGCACAGCCCAAGAGGGTCCTGCTCCCAAATACGACCTGGGTGCTTCCCCAATGCCACTATTATATGCGGAGGTGGCTAAAGCAGATTAGCGAGGCAACATTATTTTAAACCAAAGCTGCGTCCCCGCCGGCTGCCCTTTTCAAAGTGGAAAACGGAAATGAGGTGCCTGTTTGCTGTGAAAAGAAACGATCTGGTTCATTGCAAGGTGTACATGCAATGACACAGCGACAGTGCAGCGCAGAGACAGAGGCTCCCGGGGGTCTGGGCTCCGAGCCTGTAATGAGAACTGCAGGGCTCTGCGTGGTTGCATGGGTTTGCCTGCTGCAGGATCAGGGCCTTAGGTTAGAAATGGTTTTGTTTAACTCTGTAGAGCAATTTGTGAGTGTGAGAAACTCCACTGAAATCCTGAAGCTACAGCCACGTTAAAACAGTGCTAGGGAGCGGGTCAGAATCAGACCCACAGTGCGTACCAGAGACACTAGACAAAAGAAGGGTGCATAAGCCAATAAAAGAAAGATCCGTGTTCCCATCTGTGATTACCCTGTCCTCATGTATGGGTTTAGCCAGCACTTGCTTTACAGAGGCTGGGAGCTCACTCTCACTAAAGCTACAGAGGTGAAATCCCACAGACAAAGGCACTGATTAGAGGGGAAGGTGATCAGCTGCTTTATCCCCACACAGAACGTTGTTTTAGAGAAGGGGAATAAATACAGGTGCAGTAACACAAACCGATTGCGACCCTGCTCCTAAATACGGCCTGGGTGCCTCCCCAATGCCACTATTATATAATATAATACCTAGCTCTTTCCTCTGTAGCTCTCAAAGTGCTTTACGCAGATCAGAATCAGTATCCCCATGTTACAGGTGGGGAAACTCAGTAACTGTTGTTAATAACAAGACACCCCGACTGACTGCAAAGGAGCCAGGTGGAACCCAGTGTGTAGGTATAAAGTTTTCTGGATCTGTATTTTTAAAAAGAAGAAGTAAAGATATTCTCTATGATCCGACACACAGAGAGACAGACACGCGGGTAGGGGCTGGCTCAGGGCCCATTGGAGTCAATGGAAAGATTCCCCTTGATTTCAGTGGGTTCTGGGTCAGGCCCAGACCACACTTGCATGCTCACACTCATACGGGCGCTTAGGCAAATGGGCATATGCGTTTAGTGGTTAAAGACGCCCCATTCTTTAGATTCCCTCCGAGCGGTTAGAAATGGAGGGTCAATATTAGCAGCAGCGCTTTTGAGGTGTTTATTTTGGCTAAAAACATTGATGGTAAAATCAACTTACGGTTCTGCTGCGCCACGGTGTCAGCTGCAAAAGGAAAACAACAAACGCTGTTAGCAAATCTGCCTCTCTCCTTGGCTCATCTCTTTAAAAATATCCTTTCCCTTATTAGTAACAATCTGCCTCTAGGGAGTAAACACAAAACACTAATCAATAATAATGCTGCTTTGAAAGCCAAACGCCTGGGTGCCATGCAGACATTGGAAAACCGTCCCAACATACACCAGTGATCAATCCTATTTCTCCATGTGCCTCTCTGGTCTCTGCAGGCGCACGATCCTGCTTGGATGGCACTAAAAATGATTACTTAACCATTAATTTTAGCTGATTTTTCAAGTCAGTGTAAACAGCACCAATGAACTGATAGGGGATATTTCCGGTCCTATAACAGTCACCAAACTGAAATGCGTCTCCTTGGAGTTTAGCCCTCCCTGGGGAGAGGTTTTGAATTGCACCACACTTGTGGGATGCTTTAGAAATGCGGAGGTGGCTAAAGCAGATTAGCGAGGCAACATTATTTTAAACCAAAGCTGCGTCCCCCCCGGCTGCCCTTTTCAAAGTGGAAAACGGAAATGAGGTGCCTGTTTGCTGTGAAAAGAAACGATCTGGTTCATTGCAAGGTGTACATGCAATGACACAGCGACAGTGCAGCGCGGAGACAGAGGCTCCCGGGGGTCTGGGCCCCGAGCTTGTAATGAGAACTGCAGGGCTCTGTGTGGTTGCATGGGTTTGCCTGCTGCAGGATCAGGGCCTTAGGTTAGAAATGGTTTTGTTTAACTCTGTAGAGCAATTTGTGAGTGTGAGAAACTCCACTGAAATCCTGAAGCTACAGCCACGTTAAAACAGTGCTAGGGAGCGGGTCAGAATCAGACCCACAGTGCGTACCAGAGACACTAGACAAAAGAAGGGTGCATAAGCCAATAAAAGAAAGATCCGTGTTCCCATCTGTGATTACCCTGTCCTCATGTATGGGTTTAGCCAGCACTTGCTTTACAGAGGCTGGGAGCTCACTCTCACTAAAGCTACAGAGGTGAAATCCCACAGACAAAGGCACTGATTAGAGGGGAAGGTGATCAGCTGCTTTATCCCCACACAGAACGTTGTTTTAGAGAAGGGGAATAAATACAAGTGCAGTAACACAAACCGATTGCGACCCTGCTCCTAAATACGGCCTGGGTGCCTCCCCAATGCCACTATTATATAATATAATACCTAGCTCTTTCCTCTGTAGCTCTCAAAGTGCTTTACGCAGATCAGAATCAGTATCCCCATGTTACAGGTGGGGAAACTCAGTAACTGTTGTTAATAACAAGACACCCCGACTGACTGCAAAGGAGCCAGGTGGAACCCAGTGTGTAGGTATAAAGTTTTCTGGATCTGTATTTTTAAAAAGAAGAAGTAAAGACATTCTCTATGATCCGACACACAGAGAGACAGACACGCGGGTAGGGGCTGGCTCAGGGCCCATTGGAGTCAATGGAAAGATTCCCCTTGATTTCAGTGGGTTCTGGGTCAGGCCCAGACCACACTTGCATGCTCACACTCATACGGGCGCTTAGGCAAATGGGCATATGCGTTTAGTGGTTAAAGACGCCCCATTCTTTAGATTCCCTCCGAGCGGTTAGAAATGGAGGGTCAATATTAGCAGCAGCGCTTTTGAGGTGTTTATTTTGGCTAAAAACATTGATGGTAAAATCAACTTACGGTTCTGCTGCGCCACGGTGTCAGCTGCAAAAGGAAAACAACAAACGCTGTTAGCAAATCTGCCTCTCTCCTTGGCTCATCTCTTTAAAAATATCCTTTCCCTTATTAGTAACAATCTGCCTCTAGGGAGTAAACACAAAACACTAATCAATAATAATGCTGCTTTGAAAGCCAAACGCCTGGGTGCCATGCAGACATTGGAAAACCGTCCCAACAGCATTCATGTTTTAAATCCATGTTATCAAACTTCCCAATCCTAGAAACACAGACAAAGATGGGATGGGGACGAAGGCAGGAAATGGTGTTGGAGGCTAAAAAACCCTTCAAAACCCAAGGAGCTACTTAAAAGACTGGGCACTTGCTCTAATCCCCCCACCCCTTCCTTCTGTCCTTTGCTGCCCCCCAGTCTTTGATTTTGTAACAAAAACGGAAACTTTCTCTCTTTGGTTCCTACACTGTTCCCTTTGTACCACAAATCACAGTGTCAGAACACTAGTGTGGCACCCTTTATTTTAGCTGGCCATACACCAGTGATCAATCCTGTTTCTCCATGTGCCTCTCTGGTCACTGCAGGCGCACGATCCTGCTTGGATGGCACTAAAAATGGTTACTTGACAATTAATTTTAGCTGATTTTTCAAGTCAGTGTAAACAGCACCAATTAATTCATAGGGGATATTTCCAGTCCTGTAACAGTCCCCAGGGTGATCGGCTGCTTTATCCCCACACAGAACTTTGTTTTAGACAGAGGGAATAAATACAGGTGCAGTAACACAAACTGATCACGGCCAAAGAGAACCCGAACTCTTTCAGTTCACATCAAAGCCAGCAACTGGCGTTTGCCGCTCACGGGCAGAGTGGCTGCAGAGTTTATTTTTAAATTTCTTTTGCCCATTTCCCAATGAGCATATTGATCTAGTGATAACACTTACACATGCTTTGCCTTTCATCTGGTTACCTTTACACACACTAATCAGTTAACCCTGACAATATTCAGGGGATACTATTATCCCTGCTTTACCCATTGTGAAGCTGAGATCTAGAGAGTGAAGCGACGAGCCCAAGAGCACACGGCGATTTAATATAACAGCAAGCAGTAGGAGAGGGGAGTCCAGATTCCAGAGCACTCTGCTGCCCAAAGCACTGCCCTTCCCGTACCCTTCACCAGCCTGTTCAGACCATTGGTGAGGGCTTGGGAGTTTATTGAATCTGCTGATAAATAACGAGGATCTTCTCAGCAACTGACTTCTCTTTTAAAAAAGAATATAGAATGAAATGCCTCAATTCCCTCTCTCTTGACTGCTCTGATTCTGCAGGGTGTGATTCCTTGCTCCGTTGCCCCTCACGTCACTGCTAGTGGGGGTACATTTCTCATCAGCAAATGGCAACTTCAGTTTTACTGTAAGTCTTTGTGGCTGTGTAAGAACACCTAGTTGCTGGTGCTCCGCGATGTCCATCGGCACACGCCAATACCCTCCTTGCCTGAGCCCTTGGGGGTCACTTTTCTGATACCTGGTGGTCTCTAGCCATCTGTACTCACCCACACAGAGCAGGAGCCCCAAAACAGGCAGAGCAAGCTCTAGCTTCATCCTGGCGTTCCCCGCACTCCCTCTCTTTTCTGTCCTTTCCAATCAGATTGGCATCACCCAGTCTGGCTCTGCAAAAAGAAAGAACACAGGCGCTTTCAAGTTTCTGTTTATGAGAAAGAGGCCTGGGATTGTTTCCCAGAATTGGATCTAACAATCAGTTCAGCGGCGCACGGAGGAGACTCACTGTTTCCAGCATAACATGCAAGCAGCTCAGAGAGACAGCAGATGTCTATGATAAAAAAAAAACCTGCCAGGAAGTGCGGAGGCTCGAGATGCCTACATTTCCGAGTGTCACTGAGAACACGAGCAAGCAAGCACGTCGGTGACTCTCAGGCCAGCCCAGAGAGTGTTCTGGAGAGAGGAGCACACACAACCTGGCCCCAACAGATTTGCTTTCAGAGTCTCCCACCATTTTTAAACAATATTTTCTGAGTTAAGTTCAAAATGTTACAGTTAATTTAGCAAAGTGACGGCAACAAACATAACCACTAGACAGGCTGCAAGAAATGCAACAGCCAGCGGCAGACAAAGACACCTTGTGCAACGAGCATAAAATAGCCTGTAAGCTCTTCAGGGCAGGGGCTGCCTCTGCCTAAGCTATGGGTTTGTACAGTGCCTAGCACTTTGATTCCCGCCCCTTGGTGCTATTGCAAAAAAAACACACCAACAATAGTGACAATAATACAAAGAAACAGGTGTTCAAGTGCTGTGGTGACGAGTGGGGTACGGAGCCTCAGAGAGAAACCTCAGTAAAGGGGAGTTGAATAACACGCCTGGAACCAAGAAACAGATCAGAACAAAATTAAATGGAGTAACTCACTAATTCTGAGGCTTTGGTGCTGGATTTACTCTGCTCGAGGCCCCTCTGCCAGCCTGGGTGCCAGCTGTGATGGTGCTTTTGTGGTAGGGAAGCCACTAGGGACTGGATTGCACCTACCAATTTTATTCCTCACCAGACACCAGGGAGCCGTGTGGTGGTGTTCAGTCACTGCAGGCCTGGTTTGGAACCATCTTTGTCTCACGGCCCGTGTCAGCTTCTCACCCTGACATCTCTGGGCTTCCTGCCACACTGCCCCTGTGGGTAGAACGTTCTCCCTGTGTGCACTGGAGAGGCCACTACTACCCTCTGCACTATTTGCTGCTAGGAATGGCAAGCCGGAGGAATGACCTGAGACTACCGTAACCATATATATGCCTTCCCAAGGCCTGTCTATCGGCCGGTCTGTCTTCAGACAGCACGCTCCTTGGAGCAAGGTTTCCGCCTTTAGAGAACCCCGTGTATGGTGGCCTGTGCCAGAAGTAAATAAATAGCTAGTTATAATGCTGAGCTGTGATGTGGTGGGGCAGGGCTCTGTGTCCATTTCCCCAGCTCCTGGCCTGTCGGCTGATTACAGAATGAGAAGATGCACCCTGTTTGTCACACCGGAAAGTTCAGCATGACCTGGGGAGAGGTTTCAGAGTAACAGCCGTGTTAGTCTGTATTCGCAAAAAGAAAAGGAGTACTTGTGGCACCTTAGAGACTAACCAATTTATTTGAGCATGAGCTTTCGTGAGCTACAGCTCACTTCATCGGATGCATACTGTGGAAACTGCAGAAGACATTATATGCACAGAGACCATGAAACAATACCTCTTCCCACCCCACTCTCCTGCTGGTAATAGCTTATCTAAAGTGATCATCAAGTTGGGCCATTTCCAGCACAAATCCAGGTTTTCTCACCCTCCGCGCCCCCCCCCCCCCCCCCCCCCCCCCCAAACTCACTCTCCTGCTGGTAATAGCCCATCCAAAGTGACCACTCTCTTCACAATGTGTATGATAATCAAGGTGGGCCATTTCCTGCACAAATTCAGGTTCTCTCACCCCCTCACCCCCCTCCAAAAACCACACACACAAACTCACTCTCCTGCTGGTAATAGCCTATCCAAAGTGACCACTCTCCTTACAACGTGCATGAAAATCAAGGTGGGCCATTTCCAGCACAAATACAGGTTTTCTCACCCCCCCCTTTTTTTTCTCAAAAAACACACACACACAAACTCACTCTCCTGCTGGTAATAGCCTATCCAAAGTGACCACTCTCCTTACAACGTGCATGAAAATCAAGGTGGGCCATTTCCAGCACAAATACAGGTTTTCTCACCCCCCCCTTTCCTTTTTCCAAAAAAAACAAAAACAAAACAAAACACACACACACACACACACACACACACACAAACTCACTCTCCTGCTGGTAATAGCTTATCCAAAGTGACCACTCTCCTTACAATGTGTATGAAAATCAAGGTGGGCCATTTCCAGCACAAATACAGGTTTTCTCACCCCCCCCTTTCCTTTTTCCAAAAAAAACAAAAACAAAAACAAAACAAAACACACACACACACACACACACACACACACACACACACACAAACTCACTCTCCTGCTGGTAATAGCTCATCCAAAGTGACCACTCTCCCTACAATGTGCATGATAATCACGGTGGGCCATTTCCAGCACAAATCCAGGTTGGAGAGTGAGTTTGGGGGGGGGGGGGGGCGGAGCGTGAGAAAACCTGGATTTGTGCTGGAAATGGCCCAACTTGATGATCACTTTAGATAAGCTATTACCAGCAGGAGAGTGGGATGGGAAGAGGTATTGTTTCATGGTCTCTGTGTATATAAAGTCTTCTGCAGTTTCCACAGTATGCATCCGATGAAGTGAGCTGTAGCTCACGAAAGCTCATGCTCAGATAAATTGGTTAGTCTCTAAGGTGCCACAAGTCCTCCTGTTCTATGAGCTGGGGCTAGCGGCTCTTCTCCCTCTAGGGGTGGAGTTCGTGACTAACAGAGCGGCAGCTCCTGGCTGGGAGCAGAAAAGCAACAAACGTGGGCCCTGGTCGTGCACAGGGGTGTGGATAACTTCTGTATTTTGGGGCTAGAGTTAAAAAATAATATACTAATAGCTCTTGAATAGCGCTCCAATGAGCAGTTTTGTACCAGACTAAATTTGTTCATTTTTAACAAAGTGAGATAAAGAAACTTCTGTTCCAAACACAGTGTTTCCTTTATTTACTAATGCAATCCCGAAATCGATTTTGGTTTTTAGCTCCCTCAATTCCCTGTTGTCTATGCATATGATTCAGCTGGATCTCCTAGTGACAGCCCTGTGGTGCCTGAGGCAGGGCAGGGGAAGGGGATAAACATCCAATCTAGGGTTGCCAACCATCCAGGATTGTCTGGGAGTCTCCAGGAATCAAAGATTAATCTGTGATTAAAGATCATGTCAGGTGCTGAAACCTCCAGGAATACATCCAACCAAACTTGGCAACCCTAATCAGATCAGACCCTCAGTGACTCCTCACTCCAGCTGCCAATAACCCTGTCCATGGAAGCAGGGACCACCCCCGCTTCCAAAAGAAGTGAGACTGGAGAACACCGTTGAGCCAGCTACAAGTGAAATGTCCTGGCTGATGCTTTAAATGAAGCTTCCCCAAAGTGCATCCATATATCTTGGTGCTGATAAAATGATCATTGATGAACGAGCACACAGAGGGGGAGGAGAACGCTGCATCCAGTAGACATTGTCCCTAATGCAGGGTTCAGGGGCTCAGCCTCAGGAAAGAATTCCAGTGGGTTATTTAACATGCATCAGTTATTTTTCTAACTGTAAAGAGAAAAGGAGTACTAGTGGCACCTTAGAGACTAACCCATTTATTTGAGCATAAGCTTTCGTGAGCTACAGCTCACTTCATCGGATGCATTCAGTGGAAAATACAGTGAGGAGATTTATATACACACAGAACATGAAAAAATGGGTGTTATCATACACACTGTAAGGAGAGTGATCACTTAAGATGAGCTATTACCAGCAGGAAAGAGGGGGAGAAAACCTTTTGTAGTGATAATCAAGGTGGGCCATTTCCAGCCGTTAACAGGAACGTCCGAGGAGGAGTTGGGGGGGTGGGGGTGGGAAAAATAAACATGGGGAAATAGTTTTACTTTGTGTAATGACACATCCACTCCCAGTCTGTATTCAAGCCTAAGTTAATTGTATCCATATGCGACAGCTCTAACTTTGGTCCCTGTGACAGTCTAGGACTCAGGAGTGTCAAGGCTGGAATTGCCAATCTACTCCAAACAGGAAATTGTTTGACTGTTTTGCTCATTGTCTCACTTTCACTCAAGTAGCCCGGTGTGGGATTTCAAAGCAAGCCTATACTGTATTTTCATTTGGTATTTATACTTCTGTTGCAAACCTGAATTTATATTTGCCCATTTCCAGTAACATTCATTTTTCATGTATACAGGGCCAAACAGCACCCAGCACCAGAAAGGAGGTGTTGGGATAAACCCCTTCTCCTGTAAACGCTGCCAAGGGCAGCTGGGACCTTAGTTTGTAAAATCATGTCCAAAAGACCCCCACACATTAAAGAGCCTGGAAGCTAGTTTATGGTCTGCCTGGGAGGGATAGAGCCAAGCAAACAAAGCCAGCATTGGAAGCTGTGGTTTTGGGGAAGTTGAGATGTCTATGTGCAGGTGGGTGGATAGCTTGAATTGTCTTTTGAAAAAGATCCCTATAGGTGGAAGCTGCATTTAAATAGATATACTGGGTTTTATCATCCATGTAAGAGCCACACAATTCCACCGGGGGGCGTCGACCTCTTCAACATCCTTTCTTCTCCCCTGTAGCATGCTAGGGCCCAGGGAACTCACTTTCTTTCCAAATTTGGACATCCCACGGGAGCAGAGTTCTCCTCCTCCAAGGGTTGGGGAGAGGCCAATCCTCAGGGTATGCAACACTACAACAGCAGTGTAGACGCTTCCTACAGCGAAGGAGGGGGTTTCTCCGTCACTCTGGTAAATCCACTGTAGCTAGATCGACTGAAGAATTCTTTCTTTGCCTGAGCTGTGACTAGTGGAGAGTAGGTTGAAATTGTTCACAGCTCTGAGTGATGTGGCTAGGTTGGCCTAAGCTGTAGGTGAAGCCCAGGCCTTCGACGCTGACCTTGTCACCCTGACATTTCCCCTCCTTGCTAACACTGGTGCAGCTTCACCTTTGGGGGTGTTACTGAGGGCAAGGTGCCAACATCTTCAGCTGTCGCCGGGACCTGCTCCGAACAGAGTTACATGGTACAGGGCTTCAAACATTAGCGCGCTCCCTGGCTCCCCCTGGTGGCGCTGCATGGGTGCTCTGAGGGTTCAAGGAGATTGTAAGGAAAAGGCTAGTGTAGACACTCCTCTCATGGCGACAGAAGCCAGACCTGGGGATGTATCAGTTCATAGTCTCCTCTCACAGCCCGTTCCTGTATCTGGTTTTGCTCCTCCTCCCAGCAGACATGCCCAGCCTCCAGCCCCAGCTGGCTGGGGGAATCCAGCTCAGGTTATTCTTTTTTTCTGGAAATTCATTATTTAAAGGCTTCAGGTAACGATGACTATATTGGGCTTGCGTTACATGTAATGAGATGCTATTTGTAGCTAGTGGAAATTTTATTTATGCCATCGTCTTTCAAAAGAGCACTCAGGGCTTCTCTTTAACCAGCGGTGCCTGGGGCGTGATCCTGCTCAGACATGCCGAGCCAGCAAAGGAGACATTGCAGATTAAGAACTGACTCTTCCCATAAGCTTCCAGCCAGGCCCAGCTGCCCCCATTGGCCCAGGATAGCTGTCCATGATACTAACACTGTGAATTGCCTTTATTGTGAGTACAGACAGGTAAGCTAAACTCCTGGCTTTCAGCCCCACTGGACACTGTGCAGGCTGTTGGAGGTTAATAAAAGTATTGCAAGAGTCATAGAGTTTAGGGCCAGAAGGGACGACCAGATCATCTAGTCTGACCTCCTGTACGTCACAGGCCACCAGCACCATCCAGCACCTGCACACTGAACCCAGCAACTGAAATGAGACCAAGGTATCACAGCCCTCAGGAAACTAGATTATTACATGCCACAGGCAGAGAACAGGAGGGACTGACGTGCACCAGTGCCCAAGGTCTCTGCAATGGCAGGGAAATGGGATACACACAGATAATCCTGGCAAGTGACCCGCATCCACGCTCTGCAGAGGAAGGTGAAACCTCCCCAAGGTGCTTGCCAGTCTGACCCAGGGGAAATTCCTTCCTGACCCCTGCTATGGGGATCAGTTAGACCCTGAGCATGTGAGCAGGAACCAGCCAGCTGAGTGCCTGACACAGGATGCTCAATGCCACCTCAGAGTCCGGGCCCTCCCTGTTCTATATCCTATCTCCAGCCATGGCCATCCCTGATGCTTCAGAGGAAGGAGATAAATCAAACAACAATATCCAGAATATAGTGTGGGTGGGGAGAAATCCCTTCCTGACCCTTGCAGGTGGCCAGCTAAAGCCCTGAAGCACGAGCTTTTAGGCACATGAGACATAAACTGGAAGTGAGCCACAGGACTGCTGAGCCCCACCTCTACCATCACAAGCAAACCTGTCATACAATCACACTCATGAATTTGTCCAGCTCTTTCTTAAAACTAATCCGTTGTTTGCCCCCAACAACCCCTATTGGGAGGCAGTCCAGAACCTCACCTCTCTGATGGTAAGAAACCTTACAATTTCCAGCCTGAGTTTGTTCATGGCCAGTTTATATCCATTCGTTTCTGTACCAGCACTGTCCTTTAGCTTAAATAGCTCTCAGTCTCTCTGGTATTTACCTCCCTGATGTATTTATAGAGAGCAATCAGATCGTCTCTGAGCCTTCTTTTTTCGAGGCTAAACAGGCCAAGCTCTTCCAGGCTCCTCTTATAAGACAGGCCCTCCATTCCCCTCATCATCCTTGTAGCTCTTCTTCACACCTATTCCAGTTTAAATTCTTCTTTTTTGAGCATGGGTGATGAGAACTGTGTGCAGGACTCCAGATGAGGTCACACCAGTCCTTGTGCAATGGTATGAATACTTTTCTAGCTCTACTGGAAATGCCTCACCTGGTACAGCCTAGCATAGCATTTGCCTTTTTCACAGCCCCATCACAGTAGTGGCTCATAGTCATCCTGGGATTGACCCTGTGATGGGGTGTGTACCCCACACAAGCCCTGAAGGGGTTACTGTGGGCCTGAGAGGCTAATTAACATACCTGATTGGAGAGAGCAGTTAATTGATGTGAAGCCCAGCTGGGGAGGGGCTGGGTCATAGTCATTATAAAGCCAGGACGTTTGCAATAGGAAGGAGCTGTGTGATGAGGCTGTTGCACCAAAAATCAGCCAAAGATAAAAAGAAAGGGTCTGTAGTCACTCTGTGGGGGGCAAAAGAGGTGGGAGGCACCAAGGAGTCAGAGGGAGGAGACTTTAACTGCCAGCTATAGGGTCCTTGGGCTGGACCCCAGCATAGAGAGAGGGCCTGAGTTCCCCTGCTAGCCTGTGAGGAATGTGGGGTGAAACCGGTGGTGGTATGGGGTGTGAGAACCATGGAGCTCAGGGACCGAGGCAGGACTTGCTGTAAGGTCATTGGACTGTAGCTTGCTTGGGCTCTGTTAGACTGAAGTGTGATCTGGCCAAAGGGCCAAGTTGTGGGAAGAGAGACCACTGCCATGATAGCGTGACTGTCAGCAGGGGGAGCTACACAGCAAGGCAGCAGCTTTGCCGTGCCTGGTCCCAAGGAGATGCTCTGGTGGTGAGTGAGCCCCTGTACACCCACACCCCTCTTCTGTCACTTCCAGCTGACGAGCCCCCAGCTTGTAGCAGCGATTCTTAGTTAGGCCTGAAGTGCCTGACCTCGCGCTTTGTACTCCTGCATTGCATCCTGTTTCTGCCACCCCAGGCCCTCCAGACTTTCCAGTGTAATATTCTGATCCTCCCACCTTGGTCTGATCAGCAAACTTTGTTAGCACGTGCCTACTTCTTGTGCTGGGGTCATTAATACAAATATTGAATCAGCTTGATCCCCTACACAGTTCCTTGAGGAACTGCCCTATTAACCCCCCTCCAGTCTGATCACTCACCTTTCAGCACAACCCACTGCTCTTGTCCCCTTTATGGTTCTTGTACTGATGGTCTCTGACAGACAAGGGTGGGCTGGGTGTGTTTGTCAGCTGATGGGGTCAAAGGCTGGCAGTGAGGGGACATACTGCTGTCAATCATTAGGCCCAGGTTGTCAGAAAGGTCACTGATTCTTGGGAGCCCAGCTTGAGACCTCCTTGGGCTTGACTGTCAGAGGTGCTGAGTACCCGCAGCTCCCATTAATCTTAACTGGAGCTATGGGTGCTCAGCACCTCTGACTGGTGGCACCCCAAACCAGGGGCTGCTTTGGAATATGGAAAGAGCTATATGGAAGCCATCTATTAAGGAATAATGAGCCCTGTTGAACTCGGGGGGTGGGGGGCAACTCACAGTAGAATGAGGAAGAGAACCCCAGTGTCCTGCTTTACAATTTCTTGCTTTCATCACAAGACCCTGCTCCCATTTGAAAATGATTCATGTGGCTGATCCCATGTGGAGTTCCTGGGACCTGCTCTTGCTAAGTGAGCAAAGAGACCGACACCAGCACTGCAAATGTATGGCTGAGTCTCACCCGCCTCTCAGAAAATACAGGAAGAGCAGGGCCTTGGCTTTCATGGTCTGCAGAAAAGGTTGGTTAATGTTGGGGCTTTTGTGCTTCTTCCTTCAAAGTGTGAATTAAAGACTTCGGGGCTGCCCAATGAGGGCTGCTGCACAGGAACAGAAGCTGAGATGGGGTGAGGAGTGGGTTAATCATCTGCCATTGCCCAGCCTTCTCTAAAGGCTCTTTGTTGGTTTGAAATTCAGTCTCTTGACGAGTCATTGTCTCCTAATCTGCCTTGCGCTCTTGATCTGTGGGACATGCCCTGCCTGCTGGAGACCTGCCTGGACACAGTGCCAGGATTTCCCTACTCTCATTTAAATGACTTTTAATGTTGCAGTCAAAGGCAGTGGAGTCCAGTTGCTTGAAGGAGCAGGGAGCCAGGAATGAGGATTCCTGGGCTCTGTTCCCAGCTGTGGGAGGGCAGTGAGGCTGAATTGTTTGAGCAGGAGCTGATTGGTTGTCTGCATGGACATTAAAGATCCCACTGGGCAGTTTTCATAAGAAGAGAAGGGATCTTGCTCCAGGATCCTAGGTCTATACATCCCATCCTTCCCACTGCTGTGTTCCTAGTTGCTATGCTACACCCCAGAGGTGGCTGCATTTCTGTGATGCTGTCTTCACGGGGTTTGTAAAGTCCTTGGGTGTAAGGTGTTATACAAATATTGACCCACCGCTGATAATCAAGGCACTAGTATGTTTTTCTTTCTCTGGGAACAACTAGAAAAAGCTACATTTCCAGGGACATAGTGCAAAAGCATCAATTCCCAAAGGAGTGTGGCTCCGAAGAGGGGTCACAGATTATCTCATGCTGTCCACACCATGGTTCTGTTCATGCCCTGCCCAGTGCTCCTCCCTGCCTATGTGAGCCCAAACATCTACTCTGAAACCACTACCCTGTGACCCCCCCTCAAAATGGGAAGCAAGACTGTGGAATGGGAGCGGACTGCCTGCCTCTGCCTGGCAAAAGTGAAGGGTTAAAAACAGAAGCCTGTTGCTAAACTGCTGCAAGTTCAGGCCTGACTTCAAGCCACGTTCCTCTGCCCAGTAATTCTAGACCAACCTGCAGCTGCGTTAGGAGCCGAGGTGCTGTAGCTCTGCAGAACAGACACGAATGATAACGACTGGCCCCCTCCGGCCCGTCCTATCCCCTGAGGTGTCCCTGCGCGTAATCAGCTCACCCACTCGACAGGTTGCTCCAGGTTGGGGCATGGCAGCAGCTGTGTTCAGTTTCCCCTGCTGCTGCCTAGGCTGTGAATTGATGACTTGGGTCTGCAAGAACAAACTTGCATGCATGTGGGCAAAGCTGGGCCTCTTCCTCTTCCCTGGCGCACACTTCCGCACACCAGCGAGGGCTATGCAACACCTATCAAATTCCATCCTTTGGCACAACACCCTGGGCACACCTGGGAGGCCCTGCATGGCATGGCTGCTGAGGAGAGCCATATATGTACTTTAGACAGACACAGGCCTGGAAGGGCTCCTTGGGACTGCACCTCAAACAGTAGATGGGGCACAGCCTGCCCTCCCTGACCCAGTAGTGAGTGGAGCATGTTTAGGGTCATAAATAACCTTTGGCACTAATATAGCATCTTTCCTCCCAGGGATCTCCAAGCATTTCACAAATAGTAATCAACTCCCACAATCCTCAGAGGCAAGTCAACATGATCTTCCATTTTTAGAGGGGAAACTGAGGCACAGAGAAGGGGAGTGACTTCCCAAGTTCATACACTCCGCTGCAGTGCAGGGAATAGAACCCAGGAGTTCTAGTGCCTGGTCCCTTGCTCTAACCAGTAGATGTGCTCTCCATAGTACATTAGAGCTAGGGAAAGGGTTTCCCCTTTGCTGGTTGTCCTCTTTCCTGCCCTGTTTCCACTCATGCTCATTTTCATTTCACCTTCTCCAAGGCCTTGCAGAAACTTTTCCCAAGCTTTGCAGCTCATTATAAAATCACTACTCTGTACTTCACTTGGGCTCCCTCTCCACTTCCTATGGCAAACAGGAGCCAGGCCATTTTCACGTACCCTTTGCCTTCCAGCTTGCTTCTGCACAAAACACTCCTGTGTGCTCTGTCCCAGGACTTGACTCATAGCTCTTGTGTGCATGATGCACCTATTCAGCCACAAACCATCTTCAGCACATTTTCTGACAGTGATCTAAACTAAGAGTAAAAAGAACAGGAGGACTTGTGGCACCTTAGAGACTAACAAATTTATTTGAGCATAAGCTTTCGTGAGCTACAGCTCACTTCATCGGATGCATTCAGTGTTTTCCACAAAAGCTTATGCTCAAATAAATTTGTCAGTCTCTAAGGTGCCACAAGTACTCCTTTTCTTTTTGCGAATATAGACTAACATGGCTGCTACTCTGAAACCTAAACTAAGAGTGTTTGCACTGCAACAAGGATGGTGGCAGGAAACAAATGTCCCATCATGCAAACAAACAAAAAAACCCAACAATAAATGTGGTTTGTAGACGTGAAAGAAATGGAGAGACTATTCTCAGAATAGCAACTGAGGGGAAGTCTGGTGACATGCAGTGCAGAGTGGACTGGACAGGGACAGGTTACTCTTTGAACTAGAAATGTACAGTGCTTTGGGGGAGGTAAAGGACGGAGGCCCTCTAGACCAGCTATGCTGTTGGTTTGCAGAGGGCGGGCTGGGCACATGGTGCTGGGATTCTCTCTTTGTTTCCAGATGTTCAGTTGCATAAAAGGTTCAGTCATTTCCAGCCAGGATGCTAGAGGATGGTGATGAGGAGGTGGGGGTGTCCCCAGGAGAACCTCTTTATGAGGATGTGGTTCCTACTATGGAAAAATCTGAGAGCCCCTGCTCCAGTCCTCTCCTTATCAACCTGCCTAGTCTCCTGGCTCTTGCCTCTTGTTCTGTCCTTTCGGGGAATGAGTACACTATGGCACAGGTGCCAGGCAGGCAAGGTTTCCCTCGCGCTGCCTCTGGCAATGTGCCTGAGCACTGAGCTAAAGGGGCTCCCCCTTGGAGTGAGAGGGGAGTTCGGTCTCAAGGTCCATTCAGTCCTGTGCCTGTCAGCAAGTCAGTGCCAGTCGTGACTGAGATTTCCGCCTGCCGTATGGATGGTTGTGCACTAGGAACTGGACTGAGACATCCAATTGTTTTCACACTGGCTGGAGAACATCATCGAAAATTAGGGTTGGAAGAGACCTCAGGAGGTCATCTAGCCCAACCCCCTGCTCAAAGCAGGACCAACACCAACTAAATAATAATAATACCATATATAATAATCAGACAGTAACAACTTCTGGTCCCAACCACTGTGAGTTGGAAAGTGATTTACATTCCTCTAATACTAACAAGAGGGGAATTAGAGTGTGTGTTTCTGTCATGCTTCCTTGGGATGTTGCTGGGGAGGAAAATCTCTTCCTGTTACCTTGTGGTGTTTGTTGAGCACCAGGAAGGATTCCAGAGCCCTGTCCATGTGAGCCCTGTCCATGCAAGCCCTGGGCTCAGGTGGTTTGGAAAATGGTGTAATCTCTGGTTTAATGAGAACACTTTTGGCTAAGGATCTCAAAGCACTTCACCAACATTAATGAGCTCAGCTTGACAGCCCCTAGTACAAAAGTTTGAGAACGACAGCCCTAGTGGGATGGCTACATGTAGACCCGTTTTGCAGAGGGACACGATCCCTCTGAGCAAAGGGAAGAGTGGCAGGTCTTGCTGGGCTCTGTATCGCGGCTATGAAGACTGCACCCTGTACATTGTGTACATATACCCCAGCCCCGTATACAACTCTGCTTTGCCAGGGACACGCTATCCTGCTCTATGCTGTATGTAAATACACTGGGGCAGACTTTTTTCTAGCAGCAAATCTCCCTGCGAACTTGGGCTTTGTCGCCTTATTTATTCAGAATCTACCTGGCATGTTTAAACAGGACAGAAGCATGAGACAGTGGCGATAAAGATCATGCGGTTTAAAGAAACAAAAAGCGAACTTCCAAAAACTAAAGCTCTTTTAACGTGGGGAAAAGAAAACCAGAATCCCGAGAGCCGGTTCCCCGCGGGAGGAGGAGGGAAGCTGGGCGGAGTGGTGATTGCTACACAGAGGGGACAGGCAAATCCACCTGGGCTGAGCACAGAGCTGAGCTGGCTCCGCGGCTGGTGCCCAAGCTGGGCCGCTCTGGGCGTGACTCGGGCAGAAGCAGCCCGCACTCCGTGCTGCGAGCCTGCCCTGGCAGGGAGGGGGGCAAGGTCTTCTCGCTAGGGGCGCGTGTGGCAGGAGGACTCCGGGGAGCTCCCTTCTCCCCCAGTTCGGAGAAGTTCCCTTATCTCCCTGCTCGGTCTCTGGACTATGGACTTGCCTCCCCCCGTGCATGGCCCCAGCTGGATGGGGGCTGTGCTCGTCCTGGGGGGACAGCTCCTAGGTAAGGAACTATTCGGGCGTTTCCCCTCTTGGCCTCAGCTGCCTCCTTTTTTTACCCTCCTGTTCTTCCAGTTCCCTCCCTCCTAAAGTCGTGCCGTGGGATTCTGGCATGTCTTTCCGTGGTGGAGAGTCTTCTTGGTCTGATTGCGCTGCGAGCTGCCTGGCGTGACTGTGCGTGTGGACACAAGTCTTGGACAAACAGGTTCAGGTGTGTTCCAGCTAGAGACTGAGGCCTGAGCATTCGGAGGTCGGGTCACACGCTATTTCCTCTCCTCTGGCCTCTCAGTCCCTGCTCCGGCCAGGACGGAGGGCTTTACTCTTTGAACTGCCCTGCTATTAAAGAGACAGGTCAGGTTTCAGATCCATTGCAGCAATGTAAATCTGGAATAAATACCCCAACTTCAGTGGAATTTTACAGGGTTTACATTCACAGAAGAGATCCAGAATGTGGTCCATAGACCCCATGTGGTTTTAGGATGCTTGGGTCACTTCACTTCACTTCCAGCACCTGTGCGTGAACACACAGGCTTTTCTAAAAAAGAAAAGGAGGACTTGTGGCACCTTAGAGACTAACCAACTTATTTGAGCATAAGCTTTTGTGAGCTACAGCTGAAAGCTTATGCTCAAATAAATTGGTTAGTCTCTCAGGTGCCACAAGTCCTCCTTTTCTTTTTGTGAATACAGACTAACACGGCTGCTACTCTGAAACCTGTCATTATGCAGGCTTTTCTGTGATCTGTTGTGAAAAACATTTACAATTACAGCCCAAGTTTGCACTAAAGTGTTTTTTTCAAAATGGTGGTTTTCACTTTGATGCAAAAGTTGATCTTTGCCAAAAAGAGATTTTCAAATGCAAAACTATGAAAAAATATTTGAGGTGTTTTCTCTTTTGCATGAGGTCCTGGTTTCAAGAAGATGAACGTATCTGTGAAATGACATGGGTTTTTTTTTAGAAAACTGAGTGAGGAGGATGCCAAGAGCACAGATTCCAGGGTTTTGAATTACATTCTGGATATATCAGAGCCCCACCAGATACTGCCAAACACAGTAACATAGAGGGTAATAGGAAATAAAGCCCACAAGGCAAGGTGAGTCTCGGTGATCAGCTGGGAGGTTGACTAGACAGCAAGTGAGAAAAATCGGGACAAGAGGTGGGGGGTAATAGGAGTCTATATAAGAAAAAGACCCAATTTTATAGGGACAGTCCTGATTTTTGGGACTTCTGGTCACCCTATCAGCTGGACGCTACGTGGGTTTTGCAGCTAGTGAAGGCAAAGGCAGTTGCTGTGTGAAGTCCGCTGTGTTGTACTGTATGGGCAATCCAGATGAGTAACACCTCTTTCCCTCAGGTGAGACTAGAGCCCTCCTCGAGCCATCTCCCACCTCTGGGCATTTTCCCATGCTGCCCACTTTGTGGGGAAGAGTCTCACTGTCCCTCCTCACAAGCCACTGTCTGCCCTCCCTCAAACCCTCTTCTTCCAAGGTGCCCACAACAAGAGTTTATAATTGTTACGAAAAGTAAAATCAAGCCCTGACCCCCCCCCCCCCCCCAAAAAAAAAAAAAAAAAAATCTGGATTCCCCAGTATGTCACAGCATTGCCAACCACATGCATGTCAGGCCTTAGGGAGAACGGTGAGATGTAAAGATCAGAAGTTTGGGATGCTTTTACCTGCCTTCTCATGCTGGGGCAGAAGGGATCATGTTTGTCAAGCTTCTCTCTGAAACCACAAGGGCTGGGAACTTTTCTCTTGTCAATGAAAGCTGAGATTTTCAGGTAATAACCTGATTCCAGCAGTTGGGCCTTTTCCAGAAAAAAACTCTTATAATGAGCCTTGAAATAACATTTCAAGAATTGGCAGCACTGTGTCCTGCCTGCTCAGGGTCTGTTCTTTGTGCCCTGTGCAGCGCAGAGCACAGTGTTGGCACTTCATGAATTAAGAAGGGAGTAACAACAATGGTCGAACAGCTCTCTCACATTTCCCCCAACGCTGTGTGTGTCCAAGAGCGATGGGATAAATCGGGGGGGGGTGGGGCGGGGTTTGATGTCAGCCTTAACACAGAGTTTCCTGATTGGTTTCATTGGTGCCACCCTGCTGTCAGGGAGGTGTATTTAGGGAAGGGTCTATAACAGGAGTGGGTGGACGAGGTTCACGGCCTGCAATATGCAGGAGGTGTCCGAGTGACCAGTTCTTAAAGCCCTCTCTCCATGGGCCAAAAAAAGGTGGGTTTTTGCTTTTTCAATTGTTAGCTCAATTAGGTTACCTTAACTCAAGTGAAATCTCCCTTAACACCTCTATTGACATAGCTTTACCCTTTTAGCTTGATTCTAGCAACTAACTTGATTAGATTCTGATATCTATAAATTAGAAGTAATGTCATTTAGGCCTGGTCTACCCTTAAAGGTTAGGTCAACATAGCTCCAGTGCTCCAGGCTGTGGAAAAATTCACATTCCCGAGCATTGTGCTATACAGACCTAACCCCAGTGTAGATGTGGCTAGGTCATGAATGGGGTGGAGAAAGTGAATAGGAAAGTGTTCTTTACCCCTTCACATAACACAAGAACCAGCGGTTATACTATGAAATTAATAAGCAGGAGGCTGAAAACAAACATAAGGAAGTACTACTTCACACAATGCACAGTCAACCTGTGGAACTCCTTGCTGTGGGATGTTGTGAAGGCCAAAAATATAACCGGGTTCAAAAAAAATTTCATAATATCATGGAGGATAGTTTTATCAATGTCTATTAGCCAAGATGGTCAGGGTCACAGCCCCACACTCCAGGTGTCCCTAAGCCTCTGACTGCCAGAAGCTGGGGCTGGACAACAGGGGTTGGATCACACAATAATTGCCCTGTTCTGTTCATTCCCTTTGAAGCATCTGACACTGGCCACTGTTGGAAGACCAGATAATAGGATAAATGGACCATTGGTCAGATCCAATACGGCCATTCTTATGTTCTTAGGTAAGCAGAAGGATTCTTCCGTTAACTTAACTACTGCTGCTTGGAGAGGTGGATATCCTAGAATGATGGAAAACCCTTCTGTGATTGTAGGAGGTGCCTCCCACAATGTCACTGTAGCTATGGGGCTGTGGTGCATGCAGTGTAGACATGGCCTCTATCATTGCAGTTACAGTAGTGTGAGCAAGAGCAGAATCAGGATTCCAAAGCTGAAAGGCCTCCCTACAAGTTAACCTTTTCATCTTCTCTCTCTGCTCTCTTTCCAGTCCTCTTTTCTCTCTCTTTCCTGGTAGTTCTAGTAGACTTATCCTGTTTTCATAAACTGCAGCCGGGGCGGTTTGGTTAACTGTGGATGTTTCTTTGACATACCCTTACAAAGGGGGAAGGGATAGCTCAGTGGTTTGAGCACTGGCCTGCTAAACCCAGGATTGTGAGTTCAATCCTTGAGGGGGCCATTTAGGGATGTGGGGCAAAAATTGGGGATTGGTCCTGCTTTGAGCAGGGGGTGGGACTAGATGACCTCCTGAGGTCCCTTCCAACCCTGAGATTCTATGATAACAAAGGTTACCTTCCGTCCTGAATGAGATACAGAACCTACCCCAAAAACCACCACCAAGCAGCTGGGCAATAACTGTGGAACAATATTAGCAGGAGCCGTGCATGCTCCCACCCAGGGACACCTTGCCTTCATTGAGCACCATTCATCCTGCAGTGCATGAAATGCTTAATGTAATAATACAAACTGTGTAAAGAAGTGGCTTCATCCACCCTGTCTGGAGTAGGACATAGTAGCTGCTTAACAGCACTTAGCAGTGCTACACAAGAGAGAAGGGATATTCTTTCCAACTGGAACTGCATGGGGAACTGAGAGAAGCAGAATATAATCACCCCAGCTGGAATGTGTCCAGGATACTGAGGCTGTGTCGACACCACAAACGTTACAGTGGCACAGCTGCTGTAGTGTAGACACTTGCTACAGCAACAGAAGGGGTTTTCTGTCACGGTACTAAAACAACGAGGAATCCTTGTGGTACCTTAGTGACTAACAAATTTATTTGGGCATAAGCTTTCATGGGATAAAACCCACTTCATCACATGCATGGAGTGAAAAATACAGGAGGCAGGTGTGTATGTATATTACAGCACATGAAAAGATGGGAGTTGCCTTACCAAGTGGGGGGTCAGTGCTAATGAGGCCACTTCAATCAAGGTGGAAGTGGCCTATTCCCAACAGTTGACAAGAAGGGGTGAATATCAACAGAGGGGAAAATTACTTTGAGTAGGTAGGTCAATGGCAGAATTCTTCTGTAGACCTTCTTCTAACACGTCTGTCATGGAATTGCAGTGCTGTATATTGCTGTTCTGCAAACAGATACTATGCGATTCGTGGTGTAATTTATTAACAGGAGCTGATAGGGCAGGCACCAGTCCAGATTGAGTGGATAGGGCTTCTAATTTTTGGTTTTAACTGATAAACTTTGATAAAAGACTCCTGACACACAAAGAATGAAATTGGTGTTTATTCACAAACATGGAAATACACTGGAAATGGTTACTTGTATCTAAGGGCTCGTCTACACAATAGGGTAGTGCGCTCTACACAGGTGTGCTTTCCAAAGAATGTTAATATGTTGCACGTCAGTTGGTCTGTGTAGACCCTGCCAGGGCACACTAAAAGTTTCCTAGTGTGCTTTAATGTAGTGCTGTTTGTAACTGTATTAAATTAAAGTGCACTAGGGAACATTACAAAGATTACTCATTATAGTATATACACACACTATATATAGAGAGAGCCCTGAAACCTCCCCCCCCCCAATTTTTGGACATCTACATAAAACTCAAATTGCTAAAAATACCCCCCCAATGAAATTAATAAACCCCCCAAAACAGAAGCCCTAAGTGTAGACAAAAAAGGGTGAGGTGCTTCCTTCTAGACTGTAGCTTCTTTTTTTATTTCCATCCCGTTTTCCCTGCAGTACTTTGGCCTGTGGCAGCTGTGGAAGTTCACACTTCCAGGGAAGTAGAGGCTCTGAATGGGACCAATGTACGCTTAAAATGCACCTTTTCCAGCTCCAGCCCTGTTGGCCAGCGTCTGACGGTGACCTGGAACTTCCGGCCCCAGGGAATTAACTCTGCTGAGTCTGTAAGTGGTAATAAAGTGGGACCTTTATGCTCCAGTTGGGCGATAAGGTATTGCTCATACAAGCCTCTCCTGCTGTGTCGAACTTGGGAGTGTAACTAACAATAGAGGGTGTGAGTGTGGGTGGGGACCAGAGATTAGCAGAGTTATATCTGGTACGTGACTCTCTGACTTTAATTGATTAAAAGATTCAGCTGACTAATCCCCTCTGCAGTGAGTTTTGGTTTCAGGTCCTCTCTTTGCTGGCCATCGAACCTGGCTAGAGGAACCATTTTTAGGTAGTTTCCGTGTGTATGGTTAAATACTGGGGGCCAAATGCAGCTGCACCTGCTTACATCGCAGCCTAATTTGGTCCTGTGTCCCTACTGAAGCCACAGCTCTGGCTTGTGACTTTGCCTGGCCCACGGTGGGAGGGGAAGTACGCCAGCAAGGGCCATGGTTCAATGCAGGTGTAACAGCTTCAGCACTGGTGTAAGGAGAGGGCCAGCCTGAACCTGGTGTGCCCCAGGAGGGATCCCCCCCGAGGGGTCAGATGGTCTCTGAGTTCTGCTGCAAGAGGCTGACGCAGCACAGCTGCTCCTGCCCTCGCCATTCACCTTCTCCAGCCTGTGCTATCTTGGGGCCTTGCTGGCTCCCTACAGGCCCCGGGTGGATGTGAAGTTGCAGCTGCTTTCAGAGGTGAGAAAATGGGGTCAGGAGTCGGGGTGCAGGGCACCTGCAGCCACTGTGAAGGAGACATCAACAGGGGAGAGAGATTTTGAAGGGGACGTGTTCCCTCAATCCCATCCCACCGTGCTTGTTTAGGCTCCTTTGCATGTCTGCTTTCCATCCATGCTGCCTCTCTTGCCTCTGGCCCCCAACCTGAGATGGAGACACTGGGATCTCTGTCCTGCCTGTTTTATAAATGCTTTGAACATTTGCAGAATGGGCTTGAGCACAAATTCCAGACAGGCAGGTTCCTCCTCCACAGGGCAGGGCACAGTCACACACTGCACAGTAGTGATGAAGCTTCCTCTCTGATCATCTAGATGCTCTACTACTATGAGAAGCCCTATCCCCCAACCAGTGGGCGGTTTAAAGAGCGAGTTACTTGGGATGGGAACATTGGCCGGAACGATGCTTCCGTCGTCGTCTGGAACTTGAATCCCACCGACAATGGGACGTTCACTTGCCAGGTGAAGAACCCACCAGATGTTGATGGCACGATTGGCGAAATCCAACTCCGTGTTGTGCAGCAAGGTACGTGGCTCGGGGCACTGTCTTGGTCAATATGAAGTTAGCTGGTACAGGGAACTGGCACAAGTGGATGATCTCCTACCGTGTGTGGGGGAATGCATGAAGGGAAAGGGATTACCAAGGGAAGGTATCAGGAAAATAAATGAATGCAATAAGGGATGTGGGTGAGAAAGGACTGAACCCGGGAGTTCTGGACTCCCAGTCCTCTGCTAAGTCCCCTCCCAACCAAGCCACCCTCTCTCATTCACCTGTTTCTCTTCTGTGCAGTGCATTTCTCGGAAATCCACATCCTGTCTCTGGTCATAGGGTCTGCCTGTGCTTTGATGATCATTGTGGTGATAGTGGTAGTTGTCTGGCGACACTATCGGAACAGACGGCAAGAGAAGAGCATTGAGATGGTGGAGACAGAACTGTAAGGACAGAGGCTTCTGGGACACCTCAAAATGTCTTCATCGGGGTTTGGCCAGTGCCTAGCACACGGCAGCCAAGAGTTGATAGTGCAAAACCTACCGTCAACTGACAGTAATTGGCCCTTTTGTTGGTAGTTACACCAGGGAGCTCACAGAGTGAATGAGCTCCTCCTCCGACCCCTGGAGGGGGTCCATCAAGTCAGGGTAGAAGCCAACTGTGGAGGTGTCTGTGTGGGGGGAAGCTTGCTCTGCCTGTTCTAAGGATAAACACAGCACCATGGAGTAGTGGCTGATACAGAAGATATGTCCTGTGTGATTAGGAGAAACACTAGCTTTTTTAAACCCCTTGTTTGCTAAACCAAGGGATACATCAAATACTCATTACTTTCTGATCAAGTGTAACTACAGCTCTGAATGATGTAACTAGCTTCTTTGCTAGAAGGGAGCAGGAAAGCTTTACAACCACTTAAAACAGAACATCTACAGGTTGGTGGGAAGGGTCAGTATCAGAACGCTGTAAAAAGGAGCTGGTGGCCACAGCATTTGCTTATCTCATGGCTATCAAGATACGCTGTAGTTAAAGATTTCAGAGTGGTAGCCGTGTTAGTCTGTATCAGCAAAAACAGCGAGGAGTCCTTTTCATGTGCTATAATATATATTCTGCTTACTGTATTTTTCCCTCCACGCATCTGGTGAAGTGGGTTTTATCCCACAAAAGCTTATGCCCAAATAAATTTGTTAGTCTCTAAGGTGCCACAAGGACTCCTTGTTGTTTCTGTAGTTAAAGGCATTGCAGCTTGGTGATGTGTTGGGGTTTAGTGAGCAGTTTGCAAGGGGACCAGAGTGAAGGCTGAATGCAGAACAGACAATGTTATGGGCAGTGGCATTAAAAGACTTGATCACAATGGAGCCATTGTCTGAAAGGTTTAGATGGTAAAAGTGGGGCAGTGATTGGTGTTGGGGGCTTATTCCTTCACCCACTTATTCCCTGGTCCTTCTCGCATGAACAGAGAGCAACAATACCCGAAGTCCAAAGGTGCAAATAATTCAATGTTTATTGGGTTGAACTTCCAGCAAGCATGATTCCAGTTTCCTTCCTTAGTGTCCCACTTCCCAGCTCTGACACCACAGAGCCTTACCTGTGTCCCTGTTCCCATTCCCCCCCTTAGCAAAAGATGATTCCAATTCCCCACCCTTACTTCCTTACACCCTGTGTCCCTGTTCCCATTTCCCCCCCTTACTTCCTGATTGACTGCAGACTATATAGTAAAACTTGAGTTCAGCTTAGCTATACCTTAACCAATCATTATCCTGAAATTTAACTAACCAATGCTAACATATTGTAACATGATTATGTAACCAATTATATCCCACCACCTTAATTAGTTTACACCCAGCAAAATTAATCATACAGCAGACAGAAACAATCACAGAACCAGACAGAGACCATGCAAATAAACAATAGCAAAGTGGGAACTATAATGACAAAACAATACAGAAGTGAGGATTTCACATCCCAGCTATTGATAAGTGAGTTCTTGCCAGACAGGATGCTATCAAACTAAGTTTCCTTTTACATCTTCTAGGCACTTCCCTTTCTCTGGAGGCGATAGGCATTATCAGGACAGGATTGTATTCCTAACAGCCGAATAGCACCTGATTTCAATGTGACTAGTTTGGAATGTGAGGATGTGACCGTTCGCTTCCCAGCTTATGGCTGCCTCTGCTGCTTAGCCAAAGGCCTTAGCCTAAGAACAGGGCCTCAGACTGTCACAGTAAGAGAAGGCCCTTACACCGGCAGACAGTGATTTTGATTGTTTCTTTTATACCTCTATAACTAGCCAAGTGATAAGAATGCACCTAAATTCTTATAGTATAGGCCTTTACAGACAGGCCTGAATATCTATATCCTAACAATTGGGACCATGTCTAACCAGCTGTGATTTGAGCTACTGTGTAATTTGCAGGAACATACAGCTATGCTGTAGCCTAAACACATGTAACCAACTAATTTAATGAATTTGCCATGCAAATAAAGGAACCTACAGGATACCATGTCTTCTAGTGTATAGAGTTACTGTACCCCATGTGCTTCCCGGCTGGCTCGCCAGCCGGTGCACCTGGGGAGATGTGTTGGGAACAAATTTGGGGCACCAGTAGAGATTAGTGCTGTTCTGGATCTCCAGGTGGTGTTGATTCCATCCCTGCTATTCACCTCCATCCCTCTGGACCTTTGGGTGGGTCACTTAGTGATATGACTGGTATTTTCTTTTCCAGTCAAACACAAGCTGGTGTTTAGCAGAGTGTGAATGGGTCAAGGATACATCAAGGGGGCTGCTGTGCTGACAGTGGACTGGGGGATGAGTGTCACCTATGCAGGGATACCTCTGGGGAAGGAGTCACAGCCAATTAAAATCCGAATGATAGATTCTCCTTTCCTCCCTAGTGCAGACCCCACGAGCTGTCTGTGCACCTTTCGCTTAACAGGCTTATGGCCAGGGAGCCTAGTTTTCAGTGATAAACCCCCCAAATTCTCCTATTTAAAAAAAATATAAAAATCCATGTTTTTCTGTGCTTAAAATGAAACACCCTGGGCGGCGTGGCTCCCACTGTTACTTACTGAATAAGTGACACTGGTACTCAACACTAAAATGTAGGTAATAGGTTTTATTTTTTTCAAAAAATGTAAAAACTAAAGATTGTTTAAAAAAACAACAACCCCAATCTCTCCCTCCTCCCCTCCAATTTCATGTTTTTCCAAGGCAAATGGATTTCTAGAATCCCTGCTTGTTACCTCCTTATGACTCAGAACCCAGGCCAGTTGGGCAGGGGGTCTGATGGCTGCTTTTGGCTTTTCTAGAACAGAAAAGGAGAAGCTGAAGAGTACAGAAGAGAAGGTAGCTGTCCCATTAGAAGACTAAAGTTCTCTGACTAAAGGGTACATACAGTGCAGGTAAGTGCTTTCCAACAGCTTTCTGACCCGCTGCAGGTTTTGAAGAGTGTTTTTTACATGGCTGTTCCATGACCTGTGTGAAATGAGTGGGTAGGTCTCGGGTAAGTTCCTAATGGACAGGTCATGGTATCCACATTACAAAAACTGCTCCTGCCATAGTCACCATTAATACTGACTGGCTTCCTCATTGGCAGCCCTCAGAGACAGAACAAGGACTGAATGGGCCATGGAGACAGAACTTCCCTCTCAACCCTACAGGAGGTGTCTCCAGGTCAGGGTTGATTCTCATTTGTAGGGAAGCTTGAACAGTTGCTACCCAGTATATAGCTGTTTTGTGGATAAATAAGAGTGCCATTTTCATCTCCACTTTTAGAGTCACTTTGCCTTCCTTGTTTTAAGGCCGTTACAGGACGAACATTCCTGCTGCTACTAATAGGCTCTGGTGGTGCATTTACACATCATTTTACCTTCCCACTTTTTGATATCATCAGCTGCCTTCGTTATTTTAAGTTCAAGAATGTTGTAGTAATATGTTGTCTTTTTTTCCTTCCTGTAGCTTCTCCCCTGCAGCAGTTTCAGAAGCAGGTGGCTAATCCTTCTGATTTCAAATGTTAGAACAAAGCTGAATTACAGATGTCTGATGCCGCAACTGTGGTACCCGTGTTCCCCTTAAAATTTGTGCCATGGCAAGACAATGGGATTAAAATAATGTGTGAGATCTTATTTCCTTCCATTGAAACAACGCAGGGGAAACTTGTCCTATCAACAGTGAAGTTGTCTTTGGTCATCAGTCCAGCTGTAGCCATTTGGAGAAGTGTATGTCCTTTGCAGAATTGCATTTGATTCACTCTGTTGAAGAGAAAAAATCCCAAGAGAACTATAAGAAATTCAACGATCCAGGAACAGATTTTTCAAAATTCTCATCTTGGCCTGTGGAAGAATTTTGGAAAAATGCCTTTTAATTTTTTTAAAACTTTTTTTTCCCTGTTTTTCCCTCCCTCCCTCTCCACAAAACAACACCCCCACCCCTTGCCATATGTGTAAAAAAGAAAATGGGGGGAAAAGAATTATCGTCACTCTGAATGAAAACGGGCAATGGTTAACCCTTTCCCATTGCAAACTGTCTGTGCTTGCCACGCTCTTATTAGTTCTCGCTTTAATTCTTAAATTTGGTTTGAACTATTTTTCCTCTCACAAAGAAGCTCTTTAAATGTTTCTAAAAAGAATGATGAGACAGTTTGATCACAGGGACAGCTTATTGCAAGAACGGGGTTTTGATCCCATTGTTACATGAAGTGGAAAAGTGTTACAGTTTTGGACCGTGTGCTGTTTCTTTGGCTGGGATGGTATTTAGAAGTGGATGCATATTTCAGTTTGACTTTTGTTTTATATTTTAGGTGACTTAGTGTGTCTGAAAGTGACAGACTGAGAACCCTGCCTATTACTATGGCGGTCTCTGCCCATTCCTATTCTACTGATGCACCAAAATCCTGACTTCCCTCTGCTGTTCCAGACCTGGTTCCCCCCCACTCATTTCTATTGATTCACCTCAGTCCTGACCTGCAGCACCCCTTGTTGTTTCCCAGGACCTATGCACAGTTTGCAGATGCCCTTCAACTTTGGCTTGCAACAGTCACTTCTGTTCCAGCCTAGAGTCTCTCTTCTAAATAAACACTACCAGTTGTGCCTAATCACAGTAAAGTTTTATTTCATATCAAAGTTCAATGGCTTGGTTCCATTGTATCAAGATTCTGGGAGGTCCTCTCAGTGATGCAAGCAGCTTCCTTTTAGATATGCACATTGCTGCACAAGGAATTTGTCTCAATGCTAATTACTGCTCCAGGTTACTAGTAGCACATCTTATTACTAAATATGTGGTGAGCACATCAGATTCAATGCTGCTGCAGATCTCAGTTTAAAATAAAAAAAACAAATAATCAACACCTCAGAGCTGTTTCTGTATTTAATTGGCATTAAATCAAAATATGAGCTTGTTTGCTTAACAAGTATTTTTGTTTTTATGGCCCTGCCTGTGAAATGCTTGCTATATTATCTCAATTCATTTGTTTTCTTTTCCTATCGGGGTATCATAAATAAATTTGTTTTGTGGACAGTCAGAAGCTATGACAGTGTAACTACCACAATGTAAGCCTAGGGAAACTCTCAGTGATACTGCAAACCATCCTGTTCTCAACAGAGTTTTTGTTTTTGACACAATGGAATAGATGCCCCCATATCATGACAATGAGTGATTATTTGGATAAAAGAGGAGTTTTAACACACACCCCTAAGTGACTGAATGATAACATTTTGTTGCAATGTAAGTACGATTGTATGCAGCACAATGCTGGGGCACTAGAATGCATGTAAGGAGCAGCAACCAATGCAGAAATGAATTGCCAACAGCTTCTTCCTGCTATAGCTACTGCTCTTCTCTCAGATCTTATGCCCTTTCAGGTGCAGACACACATGCCCTCACTGAACAGCTCTAACTTTGGAACTGGGATTCGCATACAATTACAGCAGGATTCCAAGGAGGAACATTCCAAACCATGGGCTAAAAGGGTTTCAGTCCTGCAAAGCTCCCATTGACTTCAATGAAAGAAGGATTGGAGCAGTTAGTTGGGGAAGGAGCATATTTGTACAGTGTCCAGTCTCACTTCAAACTAAAAACAAAACATTGAACGCAAGACATTAATATAGGTAAGGTGCCGCAAGTACTCCTTTTCTTTTTGCTAATATAGGTAAACCCATTTTATCCAAACTCTCCAAATTTCACTTGACCCAAAATTTGTTTCTGTCCTCCAAGTCCCAAAATCCTATAGAGGGTCTAGTGCAAGTCACAGCCATGGAATCTGTACTGTTACTATTTTGGATCTTCAAATGGACTGACTGCAGATTAAATTAAATTATCAGACGCTGCTGTGCTGTGGAAACGCACATCCTATAGTTTAACATACCATCTGTATTCAGCTACCCATTTTAGTAGCAGTTTTTAGAGCAGTATTACGTTCCTTCTGTGTTTCATAGTTTCTCTACTTCCTCTTCTGCAAACATAATTGTCTAATTCTGCTTGTCAATTTCAAGGCCCTGATTCTGCTTGGGCAGACCCCTTCAATAGAGAGGAGATCCATGTACTTCAACAGGGCTCTGGTTGGGTGCAGGGGTCTGCTCACATGGAACAACTTGTAGGATCAAGATTCATGGGCAGTATCTAGACGATGTGCATGTGCATTTTTATACTAGTCAAACAGCTGCTTAGTTCTAGACAAGTTTGATATTTTCATTTTTTTTGCTGTAAAACTTGTTTCAGCACAGAGAAACTACAGTAAGGGGCTGTGTCCATCTGTGTAGACAGATACTCTTTTGTACTGTAACTTATTTTAAGTGAGCTTTTCAAGTCACTGTATGTAAATAAACCATTTTTAGTATTAAAGCATGTCCTACTTGCCTGTTTTTAATTGAAAAACTAGACGGTTTACTGCACAAGTTCATTATGGTAAGAAAACAATGGATGTCACAGTACAGAGTAGAGAGACAAGGTAGGCCAGATAAATATATTTTATTGGACCAACTTCTGTTTGTGAGAGAGACGAGTCCAATAAAAGATATTACCTCGCCCACTTTGTCTCTCTAATATCCTGGAACCAACACGCTACAACTACACTGCATAGTGCATATGTTTAGTATGAACTTTCCACAATGCCCGAAGAGTTTTTACACGACCCTACCATAAATATAACTTAAAATTATTTTCTTTGGGAGACTGGACTAGTTAACTGTGCAGAGCACTGAGTTGCTTGCTTGTTGGAGGCAAAAATGCATTCATTTCCTTTAGAAGGGAACACTTTGCTTTGCTCAGTAATGATCCCTTTCTTAAGTAGTGATTGTGATAATCACCTGGGGCCACCATACCAGACTGGGCAGTTCCCGTATAGTAATTTTCCAGAGCTTAGTTGAAAGTTGGTGGCCAAGGGTCTTTGAACATCTCTCAGCTACTTCCTGTGTCTATTCCCATGTGCTGACATGCATGGTGCCTCCTATATCAGGACCAGCTTCTTATCCACGAAGTAACCTTCCTCAGATCCCTTTGTATAATACACTTATTTCGCAGGGCCTTCCTGCTGATATCCCGTCCTGCCAGAGCGCACTCATTAGGTCTTCCTGCAGTTGATGGGCTGAAAAAGGCACAAACTAAGACTCTTGGACTGGGCTCTAGAACAAGTGTATAACAGGATGGTTCTGAAGGAAGGGTGGCTTGAGGCATGAGATTAGAAAGCTACTGACCCACAAATACTTAAATAAATTGAACTCCCAAGGAAAGGTGGTGCAGGTCTAGGGCAAACAGGTCTTCAAAATAGTATTGTAAGGCCTAGGCAAATTAAGTGATTATCAATATGTGTAGAATCTATCTACCTACCTTGCTTAATCTCAGAATCCATCTAGTGCTATTTTATTTGCTGAGTGGGGAAGGTAGATGATACAGATACAACATTTCTCCTTATCTTCCCTCCCTACTCATATGCCCTGCCTCCTGGCAACTCTTCCTCTAGAATCTATCAATCAAGCTCCAATGTTTGCAAAGATTAGGTTACTTGAGAGGGATACCTGAGTGCATTCATTTTGCTGCCAGTGACTGCCATCTCATGGAAGTAAGTAAATCCAGAGTCATCTTTAAAGAAATACTGTTTGCCTTTCATCTCACTGTGTCCATTTCAATCCAACATTCCTTTACTTTCCTACCCACCTTGCCAGTTGCATTACAAACTGGTTTATCCTAGATGCTCTCTCATTTGAATCATAGCTACACCTTGTCCAGCATATAATAATTTCCTCTGCTGAGGACCCAAACTAATTTATAGCTTTATGTCCCTAGGTCCCTAGTGCACCTCAGAATATATTTCTGCACAGGGAAAGGCACTGTTTATTGTACACGGTTGCCACTTGTCTTGTGCTTGTGAGGGGCTCAAAAATCAGCGTGGGAGGCCTATAAAAACACATCGTATTGTGACACTACATTGCCAGATGATGACATTTTGACACAATGGGTTGACATTTTGATGCAGTGATCTCATTTAATGAAACAATGCAATGAGGTTTTTGACACCATGCCGTCAATGCCCCCACCTCATGACGGTGAGAAAGCGTTTGGATAAAAGAAGAGTGTTTGACACACTAATAACCTAAGTCAGTGAATGACAAGCTTTTGTTGCAACGGAGTAATTGTGCACAGCACAATGACGCCATGGGGTGGTGATTTAACGTCATCTCACTGGACAATGATGTGCTCTGTCTGGAGATGGGTCCTGAACCAGAACGCAAGGTCCACCCCCCCGGGCTTCAGGCCATTTGGCTGGAGGCAGCTGGCCCCGGGGACCAGACCAGAACCCTGGGTGCTCAGGGCACATTCCTGGTGCTCTGAGGCATGACGATGTCATGGTGTGGTGGAGGAGCCCATGGCCAGGACTGGGGGGGGCTTGTACGTGGGTCGTGCTGCTGCCCCCTCCGCAAAGAGCCAGTGCTGGGTAAGGACACGGCAGGGCTGGGGCTAGGCCCCGTTGCCATGGAAACATCCCGGGCGGCCATCTTGGGCCTGCACGCCCGGCCCTTAGGGGCGCCGAACTTCCGGTCTGGCCTCACCTGGGCCTTGCCCTGCCTTCCGCCAGGTAGGCCCGTGCTGGCTGCGCCCTAAACACAGCGAGCGGCTGCCGGGATGCGGGGCTGGGCGGCCGGCGGCCTCCTCCGACTGGGGCTCCTGCTTCTGTACGGTGAGCGCGGGCCGGGGCCGGGGCCGAGGCCGGGGGGCCTGGGGCGGGTCTGCGGGCGGGGGATTGGAGGAGCGGGGCTGGGGCCCGGGTGGGGGTCTGTGGGGTTGGGGATGATGGGGTGGGATTGGGGAGGTCTGTAGGGCTGGGGGTGGTGGATGGAGGGCCCTGGCGACCTGTGGGGTTGGGGGTGTGTCTGGTGGTCCCGGCTGGAGGTGGAAAGGCCAGACAGGGGGGCAGGGGCTGGACTGGTGGGACAGAGGAAGAAGGGGGTTTGGCTGAGGGATGCAGGAATTTGGGAGGGGTGTGTCGGTGGGATTAATTGAAAAAGGATTACGCGTGGGGTTGGCAGCATGTTTAGGGGCAGCCTGATGGAGGGTATGTCCGTGGTTTGTACGTTTAGGGGAGCTGTTTTAGGGGGTTCTGTTTTGGTGGAGGGTGTGACTAGACCCCTCCCCCCAGTGTTTTAGGGGCAGAGGGGGTTTGGGGGCAGTTAAAGAGAAGAGGGAGATGTTTGGGGTGGGGAGCGTATGTAGTTTCAGATGGGGTGTCCCAGAAGTGATTAACAGTGACCCAGCTGCACCCCGGCAAGCTTTTCTGAGTCACCCGACCACACCAGTTCCCAGTTTGGATCCATCAGCAGTAGGTGGGGGCGAATGAGGGCCTTGCAGTAGGAGCAGCTGTAGCATTTGAAATGGTGCGTAAGTGCCGTTAAAATTTCCAGGCTTTGTCTAGGGAGCAGAGCCTCCCCTGATGTCTGTGTTTGGGCCCTGGCTCTAGACACTCCATCATTTAGAGGTACTTGTAGCAATAGAAATGGGTATGGGGTCGGGGAGCACTAGAATGGGAGTCAGGCCATCTGGGTTCAATCCTTGGCTCTGTCAGTGACTTGTTTGAGCAAATCACTTCACCTGTCTGGGCCTCAGTTTCCTCATCTGTAAACGGTGCAGAGTGATTCCCACTCACCTTTGTAAAGCTCTTACAGATGTATGCGTGAAAAGTGCTATATGGTCTAAGTGTTCATTTTTAGTGTTTTCTGATGACTTGTTACTTCACACAACAAACAGTTAACCTGTGGAACTCATCGCTGGGAATGTTGTGAAGGCCAAAAGTATACAGGGGTTCAAAAAAGAACTAGATAAATTCATGGAGGATAGGTCCATCGATGGCTATTAGCCTGGATGGTCAGGGATGCGACCCCATGCTCTGAGTGTCCCTAGCCTCTGAATGCCAGAAGCTGGGAGTGGACGATGGGATGGATTACTTGATGATTGCCTGTTCTGTTCATTCCCTCTGAAGTACCTGGCATTGGCCACTGTCAGAAGACAGGATACTGGGCTGCATGGACCATCGATCTGAGCCAGTATGGCCATTCTTATCATCTTACTATGTTTTTATGATGATGAAACAAATCCCTTTTTGAAGTCCTTTGATAAACTAACTTGCCAGTGGTTTCTCCCCATCATACTTTCTGAGACCCTGGCTGCAATTCTTGACAGCTGTGACTTTTTCCCACCTCCCTTTGCTTCCTTCGCTCTACAGTGCAGGCAGTTGGACTAAGACTTGCTTACATTTGTGGAAAAAATAATTTGTTTTCAAGTCTCCGTATTTTGTATTTATTACTGCACAACACTTCTGTAATGCCATAAACATACATAGTGCTTTACAAACTTAAAAAGAAGCGTGTTTTCAGCACCAAAGAGCTTACAAAGTAAAGAAGACCGGCATGAGCAAATGCAGAACAGAACTTCAGGAGAGGGATTGTATGTTGATTTATTAATGAGAAGAAGGGCCCTGAAGTTGGCACTTTGCACCTTCTCTCTGGTCCAGTTGTGTTTGATTACCTACTCTTTGACTAGTTTATCCCCATAACTGGGTACATGGAGGGCTTTGGCCGTGACCTCCAATCAAATACCCTGTTTGTTGGCTGAGCATGAAACAGTACTGAATTCCTGCCACCATTAGAGGAATTCCTTGCATTTCTCGGGATTGGGTGGGTGCCAGGGGATGGGATAGAGGTATGTGTAGTTTCAGACAGCCATCAGCTCTTCACTGCAGTGGCTTTGCTATCTCACTTGTGTCCTTTACAAAAATTCCCATCTAATCTTTCTCTTTGGGGCTTGTTTCATCAGGTGTCGGCAATGCTCTTTCATTGGAAATTAAAGTGAATCCTGAAGTACAAGGTTTTGTTGATGAACAGGTGACCCTGAAATGCTCATTCAGATCCTTCTCTCCCATAACTCAGAAGCTGACTGTAGACTGGACTTACCAGCCCCTCACAGGTGGTCATATGGAGACAGTAAGTGCTTGCAGATTAGTGTCCCAAAGAATCTTTCTTGCAGCTGGGCAGAACTCTGTGGGAAGGTTGAAGATCCCACGGCATTTTGTGTAAAAAGTCAGTGTTCGTCTCAGTGTGCTTCTCCACTGCTGTGTGGTGGGCTCTTTGGCTGTCATCCTCCACTCCAGAGGTGGCTGCATTTCAGTGCTGCTGTATATACATAGGTTGAATTTCTTTAAAATCCTTTGGGCTGAATGGTACCATGTAAATGCAAAGTATTATAACCTTAAGAGATGACTGTCCCATTGCAAACTAGGCATCCATATAAATACACTGGGGATCATGTGGTCTGGAAAGTCTCCCGTGCAGAACATACCATGGCAGCTTTGCCATGTGGCAGAATGCAGGTATAACTTATCTTGGAGTGGCAGCGGTGTGTGGGCAGAGCCACTCTGCAGGTACTGATGATGACAGGTGGTCCTAAAGGATTTATGGGCTCTTACCAGTTATTGTTGTCAGGGGTATGAAATCCAGTCACAGGTGCATAGATGTAAAATCCATTCATAAATGTCTCATTCTCTGTGTAAATCATCAGTGATTTCCTCTGCTCGGCTGAGGTTAAGCTCTTGGGAATGGTATGTTGCAGCTGGAAGGATGTGGTGGTGTCTGTGTAAAGTAGGCTCTGGTTAGTCCCCTGTTGCCAGCCAGCAGGAGTGAACTGAAGGGAAGTTAGCACTATTTTTTGTGAACTAAAATCAGATCTGCAGAGTTGCAGCGTTCAGTCATGCCATGCCTGTGACAGGGTTCCGGTGCTTTACAAGGAGCTGGGGAGGGAGCACTACAATTCCGGACTGGCACTGCCAGATGACCAAGGAACTGATTGCATGCGGTGTAGTTGTAGCCGTGACCTGAAGAAGAGCTTTGTGTGGCTCGAAAGCTTGTCTCTCTCACGAACGACAGTTGACTGAGTAAAAGATTACCTCACCCCCCTTGTTGCTTTAAGTAACTGATTATCTTGAAAAGCTGTCTGTCTAAGGTATTACCATAGTGTTTCAGAATCTTAATGTATTTATCCCCACAACACCCCCTGGGAGGTAGTGATGTGTTGTTATCCCTACTTGACAGATGGGAAACTGAGGCAGAGAATAACTAAGTGACTTGCCCGTGGTCACACAGAAAGTGTTTGGTAGACCAGGGAATTGACCCTGAGTCTCCTAAATCGCAGGATAGCATCCTAACCTCCAGAGCAGTGGTTCTCAACCTATTTACTACTGTGGGCTGCATATGCAGCTTTCTGTATGTTATATGGGCCACATCCACACAAAATGTATATTACTTGTATGGCCCTGAGGAGGTCACATCGGCCACAGCTGTGTGCTGATTGGGCTGTAAGTGGGTCACAGGTTGAGAACCACTGCACCAGAGCATCCTCTTCTATCTTAGATCCTCCATGGCCAGAAAGATGATAGTGACTCTGATGCGAGCCCTGGAGACTGGTAGGCAAGGAGGGAGATCCTCGGGGCTGTATCATGGATATGGAAGACCCTGACATGCATTTCCACCCTCTTCTCCCTTGGTAAAAATGTAAAAAAGATCTGAAAAGCTGGTGCAATGGTGCCCAGTGTTGTGGGTTTGTGAGCCCGTGGTGTATCTGAGGTGGGATGCTTGTGAAAGGGTTGTTCTTTTTGACCCTGTACTCTCCGAAAGGAGTTTTTTTCTCTCTCCTTTTTGGAGAGTGACTTGTTGGAACAATGACTGTCTTCCCTCTTCAGATTTTTCATTATCAGTCTGTTGCATACCCAGCTGTAGTGGGAACATTCAGAGACAGGATTTTATGGGTTGGGAACATTGCCAAGGGTGATGCCTCCATTGCTATCCGAAATCTGACGATGAATGACAATGGAACGTTCACCTGCGCCGTGAAGAATCCCCCGGATGTGCACCACAACATCCCCCAGACCAAGCTGACGGTCACACACAGAGGTAAGTCTGTAGCATGGCAGTATTCTCCCTATTTATTTCTCATGAGTGCATTCCTGTTTTGCCAGAAATCTTTGGAGTCTAAGCACCAGATCTGGTGTCTAGCTTCCCTGGAACTACAGGTTTAAATGCCACCAGGGCATCAGCTCAGCCCGTCTCCTTTCCGGATAGATAATTTGAGATCCATGCAGTTTGGTGTGTGTTCTTTTGGTGAAAACTTAAGGTTGTGTCTGTCCTGTATGGAGACAGAAGATGCCAGCAGCATTTTCCTAAGAGTAGGCATCTACCTCGGTGCCTGTCTTGGGAGTTCAGATCATTCCAAACTTCACTGGGGGTCAGCGCATGTACAGTGGAACAGGAGGTGGTAGTGGAGGTGATGGGTGTCCCTCAGCAGAGGCTGAGTACACAAGATTGACAGTCCAGGATTCCCACCTAAGAGGGCACAGAATTAATCAGGTAGCATTGCTGGGAGCTGATGTCTTAACAATGACTAGACATTTCACAAACATTAATGAATAGCTGCCTTAGGCAAATGCCTCATCTACCCTGTATGGGAGAGCTGTCCCTGGGCTTGCAGATTGGGTGTGTTCATCAGTTTGATGTGACTCTCCTCTCACTTGGCTTTGAATGTGCTGCTCTCAGGCTATGTCTACACTACGCAGCTTTTAGTGACACAGCTGTGTTGCTACAGCTGTACTGCTAAAAATAGTGCTGTGTAGCCGCTGTTTGTTGGCTCTGCTGCTGAGAAAAAACTTCTAACCCCAACGAGCAGGGTTAGCTTTGTTGGCAGGAGAGTGCTCCTGCCGACAAAGTGCTGTTCACACTGGTGCTTGTCGGCAAAACTTTTGTCTTTCATGGGTGTGTTGTTTTTTTTAACACCTCTGAAAGACACAAGTTTTGTGTTCAGTTGCCAGTGTAGACATAGCTTAAGTTGTGCTCCTTCACTGCAGCCAGATAGATTTAATCTTTGTCCTCCCCTTCATGGGAGGAGTCTAGTTCTGAATTTGAGTTCACTGACAGGACTTTGTCACAAGTTCCTTTAACCCCAGCAAGCCCTCTGCTTTTTATAAAAAAGGCCAGGATGCTGTGTGGGATTAATATTTGCCATAGAGATGAAACAAAGGCATATTTTACTGCTATTCCCTCTCTCCTGCAGGCTTTTCTTTCCAGCTAACTTCAGCAGTGTTGCTATCCATCTTAGTGTTCCTCCCCTCTGCTATTGTGGTCATTCTGCTGCTGGTGAGGATGGGAAGGAAATTTGGAGTCCTAAAGCATAGAAAAAAATCTGGCTATAAGAAATCATCCATTGAAGTCTCCGATGAGTAAGTTTTACATTGAACCTAATCCCCATTTCCCCTCTGGCCTGGGGTTGTGGGTGGGTTTTTTCTGTCGTCCTACATCTCATAACCCACAACATCTGGGGTTCTGCCAGTGAGACTTCGTTGTCCATGGGCACAAGGCAGCTGGTAGTCAGAGTCTCTGAAAACACCTTGTGGAAATGTAACTGAGTGAAATGTGTGCTGTGCATCCTCTTTGTGGGGCAGCTGAGCTAAACTGTTGTTGAGATGTAGAACCTTTCACCTTCATCACCAGACTTAATCCAGTCCAGATCAGTAAGCTGTATGGAGGGTCTCAGTCCAAATGTCTGTATCACAAAAACCCACTACTGTAATGCTAACTGGCTCCCTTGTAAATGCACCACTTTGTTCTTCTGGGGTGTCAAGTCAGAATTAAATTCACAATCTTTTTAACTATAATATTTTGGTTAATGGCAGCTGAAACTTTCCAGCCAAACAGCAGTTTCTGTGGTTAATAGCGTGATTGCACGGCAAACCTAAATCGAATGGCCAAACCTTTGAAATAAGGAGCCTAATATTCCGGCCTTCTGCTTTGCTAGTTAAAATATTATTACAGAGCAGGCATTTCTGATGAATTAGTCAAAAGGACTGGGAAAGTGACCTATGTGTTAAAAAAACAATCCGTCTCAGAGCTGTATTGGGGTGTGAGCAGAAGACACATTGACCTAACACTGTGCTCTTTCTGCAGGCCTGAGCGCACTGAGCAGGGCACCTGCCTGGGGAGGATGGGGACATGGTGTTTGCAGTGTGTGGTAAGTTCAAGTAAATGTTCTTGTAATTGTTAGTATCATTGTTAGCTCTCATAAGAGTGAGGGCTGAGAGCAGTAGCTAGAGCCAGGGATAGTGCCCGAGAGCTTGGCTTGAGCTCCTCACACAGCTCAGCTGATGCCTCTCAGTGCTTTCCATGTCTGGTCTTTTTTGGGTAGAAAGTGCTGCATTATTGGGTGCGTGTGATTAGCTTGAGACCCACCAGATTCATTTCACATGAGACTTAATCCAGATCAAACTGCAAGTTTCCAGTGGTGAAAACCCAGTGCTTTAACCTCTTAACTCACTCTGCTGCCCTTTTCCTGCAGAGACCGTGGTGAGTCTCTTTACTCCATAGGTGGAGTAGGGCTATTAGGCTGTGACTGCTCGGTAAGCAGTGCAGAGATGGAGAGGCTGGAGGCAGAAACGCATACATGCATTTTACTTTCTTCCAAAGGTGGTAGCATGCAGACTTGGGTTAGCTTGGGTCTTTTTGACTAGAAATCTTCATACTCAAGCTGTTCTGGTCACAACAGAACCCTGTTTAAACTGTCTGATTTCTGTGCTTTTATTGCTGTTCACCCGCTATCACCCCGTCACCAACCTCTTCTAGCACATGCAGTGACTTTGGTGTCAAACTTATTGTACTGGAACTTCTAAACTCTCCTTCCACTCTCTGCACTTGCCTTTTTAGAAAGCATATCCAAGCTTTCCGTGCTGCATTGAACAACCCCAGCCAAAGGCATGTTATATCCCAGTACACGCTCCCTGATGTGCGTGATTAGAGGGAGCATTCTCATCGTGTCCTTCCCTACAGGGCTGGGGAATAAGCCTACAACCCTCACTGCCATGTCTCTGTCTCATGTAGTCGCCTAATCTGCTCCATTTACCATAGGTCAGACGAGGGGCAAATGGGGATAAAGCAGAAAGTTTTTGGTTTTGAAAAAAGCTGGTGTTGATGTGGGAGATGGAGGCTATTGCAGAGGATGGGTGAAGCAGTAGAGAAGGTTCCCTTGCACACAGTGGTGAGATTGTGTTTAGGGACAGGACTGACACAGGTGGTATTTGCTGGAGGCAGCAGGAAAAGGAATGGAGACAGATGGAATCAATGAGAGAGGCTTGATCAAATGTGTGGAGTTTTAAAACAAGGAGGGATTAATCTGATAGTTTCCTCTGACCTCTCGGTAAAGTTTAGTTTAGTTTTGATTTAATCCTGTAAAAATTTCATGTTGAATGTTTCATCAGTCATTTGAGAGGTTGGTCTTAGCTGACAATAGAATATTTAGCACTCTAGGAGTCTCCTTGTCTCAGTGATGCTGACGTAGCAGCACAGGGTGCTGCTGTGACGTGTTTTTCTGTTAATCTTTAATACATTATAAAAATATTTTCAATTGTAAAATCAGTCGCACACAGCAAAACCAAGGAACCTGCTTGCACTTGGATCACAAAAGGGGTGGGAAACCAGTGGAGGTGTTTTCTGATAAGGCAGGTACGATTGCGCATCCTGTTGTGTCAGAGCAATGACCTGAGGTCAGCATGAAGCGAGAAAGCACCAGATTATCACGGTCACTAACATAAAGTGTTGGGGATCTGAAGGCATGGGGTTGCTAGGAGCAGAGGCAGACTTTAGCAGTAGGATTTAGACACATTAACAGTGCTGTGTGGCTGCCACAAGCCTGTTTGCACACACTCTGAGTGCATGTGCTTTTAAAGCATCAGGCTGGGGGCTCTCCAGTCTTGGGTGGAGATTTTGCAGGAAGGAAATGGCTGCTTGAGCTGTTCTGGATCAGCTCTCCGTAGGGAGTGGTGATGCTTTCAAAGGAAGCTAGTGTTTGGGGGTTGGTGTGGCAGTGCCTTGTGCTTGAGGTTTGGCTGTTGCTCCTTTTAAACCTGCTCCACGTGAATTTCTTGCAGTGCCAGTTTAACTGGGCTCCTCAGTGACGTGCCAGAAGGATTTGACTGCAGACTTGTATAGAGACACTAGGCCTAAGGTTTTTGCAGGAATGCTGGCTTTTTCAAAAATGAACAGCTTCTGGGAAACACTTAATCTCTTGTCTGAACTGGCCCAACTCATGTCTGTGCTGAACTTCTGAATTGTTTCATGTCTTCGTGCCTAATCTTGCGCTCTCAATACTTTCTGTCCAGGACACAGATGAGGAGGAACCATACTGATGGAAGGCCAAAGCTGCAGATGAAGGGAGAATGTGCAGTATTGAAAATCCCCATCCAGAAGGCCACTAGGACTCTTGAATACCCAGTGACTCTTGGCACGTTGGGAGAAGAATTCTGAGATGGGAGAATCCAACTTTTATTCAGCCATAGGAATGATGATTTTAAAATCTTGTTATTTACTGAAAAAAGTAAATCTTTTGTAGTCAAAACCCACTTGGCAATATCTTAAGGCAGAGGCAGATAAACCTAAAATATAGCTTTCAATTTAGAGAAACTACAGTGCTTCCAATTAAACAAGCTCATTCTCTCCTAACAATCTGACTCAGCACATTCTCTGGTGTAGAGTTTGTGTCTGTCGGATTGTTCCCTATATCACATGACTGTCTGTCTTCCAGTTTCCTTAAGTTGAAATTGCCTAAAGCACAGGCTACTTAGGAGTGAGAGGTAGCGACTTAAGCAGGTGGTCTTGAGACACATCTAGCGAAAGTGTCTTGTGTTACATTGGTGCATCCTTGCTGAAGTGTTACACCAGCATGACTGAAGGCCGGATTTGGCCCATTGGGAAAGGACATATCTGAGTGTGGGCTGAAAGGAGCTTGCTGCTTTTTCATTGCTTCCTGGTGTCATCTGCCTTATAAAGATGGGGTAACCATCTTATGCCTCCCATCCTTTCAGCTAAGGTTTTAAAAAGTTGTCAGCTGCATTGTAATGAAACCCTGGTATTCTTTGCTTTGAATCTTCATTACCCAGCAATCTGCAGCACCAGATAACTTCACTCTAAGCACAGAATTATTTGTAAAAAATGAAGTGTGACTAATTTGCAGCTATTTTCCCTCTAATAATGGCAAATGGTGGCTAGGGTGCCCCTGGCTCCATCCATCTGGGCCATTATCTCAGGGCAATGTCTAAGGGAAGAACCCTTTGGGCTCTATTGTAAAAACCACCATACTCCTCCCCTTTTCATAGGCTCAGACGATAAGAAAGCAGCTGAACAAACTTCTGCTGAGTGGGCTTCAAAATGGCAAAAGTGACCATTAATAATGCTGTGACCAATAAAATAAACGTGACCATTAATAATGGTGCAGTGGCTGACTCTGCTGTGCTGAGCAGGGCAGTCAGCATCTGCATGAACTGAACATTGATGGACGTTGTTAGCTGTTACATTTGTCACATTTCATTTTCTCTTCTACAAGTGCTGTGGTGCTGAGAGTGGGGGAGAATGGTGCAGAGAGCTTCCCTGGTCCATAAAGTGAATTGCCTCCATATGTAGCTGCCTTCATCATAGACAGGCTGGGAGGTGTCTAGTGAGTCGTGTGAAATTCATGGGCGGACAGAGGAAATGGAGAAAATTCTCCTGACTTTTCTTCCACCCCCAGCTCCAGCAATAAGTATTGTGAGGACAGAGGTGCTATGCTCAGAGTATTGTCTCCTGTTTTAGTGCTGATCTGTCTCTGTAGTGAGTCCTGCAAGACGAGGAGCAGTGGGGATAACATATGAGGCTCTGTATTCTTACGTTTCTAGGACAAGCTAAGCAATACTTACCACTTATTGCCATCTCAGGAAGTCTATTTCATAGCTTCCATCCATTGAGGGCTGCATGGGATTCCCAGTACAGCTCCCAGACTGACCAACAGAGGCAGAAGTCTTCCTGCGTGCTTCCCCTCTGCAGGGACTGCACCTGGGAACACAACTCTGATGTTGCCTGTGGAATTCTTGGGTTTCTGTGCAAGTCTGGGAGTGTTACCATTGAATTAGATGGGTTGTATCTTGGGGTTGTATCTTGTCCTAGCCCTTTCTTTGCTGTTCAAGTGGGAAGTGCCTTGCCTCATTCTGGCAGGCCTCCTGTGCCTCTGATTGCCTGTAAGCCTAAGCACTTGGTGCCTGCATTTACAGAACAGCAGGTAGGTTTAAAGATCCCAGTCTCTCCTTAAATGAGAGTATTGTAAAGAGCCGTGTCCCACTTGCTATGACCTGTTGGGCTGTGGCCTGGCAGAGTTGCCATAATCCTCTGCAGCTCAAAACTTGCTGTAACTCCAGGAGTGAGTTTGAACTTTTACATGTGCAAGTGTTGAATGGAGAATTATGAAGCTACCAGAAGGCTGGGCACCTAACTGCTGCCCCATGGTGTGCAAGGGGTGGAGAATCTTCTTTCACCAACCCTGCCCAATAAGAAGTAGAGAGGACAGGGGAAGCAGTGACCTTCATCTCCGCTATCTCACTTGCTTTCTCTATGTGGCATTAGCTGGATGATCGCTTTTGCTGTAGATGCACTGCTGTGTCATGGCCAATAAATCATTTTGTTTTATTCCAGGCCACGTTTTTCTTTATTTGGCTAGAAATAGGCCGACACATGGCTGAGTTTGAAGAGGCGCTTGTGAAGCTATCCGGCCTGACTGATCGCTGTGAGCTTAAGAAAGAGTCATGGTGATGATGGGAAATACGCTTAGGAGCAGATTTAAATAGAAGAGAGACCACATACTCCAATCCCTAGCCACAAACTCTGGCCTGGGTGTCTCATTGTCAGTGTGGTGCTATGTATCCCATCAATGGGGTGTAAGCTGTCGTGCCATATGAATCTGACTGTCTAGTCCAGAGGCTGTCTCTCTAAGTAGCGTAGCAACATGGTATTCAGGGCTGGCAGCTGGTAGCTGCCTTGACCACAACGCACAATGATAAGAATCTTCCCCTTCCACAGCTAAAGCGTTTTTATAAGTTTGAACTTACTGGTGATGCAGTGACTGTCCAAACCAAAAGTCACTGGCAGGCTAGAGGGAGCTGATTTTACGATCTGGGCAGTAGCTAACTGCTCAGTGCTTTGCAGAAATAACCTCACGTTTCTACAGAACTTTTCTGTCCAAGGGAGGCCAAAGCATTTACAAACAATGGCCAGATCCTGCGCTCAATTACGCTGGTACAAAGCGATACTAACTTCCTGAAGCTCGTGGCTTTGCTCTGAATTTAGAATGTGTGTGAGAGCAAAATTTGGCTCTTGCTTTGTCAGCTATATGGAAATCCAGCTCTGGAGGGATCACACCAGCAGTGGAACAGCACCTGTGTAGGAAAAGAAGTGAAGCAGGATATATGCTTGACGCATGGCCAGAAAGGGTTAAACATCCCGCAAAATAAATAACCCTCAAAAGACATGTGGGGAGATAATGTTTGTGTTTTTGTGTATTTACATATGTAAGAGTAGGGTGAAGATGTAATCAACAGTCCCTGTCTAGGCTGTATTCTGATAGTTAGAGGTCAAAAGAACATTCTATTATTTAAATAAATTGTAAACACAGGATATCTCTGTATTCATCTCTCTTTGAAATGTATAGAAAATAATCCATGAATGGTGGAAGAACAAGCAAATGGTCTTATGTTAATTCTACAGCTAAGTACTGGTGATGGACTTCCTTCAAACTCATGCTAATTACCTTTTGAACTCCAACTTGTCAAAAGACATGAAATTGTATAAAAGATCTTTGGGTCCTGATTCTGTCATCTCAGATCTGCTTAGGCTTCATCGGGGGAAGTTTGAGTCACAAGACTGAGGTCCCACTTATGCTGGTGTGCCCTGAATATGATATTTGGACATTGGACTATAACCTGTGAACTATTTCTGAAAGAACTCTTTTTGCAACTACAAAGCTCACCATCTCTGCTATGAATCTGAACCTCAATGAATTGAACTCATGTCTGTATGCATATTGAACTTTTAACCAGACTCTCTCTTGTTTTTTAATAAAGTTTAGTTTAATTAATAAGAATAGGCTGTAGCATGTATTTGGGTAAGATCTGGACTATTCATTAACCTGAGAGGTAATGTGTCTGATCCTTTGGGATTGGTAGAACCTTTTTTTAATATGAGGAAATAAGATTTACAGAAATGGTCATCATATTTGATGTGATGGAGGCCTGAGGGAACTGTGTTGTTTGAACTTCTGAGTAACCAGTAAGGTAATAAGCTGTTTTGTGCTGGCGTGGCAAATCTAAGTATTGGAATATCCACCAGCTTTATGGGGATTGTCTGCCCCATTCTTTGCAGGTCACCCTAATTGAGTGACCATCGTTGGCTCCCCACTAGGACCCCGATCACAATGCTGTTGGAATTGGGAGTTAGGGTGGAATAGGTAATTGTCAACAGAGCAGATAACCATGTATGCCAAGTATCCTGCCTTTCCATTCAGAATCTAAACAGTAAAGCTAGTGGCATGACATCAAACACATGACTTCCTAAAGTTAGCATTTAAATAGCAGCTTCTTGGTACAAGGACACAAGCTGGGCTATTCTACTCATACAGCAATCGTATGCATTGGGGTTCTAAGCCTCGTCCCTCCTTGAGCTGGTTATTTTATAACTTACTTTGTCCCAGGAGCTCAGGCTAAGAGCAAGGGGAGGCCAGGGAGCTGAATTTTGAGAATCTGTGGCCCCATTTAGGAGGACATGTTGTATAGTAGATTTGATTGGAGCTGTCTGCTGTGATTAAAAGTTGCTGAAGGCAATGATCTTTATTCTCTGAGAACGATCGGAATACGACTTTACTTTAAACCAACTACATGAGGCAGGTTTACTTTAGCTCCTTTTTGTTAGCATCCCTGATTCTTGGGGATTGATAAACCCCATCTCAAAATTGGATTGAAATTTGTTTTAGGGGCACTGGCTTGTCCAGGGCTGCAGGAATGAGAGACAGACAGAAGGGGAGAAGATTTTCAAAATAAAAAACAGGCTGATTTAGTGGTGGTGCTTTTTAGAGAGACAAAATTCTCATACGAGAGACTATGCATGTGTTGTGTGTGTATAGTTTGCTACTCTTGGTACTGCCAGCTTTGGATTCAACCGTGACACTCGTGTGTGTTTCCCAAGAGTTCAGGCACATTCTAAGTCTGTGGATAGCCGCTTTTCCCCTGGTAATGTGAGTGCTGTGTGTATCTACAAGCATCTGTCTACAACCCTCTTCCCCTTTGATCACCAAAACCCTTTCTGCATTCTGACTAGCAGTACCTTCCCCTTTTAACTTAAAAGCGACCATCTCCCTGCAAATGGGACAAATAAGAGATCTGAAACTGAGCTACGTTGTAAATCCCACACGTGCAACCTCAAGCATCTGATTCACTTAGGCCATCGTAGAGGCTCTGGTAGGTCTCTGAATTAGTCAGCGGAGAACACTTTGCGTGAGAAGCTGGAGGTCTGCTACAAACTCTCTGGTGAGTATCTGAATAATTTTTATTCATTTTCTTTCTGAGAGCAGAGCTCGGGAATGTTTAAATGCTCTGAACTCAGCTACCTAGCAGCTGAAAGCTCCCAATGCTCAATAGCTCCAAATCCATTGTGTTAAGGTTCTCTCGAGGGACAGTTATCACATGGAAGGATTGTGATATCTTAGTGTCATAATGTACTTGACAGAACCCCAATGAGCTAACTCCATTGTCAGCTGCAACACACAGAGTACCTGCTGCCAGATTTGCTGTGCAGAAATACTTAAACTGAGTCAGTGATGGGATTCTGAGTAATAAGGTAATAAATAGATGGAGGATTTGGTGATGCTCAGAGTCAGATTCTCCAATGATTAATGGTTAGGGGCCTGTTAAGTGCTGAGATGTTTTGAAACTCTGGCCATAAGCGTCACGATAGGAGCAGCTGGATAGTGAGCACTTCTAGAATCTTGTCCCCTATTTAAGTGTCTCACTGGAGATGCTGTTATGACAACCTAGCCCCACATGAAAATTAGGAGGAGTGTGACCAACCTGCACTGGGAATGCTGCAGCCAGGGATTTTGGAGCTGTGTGCATGGAGCTTTGCTTTGTTTATTGTATGTACGAACAACACATGCTTCAAGCAAGCCCTGAGTGCAGAATAGACCTCTCAGGGCAGAACTGTAATGGGCAGATTCTAAATACTTAATTCTTTTTACAAACATTTCTTTACTGAGAGGCACAAGCAAGGAGAATTACAGAGGTCCTTGATACTGCTAGCTGGACTTTGATTCTACAAACACACAGAGGGCAATGGAAGGTAGGGTCCATTTTATACCATTGTATTTAGCCAACCACTTGGAAAGTCTTAATTTCTCAATCTCAAAAGCAGTTCTGCATCCATGGCAGCTGGTGATGGCTCTGGATTCCATTCCAGGAGCTGCAGGGGCTTTACCAATTTCCAAGGGGCTGTGCAACTACAATTGAATGAGGAAAAGAAATCTGCAGCGATGTCTGTCTGAGAAGAGGTGAAATCCTTTGTAGTGAGGATCCCCAGATTTGGTGTAGAATTTTCCTTTCCCGATTGGTTTTGTACTATCCCAGCATTTTATCATTTCAGACCATTCCAGAGCACATGCATAGAGCCAGCGCACTCTGTCTTACATCCCCAGGTGTGTGCCATTCATTTTCACTGGTTACTGTTGTTTGGGTGTTCAGCTTAAAGGAGACTCTGCCTCGTGGAGTTTGCCATCTAAATACCCCAGACTTGTCACTCATGGCTTCCTACTGCGCCAGTGCTGAAGGCAATGATCTTTATTCTCTGAGAACGGTCGGAATACGACTTTACTTTAAACCAACTACATGAGGCAGGTTTACTCTAGCTCCTTTTCGTTAGCATCCCTGATTCTTGGGGATTGATAAACCCCATCTCAAAATTGGATTGAAATTTTGTTTTAGGGGCACTGGCTTGTCCAGGGCTGCAGGAATGAGAGACAGACAGAAGGGGAGAAGATTTTCAAAATAAAAAACAGGCTGATTTAGTGGTGGTGCTTTTTAGAGAGACAAAATTCTCATACGAGAGACTGTGCATGTGTTGTGTGTGTATAGTTTGCTACTCTTGGTACTGCCAGCTTTGGATTCAACAGTGACACTCGTGTGTGTTTCCCAAGAACTTCTTGTTCTGAAAGAGTTGATCATCAGATGCTGAGCAAAAGCACAGCTCTGAGTGTGCCTGCATTCATTCGGTTTTTCTCTTCGCTTGGAACACAAAGTGTCACACTGAATGCGTCTTCCACTGATTTGTTCCTGTAAACACAGAGCTAATTCTGTCTGGTGCAGAAATGACGCTGGAACAAACTTTCAGTGGTTATTACCATTTTTTTTTATTCATTTAGTAAAAAAGGGGACATTTCAGGTGTACCAAAAGAAGCTCTCCTTATAGAGGTTTCCACCGTTTGAAATCCAGCACTTTGTTGCTAGTGACTAAAGGTGTTACTGTGTGATCCGACCTCATTGAGAGGGGCTCAGACTTTTCCAGAGCACTCTAACAGGGAGATTGTCTGAAGATTAATGCATCTGGATTGTTAGTATCAGCATAAACACTTCCTATCACCTGCCATAGCATCTGTGAACAAACCCAACCTAACCACCTCCCATTTCTGCAGAAACTTTAGGCCTCAAGCCAAGCTGAAAATTCATTACATAAAAGGAAATTTTAAAACCAGACCATAAGCTCTCGTCAACTTCCCCTTCACGTAGCTCAGAGTTGTCTCAAACCAGAAACGTATCTGACAGTTGCCTCATGGTTTTCAAAGAGTGTTGTAATGGCGGGACTTGGTGGATTCATTAAACTAAATCCCTGAGACTCTGAGGATGAGTGAAGGGGGAGTATAGGTCAAATCCATCTCAGTGAAAGCAAAGGAAGTGTCAGTCCAGCAACCCCGTCCATCTCTGAATCACCTGCTTGTTGGCAAGAGAATGGGATGTGGCTGCAATACAATCACTGGACAGAGCGATGGAGGGAACTGCTCCCTGAAGGTTGGAGCTCTGCTCTTTGGGGTTGACTCCAACCTTGCCTGTTACTTGAAGGGAGTTGTACCAACTCAATAGCACGGTCTCCCTCTGTCATCACTCAAACTGCCAGAAAGTCCCCTGCCACCTGGCCCCTGTTTTGCCATGGTTTGGGTGTGCGTCTTGTTAAAGCAATGGAGGGAGCTTGGGCCAAGGCTGTGACTTAGGTACTGTGCATCCCCTGGAGAGAGCAGGGGCCCATGCAGCCTCTGTTAACTTGTCTCTCCCCTTTTTAGAGTGAAATGAGAATGGTACCTGCCCTCACTCTCGTGCGGATACTGCTGTCACTGGGTAAGCAGAGATCCTGCTTTTGCCTCCCTTGCCTTCACCCCTGGAAACACTGCCTGCTTTCCCCGCCCTTGCCTTTGCTTAGAGATCCACCATAACTCCCGCACAAGACGTTACTGAAGTGTTCACTCATGACAGTGAATTTCAGAGCCCAGGCCATCCACTGTGAGGGAGCTCATGGGGCTGGGAGCCTGGAACTCTTTCTTCTAGGCCTGCTGCTGAGTCAGTGTGGCCTGGCCCTGGGGCAAGTCACGTACCTCTCCTGTGCCTCAGGTCTCCAGCAGGGAAGCTAATAAGCTGCTTGTGTGGTGCTTTGAAGGCGTACAGGGGCATGAGCTGAGCATCCTCATTAACGCTCATGATTTCTCTGATCTCTGAATGCTGGGCACTCCACCCTTCTAGCATGGCTCCCATGCACTGGCCTCCGCCTGCAGCAGTACTGTTGACCTGGGATCTGCACTTGCTCAGCCAGGCCCCAGCAATAAAGCAGGGTGGGAAGGAAGAGAAGGGAGGAAAGCAAGTTTCAGCTGCAGGGAAGCGTCTCCGAGCTATTGATTTTTGGAGCTGCAGAGGCATCTGGGTGCCTTGAGCTCCTTCTTTGCCCAGTGTTCTTCACTGAAACTCCCCAGCCAGCCCCAGAGGAGGCCTGTTTGCGAAACAGCAGCTATAAGAGCAGCACTTTGCATTTATTATTTACAGAGCACCAGCTGTGCACCTGGTGCTTCGCAAGGGCTCTGCCCTGACGCAGCTCCCCCCAGAACTCGGGAACAGGGCTAACGCATCAGGAAAGCCAGGAGTCCGTGCTGCATGATCAGATCGGCTTTAACGCCTTCAGCTGAAGATCCCCAGTATTTAAGGAGCATGAATGGGAGAATCAGCCCCCTGCCTTCTGGGATCTGTTAATGCTCATTTTGACCCTGCCCGTAATTTCCCTGTGGTTTCCCTCCCCTGGGAATTTCCTGTTGCTTCCCACCTTACCCCTGCCCTCTGCGCGGCTCACCCAGCCACCTCCCTCTGTCATCACTCAAACTGCACAGCCTCTGGGACACTGAGAGTTTGGCTGCTGCTGATTCTGGGGCCTTTTCTGCCCCCTAGTCTCCTTTCCTTGCCCCCATTCTCTAGCCCCTGCCCTGCAAAGCTTGCGCTTTGTGCCAGCGAAGGCTAGGACAGTTTGACGCGGCTCTGTTTGTTTCCTCTGCCAGGGCTCTCCAGCAGCCTCCTGAGCAATAGCTGTGTGCAAACAAGCCGAGGACACAGCCAGCTGGGTTTGAGAACTTCAGGGCCATGGGTGGGGAAGCAAAGAGGGAAGGGCTGAGAGAACTGACATTCACACACTAAATGCAGCCCGTGCACCAGTGCTATGCCAGGCTGAGGGTGCTGGAATGACCCTCGCCACAAGGATGCAAGGCCAGTCCCGTGGTCAGAGAACTAGTTTAAGACTTGGGGACCTGGGTTCAAATCCCTGCTCTGCCACAGACTTCCTGGGCGACCTTGGGCCAGTCACTTAGTCTCTGTGTCAGTTTCCCATCTGCACAACGGAGATTATAACCCTGCCCTGCCTCCCAGGGGCGCTGGGAGGGCATCTACGTTAGACCGTGAGTGCTCCGATGCTCTGGTGATAGGCAGTGGTACACGAGAACAGTTCATGAGGAGCCACAGCCCTCTGCTTCAAAAGAGCAACATGGCTGGGGCTCGTGCGTGGAGCGCTCTCCCACTTCCTGTTCCGTGCCGACAGGAAGTGAGGCCGGGATTCCCCTGCGGGGAGAACCGGCACCGTGGGGCTGCAATGCCCGGCGTAGCCGGAATGTCTGGACTGGCCGCACTAAGGCTGCCGCTGTGGAGAAGAGCAAAGCGGCCTAGTCCTGTCACAGCTTGCGCCAGCCCAGTGTGAATCCTGGGGTGCAATTTTTGACAACCCCTCCACCCCTAAGGCTTGGTAAAAGGGATCTTCCCAGGACATGGTGCCAGGGCAGCAGTGCTGGGGGCTCGCTGCAGTGACCCTGTCCTGAGGAATGGCTGGGCCAGAAGCATTTAGTTTGTGTCTTGGCTGCACCACGGGCCTCTGCCCTGGAGGGTATGAGGCGTGAATAGGAAGCATGGCCCTAGGGGAGGCCGTGCCCATAAGTGGGGGCAATAGCAGACCTAGCACTTCATCCTCAGCTCTGCCCACCTCCCAGAGGTCAGGTTAGCAGCAGCCCATCACGGCATCACCCTGGCTTCAGACTGCGGAGGGACAAGGCCTCAGCCTGGGCGTAACAAGCTGAGACATGTGCAAAGCAGTGGGCCTGCATGGGGCGTTGCTTCCAGTCCTTTCAAATGCCCCTCACCTCCACCGACCCAGTCAGAGGGCTCCCTCTCCGGTGCTGCTGGAGGGCAGAGAAGGAAAGACCATTCTGCTGGCTCTGGTGTCACGGTCAGGAGGCTCTAGGACTCTACCAGCAGCCTGGGGATACTTGGCCCCAGGCTGTTTCCGGCAGTTGAACAGCTGCATGGACCCTCCCTCTGGGGGGAAGGAGCTGCCCTGGCTCCCCATGTCTGGTGATGTTTTGTGAAGGAGCTGGTTCAGGGGGTGCAGCATTTTGTGCAGTCAGAGATAGGGGGAGGACTCTGCCTGTGTGAAGGGAGCAGGGTCTGCCAGGCTGGGTGCGGGGAGGGTCTTGGTCTCTTTGGGTTGGAAGGGATGTTTCGAGGCTGAGCAGGCACCTGGCAGGCCCAGGCTGATCTAGGTAGCACTGCTGTTCTCTGCACCATGCTGCATTCTGCAGCTCTGGGCTCATCCCTCTTCCTTCCTTGGTGCCTGCAGGGAATGGGGGGGTGTTGGCTGGCCTGGTCATCACTCGCCCCAAGCTGGAGGCTGGCTTAGGGGACTCTGTCCTGCTGGAATGTTTCTTCCAAAGCCTGGTGCCAGGGGACTGGAAGGTGACCAAAGTGGACTGGATACATGTGCCAGAAAATAATACTCAGGCGGTGAGTCCAATTGCCAGGAAGGGCTCAGGGTAGCACCACAGGTCCAGGGAGAACGGGACGTCTGGTCACAGAGCATAGCAGAGCCCCGGGGGGGCGGGCAGAGATACTGTTCAGCACCCCCAGCTCAGAGAGAGCAGCAATTTCTAAGGGGGATGGAAATCCAACTCTGCCCGGGGGGAGAGGCTGTTCCTAGCCGACAGCTGTTCTGAGGTCACTGGGTGAGGCGATTTGGAGGCACCTCATCCCAGCTCCTAGGTGCTCAAGTCACAGAATCCACCATATCAACTCGGACTGACTGACCCCTTGTTGGGCCTTTCAACAGAGAGCCAGTGGGCCGTAGGCTGCAATACCTCGGAAGAGCGACCTGCCAGGGCAGGAAGAGGCGTGTAGTGGGGGTGCCGGGAGGAGCAGCGGCTGGGGGGGATATTCAGAGGAACTAAGTCCGCACTTGGGCGTATATTGGCATCCAGCCACATGACGAGCCGTATCCCCTTGCAGGAGGAGATGGTCTTCTACTACTACAGTAATCACAGCATTCCTGTGGGACGCTTCCAGCACCGAGTGCAGTGGTGGGGGGATGTGGCCCGCAAGGACGGCTCTGTGAGGATGCAGGATGTGCAGGCGGACGACAGCGGGACGTACGCCTGCGAGATCCGGGTGTTTGGGCGGAGCAGCGTCTTCAAAAACTACACCGTGCTGCACGTGGCCTCTGCCGGACGGAGATGTACGCGCCCTCCATTGCTCGCTTATGCCTCCCCTTGGCTACTGGCCAATTTCACAGCAGCCTCATCGGCTCACCCTTTCGCTGAGGGCAGTCTCCCCTTCCCCTGAGCCAAGTGCCTCCCTTCAGGATGGGGCTGTGTTGGCTTAAGGGCCCCCGGGTCATGCTGTCTGCAGCCCTATGCAGTCACAGGGATGTGCAAGCAGGAGTGTGGTGCTGGCTCACCAGGGCAGGTTTGCCACCAAGTGTGAGAACTGGGGCAGAAATCCCCAGGTTTGTGCAGCCCCCAGGCTCCGTGCTGTGTTCCCTGGAGACGGATCTCTGCCCCAGTCCTGTGGGAACCAACCAATCTGTTACCAAGGGGAGGAGACAGCCACGTCTCCTGGATGCCTTTGGGGGTGATGTGCCCCTCCCCAGGTCTTGGGCATCCACCAGCATGGGCTGAGCAGAGACTGACTCCTGATGGCTAGTGTGCTGGAGCAGAGACATTGCTAACCCTGCTGCCTGTCTCTCTCACCCCCAAGGGTCCGGATTTGCAGTGGCCCAGGACTCCAAGAGCACCAGTAGCAGTGGCTGGGGGGCCATCCTGGCTTACGTCTGTGCGACCACCTTCCTGGCCCTCTTGTTGGGATATGGGCTGAAGAAGTTTCTCCAGAGGCAGAGGTAACAGGCCCTGGCTCCCACGGCTGCAGGGTGGGTGTGGCATCATCCTGCCTGGTGGTTACCTCCTGCCACAGGCCAGCACGGGAGAGGGGGACGCTGGTGGGATGCAGGTGAATTTCAGCACCTGGGGAATCCCGGCCTGTGACAGCTCGAGGTGACCACACACGTTATCCTCCTCTGCCCCCTGGTGGCTCAATTGTGTCTGACCTGCCCTGCCCTGCCCTGCCCTCTCCTCTCTCGTCAGTGCAGGGGCTGCTCCTTGGGTTCCACATGTGCTCCTTTCCCTGTCCCTGCTGAACCCGCCTGTTCTGGGAGCTCTCCTCCTCGCAGGGAGGGTAGGGGACATCCTCTTCTTGACATGCCTGATCCCCCACTGCCCTGGTTCGACAGACAGATCTCTTGTCTGGTAGGGAGGGGAGGCAGAGTGCTGGGGTCCCAAAATATCCTGGCCCATGTGCCCCTGCACTGGATGGGGAGGAGCTGCATCCCTGGCTGTAGCAATTGCATATGGGACTGGAGCCCTCCTGTGCACAGCAGGTTGCCGCGAGGCCAAGGCGTATGGGGTAGGTGCAAGGCCAGTCACTAAGAGTGAGGGTCCCTCCACACCTGAGTATGGGCAGAGAGGCCCAGACTCACTGGTATGGAATGGCTGAGCAGCGGACTTGGCCTTTCCTTGCTCCTTTCCATCGCCAGGGGTTCCTGACCAACAGGAAGGCCAGAGTGTCGGGGAGAAATGCAGACAGAGCCAGGCACTAGTTCTGGAATTAACCCACTGAAGTGTGGAGGGGATGGGTGGAGATGACGGCTCCTGTGGGAGTCAGCTTCATGCAATTGATGTTCCTTCCAGACGTACGGAGAACGGGCCCCTGTCGAGGAGTCGGGATGGCGGCAGTCGGGATGAAGCAGAGGTGAGAACTCAGTCTCTGCTTACCAAGCTGAGTGGGGCTAATGTTGCCAGACCCTGTAACAGGGAAACACCAGAATCCAGGGGATAGTTCCTGGAATAAAAGGAGGATTTGGGACAGCCGAGCTGCTATCCAGCCTGCCCCAGGTACTGAATGCGTGTGTTCACACATGCCTACGGCCAGTAAGGAAAGCCTGGCATTTGTTTTGCTGTATCATTGGCCATTAGTGTAGGAGGTGATTGGAATTAACCCCAGATAATTCCATCCTGCCATGACTCCTAATTAGGAGATAGAAAAGGAGTACTTGTGGCACCTTAGAGACTAACCAATTTATTTGAGCATAAGCTTTCGTGAGATAATGTCTGTGGAGCAGAGTGAGCTAACGGGCTCCTGCTGCTACCTAAATGCCCAGGCAGAGACAAGATCTTTATGTTCAAAGCAGGAGGTGTGGGGCCTGTGACAATGTTCTGTCCCAGCCACTTTGTTGCTGTTGCAGCCCAGGACTGGTGTAGGATTTATCGTCATATCAGAGGGATGTGGGACAAGAGCTGCTACGTTCTAGAACAGACAGATTGTGTGCAATATAACTAATCGAAGGGCAGTGCAGGGAGTGTAAGCTAGTGGTTAGGCTGGGGCAATGGGAACCAGGGATTTTGGATTCTAGTTCCACGTTAGCCACCTTGGCAAGTCACTTCACTTCTGTGCTTCAGTTTCCCTGTCTTCAAAATGGGGATCATGATCCTGCCTTAACATGCATGGGGCTTCATTAATGAATGTCTGCAAAGTGCTTTGATGTCCTCAGATGACAAGCACAAGAGGAGGGTAAAGTGTTGTTGTGGCCTTAAAGGTACAGAGGCCCTGAACACTCACAGTGAATAGACTTCAGTGGGAAAGTGGGGGCTTCGCATTCCCAGGATTTGTGGGGATCTGTTGTCCCATTAGGAATAAACAGGCCCTTTACTTTGTCCAACACTGTATCTATTTGTTCAGCTTTCATCAGAGGATGCAAGGGTCTTTTTCACACAAGGTACTATGAAGGCAGGGAGTTTAGTATGAGTCCCAGCCAGCACAAGAGTCACCTCTGCAGTGACACTAGCTAGGATAAGCTGATCAATGCGCTCAATCCTCATGCTTCAGGGCATGAGCTCCTCACCAGGGTCAGGAAGGTGTCTCCCCACACAGGAGAGGACTGCCCCATTGGATGTGTTAAGGGGGCTTTACACACCTCCCTCTGCAGCATCTGGTGTTGGTGACTGCCACCAGTTAGTGGGCGTCAGACTGCCCAGGCTGGGGACTCTGCTGGCCAGCATGCATTTTACTTACTGTAATGCAGGTTACCCTGATGGTTGCTTTGATACAGCTGTGTTGGTAAGTGACCGCCCCCCCCCCTCGCCCAGCATACCTGAGTGGGTCGGGAGGGGAGCAGGCCAAGGCGTTTGGAGCAGAGCTGGGCCCTCCGGTGAGCTATTCAGCATTTGTCTATCATCCTGCCCACCAGATGCTGGGAACTCTCAAAACAGAGGCTGCCTGGTCCTGCTCTGGAGAGTCACCAGCTGAAATGAGCCTCTGGAAATACCCTCTGGAACGGGCATGTCACAGGCCACGCAGGGCCTGAGTCTCTTTCTGATCTTCCTGGCAGGAAGGCATTTACTCCCTCATACCCTGTGCGGAGACACTCAAGGCTGGGCAGGAGGCAGAGCTGTGGAGCAGAAAGGACATGACCTACATGACCATGGTGAGCTCTGTGTCAGGAGGTCCAGCAGCTGGGGCAGGAGAGGAGACCAGGGCCCCCCCCAAAACACAGGGCCTGCCATGCACTGGCATGACCCCACTGATATCAACTGAGGGCACAGGGTGGGCAGTTTGCCTCCAGGCGAGCTGTGGGGTTCTAGCCCATTTATTTGGCGGTGATGTGGAATTGGGGATGTAATACCAAGGGTGGCTTCTGGATGCAAACTCTATAGAACTCTCTGTGTAAGGCAGGATCTGTTCTCTCTGCAGGGCAAAGCAAATGGGGACCTGACTGACGTAGTTGGGTTGATCCAACTTTTTAGTATAGCTCAGGTCTAACACAGCCCCCTGGCTCTGACAGCGCTGATGGCTTTGCACTTTGTCCCCTGCAGCACCCCTCTGCCGCTTTCCCTGGGGCGGACACTGCACTGCTGGAGAACAACGTGTACGTCCAGCTGCAGAGGAAGAAGATCCCAGTGGAATGGCTGGATGAGGGGAGACTGGGCTATGAAGGAGCCCAAGAAAGCAAGAAAACCTGTGAAAAGTCCAACTGTCCAGCGGAGGAATTCCCTTGCCCCCTGGACTGGGGGAAACCACCTCTGAGCCCAGCCTGGCATGACAGCCAGGGACATTGACCTCTCCCAGGGACAAACTCTACCCACTCCGTCAGCATACCGCAGGGCTGGTTTGTCCATACAGGGTATGGGCCGTATCACTCTAGCTGTCCAGGTTATAATCTATTTGTGCTGTGACAGCACCTGCCAGCCCCAGCCAGGATCGGGCCCCATTGTGCCCAGCGCTGTGTAGACTTGCGGCTCCTTGAGGATGTTTTCGAAAGGGTGACCCCATGCTCTGATGGGGTTGCTGCTGTTTTTGCGACTGCGCCGTGAGCCCAGCACGGCCTGGCCTGCACACAGGGCAGTGGGAGGGCACGTCTTGCTACCTGGGGCAGGCCAGGAGTGGGGCACAGGAGGGCGATGAAGATAAATGGACTTTGCTCTGGTTTCACCCTCATTCTGTGGGCGGGACAGTGCCCTGTGGCAGAGCTTCCACTCTCCAGCTGGGATATTGGTCAATGCCGTCAAAACCCAGCGAGAGAGAACTCCAGGGAGAGTCCCACCTCCAGACGAGGAGGAGGAGGTGATCGGGTGTTGGGTGCCCTGCAGCTGCCTGAGCTGGCCTGCTTCCTGGGCACCTAGCGGGCTCTGGGCTGCCAGCCTGGCACCTTCCACCAGAGCCACATGGGAAACAAGCAAACCGACGTGCGGGGGAAATAGTTCAGTTGAACTGTAGCAAACCCAGTGCTCTGTGTGTGTAAATAGATGTGCACCACCACCCCCTACACGTGTTTGTGTCTCCACTTCTACACTTGCAATAACTAGGAATATTCTTCACTCTGTTCTACCTGGACAAAATCTGCACCTGAGGTTCCAAGTTACTGGCAAAAATGGGACTGGTTCAGCCCCTTATTTCTGAGTGGGTCAGCTCCGCTCCCTGCCCTGTCCTGGTCTCTTTCCTTGCGCGGGGGTTAAAACCCTGCCCCCAGAGCTCTGCCAGAGGCCTCTGGCTCAGCCTCTGCTGGGGCCAGCTCTCCCTCCAGGCTCCTTCGATAGATGTTTGACGCCTCCACGTGCAGTGACCTGAGATGGGCTCCTCCATTCCTGGAGAGAAAGGGGGACCACTCACTGCGCTTAGCCAGGGCGCTGGCACGTGGGCCAATGCAGCAAAAGTTGCTGTATGCTGCAGTCGTTTGTTTCACATTGCCACCCCACTCGTTTTCTGTTGGTGAGGCAGAATAACCGGAGCGAGGGGCTTCAATATGCCAACAAATTTTTATTGAAGTTGAAACAAATATAAGGCTGTAAGTAATGACTAAGGGCCTGTTATGTCAGAGCTAACGGTGCCCCAGACAGGAATGCTTGGGGTTATTCACTGTAGCTGGGAGACTTCATGCTACACAAGCAATCGATCTACTTTGTGATTTTAGTATATAATAATCCTGTACTTTAATGAATAATCTGATACTTCAGGTGCATTCTCTCTGGCAGGGTCACGAGGTACTTTACAAACTATACATGGTTTTCAGCCCCCCACCTTGTGTGTGTGCGTGCGCGCGCTTCCCTGTTCGTGTCTCACCGTTTTGCTAACCTGATTTCAGGGTGAGTCTCATGCTATTTGGTGTTTGTCTTGAAGCCCCGGCGCTGGGATTCCTGTCACTATGTGAGACTCTCAGCTCTCGTTTAACAAGAGAGAACTTCTAGCCCTCATGGTTGCAAAGAAAAGCTTGAAAATGTGACCCAAGTGCAACCTAAAGGCTCAGACACTTGAAGGCAAAGAAAACAAAACCCAACCCCAAATCTCACAACTTCTAATCCAATCTCATGATTTTGGGGGCCCGATTTGTGACTTTCGACTGCGTGGGCCTGGCACCGCTGTCCGATGTTGCCAGCGTGTCAGTTCATGGCCGTTTCCCTGCCTGCCGCGCTGAGCAATGGACTGTTTCCAGCATAAGGGCAAGGAAGGAGGTACTGAGCAAAGCTGGGAGCCTGATCCTGCACGAGTGCTGCTGTCCACTGAGTCCTGCCTGGCAGGAGGGAACAGGGAGCTGTGCACCTCGTTAGCCTGACAGGAGCCTGCTCCTCAGACACGTGTGCTCCCTGTCTTCTTTATTCCTGAGCTCCTGTGGTTTGACCTCTACCCTGCTCAGTGAAGGTGGCCTCTGCTCAGATGGCCTTAACCTGTTCCCCTTGTTGACACAGCATGGTTCAGGAGGTGGCTTTGATCTCTGTGTAGTAGGGAACACATGGATAAGGGCTCACCCTCCCCCATCCTGGGGACCAGGACCCCTGTGCTCCCCATCATCAATTCCCTCCCCATCTGTACTCATTTGCCCCTGGGTGTTAGATTAGATCCCATTCCCTCATCCCGCCCAACAGTGACTTCAGTGCTGGTGAAAAACCGAGGGGCTGGCAGGGTGAGCTAGTTCCAGGTATGATGGGAGCAGATGCTGGGTGCATGTCCCTATGCTGCTCCCTGCCAAGGGAGCGAATGTCTCAGTGGAGCATCCAGACCCTGGAGAGCCCGTCAGCCTGGCTGAGGTTGAGGTGCAGGGTCAGTCTGGGACATGCCGCTGGGAACACCTTGCAGCCATTTGGGTCGGATGCTTGCCCTGTTCCTGAGCCCTCACTACCTGCCCCTTCTGCACCGGCTGGGAAGAACAGCAGTGAATGTCTTGCTGTCTGGGATGGGGGAGGTGAGCGCACATCCTTTGCTGCAGCCAGAGCCGTTCTCAGAGGCCACGCGGCGCTGTGAATTACCGCTGTCCGGGCTGAGCCTGGTCTCGGCTCTGCCCGGAGTCTGCTGCACGCGGAGAGCCAGAGCAGGCTGTGCTGTGCCGGAGAGAAAGGCCAGAGGTGGGCAAGCGCCATCCACGCTGGCTGGAGGAGAATTCTGCCCCCCGAGCCTAGGAGAGGGACTCATTGCTGCGTGGCCTGTCAGTGAGGCAGCCCCAGACGGGTGTAGCTGATGGTCCCCGGGGTGGGTGATGAACAGAGTTCAGATGTGGGCTTGGGCCACAGGAAGCGCGATGCAGGTGGCACGAACCTACCTGATCTGTTAGAGCAGGAGCCCTAGCAGGCGAGGCCCAGGACTGTAACAGCAAGGGGGGTGCTAGTCAGCACTGGGGCACGGGCAGAGCAGCGTGTGGCGAGCTTGCGTGGTGATGGCAGCGTTGGTTCTCTGGCCGGGCTGCGTTTTCCCCAGCGCTCTGCAGAACAGGGCTCTGAGGCCCAGGCTGGGTCCTGGCTGCGGGAGAGCTGAGTTCCCACAACGCTCTGCAGAACAGGGCTCTGAGGCCCAGGCTGGGTCCTGGCTGCGGGAGAGCTGAGTTCCCACATGTGCTTCAGTCTCCACTAGGCGGTGAGGGATTTTCCTGGCAGGTCTTCATGCCAGTGGGTGGCGATCGCGGCGCTCAAGTTCCTCTCCAGCCCTTAGCGAAGGGAACTGCATTAGCCCCAGAACTTTCTTCCAGGAAAGCTTCTCCTGCCCCTGCCTCTGCCCACACCAGGGAAACTCCCCTGGGCCTCCCACTCGTCGTAAGAGCCCATAGCATGGCTCTGCTCCGGAGATGGCTGCATTGCCTTTGCTGGCCTCTAGGGCCTGTGTCCAGTGGTTTATTGGCTCCTGGGACAGCAGTGCCCAGGGAGTTAGCAGCTGGGTGTGGAAATGGTCATGACGGTGGGAGCTCATTTGGTGGTTTGCAGCCTAGGGCCTGGATGTCACAGCCTTATAATGGGGAAGGGGAGCCGCTGGCTCAGCAAAGAGCACGTTTCCTTCTCCAGCTTTTAGCCAAAACTTTTGTGGGAAAACAAAGAAGGGAAACCCCAGCCTGGCCCTGACCCAGCCCCGTCAGAGGTTTGCCCTACCAAGGGTCTTCTCACCCCACTGCCAAGCAGCTGTTATTCCAGAGCTCCGGGGTTCCCCTGGAAAGCGTGATTGGCAATCAGTCCCTTGCCGCTCTCCTGCCTCCAACCCAACACACCTGCACGAGGTCTGGCAGGAAGTAACTCTCTGCTGTAGGGAAGCCAAGCAGGGCTTGGGAAGCTGCGAGATAACACCTGAAGGTAACTGAGAGCCCACACAACATAAGGAATAGAGAGCAGGCCCGCTGGGGGTTAAACTGAGCCCGAACACAGGCTGCATTGCTCAGGTATGTGCTTAGCTAACATGTGATAGTCCCCAGAGCACCCCGGGAGTCTCTATAGGAGAAACAAACCCTGCGTATTACTTAGTCCAGAAGGTGAAGAGAGACTAACAGTCTGCAATAATACAGCCCTTCCTGCCCTCATCACAGGCACTAACTGGCTCAAGAGGAAACCCACTCCGCTCTTTGATAAGGTGGCAATTTTAAACAGGATCAGGCACCAGAACCCCATCCCAGAGTGCAGAGCAGGAGAGAAGCTGAGAGCATGTTTCTTTGCTTCTGAGGAAATTTTCAGGCCCTCCCATGTCCTTTGATGAAATCCACCAACCATAAAATTTACTGCTTTTTTTTTTTTTTTTGATAGCAGCACCCCTCCAGCCGGCCATATTGGAGGTTGGGAAATAAAGCAGCTCTAAAATTATGTGTGTCTTGGAAATAACCCAGTGCACCTGAAAAAGACAAAGCCAAACAGCAGCAACAAAAACCAGCCACAACAAACACCAAAATCTTCGCCATACACAAAGGTGCTTGAAAATGAGCAAGGAGCCTTGGGTTCTCCGGCCCACCTTGTGCCTCACTGGGCTCAGCTTGCTTGTCTCTCTGGGTAAGTTTCTACTGCACATCTTGCATGCAGGCATCCGACAGGGACCAGCAGACCACAGCTGGGGAGCACCATCCTCATTAATGCAGCTTCATCACCCCCCCAGCATAATCCTGGGGAAGGGACGCGGTGGGAGCGTGAGGGACGGCGGGTCTGGCTGCTGCTGACGTGGGAACTGGGGACAGAGAGTGGCTAATGTGCAGTTTTTGTTGATGTTACAGATGAGACAGTAACCTGTCTGTAAAGTCGGCTCCGGGCTTGCATCTGCATCTCTAAGCTAGCCTGCGTAGCTTTCCGCAGTCTCTCCAAGTGCGCCTGCTGCAGGTGGGGTAGTGCCTGGTGCAGGTGGAATGGCTGGGGTTGTTGCTCCTTTGCTCAGATCCGGCAGATTGAGAAGCAAAGTGTCTAACGTGTGTGGTGTGTGTTTCAATGCATTCGAGGGGCTGCCCTCATTTTGTTGGATGCTGGTGGGGAGCAGGGTGTGTGGCGTGCTGGGCTGTTGGTCTCCGTTGCTTGCCTTTCTGCCCTGCCATGGAGCCAGGAATGTGTGTCAGCAGCTTTTTGTTTGTATTGATTCCCTGCAAGCAGGAGACTGTCAGATTAAAACATAAGTAGTGTTCTGGGGAGCAGGGGCTTTGCTCTCAGACAGACTGGGAAATGGAGGAGAAAAATGACAGCAACTCCCCATCTTCAACGACTAGGAATCCTGCCTGTCGTTTGCTTTAGAGAGGCTGCGTGTAATGCTGCCTCCCAAGCCTGGGGGAAAGGGGTGTAAGGGGACAGGTCATACAGGACAGTGTGGAGATCCGGGAAGGAAGCAGTCCAAAGCTATCAGCAGCAGGGAATCAAAGGACTCCGCATTAGCAGGGCTTCCGGCAGTGCCCACCAGCTCTGGGGAAGAAGCCCATGTTCCATGCTCTGATGTTTGCATGGAGAGGAATACAAGTGTTTACGCTGAGGAGCTGAATGTGCCATGTGTGTCGTCCCCTGTATGCTCTCCCAGGAGCCCTTAGCTGTGACACTGTCAGACCTCAGCCAGGTGACTAGCGCGGATGTCGCAACCCCCTCTGCTGACTTCACCGAGAGAGCCCCAAAGGAGACTCTGTATGGTGTCCTCTCTCCCCCGGTCCTGGGGGTGGGGGGGTCATTGGCGGTCGTGCCTCTGAGAACCCCGTGGCCTGACGTGCCCAGAGACCGGTGGAGCAAAGCACGGGGCAGGGCTCCATGTCCCAGCAGGGCAGGTCGCCCTCAGAGTTATCGGACAGGGAAAGGCAGCCTCAGTTTAGAATTCTCGTCCCCGTCGCTGAGTGACAGTGTTCACAGGCTGGTCAGGGCGTCAGGCTGGGCCCACATGTGCTGAGTCTGCAGCCGTGGCCTGGCCAGAGCCTGCAGCACTGAATGCACCTGGCAAGGTTTTTTCTGACTGGGCCTAAGCTCACGTTGCAACACTGCCCAAGCCCCTGGGCAGGTCAGCTCACTGCGCCCCGTAGAGCCGAGTTGGGAAGACGCCTGTCTGACAACTGCTGGAGTGGCTGCTGGAGTAGCTGGAACAGTGCAGGATGCTCTGTGCTCAGGTGCTGTACTTACCATCTCCAGCTTCCCCCTCCCAGTCAACATGGATCCCCTGGGCCTGGTGCGAGGGATTCTTTCCTCCCTCCCTCTCTCCAAGAGGCTGGGCTGAGGCTCTTCCCACAGCCCGGCAATCAGCCAGCAGGAATCACTCCCCAGGGCATATCTCCTGCCCGGGCTGGCTTTCCCCAGCACTCACCATGGTACTCTCTGAGCATCCCTCTGGCAGCACGGCTTGTCGCAGCAGCCCTGACTTGGACTGGCCCGGGCTGGGTTTGTACGTGGTGTGTGCTGTAGGGTATTTAGCTACGGAACTGCTATGGCTTCAGTTTTTGCATACAGCACCTTTAAATCTTTAAAAGCCCCATCTGCAGAAGCAGGAACCATTTCCAAAGGCACTGGCTCAGAGGAGACTGCCTGCCCCATGGCGCTCAGCTCTTTCAGATCTCCCTTTTGCTGCAATCTATCAGCTCTAGGTCTTCTCTTCATATGTGGGATTGAGGTGCCAAGGCTCAGGTTTGGATCTCGCTTTTCCAAACTCCGTTCGAAGGAGCTTCTCAGCCTTCCCCAGAGCAGTAACCTGGAAGGATGCTACAGGGCTGCCGATTTGGTATCTCATAGTGATCAAATGTGCTCATTTTACAAGACAAAAGGTTTTCTAGCTGTCACTGCTGCAAACCCAGCTGTGCGCCTGCCTCTCCCCCCAGCACCAGAAACTAACTGGAAGGGAACAAATTAGCTGGCTCAGCTACAACAGTTTCTCGGTCAGCAAGTTCCGGCCACACGGTGTCATTGTGAGAGTTCAGCGACAGCAACGTTTAGAGCAGCAGTCGAAGCCGGGATGGTCCCGCATTGTCAGAAAGGCCCTGCTCAGCCTAGGCAAGCCAGCTGTCTGCTACCCACATGCAGCCCGCTCCCATGAACCCTGGCCTGTTTCTGGGTTCCAAAGACGACTCTTAGTGACGCTGCCCTGGCCCCGTGTGAGGTCAGGTGGGGCCCCCAGCCCTGTGGGCCGCGGCAGCCCGTGGGGGGTGCTGATGGGGGAGGCTGCAGAGACCCAGCTTTTCGTGTGGCTGAGCTGGGCACCCCCCTGCTGAGCACAGCCCAGGGGGGCCAAGGCGCCTTGGCAGACACGCCTGGCAAAAGCCTGAAGCTGCAGGTGCTGAGCGGCTCCTGTCCTGCACCAGCCAGAAATGCCGTGAGTCAGACACTTCTGCTGGGGCTGTGTCCTGGGGGAAGGGGCCCCTGCTTCTTCTTGCACAGGGTCTCCAACTCCCCAGCTGTGATGGAGTGCTGATCTGGCTGCCTCAAGCATTGCAAATGCGGGGGGGGGGGGGGCATATGAATCTGGTGCTGGCTCGGCGGTGCTTGAGACCGGCATGCTTGTCAGTCTCCGTAGAGCAGGTCTCTGCTGCAGTAGGGAAGGAGAGCTTGGGCCTGGTGGCCCATTCAGCCCTGGGCCTCTGCTGAGTGGGTTCGGGGTGCGTTTCTGTGACCCAGATGCTGAACCACGACCCACCTGCTCATTACACCAAACCCCGCCCATTGCGCACTGCACTGGGGTGTGCTGCCCAGTGGGAAAGGCCCATGCCCTCCCCCACATTTTAGCTCCTTGGCCTCTTTCCTGCAGCCTCTTACCCTCTGCTTAACTTCTCAGTGTTCATGTAGCTTGTCCCGGTGGGAACGCTGCCAGCCGGGCTCTGCCCCACAGCACAGCCGGGCTCGCTCCCCAACCAGAGCTGAGAGCAGAGAGAGGGGGATCCACCTGGTCCCAGAGCCATCAGATGGCATCAGCCCCTGGTTGCTCCCAGCACAGCCTTGGACCTGCAGGCGTTCTGGGGAATTCAGTGGGGATCCTGCCCTTACAGACCTGGCAGGGGGAGCCTTAGAGCAGGACGGGCGGGGAGAGTCAGAAAGGAGGAGTGAGCGAGCAGAGGGGAGACACGCAGATCTGGCCCTGCTGTGAGCAGCATGAGCCACTGTGGTCTCTGCTCTCCCCAGTCCTGGATTTGGCCAACAGAGTGGGTGGGAGCCAGGGTGGGGCTTGGCAAAGCGATTGGGGTGGGGGGCGCAGGGAGAGGGGGAGGTGTAAGGGTGTAGGGAGCGGGAGGCAGAGGGAGCTCCATGCCATGCTGCCCCAGGGCTAGCTTTCTGCCGCCTGAGCTGTGTGTGTTAATCTCTCCATTTCTGCACTGCAGTGTGGGCTCCACGGCAGAAACCAGCTCTGTCCCCTCTTTGCCTGCAGGAACATCTGGCAGCTCGGCCTCTTTACTGCCAGCCTGAGAGTGTTGCTCAAACGCCAGCTAAGGGGGGAAATGAAGTGAATCTGCGTTTTCCCCACAGCCCCCCGAGGCCAGCGCTGGCAGGGCTGGTCACTTGTCCTGTGCGTCCTGCCTGGAATTAAATCTGATGAGCGTAGCCATAAATTTCCCCAGCGGATGCGGCACTGAGCCCTGCATAACTGGTGCTGCATCCAGGCCTCTGCATAGCTCATTCAGTGCCCGTGAAAAGAGTTCCCCTGAAGTGAGTGCTGAGTGGGGAAGGGCCAGGAGAGATCACAACGCCTGCAGTGCAGTTGGGGGGCAGCAGGGCAGTGGCGCATGGGGCTGTGACAGGTTGCTAAACCAGACAAGAGGCTTGGGTTCAAATCCCATGTAGGTGGGTTATCCCACTATCCCATACACACAGCCTCTCTCTAGCCAAGGACTAAGGCAGGTCCTTTCAGGTCAGCTCTCCCTGTGGGGCAGACAGGCCAGTCTGGGATCAAGCTGTGTCTGTCCTTTGTGTCCGAGTCATCGGGTCCGTTATTACCCTGCCACTGGCGAGGGGAGAGCTGAGAGGTCAGCGCAATGCTGTGGGCTGATTGGCGTCCCTTGGAAAAGCCCCTTTTCCTATGACTGTGTGTTCTGGGTACCTGCCGGTTTCTCCGCCCCCCGGGCAGTTCTGCCAGCAGGCCAGGCCCACAGCCCCCAAGGGGTGGGACAGACTTTAGTGCTTGCAATTTTCAGTGTTTGTTCACTTCTTCCTTTCTTCTCCTCCCTCCTGTTTCGTTCCTGTCTTCTCCCCAGCACCGTGTGGGCTGGGCATGGAGATCATGGCACAATCTACCGTCAGTGCCTTGAATGGCACATCCGTGCGTCTCCCCTGCACCTTCAACTCCTGCTACAAAGTGGAGAACAAACAGTTCTCCCTGAACTGGACATACCAGAGATGTGAGAAGTGCAGCGAGCAGCTGGTAAGTACCTCCTGCAGGGGGTTGTGGGCCCAGCCCTGAACCATCAAACATCATGAGCCAGGCCCCCCAAAATCATGACATTGGCTTAAAATCATCAGATTTACCAAAGTACTAACTTGGGGCTCTCGTCTGCTTTCGGAGCCGGCAGGGTCTCGTTTTCAAACTTTTCTCTGTACCAGGTGGGCTGGGAACTTCCTGCCTTAAAAAAAGGGAAAGAAAGCTGAGATTCTCCTGCCCTGGCGACTCCAGGAGCTGGGCTTTAAGGAAAACCCCAAATGTCACTTGGCTTGCTATAAAATTTCAAGAGCTGGCGACACAGATTCGAGTCCCACAACCCTGTTTGCAGGTCTCACTGCTGACTGGGGCCCGCTCTGAGGCCGTGTCTCAATGTGTGCTCGGGGGAAGCTCCAGTGACTTTGCAGGTAAAACGCTGCAGCTCTGTCCTGTGTAGACACTGTCTGCGCTGACGGGAGGTGCTCTCCCTGAGAGGCAGCAGCCAGGTTGATGGAAGAATTCTTCTGTCGCCCTTGCGCTGTCTACACCAGGTCAGGTCGATGTAGCTACGTCTCTCGTGGGGGGAGGGGTGGAGATTTTCACACCGCTTAGAGACGTGGCTATGCTGATGTCAGTTCCTGGTGTAGTCTAGGCCTGAGTAAGGACTGAGTAGAAAGAGAGCAAGGCCCCAGGCTTTGGTCCTGAGCGCGTTCCCGGGGGATGAAGGGGAAGGAGGGAAACACTGAGTGGGGAAAGGTGTGGGAGGATGGGGATTGCTGACCCAGCACTGGGTCTATCCAGGTACCCAGATCCCACTCCCGTGTGAATATTAAAGCCCTCTGTATCTGGAGGGAATGTCCCATTTCCCGGGAGGTGGCCACTGCTCAGGCCAGCCACATGTAAGTGGGAGCGGGTGGGACTAGCTGGAAATGAGGCAGAAGAGGGCAGAGATGAAGGACTCTGTCCAGGTGCTGAGTGGCTGGCTGGACCCTTGGTTTGCTTAAACTTTCCTGCTATGGCTGAGGCAAAGCCCAGGCAGAAAACAGCCATGAGTGACCAATGCCCTGGCCCCGGCTGGCAGCTCCCAGTGCCCTGACCCAGGGTGGCCACTCTCAGCCCTTGATACCAAAGGAATCCCTCCTGTTCCCACTGGCAGGCCCAGGACCCTGTAGCTTTTGGGGGAGCTGTGTGATTGTCCCAGGGCAGGGTGATCCCAGCGACGCCAGGGGAGCCGTGCTCTGTGCGGCGTGTGCCTCAGGGAAAGGAGGAGAGGTACTGTGGTCTCCGACTGGCCACCCAGGTCTGGCCAGCTGAACTCTGTGGGCACCAGCATGGGTGTAACATGCTCTGCGTTCTCACTGCCCTGCCGCCGTCTCTGCCCAGTTCCTGCAGTTCCGGATGAAGATTGTGCACTGGCGGCTGGATCGCTTCGGGAATAGGGTGGAGTTCACTGGAAATCCCAGCAAGAACGACGTGTCCTTCACCCTCCACCAGGTGCAGCTGGAGGACGAGGGCACCTACAACTGCTACGTGATGAACCTGCCTGACAGGCACCGGGGCCATGCCCGCATCTTCCTCAAGGTCATCACTGAAGGTGGGTGCGCAGCTGGCCTTGGCCCGGCTCGACAGGAGAGGGCCGCTGGGGGGGGGCTGCTGTTTTATATTGAACAATGGTGGAGACAGCAGAGGCCAGAGCTGGCACAGTGTAAGCAGCTGCCCTGCCCTTCCGTCCCAGCCCGCATCCCACAGTGGCTCCAGCTCGCCTGGCTGATGGGAAGTTTCAGTGGGGACTCGGGCTCGTTTGGCTGGTGACTGTCCCCAAGGTGGCCAGGAAGCGAACCCCAGTGTTGTCCCTCCTCGGACAGGTTTCAGAGTAGCAGCCGTGTTAGTCTGTATTCGCAAAAAGAAAAGGAGGACTTGTGGCACCTTAGAGACTAACAAATTTATTTGAGCATAAGCTTTCGTGAGCTACAGCTGATGCACTCCTCAGACAGTTACTTCAGGGTCTCCAATCAAGGAAACCACCCAACGCCCCCATCCTAGCATCAGCTGGCTGTGGGGCTGGTCCCAGTGTGCCCTCCCCTCACAGGCCATGGGGCAGTGCCAGCCGTGGCCCGTGTGATTAATGTGGCTACATAGGGGCTTGCTCCTCCCATCTCCAGGCCATGCCTCTCAGCACATCCCTGATTCCCACCCATGGCCTGTCTGTGTGTGGGGCCCTGCACAAGTTTCCTCCCATCAGACCCCACATAAGGTAGGGCAGGGCCTGGATTTGCCAACGTGGTCCCATTGGTGCTGGCAGGAGCTGTCTGGTTTCCCTGCTGCTCAGACTCCCTCGTCCCCCTGGCCTCTCTCCTCATCTGCCCTGTTCTGCCTCTGCAGTGCCCCCAGAGCGCGACTCCACGGTGGCTGTTATCGTGGGGGCCTCGGTGGGGGGCTTCCTGGCCGTGGTGATCCTGGTGCTGGTAATCGTCAAGTGCGTGCGGAGGAAAAAGCAGCAGAAACTGAACACAGACGACCAGAAAACAGAGGAGGAAGGGAAGACAGACGGTGAAGGGAACCCTGAGGAGGGCACCAAGTAATGGCCCCCTCTCCTTTCCCCCTGTACAGTGTGACCCCTCGTGTGCTTCTCCAGAGCACGGATTTCAGACTCCCCAGAATTACTGAGCATCCCTCATCTACGTAACCAGCCCCGACCCCCAGGAATCCAGGCTTCAGTGGGGCCCGGGGAGAAGACTGCTGCACACCTGGCCTGGGCTAGGGCTGGGCGGAGGTGGGTGAATCACCTGAGCCTAATGCACCTGTCTCCTGCACCAGGCTGCCGCCTGCTCCCACCCACCTCTCCCTATGAGCCAGGAAGAGCCCTGAGTGCCAGGACGCTGCCCAGGGCGGGGGCTGGAGCAATCCAGAGGCTGTGGCTGAGAGGGAGGGAGATGGAGCTAGGGGAGAGGGAGGCAGGACCTCCCCGGAGAACCGTGTGGGCGGGGAGTGAGCAGTGGCTTTGGGGAGGGAGAGAGGGCTGCAGCCTCTCAGCGTGATGGGCAATGGAGCTGGGAAGGGGGGGCCAGCAAGCCCTTCTGCCCTAGGCTCTGGCACTGGTCTGAGACGTTAGTGTGCTGGCCAGGGGGGAGATTCCTGTGAAGGCCAGAGGGTTCTCCTGTGCCTCCTATTCATGGCAGAGCCTCGAGCACAGGGGACCCTTTGCTATGTCAAGTAATCTGATTGATCTCCCTGGAACCCCTCGAGCTCCGTCACCACGGGCCAGTCTCCTCCCCAGGCCCTTCTGACCTGCTCCCATCCACAAAGGCACCCGGCTCCTATCCGAACTTTGTAATGGGCATTAACAGGGCACCAGAGTTATGGGAAGGCAGGGGGTGCAGCGCCTCTGTCGGGCAGGGACACCGGGCAGAGGGCGTAGCACCAATGTTGGGCAGGAGGATCGGGGGCGGTGGGCATAGCGCCTCTGTCGGGCGGGAAGGCAGTGGGGGCAGTCCCTCTGTCGGGCAGGGGGACGGGACGTTGACAATTCAGTGGAGGCGCCTGTGTTTTCTAGCTGGTTATTTTCTCATCCTTGGCGGGGATTGACACAGTCTAATTTCTTGCCTCGTCTCCATCCTGGCCAAGCCACGTAAAGGAGAGCAGGGAAGTGTGGGCGTGGGCCAGTTCGGCATGTGGTACTGCAGGCTGGTCCCAGGCACCTCTTGCCAACTGCCATGAGGCCTTGGCATTGGGTCAGTCCTGTCCCCCAGGGACTCCTTGCTGCCGCCTCCTTTTAGCCAGCAACTCCCTCTTGGAAGCAAATGGGCAACTCTGGGCAAATGCCAGCTCTGATTCTTGTGCCCCAGGAAATGAATTCTGAGCAAGCCTTGCCTTCAGTGCCATGCGCTGGTGGGCGAAGAGGCACTGCCAAATTGCCAAGAATATAGTAACTGCAGAAGCCCCCTGCAGAGAGATCGTTCTGCTGCTAAACAGAGCCATGGAAGCATTACAGACAGGGACCTCCGGGACGGGGGGACGTCCATTTTCTTCTCCTCCGCTCTCCCTCTCGCCCCTCCCGAATTGCAAATGTAAGCCTGCTCCTGGCTTCCCTCGTAGGTGAACAGAGCGTCTGGGCTGCCCCCAGGGAGGGAGTGGGATTGCGCTAGGGGTGTGATTGGAGACTAGTGTCCCCAGGCTGTGCACTGGCAGGGGGTTCGTGTTTTAAACATTCATGTGATAGGCAGGGGAGGGCCTGGCTTGGGTCCCTCAGGCTGTGAGTGCCAGAGCTGGCCACAGGGGGCTTACCCCAGGGATACAGACCTGACTACCTGGAGCCCCAGTGAAGTCTCTTTATGCGCAGACCCTTCTGAGCACAGAGGCTCTGCAGCATGCTGGCCTGGGGCTGTTTCTGGTAGAGGGAGAAAGGCAACCATGCCCAGGGCGGCTGGGTTAACATTTGGCCTTGGAGAAGAGGGGAGCCGTATCTTTGCCTGCGTTCATGCTTGTTACCGCCCTTCACAGACCATCCAGCATTTTAGGGCCGGCCCCTGAGCCTGCAACTGATTTTCCATGGGCCGGATCCCAAGGGCCTGATTCTCTGCCTGCGCAAGGACTGGAAACAATGCTGTCGGGCTCTGGGTTTATGTTTCCCAGGCAGAAATACTGACCCATTTTGTTTGCAGTCAGTGCATGGAGAGGGCTCTGCAGGGGTTGGCATGGGCTGAGCATGGGCCAGGGAGCCTGGAACGCCGGCATGGCAACCCTGGCTCTAGCAGATGCCCTCTGTAGCCCTGGGGCAGGCATTACTTCCCCTCTCTCTCCCTCAGCTTCCCTGTCTGTTACAATGGGGTAACAGCCCTGCCTCCCCGGGGGCTGTGGGGCCCAGTCACTACGTCCTGCTGCGAAGCGGGGAATGCGGGGCTCACGCTGTCGACACATTTACTCCTCTTGTTAATGTCACCTGAATACGCTGCCATGGACTGTGCCTTTGCCTTGCCTTGCCTTCTCCTGCAGGGAGATACAGTGCGAGGAGAAGCAGAGGCTTTCTGGGAGATGGCCCTGGGCTGCAGTAGCTATGGGGCTGTGTTGTCCCCAGTCATTGCTAGCTAGATGATGCCCATCAGCCCGTGCACTGGTGCTGAACGCTGCTGCTTTGGAGTGGCTTGCTGCAAGGCCTGCTCAGCATAGTGGAGGAAGTGTGTAGCCGTGTGCGTCCGAGTCCATATTTGGGCCCAGGCAGCTGAGCCAAAGTTACTGGCTTTGTTACATTTCCCGGGTGGGTACTTCTGATGGAAAATCTCATGCTGATGCCTGTAAAATTGAACTTGCTGAGTGGGGTGGGGGCGGGGGGACTCTGTGGGCTGCTGTTGGGAAGGTTTCCAGGGCAACAGTGGGGCCAGGGTGGGGCTGGCCTCTGCTTTCCTTGAGCAACAATGTGATGTAAAACCTGCCTCTTCCAAACTTCCTTAGGAGCAAAGAACAGCGTGCCACTGCCAAGTCAATACACTGCCAGTCAGCCCAGCGGGGCGGCATCCTTGCAGGTCCCTTGGGAACCTGCCCTGCTCTGCTTTCCCTGCCTACTTCTGCAAGTGGGAGGTGCTCTGTCTCAGCCCCCAGGATTTCTACAGCTTGCTGGGACGAAGCCTGTTCCTCTTCCCTGCCCTGTGCACAGTGGCTCCACAGCAGCCCAGCCCAGCTGGGGGAGTTTGCTAGGGGGGCTGTTTGTTTATTAAAGACCTTACGTACCCACTGGCCGGGATAGCACGGGTGCTGTGAATGGGCAGATTCACTTCCACAGGGGGCTCTGGCTGGGTCCCAACCTTCTGTGCACCATTCTAAGTGCATTGGATTGCGGGAGGTAATGTGGGCTAGAGCAGGGGCTGGGGGGGACCAGAACTCCTGGGCTCTGTGTCTGGCTCTGCTGCTCTCCCAGGTACCGTGGGTCTCAAAGGGGGATTAGGAGGCCTGCCTCACAGGGGTAGTTGGGAGCTATGTCCTGATTGTGTGCGAAGCTCCTGGGGCCCCTCGACGAGAGGGGCTAGAGAACGGCAGCGTTGGAGCAGTTGTCGGAGGATAACAACGGAACCGGGAGATTGGAACTCCAGGCTGTTAGCGATGCTAGACACAGGTGGGAGGAACTGGCCCAGGAGCTCTCCCCCTGCCAGCTCAGACCATGGGGGGACCCGTCTTTTCATTTGAGGGGCCCCTTCTCCTTGCCCACCCAGGTTTATTCCCCTCTAGCTGCCAGTCCCCGTCATGCACGCTTGCTCCCTGCCAGGGCGGTAGCAATGCATGGAACCCCCTGGGGCCGCTGCTGCATGAACTGGGACCCATGGTCACTACGCTTCCCTGGGGCAGGGGCTGGGGGGAGCTCAGAGCTCCTCTAGGGGGCTCTGCAGTGCCACCCACATAGCCCTTGGCCTCGACTCTTTGCCCTCCGCCAGCGTTCCTGGCACCCCCATCTCTGGAGCCTAGACTTGGCCACAGCGGGTGCTGTATTCGTGCTGCAGGAGATGCTGTCGCACCCAGGAAATGAAGGGACAGAGATGTATTTGCAGTGGGGAAGCCACCTCCTAAAAGCCTGTGTCCATTTCCTGGCTCTGAACCCTCATGGCTTTCCAGCGGGGATTTTGCATTTCCTCCCTCTGTCCCCGTGCTCTGCCTTGCTATGCATTATCATCAGTTATGTGTACAGTCTGAATGCGCTATTTATCTCCAGACTGTTGTGTGGCTTCCCAATCTCTGTGGGGCTTCCACTGCCACGCAACACCCAGGTCTCATAATCTCTCATCCAGTTAAAAAGGCACACAGAGGAGAGCCAGCTGGAAGGCAGGTTCTCTTAGGACCGGCGCCTGCTCCAAATTTGGGACGAGAGGCTCCTCCTGGGCCAGAGAGTGACTCTTTTGTGGCCAAAGATCTTTGACTTTGGAAAACATCTCACTATTGACCTTGTTTCTGCCTTTTATTTCCTGCACACATTGTCCTTGGATTGCAATTTGCCAATGAGTTTGTACAGAATACACAGTGTAGGTCTATCTCTGTATAAATATATACTCATGAAGGCATTGTTACAGGTAGTGTGTCTTTCATTTTGGTTTTGTATCTTCTGATCTAGTTGGCCAGATCTGATGATGTTCTCACCAAAGCCTGCGTGCAGAACGTTTCTATTGCTCTTTGTACATTTCAAAGCAAAATAAACCCCACCCCACAAATATCAGACTCTGCCCTGAACATTTTTGGCTGCTGTTTGTTGGGGGCTGGAGGTGGGGGTGTGTGTTTGCCACTGTCTCTGATGATGCTTTGACCCAGATGAGCCGGCTCAGCCTGAGCCTTCAACATTACTGTCTGGCTACAGGAATAAAAACAAAATACACACGAGTCTCCTGACAGTGTGTGGCTGGTCTCCTTCTGTGGGATGTGGGTTGCCAAGGGAAGAGAGAGGACTGGGTAGTTCATATGTCTACGCTTGGGAGTTCCTTAAGAAGACCAAGGCCCAGAGACAGGATGGAGAGGGACGTATGTAGGGAGTTGCTTGCACCATCTGACAGTCACATGTCGGGGTTTAAATGGCATTTCACTGGTGCCTAGGCCTGTGGCTGCCCCTCTGCATGACGGGTGAACCTCATCCTAAGCCCCAAAGTCTTGTCCCTGGAGGCACAAGGGCCTCAGTTCAGCAAAGTGCTTAAGCACATGCCTAACGTTAAGCATGTGCTTAGGTCCATCACTATTCAGCAAAGCGCGGGCTCATATGCTTGCCTTTAAGCATGACCTTGAACCTCATCGACATCAATGGGAATTAGGAAGGTGCTTAAAGTAAGTATGGGCTTATGTGCTTGGCTGAGTCAGGGCCTAGACCCAGCAGGTGCAGCGGAGGGACAGAACGAGATGAATTGCCCTCCCTGGCTAGGCCAGGGCAAGCTCTGCTGACTCTCCAAGTCAGCCGGGGGGCTGAAGCTGGAACGCAGGGGACGGGAAGGGAGGCTGCCAGGGCCCGCTGGCTGGTAGCGTGTCCCGCTCATGCCCCCCCCGCCCCCCGTTCTGCTCCTGGGGGGCCAGCCTGGGGGGTGCAGGAACAGGGGCGTATTTCTTCTGGGGTTTGCCGAGTGCCAGAGCCGAGACCGAGACGCTGGGAGACCCCGAGGAGCTCAGCTGCTTGGGGGGAAGCCAGGTGGGACAGGACATCTCTGGGACCTGGCTCCGATGCGGGAATCCCAGTTGGGGGGGGTCCCAGCCCCTCCTGTCCTGCCCTACTTGTGGGGTGGGGGGGTCCCTGGCCCAGTGGGGGACAGGGGGAAGGTCCCAGAGGCGCCGGATCCCGCTGGTTCCAGTCAGCACTAACAAAGCTTGTCTGCAACCGACCAGGTGTGGAGACACGCTGACGGAAGGGCGCATGGGCCTGTGGTCTGGCTTCAGTGCTGACAGAGGGCTTGTAAGAATCCCACCAGCCCCCCCCGCTCTTGCCTCCTCCCCTTTGGAAAGGAAACACGGCCCCTGGGCTTTGCTGAGCAGGGTTACTGGTAAGGAGAGGCAGGATGTGACCACACAGAGCCCTGATACCACCTGCTGCATCACTCTCCTCGCAGTGGGCCCAAACCTGAGCGGTGCTGCACACTCTCAGCCCACTGATAGCGCTGGTGCTCAGCACCCCGCTGCAGCAAGAGCTACCGTTTTACAATGGGTCACTTGTTTTTTAACCCTCACGTAGCGCCGTCGGGGGTGAGTTGGACGGAGGGTCACCCCCAAGCTGGGCCTGGGGCAGGAAGGGGCATTTGCAAAAGGGCGCTAGCGCTGCTGGGAAGGGCAGACCCTCCCCTTGGAATGGAGACAGGCAGCCTCTGCCGGGCCTTAAAATACATTAATCGATAAAAGCGCAGGGACAGGCAGAGCCACTGGGCGGGACAGTGCCACCGAAGGAAGAAAAATGTCACGTGCTATTCTGATCTCAGGAATCAATCTGTTCCTCTCTGCACCCTTCTGCTGGGCTGCTGAGTTGCAGGGGCAGCCAGTGCAGCCGCACCGGGCTTGTTAGCACTTGGGCAGGAGGTGTCAGGCAAAGCCTGTGCTTGTGTGTCTGCAGCCCGTGAGTGGGCCTGGGTAGACGTGCACGTGCACCTCGATGCGTATGGGGGTAGTGTGTGTGTGTGTGTGTGTGACACTGTGGGGTTGTATGATTGTATGTACATGCATGAATTTGTGTGTGTGTTCATTTGCACATGATATGTGTGTGGGTACGATAGGGCCTGTGCACACACACGATAGGGTACATATCATGGAGTGGGGTTTGTAGCTAATGCCTGAAGTTGGCATGATACAAACCCTTCCCAAATGCCCTGATTTCAGCCTCTCATGCCGCGAGGGGGCAGGGGACTTATATGCTGACAGTCCAGAGGCATTAGAGCACAGGCCTGTGACCAGCCAGGCCTGTGTGCATGCCATGCTCCCCTGTGCTATCTCTGCCAGACACAGGTTTCCTCCACCACAGAGCCACACTGCCAGGATGCTCCCAGCTCCTGCTGTCCCACCGGCCAGGGAGTGAGCCAGGGCAGGGTGGTAGCTGACAGGGCCTGGGCGCTCCCCTGCCATGCAGGAGGCCATCCCACCTGCTGGCAGCTGCGGTTGTGCCAGTGCAGGGCGGGGACGCTGCACGGTGGCTGGGGTGTGCTGTGGGGAGCAGTGCGGGCGCCTGCATCTGGGCTGGGGGACCCAAAGAGCACACTCACCTGGGGTGGATTCCCTGCGTCACAGCAGCAGTTTCTCAAGAGCTCACCTCCAAAGCCCTCACGTTACCCTGCAGGACAGCAACACGCTCCACCGCCCTTGCCTGGCTGGGTGCAGCATCCAGCCAGCTCAGACACAGCAGCACTGCCCCTGCTCCCCCCACCGCTGCTGGGCCAGGCTTTGCTGCAGAATGGCTGCTGCCTGCCTGCCCCGCCCGCCGAGGTAGCCATTGCCTATGAAGTGTGCTGGGCGGACACTAAGGAGTTCCCTGTTCCCTTGTGCAGGCAGTGCCCGGTAAGGGCTGCTCCATGGGGTGTGACCCTCCCTGGCTCCCAGGGGAGCTCCTCACACACTGTGGGGCCAGGCATTGCCAGTGAGTGGTTCTACGCAGGCTGCTCCCGTGCCCAGCCTAGGCCCCTTTGCGAGGCGGTTGCTGGCTGCCCTAGGCTCCCCCTGACTGGTGAGGGCCCGGGCTGTCCCCGTGGTTACCTGTGTCGGATCCCACCTGGTACGGATCCCACCGTCAGGCTTCCCACGGCACTGTCCGTCCCTGTCCCTGCCACCCTCTCCATGGTTCAACACCCCTCAAAGGTGCTGGGCTTTAGGATCCCTGCCAGTTCGTGGCTTGTGGTTTGAAATGGCCCCTGGTGCGGCAGGGCCGGGGGTAGCCGGGGTTTAGTTGTTATGATCTTGATAGCAGAGATGAGGATGAGTTCCATTCAGAACAACGTGAATGGAATCAGCCTCCCTCAGAGCTGGAGCCAGAGCCTGGCCCAGAAAACCCTGCTTCAAGCCAGGCAGGGCAAGCCTGTGGGACCCCAGGGCACACACACGCACCAGGCTGGCTATGTGCTCGGCATGCAGGGAGTGCCAGGCTGGGTCATACGAGGGAGTCATCCTGGCCAGGAGCTTCCCTCTAACAGCGGCCAGATGCCTCTGTGGGCAGCACAGAACGCTGAGCTGAAAGCAGTCCCTGATGGAGAGCGTATGTCGTGCCAGACTATCTGTCATGCCCTCTAGCCTTGGCCATCACTTTTCTCCCTGGTCTCTGACGTTTCTCACCAATTATCCAAGGAGCAGCTTTTCTCTCAGCTGCTGAATCAGCATCAGCAAGATGCTGAGATAGGATGCAGCCCAAGGAGCAGAGCTGCTTCTGCCACGCTGCCTGCCTCCGGTGGGCTCAGGGACTCCCTGGTGCCTCCATGCCCTGGTGGCCTGCAGCCACCCAGCAAAGCCCAGGCCAGTGACATGTGGTTTCTTGTGAGTGCATTGTCCCTGTGGCCCACAGAGCCCCAGCAGGGAGGCCAGGCTCCATAAGACGCAGGGAATTGTGAAAGCCGCAGCCATGAACCTGGCTAGCAGCAGAGAGAGAAGTGTTGACTAGACACTTTGCTAAAGGCCCCTTGCTCATTTTGGCAGCTTTGAGAGCAGGTGCATTGCTATTTGTGCAGATGGCATGCCAGTCACTGCAGCTGCTCCTTGCCTCCCCCTAGCTCCCTCCTTCCCTTTCCTGTCCATTTGTGACCTTGAGAACCAGTCTTTGCAAGTATAGGAGGAGAAAGGCAAACGGAGAGACGAGGAAACAGGAGCGCTGCTCTCTGCATTACTGTTGGAGATTCAGGCCTGATTAAATTCAGAGGATGGGGGTACAGTGGGGCTCCAACCCCAGGTTTAGGTAATTCATGTCCCTCAGCAGAGAATTAATTGGTTATTATTTAAACTGGAAACCTCAATTATTATCTGGGGCAGAATTAAAGGGTCATCCCATGTTCTGGCTACAAAAGCAAGTTGTAAGAGCATAGATGTCCCAGAATGACTGGCCCTTTTAAGAGGGAGCAGGGTTCACTGCACCTGTGACTGATTACCTGCTACCCAGCTGGGCTGAAGGGAAGACACCTGGGCCCTATGCTGGGGCAGCAGGAGAGGAGAAAGGTGCTTACTGACTTTCTGTAGCCTGGAGAGATGAGGATGCTGTAGAAAACAAGGAGACCCTGAGTAACCATTAGAAGACTGGTAAACAGAGCAGGGGAAGGATGTTTACATGTAGACCTCCACTCAGGGAAGTGAGCAAAAGAATTACACAGAGATGCTTAAATGAGGGAAGCAGCTAGGAGCCCAGAAATGCAGGCCCTAGGAGAGGAGGGCTGTGCACCCCCCTGAACCGAAGGGGAGAGGCTGGGGGCCAGAGACTTTATTTCAACTTTTTTTTGGACTTAATGAAGTAGAGCTTTGCACTGTGTGGAGTTCTTAAGCGTTCCTGCAAGTAGGGAACGTGAGGCAGAGTGCTGCAGAGCCATCCGTAGCCAGCTGGGGGTTCCTTTGGATAGTGGGATTGACTATGTGGGATCTGATCATAGAATCATAGAATATCAGGGTTGGAAGGGACCCCAGAAGGTCATCTAGTCCAACCCCCTGCTCAAAGCAGGACCAAGTCCCAGTTAAATCATCCCAGCCAGGGCTTTGTCAAGCCTGACCTTAAAAACCTCTAAGGAAGGAGATTCTACCACCTCCCTAGGTAACGCATTCCAGTGTTTCACCACCCTCTTAGTGAAAAAGTTCTTCCTAATATCCAATCTAAACCTCCCCCATTGCAACTTGAGACCATTACTCCTCGTTCTGTCATCTGCTACCATTGAGAACAGTCTAGAGCCATCCTCTTTGGAACCCCCTTTCAGGTAGTTGAAAGCAGCTATCCCTCTGGACCTGGCCCCCTTCCTGTGTCCCCACAATGATCTGGCCAGGCTGGGGAACGCAGTAGGGTGGAAGAGTGGATTCCCTCTTGACCCCTGCAGTCAGTAGTTAGCTTGTGCCCTGAAGCATGAGGCCTGATTATTTTAGTATAACTACGCAATTTATTAGTATTGGTCACAAAATTACACAACTCCTCAGTTCCAGCTATATCAGTAACTTGCATGTCTATAGCACCTTTCATCCGCCAGGGTCCCAAACAACATAGATCTAGGGCTTACTTCACCTGCCACTGAAATGCAGCTGCCCCCAGGGCAGAACATGGCAGCTAGAATGACAACACCACAGGTTGGGGCAGGAAGAGAAGGGAATGCTGTATCCGGGTGACACTGCTGAGGGAGTTTAATTAGGCTGAGGGTAATTCTCTGAGCTGGAATTTGTCTAGGACAGCAGGTTCTGGGAAATGGGAAATCTCTTGGGATCTTTCATGACGATGTATGGCTGAGGGCTGAAGTTTTACATCTCACACCGTAGGTGGGACCTCTTGCAGTAACATGGCCTCTAGCACCAGCAGGAGGCATTGGGTCGCCAGTCTGGAGCATCGCTGGGTTCTGCCTCCGGGGGAAGATCACGAACAATCCACGGAATCCGGTTTCCCTTGGCGACCTCCCATCAAACCCCACTGAGCTTAGAGGAGCAGGGAACGCCACGCTGCGCTGTGTGCAACTGCAACCCACCTGGGGCTCGCCGATCACGTTTTGGAACCCCACTTTCCCCAGCACAGGGCAGAGAGCCTGCATTAACTCTTCCCCCCGCCCCACCTTCCCCACTGCTAGCGTGGGCTGGCTCCCGCATGACAAAACAAGGTCTGTGATCAGGGGTGGAAGGTTTGTAGAAATTTTGGTGGTGCCCAGAACCCGTGCCCCCAAACTCTGCCCCCCACCTGCCTAAGGCTCTGGGAGGGAGTTTGGGTTGGGGGAGGAGGTCTGGGGTACAGGCCCTGGGCTGGGACAGGGGATTGGGGGGCAGGCTCTGGGAAAGAGTTTGGGTGCAAAAGGGGTGAGAGGTTGGGCTCTGGAAGTTTGGGTGGCGGATGGGGTCTGGGGTGCAGGCTCTGGGATGGAGTTTGGGTGCAGGCTCTGGGAGGGAGTGCGGAGGGCTGGGGTGCAGGCTTCGGGAGGGAGTTTGGGGGCAGGAGAGGGTGTGTGGGGAAGGGGGTGGGGGGTGCAGGCTCTGGGAGGGAGTTTGGCTGCAGGCTCGGGGGTGGGGGTGCAAGAGGGGGTGAGGGGTGCAGGCTCTGGGAGGGAGTTTGGGGATGGGAGGGGAGTGTGGAGGGCAGGTGCAGGCGCTTTTACTCACCCAGTGGCGCTCTGGGTCTTCGGCGGCACCTCGGCGGCGGGACCTTCAGTGCCGCCGAAGACCCCCGGAGCGAGAGAGGCCTGGGTGCGGGCTCCGCAGCTGGTGCAGGGGTGAGGGCTGTGGGGTGTGGCTGGGGATCAGGGGTTTGGGAGGGGGCTCAGGGCTAGGGCAGAGGGTTGGGGTGTGTGGGGGGTGCGGGATCTGGCTGGGGGTGCAGGCTCTGGGATAGGGTGGGACTGGGGATGAGGAGTTTGGGGTGCAGCAGGCTGCCCCGGGGCTGAGGGCAGAGAGGAGGACTCCCCCCAGCCCTCTCCCCGCCGGCAGCAGTGAGCTCTGGGGGAGGGGCCCCCCTCTCTGCCCCCGGGAGCACACTCACCCCGCACCACTGTCCCTGCACGTGCTCCTAGGGCCCCTCTCAGGTCCCTTCGCCTCCCCTGTGGTGGGTGCCGGGGGGCTGCCATCACATGTGCGCCTCCTCCCCTGCTGCTGCCGCCCCTCCCTGGGGACGAGGGATGGCGCTGCCCCTTGCCCGGCGTGGGGCAGGAGCGGTGACAGTGGGCAGGGGGCCCCTGTGCTGGTGGAGGGTCCTGCCCAAAAATGTCAGGCTCCGCAGTGGAAGGGCAGGGTCAGGGCAGCCTGCCCTGCCAGGAGTGGATGGAGGCACTAGGACCCAGTTGATGCTGGGACCCTGCAGGGTGGAGCTGCAGGGGAGAGGCAGGGACACTCTGGGGCCCAGGGCGGCGTGCGGGGGCAGCAAGTGGGGGCTGGGGGGACACTCGAGGGAGGTGCGGGGGGGGGGGCAGCAGGCAGGGCTGGGGGAGAGACCCGGCCCTAAACACTGGTGGAGCCGGGCCCTGAATATTGCTGGAGCCCGGGCACCACGGGCCCATGCAACTCCCTGCCCCTGGCTGTGATAGTTTGCAGTGTGTGCGGAGGGGGGTGACTGACCCGCTGACGTGCGGGCCTTGTGGCGGATCAGTCCGCTTGTGTCCGGAAAGGTGTGTGCAAACCAGGCTGCAGAGTCTGGTTCCATGCGTGCAGTCGGCCCATTTCTCTGTCGATGTTCACCTCGTGCTAACCGGCCGAGGGACAGCTTTCCTGACTCAGTGTGTAAAGGCAAATTGCCCTTGGAAACATTTCCACCTTCCAGTCCCCATGAAACGGGGGAAGGTGACCACACTGCTACAATATACCCGTGGAAACTGCACATTCCAGGGAGTAAAACTGGCCCTACTCCATACTCTGTCCCCTTCCTGACTGCCCTGCTTCACACCTCTTATTGGTACCTAGGTGCCAATAACAACAGCATATAGCACTGACACCCAGTCCTGGCCCTTTAAACTACCTCTGGTCTAGTCTAGTTCCACTCTTATGCGGCAGCCAAAGCTGTGGTATCTGAGTACGTGCATGATTCATTCCATTCACCGATTCCAAAGCCAGAAGGGACTACTGTGATCATCTCATCTGACCCCTAAATCGCACGGGCCAGAGACTGGCCCCAGAATCATTCCCAGAGCAGAGCATGTAGAAAAAACATCCAATCTGGATTTCAAAACTGAATCCACCACAAGCCAGGGTCAATTGTTCCAGTGGATAATTACTCCATGTGCCTTATTTCCTGTCTGCTTTTGTCTAGCTTCAACATCCAGTCCTTGGATCATGTGACCTCTCTCTGCTAGACTGAAGGGCCAATTATTAAATATTTGTTCCCCACACAGGTACCGATAGGCTGTAATTGAGTCACCCCTTAACCTTCTCTTTGTTAAGCTAAATAGATCGAGCTCTTTGAGTCGATCACTATAAACCATCTTTTCTAATCCTTTAATCCAGTTTTATCCCTTTCCTAATGGTTCCTAACTTTGTTAGCTTTTTTGAGCTCTGCTGCATATTGAGTGGATGTTCTCAGAGAACTGTCCATGATCTCTTTCCTGAGTGATAACAGCTAATGTAGACCCATCATTTTATATGTATAGTTGGGATTATGTTTTCCAATGTGCCTTACTTTGTATTTATCAATATTGGGAATTTCATCTGCCATTGTGTTGCCCTGTCACCCAGTTTTGTGAGATCCCTTTGTAACTCTCTGCAGTCAGCTTTGGACTTAACTATCTTGAGTAATTTTGTATCATTCGCAAATTTTGCCACCTCAGTATTTGCTCCCTTTTTTCAGATATTTTCTGAATATGTTGAACAACACTGGTTCCAGTACAGATCCTTGGGGGACACTGCTAGCTACCTCTCTCCCTTGTGAAAACTGATCATTTATTCCAACCCTTTGTTTCCTGTATTTTAACCAGTTACTGATCCAGGAGAGGACCTTCTCTCTCAACCCATGACTGCTTACTTTGCTTAAGAGCCTTTGGCCTGAGGCCAAGAGCTCAGCAAGAATCAAAGAAGAGATGAGGCATTTCTGTGAGTACTAAGAATAGCCAGAAGTATAATAGTAAATACAGTAAACTAACCAAGAGTTTGGGAAGGGCTGTAAATCCTCCTGCTTCAGAGGATGAGCCAACTGGTAACTACTGGGGGTCAGGAAGGAACTTTCCCTGGGGGCAGATTATCCCATAACTGGTGCAGCTGCTGAATGTCTTGCACCTTCCTCCAGAACAGCTGGCTCTGGACTCTGATGGAGACAGGACCCTGGACTGGACTGGCCCAGAAAGGCAACCCCCATATTCCAAAGAGGTTTAAGGGGCCAACTTCTATGGTCCTGTGGCATTACTGCTGGAGGAGAACAGCGTGATTTGATGGCAAAGGACTTTCCTAGGACTAACAAGTGACAAATCCTTGCCCTGAGCAGGAAGGAAGGCAGCAGAAGCAGAAGGACACTGCGAGGAAGGGAGGAAAGGAAAGGGTTAAAATGGGAAAGGCTGCCAAGCACTCACCGCAGTCTGCTGCATTCGGTCCTTGTTCAAGTTTCTAGGTGCCCGGTCTGTCTGTGTCTCTCTCTCATTTGGGACCCTGCAGAGCATCTGATCAGAGAGTTTGTTCTCTCTCTGCCACCTCCTGCTCGCTGTCTGACAGGCTTGAATTGAAAGGTCATATTGACAGGACATTGCAGGAACTATACTGTGCTGATGGGAAGTTATATTTCAGCATCTCGTCTCCCCCCAGCAGGGGAGTTCTGACTTTCCCAGCAAAGTACTCTGTGGCTCTGGCGCCCCAGCTCCATCTGCCTCCAGAGGGATTAGGGGTGCTGGGACATGCCCAGCTCAGGGGGAGAAGTGATGGGAAGGGGAGGAGAGCAGGGTGGTTACCTAGCTGGTCTGCTCCTGGCACCTGTGTTACACAGAGGGAGTATGGGGGAGCTGGGCACTGTCTCAGGAGGATCCACAAGGATCTGCCTGCTCTGCTTAGTGCAAGCCTGCTTTATTATCCAAATGGCAGCGGGATGGGAATGTGTTGGTACAGCCTAGGCTTGGGAACCCTTCTGTGCCTCAGGGAAGTAGCAACTTGATTGCAGCCTCCTCACCCATGTGCCTCGTGTGGGGAAGGCGTGGCCTGTGGCTGGGGGGAATGACAGGCATGAGTAGGGGGCCAAATAAGGTGGGGAGCAGGGGGCACAGAGGCCTGGCCTGTGGGACACAGGGGCATGGAGGCAGAGGAGGTGGGAGGTACAGTGGGTACAAGGGAGGATGGCTGGGTGGAAATAGGGGCAGATTGTGTGTTATCTTTGCTAATAAATGACGAACTGTATTGCCAGAAGCACAGGGAGGTCTCTGAATTTGGACACAGACTCAGGGCATGGGCTACCACTGCCAGCACCCGCGAGCTGTGCCCGCAGCACTTTTTGTGATGAAGCTACCGTGGGATTTGAAAAATCCAACATTTGTTGGAAACTGCTGGGGTTTCCCTAGATCTGCATGAACCCCTGGGAAAGGGTAGAACAGTCGAGTCTAGATCCACTAAGCCCCTCCGGAGACAAGAGGGCAAACCTCACTCATGCAGACATGGATTGACCTTGCCCCATGCACGCATTAGAACTGTACCTCAGTCATGGGAGATTCATAGATTCATAGATATTTAGCTCAGAAGGGACCATTATGATCATCTAGTCTGACCTCCTGCACAACGCAGGCCACAGAATCTCTCCCACCCACTGCTGCAATAAACCTCTCACCTATGTCTGAGCCATTGAAGTCCTCAAACTGTGGTTTAAAGACTTCAAGGAGCAGAGACTCCTCCAGCAAGTGACCCGTGCCCCATGCTACAGAGGAGATGCTCTGGCTTTCAGCGGTGCAGTACCAAGGTGAGACTCCAGACAGACAGACCCCTCTGGCACAGGCAGGCAGTGGGATATTCTCCCCAGTGACAAAGGGAAGGTGGGTGGAAGATAAGATCCCTGAGCAGCTGGGAGTGCAGTCTGCGTGCATTGGCTGGGGGTGGGGGTGGGGTGAAAGCCGCAGGCCAGTTCTGCTCTCACTGATCTTTCAAAGAGGCTGAAGACCTAGATGTGAAAGAACATAACTTATCCCCACTGCCAGGACCAGGAGAGGGGCACAGGGATATGGGAGCAAGCCTGCAATAATCATGGGTAAAACACCTGCCTGCCACCACTGGGAATCGGGGCTCCTGCAAAGAATAATCCTGGGAATGGGGAAACCAGAACCTGGAGGGGTTTAGCGCCAAGAAACTGGGGGCCTGCAGAAATTAATGGGAGAGAAGAGGCCTGGGGCAAATGGGGAGTGGATGTGCAGGGGCTACATAACACACATGAGGGAGGAAGAGAAGGGGCAGATGGACAGGCTTGTTTGTGCGTCAAGACTATGTCTGTTCGGAGGCTGTTGGCTCAGTCTCCATCCTTCTCTCAGAATAACTCTAAAGCCCTCGAAATATAAGTATTCCTCTTCCCCCTGGGCAGGTTTCCCTGAGACTAAATGTTTGCACATGCCAGCTGGAAGGAGCCCTTGAGCTCTCTCTCCTTGCCATGCTGAGAAGGTGACACCATCCAGTCTCGGGCTACTTGGCTTTTCCTGTAATCAGACACAACTGTTTGTGCTAGACTCTGCAGAAAAAGGACCTGGCTAGGCAGCAGGCGAGATTCTTCCAGGTCTCAACACCCCTTGGGTCACTTTTGCAAGGCTGGAAGGGGACCCAGGTTACACAAATGGGACCAAAGCAAGGAGACACCTGCTGCTGTGTGGCACCCCCTGATAAACCCCAATGGCATAGGCAAATGGGGTGTGAACAGCTCATGCTGTTCTGGAGACAATGGTACAACCCCGCATGTGGTGGGACAGTCGTTTTGGAATGCTCTCAGAACCTGGACTGGGCCCCTGGCTGTTTGGGAGGGTCAGCAAAACTGGCCACTGGCTTATGTTCCCATCTGCACCTGTGCAAAGTGTGCACCTGGTGTGAGTCGGGGCAGGAATCTGAATGGGTAGTGGTGCTACACCCACATGGGCCAGGTGCAATGGCAGGAAGTGCAGGGCAGAATGCCACAGAACAGAGGGGTGGGAGGAGAAGTGGGAGCCGGCGTCTGTGGATGATGAGGCCATTCCAGGAAGAAGAGAGTTCTCTGAACCTCTGGGGCCTGCTGCACTGGCCTGGATGTCTTTGGGGAGATTTGACCGAGTTACCAACTGTCAGGATTGGATCAGGAGTCTTGTGACAGTTGATGTTTTACTTAAAGCCTGTGTTCCTGGAGGCCTGTAATTGCAAGAGAATTTCAGCTGTCGTGAAAAGGGGAGTTCCCAGCTCTCCTGGCTGCAGAGAAATGCTGGAAAATGCAACCCCCACAGGCTCTGAAACAAGAGGAAAAAGACCAAAGTTATTTGTGTTTAAATCTTGTGGTTTTAATGCCAGTCTCATGGTTTTTGACCACCAGGGTTGGCAGTGCTGGATTCTGGCACTTCCTTTTTCCTGCTGGAAGCACAAATAATGGAAACACAAGAGGAGATCAAACATTTCTGAATTCTAGAAAAGGTTCTGTTCAGGGGATATCCTAGTTCACACAAACCGTTTCTGCCATGCCCAAGCACTTGCCACAGCTGCTGTCCCTTCGGACTCCACACACTGGCCTCTGGACAGGATCCTTTTCTCACTTCAGAAAGCTGCTAGATACCAAACACCCACATTCAGACCTCAGTGCAGCCCCTCCCACAAGGCTGTCATACCCCCATCCCCTTGGGGTGACATTTCTGCCTCTCTTCCCGCATCCTCTTTTCTATGTCTTCACTCTCCTGAACAGCTGGTCTCCTGGCACATGTTCTCAGGCTCATTCAGTGTCTATTTTAACCCTCAGCAACAGATCACATGGCTGCGTATAGAGGACACCTGCGCTGGTGTCCCCTGCCTTCCACTGCACTTGGGCTGGACCAGGTAGCAACCTCCCCTCCCCACCTTTTCTCTTCCTGTGCAAATTAATTTCCAAGAATAGCTAAGTAAGTACAGCCTGGTGATGTGCAGAATCATGGTGCCTGCTCCCTGCAGAATGTCTCCCAGTATCTGCCCCCACCTCCGGGGTGGTGCAATCCCACTCCACTCTTCAGGTGAACAGTGTGGCCTTGGTGAGAGTTTAACCATGTTAGCATGTCGAATCTCTGAAATCCTGCTCACTTGGGCCCCGAGAATCAGCTTCAGCCTTATTTATCGCTCCTGCTCTGTTTTCTGAGATGAGGCCCAGCAGAGCCGCTGACTGTGTTCACTGTTCAACAAACTGCATCAAACAGCAATTGTGCTCTTGCAAGTCTCTTCCCTCCCTCCCTCCTTCTGTTTGTGCAGAGCTGTGACGCAGAATTTTCTGAGATCCTAATTAATGCATCTCTGGCCAGTATACAGCTCCTCCTTACTTCACAAACCATTCCCTGATGCACGTTCTCTGCCTGTCCTGGAGGTTTTAGAGGAGCATCTGTGACTCACCTCACCTAACCACCTTCACTGTCCTCAGCTTCCATCCAAACTGCCTTCTGCTGCCTCAGCAGAACAAACCGAAGATGCTAGTGAACACATGAATGGTCGCTCCTCCCCAGCCTACAGGGATGGGTCAACCCCTCAAATCTTCCAGGCTGGGGGCCCAGTACAGCAGCTGAATCATGCATACCCGAGTCCTCCCACTGAAGGGACAATTCACACGACTACAGAGTCAGCCTGGTGTTCTATATTCAGTGAGCTATTAATGAGCTATGGTCTTTCCAAGCTCCCCAGTGAATCTGGGTTAGAGCCTGAGCATGTGGCTTAGGAACTCTCCATCCTGTATCCCAGAAATAATCACTGTTCTGTTACTGCGCCTCCAATGGCCTTGGTATTTCCAAAAATCTCCTCTCCCTTCCCACCAAGGCTTTCCACAGGAGCCAAGAAGTTTTAAGCTCCAAAGAAGCAGTGCCCTGCAAAGGAGATGTGATTCTCTAATGCAGTTGAGAGGAAAGGTAATGCACCAAAATAGCACAATTGCATTATCAGAGGCCCCCATCAAGAAAGTTCCTCCTTGCTCCGGCTTGGATGTGGTCCACAGAAGGTTAGGGCTAATGGATGCAGCTATTAGGAAGAGGTTGTTGATGTATAGAGTGCATGGTCAGCCAATTATCCTGAAATAAATGCTCAGGGTGTGAATGTAGGTGCCAAAGTTTTCTCTTTGGCTTCTCTAACACCCCTTGTTTATTCTCCCACATGCAGTCTGGGCCTCTACAGCCATGTGCTGCAATTGGGGTTTCAGAGACTGGAAGGAAATATTTGCTGCCTGGAGCACTGGATGGATGCCTCCCAGTCATACACCAGAGAGAGTTGCTTTGTTCATCCTGCCAATGTGCATTCAGGCATGGGGAGATCTGGGATTGCAATAGCCCGTTGTCACGGTCATCTGCACAGACATGGGGGACTTCCTGGCTTGCTTCCAATGCTCTGAGGCTACGGAGCTCTGCTGATAACCAATTAGGAGCTTAAATTCTGGGCTGGATTTTGACCCCATGGTTTTCTACTAGCTGCATAAAACATGTGAATGGCTTCTCCCATTTGCTCGGTCTCCTGTTCCCTACGGGGTCCTGTCCTGCAAGGTGCTGAGGGAGGACACCAGTGCACCACCGGAGGTGCTCAGCACCTTGCAGGGTCAGGCATTCTGTTACTGGATGCCACGGGGACAGGCATGCTAGAAAGAGCTGGTTTAGCTAGACTGAAGCCTTCCCTACCTCGAGGTTTTCATTCCATGAACCAGTTGTTCCTTTATCAGCCTTCACACCCATTCATCGCTGGTTTTACAGCCAGAAGGGTGCCTCAGCTCCTCTAGTCTGACCCACAAACCCCAGGCTATCGAATGTCATCCAGGTACCAGGCCCTGCCCTGGGAACTTCTGCTTGACTAAAGCATCTCTGCCAGAAAGGCAGCACTCTCCCTTTGAGGACAGCAGGAGCCTGAGAAGCCACCACTTCCCCAGCTAGTCTGTTTCAATAGTTATGTTCTTCAAGAGGGTGATTGTAGCCAGTTAAAATCAGTTGATGCCCATCACCTCTCCAAATGAGAACTGAGGTGTCAGGCTGGGCCCTCCAAAACTGAGACACCCCAAACCACTTTTGAACATTGTGGCCTCAGTGCATATATGAGCAGGTGCCATTCTTGGTTCCAGATGTGGATTTTCTACTCAAATTAACAGCACTTCACTCCTGATGAATGATAACGTTCCTTGCAATTACACAACCCCTATACACCTCTTGCCAGGATCTCTGTGCAAACTATATGCTAGAGATCCTGTCATCCACCAAGGCTTGTGTAAGCAAAACACAAACTCATTGAGAATGCACAGTGGATTATAACAGGCTCTAGTCAATTGCAATTTGAGTCTATCTGATGATGCATTGTGACTGGAGAAAACCCAAGAATCTCTTTCATGGCAATCACAACTTTGCCAATAAAATTATGTCACTATGCCTTTAAAAACCCCCAACACTATGGTTTTAATTAACTTGACAGAGAAACAAAGCACAGTATCAGTGAAGGGGAATCTGAGGAAACCAGACTAGAAGTAAAAGCATACACAATAATTGAAAAGGCACACAAGGAACCTCACCAAAAGCCTAGAAGGGGGAGTGTAGTCTAGTGGTTACAGCAGGGCGCCTTTACCCAGCTACAGACACTTCTATTTAGCTCCTACCAGTGGTGTGAGAATGACCCCTGTTAATTGCTTTACTATTTTAAGATGAAAGAGGCTCTAGAAACACAGATTATTTCATTGCTGAGAAAAAAGAGCGGTGAGTGTCCCAGGGGGTCGCTACCCCAAAAGCCTCAAAGCTGCAGCCAAAGTAACTGTGTAACTCAGTGTCCGGTGCTTGTGTGGCTCAGCTGTGTGTCATATACTCTATGCTGCTGCTAGGTACGGGAGAGTCTCTTTGAGCTGAAGGGGCAGGATTTTGAAGCCAGGGGAGGCGAGGCAGCAGGGAGCTGGCCCGTTTCTGGCACCCCAGGAGGGATAAACCAGGAGCAGCAGGAGAAGGGGGCTAGGTGGGCGCCCTGGCTCTGCAGGGTGGGGCCACGGACAGACGCTGGGGGGTGCGGGCCGGTGAAGCCCGCCTGGCTCCCGAGCCCGAGCCCGCCCCTGGGAGGCCGCAGGAGGCGGGAGCGGGTCAGGGGCTCCTGCCTGCAGCCGGGGAGCCACGTGTCCCCTTGGCCCAGCGCGCACCGCAGAGCTGCAGCGCGGCCCGGCTGCAGGGGGCTGCAGCGCCGCAAACCCAGCCCCGCCTCGCAGCAGCGCGGTCCCTGCCCCGCCCCGCCCGCAGCCGGGCCGGTTTGTGCTGCGGGATGCCCGGCAGGCGGCTCCCCGGCTAGTCTGGCGGAGCCCCCCGGCCCTGGCCGACGCCCCTCCGGCTGCAGCGCCCCCCCGCTCCCCGCAGCATCCTCAGCTGGCCCCTGGCAGCGCGCCCTGCCTCGCCCTCCGCCTGTCCTGCCCGGCTGCGGGCGCCGCGTCCCTCCGACTTGTCTGCGCGGAGCCCCGGCTGGATGCTGCGGCTGCTGCGGGGACCAGCCGGACTTTGGCTCGAGCCTTGTCCCCCTGCCCCTTGCGCCGGGACCGGGCGCTCCGGCGGCAGCTTGCCCCGACCCTGCCCCGCCTTTGGCGGCTGCGGGGGCTCCCCGAGGTGCCCTGGCACAGAGGATGGCGGCGGACGGGAGCAGCGCCCGGCTCTGCCGGAGCTGGCTGGCGGCGGCTCTGCTGGGTAAGGGGGTGCGAGGGGAGGCAGGGCGGCCGGGGACGGGGCGCCCTGGTGCGGCGAGGGGACCCGGGCGCGGAGCCGGTGCGCTCTGCCTCGGGCCGCTGGGAGCGCATCCGCTTTGCTGCCCCGCGGACCGGCGAGACACCTCGGGCCGGAGGGCTCCGCTTTTCGGGGCTCCCCCCCACGGCACAGAGCGCGTCTTCTGCGCGGACCCGCTTCGCGCCCCAGGCTGCGGCTTGAGGACGGGGACTGGCCTGGGGAACGAGGGCTCTTCTGCGCTGCTTCAGTGCCCTGGGGCCAGGCAGGGCTTAGCTCTTGGGGCCTCTCCAAAGCGGTAACTACGGGGTGAGGGCACGTTTATTATCCGTTTATTAAGTGCCAGCCATGTCCTGTCGCCAGTCGCCGGAGTTTCTTCATTGCTCTCAGCTGGAGCCTCAGACAGCACAAGGCCAAAATCTGCTCTGCTGGGCCAAAGGAGACTGCCGGAGTCCGGTGAAGGCAGCGGGGTGACTCCGGACTTGCACCATGTCAGTGAGGGTGCCCTGGGTTGAGGGGTGGGGAAGGAACTTGCTGTCCGTAACTGCTCCAAGGGAGTTGTGTCCGGAGGCTGGAGCGCAGGCTGGCTGTCAGGGCTTGGAGCCGGGCGCCAAGCTGGAGCACTGGTTCACAGCATCGCCAATGCCAAGGGCTCAAAAATCAGGAGTCAGGCCCCCCAAATCAGGAAACGTTTACAAAATACTAAACGTTGGGCTCTTTCTTTGCTGGCTGGTTTCTCAGCCTTTAGGGAGCTCTCAGGCCATGTGTTCAGGCTTTTCTCTGCAGTCAGGAGGGCTGGAACTTACTTTTGTTCTAAAGGACACCTGAGAGTCTCATGTAATCACATGACTCCAGGAGCTGGTGCTTTAGGAAGAACATCAACTGTAATAAGGCTCCCAAATAAATAGTGAGAGTTGGCAAAACAGAGTTAATTAATTCTGGACAGTTTGCACTATCCCACCCACTGTTGTCATGACATGGTCCTGTATGACAGTGCGTATCTTTCTACACACTAGACCCCTCTGAGTCTCTGTTTGTATGTTACTGTAACTTAGGAGCTTTAACCATTTCTATAAGTCCCATAAACACTGAAGTTATTGTTTCTTCCTCCTTGAAAAATATTTACATTTTAAAAGCAAACTCTACATTTCCATGAGGAAAGATCAACCCACAGCAAACAGCTTGCTTTGATTTCCACTGCTCTGCAGCAAGTCATAGATACTTGGCACTTGCACTTTCATCCATAATCCCCAAGTGCTTCACTCAGGGCTGGGGAGGATGATCTCCATTTTGCAGATGTACAATCTGAGGCGTTGAGGATAAGTGACTTGCCAAGGTCGCTCCAGGAATAGAACCCTGGCTCCCCGGCCTTTGCCCTCCCTGCATCAATTACTAATATACACGCAGTGGTCTCTCCTTTGGTGTCTTCTCTCATAGGCTCCATCATTCTCACTTTGCAGATCTGCTAGTGGGGAGTACAGCTAGCTAACTGCTAAAATTAAATGGGGAAAATATGTTTCAGGGACCAGAGGAAACAATTGTAAGTGTTTAATGCAGCTGAGAATATTAATAGTTACGGATTTTAAAATATTTGTCATACCTTCCTTCCCAGCAGAGGAAAGAAATGCATATCCGGGGCCCTGCTTGGAGCATAACACCCAAATCTGAGCTGGCGGCAGGTTTTATAAAGTGTCCTGGCTACACCCAGGGGCTAGGAGCCGAAACATGCTGTGGTAGCTTTTTCTGGTGCTCTTTTCTCTGCCCCTGCAGGCCCCACCCATGGATGGTTGAGAGCTTCCTGTACCTGCCGAGCGTGCTGGTATCTGCTGGGCAGTTGCCCTAGTCTGTAGAGGGTTGTTCTTTGAACAGAGAATCTGAAAAACAAGAATTTAATTGAATTTTCAGGACTTAAAACCCACTGCTTGTTGGAAAACTCCAGTGAGGGGCTTCCGGTAGGGCAAGGAGCTGTTGGTTCTCAAGATAATTTTAAATGAGCTGGAGAAATTAGAGAGAGAGGGACTGGGATTTCAAAGGATCTTGGATTCCAGTGAGATTTAGATTCCCTTAGGTGTCTTTGAAACTCCCAGCCCAGATAACCCAAGGGCAGCCTCATTTTAAGAAGGAAAAACTGGCCATGTGTTGTCATAGTTAGAACAGAGGCTCAGACATTTTAAGCTGGAGTCATCTTGAGTTCTAAGACCAGGTGCTGGTTCTTCTGATCTCAGGAAGGAAATCGGACCCATTTGTACCTCAGGCAACTCAGCCAGGCTTAAACAAAAAAGGGGGGGGGGAGGAATCTCATTGCAAATTGTCTGCAGCTGAGTAATTTAATTCTGCTCTTCAGTGACTGAAGCTTTGAGGCTCATTGCACGGTCTGGTTAGCTAGAGCCACCACCAAGCAGGACTCTGGGGCAGAGAAGGAGTGGTCCCTCGATATTACAACAAGGGAAGTGCTAACAGCTCTGCCCTCCTTCAGGGACCCTCACAGACTGTCCAACTCCTATACCTCAAAGGGGTGGTTGTGGCCGTACCCCCCAGCACGCCGAGGTGCCTAGGGAAAGGGCTGAAGTGTAAAGGTTCTTTTAAGATGGCAAAGCTGGATTCCGCTCCAAGCGGACTGTGAGCTCTTCCCTCGTGGGTGCTGTGTGGGAGGGGGTGGGGAGGAGGAGCCCATCTAGCCCGGGGAAGTGGTTTTGTCCCCAGTGAGCTGTGGGACGGGGCCAGGTTGATGGTTGTTAGTGATATAAGTGCTCTTCTTCTGCAGCCCTTTTGTAAAACAGCAGAGGCCTCCAGTGGCCATTTAGGTGAATCCCAGCCGCCCATGCACTAGGCCTCCAGGTCAGGTTTCTGCCTCACAGTGGGACTCTGGCTGCTTCAGTCGATTACAGGTGCTGTCCTGACGTGCCCCATGGCTGGTGGGGTTGTTTCAGGTGCAGTGTGCTCTGGCAAGCCCAGTGCAATGAGGATGGGGTTACATGAGGGTTGTTTTCAGTGATTAGAGCGGGCCAGGGAATGAGGAGTTAGGGCTCCACCTGGGTTCCACCCCCAGTTCTACCACTGACTCTGTGGGACCCCCATGGGAACTCAGCCAAGCTGCAGGGTGCTGGGACGTTTAATGTTAGCAAAGGGCTTTGACAGTTTTGGATGATGGTGCTGTAGCTGGGCATTGTTATTCCATGGGAACATGCCAGCTCTTTCCTCCCCAGGCCAGTCCAATGGGTATTCCTCTGACCGGTGGTTCCCTGTGGAGAAGAAATGGTACAAGGCTGCTAAACCCTTGCCGCTCCTGCCTCAGTGTTTCCTGCTGCCCTGCTCAGGATGTGGGGGTTGGTCTCACTCATGCCCGGGTGGGCAGAGGATTTAAAATACTGTCAGCGGCCAGACCGAGCGGAGAATTCAGCTTTGTTAATGTTTTAAGCCTGCTCTGTGGGGGTGGGAATAAGCACTGTCCCCCCAGGGCAGAGCAGTGGGGATTGGGCCCTGCTGCACATCTGAACAACACTGCTGATGTCTCAAGCAGCCACCCTAGATCTTGGCAACATGGGGCAACTCAAATTTCTTGATCTCAGAGCAGCAAAGAGAAGTCTTCTAAAGCTGCTGCATTAGCAACGGAGGCAGGGGCGGAAAGGACACACGTCTACACAGGCCTCCTCTGTTTTGGTGCCTTTGACTGATTGCTGCCAGGGGACTTAGCAAAGAGCAGGGTGGTATCACTCAGCATGTGTCACAATGCAGGATTTTTTACCTTGGGTTTAAAACGTATTTTGTGTTTGCTTTGCTTGGAGGGCTCGGGCTCAGGGACGTTTTTGGAAGAAGCCAGTGACAGCTATAGCAAACATTCACGAATTTCTGTAGATAGCTTGCACCTGTCTGGACAGAGTTCTTACAGACCTTGCGAAGCAGCCCTGTCCTGCCCTTTTCCTCAGGAAGGGGGGGCCCAGCTGCCCTGAGTGAGAATGTGGGCTGAGGGCGGTGGCTCCTCTAGAGGGAGCGTCTCTGGTCAGGTGCCCCACCCAACCCCTGTGCCTACTTGGGGGGCACAGGCAGCACTGGACAATTCTGCACTGAGGGTGAGGAGTTGACTGATGACCCCAGGGGAGCCTGTACCTCCTGGAGCCTGATGGGCTAGCAATCCTATTCCCCAGCAGCGATGGGTGGCTGGGGGGGTTGGTGAGAAGGGGCAGATTTAACCAGACAGACCCTCTTCCACAGGGAAATCCTGTCCCGGAGAGTCGAACTCCTCGTAAATATTCTCTGGCGCTGCCACTCTCCTTAGGCTCCTCTGGGCCTGGTTGGCTCAGACCCATCCAGGGAGCGCCTAACCCCTGGGCTGCTCCCCAGTGTTAAACATGAAAACAGCTTCACCCTGGTGTCATTTATCAAAGGTGCCATAATTCCTCTGTCCGGCTAGAGGGTGGGGTTGGCCTCATGACTAATGTCGCCTTTCTCACCCTCCAGAACAGCTTCCCCTTGCTGCCCTGCCCTGCCCTGGTCTGGGCCATGGCCCAGATGCCAGGACCCATCCAGCCTGGATTATGGGGGTGGTGCTTGGCTTGTAGACACCTGAGCAGGACTGAGAGCTCCAGAGTGTGGTCGCCAGGGGCCTGGGAGTGAAAGACCAGTGCTGGGAGATGCTCCCTTCCCTGCTGAATGGTGACGCTGCTGCTGGCCAGGCTACTTGCAGTTGCCTTTTCCCAGTGCATGTTCCTGAGGCTCTGTCCTGCTCTGTGTCCTCTAGGAAGGCAGAGGGGGACTGGCTAGGTTAGTCTGAGGCATGCATGTGGTGCCTTCAGGGAGCCCAATTAATGGACCGGCAATCTCATCTTGTTACCAGGTGACTGCATGGTTGTGTAGTCTCTGGGCACGCCCCAGGAGATGCTGTCTCTGAAGGGGAATCGGATATCGGGCGCTGCCCCTGTGGAAACTGATGTGTCTTTGTTCTCTCTTTCCCCGGGCAGGTTTACATCTCTTCTCCATGGCTGTCACCTTGGAGGTCTCAGTGGGGAAAAACAACCTTGTGATGGCTCTGAACGGCTCAGAAGTGCAGCTGCCCTGCATCTTCACCACCTGCATAGGATTCAAGGACCTTGACTTCACTTGGTATTACAACAGCATTGACCTGGTGCGTGGCGCGTTCTGCTCCTCGCTGAGTTTGATTGCCAGTTCTCCTGGGTCCCCCCAGCACAGACCAGCTGCTAGTGCTTTAAACAGCGATTTGGATCCCGTTTCTCCTGATTTAGGACACCCTGCCGGCCAGGAGGGATCTGGTTTGGCAATTGCCCTCTCAGAGCCCACTGCACCCTATTGTCTGGGCACCATAACTGCCCGTTGGAGACACCGCTGGGTGGAGCAGTGTGGAACGGAGAAAATTACTTCCACTCGGTTTGGCCGCAGCAACGTCACCATTTCATTTCCTGTAGTCATGTCTGTGAGCTTCGGCAGCAGCGAGTGGCAAATCCCTGGGTTAAATACATCCCTTTTGCTCAGAAATGTCCCATTTCACTCAGGAGCAGGTCAGCACTTTGAGCAAAACACAGTGAATTTTCCAGCTAAACAGGCCCCTTCTCGTGCTCACCATGAGATGCCAAAGGGCCGTTGGTTCTGAGCAGCATCACCTTTCACCCCTCTGCTTGCTAGTGTGAGGCAATGGCTTTCTCCTGTCAGCCCAGCTGCCCTGCAGCCCTCCCAGCCTTGGCCAGCTGGGAGAGGACCTTGGAGCCTGCCTCTCTGGCCGGGTATGCACAGCACTCGCTGCTGGAATGCACAGCTCCTCTGCATTGGCCTCGACATGGCCGTGTCCACTCCTGAGACAGGCACGCTTGCCGCTGACTGCAGCTCCTGGATTCCTGGGGCAGAAGGTGAATTCCAGCCAATGCAGCCACATGGCAAGTGAGACAGGCCGGCTGCTTTCATGGTGGCCTGTTGACTGGACTGCCCCATTCTTTGCCCCAGGCATTCAGCTGCTTCTCCCTTTCATGTGGGAGGCAGGAGGTGGTGGGAATATATGTGTGCGTGTGCAGAAATGAGGGAGGGGAAGAGTTCTGGGGCCCAACAGGCACTAAACAAAGTTGTCATTTCATACGAACGTGGCTTAATAAGGAGATGAGCCCCCCAGCATTTGGCCAGATGCAGGCGAGGAGCTGGCGAGTTGGCCTCGTGCTGAAAAGTCAGGAAGTGGCAGCATGCATGGAGTATGGTTCTGCTCTGCCTCCATTAAAAGACCCCCCTCCACTCTGCTCAGCCCCTTGAGTTTCCCTGTTGATGACTGTTGCATTTCACTGGTGTATACCTAGCATGCAGGAGACATCTCGGGGGTGGGGAAGGGATGTGCTGAGAGGAATAACTGGCTTTGGGATCCCTGGGCAAAAGCCAAGCATTTAGATTCTACCCCTAGTCTGGAGGAGACAAAATCCTCAGAAAGCAAGGGAGGGATGGAAAGAGAATTTCTTGTCCACTTGTAAGCCACATCTACACTACAGCAGTCGCTGAGCCATGGCACTGTTACAGCATGCTTGTCCCTGACCTGGATGCAACATGGTTGCAAACTGTCATGTAGACGGGCCCCAACCCTCAGCCTTGGTAGGTCTGTGCCTGTACCACCCCTGGGTGGTGTCCAACTCAGCCGGAAGAGCTCTCCAGGCCTTCCCTAGTCTGGGGCTTCTTGAGTTTGCGGCCTGGCTGTGCTGTTTGCTCGCTCAGCGTCCTGCTGCATTCCCTCCCCCTGCAGATCTATCACGGGAATATAAAGAACAAAGCATCAGAGCCAACGGTGCTATTCGCAGACCCTCGGGTTCGGTTAATTGGCACAACCACTGGGAAGGAAAACAACATCTCCATCTCCATGGGGTCCGTGGACTTCGATGATGCTGGGAAGTACACCTGCCATGTCAGGAACCCAAAGGAAATGAATGCTGAACACAATGCCACCATCATCCTCAAGGTGGTCCAGGAGAGTAAGTGTCTGCCAGGAGGAGCCCTCCCCACCCCCACTCTGCTGGTGCTGATAGACAAAGGTTCCCCTGAGTGACGAGCAGGATCGGGCAAAGCTAAACCAAGATATGCTGCTAGTGGTCATAGCAGGGGACTGGACTCAGGACTGCTGGGTTCTGTTGGGCTTCCATCAGTGTAAAGGAAAGTAGAATCTGCTCCCAGGAGTTCTAGTCTGGCTCGGGTGACCAGTGTATATTCTAGGTAGTCTTCAGCGAATGGCTGTCCACCTCAGAAAAGAGCCCCAGGAGAGGCCTCTGTTTAGGAGAGGATCACAGCTGGATTGGCCGAGGGGCATTGGCAGAATTGGGGGTCTTTCACTTCACACCCCTCCTCCTGCCAAGAAGTAAGGCCGACCTCTCAGAGTGGGCTCTGGCTTTTAGTTCCCTTGATCTATTTTGGGTACCCAACTTGAGACCCCTCACGCTGAGCACCCACAACCTGAGACACCTACAGTCCCTCCAGGAGACAATGGCTAAGATAAAGATATGGGCCATCCCCTATGGGCCCTGCTATAGGCCAGTAGCCAGGGGCACAAGGAGGGCATTCATGGGGTAAACTCCCTCCGTGGCTTACGGTCAAGTTGAACCATGAGCTGTGCAGTTGTCGGAGAAGGCTTGGGGGGCAGCAGAGACTAGAGGGTGACGCCCATGGCTGTTCGACTTTAAAGAGCTGAACTGTTCTGTGGAGCAGAGGCAGCTGCGTGGCCCCTGCAGCTCCGGTGATGGCCGAGGAATGGGTGTCTGTCTCCTGCTGCTCAGGGCCAGAGGCACTGTGCTGGTGGGACTCTTCTGGCTGGCACCCGCTAACATCTCCTCTGGCGCTCTCTCCTGCAGTGGTACCGGTGGACAACACGCTGACGCGCATTATCCTGGGAGCCGTGGGCGGGCTCGTCGGCCTCCTCATCCTCATCCTCGTCATCAAGAAAATTGTCCTGCTTATCCTCAAGAAGTCTCAGGAGAAGAAGTGAGTACGGATGGGCGTCCCTTCTCCCAGCCCCCGCTGCGTCCGGCTGGGGGTTGCGGTGCATAACCCTTGGCTGGGGTTGTGCTGGGCGCAGCGTCGTGCGTACCACATGCCTGGATGTTTGTGCTCTTTCTGACCCTCCTCCGCAGCCTAGACACCGGATTGCATCACCGGAGTGTTTGCAAGGAGAGGGCAGGAGGGCAGCGTGGCCCAGTGAACTGGGCCCAGGACCGGAAACTGGGCTCTTCTGAGTTCTGTTCCCAGCTCTGCCTCTAGCTGGCTTTTCACTTCCCCATTTCCCCATCTGTAAAACTGGGACAGGGACCCTGAGCTAACAGGTCATGGGGCCGGCACGAGGATTTGTCTAACTGGTGCAGGCGTGCACGGAAGCCTGCTGCTGCCCTGTGGCAGGACAGTTCCCTGTGACCTGCCTTGCCCAGTCCTATTGTCAGTGCCTGAAGCACGGCTTCCCTTGGAGACTGTGGAACAAGCTGTTAGCTCTGTGTTGGGGTTGTAGTCCTGAGTCCTGTGCCCAGCATGGGGAAGGCCCGGCTCTTTGAAAGTGTGAGCCAGGAACTCCTAGAGTCTGCTGCCCGCTCCCTCTGTGCCCTGCAATGTGTCACTTGACCTGCCTGCCCCGTGGGAATGATTGTGCCTCTTGGGGAGCAGGAAGGATCCAGGCATTAATGCTAGTGTTTGGAGCCATGCCTGCACGTCTCTCCCTCCATGGCTGTGTGGGGAGTGAGCTTCCCCGCAGCTCGGAGTGCATACATCCCTTGGGCCTGGTCTCTGTGACAGGTGGGGAGGGGCAGTGATGCGGGCAGAAGGGGCCAGGTGCACATTCAGGCTGAGGGGGGCTGCAGGCGCCACCCACGTGCTGTAGATGCTGTTCTCTCTCCTAGGAAGGAGTGTCTCGTGAGCTCCTCGGGGATTGACAACACTGAGAACGGCCTGGCGGGCTCCAAGGCGGAACAGAAAGCTCCACCAAAGGCATGAAGCAAACTCAGTGTGACTCACCAGGCAGCAAAACGCTAATGGCCGGGGGAGGGAAAATCTATTTTATTTTGAAACTAACAATGCTTGAGACATCTCTGTATTATGCACATGCCTGCAATTTGCACCACTCTTCAGCGCAGACTTGGAACGCTGTGTGGCCTGGGAGCGACTTGTGCCCAGGCTGTGATCTCAGGAGCGGAAAGGGAGCAGGCCAGCGCCATTCTCTCTGGGAGGAGGTGGGAACTCCCTGAGCTGGAGCATGGGCAGGGGTGGGTGGGTGTTTTCATGTGGTGTGTGTGTGAGAGCGGCTGGGTCATCACACAGAGACTGGGCGTGAGGGCGCTGAGCAGAAACGGTGCCTTGCAAAGCTGAGAGCGGGGTGGGGGGGCATTGCCTGCCTGGCTCCCAGGGATGCTACACTGGGAGGAGGCCATGCACCAGGCAGAGGGCAGCTAGCTCCTGGAGCAGAGGCCTCTGGAGCGCAAGGCTGCATGGAACGCTAGCAGTAGAGAGAGATGCTCCTGTCCCTGCCTGAGCATGGGGCTGGCTCAAGGAGAAAGGGGGCTCTGCTGCCAAGCACACTTCTGAACCAAATGACTAGTGCCGCCTTTACCAAGCCCGGCTTTACTCTCTTTTCCTAACTGGTTAAGAAACGAGATTTGTCTGAACCGGTTAGGCAAAGAGATTGAGGGGCCCCTGCTGCTGCTCCTGGGACGAGCTCTCCCTCCCCTGCCATTTCCATTCCACTCCAGCAGGTGAGCTGCCCACTCTATCAGTCTGGGCTTGTGCAGCTCGGTGGTATTGTCACCAGCTGCCGTTGGTGCCAAGGAGGGAATACGCTGCGGCCAGGGGTCGCTGTAGTCACGGGGGGCTGTGTCCGTTCGTTACCTACGGCAGCCATTCACCTGCTACCCTGTGTGATTGCTATGGGCCTGGCTCTCCACTGCCCTGCTCCTGCCCTGCCCCTTGGCTCTCCACTGCCCTGCCCCTTGTGTCCTCACTTGCACTAGTGCAAGGGCAGTGCAAAGCACTGCCAGTCCGACCCCCTTTGCACATGGCAGCACAAGGTGCAGGGGTCCTGTGTCTGGCTGCCTGGCGAACCTGCCCTGTGAGCTCTGCGTAGAGAAGCTGGGTCAATAGTGAAGTGCTGGGGGGAGTCCGGGGAAGGATTCGTTCCTCTGCCTGCACTTTGTCCCTGGCACTGGCCTGGCTCCTGGTGAGGGCTCTGGTTTTGCTCTGTGGTGTTCCCTGTCCCCCTGGCAGCAGCGCTGTTTCTGCGGGAAGGGCAGCTGGGACGCTCGCGTGTAATTCTGGTTCTCTCCGTTCTGGAGGGTCTTTCTGACTCTGCCAAGGCACCGCGGCGAAGGGCGCGCACCTGGAAGGGGGCAGCTGGGGTGAAAAGCTTCAGGTTTCTGACTGTCCTCCTGGGGCAGAGGAAATATTGACAAAGTGGGTCCCAGCCCACAAGCTGAGGGCAGTGGCTGGTTACGTGTCCAGTGCTGACTGTGCTTTTACCTTCAGAAATCTCGACTCCCCTGCTCCCCAAGCAGCATTCGGGGAAGAGGAGTCCAGATCCCACGCTGGGCATTGGGTCCTAGCCGGGCTCTGGAGCATGGCACTGCAATCCCCACCAGGCTGCGTAAGCAATGTTCCCAAACAGCCAGGCCCATGTTCTGCCTTCTGTTACATGTGCCCAGACCAGTGATGCCCGGGAGCTGCCAAGGCAGAATGTGCCCCTGGAGTCCTCTTGCTGTCCCAGATTGACAGGTGGCGGTGAGGGTATTGTCACCCTTCCTGGTCTGGTACAAACCCCCTGGCACGGCCGCTCCCTCTGGAGCACTGGAGCTTTCTGTGGAACTACTGGGGAGTCCTTTCTTCTTCCCTATGCTGATTGCAGCCCCATGCCCTCACTGGCTATGCTGGCGCAGAATTGGTGCCATGCTTTGTGACATCCGCCCTGGGAGGTTTTGTCTCCCACACGTGCTAGTGAGGTACCAAACACGTCCTCTCCCCAAGCTGTCTGACATTCCATACCAAACCTGCACCCCAGTCCCAGCTGCACTGACAGGCCCTTCGGGGCTTAGCCATCTCCCGGAGCTCTGCCCTGTGATGCTGGTCACGTCTCCACCAAACACAGCCCTGTCTCATTGCAGGGGACACGGGCTTTACCAAAGAGTCGCCATGTTGCTTGGTGACACCTGCAGTGCTGGGAATGTTTTTGTTTTAGTAGCGAGCGCCTTATCGGCCTGGGAGCTGCCTGGCTGTCCCTGCAGTGCTGCATAACCAAGCAGAGCTGCAGGCTCTTTGCATTGTTCAGCCCCACAGGGGTAGGGAGCACCAGATTGTAAAGAACAGGTTTGCACACCCCTGCCATGTCAGGGTGCTTTGTGCCATAGGGAGCAGCATGAATGGAGCTGGGGATTGTACTAAGCACAGTATCTAAGTACCAGATCCAGGCAGACTGGGGAATCCTTTGGGAATTTGTTTAAGTAGCACCAGCCCTGCAGAGGATTTTCCTGCCAGCGGAAGTTGGGGGGATGTGCTGGGAAGTGCATCTCATGGAACGGAACCAAGCGGGGTCAGGGCCACCCCAAGAAAAGCCAGTGTGGCTGCTGTGTCCTTGGAGAGGAGCCGGGTGCGTTGTTTGCCTGGGGGCTTTGGTTGCGAGAGGGCTGGGTATTAACGAGGAACTCCAGCGATGGGACTGGAGAGCCCAGGAGGCCAGTGCTAGGTGAGGACGGCCCAGAGCGATGCAGGAAGCCGACCAAAGTCAGAGTCTTTCTCGTGATGTCGTTGGGCTTTGGGTCAGTGCCTCAGTGGCTATGATCATGAGAGACTTAGGCGCGGGGAGAGTGGCCAGAGGCTGGCTGGGGACGGGGACGGGGCTCCAGACTGACGTGTTGGCATGTGTAAACCCGGACTGCGAGATGATTGCTGTAGGGGACGGGGCCTGATTCTCCTGCCCTACGCCTGCTTTATGCTGGTTTGAGTGGAGTCACTCCTGATGCCCGGGAAGTGCGTGATGGGGTGTGCAAGGGCAGAGAACCGGTGCCCATGACTGCTGGTGAATGGGCCTGCCTCCTTCTCACACGTACACCTGCCTGCCCCATCAGGCGCTTCCTTCAGGGGAGATCGGGAAATGGGGGGGCGTGGTTCACACCGAACGCTACATTTCCTTCGTGTTGCAGACCTCTCAGCTGCACCGTCTCATTTATGTGGGTGTAAATCAGGAGTAATGCCACAGGAGGAAGTGGAGTAAGCCCAGTTTAAATCTGGTGTATGTGGGAGAAGAACTGGGCCCAAAGTTCTGGCCCCCTGCTCCCGTTGCCCCAGTTGCGAGGGGCTGCTCAGGCAGCAGAGACAGAGGCCGGGGAGAGGGGCTGCTGGAACGCAGCTTCAGACAGCAAAGTGAGTGGGGAAGGTGATGGCTCGGGGAGTGGAGCAGGTGATGGAGCTACCTTTCTCGGTCTCACGTTTAAACTCGGTGAGCTGTGGTGGTTGTCAGTGGTGGCTGCGAGACGTGAGTTTTAGCTCTGTCCCCAATGGACAGGGGTCCGCATCCCAGTCCGCACTAAATGCTCGAGTCTGTAGAGAGAACCAGGGGGCGAATCTCCCTGCTCCGCCTTATGGGCAGGGTGGAGGCACGTCACTGAGGCTAAGTTCACATGCAGGATTTCATAGGGCTCTCAGCAAGGAACCATCCCCCGGGCCAGGGGCGGGGCGGGGGTGGGATTGCCTGTTTTCATGCTGTGGAAGTGCTGCACGGCTCCTTCTGTTCGGCGCCGTGGACATGCCGAAGCATCTTCCTGGGCCGGGCCCCAGAGCCAGCAAAAGACGAGGTTGTCAAAGTCGCTGCGCCTGCCCAATGGCAGAAGAAACCACTGTGAAATGCTTCTGAACAAAGGTGTTGTGTAGGCCTGTGAGCAGGGCCTGCGCTCTGCACTGCCTGCCTGCGCTCACGCTAGGCGGAGCAGCCTGGAATACGTTCCTTGACTGCACTGGCTCATCCTGTCCTGTGCCCTGCTGTGGCTGATGTCCATTCAGTTGCTCTCCCCGCTGTGTGTCCTGTACCTGGCTGGTTTTCTGGGGAGAAGCTGCCGTATTTTTTACATCAGTTCCGGTTTTACTCTTTTTTTTTTTTTTTAAAGCTCGGCGCTTACAGTAACAAACACGGAAGAAGCTGACCTACCAAGGCTTTAATTAGTTACGCAAATCATTTGTATAAAGGATTTAAATGGGAAAACGGCTCATTCGGTTTCCCTTTCACTTAAGAAAGAATGTGGAGCTTCATTTGCTATGCAGGGGGGGAGTACGGTCTAGTCATAGTTAGAGGACTTGGATTCAGGACTCAGGTTCTGTTCCAGGCTCTGCTGCTGACTCGTGTGACCTCAGGCAAGTCGCTTTGCTTCTACGTGCCTCAGTTTCCCCATCTGTAAAATGGGGATAATAATACTGACCTACCTCACAGATGATGACGTGAGGTTTCATTAGTTACCATTTGTAAAGTGCTTTGAAATCCTGGAATGACCAGTACTACAGATGGGCAAAGTGTTATTAGGAGAGAGCTACTTGGAAGGTTAGAAACCGATCAGGTGAAACATACATGTTGTATTTCACTGTCAATGTGGAAATCTGATTTCTCTCTGGACACTTACACCTTCTGTTGGTACAGCTGGCCCCTCAACTGGTGAGAACTGAGAGACCTTTTCAGTTCTCTTCAGTTCTGTTCTGTTCGCTTGGTGACTTTGTCCACGCTCTGTAGAGTCAGCCTGGCTGATTCACTGCTGATAGATGGCGCGTCCTGTCTCGTGCCCCAGCCTGGTGACAGGGAGCTCCCACGCACGCTGTTCCCCAGTCCTGCAAAGAGGCTCCTCCTCAGTAACAGCAGCAGCAATATTGAACCGAAGAGAGAGCAGGCAGGTGATCAGAGAGAGATGCCGGAGACATTGTGGAGTCTGCTTGGGACACTGCTATTGGAGGGGCTTGGGTAGTGCAGCGATGGGGTGGCCATATAAACCCTGAGACAGAGACAGGAGGAGGAGAAGAGACAGGCCTGAGATAGTTGGGGTTGTTCTCTGACTTAAATCCCTTGAGTACATGGGGTGCTGGAAAATCCTTCTCCATATAACTGAAAGGGATTAAAAACAGTCCCAGACATGCTATTCCAAGGAATTTAAAATTTAAAAAGTGCTTCATTTAAAATAATTCTAGTTGACTGTGACCTTTTAAAATCATGTGATTTGTTGTTTGAATGTCACAAGCCAACTTCTTGTGTGGGCTACATCTTTGCCTTTGTTAATGAGGCTAAGAAACTAAACTCTGCTCTTCTCCCCAGCCCCTTCCCCTGTAGGAATCAGAAATCAGAGCTGGGTCTTGGTTTTTCAGGAGCGGGGTGAGGGTGGGAGCCAGAACAGCTTTCTGGCTCTGTAACGGAATGGGAGCCCGTTCTGGATGAGCTGTGTAAGAACACTGAATTGCAGGGGAGTGTTCTTGAATTAGTTTATGACCCAGCCTGACCCAGCTAACAAACAGGCTTGCCAAAGCAGTGCATGGGGATTACTGGAGAAGAAGGGGATGTGGTACCACTTCATCTATAGACAGGAGTATGATGGCCATTTGAATCTGAGCGTGATTGGCACGGAGTCCCACCTGCCGGCTGGTAACTGCGCTCCAATCTGCAAATGCAGGAGTTGTTGGAACAGAGGAAGCCCAAGAAGCACCCTGTGCTGGTGCATCTGTGGCTGTGCCTTTCAAGAGGAGCGTGTTTCGTGGCTATGCTGCACCTGGCCTAGTCGCTTACACCAGGGCATGGAGCTTCCCAAGGTGCAGGGCAAAGGTGACATGCTCTGGAAGGGTAGGCTTTGTGGTTGACAGTCTTGTCCACTGGTTAGAGTAGGCAGCTCGGACTCCTGGATTCTGTTCCCAGCTCTGCTGCGTCTCTTTGGGTAAACATGGGCAAATCATTTGAATCTCTCTGTGCTTCAGTTTCCCCATCTATAAAATGCGGCTGATAACACTGACCTGCCTCAGGGGCTCTTTGTGAAGTGCTCTAAGATCCTTGGACGAAAGGTGCTGTATAAATGCAAAGTATTATTAATATATCATCATTGCTCATGACGTTTTAGACCAAAAGACACAAAATCTTCCAGTTGCCCCATGAAATCCCCAGTCCAGCCTTTGTGAAGAACTTCCATAGACAAGTAAAGTTTGGGGAGGAAATTAATTTTTTTAAGTATTATTTTTAGGTGTCATAACCTGTTAGTCTTTTTTAGAAGTAGTATCTGGATATTGTTCCACTTACCACATGATATGCAATGCTGTTCTATGCATGGATTAGTCCTCTGGCTTGAATAGAGAAAACTTAACAATCAATTTTTGAGATACGTTTCTGTACCTGTATGGATTTAGATATGCTGTACAATGGGCATGCTTAGAGGGTTCCACTGGCTTGAAAAATTTGACCAATTCTTGAGCTATTCCCTCTCTTTAAAATGGGGTGTCCCACTAGAACCTTTCAAACAGAGGGGATGTTAAGGATGGGTGTATATTGTAGACACACACATGTATATGTGTATATAAATACATATAGTATATAGTTGTAAATAAACACAGAATGTAGAGGAACATTCTGTCTGTTGCCTTTAAAACACATTTTGCACTATAGAGTTTTATTTAGCTTTGCCTTGAATGAAATAAAAGTTTATGTTTAGTAGAGAAACTCTCCGTCGTCTGGGTTCTTTCTGATGTTGATCTGGGACCTTTGCAAAGCTCGGTGTGGATGCACGTGTGGATGCACGTGTGGGTGTGCAGAGTGCAGCAGAAGTAGCAAGCACAGGATTTATTGCACTGTTGATCTGTCAGGATTGATAGCTTCCTGCCCTGAGTGGCCAAAACCCGAGACAGCATCTCCCAATTACCCATGCAGTGCTAAACACCGTGTGTGTGTGTGTGTGTGTGTGTGTGTGTGTGTGTGTGTGTGGTGGATTTTTTGTTCCAAATGATTCAGCTGGATGAGCCGAGTACCATGTTAATCTTCATCAGGTACGTCCGTTGGGCAAATCCTGTTCTCAGCTCAGCAGTGTGTTACCCCCCATGCTCGGCTCTCCCTCTGTGCTCAGCCATACCCCTGGCATCAGTGAGAGCGGGGTGTAAGGAGAGCTGAACAGCAGAGATAACCCTGTGCTCTGTCTGCCTTCCTCGGCTGAACCCATGGGACACTCTTTGGGCATGTGCGCTGCATAGGAAAGCTGAGAATCATCCGACTTTTAAAACACCCGTGTGAAAGTGAGAAACCCCCTGTCAGCTGCCTGGGTGAACGCTCTGACTGATGCATCAAGGGGCAATGGTTCCAGAGCTGAGGGCCTGCCGTCAAGGTGTGGCAGGAAGATCTAAGGGCCTGACCCAAAGCCCACTGAAGACTGGGAGACGCTGTTGATTTTGAAGTGCTTTACGTCAGGCTCTGAGAGGGGATCCTGCCTTTAGAAACACTTCTCTCTCTCTCTCTCTCTCTCCCCTTCCGCCCTCCAGGTCAGGGTTAGCCCTGGAATAAAACTGCAGCCACTTTGGAACAATATGATACGCGAGGGAATGGGGAGGGGTGGAGTGGTCGCCTCTCCTGGGTGCCCCAAGAAACCACTGGTGCCACAAGCTGCCCTCGCAGTGGCAATGCCATGCGACACCCCGGGCCTGCTGTCCCCGGCTCTGCTGGGTCACATGCAGCCGCGGGAGGACTAGTTCACTGGAAGGCAACGCTGGCCGTTAAAGTTGGTGCAAGCTAAGCCTCTGGCTCTAGGTGCTTGAGTGAGGACAGGACATGGAGACAAGGTGCTGAGCATGTGCCACTCAGTCACTATGTGCCCAATAGCCGGGCGGGGCAAGTGTGGCAAGGGATTATCCAGCGCCTTGCACATTCAGGCTCCTGGGTTCTGTTCCTGCCACTGCCACTGGCTCGTGCTAGCAGCCTAGAGTGGCAATGTTCTCTGTGGAGTGGCTCAGTGCCGTAGGTCGCAGGATGATCCTGGCTGTGGCCCAGAGCATAGGCCCAGAACCATGCCAGAAGCAGTGTGACAGCATATTCAGAGCAGGTTAAAGGCACTTTGGATTTTACAAGACTGATATAAATGGAAAACTGCTGCTTTGCTCTTTCATTCACAAAAGAACATGGATTCCATCCAGGGTACCGAATGGTGATCATAGCAGGGGAGTTGGACTCAGGACTCCTGGGTTCTGTTCCTGGCTCTTACTTCCTCAGGGTGTAACCGTAGGTAAGTCTCTTCACCTCTCTGTAAACCGGGGAATCGGCTGCTGCCATCTTTTAAAGGTGTGTTGTAAGAATTAATGTTGTAAGGTGTGTTGAGATCCTGAGATGAAAAGTGTGTAGAAGGGCAAAGTGTTTCTAACAGAAGGTTAATTAGAATGCTGGACACCCTCATGATCAAGTTAAAGGTGAATGGGACTGATCCTTGTTAGAATAAGGATATATCAGAAAGTTGTTTTAAAAAGCCCAAACAAATTAGTCATTTAAGATAATTCAAGATGACAGTGTCCCTCTAGAATAATGCAGTTTGCTAGTGAATATCACAAGGCATTTTCTTCATTACTTCTGCACAATAAAGCTTTCTTCATGAGAGGAAGGGAATCAGCTCTATGATTGTTCTCCACCCCATCCCTTTTCCCCTGGGAATCAGGAATAATGGCAAGGTGGGAGTAATCTTGGCATCTCAGAGGAATCATCGTTATTAGCGGAGGGTTAATGAGAGCGCTGTAACCCACTAGGATTTGCCTAAAAACAAATGAACTTTTAAAGGGTATTTTTGTTTTTCCTTTCCTGGCCACATTCATAACTGGGTCTCTCTGTTCACCAAATCTCTCTTCTTCTGAAGAGCTAGTCCTTTACCCTCTCTCTGCTGCTCAGTGAAAACCTTCTCCTGTGGTTCTCATCGCGCAATGTGTCTCTGCTTGGGCAGCCAGTCCCACCAGCTACCAGCAGCAGGCTGAGTAGGAGTGTGGAGAAGGGGCAGCAGCTGCAATGGGGCCTGGAACAGAGACTCTGCCTCAGATTTTCAGAAATGGGAGATTTAAAGTAGGCTCCTAAATCGTTTTGTAGACACCTAAATTAGTGGCTTCATTTGGGGAGCTGCTGGGGGCTCAGCCCCTCTGAAATTTGGACCCTCTCTGTTTAGGTGCCTGGCTGTGGACTCAGGAGCCTGTCTGAAAGCTTTCGCTGTTGAAAATCTTGTGCTGAGCCTAGAGGAGCTGACGGGCGGGCTGGAGGCCTGCAGAAGGCACAGAGAGGGGGCTGAGGCTACTAGGGTTTGGAAGCCTGTGGTTTTTAGAGGTTGGGGAAAATGCGGCACTTAAAAGAGCTCAGATGGCTAGTACAGGCTGAGACAGGTACAAGAGGCCAGATCCCTGCCTGGGGCAACCCCTCTGACTTCACTGGAGCATGATGCCAGGACTGAACTGGGCCCACAGTGCTCCGGGGACCTGTGGTAGTGCCTAGGCGTGCCCCATGGTACTAGGCCCTGTGCTGCCACGGGGGGCACGGGCTGTGTGAAGTGCTTGAGCCTGGAAGGGCAGGGAATGAACACGAATGATTCCTTTTGAGAGAGGACTTGTCCCAACTGTGACAAGTCTAGATTGTCTAGATTGGCTAGATTGTTGGGCTCAACGGGTAGTGATCAATGGCTCCATGTCTAGTTGGCAGCCGGTGTCAAGTGGAGTGCCCCAGGGGTCGGTCCTGGGGCCGGTTTTGTTCAATATCTTCATAAATGATCTGGAGGATGGTGTGGATTGCACTCTCAGCAAATTTGCGGATGATACTAAACTGGGAGGAGTGGTAGATACGCTGGAGGGCAGGGATAGGATACAGAGGGACCTAGACAAATTGGAGGATTGGGCCAAAAGAAACCTGATGCGGTTCAATAAGGATAAGTGCAGGGTCCTGCACTTAGGACGGAAGAACCCAATGCACAGCTATAGACTAGGGACCGAATGGCTAGGCAGCAGTTCTGCGGAAAAGGACCTAGGGGTTACAGTGGACGAGAAGCTGGATATGAGTCAGCAGTGTGCCCTTGTTGCCAAGAAGGCCAATGGCATTTTGGGATGTATAAGTAGGGGCATAGCGAGCAGATCGAGGGACGTGATCGTTCCCCTCTATTCGACATTGGTGAGGCCTCATCTGGAGTACTGTGTCCAGTTTTGGGCCCCACACTACAAGAAGGACGTGGATAAATTGGAGAGAGTCCAGCGAAGGGCAACAAAAGTGATTAGGGGTCTGGAACACATGACTTATGAGGAGAGGCTGAGGGAACTGGGATTGTTTAGTCTGCGGAAGAGAAGAATGAGGGGGGATTTGATAGCTGCTTTCAACTACCTGAAAGGGGGTTCCAGAGAGGATGGTTCTAGACTATTCTCAGTGGTAGAAGAGGACAGGATAAGGAGTAATGGTCTCAAGTTGCAGTGGGGGAGGTTTAGGTTGGATATTAGGAAAAACTTTTTCACTAAGAGGGTGGTGAAACACTGGAATGCGTTACCTAGGGAGGTGGTAGAATCTGCTTCCTTAGAAGTTTTTAAGGTCAGGCTTGACAAAGCCTTGGCTGGGATGATTTGATTGGGGATTGGTCCTGCTTTGAGCAGGGGGTTGGACTAGATGACCTCCTGAGGTCCCTTCCAACCCTGATATTCTATGATTCTATGACTCTGGTGGGGACCATGCTGCTGTCCTTTCTTCTGTAGTGCTTGACAGACACTGCGACCCCATCCCTGGGGCTGTATCTGTGCCAAGCTTTACAGAGGGGAAGGGTGGCCGGCCCCAGCTCCTAGCTGCTAAAGCCAATGAGTCGCTTCACCTAGCACCTGCAGGAACTTGGGCTCCTGAAATGGACTCAGGTGTGTGAGTTGCAGGCAATGATGAGAAAATGTAGCACTTCCATGACACCTCCTGCCCCGAGGGCTGCAGGCACTTCACAGGCATTAGCTGATTCTCCCTCCTGGCACCCCAGAGAGGCAGGTATTGTCCCCATTTCACAGATGGGAAACTGAGGCACAGAGCAGCGACATGACTTGTCCAAGGCCAATGAGGGAGCCTGTGCCAGAACTGGGAGTAGGACATATGTGGCTCCCACTGCAGGGTGCTCTGGAGAAACTCACTGGGGCACAATCGTTAATTAATGAGACACTGCGTGATTGCTGGTTTTGCTTTCAAACTGCTGTAGCATCTGTCACGCTCCAGCAGGACCCAGTGCTGCAGAAACAGCAGAGAGCACTGCGGGTCCAGCTATATGCTGCCTCTGGCATTGCACTCTTGCTTCCCAGCCCACTTGCTTAGAATTCTTTCCTGAAATACAATTTGCCCTGTGTCTTTCCTCTCTCCCTCCTTTCCCACGGGTTCAGTCTCCAAGCCCCTGGCACCCGTTTGCAGCCTTGCTCAGAAGCGTCACCTTCAGCTTGTTGATTTATGTCTCATGCACATAAAGAGAGGGACTTGCTCTTTGTTTCTGCGTCACAGGCCCATTGCAGCAGCCATAGGACGGAAGAAGTGCCGAGCCTTGGCCCGAGAGCCCAGTGGATCATTGTCACCGAACGGTTTGTGTCAGATTTCAGGCTCACGCGACCGATTCCCTCTCGCTCCAACCACTTTTACGCTACGCTGGCCCCCCTGGAGTTGCACCGGAGGCACTCTGGTTATTTCCGTTGTCCTGACGAGGTAAGTGGCAGACTCAGCTTTGAAGGCAGGAGTTCCTGGCTTCCAGGTCTGTGGTCAGTTCATTGGCGCATGCTGGTCTCATGTTCAAGGCATGAGATTGTTTGTGGACCTATAGTTAACACAGGGTTCACCATAAGCCCTGATGTCTCCTAAGGCTGATATTGAACTAAATATAATTGCTCATTCCAGTAACAATCCCATCACAGCAAACAGCCATCTGCATCCACAGCCCAGAACAGGACTTGTTCTGCCAACAGAAAATCATCCACTGTGGGGTACAAAATTGTGTGCTCTTATTTCAGATAAATAAAGAAGTTTGACAGGAGGCAGTGCTGCCTGTTCTCCCCAGCTGAGCACTGGGGCTTAGTTTAAGAATGTGAAAATTTAAAGAGGAGTCAGAGAAACTCCATATTCTGTTGGCCACAAAGAATGGTTTGTGCCCAAGAGGTTAGAGATGGGCCTGGGCCACTGGTGGTGCTGGATGGGCCCCAAAGTCTGGTTCTGTTGGGATCAGAGGTTTGGATCTAGCCCATCTCTGAAAAGAATAGGGATTAAATCCTTTTGCAAAGGGATAAACTTTTCCTGAGCGAGAATAGTCGACTGGGGAAAGGCATTGCTTGTTTCACTAACTTTGTGACGGGGTAGAACTGGGCTGAGCAAACAGCAGCTTGGATCCAAGCAAACCTTCCTGGCCTGGGGAGGCTATGGAGAGCAATACCTCATCATCTCCGGGGAGGTGCTCTGAGCCAGGCAAATTCCTTGGATGTGATGGGGGCCTCTGCCACTTTAACCACCCCCAGAGTCCCGAGCCACTGCTAAATCATGGCATGGTGCTGGGCCTTCAGAAAGTGAACCCAGGGATGTGCAGGTCCCAGGTGCAATGGCTGGAAGTGAGTTTCCCAGCAGGTCTTAGAACCAGGGCAGCCAGGTGTTTAACACAGGGGCCGTGATGGGAAGCTGCCGCTGCGGGAGCCTCAGAGCTCTGACTGGAAGGTGAGACACGCAAGAAATTAAAACTGGCACCACAAAAATGCCGGAATAAACATTGAACCAAATTCTAGCTTCAGATGTCAATTCAGTTCCTAAGGAAACCAAAGCACAGCCAGGCGTGAGGGTGGAACATGCTCCATAATACCCCTGGCCCACTGCTTCCCTTCACCCCTTCAGTCCCCAGTTCCTTCCAGGCCCCTCTAGCTGCTGTAGGGGCAATTCCCCACAGGCTGGGCAGGTGCCTCCAGGGCCCGGGCAACAAAGCTCCTCTAGAATTGAGCCTTCCCGAAGGCCCTGTCTACCCCCTGCATCACCTGCCCTGGCTAGCTAAAGTCTCCTCTGCCGGGAAGAGCAGAAATGCACCTCAGCTCCATTCAGCTGCTGTCACGTGTTCAACTAGCAATGTCTTGGCCCTCTTGATTAGCTAGCAGACATTGTGGCACCAGCACGACGTGCCCCCCCCAGAGTGTGTGTGGGGAGGGCGGGTCCAAACTTTCTGGCCTGAGAGCCGCATCTGGGTATGGAAATTGTATGGGGGGCCATGAATGCCCAGTGGGGGAGAGGGACTCTGTGGGGTGTAGCATGGGGGGGCTCTATAAGGAGTGTTACTGAGGAGGGGGCTCTACAGGGGACTCCTAGGGGTCATGCTGGCAATGACTCCACGGTGGCCGTACCAGGCACCACAGGGGCGGAGGGACCCTAGCTGGGACAGGTGCAGCCCCTGGGCAGTTTCGAGGCTCTCGAGGGTGGGGCCGTAGGAGACCAGGAGGGGACTGGGTGTGCTGCTGTGCGTGTGTGTGTGTGGGGGGGCTGCTGCGTAGTGGGGGGGGGGGGTTTCTGATCCCAGAAACAGCGCAGTGAAGTCGTGTCTGCGCAGTGTGGCGCTCCATGTGCCGGAAGATGGTGCTCATGAAGGGAAGTGTGAGTCGGGGGCTGGGGAGTCCCGGGCAGGCGGAGCAGGGTAGCCCCCGACCCTGCTCCCCGGCGGGAGCTCGAGGACTGGATAAAAACGTCTGATGGGCCGGAAGCGGCCCATGGGCCATAGTTTTCCCACCCCTGTCTCAGAGACTACTGCTGAGGGGTCAGAGCTTGAAGCCAGATCTCCTGCTTAGGGGCACTCGTCGTATTGAGGAAGCCTAGGAGCAGCAAACGCTTTGGATTTTTGATTAGCTCAGCACCCAGGAGCAATGTATATTTTTTTTCTGGGGAACTAAACACCAAGAAGCCCTAGCCACTTCCCATCAATGTAGTTCTGTAGCTGTGTAAGCCAGATTCTTCATGGACCATTGCTACCTCTGTCCCAGCCATGGTGCGGTATGTGAACCCCACCAGGCCCTGAGGCAGGGAGCATTCTGGCGGGCATGGCTGGCGAATGTTTGTGGCCTGGCCATTCTGTGCTGTTGCAATAACAGTGTAGGGCAAGTCACAGGAGCTGAACTGGCCTCTGGCACTCACAGCATAGGGGTGGCACAAGCTGCCCCTTGCCAGCCCAGCAGGGAGGAATCCATTCATGATCAGTGTCTGGTTTCAGAGACAAGGACGCTGACCCTCTGGACGGTGTAGATCCAATTGAGATAGGCCTGCACCTTGGTGTAGACGCCGGGAGTGCTTGGTCCGCCACAGCCATGTCCCCAGCTGACGATCCCCACCACCTGCCAGTGCCCTGGATTGTACATCAAGGGGCCGCCGCTGTCTCCCTGGGAGGGACACACACAAGCAGGTGTTACGGGGAACCCTGCTGTTCCCTATCCCCTGCTCCTCTCCTGATATCAGTGGCTATGGAGGAAGCAGAGCTCGGCCCGAGATATAAAGTTCATAACTGGCTCAAGCCCATATGTAGTGCAGTGTGACTTTACCATAATGGCCAAGGGCCCTGGACCCAGAGCGTCAGAAGTGACCAGTGAGCTGCGGGGCAAACTTGAAACACCTGAGAGGGGCCTGATTTTCAGGGGGCAGGTGCTCAGTGCTTTCTGAAAATCAGACTCATTCAAAGTCTTGGCCCAGACTCCCTTCTGCCCCCACAACACCCAGCGCCTGTGGTCCAGTCCCCGAGGCTAGCAAGGGCCCCGAACGCTCCTGGAATTAGAGGAATGTTATTCAGGGCTCCATGCTGCCCCTCTTCAGAGGGGCTGGAGGAACGAGCATGCAGGATTTACCCCTGAACTTCCACCTGTGCGGCGAGAAGAACACATTTTCGAAGGTGAGAAAGGTCCTCACCTGGCAGGTATCGACACCACCTTCCATGAGGCCTGCACATATCATCGTATCTGAGATGTCCCCCTGGTAGGCATCGAGAGCATTGCAGGTGTTGCTGTCAATCAGTTTGATCTGGGCCTGCTGCAGAGACTTGGACAATGTACCTTGATAAATGATACACAAATGAGAGCTTTCTCCCTTCCACCCTGCCTCTCTGAGAGCCAGGGTTACAGAGAGCAGTTTTCAGTCCTGTGTGGTAGAGAGCTAACGTACTGAACTCACCATCCTGCTCTGTGTAGCCCCAGCCTGTCACCCACAGTGGGGCATGTGAGGGCAGTTCCTCATCAAAAAAAGGCAGACAGATTGGCTTAACTGTGTCTGGAAGGGAGAGAATATGAACAGATAGAATCAGGAGAGAGGGTCTCAATTCTAGGCTTGTGGAGAAATTCGCCTGACTGCCCAGGCACTAGAGATGGATCATCTTAAACTCGTGCCGGAATTATCACAGTGGGTTTTACACAGCTGCTTGACAGGCCCAAAGCAGTGTGCACCAAGGCAGAAGTGAGCGTGTTCTGTCGAGTTCTGGCCAGTCAGGCACATTCACACTCACACATTTGTCTGTCCAGTCAGGCGCACTCATGGACTGAGCCAGGCACAGCCATTGCAGGCCTCTACGTCACACACGTTGATTTATGAACGGCACCATTCGCACACTGGTGTTTCATGCAGTCCCAGGTGGACCTATCAATCTCCTTTACGTGTCCTCACAGCCTTTGACTTGCGCCTGACCCATATCATGCACTCCCCACTTTGCCAAAGCTGAGGATCCGGCCCTATAGCACATTTAGACAAATCCATAGGCAATGGATGCCAAGGCATTTATGCGGGGGGCTTTTTTCAAAGAAGTTTCTGAAAGTGATTTTAGAGAGTAGGCTCTCGCTCACCTGAAATACTTAATGGAGACGTTAGTTTTACCAGGGCAATGTCATTATCTTTGGGAAACATATGATTACTGTCAATGATGAAGATCTTTTCCACAGGGATAGTGTTGAAGTTGGAGAGGATTTCGGATCCTGCTTTCACTCGCCAGTTCTGAAGGGCCAGGTTGTTCCTATGCACAAATACAGCCAATGGTTATTGGCTTTTTTCCTTCCGTGACTTCTCCATAATGATAGGCGCTCATGTGAGATGTATAGATGTCAAATATGCCTTGAATATATATTGGTAATAAGAACTATAGCTCCCTCTCTGCCCCTTAGTCAGGATGCAATGAATCACCCTTCACAACATGCAGAATTGTTCCGTGTAGCTCAAAACTTGTCTCTCACCATTTCTCGTTTTGTGGACATTTTGGGGCTTTCACAAACAAATCCCAAACTGATTTTTCCCCCATTTTTTTGACAACCGAAAACCAAAAAACATTTGGTTTATTCAATTTTTCAATAACTGCCCCTCCCAAATTCACACTTTTTAAAAATGAATATGATTTTTTTTTTCATTTTCATTAAAACATTTCACGGAACGTAAAATGCCATTTCCAAGCAGCTCTAGCCCTCAGCTCCTGAAAGCAGCCCTGACTCCTCCAGTATTTATACACTTAATCTATAGTTTGTCATCTCGTCTTGTGTCCATGGTTAATGTGAGTCCCCCACCCACAATTCCCAGTGGATTGCACTTGGGGACTCACTTGAAGCAATGTGCTGCTGTGAGAATCCACCTCGGGTCAATGATGCTGCCCCCACAGAGGTGCTGGGTTTTGTGCTGTAAGCTGACCTGCCATGGCCAGGCGTCGATCCTGGCCTGGCCCCCACCAACCACACGTGGAGACCTCACACTTTCTCCACAGGCTGCATCCAAGGATAAGAAATAACAAATCAACATCTTAGCTCAGCACACGGGAGAGTGACTCCCCCGCACCACCCGAGAACATGCCTTTTGGAGGGAAAATACATGTTCCAGAATGTCTGTGCAGATTGTATGTCTATGAGCCAAAGAGCTGGTAAAGAACATATATGTATATGTGTGTTTGTGTGTGTATTGCCTTCCATTGACACTGCAGGGCTTGCACATATATCACAGACTTTGTAACTTTCTTTAGAATTTTGCCACACTTGCTTAAATCAGTTTATTTATCCCCTTCCCTTTCAAACTGTAAACCTTAATTGGCTTAGCATAATTAATCAGATAATTCACCTAACCCAGTGTAAGCAGGGGTTAAGCCATAAGTGTGTCTACATTGATAACAGAATCACACTTACTGGCACATGCGAGTGAAACGACGGTCCCAGAGAGGCAGTGCCTGGAAGAGGAAAATGGCGCGTTACCTGCTGTGTCTTTCACAGCCCGTCTCTGCCCGTGGGCCATAGGGGTCGCACATTGCATTGGTTCGTAGACCGTCGCCTTAAAATCAGCTCTTCGGCCTGTGGACTGAACCCCCCGCCAAATGGGTGAATCCTGCCCACTTGCGCATGTGAGGAGCCTCCTCAAGCCTGGGGGCTTGCTCAGAGGCTTGGCGTGGCACCGCTGACTGTTCTAGGCTCCTGACGGGCCGAGTCCCTGAGCCGAGCCATGTTCATAAAGTCCCTGTGGACCGAAGCAGCAGCAGCCTTTGCACCTTGCTACAAACTCCGCCGTGACCACCACAGAGACGATACGCTCTGCAGCGGCTGGGCTGACAGCTTGCGGGTCAGCAGCTGGCTCAGGCCCAGGCCCTGGGGCATTCACTGCACAGAGTGAGGCTGCTGCAGAGCTGAGCAGTGTCCTCCTGTGCACTAATCCCTGCCTGGCTGTGGCCCTGCCCTGGGGAAGGGAGGAGAGGCTGGGGGTCAGAGGCTTCCCCACCAGGCCGTCCCAAGCAAGCGGCTTGTATGTTCCCTGGTTTGGCAAGGTGTAGCTGTGTTCCTAGCGATGCCCCGACCAGGGTGTGTCAATGGCACCCAGCGCCAGCTGCCAGAAGCACCTCATAGGGCATTGGCTGGCAGAAAGGTCCTGCTCAGGGCACAGAAATCCTGTCCCATTGGAACGGTGTGTGGGGCTGTGTGGTTCTGAGCCCACCCAGGTTCAGCGACTCCCCAGCAGAGTGGTGTCCACACACAGCTGTGAGGCCCTGAGTTACTGACCCATCGCTGATGGGTCAGCGTGAACCAGGGCAGATTGTGGGAGCTGGTCACGATTAAACCTTGTTCCCAGCAAAGGAACATCTCTGTCCCTGGCCCCAAGGGATTTCACTAGCACGCTGGGGCCTGCTTATAGGGCAGCATCACTAACAGAGCACAGGATTGTGGCTGGTGGGAAGCTGGTGAGTCAGGACATTTGGGGGCTGTCATGGGAACCGTCAGCAGTGTGTGTGCCAGCCAGTTGTGTTGAATCACAGGGGCACTGGCTGACAAACCCCTATAAACCTCATGGAGAAAGGGTGGTCTGAGCACAGGGCTGGGTGCCAGGAATGCATCCTGGGCTTCATTTCTGACGCTGATACCCTCTGTGGCCTTAGACAAATCATGTGCCTCAGTTTCTCAACTGTAACATGGGCAGAGTGACACAGAGCTGCCGCCCAAGCTGAGGAGCCGATCAGTAATACTGCCGATAACGTGCGATGAGCAAGGAAATGCTATGTAAGCGCTAAGGCTAAGAACCATTGCTGCTCTGCTCTCAGCCACAGGAGAATCAGCCCAGGAGCGACCCCTGCTGATCTCAGCAGCCCTTCTCCACGAGATGCACTGAAGCGGCCAAGTTAATCCATTCCACAGCTCATCTACCGGTTGCTTTTCCACTCACCTGCCGGAGTCTTGCCCTTGGAGGACCCCATTGTTCAATGTGACCTCCCTGAGGGGCAGGCCCTGCGTGTCTGCAATGTCCACAGCTCTGAAGGCGGGGACGCTGGAAAATACAGACAGTGTTTTATCAGAGTGGGCCCATCCCAGGAGCACAGCCAGTGGCAGCCGGCCTGTGCCTGCCCCTGTCCAAGCTGTGAGTGGCCGAGACGCTGGGACCTCCCTGCTGCCGGGCCGGTGATGGAGCATTGCATAGTGGGACATGACATTTCCCTGTTAAAGTTTGGGGTGGCCACGGCAATCTGCCTCATTTCATACGGCATTGTGGCTCCTGGCAAAGTGCCAGCGTTGCCCTCAGTTGGGCAAAGGTGGGGATCCTGGCCCAGTGGGTCTGTGAGAAGACAGGAGCTCACAGACTGAGCCCACGAGGGGTCTCTGCAAGGAGAATGTGGTCCCTTGCGGGCAGTGGGACTGAGTCTGGGCCAGCTGCCCAGGAAGGACAACACCCGGGGAGAAAGCTGCGGCCACGCAGCGTGCACCGTACAATGGACCCCTCTCAGCTCGGATCATCTTGGGGTCGGGGAAGGGCAGGTCCATCTCTGTATCGTGCCAGAGCACGTCTGGCCTTGCTTCAGGGCACTCGCTCTGGATTTACAGCATCAACCACAGGAGAAAGGACCAGTGAAAAGCAGAGGGTGAAGGAGAGAAAGAAACAAGAATGAGGCAGAGAAAAACAGGAATGGAAAGAGAAAAACAACCTGAATGGCCACAGCGAAGGGAGACCCCATTCCTGCTGCTCGCCCCAAAAACCACAGAATCCTGGAGTGTCACTTGCAAAGTGCAAGCTCAGCAGGCCCACGGCAGCTCAGTGACCTGTCACACTGCCAGAGCCAGCTCCCTCGCTGCAGGACGGAGGCTGTTCCAGCTGGTGGAGCCAGTTTGGCTGAGGAACAAAGGGGAGCCTTTCTTGTTAAAATAAGCATTGCAGATGCCCTTCTTGCTGGTCCCTGCAGCAAAGGCACCCCAGAAAGGAGCCCGTGGGAGTCTGGGGTGTGTGTGTGCATGTGTGCGCTTTATCTTTTACTTTCATTTCCATTTGTGTCAGGAATTGAGAGTGTTCTCATGTTTCATGCCCAGTGGGATTCCTGGAGGGTGTAGTGATTGATGGCACTTTACTTGCTCACCTGCTAGTAACATGCATCAGCGGCTGGTTTAGTGGAAAGGACTCTGTGTCTGGGGAAGATGCAGTGTGAAAACAATCAGGCTAGGATTTTCAAAGGAGCCTAAGGGAGTTAGGTGCCCATAATCTGATGCCAGCTCTCATCGTAGTTGGTATTTTGCTTAAGCCCCAGCTCCCTGAGTCAGGGATTAGGTGAGAATCCTCATTTTTATTTTTTAAAGAAGTTTCTAGCCGCCATGATCATGGAGAAACATTTGAAAACTTGAACCTTAAAGGCTCCAACACCAGAAGGAGGAAAAAACAAAACCCCACCCCAATGTATTATTTTTTTAAAAAAAACTCATGCTTTTTAGCCAATCTCATGATTTTTGGATGCCAGGCTCCTTAGAAAATCACGGCCTTACTTAGTTATGCAGTACTGGCCCAGCTGCGTTCGCTGAAAAGAGCTGGTGCAGGCTAGAGAGGGGAGACAGCACCTTTCACAGCCAGCTTGCTCTTTCAGACCTGGCTCTGGTTGGTGGTCAGCAACATTCAGAACCCCTGGACGGCAACTTGGGGCCCTGCGTGAAATGACTGTGCAGAGCGCTTGTAACACAGGCTAGCCCAGCTGTTTTGTGCCCTCAGTCCTTTAAGGCTGGGAATACTGGGGGAGGGAATAGCCCCCTGAGATCATGTGACTGATCATGTGAGCAAGGCAGGCTATAAAAGGCAGAGCCTGGTACTCACTCAGAGAAAGGGGAAGTGGGAAGGTGCTGGGCTGGCTGCAGAGCTGGGTAGAAGGGCAATGGCTAAGAGGAGGGGTGGGGGGTCCTCCCTGTGCAGGGGGAGGACCTCAGGAGCAAGACTAGTGGCAAACCTGGCTAGGGAGATGCAGAGAAGCCCTGATCTGAGGGTAACTGTGTAACCCCTGGAAGGGCCTCGGAGAGCCAGCTACAAGGGCATGAGGCTAGGTGTGTTTCTGTTCTGTTTAAGATGATAAATGGAAGCCCAGCAGGAGAGACCTGAGGGTGATTGCTCTGGGTGCGTGAGACTTTATAGAGTCAGATCCTGGAGAAGAGGGAAAACTGAGGCCTAGTGCCACAGCCAGACAGGGAGGGCAGGGCTGCTTGGAGTTTGTCTAGGTGCCTGCATCCCCAAAGCCAAGTACAGCCTCAGGAGAGAGGAAGGACTGAATGGGCCACAGAGACTAGGCTCCCTCTCATGCCTAGAGGGGCAGTGAAGGGGACACCTAGGCTGTCCCTGCTCTGTGGAGAGAGGACACTGGTCCAGAGCTCTGCATGCTAATAAGCATTAATAGTTATTTCAAGTATCTCCCCCCCCCACCCCCCAAGAAACCTTTTTTTTTAAAGGGATAGCAAGCTCCATACCAATGAGAGAGAAGGGGGAAAAGGGATGACCAGAAAGCCAGAGTGCAGGGGGAGTGAGATGGAAGGCAGGTACCTGCTGTAGCCCATTTGCTTGCAGGCTGCTTTTGCCAGGGTCATATGAAAGTTATCATGACATGCCCAGAACCAGGCTCCGGTCTCTTTGTTTAGCACCTGCAAGGTGGATCTGTCTTTGGAAATGCGGACTGGGGAGAAACACACAGAGTCAGCTGCATTGCAGGCTCCCCTCCAGGTGGCTGCAGTTTGGCATATTTGCAGTATCTGGTGCATGCTAATCCCCGTTACAGCCATTGGCCCCTGGTTCCAGTGATTTCTACATGCAGCAAAAGGCTCTGAATGCTGCTTTCAGCCCCCAGACCTGCTCATGCCCCCTGCACAGCATGGTAGTGCTGGCATAAAACCCACAACTCACCTTCCATGGGTGGGCCTTCTGGGACCTGCTGCACACAGGTCTCCTCGTCCTCGCCCCAGGAGCAGTCTTCCCGCCCGTCACACTGCTGCTGCGTGGGGATGAACTTGAATGTCTTACTGCAGAGGAAGTAGTAGCGTTCCAGGACTGCCTTGACTAGAGGGGGAAAGGACAGAGTCCAACTGGGTCTGTGATGTTTGGCTCATGTCTGCCAGGGAACTGTGGGGGGTGGGTTTAAATCTTTGTTGCAAATGGCTTCTCCTGAGATCAAGGGGTTTGGCAGCACCCACTCTGCAGGCTTGTGAGTGGGGGAAGCTTTCCATGCATGCTCTCCCAGTGCAGACTCAGGTCCAGCTTAAGCCATGTGCCGAGCCATTTCAAGCTATGTAGGGGTGCTGGGCACACACCCAAGAGCTCTAGGGGCCAGGTGGATACCAGGAGGGGGTGTGTGTTTTAGATGCACAGTGCATGTCTCTGCACCAGCCCATAGAGGTGCCCCTACCCATCCAAGCTGACTCCCCTAGCCAGCGCAGTGGGGGCAAGTATAGCCCTGTAGCATTCCCACAGCCCTGGGGGCAGTAGCAGGGAGTGAACTGTGCCCTGGGGCCCAGTTGCGCCTGCCTTCTGCACAGAGTTGAGTTCATGGCATACGCACACAGGGATGAAATCTCTCACTGGGAGCTTTCAACGTAACACAATTTTATTTCTTAGCACTGAGAACAAAAACACAAGAGCTCGAAAACAGAGAAGGAGAAAACAGGCTCCTCTCTAGGGCGATGAGACACCCCACTGTGTTTGAGCAGTCTGTTTCTAGCCTGGCAGACTGACTCCACTTGCGGGCATCACTACAGAGCCCCAGAGCCCGCAAGCAGCACCAGGGAACCCTCCCACTCTTAAAGCAATAGCTTGCAAAATTCCAACAATCCTCAATACACCCCCCACAGGAGGGCAAAGGCTGCTTGCTGTTTGCCCCCCAACTTCTGCATAAACACTGGAGTCAGACACAACCTGGCCTAAAGGCGGCATTAGGATGAGATCCTTGAAGCTAGAGTCGTCCCTGCCCCCAAACCCTGGATCCCAACAGCCCCAGGCTTTGGGATGGGGCTGGGATCTGGATCTGAAGTCCGCATCTCACCCTGTTTCTCCCCAAATCACACTGGCCTCCGCAGGCGTGAAGTCCCCTTTCTGCAGGGGAAAGACTGTAGCCTCAGGAGCTATCACTACAGCGCCTTGTCAGGCGTGCTCTCGCCAAGCTTGCTAGGGCACCTGGAGGAGTGTAGAGCAAGAGGGAAGTGTGGCTGCTGTGCAAACCCCCAGCATGCAAGTGGGACAGGAAAGAAGGGACCTTACTTAGGAAGGCAATTACAACGATGGTGGCCATGCTCAGGATGGTGGCAATGAGCGGGATGCCAAATCGCTTGAAATTTTGTGTCCCAGTCAGGGGTTTGCATGGCGGAGGAGGACCTGCAACACAGAGAGCGGCTCATGGGCACGTGGTTTTGAAGCACAGCCCAGCACAGTTAGCAACACTTACAACCACGCCTGAGATCCTAAGGCCATTACCTCTCCTGTTCAGGGGCCACTCAGAATTTGTGTCCTGCGAATGGAAGGGAACAGCAGTCAGTGAACTGAATACGTGCATTAAAAGTACAGCGGGTGCTGGGAAAGGAGGGTTCCTGGGACGGGAGTCTGTGTGCATAGAGCAGGGCTGCTTGCTTGGATACCAAAGACCTTGATCCTAACTGATCTAAAGCCCACGGAAGTCAGGGGAGTCTTTCCACAGGATCTGGCCATGGTCTCCCCATGGAATGACCCTGGTGCTTTATGTTAAAGGCTAAGGCCCCAATTCTGCTTTTGCTTATGTAACCAAATGTCCCTGAGAAGTCTGTGTTGTCATCACATGCTTGTCTCCTCAAAGACTATACGGCTTGGCTGTCCCAGGTGCCGTGCCCCTGCAGCTCCCAGGCATCGCAAGGAGAGATTCCTGACCGTTTTGTTCTGGACCTTGATACTATTCCACCATATTCAGGCCTTAGGTACTGAGGAGACAGGCACCTGAGAAATACCCTGGAGATGAGATGAACTAGGATATGCCAGATGGGGGGAAATGCCTGCATGTTCCCATTTCATCTTTAAGGTGACAGAGCAGCAATCCTTTGGCTGCAATGACATGGGCTGCGTTGCATTGTTCTGTGTGTCCCAGCATGGCGCGTGGACACAAGACCTCCCAGGTCACTAAGGACATACGCAGGGGAATAGATCCGCTGATTAGGATACTCACCTGCTTAAAGTGAAGTATGTGATCGTTTCCCCTTGACTTTAATGTGGCTTAGTCAGTCCCATATGACAGCCTCACAAGCAAACTAGGGAAATGTGGTCTAGATGCAATTAGTATAAGGTGGGTGCAAAACTGGTTGAAGAAGCATATTCAAAGAGTAGCTCTCAATGGTTCGCTGTCAAACTGGGAGACTGCACGTAGTGGGGTCCCACAGGGATCAGTCCTGCGGCTGGCACTGTTCAGTATTTTCATTAGTGACTTGGACAATGGAGTGGAGACTGTGCTTATAAAATTTGTGGATGGCACCAGCTGGGAGGGGTTGCAAGCACACTGGAGGACAGGGTTAGAATTCCAAAATGGCCTTGACAAATGGGAGAATCTGTGTGACATCAACAAGTTGAAATTTGATAAAGACAAGTGAAAAACACTTCACTTGAAAAAGGAAAGGCAAAATCAGAAGACAACTACAAAATGGGGAAAAACTGGCTAGGTGGTCGTACTGCTGAAAAGGAACTGGGGGTTCTAGCTGTTGACAAATTTGAATAAGTCAACAATATGATGCAGTTGTAAAAAGGCTAATATCATTCTGGAGTGTATTAACAGGAGTGTCGTATGTAAGACACGGGAAGTAATTGTCTCACGCTACTTGGCATTGATGAGGCCTCAGCTGGGCACCACACTTTAGGAAAGATATCGACAACTGGGAGAGAGTCCAGAGGAGAACAACAAAAATGGTAAAGGGTTTAGAAAATCTCACATATGAGAAAAAGTTGAAAAAACTGGATGTTTAGTCATACGAAAAGAAGACTGAGGGGGGGACCTGAGAAGAGTCTTGAACTATGTTAAAGGCTGTTATAAAGAGGATGGTGATCAATTGTTCTCCATGTTCACTGAAGGCAGGATAAGAAGTAATGGGATTAATCTGCAGTACAGTGAGATATTCGGAAAACCTTTCTAACTCTCAGGGTAGCTAAGCTCTGGAACAGGCTCCAAGGCAGGTTGTCCAATCCCTGTCACCGGAGGGTTTTAAGAACAGGTCGGACAAACGCCTGTCAGGGAGGGTCTGGGTTTATTTGGTCCTGTCTCAGTGCAGGCCTGGACTGGGCGAGCTGTTGAGGCCCTTTCCAGCCCCACGTTTCTGTGGCTCTATGTCTGAGGATGCTTCTCCGCCTGTGCAATGTTTTCCACAGTTAATTGAAAACAAAACTAACAACAAAGAAAAAAATAACCCCATTGAAACTCCGCATGTAATTTTCCAAAAGAACAAAGGCTACAATTGTCTGGGGAACTTGTTACTAAAATCCAGGTAGAGTCTCTGAGTTGGCAGTGCCAAGGAACAGATTGCATCACCTCAGCGTCACTGAACTGTATTGAGAAGTTGTGCAGAACTGAAAGTCTGGGCACAGACCGAGCAGAGGGGCTGCCCGGGGTCTGATTCAAGGGGATGTGAAGCTCTAGGCTAGGGATTAACTACAGCTGGGCCTCAGCCAGCTGACTGAGAACCAGATTTCAAACACCTCAGGGTTTTGAATTCAATCCATGTTAAAAATAGGGACGAAAAATTGAGAACTAGATTGAGTTGCAGATTTGAAAGCACTCCTAGTGCCTGGGTGTTGAAGTCAAGATTTGTTCAGGGGCTCTCTCGGTTGGCCAGAAGTGGCCTCTCTTGCCTGCCTGAGAGTTTCCTGAGACCCCCTAACTGGCACTTCTGGGGGCATCTTTCGATAGTGTCCACGGGCGTGCAGGAAGCACTGGTTGGTAGCAGACGGAGGCCCTTTCCAGGAGACTCGGGCATTGGTGTGTGGGCGATTCTGCCCCTGGAAAGAACTTTGCTGACCCTGCCATTCTATGCAGGCTGGCGCACTGTGGGAATAGCCTAACGAATATCTAGGCAGGGGATGAACTCCGGGGAGAGGCACATCCCCCATTCCCCCAGCTCAGGAATAAAGCAGGCTGCACAGCAGCGAGGGGCAGGTGGCTTTTCCAGTGTATCTGTCTTGCACTGCCGCCCAGGTCCAATTTGATGGCTTGGGCTGCCCCATACCCTGAGGCTGTTCTCTGTCTTTTGCCTTTCTCCATCGTGCTGTGTATGTCTGCGTGGTCCCTGCAGAGCGGGGCGGGGAAGCCACCCCCAGCCTACAGGGACAAACAGTATAAAGAAGAGCAGGGACAGCTACTGCAGCTGCTAGGAGACGTGTAAAAAAACCCCTTTGCAGCAGCCAGTCTCAGGAGAAAGTGATAAATAAGACACTAAGCCCCCTCCTTCTCTCCACACCTGATTACAGAAGGAGAAGTCCTGATAAACACATCACCCAGGCTTTGCCTTAGGAGCAGCCGAGCTTCTCTCTGGTCGATGTATTCATGCTAAACAGAGAGCGTCAGGCCAGCGTGGCTGGACTTTCATGTGGCCGCTGTATATTTGCATGGATGCCTTCACTGCGCTGCCGAGAGCTGCCCTCTGACCCTGGCTGCTTTCACAGTGAACTCCTGGCCTATGGAAATCAGCCCATTTCCATGTCACTTTAATGTCCCTTCCAGCCCTGCGTGAGACCATTCCCTCCAGTGTCACTGCTGGACGCTGCAATGGCAGGTAAGCATCAGGGCTCTGTGCAGGGGCTGTGCCAGGACGAGCAGGGAACGGGGGTCAAATGCTAAGACAAAATGGCCCACAAAGGAGACAGATTCAACAGGGAGTGAGATTCCGGAGCCTGGGAGCAGGGATGGGAGCTGCTTGTTGAGGGGGAAGGGGGTTGTGTGATGTCAGACTTCTCAGCTGTTCGCTGTTATTAATCATTTGCAGGGTTGCCCACCCCGAGCATTTAAAAATCACGAGTCAGGCCCCCAGAATCATGGGCTCTAACCCACAGTAAATGGTGGTGGTATTGTCTCTTTGCCTCCTGCTTGCTGAGCCGCTGGGACGCATTCACCTTGTCAGCATTTTCTCCACAGCCGCCAGGGCTAGAGGCTGACTTTTTGTTTTAAATGAAAGCTGCGATTCTCGTGTCGTCACCGGACTCCAGGAGCGGGGCGCTAAGAAAAGCCGCAGATGCTGTGGGTCTCTGGGATAAAACCACACGGGGCAGCGCAGAGAGCGGGTGCTCAGCAGTGCCATGGGGGCAGAGTGCTGCTCCATGTGTTCCAGCAGGGTCCAAACATGCCCACTGGCCTGCAGTGCACGGTACCTGGGTTCCCCAGCACAAGCCCCCATTCTCTTCTGTGGCAAGGGCGTTTGGATCGGGGTCTCTTGTCCTTCTCCTTCTCTGTGCTGTCTGCCTGGAACTCAGTGCTGCCGTCCTAGCTGCTCAGGGCTGGCTCTTGGTTTTGCGGGCCACTGTACAGGGTAGGGAGTGAGACCTGAGACAGGCCTTCCCTCACCTGCATTGCAACCTGAAGTCAGGGCCAGGGTCAGGATTCGAATCCAGGATCTGCTGATCCCTTGCCCCCTGCTCAACCCTCCAGGCTGCTGTGGAAATGCAAGCTTTTCTTATTATTGGAAACCCTTTGGAAATTCGTGAGCACAGTGTCCATAACTCACTATTTACTGAGCTATCTGGGCTGTCTGGCAGTGCTTCGTAATACCCCCTGTCTCTTCCACTTCTCTACCATAGCCCATGCAATGGGTTAAATCCTAACAAACTTGTCCCTGGAGTTTAGTGGGGCAGGGAGAGATGTTCATGGTCTGGGTTTTTCCTCCCTGGGGCAGATTAGTCAGGATCTTTGTCCTTGAAGCCCATGTTCAGCAGTGAGTCATGGCAGGGCAGCAGGTGGTTGGGTAATGTACAACATACCAGCTGCTTGCCAGGAAGGAGATCCAGGAGTCTGGTGTGAAAAAGTAAATCTGTCTGGGGAGTGGGTGTGTGGGGCAGTGAGAGTGTAAGGGGGAGAAGGAGGGGTGTATCTTTGGGGCTAGGGGGCCAGTTTAGCTTTCTGCCTTTTCCTCTGCCCATCCCTGACTTGATTTCTTCCAGGAAGCTGCTATCTTCTGTGTGTGGTGTCTGTATAAATGCCAGATTGCCTTGCAACAGCCCAGCCTGCTCACCCATGAAATACCACCTGCAGCCTCCGGTGATCATGAGGGCTTTGAACAAACACATGACCAGTCCTCCCTGGCTCTGACCTCTTGCGTCAGCGCCCCTCCAGCGGCCTCTGAATTCCAGCCCCACCTCACAGACCGAGCCTCTTTTATAACCAAGAGGGCTCATGCCACCATGCCAAGGGTGGGGAAGTGGTAGGCTAGGCTCAGCCTAGGTCACTGAGGAGATTCCCCCTCTGCAATAATCACTGGCAGCTGCCCACTCTACATAAATACTTAGGGCCAAATTCCCACACTGGCCCCGGGGTGCTGGCAGGGACTCTGCTGAGTTCCTGTCCTTCTCCTTCTTCCACAGAGCTTCCTGCTTGTTGGAGCCCTGCTCAGGGCTCTGTTTGGACTTTCAAAGGCCTTTTGTACCAGCTGAACTCTCTGTCCCTCTGTGGCTGCCTCAGGTCGGTCTTTGTTACGTGTTTCATTGCAGACAATTCAGCCCAGATTTAATGATCTGGATGATGAGATGAATTGCACCTTCAGCAAGTTCACAGATGACACTAAGCTGGGGGGAGAGGTAGATACGCTGGAGGGTAGGGATAGGGTCCAGAGTGACCTAGACAAATTGGAGGATTGGGCCAAAAGAAATCTGATGAAGTTCAACAAGGACAAGTGCAGAATTCTGCACTTAAGAAGGAAAAATTCCATGCACCTTTACAGGCTGGGGACCGACTGGCTAATCAGCAGTTCTGCAGAAAAGAACCTGGAGATTATTGTGGACGAGAAGCTGGATATGAGTCAGCAGTGTGCCCTTGTTGCCAAGAAGGCCAACGGCATATTGGGCTGCATTAGTAGGAGCATTGCCAGCAGATGGAGGGAAGTGATTATTCCCCTCTATTGGGCACTGGTGAGGCCACACTTGGAGTATTGTGTCCAGTTTTGGTCCCCCCCACTAGAGAAGGGATGTGGAAAAATTGGAGAGAGTCCAGCAGCGGGCAACGGAAATGATTACGGGGCTGGGGCACACAACTTACAAGGAGAGGCTCAGGGAACTGGGGTTTTCAGTCTGCAGAAGAGAAGAGTGAGGGGGGATTTGATAGCAGCCTTCAACTACCTGAAGGAGGGTTCCAAAGAGGATGGAGTTCGGCTGTTCTCAGTGGTAGAAGAGGACAGGACAAGGAGTAATGGTCTCAAGTTGCAGTGGGGGAGGTTTAGGTTGGATATTAGGAAAAACTATTTCACTAGGAGGGTGGTGAAGCACCGGAATGGGTTACCTAGGGAGGTGGTGGAATCTCCATCCTTAGAGGTTTTTAAGGCCCAGCTTGACAAAGGCCTGGCTGGGATGATTTAGTTGGTGTTGGTCCTGCTTTGAGCAGGGGGTTGGACTAGATGACCTCCTTATGTATCTTCCAACCCTAATCTTCTAGGATTCTATAATGCTGGAATGAAAACTTGCCTAGAGACTAGACTAGTGTTTAGAGACACAAGTGGCCAGTTGAATGACGTCCTGTGCATGTCAAATCCTTCTTGAGCAGAGTGGATAATGTCTGAGCTATACTTGGTCTTAGCCTTTCCTTGGGTCTATGCAATCTCCTCATATCAAAAGAAAGTCTCTGCTTTCAGTCTGGTCTCTGGAGGCAGCCAGTCAGTGTGTGTGCAGTAGCCCTCTAACTGACATCAAACACAGCCCATTGTAATTATAGCTGCATTGGTTAAATTCAAAGCATGGCAGGAACTGTGCCAGCTTGTTTATGTAAAGCAAACACAGTTTTCTTGGAAACCTGGGAGCTGCTATGGCTAATTAAAATGACCTTGCTGTCTTCTCTGACAGAACATTAATGCAGCTTCTGATGCTCTGGTGCCCCAAACTGTGTCCTGACGAACGCAAACCAACAAGTGTTTGACTCCGAGATAAGCATTTGAATCCAGGACATTCGGGTGGATTCATCCAAGCCCTAGGTTTGCTGCACCCTGCTTGTGTCAGGGATCAGTTACAGGGGTCATTCTGACTTTACTGATTCCTCTGGCTGTGTGGCACAGACAACACGGGGGTGATGGTGCAGAGCTGCATGCTGAACTGTGACCATTTATTGTTTTTTACTTTTAAGAAAGAGAGGAAGGAAATCTTCCCATGCTGCTTTGACTTGTAAGGACTCATTAATTAGTGGGTAAATGGTATGCACTCTGGACTGGGAGTGAGGAACTCCTGGGTTGTACGAAGTCACTGACCTTTGGCAAATCACGCTGCCCCTTTTTGTCTAGCTCTCCCAGCTATAAAATGGGGGATGGTATTCCTTTACCTCCCTCTCTCACTGTGAGGTGGTTCGTCAGGGTCTACTGAGGGCTCTCTCTGTGAGGGGCACTATTAAATGGGTAATTATAGTAGGGTGCACTTCGTCAAAGCCTACATCATCTGCATGAAAATGTTTCCCACTCCTTCTGTCAGAGAAGCCTGCTAGCTAGTGTGAGCTGTGCTCTGTGTAGACTTTGCAAAGGAAAGTTGATAGAACCTTCCAAAAATGGCTGTCAGATCTCTGGGACATGGAAATGGGACGTCCCTTGCAGAAGCCTGAGTTATTGTCACATTCTGCCCCCTTCAATCCTAGTAACTTCAACAGGCGTGTGAACCCTTCAGGGTGAGTAAGGGGTGCAGACTGGGGGCTTTGTTCCCATTGAAATCAGTGGTCATTCTCCTGTCCTGAGCCTTGTCTGCACTACGATCTTTTGGGGAAATATCCTGCTGCTCACAGTGCTAGTGTGTTCTCCACCTGCCTTGGGCGACACAGTGATGAAAACATCCCTGTGCACTGCCCCTGCTCGCACTGCAGCTGCCGTTGCGGGAGAGACACGGGGGCAGACTTTCTGAAAACCCTCGTGCACACAGCCGTAGTGTTAGTGCACATTGCACCCACGTTCCACAGCGCCTTCCCTTTGGGGCAGGCCAGTTCCAGATGCATTGGCTGAGAAGCCTGGGGGAGGCTGGCGACTCTCTTAGGGAATAACCCTTCTAAGAACACATGTATTTTGACTTCAGGAAGAGCCCTGGACCCCAGCAAGCAAACTTTTGAGGGGAAGCTAATTCCAGCGATGTATTTGTGCAGTTCCTAGGGCGGAGAGGCAGGAGGGGAAGCCATGCAGAAGTTGGGGAGCTACGGGCTCTGGGCAGTAGCATCTCATGATATATTTAGCAAGCAATAAAGCAAAGCCCAGAAGAAGAAAGGGGGCAGAGGATGGGTTACACTCCCGGGCTCAGAACTGCTGTTGGATATTCAGAGCCACGGAAGAACAGGTTATTTGAAAGGGGGAACGGGAGTGCCCTGGTTTTTTCTTTCACACCCAGGGATAATAAATCTACCTCGTTCAAACACAGAGCTGCTCTCTATCTGACTGAGTCTGAAATTCCGGCAGGAGAGCAGTGAAATGGCAGTGAATAGGGAGGTGAGCTTCTCCCATCCCTGTGGGAAGGATGGTGGGATCTGCCAGGGGGCCCTGGGAAGTGAAAGAAAGCTGTTCTACCATGCTGGTGACTCACCATGTCTGCCCAGCTGCGAGTGTCCTTCAGACTGTGGAAAGAGTCAGTTTCCCAGATCCAAGGGATGCCTGGAACGCAGCACGTGCCCTTCAATCACCGAGCGCCCGAAGGGTGCCAGAACCCATGCGGTTTGTCCAGAGTCTCAGATGCTCTGCAGCTGTCCCCACGCTGCCTGAGCTGAGCAGCCCCTGCTCTTTGGTGCTCTACCTTCGCACTGACCGCTGGACAGCGGGAGTGCTATTTAAAACCCACCACGGGAGTCGTCAAGCAGGAATTATGATTTGGATTGTAATTTGACACCCATCTGTCAGCATCAACATCACTTGCATAATCTTCTCTGCATCTACCACTGGAGAGTGACTCACAGGCAGAGCTATTGCCAAGATTAGCCTATCAGGAGGGAATTGATGGAGCAAGGCTTTTCCCACTCCGTCTGTCTGTCCTTCCGCATTGCTCCAAGTTGGTTTTGAGTCAGAAATGTTATAGCGTGGAGGGGGAAAGAAGAAAATGTGAGACGGAAGGTTACCAGATGGTTATGCCCTTGCTTCTAAGGTCACCAGCTCGTCATATTTCTAGGCGGGTCACCCGGTTTCATTCGTGGGTCAGTGAGCACAAGTTGCCCACCTCTGTACTCAATTTCCTTTCTTCAGCAGCAGCTGGTCCAGGGTTCTTTGTCTGTTCCTGACCTGAGCCGGTGTGTTGTGTTGCTGTTGACTCTGAGACAGCTACCATGTTGCACCCCAGAAGAGGCTCCGTTTCAGTGGTGGGTGCCGTGCTCCATTCATTTATCCCTTGCTTACCCTGTGTGTGTATGTGTAAAGCACGTTGAGCACCTCAGATTTAAAAGGGCTAAGGACAGCTACGTTATGAAAACGCATTTTAAAGATTGCCATGGTATTGCTGTCTCACTGAAAGCTCTCGCTGCTGAGCTGGGCTGCTTCGTCCCAGGGGCTTTATGGCACAAGGTGCTCTGTTCTCCAAGGCTTTCACCGCTCAGCTCCAGGAGACGCCCCACATGGCTTTTGTTGCTAGTCAGCATGGCACCTCCAAGAGTTACAGCCAACTTGTGGTAGCTCATGATGAGAATCCAGGGAGAATCCCTGGGTCGGAAACGGCACAGCTGACCAGCGCACGCACGTTACAGCCAAGCACCACGACATGTGTCGGGCTGGGACAGTGAGTGCCAGGCCCCATTAATCCAAGTGCCACGGTTGGCAGCTGCTTGTGGAATGTGCAAGGTCTCCTCCTCCTTCAGATCCCCGGCCCCCTTCGCTAGCCCTCCCTGCAATTACATGTCAACGTTCAAAGCCCCCAGAGCAGAGGAGCCAATATGTGTGTAAGAGTGAGCCTGCTGCCCCACCCTTCTCTGCCATAACTCTTCTTCCCACACTCAAACCTCTTCCCCACCCTCCTCGGTTGTCTGGCTGGGCCCCGTGAGCAGAGACCTTCCTTGGGATCTGCATGGGCAGTGCCAAGCCATGCAGGCCAATGAATAACAACGGGGCCAGGTTGGACAATAGGTGTGACCGGGATTCAGCCTGAGGGTGCCTGTGCTAAGGAAGGGATAAACAAATTGCAGCCAATCCCCATAGGTGAAGGAGGCAGCTGGCAGCCTTACCTTGTTTACTCCTCCCTATGCAGCATCAGGCATCAGCAGAGGCCAGACATGAGGGGTCTGGTCATGTAGGGCCATAGCTGTGTTCCCAAGGACACCGCTTATTTCAGTACATTGGGGAGCTCGATGGGAGAGAGTTTTGGGGAACTCAGAGAGGTCTGTGCCCTTCCCCCACAAATCCAGCCCCTTTTTCAGAGCTGCCTCCCTAGGAACCACTTGTCACCGATCTGGGAATGAACCAGGGGTTGGATGCTCTGTCAGCTGGGGGAGATGTTTATGAATGCCATCTGCCCTGTAACCGCAAGGCTCAGGACAGCAGGCAGCAGATGTCTCGTCCCCAGCTGGAGACAAAGAACGTCTCCCTTGGGTCACCCAGAGTGCACACGGGGAAGTCTGAGTCACAAGTTGCTCTCTGTGTCCCTGTGTCCCGCCGCGATGTTACACCTGCAGGTTGGAATGTCTCCATCTTCCCAGGGAGTCTCTCAGCAGTGAGTGGAGCAGCCATGCTCTCTGGAAAGCTGGGTCTCCGAGCTGCGTGAATCGGCAAGGAGCTGCGACATATGGTGTAAAGGCACCCCAAGAGCCGATTCCTCAGCCATGCGCCAGCTCACTAGCTGTCCTCTGGCACGGTCAGAGGCTGCACAATGGCCGGGCTTGACTTACCTGAGCTTTTTTACATGCGTATGGAGCTGTGATAGTGGCAGGAGCCCTAAAAGCAAAAAGCCAGTTTCCTCCCTCGGGGTCCACTGCAGTCTGGATGCTCAGCACCTTTGTCAGTCAGACCCCGCCGGGCATGCCAGGACAGGCCCTAACAGCTCTGGCACTGGGGTTAGCTGGGGACATTATGATGGCTTTCCCGTAATAACACAGTAATGAGTAATGCATGGGCCTTAGGTTCTGCCCTGCACTGGACCGCCGTGCCTCAGCAGAGTAGTAGTGACACATAACAACACTGCCCTACCTGGTGCGGGAGCTGTGCACTTTAACTCACTAGTGTTTGTCACGTGCTTTGAGAGCCTTGGCAGGAAGCTGCTGGAGAAGGGGCTAGTGTTATAACCTCCCGGGCCCTGGTTCAGGACAGCATGAACACAGGTGCTACACCTTTAAGCATGCACTTCCATAGGCCTTAAGCCGGTACTTTAAGCACAGGTTTAAATACTGGCGTGACTAGGGATGCTCTCTGGAGTTTGGCAGTGGTGCAGTGATTATTAATAAACGGTCTCAAAAAACAGATGCAATACTAAATTAAAAAATAATTCATTTGAAAAAGTCAACTTCACTCTTGCCCTTCCTGCGCTATGGGGCTGCTAAGTGGGATGATGGCTCGGGATAACCTCACGGATAACCGCTCACCACCAAAATGCCACAACTGTCATTTGAAAACACGGACGTTGACCATGCAGAGAAGTGACAATGGACACAGCTGTACCTGTCTTACCTGACTCTGTGCTGTCTCAGCAGGTGAGCAGCAAATGAATGAATTAATCAAAGGAGGTGGGCTGTGTTCTTCACAGCAATTCCCACATGCCACCAGGATGGAGGAGAAGTGAAATGATGGCACCTTCTGGAGAGGGAGAATTTGGCAAAAATGCCACCCCCCTGAGTCTGTTATGGCTGCTGCCTAATGGCTTTAATATGTGAAAACAGGGAGGAAAATCAGATCAGTGAGTCTGTGGATTGTAGTTAGAGATGAGCATGAATATCACTGCGAGCCGCCTAGAAAGCTCTGGTGTTTGCAAACTCATTAGAAACTGAGGGCGTGTGTATTTTAATTTGTGGTTAGTTAGAATTTTCTTTTATAATGGAGCTTTCCAGAATAGCAGGCAAGAGTCTTCACTGCTTAATTATACACGCAACTTACCCATGGTAAATGAGTTGAGATGATCAGTATTGGAACTAGCTCAGTATCAGAGCAAAGTCTTTTGCAGTGCCTGCTTGACAGGTCTCAAAATGTGATTGCAAATGGGGAGTCATCATTGAACGGGTGTGTTCATAAAATCATCACTGATAAAGTTTGCAGGTGACACAAATATTGGGGGAGTGGTAAACTACGAAGAGGGCAGGTCACTGATTCAGAGCGATCTGGATCGGTTGGTAATCTGGGCCCAAGCAAACAATAAGTGTTTTAATATGGCTAAAGGCATCCATCTAGGAACAGAGAATATAGGCCATACCTACGGGATGGGACTCTAGCCTGGGAGGCCGTGACTGAAAAGATTTGGGGGTCGTGGTGGATAATCAGCTGAGTATGAGCTTCCAGCGTGACACAGTGACCAAAAGCGCTAATGTGATCCTGGGATTCACAAACAGGGGAAACTCAGGTTGCAGTAGAGAGGTTATTTTACCTCCGTATTTGGCACTGCTGTGACATGCCCTAATAGTAACAGACTTAAGGAGCACAATGTATTTAGCTTAACAGAGAGAAGGTTAAAGGGTGACTGATAAGTACCTGCAGGGAGAACACATATTTAATAACGGGCTCTTCAGTCTAGCAGAGAGAGGTCTAACATGACCCAATGGCTGGAAGTTGAAGCTAGACAAAGGCAGACAGGAAATAAGGCATATTTTTAACAGTGAGAGTAATTAACCACTGGAACAGTTGACCCAGGCTCGTGGTGGATTCTCTGTCACTGACAGTTTTGAAATCCAGATTGGATGTTTTCCTTCAAGCTCTGCTCTGGGAATGATTCTGGGGCCGGTCTCTGGGCTGTGGGATTCAGGGGGTCAGACGAGATGATCACAGTGGTCCCTTCTGGCTTTGGAATCGCTGAATCTCTGTGTTTGCGTAAGCAGCACTAACACCTGTCCCGGGGGTGGGGCTGGGGGAGGCTGTGACGTTAAATCACTGACCACGAACGTTTGCACAGCGCCTGGATACCCTGTGCTGGAAAGTTAGGAGGCAGCCAAACCACCCAGCTGCGTTCTTTGAGCCTCGCTGATCCATTGTATTCTACTGCAGGCCGGGCTAGCCGCCTGCAATCACCATCTCGTTGTCTCACCCGCACCTGCCTGGGCTCAGTGACCGTATCAGGCTCCACAGCCCATTTCTTTCTCTCTGCCCGGCACTTTCCAAAGCGCAAGGGTTCTAAGCACTCACTGCCCCGCACCCTGTGCAAAGTGGGTGTGAACCGCTGCCGTTCTGGTTCATTGGCCAGCACGGGGCTCTGATGTAAGCAGCAGCTCACGGTGCAGGGCAATGAGGAGCTGGCCCCAGGGCCAGGAGCCCCTGTTACATAGCGACAAGGTCCTGAGTAACCTAGTGATGGGCCCTGTGCCAAACAAAAGGCAGCTAGAGGTGCAAACTTGTCATGTGCGGCATCATGCCAGCCTGGACAAACACAGTGGGAGGCTCTGTAGCTGGAAGGCTCCCCGGGATGGGTGTGATGCAGAAGCCTTTGGAAAAGGGGAGGCAGCAGTTGCAGTGGCCAGGTGCCCCCTAGATAGGGTGCATGGAGACCAGAGCCTGCCACTCCAGCCCACAGAGTGGACTAGTGGCTGCATAGGCCACGGAGGGGGTGCATGGCAGCCTCACTGCCTGACTGCAAGTTGGTGGGTGGGCTTGTTCACTCAACCCCCACTCTTGACAAAGTCAGGGGACTGGTCTGTGGTGTAGGGACAGACTGTCGCCCTCAGCGCTCCCTGGCTAAGGCCCCACCACCCCGTCCCGCTCTCTCCCCATGCTGAGCAGTGCAGTGCCTCTCCTGTCTGCCGGGGCCGCTGGCTCTTGGCACTGGCGCTGCTCTAACCCAGAGAATACAAAGGAGCTGAGGACACAATGTCTGTTGTGTAATATTGACCCGCGTGGCACCACACCCTCCATTCTGGGGGCAAGCTTTCCCGGCCAGTCGTGGAGGCCTGTCTGCTCCTTTCTCACGGACGGGCTGTTTGTTTTTTAACATGGCAATAACGAGTCACAATAGCTGGGAAGGCCAGAAGGGACTGTGATGTACATCTAGTTTGACCCCCTGCAGAACATGAGCCAGGGGCCTCCCCCAGGGATGCCTGCAGCAATCCCAGGGCTTGTGGCTGAGCTAGATTGGCTGGGAGCCCCCAGTGATGTGAAAAAACGGAAACCTGCAGTCACCACAATGGGACAAAGTATGAAAACAGACCCCACAACTGGAACTGTGCCCCCAGGTAATCTGGGTTTGGACGGAAACTGACTCACTAACTGGAGGCGAGACAGGGCAACACCAGGCCCCAGCTTGGGACCCACATCCCAGGACAGCTCCTTTGGAAAGGGCTGACCCAGTTGATCCATTGGGCAGCGTCGACCCCATGGCCGTGGCAGCTCAGAGCATGGCAGCCTGGCTAATGAGCATTGCCATAGGCCTGGGAAACTCTGTGGCAGGGCCAAGCTCTCTGCAGTGGGACACTCTCTGGTGCTGCGATTGGATTCAGTAACTTGGGACCCCAGTTACACAGACTGGCAGGCGTGAGAGGACGTGCTGCTGACCTGCTCATGCCGGGAGCCTTAGGAGAGCTGAGCTTTGCACTCACTCCATATGTCTTTATATCTTTAAATTTGCGCCTTAAGAAGCAAATTTCCCCCCACTTTCAGGCCAAGCCGCAGTACCTGGATTTGGTGCAGCAGAAGGGGTCAGGAACCTGCAGCAATCCTCCCCCTGTCCCCTTCCACCAGCCATGCTGTTCCCTGAGCCACTGGGGCACTGGAGCTGAGGACTGTTTTGCAGATTGTTTTACATTGCCCACCTTGTGCCCAGTCGCTCATGTCCCCCGCTGTGAATGTTCTGCATTCTTCCCGTCCCTCCCTTGGTGGGTGCTGCAGGAGCTCAGGGGGAACGGAGTAACCCCAGGGCAGCTGTGATACTGGGGGCAGCAGCCCTGGGGATTCCGGGGACAGCTTGTTCCTCTTTCTAGCTAAAAGAGAGGCTTCCCTTGAACTGCTGAGCTGGAACCAGGCATGGCTTGGAAAGTGCACCGATGTCTCTGCCTTGTGTTCCCAGAAATGCTCCCTCTTGCTTTGGGGCACAGGGAGCACGGCAGCGCTGGGGGGAAGCTGACATGGTACGATTAGCAGGCAGGATAAACCTCTCTCTCTCTGGTCTTCAGAAATTCCATGGGCCAGGCTGACTAGACTGGGAGCTAGACAGAGAGCAGGAATCTATCCAGGCTCAGCTCCTGCTTTGTCCAATGGCCTCACTAAGGAAGAACCTCATTTACACTCAGCACAGTGGAGTCCTGTCTCTCCGTTACTGTGAGATGCAATCGCTTGCTAGGATTTACCAGAGACTGCGTGCTGTGCTGTGACTCGAGGGGCATTCACTGTCAGCGGCAGCTTTGCCTGCATCAGGGCCACAAATCAGGATCTGGTTCGTGCAGTGCCAAGATGGGGATTGGGCCGCAGGGCAGGATGTCAGCATGTGCATGGCACTAGGTCACCCTCTAGTGAAAAAGGGTTCCTACCTCTGGCTGTATCTGCTGGCGTAACACCCCTGTGCCATTGCTTGTGAGGGTTTTATCTCCCCAGGAGGCTGGATCGCTTGTTGGGAAAATGTTGGTCTTGTGGCTATGGGGCAAAGCTTGGAGATACTCCACGCCTCGGTTTCCCCTCCCCTCTTGTCTCGTTAGACTCCAGCTCTTGGGGGGAGGGACTAAGAGTCTGTGCAGCACCTGGCACAGTAGACCCCGATCTCAGTTTGGGGATTGAGGTGTTGCTGTGATACAAATACAGACACTAATAATCAAACCAAGGCACCCTCATGATTTAGATCAGCTGCAAAGCCAAGCCGCTGTTGCTGACTGTATTTTCCTGGGAAGTGGTTATGTTCTGCCCACTGAACCAGTGAAATGCTATAGTGGTAACATAGGGACTCCAGTGTTACCAGCTCCACGTGCTCAAAAAATCATGAGTCAGGACCCAGAAAATCCTGAGTTTGGCTTACAAATCATGAGGTTTTAAAAACAATGGGTCCAAGGTTCTTTTTCTTTCCCTTCTGGTCTTGGAGATGTTAAGGTCGTTCAGATCTTCAAGCTCTTCTCTGCAATCACAGGGGCTAGAACCACCCCCCGTGAGATTCTCCCCTAATCCTGTCACCCCTAGGAGCTGGGCTTTTAAGCAAAGTATCAAATATCATGAGACTCAATAAAATTGGAAGCGCTGGGATCTTAGATTGTCAGCTCTTTGGGGAAGGGAACCAGCGCTTTGTCCTGTGTTTGCACAGTGCCCAGCACCAAGGGGTCCTGGGCCGTGGCTGGAGCTGCCAGCCATGACAATAACACAAGTAAATAATAACAATAACTACATGGGACATCACACCAAGAGCAGGGACAGTCCGACAGCTTTATTAATCTGGGGCTGAGACCTGCTCTCTGTAAGTAGGTGGCAGCAATTAGCACTTCTCCAGGGTCATAAGCTATAGCAGGGGTAGGTAACCTGCGGCTCGTGAGCTGATTGTCAGGGGTACTCACGCTGCCTGGGTCCTGGCCACCGGTCCGGGGGGCTCAGCATTTTAATTTAATTTTAAATGAAGCTTCTTAAACATTTTAAAAAACCTTATTTACTTTACATACAACAACAGTTTAGTTATATAGTATGGGCTTAGAGAAAGAGACCTTCTAAAAACGTTAAAATGTATCACTGGCACGTGAAACCTTAAATTAGAGTGAATAAATGAAGACTCGGCACACCGCTTCTGAAAGGTTGCCGACCCCGATCTATGGTTTGCAGACATGACGATGGATGTCCCCTGGAGGAAGATGAACATTTGGCTTGATGCTTGCACGCCTGGGAGAGCTTCTGCTTCGTCCTTCTGGTGCACTCTTTAGCATCCAGTGTGCAATCTCGCAGTTGTGCACTACAGGGCCACACAGCCACACATGGGTCTAGCGTCATGCCTGGTGCAAACTCCTCTGACTTCCCCGGACTTGCACTGGGGATGCCTTTGGCCTGTGGCTTTGGCACTTGTTAAGCCATGTGGTGTGAATCCTGCCCTAGGAGAAGGCAGAGCGAGGAGGACTTGCTCCCTCTCGTGATGGGCTCTCTCAAACAGCATGCTAGATGCCTAGATAGCTGTGTTCCAGGTCCGCCGAGCCAGCTCTTTTTCCAGCTGGGAGGGTCTCTCTTGTCCCAGCAGGTTTTGCAGTGGGGTAGGGAAAATGCCAGACTATTACCATCTACCTTAGCACCATGCTATTCAAGCTCTCCCTGGGGGAGCCCGGCTGCCCTTTCTTCATTGTTTGTTTTCCTTTTACACACTGTCAGGAAAACACAGGGCATTGCTACACTGGAGAGGCATGAGACTGCGCAAGGGAAAGTCACCTGCAAGAGTTTCACAGGGCAGGGCTCCCTGTGCTGAATTCCCTTTGCAGTGGGCAAAGAGGCATGATGCTCCTGGGCTCCTGGGCCTGGCTAAACTCCCTTTTCACCCCAACAAGGCCAGGAGGCCAAGGCTGGGAATACACTCCCCAAAGGTCTCATGTCTCCCTTGGGTGCTGCAGCCTCAGGCCCTTGGCACCTACCTGGCTGTCCAGCTGAGCCCTGCTCCCTGCACAGCCATGACTGGCCATTGCATGGGGGGGGCCCTGCTTCCATTCATTTGGATCCACCCATGCTACAAGTTTCAGCGTCCCATGGGGCAGCTCAAGCCTCAGGGGAAGGAGCCTCCTGTTATGGTTATTTTGGGGGCAGGCCCCCTGAGCACCCTGGCAGGTTTTCATTCCTCGCCCTGGGCCTTTGCAGGGGGTCTGTCAACCAATCTCTGCCTCTCGTGTGCTCCGGGCCGGCTGGTGAGATCAGCTGCATCCCCAGGCTTCCATTCCACTCCCCCCTTAGACAGGGTGGAAATGCAGGAGCTGTTGGGCCATGGGACCCTTAAGGGCTGTACAGAGCAGAGGGGCCCTCGACCCACTGTTACCCGGGGGGATCTCCGTTCTGTAAGGACGGTGCAGTAGAGTCACATCTGGCTGCCTGGAGTCTGCCGGGATGAGGCGATCCTGCTGAGATTTGCCCTGCAGGCCCCATAAGCCCAGGTGTGTGGGACACAAGGAGAGAGGAGGACACCCTTGGCCTAGGTAAAGGAAGGTGGAGGCTCCAAGGCTGAGCCGTGGCTGGGAGCCAAACTGCCACTGTCACCGCAGGGGATATTTGAAGAGTGGCTGTGCCTTGTCGGGCAAACACAGAGCAGGTTGTGTCAACAGGGGGGAGAGACTGAGGCAGAGCCAGGCGGATGGGCTGAACAGGACAGCCCTGTCTCAGCCAGCACTGCTTTCCTCTCACCCTCAGGAAGATGATCTGCCCACCTGGGTGCATTACATAAGCTGTTCCCACGGGTTTGGGGACCCAGGAAATAGATGGATCCCAAGCCAGGTAATTAAACGGCATTTCCTCTCTCCCCTGTTGGGCTGAGGTAGCTCATTAATGATGCTGTTGGAGGAGGTGAAAGATTTAGAGCATTGGCTGCAGCCAGGCACCCTCTCTAATCTCTGCTGATGCTCCTCAGTCCTGACCTGCAGCCCCCTTGCTATTCCAGCCCGGGGCTCCCTGCCCCCCACCTCTGCCAGTGCACCTCAGTCTTGTTCTGCTACACTCTGGATGCAGGAGATTGCATGTGAAGACTGCTCCCTGTACCACGCAGCACGGTGGATTTTGTGATGCAGAGAGATTTCTATGCGGATGATGCACTGAAACACCAAACTCTTTGTGCTTGTGAGCTCGGCCCTAGGTTTCCAAACATGCTGAACTGATGCATGAAATTAGTGACCCAGGAGCCCCTAAATGAGGCCTGTCAGTGCTGGTGGATCTGGTGGTAGACCCGGCCCCCTTGGTTTGCTGTGCAGGCTTGCACTTTGCACAGACCATTCTCTGGTCATGTACAGCAGCAGTCAGAAGGCCACAGGCCCTGTATTGCTCCGGGGTGGAGCAAGAACATGCTCAGTTTGCAAGTCAAAGGATGGCTTTTCTCCCCACTGGGACAGCAAACTCCATCCAGGCTCCAAGCCCTGCTGAGCCCCTTCTGCTCTTCGCATCCCCCAGGAAAGGTTCTGTCCGGGGTGCTGGCCTGGCTGCTCTGTTGATGATGCGTGAGGCGGAACAGAACCCAGCTCCCTCTGCTGTATCCATATAGATTGGTCACCGGAGGGAACAGGGAGCAGGTCTGATTCTGAGATGCAGGGAGCGGAGCTGTGGGGTCAATAGGTGCCATTTTTACCTAGCTGCTTTTCTAGCAGCATTGCACTATAGGCCGGTTTAATTCAGAGAACTGGCTGGGTCCAGGAGCTGGTAACAGAGTTGTCTCACTGATTCCAATCCAGGCCCTGGCCAACAGGGACTCATGATGGCTGCTCCCCACGTAGGCCCAGTGCCACACTTCGCGTCTTTCTGGTTGTGATGCAGGTAACACCTGGCTCTGAGGAACTCTGGGCTTAAACCAGCAGTTCCTTTTGTCTTGGCCAGCACTGGCTTTTAGTCCCTGCCTGCCGGGGGGAGTGCAAGCCAGCGCCTTGAGGCAAAGGCTCCACGTCTTCCTCCAGGCGTCCGGAGTAATGATTCCTGTCAGGCTCCATACCTGGCTGACTTGGAGGCACAGTGGGGCAGGGCGGTGCAATGTCCCACTGTCAAGCACTTGTGCATGCAAAGCCCAGATCAGAACAGACTTGGTGGCCCATTGTGGCTGTTGTGGTGACACACTGAGACCAGGGACTGGGGTACTCAGTCTCTCTCCTGGCCCCCAGCACTGCAGTGTCTGAGCATTTGGAGGCCTGCTGCTCCCCCGTTCCAGCTGCACTTGGGGGCTGTGCTCAGTGGATCCCTGCAGTTTCCAGACCGTGCTGTCCACGTTCCCAGGTGAGGAAGAGTAAGCGGCTGTGGAGCGGGTTCTGTGGTGTGTGGGGGTGAGGAGCGCCCATGCATAGCCACTCTGTTTTATGCCCTGCTTTGCCTAGCCATGGGCAGGAAATCTGGACTCTGCTCCAACAAGTTCCGCCGGTGCCCTCTGAAAGCAGCGGGGGTGTTAGACAGCACCAGGAGCCGCATCTCCACAGTGCATTAGCTGGGTCTCACCGGGCTGTGCAAATGTTACCTGGGATCTAGCACATGGTGCAGACACTGTGATCTCCTGGGGAAATGTTCTCACCCCAGGGGCATTTTTATCTAAATTGAGCTTGCTTGTTAGGTCTTCGTCTGCTGCCCCTGAGCCACGGTGTGGGGATCTGACCCAGACACAAAGCTGTTCCAGGCTACCCCGGAGTATTCCAGTCCCTGGGTGGGTTCAGAGGCCACAGAGCAGTCTATGGGGAGAGAGCCCTGAAATCAAAGCGACAGGGCCACTTTACTATGCTGCATGGCAAGAGGGGCTGGAAGGTGGCACGGATGCTCCATGATATTGACAAACCCTGCAGGCATCTTTCTCGGGCACTGTAAGAAGCTGTGGCCAGCTAGGATGTCACAGCGTCACCGTGTGGTACATTGTGCCTGATTATAACGTCACGGGGCAGAACTCAGCTCCTCCTGCTCTGAAAGCATAGGCCCCTAGGAGAATCTCCCTTAGCTGTCAGCTGCATTGGGGTCTATGACACACCATAGAACAGTTCTTATTCCTGCCATTAGCACACCAGCCAATGCATTACTGTACTTTTCACTGACCAGACAGTGGGAAATTCTTGACTAGAGATTTGTGCTTGCCCAAACTGGCTAGTTGGGGTGTGTGACTGAGTGACAGCATCGCTGACCCCAGCCTGATCTTGAGATGGGTTGCAAATTCATAGGATTTATATAATAAAATGCATCATATAGTGAAATCATTAATAGTTACGCCAATGTCATATACAATTATATACAGCAGTTATATACAGCTATACAATATAAGGATACATAAGAAATGGAACAATAAATAATAATTTGGGTTTTGTTTTCTTGGCCTTCTGGTTTCTGAGCCTTTAGGGGTCATGTCTCCAAGCTCTGCTCTGAAAACACAAGGGTTAGAAACTTGCTTTTTAAAAACAGGAGGTAGGAAAGTCTCCCATCATCACATGACTCCAGCAGCTGGGGTTTACGAAAAACACCCTACACCACTGGCTTTCAGCCTGTGGTCTGCGGATCCCTGGGGGACCGCAGACTGTCCAAGATTTCCAAAGGGGTCTGCACCTCCCCTCAGAATTTTTAGGGGTCTGCAAATGAAAAAAGTTTGAAAACCACTGGCCTACAGAGCAAAAGTTGGCAGTGCTGGAGTTGCAGAAAACTGCATGGTGCTGGCAATGGCTGTGTCTAACCACGCTTGTTGCTGGCAGGCTTCCTATTCCATTTCTTGACCAGTACAGTCAGGGATTTTCTGTCTGAGAGCTGTGCTAAGCAAACCGTGCACCAGTGCTGATCCACAGCATGGATGTGACTGTTTTGGAGGACTCTCTTATACCATAGTCATCCTCCACATTTGCAGTTCATCTATTTATAGGAGCTTCGTGGCACTCCTGGTTTGATCGTGCTTTGCATATGGGCCCAAACCTCGTTAGAGCTGTGTTCCAGTCTCTGTATCAAGGGTTAATGGCTTCAGTGCCGTGTCTGTGGGAAAGCCATTGCAGGGGTGTGGCTGAACTGGGTGCTAACTGGGCAGCGGGTGGCGACTGCAGGGCTGAGGCTGGCATGGCAGGCACAGAGGAGGTGCTGAGTTCCCTGAGCCCAGCTGAAGTGGGAGGCAGAGCTTGGTGTCTGAACACTGGCACCAGCTGTGTTAGCTCCGAGGAGACGGCTGGTACAGAGACCGGTGTAGCTGTATAGACCTCACGCGTCAGTGAAGCGAGAAGAAGCCTGTAGTAGATGAGGCTCAGCGGTATGCAGCACAGCGCCTGGGTTTTGTTGGGCTGATAGCACTTGTTGTTCTCTGCAAACTGCTGCCCCTGGGCAGCTCTTTATGGAGTTTTGACTGTGGCAGGGCAGAGGCAGTCACCTGTGAGCAGCGTCCCCGTCCCTGCTGTGATGCGAATGCACGGGGGCCTTTCTCTCTCATGCAGCCCCTGCACCTCCACCAGCAGTGGCCCTGTGTCGAGCCGCCCGGTGCCCTGTTGCTGGTCGCTCTCTGTGCTGGGGGGCTGCCTGCCTGAGGGATGAGTGCCTCTGGCAGCTAGGGGGTTACCACTCTCCCGAGCAGGGGCCTGGCACAGTTGAGGGAATGACTCAAGCTGGGGGCTGAGATCGCCGAGCCCGCGGGCGTCTCCCTCGCGCTGGGTGTGTGGCCCAGCTGCCCAGGCTGCGGGTAACAGCTGGCTCGGGGAAGCCCCCCGCAGTCCCAGGCTCAGGCTGTGGGCAGTGCTTTGGCACCTGCGGCCATCAGCGGGTCCCCTTTGCCTGCCCTGAGCTCACCGGACCCATCAGTGTCACACGGCCCAGGAAAACAGCTAAAGTGACGCAAAGAGCTGGGGGGTGCTGCTCGGCTTTGCCCACAGAGAGCCCCCCAGAGCCTGTGGCTGGCCCAGCACTCACTGGGGTGCCTGGCTAGCAGGGAGAGGGGGCTAGGAAGCTGCTCTTCGGCAGGGGATGGAGCCCATGATTGGGGAGACCCTGGGATACACACTGATTGTATGGATAGCTCGGCCCCAGGGTCCCTGGAAATGGGGTGCCCGCTGCAAGGATGGGGGCTGTGGCACTTTAGCGCTAGACAGGTGGGGCCATCGGTTCCTTCCAGAGGCAAAGCTTTATGCTGCTGAAGTATCTGCCCCAGCCCTGGGATGAATCGTCGCCACTGGGTTACCAGAAAGGGGTGACTCCCCTCTGAGGCAGAGGTCAGACCGCTCCCCCTTCTGCTTGCAGGGGCGTTTTTTATCAAAGGGCTGCTGCAGGGGCCCCAGTGCCCTGCCCGTGTCCCCCCACTCCATGTCTGTGCCCCCAGCCCCGCAGCAGGATGGTGCCCTCAGAGTCGGGGGCGAGAGGGACATTAGAGCAGTGGGGATGGGACGGGACAGCATCGAGGTGGGGCGTGGCTGGCCTGGGGCTCCTTCGATTCTCAGGGTGGGTAAAACTTCCACTGGCACAGCAGGACATGGCCGCTAGAGGGTGCCGGCTGCTCAGGAATTGCCCTGCCCAAGGAGACACGCTGCTGTTCGCTGCACTAAGGGGACTGATGCATCACGGAGCTGCCCTACATATGCCCTAACGCATTGGGTCTGGCTTCCTATGCCAGGAACCGAGCCGTGGGGGGAGTTAGGCCCTGCTGAAGCTGAGAGTGGCAGTGAAAGGTAGTCCAGGGGGGCCCTCAGCCAGGCCCAGACTTCAGCCGCTGACGCTTGCAGGGCCCCAGTTGGCTCCTGGGGGCGGTGCGGTGAAGCTGAGCAAAGGGGCTGAATCCCAGGTGGACCCAGGAGCCTCCCCAGAGCGCAGGGGGCCCAGTGCCCGAAACACTGGGCAGCTCTGCCCCACACATCTGAGTGTGTCCAGGGCTGGCTCAGAGGCTGCTGCAGCAGCCTGGAGTTTTGTCTCTAGCCCCTGTCGCCCCCCATGATGATTGTGCTTTCACAACTCTCGCCTCACCTTCCCGCTTCTCGTAAACCTGCCGGAGACTGAGCAGCCTTGGCCACGGGGGCTGCTGGGGAGCAGAGGAGAGCAGGCAACCACTGGCTGCTTCCCCTGTGCTGCGGACCTGTGACTGCCCTGTCCGGGGCGAGGGAGGGAGCAGGTACCGCTCCTGCCCTGGGCTATGGGCATGCAGGCAGGATTGGAGCTGACTTGTTTGGGCCGAAACGTGCAGACTCAGGCTGACAGACAAATTGTGCTAACTTGTGTTGATTGAAATGCAAATTAAACGTGCTCCCGGCCCTTCTCCCATGGCCGGACCATGGGCGTGGCAAGGGGCCTGTCCCAGGAAGGGCAGGCTCACCCCTCTGAATGAGCGCCCATGAGGACAGAGGGGCCAGGGGAATCCATGGACCCCACAAGGCTGCATGCTGTACTGTGCGGGGCAAGGAGGCTCTGCCCCCTGATATGGGGGCCCCACAATCCTTGCCCTCCCTGCTGCTCCCCCATCCAGCCAGGACATCCCTTATCTGGGCTCAGCACCAGGCCCTTCCCCATGGCCGTGTCCCAGTCTCAGCCAGGTGCAGCAGGGCCTGGCCATGCCGGGAAGGAGTTGCAGAGATGTGAGTGAGCAGCCTGAGCCCAGGGGATCCTCGGGCCGCCCAGAGCCGAGGTCAAACCCGGTCACCTCCTGGCGGTAAATGTAGGCCGGGAATAGCCAGGAATTGGCAGCTCCTGGGTCCTGCTCCTGCGGAATGAGGAATCCTGTTTATGGCCAGTGCAGCTTCCTGTTTAGACTGAAGGCAGAGAGTCTCCTACGCTGCCCAGACTCACTGTGGAGACGTCACACTCCCTTCCCGGGCCAATTTTCCAGCACGGGGGTTGTTACACCTGCAAATATCCCCATCCCACTCCTGCCTTTGGGGTGAACGTGGGGGAGCTGCAAGCAAACATGGCGCCTTGCACTTGCCAGTGCTGGGCTCCCGTCTCCCAAAGCTCCCGTCCCTCCTTAGCAGCACGGTGCGTATGACGGGCGTGCTGAGAGGCCGTGGTTGAGCCAGGGCTCCATGGTGCCAGGTGCTGTGAGAGACCGTCCCTGCCCCAATGAGCTCACAGTTTAACTAGACAAGATAAAGGAGGGGTGGGGAGGCCCAGCATGGAGAGGAGACTCTTGCTTCTCCATGGGAGTCATAGGGAACAAGCAGGGAGCCAAGGGTATTCCTACCAGATACCCTGTGTCACTGCTGCAGATACTAAACTGGGAGGAGAGGTGGATACGCTGGAGGGCAGGGATAGGATACAGAGGGACCTAGACAAATTGGAGGATTGGGCCAAAAGAAACCTGATGCGGTTCAATAAGGATAAGTGCAGGGTCCTGCACTTAGGACGGAAGAACCCAATGCACCGCTACAGACTAGGGACCGAATGGCTCAGCAGCAGTTCTGCGGAAAAGGACCTAGGGGTTACAGTGGACGAGAAGCTGGATATGAGTCAGCAGTGTGCCCTTGTTGCCAAGAAGGCCAATGGCATTTTGGGATGTATAAGTAGGGGCATAGCCAGCAGATCAAGGGACGTGATCGTTCCCCTCTATTCGACATTGGTGAGGCCTCATCTGGAGTCCTATGTCCAGTTTTGGGCCCCACACTACAAGAAGGACGTGGATAAATTGGAGAGAGTCCAGCGAAGGGCAACAAAAGTGATTAGGGGTCTGGAACACATGACTTATGAGGAGAGGCTGAGGGAACTGGGATTGTTTAGTCTGCGGAAGAGAAGAATGAGGGGGGATTTGATAGCTGCTTTCAACTACCTGAAAGGGGGTTCCAGAGAGGATGGATCTAGACTGTTCTCAGTGGTAGAAGAGGACAGGACAAGGAGTAATGGTCTCAAGTTGCAGTGGGGGAGGTTTAGGTTGGATATTAGGAAAAACTTTTTCACTAAGAGGGTGGTGAAACACTGGAATGCGTTACCTAGGGAGGTGGTGGAATCTCCTTCCTTGGAAGTTTTTAAGGTCAGGCTTGACAAAGCCCTGGCTGGGATGATTTGATTGGGGATTGATCCTGCTTTGAGCAGGGGGTTGGACTAGATGACCTCCTGAGGTCCCTTCCAACCCTGATATTCTATGATTCTATGATATTCAAGGATCATTGTCCTGGACCCACTGAGCCAGTGGGGGTGTGGGTGTGGGGGGTGGTCAGACAGGAGAGGACTTAGTTTCTTTAAAAATGAAAGCTGGGATTCTCCCACAATCCTGTGACTCCAAGAGCTGGGGCTTTAAGAACAACCCTGGATCCCTGAGACTCAAGAAGCCCCAGAGGGTTGGCTCCACTGTGCCATGTTAAGTATTGTCTACATAGCAGTAGTGCCGTGCACAATCTCACCATGCCTTAAGAAGAACAGCGCAGCCGGTGACCTGGCAGGGAAGGGCTCTGTAGCCCACCCCAGTCTCCGGGACCCATCTCCTTGCAGCACTGAGCACCAGAGCTCCAGGTCACCTCCCAGCACCTTGGGAATGTTCCTTGGCAGAGCATGTCCTGTTTCTGACTTGCAGGAATCGAGCCCATCAGCATCCTCGGGCTTATCCTGGGCATCAGCCTGGCCTTGCTGCTCCTGGGCATCTTTGGCTACACCGTTCTCAAGTGGTACCTGAGAGGACCAGGCTGTCGTCGTAAGTATGGGCCAGTGGAGAAGGCCTTAGGCAGAGGCAGATACTGAGCCTTTAGCAGAGGTCACAGCTACCACAGTCCCCTCTGAACATCTCCATGTACGGTCCCATGTCTGACTCTGAGCCAGGGCTGCCCCCGAGACAATGGGAGCTGCTGATGGGACAGTGCCCTGGTCAGAGAAGGGGCTCCCGCGGGACCCCGCACAAGGATTTTACATTTGTGTCTCCAGTGCCAGACCCAAGCCAGCTGTGTGGCACAGCTGGTGAGTCCCTGTGCTGCCGGGCATTGCTGAGTGAGACAGGGAGCGTTTGTCCCACCGAGACTAGGGCCAGGAGCGCAGCATCCGGCGTCTGTCCCCTGCTGCATGATGCTCTCGGACTCAGAATGGTGGACAGCACCTGCCATTTCCCGTGTGCACAACAAGCTACCTGTGGGCAGGAATTGCTCCAGTCTTGGGAGGAGGCAGCAGACAAGCAGCACCCAGCATCAGCCAGGATGTTATGGAGGTGGGAGGTTTTGGACAGACCCCAGGGCACCCAGCTCTGTCTTGCAAAGCTGGATCTTTAGTGCCCATGCAGAGCAGACGGGAGCTTGGCTTTTCAGATCTTGAATCCCAAAGACTCCCTGAGTGGAACCCTAGCTCTCGAAGGGCTGCCTCTCTGTGTGATCCCAGGGTGCGGCCTCCAAAGTGCGTCAGGAGAGGCCAGTGCAGCTGTTCCAAGAGGAGCGCTGGGTGCATTCGGCTTTGGGAAGCTCTGTGGCTGTTCCCGGTGACTCAGACCAGCACACAAAGGGAGGAGCTGAACTCCTATAGTCCGCTAGCTCCCCACTCATGCAGCGCGCATGAGCCCCAGCCAGGGCCCTGGGCACCCTACCAGCCTGCCTTGAAAGCAGCTGAGCTCCCGGAGCCGGAGCCCATTTTCAGTCTGTTCGAGAATGTCCCAGTGCTGCATGCTGGAGCAATGCCTGTCAATAGCACACCTGCCTGGCCTGGACCAGAGAAAAGGGGCAGGGTTAAATGAACCTGAAAGGTTTCAGAGCAGAGAAACTCCTGGACTTTATCTATCCCCACAGAGAGCCTCCACGCGCAATTTCACCAACTAGCAAGGATCCAGGACAACAGCATGGCTTGTTTTCAGACAAAGGCAAACCAGGCTGGTGCTGCGGATAGCCAGAGGGGCTGAACGTGGTGAATCAGCACAGCCTCCACTTCATGCCAGTCAGCTGCCCTGGTTGGCATGAGCTCCTGGCCCCGCCTGGCAGGACAGCTGGCAGTTAGAGGCTGGGACCATCCTAGAGCAAGCTGGCGGGAGCAAGGGACCCCCTGGGTCAGTGTCTGCGAGCTAGAGACCAAAGGCCTTGAGTCATCGGGCTCCTTAGGAGGGGTGCTGAACTGCATGTTTGGGGCACTGTCCGGCCCAGCCAGAATGCAGGGCCAGATCCTCAACTGGTGTAAATCAGCACTGACATTTGCACCAATGGCACGTTTACCCATTCCATTATCCAGAGAGGCCTTTTGCAGGTAAATGGGGAGCTAAAGGTTCCTGCCCTCTGTACTAATTTACACCCCGCGCTGAGAGCAGCAGTTGCTCTGTTAACTCGTGCTTTGCTCAGAGTGTGCGATGGCACACACGGCTGTGGGGCTGACCCGTTGTGTCCACAAATACACGGACTGTGCTACCCTTATTGTCCCTTTAGCCACACCGAGGGAGAGAGTGAGGGAAAGCGAGGAACAAATGGCCTCTGGTCTGAGTTAGCAGCCTCGTGGCCACAGCCTCAGTTGGGTAGATCATCCCCAGGGAGCTGCTGTGTGTGATGCCAGACACCCAGAGGTCAAGCCAGAGCTCCCATAGCTCAGCTTGTCCAGGAGCATGGACCGCCCTGGGTTAACGGGCAATGGGGTCTGCAGGGTGGTTAGAATGGGGCTTGAGGCAGGCAGGGTTCTGGAGTGGAGGGGTCACTGTCTGTCTGTGCCTAGGGAGCTCCCCTCCACACATCGCCACGCCCCTTGTCCGGGTCTGTGGACACCGTTCGCTCTCGCTATCTGATATGCAGCGAGACGCACAAAGCAGGCAAGTCAGGACAGTGCAGGCCAGGAACGGGCAATTCTCACCTACTGCTTCCTAGTGCCCTGTAGCTACTCCATGCCGTGGATAGGGGTGCATTGTGTAGTCTGCAGGCTGCAGCCCTTCTCCATCCCCCTAACGGTCTCCTCTCCTCTCTCCCTTTTTTCCTGCCCAGGCCCTAATTTTGTTTTCAACCTGTATCACATCCGGTGAGTATATTTAATGCCCGCTGGCAGGCGTGTGTGGTGAATTGCCTCAGGTCTCTCCTCGGGGCAGGAGTGGGGTAGTTCGGCAGTTTTCCCCAGTGTTATCTGCTAAGCCAGCCAGAGGAGGACAGCTCCCCATCATCGCTCTCACTAGGCAGAGTCAGAGAGCCTGGTTATGCTCTGGGGGGAGGAGTGGCCAGTGCATCTGTGTGTCTCTGCCCGGTGCTCGGTGGAAGAGTTAGGCTTGGAGGAGGTGCTGGGCTCTTCCTGCTCTTGCCTTTTCTGTGAGTGTCCCAGGAGCGGGGCGGGAACAGAAGTGCAGGGTCCATTACTCTGCTAAACACGCCTCGTGCCTGCCTGTGTCAGGCAGCAGCCCAGACGCAGTGCCGTTCGCTGACTGGTGGGAGCTGCATTTGGGGCTGCAGCCCCATGCCAACAGCTTCCAGATTTCAGCTTCCAGAGCCAAGCCCAGTGCTGACTCAGCTTCAGACCCAAACCCTAGGTGGGGTCGGGTCTCTGCCTCTGGACTAGCACATCTGTAGCATCTGGGTGACATGGGGCCCCTCAGCCTGAGATGGAGATTCCAGGGATGGGATGCTGGGGCCTGTCGGGGCACTTCTGCTTGTAACACAGGTGGCTCGAGTCTGCTCCATCCAGGATAACTATCTGCAGCACTTGGGCTTCTGAGGACTTGTCAACGCAGCCCCTGGTACAGACAGATCGTGTGTGTGTATTAAGGTCCTGGAGCGGCTTCATCAGGCATCTGCCTCTCTCTGGCTCCCTTTAGCAGCCTGAAGCCTGTGGAAGTGGAGCTGGCCCCGCCGTTCACAGTCAGCGGCTCCATGAGCGACATGGGAAGCGGCTACATGCGGTTCCATGACAGGAACATGTGACGCTGCAAAGCCAGAGGTACTGACGCTGCAAGGTGAGGCTGCAGCGGTTCGTTCCCTCCAGGGCAGGGAGCAGGGGCGGCTGATCATTAGCCGTGGGCGTCTTTATCTCAGACCTTCCGAAGAATCTCAGTCTGATTCAGTTGCGACATAAAAAAGTCTCTTTGAAACTGGGGAGGCGTGTGCCACTCATAAACCTTGGGTGGGGCAGTCCCCTTTCCCCTGCAGCTCTTTTCTCTGCAGTCTGCTTTCCTCTCCTGCCTTCCCCTCTGATCATAGGCATGGGCTTTGGGGAGGGGCCGTGCTCCCTGGCCCAGGCCAGGTGAGTCAGGGTGGGAGAGGGCAGCTCTGTACCTGGCTCTTGCTTTTTCATGAAATATTACAGCCCACCCTCAACTCACTGTCCCCTTAAATGGCTGCACAGGACAGGCCTTGCGATCTGTGGGCCCTCAGCCACTGGGCCAGAAGAGCAAGCAGCTGGAGCTCCCTCTTTCATCAGCCCCACTGCTGCTGAAAACACCCAGTGAATACACATGAGAACAGGTGTCAGGTACACAGCTGGGAAATGGGCTTGTCCTCTGTGACTGGACACACCTGCCTCTCTGTACCCAGACAGCCTGTCCATTTCACCCCAATTCAGCATTCTCAAGGAGAGCCCTTTCCCACCAGCACCCCAAGGCATTGCTGCCTGCCAGAAATACATGTGTATTGGGAACCTAACCTTTCCCCTCTTTCATGACAGGTCATTGGCTCTGCAGAGGTGGTTGTGTGAGCAATATCCGTTTCCCTGTGTCTTTGCTCAGGATACTGCTATCCACTACATGCACTGTCTCTCTGTCCATCCTCACTGGGCTGGGACGTGGCCGCCTTAGCTTGTGTGTGCGGCTAAGAAGGAATCAGAGCAGCAATGCGGTGCAAGTAACAGGCTGGACTTCAGCTTCTCACCAGGCTCTGGTTCCATCCCTGGCACTGGTGCTCAGACAGCAGCCTGGTTTGGGTCACTAGGGCTGATAAGAGAAAGCATCCCTGTCCTCCCTGTGCTAGGCCCACGCTCTTCAGTGGCTGATAGTCATTACAACCTGGTGGGTGGGTGGCTTTTGGGAAGCTCCCTACATTCCCCAGTGGAAAAATCTCCTTGTCCCACTTCTCACTGCTGATGATTGGTATCCTGGTAGCACGCAGGGCCCCATGCTGTGGATCAGGGCTCTGCTAGGTGCTGTAGACGCAGGACAGAGACGGTCCCTGCCCTGAGGAGCCTGCTGTCTTAGGATCACGTGAGAAATGAGGTGGGCCCAACAGACGGACTGGGAGAGCCCCAGGTAACAGCACAGTGATGGCTGGCACTAAATGGCCCCTCGCCAACTCCTCCGGGTGACACCCAGCTCAGAGGTGCACAGCTGATCATCCCAGAAAAAAGCCTCCAGAGTGGATGAAAAGCAGATGGGTTTGTCCACATTGAGCCCAGCTGACCATGCTGCCCTGGCGTGTCGCAGTCCCTGGGTGGGAGAGGGCACGAGGATAGGCAGCTATTGGCTGGTCTGCAGCCCCACTGGCCTTGGTGCCTCGTGCTTGCAGAATGTGGGGCTGCTCCCTGGGAGCCAGGCAGCCACTGGTCTATCTAGTGCCATCTCTTGTCCTGCTGTTGGCCAGCTTTCCCAGGCCTGTCCAGGGGATTGAGATTTCCCCTCAGAAAAACCCTTGCCATGACTGAGGCCTGTTGGGTGGTGGGAAATCCTGGGTTTTCCCCGGCTCCTGTTTCAATTCCCCCATTCACAGGCCTGCTCATGGCCTCAGTCTGGCATGGTGTCTGAGGGAAGTGACTTCCTCTCCAGCACCAAGTTGCTGCCCACAAAGTAACAGCTGAGCACTTCCCCCTCCTGCTCCGGAGCAGAGATGTGGGAGCGGCGCCTCCCCTGGCCCCAGGAGCAGGGGCTTGTCCACATCCACAGAGAAGTAATGCACTGGAAACTGGCTGGAAAACTGTTCCCAGAGAGTCACAGTCAAGCTAGAAGGGCATAATGAGTGGGGTCCCTCAGGGATCAGTTCTGGGTCCGGTTCTGTTCAATATCTTCATAAGTGATTTAGGTAATGGCATAGAGAGTACACTGATAAAGTTTGCAGATGATACTAACCTGGGAGGGGTTGCAAGTACTTTGGAGGATAGGATTAAAATTCAAAATGATCTGGACAAACTGGAGAAATGGTCTGAAGTAAATAGGATGAAATTCAATAAGGACAAATGCAAAGTACTCCATTTAGGATGGAACAATCAGTTGCACACATACAAAATGGGAAATGACTGCCTAGGAAGGAGTATGGCGGAAAGGGATCTGGGGGTCATAGTGGACCACAAGCTAGATATGAGTCAACAGTGTAACCCTGTTGCAAAAAAAGCAAACATCATTCTAGGATGTGTTAGCAGGAACGTTGTAAGCAAGACACAAAAAGTAATTCTTGCGGTCTACTCCATGCTGATTGGGCCTCAGCTGGAGTATTGTGTCCAGTTCTGGATGCCACATTTCACGCAAGATGTGGACAAATTGGAGAAAGTCCAGCAAAGAGCAACAAAAATGATTAAAGGTTTAGAAAACATGACCTATGAGGGAAGTTTGAAAAAAATTGGGTTTGTTTAGTCTAAAGAGAAGAGAAGACTGAGAGGGGACATGGTAACAGTTTTCAAGTACATAAAAGGTTGTTACAAGGAAGAGGGAGAAAAATTGTTCTTGTTAACCTCTGAGGATAGGACAAGAAGCAATGGGCTTAAATTGCAGCCAGGGATGTTTAGGTTGGACATTAGGAAAAGCTTCCTAACTGTCAGAGTGGTTAAGCACTGGAATAAATTGCCTAGGGAGGTTGTGGAATCTCCATCATTGGGGATTTTTAAGAGCAGGTTAGACAAACACCTGTCAGGGATGGTCTAGATAATACTTAGTCCTGCCATGAGTGGAGGGGACTGGACTAGACCTCTCGAGTTCCCTTCCAGTTCTGATTCTATGATTGGCTCCATGCTGTGCTATCCCTTCTCCATGGCCAGGTCCAGATACAACTGCTCTGTGCCCAAAGTAGCTTGCTCTTAATGAGCGTGCTGGGCAAGTACATGCAGCCAATGTGCTGGCTGCAGGCAGGGCTGCCCCATACAGAGGTGCCGGTGGCAGGGTGTTCTCTGGGTGTGAAATCAAACATGCCCCTGAGCAATTTTGTTCCCAGACCCTTTATTTTCAGGATTATTGCTGTGCCATTTGCCCATTGACAGGGATCCTACCCTGCTCTGTTCAGCCCCCGGAATCCATTTCCCAAGCACCCAAATGTCAGGCCAGGAGGACTAGACTGGAGTCTTGTGGACCTGCTCCCAGGGGGACAGTCCTGGTGACTCCAGCGGCATGGGATTGGCTAAGCAAGTCTCATTCCCTCCTTCCAAGGGATGCAGCTTTCTCCACTTCTCCTGGCCCAGGGAGCAAGGCACTAGGACCACGGGTCAAATCTGGTCTGCCCCAGGCCCAAAATAAGATGGCCAATTTCTTTGTGTAAACGGGAACCATCATAGTCTCTGATTCCGGTCTGACTCCCCCACATTTTCAACAGAGCTCAGCTTTGGTGTGGGGTTCTTCCTAGTTTCGAGTGGTCACCAAAGCTGGGGGAATTCCTGGGCTCTCGGTTTCTTTGAAAAGGAGCCCAAAAAGCAGATGCTCCATTTCCACTGAAATGAAAGTGTTGCAATTTTTGTTTCTCAAATAACTTCTCCATCCACTATATCATCCTCAATTTCTTCTGCTGTGCCCCACTTCCTGGGGTGGGGAGGGAAACACTGGCCATGTCTGTATTGGGAGCGAGCCCTGATGCAGCTGCACCCAGTGCAAGCTACAAGTGTAGACTAGCAGAGCTGCATGTGCACCGGCCCAATTACCTCCTGCTTGAAACGGGGATAAGAGACACCAGTGCACACCTCAGCTTCCCTTGTCTGCACCAGGGCTGGAGTCTGGGGAGATTCCTCAGTGCTGAACCCCACACTGCACTTCCACCCGTGCAGCTTGGGAGCTGCTGGAAGGAAAGCGATTCTGTTCCCACCGTTCTCTGCTGTGGAATTGTTTCCTGCAGGGACGCAATGCAGCCTAGTGCAGGGGGCTGGGCGTCAGGACTCCTGCTGTGGAATCTTCATGAGATGGCGATGATAACCCCAGCAGTATGGCCAGGCTTAGCTCACTGCTGTCCGTAGAGCGCTTTGAGATCCTCTCTGGAGCAGTGCTAGAGAAGGGCACATGCTGTTATTTTATGTGGAACTGGGACCTGTATTTTCACACTTTAGAGCTGGAGTTGGGAGCTTTCCACCACTAATCACTCATGCAAAATACACTGGGGCAAAGGCAATTAACTCCTTGCGTGCCAGGATCTAGTGCCTGGCAAGACCCACTCATCGTTAGCACGTGCATGTGAAAGAAGGGCGGCAGGGCCCTCTGCTGAACTCTTTGCATGGTACAAAATAAACAGGGAACACAGAAAACTCACAAGCAGAAGGTTACAGAATGTGTTGATGGGCCACAGAAATTGATAGTTATTTTTGTACAGGTGGGGAAAATGCCTTGTACAAAATGAGACTGTAACAAACTTCCCTCTTTAGTGAAGTAAATTAACAAACATGGAAATTTGGCCGTACAACATGAATAACGAAAGCAAATACTTCACAAAAGCCCCAAATGCTTGTTCGTGGTTTTCTGGTTGCCCTCTTCAGGACATGAATGTCCCCTAATGCCCCACGTGTGAGCAGCAGTGTGATAGGGTGTGCGTGTCTGAGCAACAAAATCTGCTGGCAAAATAGGAAATCACCAGAACAGCATTGAAATAAGAGGGGTGGGAAAGCGAGCGTCCTGGCTAAACTCCAGCCTCGGCAGGAGAAGCATGGTCGAAACACTGGAGCAAAGGATGAGGAGGCAGGAACTCCCAAATTACCCCTGCACTGTCATGGCTGTGGGTTTGGCATGCTTCACCCCACTGTGGGCAGTGCAGTGCAGTGACTGCTAGGGAAACGTATGGGCATTAGGATATGTTATCTGTGATTGTCAGCTACGTTGCCAGAAGCAGTGTCAAATTGTGGGTTGCGCCCTTGTGTCCCCAGCTGCAGAGCGTTTGTGCTTTCTCGCAGAGGCGTTCAGCTCGCTACAGACTGCAGGGAGGAGGCTCAGGGACTAGAGTTGGAGACAATCTGCAAGCAATGACATTGTCTCCAGCACTGAGGGAGGGAGCAGCAGAACCAGCTTTCATTGCTCTGTGCACTTGTGTATTCTCTGCAACCTTTGGGCTGCAGGGTGTTCGTACAGACACATGCCATAAGCAGAGTTTTTGTAACAGTGCCTCTTGTGCCGTGCAATGCAAACCTGCCAATAAATGTCATCATCATCAGCAAGAGTGACCACCATTAACTTACTACAAATGAACTGTCCCACGAACACAGAACTAACCCCCCAGGAAAGTGCCCTGTGGCAGTTTGGTTTTGATAGGCAGGTAGGTGCCCTAGGCGGATTGCATGCAGGTTAGGCAGGGCATAAGGGAAGGGATTTTTGAACAATGTATGGGAAAATGTTCTCTCAGAAGGAAAAACACAAAGAAAAAGCAAAGGTCTAGTTCAGCAGAAGGCATGAGAACAGAATCAAAGCAGACTAGCTCCATGGCAGGGTTTGCAGGGGAGCAGAGCTACAACCACAAGAGAAGGCCTGCGAGGAGGGTGCTAAGTTTGAGAGTGCTGGAGACCTGCCGCTTTGCTGAGCTGGGACATCAACAGGAAACAGAACAGGTAAAAGTCACGGCAGGGGGAAGAAGCTGTCCTCTCTCATGGCCCCTTCCTGCGGGTGGGGCGGGGGCGCTGTGTAAATACTCCTGAGCACAGTAGGACTAGAGAAGTGAAGGAGAGGTGACTGGAGAGCTACAGACTGGCTGCGGCAACTGGGGGCTGGACTCCTTGTGGCTTTTTTGCTCACTTCCTGCACATGAGAAACTGGTAGCAGCCTGGGCCTGGAGCCAGCCAGAGGGAGTGTGTTCAGCCCTTTAGACCAGATTAGTGAGGCCAGATGAAATTCTCCTCCTTCCTGCCTCCCCCACAACTCCTCGGGGTATTGGCTTGGAAAAAGTGTTCCTTAAAATTGGTATTTTTATTATTTGTATCATTGTAGCATCTAGGACCCCCAGTCATAGACCAAGACCCCACTGCGCTTGGCACTATACAAACACAAAACCAAAAGTCGGTCCCTGCCCTAAGGAGCTGACAATCCAAGTATGAAACCAGAGACAACAGATGGATACTGAAAGCCTGATGGTGAAGTACGAGGACCCAGAGAGACAGGGTTATTCTCTACAAGGCTGGAATAAGCCTGGTTCTAATATCCGCCTTTGCCTCTGGGGGTGGGAGGTTCCTAAATGATAAAGGGCTCCCACAGGTTTCTCAGCTGGATTCCAGCTGTGCGTAGAGCTGCGCCCCTGTGTTTGTATGCGCACGTCTGTCTGCCTAATTTGTCCATCTATCCTAGCGCGATGACTGATGGACCAATGGCTTTGTAATGGCAGAGGCCACTCCCTTTCCTGTCTTCTCTTCCCTGTCCCCTTGTCCCACTTCTCTTACCATCACCCTTCTCTCTGCTCTGGTGGCTACCCTACACACAGCTCATTGCTGAATGGTGGGCCTGGGACATTGGACAGTGGACACAAGTTATCCAGAGCCACAGATTCTCCTTGTACTTCTAGGTCCCCTTAAATATGTACATACTTTAATCTTATTGGTTGGAAGGCGTCCACATTTAGTTACATACTGTAAGCCTGTTGGTTGAAAGGAATTTGCACATGTGCAATCTTGTTGGTTGGGAAGAGTAAGCATAATCATTTACATAGTGCAACCTGATGGCTGAAAAGAAAGGAGGCCTCAAATGAGAGCACTTGAGGGGCAGGCACAGATAGACATATCAGAGATGTGTGTGTGTGTGTGTATATATGGTTATGTCGTTATTCCATTAGGGGAGGGTCTTTTCCATATGCGGAAACCTGCCATAAAGAGACCACTCAAGGTGCTAGCAAAAATGAGCCCTAATTAGCATTTCTCTTTAGCCAGAGCTGGAATTAAATTATGAAGTAAGCCCACTGGAAGTGGCAAAAATAGGCAGAAATGCTGCTGGCATGAGCGAGTTGCACCTTCCTGCAAAAGTCAGATGTAACCACCCTTCACGTCTCTAGCTGTCTGATACCATGGAAAAATGTGCCCCACTGGTGGAATTTCCTCTGGACTTTGAGATGGGTCAGTTCCTCCTTTCATTACAGGAACTTCTGCTGTGTCACTGAAAGAAACAGTTGCATCCAGCTCTCTGCCAAATGCTGCAAATTAAACTTGAACATAACAAGGGGAAACTTCCTGATGTGCTGATAAGGACGATTTTTTTTTTTTTTTATTACTCCAAAGTCCTACTCATCAGCTGTGTTTAGCTGTGTAACCGGTTTTACTGAAAAAAACCACAGTGAAGTTTCTGTGAAGTTTGGGTGACTCTAGGAGAATTCCTGAAATGCCCTGGTAGGAGTTTAATTTAACCCACAACAAAACGCCCTTTGACCTTTTGTTGTGTTTCCATTTCTAAATGTAAGAAGAAGAGTGGAAATGGGGCAGGATGTGCCATTGCTTTGTAGCTTGTGTCATCATTTAAATCTGTGTGATGTGAAGGTAAAATTACTCCCATTCAGAGGGGAGAGGAGTTGCTGTGACCTTAAGAATCCCTCCCAGCCAGTTGTCAAAGGGTTCACTGTTGGGTAACAGCAACTCCTACCAGGCCTGACAAACGCCCTCCACCGAGCACACCTCTTTCATGGGCTGAGTCCATTGATGATGTCATGTGAGGGCACGAATAAAAATGTATGTCACACTGATGCTCATCGCGCGAGATGTGTGGAGGGATGCTATTTAAGGAGTTGTGTACAGGTGCTGAAAATACCTTTCAAAGGCTGTCACCAACCAAAGAGAATAACCAGGTTTCTTCCAGCCAGGAGGTAGGAGGTGTAGCTCTGTCGGAATGGAAATTGAGCTTTGTAATGGAAGCCCTATTTACATGGGATGTCTCCTGGCGGCTGGGCAGTCAAGAGGGAGACAAGACACTGGAGAATGAACCACAGGCAGTTGCCCTGTCTCTGAGGGAAGACAATGAACTTTGAGGAGTATAATGGGAAGGGAGAAAGACCCCTTTTGTCCGGCACCTGAGGAAGCAAATGGACAGTGCGTGTATAGTCATGAAAACAGGATCTCAGTCAGGCTTGGCTAAAACGGGGTGAGATGAATGTCCTTAGACAGAAGGTTAGCTGCGACGTTTAGTCTTTGTTTTATATGTAACCATCCCGTTTCCATCATCCTTAATCACCGGCGCGAGAGTTTTAGTCTTATGACTATAAATGGATCTGTGCTGTGGTGTTATATAGGAGCTGATCCAGAGTTGAGCTGTACAAGCTGTGTACACTGTTCCCTTGGGGACAGCAAACCTAGTATTACTGTGAGTGTTCACCAGACAAAGGTCTGGACACTACAGGGGAATGCTTCAAGGGGACTGGGTGCATATATTGTTAACTTGCAAGGCAAAGAAAGGGCTGGCATAGCCCAGAGGAGATGGTTTGGGGGCTAACAGACTGGAGTGGTCAGGGAGCTGACACCCAGTTAAGCACCAGCAAGTCTCTCTTTTGCAGGAGGAAGGGGTGTAACACAAGGTGACTCTCACTGCTGTGTGCCCTGAGAACCGTCCCAGTTGCCCAGTTTGCTCAGATGTAAACACGACAATTGGTGCATTGCCTTTTGCTCATGATTTGTCACCGAATACACCAAATTTACAGGATTCACTTGGGAAAACTGCATTCCACTGCTGCCAGCTTATGTGGACCCGCAGGAGAGAAGCTGACCATCTTGCTCCTGTTCCTTCAGTTCTGATCTAAAAATTCTCTTTCTCATGTGCATGGTAACTGCACAGTGTTGCAGTTCCCTGATCCCTGGAAGGGAAAACCCAACTGTAGCTTCAATACTCACACACAAGAAGATACACTGAAATAAATGACACCATTTGTCTTTTATATATTTAAAAATTAAATAAATAACATTTCTTTGAACAAAAGAGGCAAAACATTTCCAATAGTCAATATACAACGCTCATAAATATGTCAGGGGTCTTGCTGTTAACAGCCCTTGCGTGAGAGAGGAGAGGGAAAGGATATCTCTGGGCCCCAGGACTAATGTCCATGCAGAAATGCTGCACAATTTTAATACAGCTTACTGCCTCTATCCCTTTCTTCCTACAGACACGTTATATGTTTCCAGCAGGGAAGAGACACGTTCTCTGTACTGAATGGGGATGGGTGGGAATCTCTGTCATGGCCAACTGCCCTGTTTGGTGGAGGCTGTGTCTGTGGATGGGGGGTAGGCTGCAGCTCCCTCAGCTCTGCAGTTCTGATGTGGCTCCCATCAGCACAACTTTCATGGTGTTGGCAATAGCTTATCACAGTAGCTGCTCCCCCAGGGACACCACTACATGAGGTAGTTAAGAACAAATCATACAAAGAGAGCCTGCTATGCTCGCAGCTCCCCATGTGACGCCTCGCTCCAGTCCAGGAGCAGACTCCCCCCAGCCTGGCCTATCGGCGACTGTCCTTGCAGTCAGCCCCCAGCAGGCTCCGAGAGTCGATTTCCAGGCAGAGTCGCTCATTTGAATGTAAGCTGGAGATGAGAGGCAGGGTGCCCAGCAGGTCTGTGTTGAAGATGTCCAATGCAAAGGGCGCCTTGGGGAGCTCAGGGAGGGATTTCGAGGGCACAGAAATGCCCAGCGCCCCGTAGTTGAGCAGACTCGAGCCACTGCACTCCAGCCTGCTTGTAAAGGCCAGGAAGCCTGACTCCCCAGCGAGCACCGAGTCTGCATTGCTGCAGGCAAGCTCTGGGGCTGCCTGCTTCAAATAGCCTTTGGCTAGGGCAGGCTCAGAGCAACCCATCTCCAGCGTGACATCTGTCCCGCCAGGGCTTTGTGTGGGAAGCCGTCCCTCAGTTTTGTCCTGCTGCCTCTCTACTGTACCCTTCGGCTGCTTCAGGTACCCACGAAACTCCACAGCCTCCTGGCTGAGTCCCCTGGCCGGAGGGGAACAGTCACGCTCTCTTTCACGCTGGTCCTGCCCCTCATCCACAGATGTATAGTCCCTGCTGCTGGAGGAGTGTGTCAGGCACGGGGAACCCCTCACCAGGCTTATGCCACTATCGTCACCCCCTGGCAGCTGTCTTTTGTAGTCCTGGCTCTCTGAGCCCGAGAACTGGCTCAGGCCAGAGGAAGAGTCTTGTAGGCAAATGCCGCTGTCGGTGCTGTTGCAACTGCTGTCCCCCCCGGCTAGGCCTTCCGGCTCCAGCAGGCGCTCACAGTCATCAGGGAGGGTCAGGAACACGCAGCCCTTGTCTGGTGGCTGTTGTGTAGGGCTGGAGCTGCTGTCCGTGCTGCTGTGTTGCATGGTGTCCTTTTGGCACATGGAGAGTTGCTGGACTGACTCCTCATCCAAGCACACAACCACGTCCCTGGCCCCGAAGGGGAAGTGCTCGTGCTCTGACCCAGAGGGTTTTAGGAGAGATTTCTGGGAGGGACGGAAAGAAGCAGGAAGATGGGTTATCTTGCTTTGTTCCCCCATTCTCTACTTGTTTCTGTTTGTTGCTTGGCTCACTCCCCACATCTACGCCCACACCAGCACTCGCCGTAGGGGGCAGTGCTCTGCTGGTGGACCCACTGCAGCAGTGGATACCCCTTTTGGAGGTGCTGAGCACACCCAACTCCCATTGACGCCCTCTGGAGCCACCCATGCTCTGCATGTCTGACCATTCGGCCCAGGGGGCTGCAAAGTGGGCAGGAAAACAGAGGCCCTTTTGAAAACATGAGCAGTGTGGACTGGTGGCAAGAGCTGAAACTAGACCCGGGGGCTTTGAATTCTGGGTCAGCCCCTGCCTCCTGGAGAACGTGGCTCCCAAAGACTGGGAACCGAAAAGCTCTGTGCTCACGCAGAGCAGCGATGCTGTGTGTGGCAGGGATCGGCCTGCCCACTGCACTTAGCAACAATACGCCAGAGGGACCCTGGCACACTGGGAGTCAGAGAGATGCACATGTGGCCATTAGCATCTGGTCGGCTTACCAATATGGCTGGTGTCCTGACGGGTTGCTTTATATATGCACAGAGTAGAAGAGTGCCCAGGAGAAGAGTGGCTGAGAAAACGAGGAGGAAGATGCCAACGCTGACGGATATAATCCCCGTGCTCTCTGGAAAGGAACAGAAGACTGGAGTTAGCGCGCCCTTGTGGCACAGGCTCTTGAGTCACGCCGCCATTGTCGGTCAGGCAATAGGCAGAGATAAGGGACGTGAACCGGGCTGAGGCTCTGACAAACGAGGTGTGTCCATCTCTAGAGCCTCTGATCTCAGAAGCCCCAAGTGTGTGTGTGAGGGGGGATCTCTGGAGGGCTAGTATGTGTGTGAGGGGCAGTATCTTGGGGGGAGCTGTGTAAGTGTGACGGGAGGATCTCTGGGGGTGTATACGGCCTGGCAAGAGGATTTTGGGGCTCCCCAGTAGCTTTATTCTCCAGGGCCATATCATCACAATCTCTTCTTCCCTCCCACACACATTCCTCCAGCCCCTCCTCCCTCTCCGCCTGTCCCTGTGTGCAGTGGCTATTGCTATACGCTAGGCGCAGGCAGCAGCAGGCCCCAGAGGCTGGGCGCCCCTGATCTCGCAGGGCGTGGGAATCATCTCAGCCACAGGGCTCTGGGAACGTCGTGAGGACTTCAGAGCTGGCCACCTGGCTCTGCTGTGTCATGGAGGGGTCCCTCGAGTGGGGAGGCTGAATGCTACCTCAAGAGCATCCTTCCTGGGGGAACTCTCTGGGGCAGAGTCTCCCTTGTGCCTAAGCTCCACGTGGAGTACAGGAGGATCTGGGGAATGGAAGGCATCAGGATATGGCCACAGCTCTCTGACTCCGAGAGCTAGTCTGCACTGGACCCGACCCCAGGCGTGAGTCAGAGCAGCCCAAGAGCTGCCAAACCATACGTCAGCAGCATATGGTCCCTAAGGGTCCGCATGGCAGCTGAGGAGCAGGCAGGGAAATATCCAGCAGTGGCTCTGCCAGAGTGATGGGTGGAGCTCAGACCCAGGTAAGACCAATAGACCCAGCGTGTCCATTTACCGTCCTTCTTGGGGATCGTGACACACTTCTCCTTGGTCATGTTGGAGGCGACTGGCCTGGAGAGGACACGTGGCTCTACACGGACGCAGTACTCCTCGCCCCACAGGAGCATGGGGATGTCAAACTCTTCTCTGGTCTCCACCTGCACCTGCTGAAATAGTCACCAGAAGGACTGTCACCTTTGGCAGGCTGGGCACTAGTGACCGGCACAGAGCGGCCCAGGCTGGGGCTGCAGACCAGAACCTGGGGAGTTTCTTGGAGATTTGGAGGTGGTTCTTTCACCTGATTTGGCCCCTGTGGTTCTGGGTCTGAAGTGGGCCTGCTTTCAGGCTGGCTTGGGCATGTCTTGGGAATAGCCAGATGTTCAAGTGAGCAGCTGATCTCATGAGATTCCCACTTTTCCAACAGTGCAGGTAGCTGAGGGTGCAAGTGTGGCCTTGTGGCTGGGACCTGGGGCAGCAGCTCAGGACTCCTGGGTTCTATTGCCAGTTCTGTCACTGACCTCCTTGGTGACTTTAGGCAAGGTGCTTATCTCCCTGGGTCTCAGTGCCCCATCTGTAAAATGGGGATAACCATCTATTGAGCTTATCTGTCTCTTACTCTGGTCTGTGCAATGGGGCCTTGCTCTAGTGTGTGGCCATTAGGTGCTATGCACACACATCACAATTACTTGCACCTGATCCCTGGATTGGCTTCAGGTCTGAACACAGAACACCTTGGCCCATGTTGCTCTCTGTCTGTCCATATTAGAGCAGGTCAAACATTTAAACTCTTTCTCTTGAAAACCGTTGCTCTTTCAAAGTTGTTTTCATTTTACAGTTCATGGTCCATAAATGTTCTGGGTTTTGTGAAATTCTTTTATATTTTTAATTGAAATGCTCATTCTCATTGACTGAAAACCGACTCAGCAAAATGTCCCAGTGACGGATTTGGGATCTATTCCAGTGCCAGTGTTGGTGAAAACCTCACAACTTATTGTTTATAAAAAAATTCAATATTGTTGATTCTTTTGTAAAAAAACAAAAAATTTAGTTTAAATCATGGCAATTTTTCAACTTAAAAATGTCTTGTTCAAAGCATCTCAACCAGTCCTAAGTATGAAGGCCATCAATACTGCCCCCCAAACCCCTGGAGTCTGAATGACACAAGTGCTGGCTGTCTCACCTGGAGATTGTCTGACGCCCTCCTGACATACGTTCTGTATTGTCTACCATACTTTTGTATGTCTTTGTATGAGACCGTCTTGTTCCCCACTCTCAGGATCAGCTGCTGCACGCTCACGTGGATGGTGTTGTCTCTCACAGACAGACTCACATCTGATAGACGCAGAGTAGCTGGAAAAACATAATACAGAATCCATGAGAATTGTTTCTCTTTCGTTCCGCTAAGAGAGGTTTGTTCTAATCACAGGAGCCCAGTGTCAAACAGCTCTCGGCCCACATGCATTTCAAGTGCCACTCTTCTATTCTATTCTATCCAAGTTCTTAGCCCACCCTCACCATCCCAGCATCTCACCCCTGGCAGTAGTGCATTAAGTGCTGTGACTAACATCTGTCACATGAGGTTTGTTCAAACTAAACCAAAACAGTTTGTCAGAATGAACTCTGGCACAGTGACTCTGCCATGAACTCTCTTGAGCACCGTGGCCAGCGCACGGGCTGTGAGTGCTTTATGAATGCAGCTGTCGTTATTAGCACTTAGTGACTAGGCACCTGAGTAATCAGATACCAGGGGTCAGGAGTAAACTCCCCAGCTAAGCAGAAACAGAGCTCTGACACCAAGCACGTGAAAGATATTTGCTAGCAGCTAAATCAAGTTTACAGGATGCAGTTTTGTGGCTATGGATTTTAGGGTCCAGAAGAGAAAATGATGGAAAAACCCCAGGTACCTTCTTTTGGGGAAAAAGCGTTCGTCCTGGCCCAGAGAGAGGTGCGGTTTCCAGATACTGCCCTAACTCTTGCATAGTAGCGTGGAGAACGTGGTTGAGTGTCCATCATCTGGTAGGTCAGATTGCAGGAGTGCCCAGAGATCCCAGTGCAGTCTGGGACAGCCGTCCAGGGAGACTTACCATACCTGTAGGGAGAATGTCATTCCTTAATGAAATGTTTTCTGGGTGTGGGAACCATTAGGGCTGCTGGAAAGTTAACACAAGATTTCTGTGAACTGATTTGTACATTAAATATCAGAGCAAGTGTACATTAAATATCAGAGCAAGTGTAAAGCAAAAGTGACTTGGGTTTCAGAGGAGAGTTCATCTCCCTATGGTCCTGGGAACTTACAGCTTATATTCCACTTCATACAGCGTGTCACTGGAGTAGTTCACTCCGGGCGTCCAGTGCAGTGCATAGTTGAAGATGTCAGCAACAAATCGCACTTTGCCTGGTTGGGACAGACTCTCACCTGCAGGAAGGAATCAAAAGGGAGAGTTTGCAGCAGGCCAGTCCTGGGGATGAGCCAAGGGGTCCAGGTGCATTGTGGGGTGTGATCTTATTGCAGTGGTGTGCTCACCTCAGCACACACTCCAGAGCTGGGCCTGGGGAGATGTCACTGTGGACAGGAATGTGGGGGAAGTTCCAGTCTGTCTCGGAAACCCAGCATTAGAAGCAACAACCCTTTCATTCTACTCATCCTCCAGCAGGGCCCATCCTTCTCCGAGCGAGTGTCTCCTCTGCACTTATCATGGAGAAGACACAGACCCTCTCCACAAACAACAACAGGAATGAACTCTGCTCCCCCTGGGAGCTTCTGCAGAGTATTGGGTCATAGCTATAAATATCACCTCCCTGGGAGCAGCTACATCATCTCTGCATCAGCTGCTCTGCTTTTCCCTCTCTCCATCTGTCTTTCATGTTCTGTCTTCTCCTGCTCCACGTTCCACCCAGTAGAACCTTCCTGAGCTTCAGAGCCCCACATAAGTAGCCCATGAACAGAGTCATGACAGCAACGCCAGCCATATGGTCCACAACCCCCTAGTCTCTCTTACTGCACTGTATGGTGTCCGCAATCCTCCCAGGGGGCTCAGTGTGAAGCTGCGTTTGTTTGACTCCATCACTGCCCCCAGGCTCGCTCATTTCAAAGGAAAAGGAAAGAACATTTTAAGCAGAGTGCTGAGCTCTCAGTGATCGCACCCTGGCGGTTAAACTCTCAATGCCTGGGGCCAGCAGCTCATCCTCATAACACCTGCCGTGACTTTTAAAATATTCATTAGGTGCTGTCCACACCTAACAGGAAAGCCACAGAGTGAAACTCCAAGCAAGAAACTTGCTGAAACCTTTTTCTTTCTTTTTTTCTCCTTAATACCAACAACAACAACAAAAACAGAGGTGAGAAGCACCAACCCATGGTTCCATTTTGAAAATGTGTAAACAAATGTTCACAGGTTTCTGAGTTCGGAAATTCATTGAAACTGGCTCTTTACCATAGTTTCAATTTTGACAAATCTGCATTTTTCAATGATAAAAACTTTAGCTGAAAAATTCCTGACCAGCTCTAATCAATATCCTCATTTTGCAGATAGGAAAACTGAGGCCGAGGGAAGTTAAGTGACTAACCAAAGATCACCCAGGAAATAAGTAGCAGAGCCAGGAATAGAACCAGATCCACAAGTCCTAGTCTCCTGATCAGTCCCTGGACCATGAAGTGTTGTGAAGAATATTTATTTAATATTTTGACAGTGCTTTGGCAATTAAATTGTTCGATGTTATCCTCTTCCCCCACTTTGACTGAGGGATGGTTATCTGACACTAGTTTGCTGAACTTAGAACCACTTGACAGTTATCTGAAATGACACAGAAGTGCTGTACTTGCTAGTGACAGATTATGCTAAAGGCAGGAAAGTGCAGAGATATTTTCAGAAAAATCCCAGCCAGAGGAAACCCAGCTCCTAGACTTGACCAGGTGAGAGTGGCATTCTAGGGAATGGGCATGGAGAATGGATTTTCTAACCAGACAAAACACTGTCCGTGGAATTTGTTTGAAAGAATTTCCTGTCACTTTGTTCCTTTCTGAAGCTGCTGCTGATTTAATCCAACTGAGATGGGCTGCAAGCTCCTTGCAGTCCTGGGTATTTTGATTTGTGGGCTATGGAGGGACATCATCTTCCTTGATGTAGCCAGTACAAGCATGGATACAATGGCAAGTAAGACACTCAGAGAAGGAACACATCTGAGAATGACTCTACCCTTTAGACAAAACCCTAGGAAGGCTGGTCCAGTGGTTAGAGTGAGAGGCAGGACACCTGGGTTCAATTTCCTCCTTGGTCACAGTTACGGACTGCCTCTGGGACCTTGGGTAACTGCAAACTTCAAACGACTTAGTTCTCAGCTTGCATCCAGCCATCCTGCCACTATGTGGATGGGAAAGACCTCTGGACTCCAAATACCTTGTGTCTTCTGAGCTGTAACATTTCCAGGTCCAATGTCAAAATATTATCAGCTAACGGCAGTTACTGCTTTCCTGTTTACCTCCTTTGCAGCAGCTGCCGTTCAATAACAAATATTAACCCACCACCTGCTTCCAAAGCCATGGTGCGCCAGCACAAGTGAGCAAAGCTCAGGGGGGTTGGTGACGCTGACTTCACAGAGGGTCTTTGCAGTGACAAGGGGCCATGTTCATAGGGAACTGGGGTCCAGATTAGCATTCCCCGAATGGAGACAGACGATGTACGGGGACAAATGGGAATTTCAGGCATTGAAGATGTGTACTTCAACTAGAGGAGAGAGTGATGGACTTCCCTCCTGCCGCTCTGCCAGTGTCACCCAGAAAATCTCATGTGAAAGCAAGGATACAAATAAATATGAATGAAATATTAAAAATCCAAGAGGTTCCACACACTTCCCCCTATCCTCAGCCCACCTAGCCAAGCTCTGAACCCCAACCCTGGGCTGTGAATCATGGCGCTGAGGAAGGAAGGGAGCAGGAGACCCCCTAGATTAGTATTTAAGAAGTAGGGAAGTCACTGGCTGCTGATTAAGGCTTGAAGATGGCTTACCATATATCTGCAGGCAGAGGGACACCACAACCCCCACTGTCAGTGCTGAGAAACCTGGTGCCATCCTGGGACCTGCATTGTCCGCATGTACCTAGCTGGGAGAGCAGAAAGCTGTGATCTCTGTAAGTCTCACTATCACCCTTGTTTTTCCTCTGGGAGGCTGAGCTCAGTATGACGTCTGAGGGGGCGTCAGCATTACACCACAGCTCTTCTGCTGTTTCCACATTTCTCTAATTTCCGCCCACTCCTCCGCGGCTAATTTGTCAACAGCAGTTGGGTATTTCCTCCAACTGGCCTATAACGAATCACGCCAGGGACTTTTCTATGAAAAACTGCTAGTTACAGAAAAAAGAAAATCGCACCAAATGGTCTATCCACCCCTTGGACAACGGTCCTTTTGCTATTACAATAGAATGGAAAAGCACATCTCATGCCCAGTGGGCAGGGTGGAGAAAAATCAATGTTGAAAAAAAAAAGTATTTAAATCAGATTTTTTTTATTTTTTTGTTTAAATTATAATGTCTTTCTTTTTAAAAATAAACCGGTTTAAAGTGAAATCTGAATTTGATACAAGATATGTTTAGGCTTCAATTTGTTATAATCTCTTAAAACATTTAGATAAAAATTAAATGTGCTGAATCCATGAGTCTCAAAACTTTGAGTTAAAGGTGCTTTTCTATATAAAGAAAGTGTCAGTGGAAAAATTTCCAACTTTTGAGATCAAGCTTTTATAAATATGGCACAGTAGGTCATGTACTGCTCTAAGAGCTTGTTTTGTTTAATAAAATAATTTGATTTCCTGACGTGTGTTTAATTAAATTCCAGTTACCATCCTAAAGCAGCTTGACACAAATCATGAGCAAACAGTTATATGATATAATAAATCAGCAATATCTCACCCACCATTTTCTAACATAGTAAAATGTACAAGTAATTAATAAGAAGCTGAAAAGATTAAGCTATGTACTGTGCTTAAATAAATAAATATAGTGATAGGTCCACTCCTAGGTAGCAAAAAGATGTACCAAATTTGGTGTAAAGGCTCTATTTAGTAGTAAATCAACATATTCTAATGGTCATATCAACCAATGAGAATGCACCTTGCTTTAGAAAATGACTGAAGTACAAATGGAAAAGTTGATTAAAATCAATTATTTAAATTGCAGTTTTCCACTTGGGGATTAAATCGTAATTTAAATCAATCCATCCTGCCAGGGGGAGAAATTCAGTCCCATGCAGACAGTCCAGCATCGTCTAGTGCATGCAGTGACTCTTAACAATGATTTTACATAAGGGTGTGGGAATGGCCAGACTGAATCAGACCCATGGGCCAACTCGGCCCGTGTCCCATCTCTGACAGTGGCCGGCACCAGCTGCTTCAGAGCAAGATGCAAGAAACCCTGAAGTTATGAGATCAGCTGCCCCCAGATCTTTCTGACTCCCAATTGTTGGAGGTCAGATCATGCCCTGAAGCAGGAGGTGTGATAGCTCTTCCTAAACTCTGGGTTGTGTTTAAATGTCCTGTTCTAAACAGCAGGCGTTGGGGATTTTCTGAAGACATCTTGGTATTTATATTTTTGGCGGGGGTCACTGGGCTCTTCGGATTTTCAAAGTTTTGGGTGCCATCCTACAGCCCAAGGCCAAAGTGGTCTGCGAGAGATCCTCCCAGCATCTAGATCTAAGGCACTGAACAGTTTCTTGCACATGCTTGAGCTGGGGTGTGGGTCTGGCCATGCCACAGTGCCTCATTCATGCCCAGCATGCCAGGACGGATTTGCACTTGCTTTGTACTTCAAGCTTTGTAAGGCCACTGAGTTTATTTGAATGCTTTGTTCTGCTGTTGCAAAATGAATCCAAATCAAGCCCCTGGCTGGGGGGTTTTTCCTGTGGGCGATGAGCTGTGCAGCAGCCCTCATGTGATAGAGGCAGTTTCTGTTTCAGAAACTCAAGTAGAGCTGAGGGGAGAAAGAATTTCCCACCTCTGCCTCCTCTTTGTAAATAAACAGAATGAGACAGAAAAGACCCAGAGAAATTAAGCAGATGTCAGCTCCTTGGCACACCCATGATGGGCAACCTCAGCCAGCTCCTGGGCTGAGCTCAGGTCACTGGCTTGCAGAACTCCGCAAAGGAGAAGAGCTAACCAGTCCCATTCCTAGGGGCAGCAGATTGGGTCCACTGGGGCTTTGTCCTGGGTACTTGTAAATGTCTTAAGCAATGAGGCTTTCACTGCCCTCCTCAGGAGGCGATTCCAGAACTGAATAGACGAGATCTCGGAGGCAGGAAATTTCTCTTCTGAATCTCCCCATTTTCCTGGGTATGCACCTGCTGGCACCCTGCAGATGAGCCCCTTAAATTCAGATCCTCACCCAGCCCAGATGTGAAACTCTAGCTCCTGCAAAGTGAGCCTGGAAATCCTACAGGAACGTCAGGTCTTTTGCAGGGCCCCAGAGCTGAGAAATGCAGGGCAAGGTCCCAAGCCCATAAGAAACTCAACAAATGGGAAAATAAACACTGCTACCCCAGCTCTAGACCAGTGGCACTCACTGTGCTAGGGATCAGGCTGCGTCGCATGGCCTAAGAGCCGGGAGTTTGCGGGCGGAGGCGGCCGGAGGGCAATAGATGGGGCAGCAGGTGTGCACAATTCCACTTGCTACAACAGCACGGCTGCCCCCTGCTTTCTCCGGGGACTGGAGTGGGGGAAGTTGCCGGTCCCCTGTCAATTCACAGCTGTCCCCTTAGTCAGATCTGATCCATGCTGACTAGAGGGCCCCGCCGCCAACACTCCACGCACTCTGCTACTTTCTGTTTCAGGCAAAACCCTTGGAGTGAAAAGCCTGAGGAAGAGAAATGCAGAAGGAGGACGCACTAAGAAAGCAGAGCATGGACGGCCATGTCCAGCCGGGCAGGGGCTGAGGGGTCTGGGGGAGGCTGTGCACAGTTTAGAAGAAAATGAAACGGATTGAGGAGAAATCGCAGCTGTGGAGCACACTCATTCTGAGAGTGCTGGTTTCACACCCCAGCCCGGCGCTGCAGGGCCGGAGCTTGTTTGGCAGGAAATATCGAGGGCTGCTCCTAGCCCCCCACCCCCACCCCGGCCACTCATACACACTGGCTTCCTCATGAATTGAAGAGAGCTCTGCTGGAGACGCTGCACCCTGCTGCCTTCAGCAGCACGGCAGGGCTTTGCACACAAGGTGTGCTCAGAGCCGGAGGGGTCAGGTACTTTCAGCAGCGTTCCCAGCACACGTGTTTCAGACACACGGGAGGCCTGAGATCCAGAGGTGCCTGCTGGGTTCTGCGGGGCGGCAGGTGCCTTCTTTCCAGATATGTGCTGTGCCTTCAGCATCACAGCAGGCACCTGCCGGCCCGGGGACCTGGGGGCGTTCGGCGGCAGGGCAAGCACGTGTGTTCCCGACATGGCTTGTCCCTTCGGCAGCATCGCAGGCATGTACGGTCTGGATGTGCCTGGGCCGTTCACAAGCGCCAGGCACTGCAGACACACCCAGTATCTTCAGCTGTTCACCTACTGCCTCTGGGAGTCCTAGGTCCACAATACACCTCCCATCTGTCTGCCAGGGCGAGCCAGCCCACCTGGATATGGGCTTGGAGTCCCGCGACAGGGAGCTGATGTGTCAGACTGAGGAAAGAGGAGAGGCCCTTGGACTCCCCTGGTGGGTTAATCTGCCCAGCCTTGTGTGGGCAGCAGACAAGATAGACTTTGCTCTTCCTTGGCCCCAGCCCTCTGTATATCCCACAGGCTTCTTCATCAGTTACCATGTGCAGATGCCTCCAGCCCTGTCCCATGGCCTACGAGGGGGTGACAATAAACGAGGGCAGAGTGGCTGTGCCTATGCCCAGCTCTGTACTAACCCTCCACACACCAATCTGTCCTGGAGAGGGGTGTGGGCTCTGCTCAGGAGGGGACACAGGGACACAGGCTGGGGAGGGCAGGTTTGAGGTTTATGATCATATCAGATTATGAAAGTGCTGCTGAGTTTCCCTTTCATGCTCCAAGCTATTGACTAATCTCTGCTTTGACCACCTGCTCCACATCTCCAACAGACTGGAAAGCACCCAATGGCCTCGCAGAATGACACGAGTTTCAATAACTCGGTGAAGTTCCTACAAGTGACAGCCAAGGGTGTTAGAAGAGGGGACAGGGAGCTGGGATTCAAAGGTCTGTTCTGGGTTGTGCCACTGACTCACTCTTGGCCTCGGGCATGTCACTCCACCACTGCGTGGTTCCACTGGAGGAATTTTTGCTGCTTGTGAGGTGTTTTGTGAGATTGAATGAGCTCATTGTCCATGCTAGCTCTGGGCAGGTGCTGCTGTCAGGGTGAGCGAGGCACTGCAGAGCATTGGTCAGGGCTCAGTGTCCAGTCCTGTTACAACTGCCCAAGCAATGGGGCTTCCCCCAGGGAGTCTGTTCCCCAGCTCTTTGCTTCTCATTACTTGGAGATTTTCCCAGAGCCGCACCCTACGGTTTTCCTCTGCTCAAATTCACCCCAGTTAAAGGATTAAAACTGGGAAGCCAGGGGAAAGTTTGGCTTGGCTCAAGATTCCATCAAAATATCAAAAAGCTAAAAAAATATCAGCCCCTCGGCGCTGGGGAGAGCTCTTTGGCCAGGCAGTCTGTTCATTGCCAGCTGCACTGGGACCCCAATCCCTGACTGGGGCCCTGGGGTGCCACAGCAAGAGAGCTAATAGCAATGAGAACCAATGTGCAACTCTCCCTAGCACCTCTGAGTCTGACCCTCGCTCCATCCCCCTCCCCACACAACGTAACAATGGGTCCCAAGAGGACTGCTCAGGGACTGGGTCTTACAGTGAAATGCCCAGTTATGGGATGGTGCTGCAGCTCAGCACTGTAAAAACGGCCTAGAAGCAGAAGTGCAAAAATATTTTCCCTGGTGAGCACATATTTTCAGTGGAGTCCATTGAGTTGCCCCCTGACCCCCATGGGGATTGTTTTGTTTAATTGGGACGACTAATTTTCCCGTTGTGGGCCCCCTTGTCTCGCCAGAAGCAGGTGCCTCCATCTCTTTAATGAAATGTCCATGCAGCAGAGGAGTTTGCCCAGGATGACACCAGGTGCGCACTGTTGGGGTCTAAACGGGCATCGCACAACATGGGCTTTGCAATAATACCTGCTCAGGAAGCTGGGGAAGTTGCTGCTCTGGCTTGAGGTTTTGTTTCATGCTGGCAGTTCACAGGGTAATGCAGCAGCAGATAGAGCTGGTGGGGGCCGGGGGGAGAACGCTCTTTCAAACCAGAACTGCTCAGGCTTCCTTTTGTCCTTTTGTAAATACCTTTGGTCCCAGAGAATGCATCAGGGAGCCTGACCCTGCAGCACTGCTGCATAGTTGGATGGCTGTTGCTCAAAGTGATTTATGTAACTAATGTGTTGGTTACACAGCCATGTTAGCATGTGAAAATGCAGCTCGGGCAAGAGAACAAACTGTGTGAGGAATCCACAGGTCGCATGGAAAGGTGGTGGGGATGAAGTTGGTTAAAGAGTTTTGTGTGACTCATTGTTTCCTTATTTGGCTTTGTAAAAATCATTGTTGGAGTTGCCCGAAGGTGAGTCTGTAAATCATTCTCAGAGGCAATGGGCGAGGTGAAGGGGAACACAAGTGCTGGCAGGCACATGGACAGGCCAAATTCAGATCTGGTGCATGCATGTACAAATTCACTGGCATTGCACAGGCCTGATGAGCCCCCTCCAGCTGTGCACCAGCAAACAACAGAGCGTGAAAACAACAAATGTAGGGGCGGCAAAACAAAATGAACCCCAGAGTCATGATGGCGCAGGAAAGACAAACATGCATGTACTCTACATCCATCCACCTTGTCAGACACAGTGTTTGAAATGCAGCAATGTCCAGAGCAGCCATTCTGCATCATTATCACGACATCCAGTCCAATCACACGGGAGAGGGGAAGGGCATGAGCACCCTTGCAGTGTGTGGGCTGCATTTGCAGCTGACCTATTGAATGCATGCAGCACCCAGCCCAGCGTGATCAGCAGGAGCAATGCTGACCTTTAGAATGTGTGACAAACCCCCAGTAAAGGACACTGCGGCAAGCAACTGGTGAGACGAGAGCTGGAAATGAGCTGGTGTTACTTTCCGTCCCACTTAGGCAGCTGTGCATTACCTGGGCCTCCACCGCCACCATTTATGATGCCAATACACTGTTGTCAGGAGCTGCTGCGGCAGGGGCCCCAGGTACGGAGTCAAATGCTAGCAGTGCATGCCCTGGTGCCACAGGGTGTGGAGAACCAGTTGTGTTCTGCCGACTTCAGCGTGCCTGAGTGAGGGGAGCTTCATCCCCCTGGGTGGCCTCCCCAGTCCCTCCCCCCGAACAGGAATCTGCCCCGCACTGTTTCCCTTGCTCCTTCCACAAATGCATTCTCAGAACTGACACAGACCCTGGGTTCCCTCTCACCCCACAGGACTCACTTACCTCACCCCGGGTGACATGGCAAAGCTGGCGGGGGGGGGGGGAATGTGTGGGTGGAGAAAGATGATCATTGAGAGACTTCTGAAGCTCCAGCTAGTTGGCTGAGCCAAGAGATGTTTAGGTGACTTGATCATGGTCTCCGGGTACGGTCTACACTGCAGCTAGGAGCCTGCTTCCCTGGCTCAGGTAGACAGACATGCACTAGCTCTGCGCAAGCTATCAGGTTAAAAATTGCCATGTAGCTGTGGGCAGCATGGAGTGGCTTGGGCTAGCAGCCCAAGCATGTACCCAAGGGGTCTGCATGGATTTGTGTGGCCTACTTGAGCTGCTGTCTGTGCTACCCCCACTAACTGCTAGTTTGAGTGTTCACTCAAGCAGAGCTAGTGCGTGGTGTGTCTATCTACCCTAGCAGGGAAGCAGGCTCCTGGCTGCAGAGTGAGGTATCCTGTAAGTACCTATGTGTGGAACAGATCTCTGATGGTGGAGGGCTGTTCAGTGTAGCAGCCAAAGGAAGAACAAGATTCACTGTCTGGAAGCTGGAACTAGACAAATTCAAACTAGAAAGAAGGTGTAAATGTTTCACGCTGCGGAGAATTCACCACTGGAACAACTCACCCGATGTGCAGGAAGAAGAGCAAATATGGCCGGCGACCTGCTTGGCTTAACAGAGAAATCTCTGATGAGCTTAAACACAAAAAGGAAGCTTACAAGAAGTGGAAAATCAGACAGATGACTAGGGAGGAGTATAAAAATATTTGTCAAGCATGCAGGGGTATAATCAGGAAGGCCGAAGCAGGCTAAGGACTATTTAGAAAAGTTGGACATGCACAAGTCCATGGATCCGGATCTAATGCATCCAAGGATGCTGAGGGAGTTGGCTGATGTGATTGCAGAGCCATTGGTCATTATCTTTGAAAACTCGTAGTGATCGGGGGAGGTCCCGGACGATTGGAAAAAGGCAAATATAGTGCCCATCTATTAAAAAGGAAAGAAGGAGAATCTGGGGAACTACAGATCGGTCAGCCTCACCTCCGTCCCTGGAAAAATCATGGAGGAGGTCCTCAAGGAATCAATTTTGAAGCACTTGGAGGAGAGGAAGGTGATCAGAAACAGTTAACATGGATTCACCAAGGGTAAGTCATGCCTGACCAACCTGATTTCCTTCTACGATGAGATAACTGGCTCTGTGGATATGCGGAAAGCGGTGGACGTGATACACCTTGACCTTAGCAAACCTTTTGATATGGTCTCCCACAGTATTCTTGCCAGCAAGTTAAAAAAGTATGGATTGGATGAATGGACTATAATGCGGATAGAAAGCTGGCTAGATTGTCGGGATCAGTGGGTAGTGATCAATGGCTTGATGTCTAGTTGGTAGCCGGTGTCAAGCGGAGTGCCCCAGGGGTCTGTTCTGGGACTAGTTTTGTTCAACATCTTCATTAATGATCTGGATGATGGGATGGATTGCACTCTCAGCAAGTTCGCGGATGACACTAAGCTGGGGGGAGGGATAGGGTCCAGAGTGACCTAGACAAATTGGAGGATTGGGCCAAAAGAAATCTGATGAGGTTCAACAAGGAAAAGTGCAGAGTCCTGCGCTTAGGATGGAAGAATCCCATGCACCGCTACATGCTGGGCACCGACTGGCTAAGCAGCAGTTCTGTAGAAAAGGACCTGGGGATTACAGTGGATGAGAAGCTGGATATGGGTCAGCAGGGTGCCCTTGTTGCCAAGAAGGCTAACGGCATATTGGGCTGCATTAGTAGGAGCGTTGCCTGCAGATCGAGGGACATGATTATTCCCCTCTATTTGGCACTGGTGAGGCCACATGTAGAATATTGCGTCCAGTTTCGGGCCCCCAACTACAGAAGGGATGTGGACAAATTGGAGAGAGTCCAGCAACGGGCAACGGAAATCATTAGGGGGCTGGGGCACATGATTTATGAGGAGAGGCTGAGGGAACTGGGGTTATTTTGTCTGCAGAAGAGAAGAGTGAGGGGGGATTTGATAGCTTTCAGCTACCTGAAGGAGGGTTCCAAAGACGATGGAGCTCGGCTGTTCTCAGTGGTGGCAGATGACAGAACAAGGAGCAATGGCTTGACAAAGCCCTGGCTGGGATGATTTAGTTGAGGATTGGTCCTGCTTTGACCAGGGGGTTGGACTAGATGACCTCCTGGGGTCTCTTCCAACCCTAATCTTCTTTGATTCTATGACGGGGGATGTGGGGGGGGGAGAGGTTCTCCAGCCATGCAGTGGGAGAGGTCGGGATGAATGGTCGTCATGGTCCCGTCTGCAACAAAGATTAGGAAATTGTGCCTTGCGGCTAGAGTCTGGGTGTGCAAGTGGCCCAGGCAGCCCTGATTTGCATTATTAATAATAATGGCTTGCAGAGTTATTGCACTTTAAGTCAATACTTAGGAAAGTCCTTCCATAGGTCAACAAGCACAAGAGAATTTCATCTTTATTTTCTTTATGTTACAACACAGAAAGAATTTAGGCAGATGGAAAACCTGCTGTGCCCCGAAGAACCCACCCGATCTGCTGCATCTCTCGACATCTGTGAAATGGCAACAGGCAAGGGCGTGGAAGATGACTGTATTAATTTTTGAATGTTAAAGATCTCGTTGTGGGTTTGGTGGTTATTGTCCTGCTGTCTAACAAGTACTAAACAGTAATTAGAAAGGTCCGTCACTCTTTGGCTGCAGGAACCAAAGACAAAACTGCCTTTTCATTCACCCCTAGAGATCTTATAGAATCTGCATCTTCAAAGACAGGTGAGGGATGTCTTAGCTCTCATGGGCCCTGTTGGGTCAGAGCTGCATAACAGCTGAAGCCAGGAAGTGAAGAAATATACTTGGTGCAACTGAAACTGCAGAAGGGGTTGAGCAAATGCAGGATGTAGTTACCGAGTGGAATTTGGCCAGGTAATCTTGGCTCACCCCCACAACTCTTCCAGAAAGTGCCACGGGACCTTCAGTGACAAGAAGTGGTCTGGTTCTGAGTCTTATGGGAGTGAATTGTCTATGTCCTGGAATAAGACGTCTCCTTAGTGGGGGTTGCTTGAGCACTGACTCAGTGTAAAGAGAGACACTGAATCACCAGTCCCACTTCTTCAGATATCCTAGGCTTTCCTGGTACTCTCTCTTCCAAGGACTGTCCACGCCAGTTTTTGCCAGAGCTGATACAATCACAGAGTGGATAAGATCACAGCCTGTGGTTGTGTGGCTTCCACCTAAGTTAAAGAAACATTCTCTGAATGAGGATACTCAATAGCTGCTCTCTATGGCAATGGAGCCTAAAAAGCAATAACTTGCCCATGAGACAAGTTACACACTGAAGAGAAGCTGAAGGCTCTGGCTATCTCTAAGGCTGCAAGTCTTTCATAGAGGTCACGGAAGTCATGGATTTCATGACTTTCTAGGACCTCCATGATTTCTGCAGCAGCCCGGGTGGCTGACCCCAAGGCTCCCCGAGCAGCTGGGGTGGCCCCGGGGCCAACCGCACCAGCTGCTGCTTGGGCGGCTCCAGGCAATTGATCCCGGGCCCCAGAGCAGTGGTCTGGGAGCAGCAGCAGCCCCCCCCGGGCCGCCGGCCCCCCAGGAGCAGCAGCAGCCCCCAGAAACCTCCCCCTCCCAGAACAGCAGCATCCACAGGAGCGCCCCTCCCCTCCCCAGCACCTAAGATTTAGATGGGGTATTTTTAGTAAAAGTCGTGGACAGGTGACAGGCAATAACCAAAAAGTGGCGGCCTGTGACCCGTCCACAACTTTTACTAAAAATACCCGCAACTAAATCGTAGCCTTAGTTATCACCAAGCCATTTGCTGCATTCCCCTGTGGCTGCCTGCCCACAAACCCATAGCAACAGCATGCTTTACAGTGCCCCCATTTCAGGAGATCCCAGAGACTCGAATGGTACTTACCTGGACCATGATGCTGTGTGGAAGGGCCTCCCAGGGCCAGGGACTGATCACATTCTGCGGGGAGATAAAGTGTGTTAGCACAGACCTCTTCTTCAGTCCCGAGGCACTGGGAAGGGCTGCCCTTGGTCTGGGATCAGTGTCCAGAAGGAAGCCTCAACCATCCAGTGCACAGAGAAGCTGAATCTACACAGCCCTGCAGCTTGTGGCATCACTGATTCCTGTGCAAGCAGCTTTCGGATCTGGAAGTGTTTTCAGCCCACTTTCCAACTGACAATGCAAGGCGTTTCGTTCTAATTACAGTGCATCTTAGCTTAGAAACCTGCATGCTGGTCACACGTCACAGCACCCTTCGCAGGGAGTGGCATCTGGGAGTTTGGACAGTGGAACAAACGCAGTGGGACTGTCATGGGCAAAGTTCTGGGCTTCTCTACTATAGCTAAGAGCTGGGTAAAAAAAATGCCATTTGAGGGGGGGATTTCAAATTAGGAATTAAAAAGTCACTTCCAGCTCACATTCTTCCATTTTCAAAACCTGTTTTTGATCAAATTTTCGGTTTCCAAAAACTGAAACATGGCAATTTTTAATGAAGACTGACAGTTTTCACTGACAAATATTTGGTTTCCGGTTTCTCAAGAGAAAAACAGAAAACTTCAAACAAAATTAAAATTTCCCATGAAATTGTTTGGTCCAAAAGCTATTTTGTATATACATTTGAGGTGGGGGGGAAACCCTGCTCAGCTCTGCTCTAGAGTTCTTGTGAATCAGCACAATCCCAACTGTGCACCACGGACCAGGAAGTTCTGTATAACCTGTGAGCAAACCAGAGGCCAGCCCCTACGGTAGCTGAAATGACTGCAGGATTGGCATTCAGATCATGTGGAATTCCCACTCCTGTACAGCTGAGTCAAGAGGCTAGAGGGAACCAGGTTGGGTGACTGAGTTTGCAGAGTCATATGAGCCACATATGGAGGATCAAAACCAAAGAGAATGTTCATCCCAATCCCTGCAGGGAGAAACCCGCTGCTGCTTTCCTCCATGCTCCAGACAGCCTGGCTCCACCCTTGGCTTTCCAGTGAGAGCATTTGGGGTAGGTAGGGACCTGGATGAAAAGAGGGTTGCAGTGTGAATGGGAGGGAGGAACCCTGGGGAAATGGCAGAACAACGTGGGACTCAGAGGGCCTGGCTCCCCACCCCCTTGCTCCTGCATTATCATCGTTAACACAGGGCTGTGAAACGCTACACAATCCAAATTCCCCAGGAGGAGCATTCCAGCCACACTTTGCACAGCTGTAAGTGACTGCAGGAGGGGCAGGCCGTGGGGGATCTGGCCAACAGAGTGTCAGGAAAGGGTCTGAAATGCTGCCTTTAGCTGGCTCCCTTCTCTCGCCACGCAGCATTCGCCCGAGATCACACAGCAACATGGGAGCGACTCTTCTCCGTGTAACGCAGCCAGCCCACTGCTCCCTGGAGGGACTGGGGACAGCTCCCCATTGGCATGTGGAGTCGAGAGGCCACTCTCATAGTGTCCTGTTGCAGCAGAGATTGGTCACCCCAGTTCTTCCTGCTTCTGTCATAGGACGTTGCTCGGTGACATGGTTTGTTCCTCTGCCAGAAATGGACCATCACATCCTTCCACAGGAGCCAGGGTAGTGAATATTGTCACTGAAAGTTTAAACTAGCAGGAAGGTTCACAGGTAACAGCTACCCATTAGGTTCCGTTTTCTCCTCCAGCTGTGGCTTTGGGAGTGACAGAGGAATGTGGGTCGGGAGAGGGAGGGGTCTTTTGACAAAATCTCCCAAGAGATAAGGGCCCTGATTCTCCTCTGCAATCTGCTCCTGCCTTTAGCTCAGGATGAAAGGTGTGGGAAGGAGCCATGTTTGTGTCTCCCATATTCTGGGGCAGTGGGAGGGCCTACTCAGACCCCTGGTGTAACTGAGAGAAGTCTCAGGGATGTTCTAATTTATACTTTCTTTCCCATGCCCCCCTGTGGCTTGTGGGCAGCACAGAATAGCCAGAGATCTGTGTCCCACAACTGGAAACCTCAGCTTGGTCTGTGCTGCTGTGCAGGAGCTGGGTCCCTTTCTCCCAGGATGGCAATAAGTGATCGGGCGAAGAGGCGTGACATGACAGCACCTGCTTTGTGTCCTCTGAGTCAGACTCTCCAGCTAGGAGCCTTACGAGTGTGACCTCACGCCCATGGGAGTTCACTTGAAACTGGGCTGCTCTCAGGGGAAGGCAATTAAGGACTGGGGAGGACTGGGGCGGCTCTGAGCTCAGGGAGAACATTTGCGAGCCACTCAATGTGAGACTTGCCTTGAACAGACCATCTCTGAATGGAACAAAACCTCCGAGGGTCCCACAGGCTTTGAGTGTCACTGCCCATAATAGATTATCTGGCTACTCAGTAGGGGTGTCTGGGAATTGTTCTTCCAGAAAGATACGTCCGACCCTGTGGTGAGAACTAGGACCCCTGCCAGGTTCCTACCAAGTTTCTGTTGCCTCTGTACAAAGACACCCCTGCCCAGCTGTCAGAAGCAGGCAGGACTGGCTGATGGGCCAGATTGTAAAAGGCAGATATTTTTACACTACCTACTGGGTAATTGGAAACAAACAGCCAGCAGAGCTGAGTGACAGGTCAGGCCGGTTTTCCTCTGTCAATTACCCTGGCAGTTACCACACAGGTACGAGCACAGACAGACTTCCTGTTCCATTCCCGCAGAACTGCCTGCTCTCTCTGGATCGGACACTCTCCAGAAAACCATGGAGTTGGCGGCACTGTGATCCCTGGACTCCAGCCCTGGTGGCGGCCATGGAACGGGACAGCTATCTGGTAAGCTTGCTCCTCCAGCTCCTGGCAGAGCTAGCAATGCAGGGAAGTAGCCTCCCTGAGATCAGTGTTTAATTAACGAGCTGCTTTGTTTGCATGACAGGTAATTTCTGGGGGGGAACCTGGGTTTGTTTTCCTGCCCATTCTGTAGGACGTTCCTCTCCAGGCAGCATTTTTGTAAGAGATGGGAGAATTTGATGGCGTAGGGAGGGAATCATGACTTCTGGGTTCTATTCCCTGACACCGACCATCACTGCTCCATGCCTCAGTTTCCCCATTGGTAAAAGGGGCAGGATAATAGTTACCTCCCTCAGAAGGCGCTTTAAGGCTTAACGAGTGTTTGCCAAGAAGATGGTGGCATTGTGCTAGCGAAGGGGATCTTACTTTTAACTCAGTGGCATTGATATTTCATGGTGAAATAGACCAAGACCTCATGGAAGTGCAAGGACCAGGGAAAAGGCCAAATGCTTGGCTAGTGTAAATGCACCCTGCTCTGGTGAAGTCAATGGAGCAGCACCAATGTGCTCTCACAGAGTACGTGGTCCTGTGTTTGGTACAGAGAGGCAGTGTTATCTGAGCATGGGGCTGGGAGCCAGGAACTCCTGAGTCCTGAGCTCTCCACTCCTGCTGTCCGTTTCTAATTATGATTCTCACCCTCTTAGCCAGGGGTTCTCAAACTGGGGGTTGGGACCCCTCAGGGGGTCACGAGGTTATTACATGGGGGGTCGCGAGCTGTCAGCCTCCACCCAAACCCCACTTTGCATCCAGCATTTATAATGGTGTTAAATATATAAAAGTATTTTTAATTTATAAGAGGGGGGAGAGTCGCACTCAGAGGCTTGCTGTGTGAAAAGGGTCCCCAGTACAAAACTTTGAGAACCACTGCTCTTAGCAGAAAACATCCAACAATCGTCTCTCCTCTTTCTGTCCTTCTCCCTTTCTGTCTGGCGAGCAGTGACCACGGTCCCCTGTGCACGGTACCAAGCGGAAAGAACCAGCCTCTTGGGTGAACAGCTGCATCGACTTCGACTGAGGCACAGTAGGTTCCTTGTCATGGTGAAACCTCCCTGTCTGTGCCCCGGCCTCAGCCCCTGGGCGTTGGCCCCGCTCTGCGGGTGGCGCACCTTAGCCCCGCTGCTGGGCATGCATAGGCCCCGTGGCAGTGGCAGAAAGTGCAGCAAGGAGGAAAGGGCAGGCTGGACTTTGCCTGTGACGGTGCTGAGCCGCAACAGAACACACCCCCTGTGCTCAGGGGACTTGTTCCATTTAACCAAGAGAAGGTTATGGGGTGACTGGATCATTAGGGCCAACATGGTGCTGAAGAAATAGTGAGTTCTTTGATCTAGCAGAGAAAGGTCCAGCACGAGCCAATGGCTGGGAGTTGACGAATTTAGACGGGAAATAAAATGCAGGTTTTAACAGCGAGGGTAATGAACCCTTGGAGCAACTCGCCTGGGGGTGGTAGGTTTTCCAGCATGGCCATGTTTAAATCAAGAAGGGGTGTTTTTTAAACAGTCAGCTCTAGCTCCGACAGGAGTGACTGCAGGCAAGGCCGAGGGCCTGTGCTAGGCGGGAGGTAGATGATCACCGTGGTCCCTTATGGCTCTATAATCGATGACTCTAGGATCCCAGGGCGTGCTGACAGCACTCACCATCCTTCGTGCTGGTGTAGCAAGTACACCCCTCCTGTGTGCTGGGAGGGACAGCCACTTCTGGAGCTCCCCCTGGGCCAATGTAGCTTCCCGCTGCCCGGTATCAATCCCGCAGCCTGGCCTAAGCTGAGTCCAGCTCTGAGTGACGTTGGAAGGCCAGGGAAGAGCAGCACCTTTGCAAAATCAGGCCAGTCATTTGGACACCCACATATCAAGTAAATTACCTAACTTCAGGCAGTCACATTGGGCAATTTTGGCTTACCCTCTAGTTGAGAAAGCATGGACCTGGGAGTCAGGAGTCCTGAGGGCTGATCTCAGCTCTGCTGCTGACTCACTGCAGGACCTTGGGTAAGCCCCTTCCCTGCTCTGTGTCAGTTTCTCCATCTGTAGAGTGGGTGGAACGGTGCTCACTCCCTTTACAGAGGGCTTTGAGATTTGTGGATGAGGGGCTTGTCTCACTGACTTGCAGGAATCCGTTTCTGACCTGCTCCAGCTGACTCAACACAGAACCAACGTTTTAGCCTTGCAGAACTTCCCTTAATATGTCAGCATTATTCCCTTCTTTGTGCTGGCATCTTCTAAAGCATCTGGTCTCTAAGTGTCCGACCAGATTTCAAAGAGGAGAAGTCACTGTGACTGATGGCCATGTTCCTTGCTCAGAATCCCAGTGACTGGGTGCTAAATAGACCCCTGCCTGTCCCAGGGTACTTGACAGCATCAGAGGAAAAATCCAAGATAGCACTGCAGAATCAAGCATGCTTGGTTTTGCTTCGTCACACCACAGGTTTTGGTTCATTATAAACTGTCTATGTTCTCACCTCAACTTCCTCCTATGCTAGTGCATGAGAAGGGATCATTTGTTTATATTCACAATGGGTGAAACTCTGGCCAGCACAGGGGCCTACTGACCACTTAATCCCATCCTGCAGATGCAAGTGAGGCATAAACCTTGTGCTGGCTCTGCAGTGGGAGGAATTTTGCCAGTTGCTAGGCAGTCAGTAGTGTCATTATTATTATGTTAATGCACTATTTATCAGGCACCAGCAGCACTGTGCAAGCGCACAAAAGAGCCAGGCCCCTGTTTACACTCTAGGCAAATGAGTTCAGAGGCTAACAGCAGATTGTGTGATGATCTGGGGAATAGGAAAGAAGAAGAGCAGATATTTAGGCAGCTCATTTCAACTAATTCAAAACCGCATGGGTTGTTTGATCTGCCACTGATCTCATTCTTCTTATGTGACTGCTACTTAAATGATTCCTGTGACTTTCTGTTTCTAAAGCCCTTTGGTGGTGTCCTTTCATTTTGAATTAAACACCCACTCTGAAGGTGCAGACAATTTCTAGCTCTCTCTTGCATCTGCCTTCCTGTCATTGTTTGATTCTGAACACTGGGCTTCGGCCCATGCTGTCCCTTTGTGGCGGGTCTCCCTACCTTGTGAACTTCATGTTAGGGACATGGCAGATTGTTTCTCACTTGCAGTCTTTAAGTCAAGATGAGATTTCTTTTGAAAAGCTACACTATTGCTCAAGCAAAAGTTCTGGGACTGAGGCAGGAATTACTGGGTGAGGTTCTCTGGCTTGTGCTAAGCAACAGGGCAGCCTGGATTTTACCATCATGGTCCCTTCTGGCCTTAACATCTATGACTCTGCATTGCTGACGTGCTCCAGTTTTAATTCAAAGAGTAAAACTGGAGAGGGGCAAACAGTTATAAAGGGCTGCTCGTGTATGTATCTCCCCCCGCCCCTCGACTCCAGGAACAGGGCACACAATGAGAATCAATAACTGTCAGGAAATCGGTTTGCAAAATATCAGGAAATTCAGCAGAAAATTATTCTACCAGCTCTACTTCAAACCTCTTGGGCCTGATCCTCCGCTGAGTCAGTGGCGCTGGGCGGATTGACAACAGCGAGGATCTGGCCCGTTAGTTTTCTAGTTTCTCTCCTCCTTGTTTCTATCCCAACGTTTTGTGCACAGCACATGAATACTTGTTACAGCCATTATTAAATTTGCAGTGGCCTCCTGAAATTGGCTTGTACTTTGGCTGGAAGATTCAGCCCTGCAGCAGGACCTCAGTAACAGGTTTGGCTCAAACCACGCTCACACTTGAGATCGGCCCTTTGTGCATTACCCAGCACACTTTTTCAGTGGCCAGCAACTCTCACTCCATGTTGTCTGGGTGACAGAAGACAGCACAAGCCCCTCGTGCTACTTAAGTCCCACTTAAACCTTCCTTCGCCTGGTACACAGAGATGACCTTTTTTTGCTCTCTCTGGATGTCTGGTCTGCCACAAGTCCCACCTCCAATGAACCCAACGAGGGAACTCCCACCCGAGCCTTGCTCATGGGACTGCAAGGAGCTCCGGCCGTGCAAAAAATGGGTTCAGCTGAGCGTGGACCTTTTTGAAATTCAGGCCCCTGTTGCTCCTGGTTATCCACACTATTCTGGGGGAGGATCTGAGAAGGGAGGCTGGTTATTTCAGTGGAATTAAAAATAGCTCAGCCCCTGGGCCACTCTGTGACATGCCAAGTCCTGTGGGAAATGACAGTAAGGCAAACTTGCCCTTCTTCTCCTCCACTCCAGGAGTGTGAAAGCCTCAGGACGGGCACAGGTAGGAAGTGACCTCTCTGCTCCTCTGTGTGTTTTTGGGGGAAGGGCAGACAGCCACTCACAGCCCACCTTTCTCACCCTACTCGGGATCCTGACTCACAGCTTGCTTAATCCTTGGCTGCTCACTGGTTGTGCTGATGGTGTCGGCAGGTGAATGCCACTAGGGACTAGCTGGTCAGGAGTGATGCTGAGGTCACCGCGGTAGCAGTCGCACATAGAGACTCTGAGGTCTCTGTAGAGAAGGACAGGGCCTCTCTTCCCTATTGAGGGAACAACCCCCAGTGTGCTGCTGGTTCTGTCTGGGCGAGGGTTTTCGCCCCCCGCCCCGGCCTCACGCAGGTGCTTAGCTCGTGGACTGAAGCATGAGGCTTGACTGGCCTTATTGCTGTTAGCTTAAGACCTGACCATTGCTTACTGAAGTCAGCAGGAATCTTTCTGTTGATTTCAGTGGGCATTGGATCGGGGCCTCAGATGCCTGTATGTGTTACTGAAGGAGGCAGTGTGGTCTGATGGGACTGAAAGCCAAGAATCCCAGAGAGCTCTGCTCCCAGATCTGCAGGGCAAGTCCCTCTGGCTAACATTTTAAAGGGTGACCATGCAAGTTTGGGTGCTCAATCTGAGACACCCAGATTTAAGGAGGTGCTGAGCACTCACAACTCCGGCTGGAGCCTATGGGGCCTGTGGGGTGCTCAGCATCCCTAGCAATCTGGCTTTAGTGCACCACGCTGAGCCCCCAAAATTAGCCGCTGCTTTTGAAAATGTTGACGCTAACTCCTCTGTGCCTCACTGTCCCCCCCAGTGAGGCACTGGCTGTGAGCCACTGGGGTTGGTCATTAGAATTGTCGTAACGTGAGCCATGCTTTAAAAACCCACCCACAATCTTTGAGTCAGTGCCTGTTGTGCAGTGAATTCCATGGGCAGGCTAGACACTGGGTGAACCAGCATTACTGCTGCGTGTTGTACGTAGACTGCCCGTGTTCTGGGATGGGCAGCTTTCACTCCACCTTTCATCATTCTGTGTCGCTCAGTTAAATCCCCTTGACGAGTTTTTAAAGGGACAGCAAGACCCACAAACACCACACGATACAACCAGATTTAAGGGGACTTCAGTCAATGGCCTTGCTCAGCCATGTAACATTGGAAGAGACCTCCAAAAGGTTGGGATTGTGGGGCCTGATCCAAAGCCCACTGAAGTCAAGGCTAAAGGGGAAAGGCTCCCATTTAGATTAAGAGGCCTGAACAGAACAGCTCTCAGGTGATGTACAGGGCAGGGCTCAAGAAGGAGGCACCCCCTCTTTTTAAGAGTGTTGCAAGAGTGGCGTAAGTAGAGTGGGGCAAAATTTTTCGGCCGAAACTTTTTCTGAATTTGTGTCATTTTTCACTGAATTGCTTAAAAGAAACAAACAAAACAAATTCCAAAAAAGTCAAAATATTTTGATGTTTTGATCTGAAAGGATTTCTGGTTCAGACATTTCCTTCAGTTGTATCTAAAAAATGTCAAAACGTTAAGAAAAGCTAAAAATCCAAACGAGACACTTCAGTCGACCCAAAACAAGATTTTTTTTCAATGTTATGATTTGCCAAAAATTTCATTTTCAAGTTTACCCAAAACATTTTTTACAATTTTTCTGAATTGCCAGAGAACTGACAAATCAGTCATTCACCTTCTGAAAGTGGTAAGTGTAGGCAGGCCGAGAGCCCTGTCCCAGCAGCCTTTTGTAATGTTGTTGTACTCCACCAATGAGAAAAAAGAGAAAATAGTCTGATTGTAGGTGGGGTAGGGATATCTGTGGTGACTCACCCAAGGAAGCTAAATATTACATTTTAACAAAGGGCTTAAAGGTATTTACTGAGTCTACAGTGAAATGTGACAGCCTTCCAATGCACTCATGAAAGAATCTGCTATTCCCATAGCAAATTGGGCAAAACTAGGCCAAATAAAACCCTAAATAAGAAAATTCAGCTGGAATCAGGGTAATATATTAACTGCATTATAAGCTCTTGTGATTTCATCATGAGTCTCAGGCTGTTCGGTGGTTTTCTTCAAGCCCAAGCTCCTGCAGTCATGTGAATACACCAGCATCTCAGTTTACATTTTTTTAAAAAGGAAGTTCCTGGTTGTGGAGACAAGCTTGAAAAAGTGACCCCTACAGGCTCTTAAGCCAGAGGGCAAATGGAAGGAACTCCAAAGATATGAATTTAAGCTGATCTCATGACTTTTTGGAGCCTGACTCACGATTTTTGAATGTTTTGGGTTGGCAGAACGGTATTAAGCGCTGGCTTGTCCGGTGGCGTGTCCCTTGCTTATGGCATACACCCTTCCTTTGCGATACTGTATGTTGTGTAGAGATGGGCATCAGAAAAATCCCAAAGGCCAATGGTTCAGGCTCAAACCTAACAGCTCAGGCTCACTTCCATCACAGTGATGTGTCCAACGCCCTTGAAAAGGTTAGTGCCCAGGACCTCAGATTAAACAATGGATGTCTGTCCTGATGATGGAATGGTTCTGCCTTCTTTCATTGGGTGAGTATTCTCCCTCACTCAACACCTCGCTGGGGAAGCGGCTGCTTTGGGTCAAGCCAGATCTTTCCAGGTCTGTTGCTTATGTCACGAATTAGGGTTTTGAGAGAGTTTCTGTGGGACAAATCATAAGTAAGCACTGAAAATGAGTGGAACCCCCCCGGGAGAAAGACCCCAAAGGATATAGCCTTTGCATTTTTCACATGGAGAAGGAACTATGAACTCAATGTTTATGAACCATAAACATCTGACTTGTTTCCCCTTTGCATGAACTATATCAAAAGGCTGACTCACAGCAAATTCTGGTGGTTGCTGCACCATTCCTGGGCTCCCTCACTGCACAAGTGAAATTTTCTTTTTTGCAAGTTCTCTGTTGCATGTGACTTTTTTACTGCTAAAATTAGCCAGGGATTTAAAACAGAACCCACATTAGCAGCAAAACCAATGTTTGTTCTAAATTCAAAGCTCAGGCTCTCTCCAAGGAGAAATGGGGGAACATGACACACGTATCTGGATTAAATTAATAAAGCACTCAGGAGAGATGAATTTGGGTAGAGGAGATAAATATTTGGTCCCATATTCACACTGATCAGTTGTGACATAATTGCAGAGCAGCATTCCAGGGCTCAGGAAGTTTCGGGCTTGGAACACCAATTATGAAATGTTACTAAATAACAACTGGAAGTTACATTGGCATTTTCTGAATGAGTGACTCAGAGGACTTATATAATGATAGATACTCAGTTTCCAAACCTGGGTACATAAATTGGGGCACCTAATTCCTCACCTGGGTGCTCACATGGGCACTGAGACTCTGGACAGGGAAACGAGCCACCAGTGACTGAGCTGAGTACCAAACGTGTAATCAGATGCCCTGAGCTAGGTGATCAGCTTGGAAAATTTGGTTGTCAGCCTCCAAAAGGAGAAAAACCAGAATGATGCAGCGTGATTCTTTGCAGAGACGCTCAGCATTTTCCAGCTCGACAAGAGCTCTGGGAAGAGGCACCTCTTGGGCTTTCTTTGCCTCCATAAGCTGGCCCGTTGTACTCTGGAGGTACATCTGCTGGGATGTTCGGCTGCCAAAGCCAGCCAGCTCCTTCGGGAAGCTCTGCTACTTGGATTTCCTGGCTGCATACATGAGCTCTTGCTTCATGAAGGCAAGTCTTCTAGCTTTCCCTGGGCACCCAGGCTGGCCTTTGGCTACAGGGAGCTATCATCAGGGAATCTCCAGTAGTGTGTGTGAGTGATGGTGTTTTCTTTACCTACAGATCAGTCTGGCTCTGCCAAACAGCAGCCTCGCTCCCAACCCCTATGCCTTGTGAGTCAGTTGCCCCATCGCCACCCCGTCTGCACATCCACGAGAGAGGGTCTGTGAGAGCAACTTCATGCCGTGCGCTCCAGAGTCTGGACTGGCTCCACCACAATATGTGGTTTGTGACAACACAAGTAAGATGGGTGGGGCAGGTCTCTTGGCAGCTACAGCTACTGGGAAGTCCTTGCTTCCTGGAGAGGTTGGGCGTGTGCTTCCAGCCAGCCTTGGAATTGTGAGCCCCAGTCGTTCATGCATTAGCTCCTGCCACGCTGGGAGAGCTGACTGGGAGATAGGACTGGATGGTGCAGTCTCATACGGAGAGCTACCGGTGATGTGTCCCATCACCCCCGGCTGGCTAAAAGGAACACCCTCAGCAGGGAGCTGGCAGGCTCCCTGCGGCCCATGGGATGCGGTGGCAGCAGTGGAAGGAGGAGAGGGAATGCCCAGGGGTGTATGTTACCCTCCTGCAGAGCGATGTGTAAGGGGTGTATGTTACACTCCTTTGCACTCACTTAGATGCCTGTGGCCTGGCTCTACCTGGCTAGCATCAGGAGCTGTACTCACAGCACCTTGTGCATCACCTCTGCACCTGGCCCAAGGGTGGGATGCGCCCTGCTTTGAGGAATGGGGAGGTGACGTGGATGGCCTGTACATCCTGCCTGTGAGAACCAGGGTTTACACTAAAATTACCCGTAATGGGGACAATGATGGTATGGACCAATCTAGCCTTTCACCTGGAGGCTGCCAGTTCAAATCCAGCCCACGTCTGCCGTGACGGAGCGCCGCTGTGCGGTGACCCATGTGACCTGCGTTTCTGGGTCCCAGAAAACACTGGGGTGAGCAGCTGGGTTGTCAGCCCCCGCAGAGGGACCAAGGAATGAATGTGCTAGGAGAACGAAGCCTCTCTCAGCCCTAGCAGGAGCCCGGGTGTATTGGCAGGAGAAGCCTTGGGATGCTTGCACTGCCTCTGCCCAGGCTGCCCTCCGAAGGTCTAGTCACAGTGGGAAGCAGCTAGCCTGGGATCCCTGGGCTGTAGCAGGAATGGTGTGTGCTAGGGACACCTGCTCCCCTGCCTGTCAGAAATGGCATGTGCCTGCTGGCGAAGGAGCAGTCGCACATCCCCAGACATCCCTCCGCGGGCCTAGGTAACACCACTGCCATGTCCAAAGGGCTGAGCATCCCTCCTCTCCGTTGGGGAGGAGCTTGGATGGGAATGTCTCGGCAACCATGTGTGCTAGTGACTGTGTTTCTGTCATCCCAATCTCCAGTGTCCCCAGCGGCAAGGTGCAAGGCCTCGTCGTGCGTGGGCCAGAAGAAGCTGGCGCTGATCCTTTGCATCTCCTTTCTGATAGTCCTGCTCATTGCCCTCATCCTGCTCTGTGAGTCCTTTCCCCTTCGTTAGCCACCAGCAAAACTGGCTATCCTGGGGTGCAGGCCAAGTCCCTGCGCCCATCTAGGGGCTTGGCCCGCTGGGGGAAATATGTCACCCAGCTTTGGGTTTGGGCAGGCCAAGCACAGCCACGGGCCTGCCAGCAGGGTTCTGGGACTAGAAATGCTAACAGGAGGGAACCCGACAGCCTGTAAAAGGAAATGGAGAAAATCCCTGCAGAAATAATCATCTGACAAGCTCCTCGAGCTCTCTCCAGTGCTGCTCAGATTGTGGTCGCAGGAGGGGATGGCTCACTGGCCTAACCTTCACGTTTGCTAATACTGGAACTCTCACTGGAGCTGAGCTGGGCTGGCCCTGCTAGCCACGGGTGAGGAATCAATGGGGTTCCATGCACCTGAATGTGTAGTTCTCAACTCACAGGGCCTGTACACTCCGCAGAGGCATCAGATGCCCTGGGGCCCTTTGCCTAAGCATAGGGGATTGGCCAAAGTTTCTCCCTCAAACCCCTACTTCTTCCCATAATAGAACTGCATCTGTGTGCAGCCCAAACGCTGCGTTGTAAATTATTGTTGGTGTTAGCATTACTGCAGCACTGGGGATGTCACTGTAGTGAGCTGTGGTGCATTTTTACATGGAAAGATTATTTCTGTGTTGAATTTCAGTGTCTAGTGACCTTCTGTTGGGATATGCATTTGCTTTCTATTTTTAACAGATTCTAGTGCTAATCTGCACTTTTTAAAATGACACCTCATTAAACTCCTGTGAGCGTACACTATCTTCTTCTATACACAGTTCATGTACTGAGAAATCTGGGTTTCACCCAGAACAGTTGTCTTAGCCTTTCCACCCAAGTTACCTGGCAAACGCCCCTACCCACTATGAGTAAGGAGCTAACCCTAAAAAGAAGACAAGTACTTAAGGACCTGATTCAGAGCTCCTTCAAATAAATACAAAGACTCTCACTGATTCCAGTGGGCTTTGGAGAGCCAGAAATGAAAGCCATTTCCCCATTCTCACATTCTTTAACCTGCCCAGCATATGCTACCTCTGGCCTGTCCCATCGTGCAATGAGACATAGGTCTGAGTTGTTGTAAAGCTTGCATCAGCACCCACGCTCCCCTAAAGTTCAAGGCTGCTCAGATTGGCCCGTTATAGAAGGACATGAGCTGGGATTTTCTGATTTGGGTCCAAAGTTCCCCCGAGACTGAAGACGGTTCAGATCTGATGTTCCACTCTGGGCTCAGCTTAACAGACATGGACTAGAGAGTTATGGTCTGTATTTTCTGCGTCATATACAACCTCTTGGTTTAACACCATTGATTTGAGACTGATAACAGACTAGAAGGGGGTTAATTAGGAGCTCAGCTGGTCCCCACTCCTTCTAGCTCTTCATATCCCCCTGGGTGGGTTTGATAATTGTTCCTGTCAACTCCAGCCACAGCCTGGGAACTACAGGCTAGCACATAATGGCACTGCCTGGCTGTCAGAAGGAGGCAATGCAGCTGCAGTGCTAAGGATGTGATTCCTGGAAAGATGGCCCAGGTGGTGAGATGCCTCCATCCTTCTATTTCTTGAGTTTTCCTGACATCTGCTGGACACCTGGGAGCAAAGAATTTCACAAGGAAATTAAAACAACATCTTTCTGCCTAGTGTTTTGGATGTGACATGCACCAAGTAATCAGAGGCAGATGGTTAGATGTTTAGATAAGGCCAACACTTTCCATTTCCTGCAAATATTTTCAGGTGTGGCCACAGCCATCAGCACATATGCTAGTCCCTCCTACTCTGAGTTAATCTCTGTGCCAGGCACACAGCCAGCGGGGAATTAGTAAGAGCTCACCAAATGGAAAGGGAAAATCAGCGGAGACCGAAAAGTTATTTTCCAGGTTTTACAGATGATGAAGCGGTTGTTTTTTTTAAATTCCTTTGTCAAATCTAGCTGCTAGTTTTCCTTTTATCAGTTGCATTGTTGAGCCCCTGCTGTATCAAGTGGATTCAAAATATTTTTACTGGGCGAATGTTTTGCAGATGCAAATTAAAACTGCGTGAAGTGAGAATGGATTTTGAATGGAGCTGAGTCAAATGCAGCAGTTTTGGATATCCTGGGACAAGGGTGGGGATCAGGTGAACTAGAGATTGGCCTAAAGCAAACTCTGGATCTGACCTTGAGATCCCAAGGGCAGAACTCTGGCTCAGAAGATGCCCAGTCAGATTTGGCCTATAACAGCCTGAGGTTTGAGCTGTAAACCATGATCCAGGCTCAGGCGTTGCATCCAGTGTTTGGGCTGTGCACCCTTTTCTGGGTGTCGTCCATGTGCATTCATGTCCCTCTGAGCTCTGGTTCAGGGGAGCCCAAAACTGCAAAGGGAAACTCAGTTGACTTCCACTTGCTTCCTCCTAGCGACCACTGAGCTTTGCCTGAACCCAGCACAAACCATAAATGGGCCACATGTCGTCTGAGTGCGTGTGGGTCTGTGACCCTTCGGGACTGAGCCTGGCTGCGTTTCTAGGGGGCCAGGTTCTGGAGGTTTCAGAAAGAGTTTTGTCTGTCCAGTTTTCCAGACAGTTCCTCATGGAGAGCAGGGGTTGGGGCAGGTTTTAGCATTGATATAGGGGTGGGGGCTTGAGTTGACAATCACTTGGCTTGAGTGTGGGGGCATCGGAGGGAGGGGCATCAGGCTGAGTGATCCTGCTCTTTACTGCTTGCAAACCTTGGAGCAGGATACCACGTGAGGGGGATTGTGCCTGGGGAGCATCCTCTCTATACCCCTGACCGGGACTTTGGAGCAACCACAACAGCGACTGCTCCAAAGAATCCAGCCCAGGTTAGTGCAACCCTGGCCATGCACCAGCTGGGGTGTCTGGGGCCTGGGGTGAAGGAGCTGCCAGGCCTGGGATGGAATTGGCTGGCCGGAAATATCCCCTCCCAGCGCAGGTGACCTCCCGCCCAACTCTCTCCAGCTCACCTCTGTGTGTTTGCTTGCAGTCCTGTTCTGGCGGTCCAACACCGGCTTTCTGTACAAGGAGCCAACTGAGAGCTGCAGCCACAGAGCTGTGCGCTGTGACGGGGTGGTCGACTGCTCCCAGAAGAGCGATGAGCTGGACTGCGGTAACACAGCTGGGATGCAGGTGTCCCGCAGGGCGAGCGGGGAGCGGGACAGGCTTTGGAGTCATGCCGCTGCTTTCATCCATGCCCTGTCTTAGGACCTTGTGCTCTAGGCTCCGAGCGAGCCCCCAGACGTGACCAGGTCTCTGGGGCAGGAGTTTGCACTGCTGCCAAAGATGGCATGGGGCCCAGGGAATGCTGGGACCCCCGATGTGCAGGACGTGGGAGGAGCTGGGGCCCCTGGCGTGAGAGGGGGCAGCGGCTGGGCTGGCAGGGTGTAGCCACGGACCTGATGTTTGCTCTCACATTTTGGGCAGTGCCTGAAGCTGCTGCATGTGATGACTCTGGTGAGGCTTGTGTGGGGTTAGCTGGTGCTCCCAATTCCCAGGGGGATTCAGAACTGGCACCAATTACACACACCTGGCCCCGCTGACAGCACCTCAGGGAGATCAAGGCTGGAGGGGACAAAGAGGCTGAGCTGGGCTCTCCCTGCACTGGTTTCCAGTGAACAGGCTGAGGCACGTTGGCTGGGGCTGCACGCAGGATGCTAGTTCTGCCTTTCACTGCCCCTGCCCCTGCCCCCTGGAGAAACAGGCCTTTGGTCCCCAGCTGTCACCTGGCGCTGGGGTGGAGCTCACAGTCACACTGCACATCCACTCACAGAATGTGCCATGCCCATGGATGCAAAGCGCAGGGGCGGGCTTCTCCTCACCCCCCTGGGCCTGGCGCTCTGTCAGTTCAGTGGGGCTGCTCCTGATTTACACCTGTGGGCAGGAGAGGGGAATCAGGCTGGTCATTTGCCAGCTTTTGTGCATGATCATGACACAAGGGCCCAAGTTCAGTCCTGGTACAGGTGGGCTGGGCTCTTTGCCAGGCCCAGGTGCCTCTCTCAGAGGGTGAGCTGGAGCTGCAGTACTGCCCGTAGCCCCTGCTGATTCTGCTGTCTCCTTCCTTTGTGCCTGCAGTGCGGTTCAGGTGGGATCAGTCTCTGCTCCACGTCTACTCCAGCACCGAGAATCAGTGGCTGCCTGTCTGCAGCAGCGCCTGGAACGACTCCTTCTCCAGGAAGACCTGCCAGCAACTGGGATTTCAAAGGTAAGTCCCCAGAGACGGGCACTGTGCGTGTAGTGATGGGGGATGGAAGCCAGAAACCCAGCCCACACCCCAAATGACCTGCTCCTGGGCTCCCCATATCCAGGGGGAGCTTTCCAAAGGCACAAGGGAGAGTGAAGTACTCAGCCCCCAGGCAATGCCACTGGGCCCCTACCAGCCCTTTGTTCTTTGAAAATCTCTCCCACAACGGCTTCCGGCCACCAGGTACTTCCCCCTCCTTTGCCACTGCTCTGTGGTTGCTAGCCGCTGAAGGTTGCATGGACTCCTCCTGTTTCTCTCTGCACCTTCCCTGCATGGCGTTCGTTAAGTCACCCCGGGGTTTGCAGCAAGGGGAACCTGACCTGGGAATGGCGGGGAATGGCACTGATCCATGCACAGCTGTCATTGGAAGGGGAGTCAAGGGGCTTGTCTGCAGTGGGAAACCCCCGTGTAGCTGCACTGTCCCATTGCAAACTCCCCCCCACCCCCAAGTGCAGATGCACAGCACCCTTGCAAGAAGTGACTTGAACTGGTGCAGGTTACCCAGGTTGTTTTCACAAGCAATGGTGCAAATAACTTTCTACACTAGTGCAGTGCGTGTGTACTAGGATTTGCATCTGGATGGCTAAACTGTCAGTGCAGCAATGCAGAAATCCCCGGGATAGACCAGCCTTAGCTCTAGTGCAACTGGGGTGACCAGATGTCCCGATTTTATAGGGACAGTCCCGATATTTGGGGCTGTGTCTTATATAGGCACCTATTACCCCCCATCCCCTGTCCCGATTATTCACACTTCCGGTCTGGTCACGCTAAGTGCAACCCACTTTAGGAGTTTGGATCTTTACCACCCTCTAGTGGGTGGTTCACATCTGGCTCCTACAGCTGCCAGCTAATGGGTCTGTCTTCACTGCAACTAAACACCGACTGCTGGCCCAGGTCAGCTGACTCAGGCTCATGGGGCTCTTTAATTGTGGGGTAGATGTTTGGGCTCAGGGACCCTGCGAGGGGGGAGGGTCACAGCAACTTTTAGCCCTGCAGCCTCAGCCCCGCAAGCCCAAGCCAGGGATCTTTTATTGCAGTGGAGCTGTACCTTTGAGACCCTTGCTGTTTGCTCTGGGGGGCTTGGGTTCAAGCCCCTCTGGTGACCCAAGCAGGGGGTTGTTCTAAACGGACAGTGGGTGAAGACCGAGGTTCTAATCCAGAGTGGGGTACTCGTGAACTAGCGCTTTGCAGGGTTCGAGTGCCAGGGCCCCATCACAGCACCACCCCGCAGTTCAGTGTGAGTGGCAGCAGCCGGGGGAGATGCCCCGCTCTGGGCTACGGGATTTTAGCCCCTCTGCTGCATGCCTGATTTTCCCTTTGCGGAGCGAGAATTAAGGAACCCTGGCAGCATGACATGTCTGTTCTGTCTCCTCCCAGCACGTTCAGCACGGAGTACGTGCCAGCCTCCTTCCCTGGCAAAAGCCTCACTGTCACCAAGGAGCACCCCTCGATCCAGCAGAGTCTCAACAGGTAATGAAGAGGATCAGTTGCCTTTTCCCTGCTCCTCCCTGTGTCCTCTAGTGCCCTCGGGGCCCCTCTCTGCCCATGGCACTCGCTGCACGGTCCCCTCTGAACGAACTCGGGGAAAAAGGCCTGAGTTCGTTGTGGACACCGGAACAAAAACAGGGGGCAGGGCTGGGCACCAGAGATGATTAGCAACCTGGCAAGACTGGGCTCTTTGCTTGAGAAAGGAGACAGTGGTCTGTCAGCCCTGCTCGGAGGGGGGCCCACGGAGCCCCTCCACCATGGCAGCTTTTCCAGCAATTCCAGGAAAGGGAGGGGAGGGCTGTAGCCCAAGCTCTGCAGCCCTAATGGGATGGGAGCGCTAATGGCCAGAGGAGCAATCTGAGCAGTCTCTCGTCAGCTGGATTCCTGAGAGAACCATGAAGTGCAGTTAGCCCCTGCACTCGTTCTGCGGCGGGAACCCAGGCAAAACTTCATGTGCCCCCAAGGAAAGTCAGGGCAGGTCTGAGCCTGCTGGAGAGTGGCCCATGCTTTAGCAATGGCCCACGGGTGCTTGGTGCTTAAGGAAACCAAAGCACCTTGGAACAACAAACTCTGGTCTCACTTTACACCCGTGTAAATCTGGAGGGGCTCCAAAATAGTCATCCCCTGTCTGTCTGCCACTGTGTACACCTGCCAGAGGTGGGGCTGCAGCTGCGAGACAGAGAGAGGCAACCTGAAGGGATTTTCCAGGAAGTGAAGGGGAGACATGATCCTGTAGAGAACTCCCATTTCTCTTTACTGAACAACAAGAGAGAATCTGTGTTGCTTACATGCTGGCTGAGCATGTTAGGATGGGCAGGAAGGTGAGGGATCATCCACTCGGACTCTTTCTCTTGTGCTGTCTCAGCCTGGGTCCATGTTTGACTTTGTCTCTCGTTTGTTTTGTTCTCTCCTGCAGCTCCAAGTGTCCCACGGGAAAATATGTCTCCCTCCGATGCACAAGTAAGAGGGAGGTTTTACCATTGCCATAAAGCATAGACATGGTGACAGGAGAGCTGGGTCTAGAGCGGGTCTCGAAACCACTGAAACAACTGGTGTGAAAATGGTGTGAAAATGGTTTTACTGGGTTTTGGAAATGTTGCCAGATCCCAGTTTCTCGGCAGTTGGTTGGAAAAGTGAGAGAATTTTCACCCAAACTTTTCAAGAGGTTATTTTTTTCATTGAAATTTTGAATTTTCAATGAAAATTTTAACAAAAAATTTAAGTTCACAAAATTTAGATCAGCTCAGCTGATCTCATGTGACATGTCAACTGCCATTTTTTCTTTATCACAGTTGTACACTCTCTTTCTTTCTTTCTTTCTTTCTTTCTTTCTTTCTTTCCTTCCTTCCTTCCTTCCTTCCTTCCTTCCTTCCTTCCTTTCTTGACAGACTGAAAATATCAGTCTGTGCTATTGTCTATTTATGTGCTCACTTTCTGTAAACGTATACAAGTAAATACTAGGGGCCTGCCCCTAGAACTGGTCATCTATCCTAATCTACTCATCTCTGTATCCTATCTGTCTGTCACAACTCAGGGGTTTTTAAGGTGTCTGTCACTGTGATATCTAAGCAAAAAGTCCCTGTTTCTTATCATAGAATCATAGAATATCAGGGTTGGAAGGAACCTCTGGAGGTCATCTAGTTCAACCCCCTGCTCAAAGCAGAACCAGTCCCCAACTAAATCACCCCCGCCAGGGCTTTGTCAAGCCTGACCTTAAAAACTTCTAAGGAAGGAGATTCCACCACCTCCCTACGTAACGCATTCCAGTGTTTCACCACCCTCCTAGTGAAAAAGTTTTTCCTAATATCCAACCTAAACCTCCCCCACTGCAACTTGAGACCATTACTCCTTGTTCTCTCATCCGCTACCGCTGAGAACAGTCTAGATCCATCCTCTTTGGAACCCCCTTTCGGGTAGCTGAAAGCAGCTATCAAATCCCCCCTCGTTCTTCTCTTCCGCAGACTAAACAATCCCAGTTCCCTCAGCCTCTCCTCATAAGTCATGCATTCCAGTCCCCGAATCATTTTTGTTGCCCTCCGCTGGACTCGTTCCAATTTTTCCACATCCTTCTTGTAGTGTGGGGCCCAAACCTGGACACAGGACTCCAGATGAGGCCTCACTAATGTCAAATAGAGGGGAATGATCGCGTCCCTCGATCTGCTGGCAATGCCCCTACATATACAGCCCAAAATGCCATTGGCCTTCTTGGCAACAAGGGCACACTGTTAACTCATATCCAGCTTCTTGTCCACTGTAACCCCTAGGTCCTTTTCTGCAGAACTGCTGCCTAGCCATTCGGTCCCTAATCTGTAGCGGTGCATGGGATTCTTCCGTCCTAAGTGCAGGACTCTGCACTTGTCCTTGTTGAACTTCATCAGATTTCTTTTGGCCCAATCCTCTAATTTGTCTAGGTCCCTCTGTATCCTATCCTTACCCTCCAGCGGATCTACCTCTCCTCCCAGTTTAGTGTCATCTACAAACTTGCTGAGGGTGCAATCCACACCATCCTCCAGATCATTTATGAAGATATTGAACAAAACCGGCCTGTTTTTGTTACCCCTCCAGCTCAGTGGAATATATATTACTTAGCATAATAGCTACCCTATTTCACTGTGGGTGTAAGTAATAGCCCATGCAATTCAAAGTCGCAGGGGTCAGAGAGTCCAATTGTCCAGCTGGATTGTAAAAGTGGAGGCTGAATGACTTTAGACTCTCCTCCCAGCATGCAGCCAGCATTGTACAGCTGTCTAGGGTATTACTGGGTTCTCTTTGCAGTTCCACTGAAGCAGAAAGCCATTGCCACAGCTGGGGGCAGGATACTGGAACCGATGGGCCACTGCTCTGGTCTGGTGTGTTAAATGCTCTGTCCCCGTTGGTTGAGTGTTATCCGTGAGCACGTTTTGCCAGGTGTGCGATCTGTTAGGTGATCCTGTAACATGCAGGTGGGCCTGGCTTGATTTTTCCTGTCGAGGCACCTGACTGAGCTAATGGACCTTTTTGAGTTTCCCCTCAGGCTCCCACGGGAAGATTTGCCTCCTCAGCTTGTTTCTCTTCCTTCAGGCTGTGGACAAAGGGCTTCTGGCCGGATCATTGGGGGGAACGAAGCTTCGGCGAGTAAGTGGCCCTGGCAAGTTAGTCTCCAGTATGGGCCGAGCCACATCTGCGGGGGGACAGTCATTGATACCCAGTGGGTGCTGACAGCTGCCCACTGCTTCTTCATGTAAGTGGTGTGCCTGCTGACTGGCTGTGTTGGGTGCAGCCAGGAAGGGTTGGTTTACCTGCGGCTGATGAAGGGAAGGGCCTAGGTGAGGAGAACAGAAGATGGGAGTTATCGGCAGCCATGTTCCATTCTTGGTCACAGGGTTGAAATGCAGACAGACTCTGCTGGAGCTTGAGTCACTCTGGATCAACGCTGATGTCACCTGGGATCAGAATTGGGCTCTCTCTCTCTGGGGACTTTGGACCCGAAACTGGCAGCTCCACCACAAGAGCTAACACAGAATTTCCACTAGCTGTCAGCCACTAGAGGGCAGGATCACAGCTGTGTTCCAGCCCAGTCCGGCTCCTGGGGCCCGCGGCAGCTCTCAGCGCACACCAGTAGCCGATCCTTGCACAGGCCCCTGGTTTATATGTAATTATTTTAAGGTGGATGCATCCACGGCTAGGGGCGCGCAGACAGAAAGCCAATAGCAAACACACACGTCGGGGCCAATGGCTGGAATAAGAAATCAGCATCTGTGCAGAATGTACAGCTGAGACCTGTGCTGTAGATAAGAGAACAGGGACATTGCCTTTGAAGGGGGCGAATTAAAGCGCTGACCTGCGTATACCAGTTAGGGTCAGATATAAGTCCTGCTTGGATTGGGCTGAGCGACCCAAACCTCAATCGGCATGGTGGAGAAGTTGGTAGGGAGCGGGGTCTGAGCTGAACAAAATGGGGAGAGGGCGTTTCGTGCCAATTTTTTAACTCCAGTCCTTGAAATTAAGTGCTGGAGGGAGGCTGGAATCTGGCCCTGCTGTTCAGGGCAGTCCCTGCATTACATCCCCCTTTCTACATCTGCTTAGGAACAGCGTGAAGATCCTCAATGCGTGGAAAGTGTATGCCGGGGCCTCCAACCTGCTTCATCCTGCCAAGGGCATCCCCACCTCCCAGATCATCATCAACTCCAACTACAGCGATGACTATGACGACTACGACATCGCGCTGGTGAAACTTGCCACGCCCTTAACGATATCGGGTGAGGCTAATTCCCAACCTCCTCAGACCGGGAGCTGCAGGGCCTGTGCATCTGCTTGACTTGGCCAGCCAGACCGGCTCCAGCTCCACAGGCCAGGCAGGGGCTAAGCGTCTTTGGGCAATGAGGTCTGACTCCAAGGCGCATGAGAAGCAGGGGGGGAGCCAGATGCCGTCGGTAAGAAGGTGCCGGTTTTACACAGGGTAAGACCCAGCTGTGTGCACAGTGCTGTACTGAGCATGCCCACACAGAGACCCTGTCTCCCTGCAGAGCCTGAGGGTGACAGTGGGGCTTTATGCAGGCACAGGGACCCTCTGCACGTCCGGCGGCAGGACCGGGGCTGACAGCCGTCACCGGGCAGACAGGAGGCCGAGGGGGTACTGCTGAGCTGTTAAATGGGTGTTTATTATCATCCCCCCTGGGCACCACGGGCATGTGGGGTGAACAGCTCTGCACTGCTGAGCCATACAGAGAACATCTCTTGATTTATACCTGTAAAAACGGGTCCTGGGGTCTTCGTAGGCAAGTCCATGGAGATCGGTTTAGGGTCGGGCTAGTGGGATGCTGGGCAGATGACCGGGGACTGAGACTCCAATACACCAATGAATGCACCCCCTGGAAGCGCCATCCAAACACTATTACAGCCAAGAACTTTCCCCTCCCTCCATGTAATCTGAAAACGGCTCCGCCCAGTGCTAAGGAACCAGCCTGACAGCCATTGCCACCTGGTGTGGGCTAGTGCGGGGCTCCTGGAGCACACTGGGCATGGGCCTCATGCCTCCCAGCCCCCGGGGAAGTGCGCCCCAGGCCGATGCTTGCTGAGCCTTCTCGCTTGGCTTGGTCACAGTGAGGATGTCACGGGGTGGCTGGCCCCGGATCCTTTGTGCCGGAACAGTTGCTCCCCTTTGGCCAGGCAAGGGGGCAGGGCAGCCCCTGGACAGTGAAGGACCAGGGACAATCTGAGGGAAAGGGCTGGTGAATCAGAGCTGCCTGAGCAAGGGTCAGGAAAAGGGGCAGGTGAGAGCTGCCAGAGCCAGGAGGTGTATTGTGGGGGAAGGCAGGGAAGCAACAAGAGGGGGTTGCCGGCTGACCTCCCCACACCGGAGAGGGCATCAGGTGTGGGAGCAGTGGAGAAATTTACCCGCTGACATCTGCGTGCTGGAGAGCTGAACCCCGGGGACCAGTGAGGGGGCCAAGGGGTGCGATGGGCGCTCCCTGGAGTGGATGATCTCCCAGCAGAGAGGCTGGGAAGAGTGGGTGCACTCCAGCTGGAAGGGCTGGGGTGCCTGTCCTGGCTGAGGGACATAGGAGGGCTGACAGAGTCTGGTGTGGCGGAAGATGCCGGAAGGTGGCATGTGTTCTGTCAGTGGCTGAGAGGCGATGTGATTTGAAGGACTACTTGCACTGGGGTGATAAAGGGACTGTTTACACTATGCTTCTGTAACAAATCAGCCCAAGGCAGGAGAGCCTGGCAGAGTCCTTGGGTTATCTGAGAGGAGAAACTGAGGCAGATGCACCAGTTCTGCTGTGGCCTGCCACAGGAGGGGACTCCAGGGGGCCACCCGTTGACAGATGGTTAGTGAGACAAGACCCGAGTTTAGGTCCTTCAGAAGACAATGCTCCCTGCGGACGCTGCTGGAATACGAGTGACTGCAGCTATTCCCTGGTGCGTGTCAGGCTCACTCTCTTTCCTTGTTTGGTGTTTTCCTCTCTCCCAGGGCAGGTCCGCCCCGCTTGTCTCCCGATGTCTGGCCAGACATTCCAGGCTGGGAGGAAGTGCTTCATCACTGGCTTTGGCAAAACCAATGAGAACGAAGGTGAGAGTGGGGACTGAATCTGAATTCCCTTTGGGGAGGGGCCACATGCCCTGCTGTGGCCTCAGTCCAGCCGGGCAGCACCATGGGGGAGGCCTGAAAAGGCAGCTATGCATCGTGCTGCAGGGTACGGGGGAGCCAGAATTTTCAGCCTGGGCCAATGACTCTGAGTGCCTCAGTTCTGAGGGGCGCAACCTGAGACCTGCTGGTCCTGATTCTCAGAGGCGCTGAGATGCTGTTGATAGAAGTCCAGGGGGGCTCAGCACCTCTGTAATATCAGGGCCCAACAGGTCCCGATCTGAGGACCCCCACAATGAACATGCCTGAAGCTGGTGGCCAGTTTTGCTAATGTGACTTTAATCTGTGAAGCCACCATAAAGATGTCTGTGAGAGGAAGCCCAGTGGTCTGAATGATGGAAACAGGGCATACGATTTCAGAGAATACCTTTCTGTGGGCACGGCTAAGAGCCAGTGACCTGCCTGCTGTGGGATTCTGTAGTACGAACAGCTCATTCGGTATTCAGTGCAGTCGTACGTTACAGTGATCCCTGTGGCACCTTCGCTTACGGCTGTGATGTGCCGGGGGCCGGCAGCATGCGATCTAGGGGTGACAGCAGGTGGCCAGGGATTTGCTTTCTGTGCGCAAGCCAGGGGCACTGCTTCACCTGTCCCTTTTCTGTCACTGTTCCAGAGAACACCTCCCCAAAGCTGCGGGAGGCGGAAGTGGGCTTGATCGACTACAAGATCTGCAACAGCAGTAGCGTGTACCAAGGCGAGCTGACCCCCCGCATGATGTGTGCAGGGTACATGCAAGGAGGGAGGGACTCGTGCCAGGTGAGGTTTCTGCCAATGTTAGTCTGGAAGGGCCTGCAGCCCTAAGCAGGGGTGGGGGTTGGCTAGAGGGGGTGGGCACCACGTTGATCCAGAGACACCCCCCGTCTTAGCACAGACGTGTGGTCGAGCCGCCCCTGGAGATGTGCTGTGTTCTGGGCACTGCACCTGGCGGCACCCTGGAGTGGGCACCAGCTGTGCAGTGACCTGAGACCTCTGTGCAAACTGAGTGCACGGCGGGGTCTCCCTCCGAGTTCTCCTGACTCTGCCTTCCCGCTCTAGGGTGACAGTGGCGGCCCCCTGGTCTGCGAGGATAACAGCCGGTGGTACGTGGCCGGAGTGACGAGCTGGGGAATTGGCTGTGGCCAGAAGAACAAGCCCGGGGTTTACACTCAAGTTACAGAGCTCCTCAGCTGGATTCACAGCAAAATGGAGGTGAGCTGGCCTCAGGACTGAGCTCCAGTGGGAAAGTGCCTGTCTCTGCCCCATGTGTGCAGGCGAATGCCGCGGTCACCCTGGCGAGAGCGGAGGCTTTCCAGATGGCTCCCAAACCAACGTGAAGGACCTTGGTGGCTTGACTCTTGTGCTGCAACTGCCATCAGCCGCAGGCCCTTGGCAGAGCGCACGCCTCGCCTCCAGCTTGTGTCCTGGCTTGGGAGCCCCGGCTGAGACAGAGGCAGCAAGAAGGGAAATGAGGAAAAGTGCGAGCGCTAGAGCCTCACGTTGGCTCATCGGGAGTTATGGGGTGAAAGCTTCATCCCCTGAAATGCTAAGTGGGCCAGATGCTGCTCTTGGTCCCACTGCTGTAAATCCAGAGTGATGGTGTTGAGCTCAGGGGAGTTACAGCATCCCTGAGGGCAGGATTTCTCCCATTGTCTTTATGTCGTTGCAGACAGGTTGTTAGACAGGAAAACGGGGTTTGGGCTGCAATAACTCTGCAAAGGCGCGGGTTCCAGGCTGGCCCAGGCAGCCAAGTTGAGCACCAGCCTTTCCCGGGACCCTGCCTGCCCGCTGTGGGTGTTGCAGATCCCCTGGTGCTTCCCCAAAGACTGGGGTTTGACTCAGTGCCTTTTGACCAGAACGTCGCTTCCCCGCAGCACCACTCTGCCTCTGTGCCACTGCCTATACAGAGGGTTACGGGCAGTTGTGGTGCATCACAACTCCACTGAAACCAGCGGGAGCTAGGTTGTGTGGCACATGGAAATCAACACAACCCTGGAGCGTGCTGCTTGAAGCTTTGGTGTTTCCTGTCTAACCAGCGCTCTCCTCCCTTTTCTCTTCCCAGAGTGAGAGCGACTAAGGATGAGGCAGGCACCTAGTGGGGCTGTGGCTTCTCCTGCTAACCGCTCCAGGTGCAGCTAGATTCTCGGCGCTGTTCTGCTGTCACAGGGCGAAATGCCAGTGATCGCCCTCTGAGCATGGACTGTCCGAAGGATTTATGACCTGGTGCTGCCCTGAAGCCCTGAAAACACAGTGCCTCCAGCACTTCAAAGTCAATTCATTTTGCCAACAACCAAGATGGGAAATATGAGCAGAATACCAGGGGAAATGTCCCAATGGTGAGACCTGTGAGCTGGTGAAATACTTTCCCAAGGGAAGTGGCAGAAGCCCTATTACCTGAGACATTTAAAACTGGACTTGACAAAGCACTTGAAAATATGCTCTAAGGCACAGTCCTGCACTGACGGGTCCCTTCTGTCTTTAAATTATACAATTCTTGTTGTCTTGTAAATGGAAACCTGCTTTCTCTGAGTCTTTCATGTCAGAACCCGGGTGGACAGGCAGGTCAGTGCCGCAAGACATGGTACTGGAAGGGAAAAGGCTGAAACTCACATGGTTCAGCCCCTTTGCATTCTGTTCCTTGCGTTATAGTGGCCCCTCCGTAGGACGAGGAGCTGCACCAAGCCCTGGTCAGAGGCAGAGGCTGCCCTGAGGAGCTCCCTGTCTAAATGGACGCAGGCTGGGAGAAAGGAAGGATAATTCTCCCCAAAGAGGGCCAGTGACTTGTCCAAAGTCACCCTGGGGGTCAGTGGCAGAACCAGGTCAGCCCAATGCTTTAGCCACAGGGCTGCCCTTCACCATTCCTGTGGGCAGCAACGCGTAGTTCTGTAAACTCATGGCTCAGCGTCCACACATAACTGCCTCTGCAGCTCACGGCCCATGTCATCATAGCCTCTCGCAGTTGTCAGTGGAGGGGATTTGAATGGTTTGTAGATGAGGTTTCTGTACCGTGTAGGAATATCTGGTGAGTTTTTTTTTTTTTAATGGTTTCAAAATGACCTGCCCAAGCAGTCCTGCTTTTGTCTGTCCCAGCACCACTGCCCTTCACCTGGCTGCTGATGTGGAGGTGAATACTACAGTGCAATGTGTGTTCTAGTCATGGACAGGATTATATGAACCAGCTGGAATTCTGGGGAGGAAATCTGTGACTTCCGCAGAAGTTTAGGAGCAGAGGAAAGGTAGAAAATTCCAGATTTAATGGGAGCTGCCTTAAAAACACACCAAGCAGGTGATTGGCCAGAAGGAGCCGTGTGAGTGAGTGCTACGTGGCAGAACCCAGTGTTAACAATGCTCCAAAAGCACGAGTCAGGCCCCAGAAACCAGGAGATTTTTACAAATAATCAGTGGTGGATTCTGTTTCTTGGCTATCTGACTGTTACACCTATCAGGAGTCAGTTTCCAAGCTGCCCTCCATGCCCTCCTAAGGACGGCCAGACGGGGCCAGACCAATGGCCCATCTACCCCAGTGTCCTGTCATCGGACAGGGCCAGAGCCAGCTCTCGCACTCCTGTTTGCAGAGAACGGGACCCCAAATGCTTAGAAAGCACAAAGTGAACAGAAAGACACGCCCCTGCCCCGATACTTTTTACTGTCCCGCAGGCTAGGGGCCTGACTCATGTTTTGTGAACCCCTGAGCTGGACAGCATGGCCATGATGTGTTCCTAACCCAAGTACCTGGAAAGCACAGCTGGGATTGGAGCCTGTTTTGCTAGGCTCTGTCCAGAAACAGGACAAGGCCTTTGTCTGGAAACACAAGTTACACCAAGTTAAGTCCATATCTAAAGCACGAATGAAAACAGTGCACCTGTGTGAAGACAAGGCCTTGGAGACAATCCCTGCCCTGCTGAGCTCGCAGTCTAGCCAGACAAGGGGGAGGAGACAAAGCATTTACCTGGCTGGTGTCTGACACGTTACACTTCACAGCATCAGCACTAGCTGGGGTGGTGCCTCTGACCTGAAATGTGTCGTCACCTGGTGCTGCGGAGGCATTGACTCACCCTGACCCACTCCTAGATCAAGCCAGCCAGCAAGAAGAAGCGAACAGCAGCATTGAGCCACAAGGGCAAAATACCCATTGAGGCTGGAGCGTGACATGCCCCGTAATAACAATGCCCAGCTCTTAGGTAGCACCTCTCATCCCAAGAGCCTGGTCAGCACCATAAGCCAGGGCAGGGGAGTGACCTGCCTAAAGAGAAGGAGCTGAGTTGAGAGCTCAGGTCTGCTGACTCCCTGTCCGGTGCCCTGTCCACTGGACCATGCTGCCCTCTGGAGGAGGGGCCCAGGCCAGGCTCGAGGTCACCGGCAGGACACACTGGGCTGAAAACTGGAGGAATTGCAGTCTGTATTATTCTGGCCCCTTGCTCTTAACCACAAACATGCACTAAAAACAAAACATCCTGAGAGTGGAAAATGTAATGGGAAATGTTGCAGGGTTTGTATACCACGCAGCCCTCTGGGATCTCAGGTTGAGTGCACAAAGGGCCGCACCTGTCTGGCTGTGCAGGGAGAGAGCAGAGAGCGGGTTGCTCGGTGTGGCACACAGATCCTCTTTGCTGGCACACCTGTGCATGCTGCCACCAGCCGGGGGGAGTATTGTGGGCAGTGAGTGACCCACAGATGAGTTTCCTTTGGAAACCCCCCACCTGCTTGGCTTCATGGACCTTGGTACGCGAGGGGCCTGATGCTCCTCTCAGCCATGCCAGTGTCCATGCCATTGTTAATGGAGCGAGGGGGTAAGACCAGTGTGAGGTCAGACCTGGGCCCACAGTGTTCACTCTCTAGCCAAGGGGCAGGCTGGCCAGTTCAGGCACTGGGCCGGTGCCCCAGCATGCTCTGGGATACTGGTATCTCCTGCAGCTTTTAGAGGGGCTGTTGGGTGCTCTGGGATGGAGATGTTTGTGCTCTAGCAAAGGGCTGGGAGTGGAAGAATTCTTTCTTGGTTTTCCTGTTCTGCTCTGACCCAACGCACTGTGCCCTCAGGACAAGCAGCTGGCCTCCCTGGGCCTGATGGCCCTCTTACACTGGTGTGGAACTGGTGTCACCCCTTTGACTTCAGTGAGGTTACTCCCAGTTCACAATGGGGTGAGTGAGAGAAGAATCAGGTCCCCTGCATCTCACTGCACCCAGCAAGAACCTCTCCTGGTGAATAATAAACCAGCCCTGGGGCTATGTGTCTACTCAAATTTTCAGGGGCAATAATCCGAATGGCAAGGAGGAGGGGAGGGGTGTGGGTCTCTTTCTCTGCGTGCGTCTGTGTGTGTGTGGCAGGGGAGGGATCCCCAGTGCTGGGTGCAAATAGGATTTAATCCAAGCTGTACATGTCAGGAACCAGCATTAACCCCCCTTCCCTGAGAAGCATTAGCCGCTGTGTGATTAGATCCTATTAGGAAAGTGGCAGCGAACGTGCATTTAGCCTTGAATTTTCCTCTGCAGCCAGAAAGGTTGCTTGTAATTGGCTTTCTGTAGCCCATCTTCTTACTGCTGGGAACATTAAAGGGTGACGTGGAGGACTCGGGAACTCGCAGCTTTCTTTGTAATGGACTGAAACACTCTCCTCCAAGCTGCCAGTGTCTCCTTGTCTTTGAGCTGCAGATGCCTGGAGGATCCCAGCCCTCCCAATGGAGTAAGAGATTCGCTGTAATTCACTCTATGGCCCTCAGACGTCTCATGCACCTTCCCCGAAAGGGGTGGCTGACTGGGCTGACATGCCAGGTCTGCTTTTCCCCTGCTTGGCATCTCATGTCCTCACTTACACCTGGGCCAAGTGGGTGTGCAATGCAGCCAGACCAGAACAGCAGCATTTTGCACTGGCTTGTCACAGCTGTGAATGAGGGATTCAGCTCAGCACCTCAGCCCACTGAGCATGCAGGGCCAGCAAGTGCTGCGTGGGCAGGTGCTGGGCAGCGCCCAGCTCCGGGGAGCAGGGCCTCGGAATTCTGGCACTTGCTGGCTGGTCACAAGGTGGGTGAGCAACCCCAGGGACAGAGCGAGGGAGGGAGAGTGGGCTGGCGTCAGCAGGGAGAGGGTTAACTCTCTCTCCTGAGTAGGGGAAGGCCACAGCTGTACGCCCTGAGTGTGGGGATTACCAGGGGGCAGGGCTGGTCCAGCTGTGGTGAGTTAGGGATTTACCCCAGATCACTATAAGGGGCTTGTGCTGGGGCTTTCTAGCCCCTTAAGAGCAGTGGTTCTCCAACAGGGGAATGCAGAGGTCTTCTGGGAGTACATCAACTCATCTAGATATTTGCCTAGTTTTACAACAGGCTACATAAACAGCCCTAGTGGAGTCAGTACAAACTAAAATGTCCTACAGACAGTGACTTGTTTATACTGCTCTATATAGATGCTGAAATGTACGTACCATGTTTATATTACGATTGATTTATTTTATAATTGTAAGATAAAAATGAAAAAGTCAGCCATTGTTCAGTATTAGTGTGCTGTGATGCTTTTGTCTTGTTTGATTTCATAAGCAAGTAGTTTTTAAGTGAGGTGAAACCTGGGGTTATGCAAGACAAATCAGATGCCTGAAAGGGGTACAGTAGCCTGGGAAGGTTGAGAGTCCCTGTGCTACAGGGAGCATGTTAGCAGGAGAAGCTGCCTCTGGTGCACTCAAAAGGGGGGCTGTGCAAAGGCCCTAGCCTACATGAGTAAGGGTTCAAGTATGTGTAGCTACAGGAGGTTCCTGGAATCTTGGTTTTAAACCCAGGCTAGGCACTTGGGGAAGGGTCTGGAAGCTCTCTTGTGGCTTTAGGGATGCTGGGGGTGATGTACACACCAATGCTGCACCAGAGCCTTGGGCTGAAAAGTGAAGCAGAAGTATCAGGTTGAAGCTAGAGGGGGGATTTAGGGAACCAAAAAGTCATTACCTGGGTTAGAATTTAGGCAGGCCACTGACCTTAGCAAACTGATTCTTGTGAAAAGCATTAGATCAGACTGAAAATGCTCATCACACAGCTGGGTCAATGAACATGAAAAGCCTGTCTTAAAATTACAGTGTCAGAGAGCCTTTGATTTAAAGCTGTTTTTAGCAGCCCCTGCCACTTTGAATTTTGTGGAGTGGCTGGAAAGGGGGGCTGAGACAGCAAGGCTGGCTGGCAGGTTCACATCACATCCCTTGTGTGTGAAACCCAGGGACTATTCACTACTAGTGAATTAAGCCAGGTATCCTATTAGACCCCCAAATTTATCTTCAGGAGGCTTGTGCATGACAACTCTGAGCTGGGCTATCAAACATGAGAGAGGAAATAGCTGATCATCACTAAAGCTGGTGATCCCTTAGCTAGGGAGTCAGATATATCCTAGGGGCACAATTAATGTATGGCTGTCACAAGATAAACGTAGCGTTTTTGTTTGAAATAGGTCAGGCTAGTTGTTCTTCTAAGGTGCTAGAGAATGATACAGACACTGGACAGCAAGCAAAGGAGAAACAGCAGCTGTGCACCTGTTCCATGGCTCTGTAGAGAGCACACCTGGGGTTGGGGTATGACCACTTAGCTCTTTGGAGAGAGGACATCATGTAACACAGCAGCCAGGAAGAATGAGCATGAGGCTAGGAACTGGGAAAGTCTCTGTGTTTATCCCAGATCTACAACTGATTTGGTGTGTGTTTGTGAGTCACTAAGATTTTGTGTGTCAGTAATAAAGCTTGCTGGGCCTGACAGATGTAACTGACACCAGGTTTAGGTGCTGTCCTAACTTCACTGACCAGTGAAATTACAAGGGTACATTCAGGGGTTTAAATGAGAGCAGAATCTGTCCCATTGTGTTTGCCAGCCCTGCAGGTACGGTGCGGATCCATTAGTTAAGGGCTGTGAAGTGCCCTGTAAGAGTTTGCATTCGGAATCTTGCCGTTTGTGTCACTTCTGCACACACCCTGCAGTGGTGGCAGATGATGAAGGCATGGGGCTGTGTGCGCAAAGTGGAGATGGTCTGAGCCTTGCCAGCTGCTGGGGGGATGTAGTGGTCATGGCTGCTGCTCTACAGGGAGGAGGGGAGGTGATGCTTCCATTGCCAGGGGGCCATGCTAGAGATGCTGGAGACAAGGAAAAGCCACATATGGGTGCCTGGGCTCCTCCTGTGCATACAAATGCATTTGCACACACACATCTGTGAGGGTTGTGTGAATGCTGGATAGAGGCGAATAGAAGTCATGTTTCTGTATGTTTTTTTAATCACCCTATATAATTCAGTCAAGGGTACTGTCTCAGCTCTAAAATTCTATAGAACGTCTAAAAATAGAAACGGATCATTTTCTATCAAATTCTAAAGACTCTGTCATTTCTAACTAACCCAATGATATAAACTCTATAGAATCATAGAAATGTCAGACTGGAAGGGACAAATGGTAATCAAGTCTAGCCCCCTGCACTGAGGCAGGAAAAGGAAACCTAGACCATCCCTGACAGGTTTGTCCAACCTGTTCTTAAAAATCTGCAGTGATGGGGGTTCTACATCCTCCTTTGGAAACCTGTTCCAGAGCTTAGCTAGCCTTGTAGTTAGAAAGTTTTCCCCAATATCTAATCTAAATCTCCCCTGGCTGCAGATTAAGCCCATTACTCATTGCCCTGCCTTCAGTGGACGTGGAGAACACTCGATCGCTCTCCTCTTTGTAACAGCCCTTAGCTGAGTTGAAGGTTGTTCCCAGGTCCCCTCTCAATCGCTTTTGCTAGAGACTAAACATGCCCAGGTTTTAACCTTTCCCCAGAGGTCAGGTTTTCTAAACTGTTTCTCAAATTTGTTGCTCTCCGCTGGGCTCTCCCATTTGTCCACAACTTTCCTCAAGTGTTGTACCCAGAACTGGACACAGGACTCCAGCGGAGGCCTTAGCAGTGCTGAGTAGAGCAGGACATTTATTTCCTGTCTCTTACGTACAACACTCCTATTAACACACCTCAGTGTGATATTAGTCTTTTTCACAATTGTGTAGGACTTTGCCATAAGAGAAGAGTGAACACGTGCAGCTCCATGAGAGAGCCTGTGTGTGGCTTCACGCATACACAAGAACACAAACATACACACATTGCAAAACAGCAAAAGTAGATGGTTGATGCAAAGATACCAGGCTCATGCGTGGACTATGGCAGTATCCTTGACAAGCTGTGCTCCTGGTATGTTCTTTGTATTAAAACTGGAATAATAGCACGCTTGTGATGCAAGGATCTATCTTTGTACTCTTGCAGGCTCAAGCAAGCATATTGACACACACACACACACAAGAATATACTCTGTGCAGAGGATTTAGGGACATTTCGGTTTCATTCTGGGCCTGATGAATTTTGTAACTGATTTTTCTAAATGTTTAGCAGGGAAGGGAAAGTGCTCTTCTGGCCAGTATGAGTGGTTAAGAAAGATGGGCTCTGAGTAGGGTCCCCTGTGGCCCCCTCCATTTTATATTAGTCTGATTAGATTAGGGATTCCGTGGGTATTAAATCACAGACTGAGCGTGCATTTGTCCAGATGCTATTTCCTGAATCTCTTGCCTTCTGCCCATAAAAGCCCTGGTGTGCAGCAGAGAGCAGCAGGCCCATCATATTTTATTGCTCTGAGATGACATGTTGGAAAAACAAATAGTTTTTAGAAGAACAAACCAAAAATTGTAATCTAATAACAGCTGATCTTCTTGAAACAATGTTCCTGCTAACTGCGCAATTTCTGTGCACGGCGGAATTATGCATCTAAGAGGGATTTCATCTTCCAGGAGGTTATTGCTCCTCTGGGCCCCAGGAACATCATCTCTGAAGCAGATAAATAGCTTCAGATCCCTAATACAAATTTAATTTATTTCTCCTAAAACTTACATCCAGCAGCCATTCCACTCAGGCTAGAAGAAGGAAAGGTAACATTTCCCCTTGAAATCAAACTTTGAACCAGATTAAAAGTGATTATTTCCTCTTGAAGCCGTCTGGACAATTTTGTTGGCTTTTATGCTGTTTACACATTTCCAAGGAAAATTCCATTCAGAAGAGGAGGGGAAGATGGTAGACCCAGTTTCATTCCTGTTCCCAAGCATTTGAGCTACAAGTTGTTGCTCTTTTTAATCCTAGGCAGGAAGCTAGAAGGATAATTTAAGTGGTGCTGGAGGGAAGGGGGCATAGATGTGGAGAGAGAAAGAAATAGATAAACGTGCACATGGGGCAGTCGATTCACAGCAGACGCATATTGCTGTGGAAGAGACAGATAACATTTCCTCTAGGAAGAAAGAGGCTAATGGGTTCCTAAAAGCATTGTGAAGAAAGTGATACTTGGTCCCACATGTGAAATAAATCCCTCTTGGTGGCCATAGTCATAAACTTACCCCAGTTTACTAGAGAGGAGTGAATACCAGAAAATTTTTCCTAAAAACATTTAGATCCAAAAGCAATTTTCCGTTTGAGTGGGTCTGAACCCTTTTTCATAGACTTAAGGACAGAAGGGACCATGATCATCTAGTCTGCCCTCCCACATAGCACAGGCCAAAGAATTTCATCCAATAAACTGCTGTGTCTCTTTTAGATCAGTGGTTCTCAACCAGGGATATCCCTGGGCATATGTAGAGGACCTCCAGAGAGTACATCAACTCGTCTAGATATTTGCCTAGTTTTACAACAGGCTACATAAAAAGCACTAGCGAAGTCAGTACAAACTAAAATTTCATACAGACAACAACTTGGGGTACACAAGGCAAATCAGACTCCTGCAAGGGGTACAGTAATCTGGAAAGGTTGAGAAGACACTGTTTTAGGTTATGCGTTTGCTCATTTCCTGGCAAGTCGTTCCAATAGTTAATTACCATTGCTGTTGAAAAGTTTTGTTCCCTTTGTGTGAACGCTTGGGCAGACAGGCTTAATTAGCAAGAACACTCAGAACAATGGAGGATTCGTTTTGAAAGCTCCTCAACTGCCAACTTCAAAAATGTGCATATGATTCTAATTGTCAATTTCCAGCTCTGTTAGCCATCCAGTCAGGGAACAGAAACACTGCCATGTGACTTGGGTAACTCACACAATGTAACTGTACTGTTGGAATACTAAATATTCTCAACTCTCAACGAAATATTCTCGGTTCACAATGGAATTCTTCATCTTTAGGCATTGGACTTGCCTGGAAATACTTGCTGGCTTTCTATCTTAATTGCTTGCTTTCCTGCACATTTTCCCTTTTTAATTTCCAAAGCTGGCAGGTGCCCTGTTCGGGGGTAGCGCCAACGCTGTTCCAAAGATGGCCCAACCAGCAGAGCTGTGTGAGGACAATTGAGCAAAAGGATGGTTCAGCGGTCAGAGCACACTTTACCTCTGTATCGGGCACTGGTGCAACCATTGCTGGAATCCTGTGGCCGGTTCTGGTGTCTACTCTTCAGAAGGATGCTGATAAATTGGAGGGGTTCAGAGGAGAGCCACAAGAATAAATAAAGGACTGGAAAACAAGCCTTTTAGTGATAGACTCATGGAGCTCAATCTATTTCACTTAACAAAGAGAAGGTTAAGGGGTGATTTGATCAGTGTATCAGTACTTACATGGAGAACATATATTTGATAGTGGGCTCTTCAGTCTAGCAGAGGAAGGTAGAACACGATCCAGTAGCTGGGAGTTGAAGCTAGACAAATTCAGCCTGGAAATAAAAATGTATATGCCTTACCAGTGAGGTTAATTAACCTTTTGAACAATTGATCAAGCAAGGTAGATGATTCTCCATCACTGACAGTTACTAAATCAAGATTGGATGTTCCAAGAGAGCTGCTCTGGGAATTATTTTGGGGCACGTCTCTGGCCTGTGTGATACAGGAACTCAGACTAGATGGTCAAAATGCTCCCTTCTGGCCTTGGAATCGACAAATCTATGAATGAATCATGAGCCTAAGACCTGGGAGACCCAGGTTCAAGTTCTTACTACGCCACAGACTTCCCTGTGTGACCTTGGACAAGTCCCTTAGTCCCTCTGTGCCACAGGTCCCCATCTGTAACTGGGGATACTAGCCCCTAATGATGAATGCTTTAACACCTGTGAAGTCCTCAGATATGGCACGAATGGGAGCCATATAAGAATCTGAGAGAGCTCGGTAGGGCTCAGTGTGTGCTTAATGGACAGTTCTGGACAAATAAATCCTTTGTTAATGCACAGGGCAAAGCAGGAAGCAGCAGTGCAGTGCGCACAAGCCTGCTGACATGCCCCATCCCTCACCCCCACAGGCGAACTTAGTCAGGCCTTAGTCTCTCAGCTACAACTGTCCAGAGACAGGACACCTGAATGCCAAGGGAGTATTGTCGATTGGGAACAAGATGGAGACCCAACGACCTCATTTCATATAGGCCTCCCAGGCCCATTTTCAGTCGCTCCGGATACAGGCTGGATTTGAACTGGTGGCTGCAATGCGAAAGGCTTTCTAACCCCTCCTGATCTCCAGAGCCAGCCAGTCCCCAGCCCAAGTGCTGTTCTTGATGCAGTGGAGATTTAAAACAACCCCCCATTTTACAGCTCGGTGTTGAGTTTCCACATCAGAGCAAGGGAAACTTTTAATGCAAAATCAGCATGGTCCTTGTTACTAAGTGACGGGGACAGGTAATGTGTTCTCACAATCACTAGGGCAACTCTTCTGAGCAAGTTTCAGAGTAACAGCCGTGTTAGTCTGTATTCGCAAAAAGAAAAGGAGTACTTGTGGCACCTTAGAGACTAACCAATTTATTTGAGCATAAGCTTTCGTGAGCTACAGCTGGATGAAGTGAGCTGTAGCTCAAATAAATTGGATAGTCTCTAAGGTGCCACAAGTACTCCTTTTCTTTCTTCCGAGCAAGAGACCCAAACCCAGTTCCATGCCTGGGGTGTGCTGCAGAGCCTGAATGACCCTCTCCAGGAACCCATTTTCACAAGGGACTTGAACCAGCTCTGCATTGACTTTCTATAGAATCCGTCTTTTCAATCCTTGTCATGTCACTGACCCTTCGGGAAGCAGATGGACCCTGCTCTTGGCTCCATTTCCAGTGACAGTGCCTTTGCTTTAGCATCGTTCAGGTCTCTCAGTCTCACCATTTCTCAGAACGAAAGGGCGTAATTTCCTGGCAGGGAGATAACTACTGAGGAAGCTGGATGCCCTCCCCCACGAATTAAGAGTGCAATAGCTACCCAACTCCTTACAATCATCTGATTGCTCAACAGCATCCAGCTACCACTTCCAGACCCCTGAGCATTCTTACTTCTCCTCGGAGATGGTCGTGCTTCCAGGGGGAAAAACAAACATCCTTCCCTGCCCGTTATTTGGACAGTTAGTCATGCTGCCCAGAATTTCTAGTTGAGATCATCTCCCTTCGTCTCACTCTTTCTCTGCCCCACTTCCCTCTTTACTCTCTCGTGATGTATGTGTGCGTGTAAATCTCCATCCTGCGCTTGCAACCCTGAATCACAGTGATCAGTTACCATGGAGATTACCGTGATGCAGCACTGGTGACTTTATCCAAGCGCATGAGGAGGCAGAAAGGAGAGATGGCTGTACACACCAGTAATTAAAAGGAAGCCCTCCCCTCATTGTCCTTGGCCCAGTGATCTGGAAGTTCACTGGCTCAGTGCAGGGCATGTGAAGTCCGCAGAAGGGTTAATTTGTATGAACTACTGCAAACTCCTAGCCCCGGGGTCCTGACCTCCGGTATGATCAGCCCGGGAGTTTGTTCTGGTGATTTAATGCTTCCATCTTGCTATTATGCTGGAGGGTTCTGGTGGAACGGGAGTGTTCAGCCTGCTTCTCAGTTCAGCCGATCACTTATTTTGTTCCCAACTCGCCCCCAGCTGGTTGGGAAATGGAGGAGAGGGAATCAGAAACAGTTTTGCAAATTTTGTTTGTGTTTTGTTGGAACTTTTTGATTTTATTGAATGGTTCTGAGCCGCGCTACTCGCCAGCGCTGCTATCCCATGCACAGGGATCAGGACGGTACCCCCATCTGGAGAGGCTGTACAAACCAAATAAAAGAGCCCCTGTCCTGATGAACTTGCATGCTAACTATGCAGTCATTAGACTTCTCCAGTACATTTCACTAACCAGGGCTTCCCTAACTTAACTTCTCCTACAGATCAGTGTCCCTCCAAGAATTGCAGTTTATTGTTCTCACATTAGTTTTAATGAATCCTTTACTTTTATCTAGCACCTTTCATTCAAAGAGCTCAGTGTTTTTACAGACCGGAATTAAGGACTTGCATCCTCTCCCAATCCTATAAAGTAGGTCATTATAATAATCCCCACTTTACAGGTGGGGAAATGACCTCACAAAACAGGGATGTGGCTCTGGGTCACACAGTGCCAGGAATATAACTTAGAACTCTTGATTACCAGTTGCCGGTTCAAAGTAATTCATGCTTCCTCTCTCTGCTTGTGTTAGACACAACAAAGTCTGCTAGTTTTTCTTTAAGTCCTGCTTTGCAAAAGAATTAAAGGTTTCGAAGCCCAAAAGGTTGGCAATACAGCGCAGAGGAGATACTGTGGTATTTGGACATTTGAATTGTAAAGTTTTAGTCAACTTTCACACAGGCAGGATGACCACAGATATCTTCTGTTTTCACCAATGATTGTGCAAATATTAGAGTTTGGGACAGGTTCCGGAGCCAATCCCTGACAACCTGGGATCATTTTGTTGTATTTTGTTAAACTGGTTCACTGTCTGGCTGCCAGAGACAGACAAAGTGGTGCTTTTCCTATCAGAGATCTCATCACACCGCAGCCTTGCCAGACCGTGGTGAGCCACAGTTAGCAGAGTCTGGGCTGGAAAAAGCGTCCCAGGGAATGATCATTCAGAGGTATTAAGGGGCACTGACGGAGTCTGCTCCCAGTGTGAAGCTGTATCTAAAAGGGCTAACGTGTTCCTTGGCTCTAAGGATAGTGAATAGGAGCAGAGAGAGGCTTTTACATCTGGCATTGGTGAGACTGATATTGGAATCCTGCATCCAGTTCTGGTGTCTACATTTTTTAAAGTATGTTGAAAAATGGGAAATGGTGCAAGCAGGAGGCACAAAAAATGATTTGATGGCTGGAGAAAATGCCTGACAGCATTTAAGAGCTCCCTCTGTTTAGCTGATCAAAAAGAAGATTGAGAAATGACTTGATTGTAGTGTCTGAGGACCTCTATGGAGAGAGAATACCAGGTCCTAAGGTGCTCTTTTGTCTAGCGGAGAAAGGCAGAACAAGAACCAATGGCTGGAAGCTGAAGCCAGAAAAACTGAAATTAGAAGCAAGGCCCACATTTCTAACAGTGAGGGTGGATAACCACTGGAACAAACTCCCAAGGGAAGCGGTGGATTCTCCATCTTCCAACGTCAAGCCTGGAAAATGCTTTGGCCAAACATAAGTTATTGGGCTCCTTACAGGGGTAGCTAGGGGAAAGGTAAGGCCCTGTGGCATGCAGGCAGCCAGACTAGACGATCTAGCGATCCCTTCTGTCTTCACGCTGCTAGGAAGCTATGAAGAGCATGTGTGGGGCCCCAGGACTGCATTAACTGGGATGTGCTGCAGATCGAGTGGCAAGCGTTTGTGCAGGGCCAAGCATGGATGAGCAGAGAGGGCTGCACGTCTGAAGTGTATTGGAGTGTTTATATGATGCCTGCTTGCACTATGCCTGGGCCCACCTACTGCTGCTGCTTCAGGACTCTCCTAAGGTCTCGGTTGCCAAATAAAACATTTTGTTTTAGGATTAGAAAACCTAAAAGTAAGTAGAACTGATGGCTCTGAGGCCTGTCTAGCACTCTGCTAAATAGGCAGCCAGAGACGAGGAATCAGCTGCCGCCATGGCTGCCTGTGTGCCTCAGTGACTTATTTCTTGGCTTCTTGTTCTGCTGACCTATTCTCATGGGCACCAGTCTGCTCTATTCTGTACTGGTGTTAGTAACAGATGAAGCTAGCTGGGGAATCAGCTGACGGTTACACCCTTCTGCATCTTGCTGCCATCTGCGAGGTGGGACAATGGCCAAAATCGCTTAACAGACAGACCGTGAAATCAGAGAGGAAAAATCTGAGCCACAGCCCTACTTTTCCTGTTTGTTTTGACAAGTTTTTGCCTCCGTGCCACCATGTGAACATAAAAACGGCCATAATGGGTCAGACCAAAGGTCCGTCTAGCCCTCTGTCCTGTTTTCTGACAGTGGCCAATGCCAGGTGCTTCAGAGGGAATGAACAGAACAGGTCATCATCAAGGGGCACGTTCGGAAGCTCTTTCCTTTCCACTTTCCTTTACTGGAATCGAAAATAGAAAAATACCAAAGGCCAGGGCTGAAAACCTGCCCTCACTGAAGCTAACTGCAACACTCCCATTGATTGGAATGGAGCCACGAGTGCCACTGAAATCCTCAACGGGGGTAAACTGGCATGGCTCCTTCGGCTTCGGTGGAACTATGCGGGTTTACACCCACGTTAGTGGAGCTATTCGGATTTACACCAGCAAAGGGTCTGGCTCAAAATGCAGAGGAAAAAGAATCCCACAAGCAAATTATTGGACAGACAAACGGTAATCAGTAAAGACCTTTGCAGCGGTAATGCATTTTATTGCTGTCCGCTGAAATGATGCAAGAGGCTTCCCGTCTGCAGACGGGGCCGTAACGGACTCTCCTGGGAATAAATACAAGGTGTGATCTGCCGCTGAGCTGGGAAAAAGTTAGGGGTTCTGATTTTTTTTTATTCTATTGTTTCTAATATAAAATAAAACATTGAAATGGAGAAAAATTCCAGTGAAATTCCAGCAGAGAGCCCTGTGGCTTAAGCTTTCATGAGCGAATACCCACTTCTTCAGATGCATGCATCCGACAATGTGGGTGTTCACCCACGAAAGCTCATGCTCCAATACGTCTGTTAGGGTATGTCTACACTACGGAATAAGGTCGAATTTATAGAAGTCGGTTTTTTAGAAATCGGTTTTATATATTCGAGTGTGTGTGTCCCCACAGAAGTGCATTAAGTGCATTAACTCGGCGGAGTGCTTCCACAGTACCGAGGCTAGAGTCGACTTCCGGAGCGTTGCACTGTGGGTAGCTATCCCACAGTTCCCGCAGTCTCCGCTGCCCATTGGAATTCTGGGTTGAGATCCCAATGCCTGATGGGGCTGAAACATTGTCGCGGGTGGTTCTGGGTACATATCGTCAGTCCCCCCTTCCCTCCCTCCCTCCGTGAAAGCAAGGGCAGACAATCGTTTCGCGCCTTTTTTCCTGAGTTACCTGTGCGGACGCCATACCACCGCAAGCATGGAGCCCGCTCAGGTAACCGTCACCGTATGTCTCCTGGGTGCTGGCAGACGCGGTATGGCATTGCTACACAGTAGCAGCAACCCCTTGCCTTCTGGCAGCAGACGGTACAGTACGACTGGTAGCCGTTCTCGTCATGTCCGAGGTGCTTCTGGCCACGTCGGCTGGGAGCGCCTGGGCAGACATGGGCTCAGGAACTAAATTTTTGGTGACTTGACCAGGTCATTCTCTTAAGTCCGGCAGTCAGTCCTATTGAACCATCTTATGGTGAGCAGGTAGGCAATATGTCCTTCTGCACAGTCTGCTGCCAGCCAAAGATGTAAAAGATAGATGGAGTGGATCAAAACAAGAAATAAACCGGATTTGTTTTGTACTCATTTGCCTCTTCCCCTGTCTATGGGACTCATTCCTCTAGGTCACACTGCAGTCACTCACAGAGAAGGTGCAGCGAGCTAAATCTAGCCATGTATCAATCAGAGGCCAGGCTAACCTCCTTGTTCCAATAAGAACAATAACTTAGGTGCACCATTTCTTATTGGAACCCTCCGTGAAGTCAACCCTGTAACCCCTCCCTGCATCAGAGCAACGGCAAACAATCGTGCATCTGAGTTGAGAGTGCTGTCCAGAGCAGTCACAATGGAGCACTCTGATTGGGCTAAAACATTGTCACGGGTGGTTCTGGGTACATATTGTCCGGCCCCCGTTCCCTCCCTCCCTCCGTGAAGGCAAGGGCAGACAATCGTTTCACGCCTTTTTTCCTGAGTTACCTGTGCGGACGCCATACCACCGCAAGCATGGAGCCCGCTCAGGTAACCGTCACCGTATGTCTCCTGGGTGCTGGAAGACGCGGTACGGCATTGCTACACAGTAGCAGCAACCCATTGCCTTCTGGCAGCAGACGGTGCAGTATGACTGTTACCCGTCCTCGTCGTGTCCGAGGTGCTCCTGGCCACGTCGGCTGGGAGCGCCTGGGCAGACATGGGCGCAGGGAATAAATTTTTGGTGACTTGACCAGGTCATTCTCTTTAGTCCTGCAGTCAGTCCTATTGAACCGTCTTATGGTGATCAGGCAGGCAATACGGATTGCTAGCAATCGTACTGTACCATCTTCTGCCGGGCAGGCAAGAGATGACGATGGCTAGCAATCGTACTGTACCATCTTCTGCCGGGCAGGCAAGAGATGAGGATGGCTAGCAGTCGTACTGTACCATCTTCTGCCGAGCAGCCATGAGATGTGGATGGCATGCAGTCCTTCTGCACCGTCTGCTGCCAGCCAAAGATGTAAAAGATAGATGGAGTGGATCGAAACAAGAAATAGACCAGATTTGTTTTGTACTCATTTGCCTCTTCCCCTGTCTAGGGGACTCATTCCTCTAGGTCACACTGCAGTCACTCACAGAGAAGGTGCAGCGAGCTAAATCTAGCCATGTATCAATCAGAGGCCACGCTAACCTCCTTGTTCCAATAAGAACAGTAACTTAGGTGCACCATTTCTTATTGGAACCCTCCATGAACTCCTGCCTGAACTACTCCTTGATTTAAAGCCACCCCCTTTGTGGATTTTAGCTCCCTGAAGCCAACCCTGTAAGCCGTGTCGTCACTCGCCCCTCCCTCCGTCAGAGCAACGGCAGACAATCATTCCGCGCCTTTTTTCTGTGCGGACGCCATACCAAGGCAAGCATGGAGTCCGCTCAGCTCACTTTGGCAATTAGGAGCACATTAAACACCACACACATTATCCAGCAGTATATGCAGCACCAGAACCTGGCAAAGCGCTACCGGGCGAGGAGGCGACGTCAGCGCGGTCACGTGAGTGATCAGGACATGGACACAGATTTCTCTGAAAGCATGGGCCCTGACAATGCATGCATCATGGTGCTAATGGGGCAGGTTCATGCTGTGGAATGCCGATTCTGGGCTCGGGAAACAAGCACAGACTGGTGGGACCGCATAGTGTTGCAGGTCTGGGACGATTCCCAGTGGCTGCGAAACTTTCGCATGCGTAAGGGCACTTTCATGGAACTCTGTGACTTGCTTTCCCCTGCCCTGAAGCGCATGAATACCAAGATGAGAGCAGCCCTCACAGTTGAGAAGCGAGTGGCGATAGCCCTGTGGAAGCTTGCAACGCCAGACAGCTACCGGTCAGTTGGGAATCAATTTGGAGTGGGCAAATCTACTGTTGGGGCTGCTGTGATGCAAGTAGCCCACGCAATCAAAGATCTGCTGATATCAAGGGTAGTGACCCTGGGAAATGTGCAGGTCATAGTGGATGGCTTTGCTGCAATGGGATTCCCTAACTGTGGTGGGGCCATAGACGGAACCCATATCCCTATCTTGGCACCGGAGCACCAAGCCGGCGAGTACATAAACCGCAAGGGGTACTTTTCAATAGTGCTGCAAGCTCTGGTGGATCACAAGGGACGTTTCACCAACATCAACGTGGGATGGCCGGGAAAGGTACATGACGCTCGCATCTTCAGGAACTCTGGTCTGTTTCAAAAGCTGGAAGAAGGGACTTTATTCCCAGACCAGAAAATAACTGTTGGGGATGTTGAAATGCCTATATGTATCCTTGGGGACCCAGCCTACCCCTTAATGCCATGGCTCATGAAGCCATACACAGGCAGCCTGGACAGTAGTCAGGAGCTGTTCAACTACAGGCTGAGCAAGTGCAGAATGGTGGTAGAATGTGCATTTGGACGTTTAAAGGCGCGCTGGCGCAGTTTACTGACTCGCTTAGACCTCAGCGAAACCAATATTCCCACTGTTATTACTGCTTGCTGTGTGCTCCACAATATCTGTGAGAGTAAGGGGGAGACGTTTATGGCGGGGTGGGAGGTTGAGGCAAATCGCCTGGCTGCTGGTTACGCGCAGCCAGACACCAGGGCGGTTAGAAGAGCACAGGAGGGCGCGGTACGCATCAGAGAGGCTTTGAAAACCAGTTTCGTGACTGGCCAGGCTACGGTGTGAAAGTTCTGTTTGTTTCTCCTTGATGAAACCCCCCGCCCCTTGGTTCACTCTACTTCCCTGTAAGCTAACCACCCTCCCCTCCTCCCTTCGATCACCGCTTGCAGAGGCAATAAAGTCATTGTTGCTTCACATTCATGCATTCTTCATTCATTCATCACACAAACAGGGGGATGACTACCAAGGTAGCCCAGGAGGGGTGGTGGAGGAGGGAAGGAAAATGCCACACAGCACTTTAAAAGTTTACAACTTTAAAATTTATTGAATGACAGCCTTCTTTTTTTTGGGCAATCCTCTGTGGTGGAGTGGCTGGTTGGCCGGAGGCCCCCCCACCGCGTTCTTGGGCGTCTGGGTGTGGAGGCTATGGAACTTGGGGAGGAGGGCGGTTGGTTACACAGGGGCTGTAGTGGCAGTCTGTTCTCCAGCTGCCTTTGCTGCAGCTCAACCATACACTGGAGCATACTGGTTTGGTCCTCCAGCAGCCTCAGCATTGAATCCTGCCTCCTCTCATCACGCTGCCGCCACATTCGAGCTTCAGCCCTCTCTTCAGCCCGCCACTTACTCTCTTCAGCCCGCCACCTCTCCTCCCGGTCATTTTGCGCTTTCCTGCAGTCTGACATTATTTGCCTCCACGCATTCGTCTGTGCTCTGTCAGTGTGGGAGGACAGCATCAGCTCGGAGAACATTTCATCTCGAGTGCGTTTTTTTTTTCTTTCTAATCTTCACTAGCCTCTGGGAAGGAGAAGATCCTGTGATCGTTGAAACACATGCAGCTGGTGGAGAAAAAAAAAGGGACAGCGGTATTTAAAAAGACACATTTTATAAAACACTGGCTACACTCTTTCAGGGTAAACCTTGCTGTTAACATTACATACATAGCACATGTGCTTTCGTTACAAGGTCGCATTTTGCCTCCCCCCACCGCGTGGCTACCCCCTCCACCCTCCCCCCTCCCTGTGGCTAACAGCGGGGAACATTTCTGTTCAGCCACAGGCAAACAGCCCAGCAGGAATGGGCTCCTCTGAGTGTCCCCTGAAGAAAAGCACCCTATTTCAACCAGGTGACCATGGATTATATCTCACTCTCCTGAGGATAACACAGAGAGATAAAGAACGGATGTTGCTTGAACGCCAGCAAACATACACTGCAATGCTTTGTTGTACAATGATTCCCGAGTACATGTTACTGGCCTGGAGTGGTAAAGTGTCCTACCATGAAGGACGCAATAAGTCTGCCCTCCCCAGAAACCTTTTGCAAAGGCTTTGGGAGTATATCCAGGAGAGCCGCGAATGCCAGGGCAAAGTAATCCTTTCACATGCTTGCTTTTACACTATGTATAGTATTTTAAGAGGTACACTCACCAGAGGTCCCTTCTCCGCCTGCTGGGTCCAGGAGGCAGCCTTGGGTGGGTTCGGGGGGTACTGGCTCCAGGTCCAGGGTGAGAAACAGTTCCTGGCTGTCGGGAAAACCGGTTTCTCCGCTTGCTTGCTGTGAGCTATCTACAACCTCCTCCTCATCATCATCTTCTTCGTCCCCAAAACCTGCTTCCGTATTGCCTCCATCTCCATTGAAGGAGTCAAACAACACGGCTGGGGTAGTGGTGGCTGAACCCCCTAAAATGGCATGCAGCTCATCATAGAAGCGGCATGTTTGGGGCTCTGACCCGGAGCGGCCGTTCGCCTCTCTGGTTTTCTGGTAGGCTTGCCTCAGCTCCTTCAGTTTCACGCGGCACTGCTTCGGGTCCCTGTTATGGCCTCTGTCCTTCATGCCCTGGGAGATTTTGACAAAGGTTTTGGCATTTCGAAAACTGGAACGGAGTTCTGATAGCACGGATTCCTCTCCCCATACAGCGATCAGATCCCGTACCTCCCGTTCGGTCCATGCTGGAGCTCTTTTGCGATTCTGAGACTCCATCATGGTCACCTCTGCTGATGAGTTCTGCATGGTCACCTGCAGCTTGCCACGCTGGCCAAACAGGAAATGAGATTCAAAAGTTCGCGGTTCTTTTCCTGTCTACCTGGCCAGTGCATCTGAGTTGAGAGTGCTGTCCAGAGCGGTCAAAATGGAGCACTCTGGGATAGCTCCCGGAGGCCAATACCGTCGAATTGTGTCCACAGTACCCCAAATTCGACCCGGCAAGGCCGATTTAAGCGCTAATCCACTTGTCAGGGGTGGAGTAAGGAAATCGATTTTAAGAGCCCTTTAAGTCGAAATAAATGGCTTCATCGTGTGGACAGGTACGGGCTTACATCGATTTAACGCTGCTAAATTCGACCTAAAGTCCTAGTGTAGACCAGGGCTTAGTCTATAAGGTGCCGCAGGACTCTTTGCCGCTTTTAGAGATCCCGACTAACACGGCGACCCCTCCGATCCAGTGAAATTCCAGTTTGCCTGCCAATCTGCCAAGGCTTTCAGTAATGGTGAGTTATAGGACTATTTACATTAAGTCTCCTCCTCCTCTCCAGAGACCCAGCAAACCTAAATGTCACCCTGAGATAATGGTTACGCCAGGATATTTTGTTGCACAGAAGAGATAATAACACAAAAGCATAGGACTAGTTACAGAAGCCCTAATCTGGTCCCATCCCCTGTGTCCGGGAGGAGACACAGTGTAACTGATTAAGGTGTCATGTCATCCCTAACAATAAAAAAGACTGGATGTTTTCTGGTCATGCATGTGGACCCATTATTTCTCAACTCTTCTAAGAACTTGTCTTGATATGCCAATGTCAATTTATCTCCCCTCCCCGCTTTTTTTTAACTGGAAACTGCCAAATGAATGTGTATCCGAATATGGGACATTTTTCCAAACAACTGATTTCCATCAAAGATATATGTGAGTACTGAAGGCAGTACAGTTAGGTAGCATTGCAAAACTCTGCCAGGATTTTCTTTTAATGAGGAAAGAGCTCTCTGGAGCAGCACTTCGGGACAGGGGTGTGTGTGTGTGTGTGTGTGTGTTTTCAAATGGAGTGTGTACCCATGCTGTCTTTCGAATGTCTGTGTTCAAAAAGGAAGAGCGTATTCATGCTGTCTTTTGTTTCGCCATAACACTGCCATTTTTATTGTTCTTCTGTCCAAAAAGGCAAAAGTTGGCCTTAGGATGCAAACAGAAGAGCCCTTACTCCTTCCACCTCACCAGTGAAACTTAAATGTCTAGTGCCAGATTCTGCCTTTCCTTACAACCCATGCATCCCAGTGGGGTCCAATGGGACAAATTCTTCTTAGTTACCCTGGAGTAAATCTGAAGTTACCCCACTGACCTCAGTGGATTTAGTCTAGATTTACACTAATGCCACTGAACACAACTTGTCCCAGTGGCTTGACATGGGGTGTAAGCCAGAAGAGAATACAGCCCCTGGTTTTTAATGGGCCCATTGGTATCTAACCCTCACCTAGGCTCTTAGAAAAATCACATGAATCATAGCAAGCGTTGATAAAAATCTTTGACTTTTATCTCAGATTTTATCAACACCAGACAGCTCCATGATTTCTTTTCTCTCCCCTTGGGGGCTTCAGAGTGCCAGGGGCCCAAGCCCAACCTCACCTCTTCCCATTTGCCTCATCCTTTCTCTGCATTACTGGTGCACAAACCCAGAGCGCTGCCTTAACGTTGACCAGCCAGCCTGCAAACCTAGCCACCAAATTCTGTGCATGAGACCTTGTAGGCCAGCTGGCATGGAGCTGGGGCCAGGATCCCAGAGAGCAGCCTTTTCCCCACTGGCTGTCCAGCACTGGAAGGTCACAAACCCTAGGACTTTGGAATAAAATAATTAGAATAACACCTTGTTGTGGTTGTGTTCGACCCCTCCCTGCCAGTTAGAAGCTGGTCAGGAACAGACCTTCCCCCTACAGTATACAATGTACTACCACTAACACAGCTACCCACTGGATCACACAGCTTGACTCCTCTCCCCACGTGGTGCATGCAGCAAAGCAGAACTGGACCAGACTCTTAGTGTAAGGTGGGTGTAAATTTCGCCTACCTCTGTCCACTGTGGCACTACAGTAATTTACACCTGCAGAGGTTCTGCCTCCTTGGTTCTTGTGGCTGGAGACAGTTTGTGGTGTCCTTGTGAGTTATGCAGGTTTTGGTCCATCGTTGGCTCAAAGGCCAGGGGCTGATTTTTCCAGGGGCTGAGCCCCTACAACACCAGATTAAGCTAATGAGAGCTCTGGGCGCTGCACACTTCTGAAAATCCACTCTGGCTCTTGCTGATTTCAGGGGGAAGAATCTGAGGCATTCCCATGCTGTCTAGCCAGGTGCCCCCCAAGAGAAAGCCTTTCCCTGAGCCCCTCTTCACTGTTTTATTCTGTAACGTTAGTGAGATGAATTGACACCTCCCTAATCCCTCTTTCGCTCTGGACCCTGTATTGTCCTCGGAGAGTGGCTAGGCAAGAAAAGCCTTTATAGGACATTTACCAAGTTCTTTTCCAAAGTATTTTCCTGACCTCTGAGGAGCTCCTCAGAACATTTCCCAGCTGACTGCTTTTCCCAGTACCTCCAAACCGGATATCTGATTGGGGGCAGTTTTCCTGAGGGACTGAACCACATCCGCTGTCTAGTTTGAAAAGGGCTCTTTCAGAGTGGTTTATAAACATTCCCTTTTTACTGAAGCATCCTGAGGGCTAATGCTGCTTTTAGCAGAGGCTCTCAGAGCACTTTATACACAGTAAATTAAGCCTCACTGTGCTTGTGTCATTTGTGAAATAGATATTGTTCTATCCTTTTTGCTGCTGGACAAACTGAGGCTAAGAGGTTAAAGCAGCTTGCTCAGAGTCACACAGCGAGTGGGTGGAGCTGGGTATACAAGTCAGGAGACCTGACTCCCAGTCCCCATTCTCCTCCTACACCGATCAGACAATTATTGACTATTTATTATTGGATTTCCTTAGCAGCTAGGAGCCCCAGCCAGGGACCAGAACCCCAGGGTGCTAGGTGTTGGACAAACCAAGAACAAAAAGTCTCTGTCCCAAGGAGTTTACAATCTAGCTGTAAGACGAGAAGTCAGATGGTTACAGAAAGACGGCAGAGTACAAGGAAACAATGACACAATATTGGTCACCATGCCAGGCAGTGGTCTTGGCAAACCAGCAGCCTCGCTGTTGTCAAATTTTTGTTAGGCACCACAGCAAAGGAGGGATTTTAAGGAGGCTTATTCATTAGTGTTGCGGCTGTTTCTGGGCACCCCTGCCAGGTGGGAGGGGCAGCCTGGGAGAAAGTACAAAGGTGATTGTTTGGAAATGTAACAAGCGGGTGCTGGAGCTGCCATCAGGGAGGCTTGGCAGAGGATGTGGCTTTGCGGCCATTCCTACACAATGCAGCGTTTAACTGAAAGGGCCATTTTTCTGTGCAGCCCTGGTGTCATGTTCTTGGTATCATAAATAACATCCCAAAGGGCTGTCTCATGAGCCTCTGCCTGCCACCTTCAGTCTGTCTGAAAGTGGTACTGTGCATGGATCCCACAGGTACTATCCAGCAGTTGTGTTCATTAGCAGAGCTAACCTCGGACTGGTGCTGAAGCAGAATATCTGACCCTCAGCCTTCACCAGCCTGGCCTGGATTTCCTCCATTTCACCTGGGAAATGTAGTCATGAAATTAGTGCCAATTATAGCATAAACTCTTCAGGGAAGGGACGGTCATTTACTCTATGTTCATCCTGCATCTCGCGCAGTGGCACCCAGCGATGGTGGGCCTGGGGCTTCATAGTTGTTCAGAGGAGTGTAATTTGGCTCTAAAGAAGCCATTGTGCTTTTTGTATGAGAAGGGGAGGGGATGGGTGTCCTTGACCAAAACTCCCCCTCCTCCTATGCTCCTTGTTTGCCAGCCCCAGTTAGCCCCTGAGGTGGCTGCAGGTCAGCAGTGCTTTAGGTTGGAAAGGATTGTGGACCCCTGTGGAAGGAAGGATGCTACAGAGCTGCAACATGAGCTCTCTGGTGCTGAATCCAGGTCCCACTGATGTGAACTTTGTAACTGGCCTGGCTCTTGGTGAGCAGGAAGCCTGTGCTGCTCTCTCACGCCCGCACAGCTGGGTGAATATTAGTTGATTTGCAATGGTCTCGCCTTAGTTTTTTAATTCACTGACTTTACCGAGTTTCATGTGCACTGTGCCTGGGTGGTGGGTGTCCCATTCCTCCCTGAGGTCAGTGGAGTTACCTGGGCACTCCACGGGCTGCACTGATCGCTGTTCTTACACTTCCTTTCACACACCGCTGTCACCAAAGGATTACACAGGCAGCCCAGGGCCCGCCTAGGAACCCAGGAGAGGCTGCAGGCGTGCAACAGGGCTGAAGGCCGTTGTTTTCCATTCCAGTCCCTGTGAAATGATCCTTCTCTTTTCCGGAGGAGGGGCTCGACTGCTTTGCTCTCCAGAGTGTCTCTCCCCCCCCGACCCGTCTCCCAGCGCCGGAGCAGCGCACAGAGGCGGCCCGGGCAGCGGCACGTTCCTTCCATTCGTGGCCTGGTTCCTGAACGCTGCTGCTACATTGGTTTTAAAGAGGGGGATGAAAGAGGGGCTGCAGGGTGTGTAACAAGCCATCCACTCTGCCAAGGGCATCTAAGAATCACACACTGGAGCTTCCCCATCAATGTAGGGCCTGTGGTTAGCTCCCTCCTCCCTCCTTTGGCTCCGGTCACTTTTTTCCTAGATGGGGGGTGGGGTGGGGGGAATTAATGTTTCCTTCTTTTCTTGTTTCCTCCTCTCTCCCTCGCTCACCCCCCCCCCTCCCAGCGTCAAGCAACAGATTATTGCAAATTCCTCCCGCCCCTCCTCGCGAATGCCCCTTTGATGCGCCTCCCTTCCCAGCCCTGCCTCGCTGCCAGACTGACACACGCACGTGCCCGGGGTACACCCAGCCAGAGGGGGACGGGGGCTGCGTGTTTGCACCCAGCGAGGAGCCAGTCGGCAGCCGACGCCGAGGCAGCCGGGCGCCCCATGTAACCCGCTCGCCCAGCCCGGCTCCCTCCAGCCCCGCGCACTCGCAGGGCTCCGCCCCGGGGGCTTCTTCTCACGGGAGAGGCGCAGCAGCGGAGCCCCCACGGTCCCGCCCCGGATTCGGTCGGGGACTGGAGGTAAAGGCGGGGAGCCCGGGAAAGTTTCCCCGCGGGTTCTGGGCGCCAGGCGGTGGGGCGGGAGCTGGGACGGCTCCGCCCGCGCGTCCCCCGGCTCGCCGCTGTTCTCCGGCCCGGTGCTTCGGGATCCGGCCGGCGGCGGGGCGGACAGTGGGGCTGGGCGGCGGGGGTTTGTCTGGAGAAGGCGCCGCACGCCCAGACCTCGGGGCGGGGGCGCCGGGAGCAGCGGGCTCTGCGCCCCGTTCACGGGCTGAGCCCTAAAGCCAGCTGGGGGGGTCCGAGCCGCCACCCCAGGGCGCCGCGTTCGCGGGGGGAGGAGGGTTCCTGGGGATTCCAAGTGGGGAGCCCCCCCGGGTTCCAGAGCCCGCTGGGCGGGGGTGGGGAGCCCCCCCCCGGTTCCAGACCCGGTTCCAGAGCCCGCTGGGCGGGGGTGGGGAGCCCCCCCCCCCGGTTCCAGACCCGGTTCCAGAGCCCGCTGGGCGGGGGTGGGGCGCCCCCCCGGTCCAGACCCGGTTCCAGAGCCCGCTCGGCGGGGGTGGGGCGCCCCCCCGGTTCCAGACCCGGTTCCAGAGCCCGCTGGGCGGGGTCAGTCCAAACCCATCTCCCCTTGCTGGTATTTTAGCTTACATGTAAGCAAGCCCCCCGCCCCCATCGGGTCTCCCCCGCCCGCCATGGTCTGTCTGTCCCGGGGGGCAGCTGGGCCGGGACCCAGCCCCCCATGGCGGATTGTCGGGCAAACTCTGGAGCCGCGGCTGTTTACAAGGGGCGGGGAGGCGGCTGGCTGGCGCGGTCCGGCTGCCGGCGACGTGACCTGGGAGTTAACTAGGAGCGGCCAGGGCCCGGCTGGCCACGGGTCCTGCCCCGACACCCCGGCCCCGGCTCCCCCGCAGCCACCCCCCATTTACAGCTCCTGCCCCCAGCAGGCAGCCTGCCCCTCCCTAGCCCCCCCCGTCCAGCCTGCAGCCTGGCCCCCCACGCTCCCTCCCACCAGGGATTCACCCCCCGCCCCCAGTGGGCAGAGCTCCAGTTCCCCCTTTGGGAGGCATGGGGGGCATGCATTGTGCCCCCTACCCCTGGTTGGGAGTTGGGGGGCATGCCTGGGAGGCGTGCATCCGTCCCGCTGCCCCCCTTGTCTGCAGGGCAGTGCTTTGTCGGCAGCTTGGCCTGGTCTGGCACAGGAGGGCGCCGGGTGCTTGGAGCAGGCAGCCTGCCGGAGCCCCATTGTTCACGGTGCGTCCCCCTGGCTGCCTCCCACCCAGCTACTTGTTGGCGCTGCGTGTGCACATGTCTCTGTCTCTTCTTTTCATTGTGAGTCCTTCCATTCCAGGCACGTGACCTGCCTTGTCGTTTCCATGCCAACTCCCTGGTACCATGATTCCCCCCTCTCTCACATGGTTGCCTGGATACCAGTTATCCCTGCCTGGTATGGAAGGATGCTCTTGTCTTGCCTGCTCCCCTTCTCCCCTCTTTCACAGGCAGCCACACAAGCGTGTGCACACCCATACAATCCAAGGGCAGAGATACCTTAAAGATATCAGTGCTAGGTGGATAGTCTCACAGGCATCCTCTAGTGCACACGTACAGTGTGATCCGCTTCCACGCACTCATACGAGCATGCACACACAGTCACTCTCACAAACACAGGCACCGTCTTGCACAGTCTCTCTCTCTCACACACACACACACAATCATCTTGCGTACTCATCCAGACATATGCACAGACAGCCTCCCAGACAGCCTCACACGTGCACACACCTCTTCTCACAGTCACAGACATCACTTACACACCCTCACGTCCACTCACACACCCGTTCCCATATGCACAGCCACATCTGGAAAGCAGTCCTTTTAATCTGATTTTTAAAAAAAAAATCCCCCTTGTCTAGTTGGGTGTTTTATGCCCGTGGATTTGGAGAAGAGCAAAGGAGCATCTAGTTGTGTATATCAAAATGTTTTGAAATACAGTTTCTTATGTTGTTAAATATTTTAATGAAGCTGCAGTAATATAAACAAATCAAACACTTTATCCCACAGAGGAAAAGGGAGGCCCTATCTATCTCTAGCTGTATCTTTAATTAAAGAGTCCTGAAAATTGTATCTCTGAATCCATCCAATAGAGTTCAGATCCGAAAGGAGTGATTTGCAGGAGGGGCAGTGACAGGTGGCATATCTGGATCTGTATGAGCTTTACAACACGAAAGAGCAGCCTCTGAAGAAATGTTTTCAAAGCTGCATAAGGATTATGACTTATGTTAGCTTCCCTTGTACCATTTTAATGAGACCGCTGTTTGGAGGTGTCACTGTGCGCCCTGTTCTCAACACGACATGAAATTTCTACTCCTGTAGGTTGTTTTCACTAGCACCTAACTCTGTGTTGAAAACAAAAAGAAAACCTTATTAAACAGAGGGAAACTCCTGAGAATTAAATTCCTTTTCCCATATGGAAAATGTTTCTGCAGAAATACTGTGTGGCTTTGAGTCGAGCAGCAGGGGAACAGGAGCTGAGGAATGACAGATAACATTTTAGATTCAGAGCTGTTCTAGACGCTGCAAACCAAGGACAGTAGTTGCTAATTCCAGGCGGAGGGGAAATGTATAAAACAACATTCATGTTACAATGTCCTCTGTAGACTCGCTGAGGAATCTGACTGATGTGGGGTGAGTTGGTTGCCATCTTGTTGCTATGAGATTTCTGTTTTACTTTTACGTTTTAATTACATGTGATTGCTTGACACATGCCGGCCTGGATAAAATATCGCACATAGATGTGAATTTGTCAGTAGTTTAAACTTCTGTAGTGGGGACAACTTTCATGGAGGATAAGTCCATCAATGGCTATTAGCCAGGATGGGCAGGGATGCAAAACCATGCTCTGAAGTGTCCCTAGGCTCTGTTTTCCAAAAGCTGGGAATGGGCGACAGGCGACGGATCACTTGATGATTACCTGTTCTGTTCATTCACTCTAAAGCACCTGGCATTGGCCGCTGGGCTACATGGGCCATTGGTCTGACCCAGTATGGCTGTTCTTATGTTCTTAAATATGTCAAACTAGAAACTTAAATCTATTCCTCTCACATGTTTGCCCTCAAGGTGTTTCTTTCCATAATTGCAAATCATCCAAGGACTGGTCCTGGCACTTGCTTAGGCTGGGGTGCGAAGTGCTACTCCCGAGGGCATTCTGTGCCAAAAAATAAAAATTCTGTGCACAGTATTTTAAAATTCTGTAAAATTCTGCAAATTGTATTTGTCAAATAAATGTGGAGGATCCACCATGGCATTGGGGACCACAGGCCACTGGATGAACAGAGATGGGAGATCATTGTGCAGCTCCCCCCAGGACATGGACTCAGCAGTGAGGCTGCACCCATCCCTGACACAGCGCAAGGACCTGACCTGCCCCAGAAACATTCCAGGGCCGTGCTGCTCCGTGCCAGGTGCAAGGCAGGATCCAAGTCGGGAGGGTGTTAGTGTGGGGGGATCCAGGTGTGGGTTGAGAGGGTTCTGTCTGGGGCAGTCTGGGTGCAGGCGGCTCAGTGAGGGATCTGGGTGTGGGGGGAGATCTGGATGCACAGGGGCTTGTTTGGGGGTTCTGGGTGCAACAGTAATGGGACTCTGCAGCGGGTTCACATGAAGGTGGTTGGGACTCAGTGGGTGGGAGGGTCTGGGTGTGGGGGGGGTTAGAGCTGGGCAGGGAATCTGGGTGTGGAGGACTCAGTGGGGGGTCCAGATGCTGGGGGAGTGGGGTGGGGATCCATGTGCAGCTGGTTGGGGCTTGGTGGGGTGGGAGTCTGGGTGTGAGTGTCTTGTTGGAGTGGTCCAGGTGCAGGGGGAGTGGGGCTCATCAGCGGGGGGGGGTGGTGTTTCTGAGTGTGGAGGGTGAGGCTCGGCAGGAGGGTCTGAGTATGTGTGGGTCTGGATGCATGGGGGTTGGGTGCATGGGGAGCAGTTCCCTGTACAGGAATTCCTCCCCCTGCAGCTGAGGAGCGATGGGTGCAGGAAGCGGGGGTGGGCGGAGTTTGCAGGGCCTCCTGCAGCTGGAGGAGAAATCTTGGGGTGAGTCCGACGTGGCCCCCGATGCCGTGCAGGGCAGGAGGAAGTTCCGTCCTGCCCAGTCGGGACTAGCTGCTGAGCCCAGCGCAAGGGTGGGAGCCACCAGCTGGGTCTTTCCCAGTCCCGCCCCCTGCCCTACAGTGATTTACCTCTCTGCCGGCTGCCCTGGGCACCTGAAACATTCCACTGGGGAGGATCATTCTTGTGGCTTCCCTTTGCTTCCCTGCCAGGAAGTCATTTTTCTGCGGGGAAGCAAATAAATCTGCAGGGGACATAAATTCTGTGCATGCGTAGTGGTGCAGAATTCCCCCAGGAGTAAAGTGCAAAGCATGATTATAATCAGAACCAGCCAGAAGAACTCAGGAATGAAGAGATGTGTGGTGTGTATCTGTCTCTATGCTGGCTGTGCTGCCATTAATGCTAAGGAGATGGAGTGGGGAATTGTCTCTCTGCTCTGTCTGGTTTTGTCTATGTACATGCAGTTAAAAGCAGCCATTCCTTTTTAAAATGAAAGCAAATCACTTCGGAGGGGGTGGCAAGAGTGTGGATTCTTTGACAGGCTGTTGACTAAGAAAGTATTCCAATATTGTCAATATCAGCAAAGGGGTAGAACTAGCATACCTTAGGCTTTTACTTCACTGCTTCCCAGGACATAGATATCACAAACCAGACTGTATCAGGTAACATTTATTAGTATTATTTATTTATCCATTATTGCATGACACCAGCAGTTCGTGGCCCAGAGATCTCGCCATCCAGGATTTAGCCAATATGCAACCGTTGAGTAAACAGACAAATGGGGAATAGCAGGAAAAGGTAGAGGCAGTAGAGGTGTATTTGCATAAGATAATCATTACAGTGGTCTTGGTAGGTGTTGAACAAATGAATAGAGGGAACGTTTATGAAAAAAACCTAAACAGAATCTCCATTCCCAGCAGCAAACTGTACAATGTATTGGTTTGGCTTCGTCGAGAGGCAAGTTTTATTTGTCCCGCTCACCTCCCTCGCAGCGGACGCTGTTAGTTCCCAGCCTGGCTTGCTCCACGCAGCCTGCCGTTAGCACAGCGATAATCCCATTTGAGATACTCCTTGGAGAAAGGACTAGCTTGGCTGTTTTCGATCTGCCAGGTTCTATGTTATGAGATGCACGTCATGTTGACGAGCTGAGGACTGAGGGCCAAGACAAATACCTCCAAACTGATTTGGCAACCATTCCTTGATGTATTAAGACATGACTGCCTGGAGCCAGGGAAAAAACCTGCAGAAGACTTGTTTTGTGTGATCTTATTAGTAAAGGAAAGGGCTCAGGGCCAGGGGAGGAGGAATAGAGCCTCGTAATTTTGTCCAGTGTGATCTGTGATCATTCTTATGATCTCATTGTTCTTGATTGACCCTAATCACGAGTGATCCATGTGGCTTCTGGCCTTTTGGTGGCATCTGAGATTAGATCACTCAGTGGAAGCCTGGATTGAGGTTTGGATCCCCGGGTCTCCTGAAAAGCACTAGGATTCCTTTGAGCATCTTCTGCTTTTGGCAGAGATCCCAAGCCTGCAAGTGACAAATTAATCTTAGCAAAAGCTGTCTTGTGTCTCCCATCCTACCAGCATATGAATCAGCGCAGACCTGGAAAGTCTTGCATGTTACAAGGGTGTAGGCTGGAAATCTATCATGTAGGAACAAGAGACATAATAACAACAATTGCATGAGAAGCCAAATTGATGCTGACGTGAAATGGCAGAAGAGCACATTATACGCATAGCTGCAAATGTCCATTCTTACACGTACACTCGTACTTCCTTCAGGCAACTGAACAGACCTGTCAAGGGCTCTGGGGCTTTGCAGGGAAATTGGAGATTTTAACTCAGTCTGAGTTTTGGGAGATGTCCCGAGGACACTTGAAGGAAGAAGGCGACTGCCCAGTGTTAATTCTGATGGCTGAGACTTGATGGGCTGATCTATTTGAAACAATTAAAAATAAGTGTTTAAATTTTTTTTCAAGTCTCTTACAAATCACCCGTCTTGTTCTTGAGGAGTTTTCAGTGTTGTTGAGGGGCTGATCAGCCTGCAGAAGAGATTGTGTTTGTCTGTCTGGCTTTCACCCTCCCCGCCTCAGTAGCATGAGGAGAATGAAAAATTACAAGGGGGGATTTTTGAAGAGAAACAAGGAAATGGGGAGAGAGATTTATGACTTTCAGTATGTTCTGTATAGGGCGGTTCTGGGGGTGGCATGTAGGCTAGAGGTACAGAGAACGCAGTGACCCCGTGATCATAAAGTTGAAAATATCTGCCTGCCTTGGGTGTGGCTGTGTGAGAGGTGGGGTAGCGTGTGTGTGTGAATTCTGGCTGCCGTCCCACGTAGGCAGCGTTTACATGTGCTCTGCCCTGACTTTGCATTGGTGCAGATGATGGCTCCCATGCCATGTGCTGGGATGAGAGCCCCCTTGCTAGGTGGCCATGAACAGCTGAGCTGCAGGAAGGACATTGCAGACATAACACACGTCCTCCCCTCCTGCTCCCCATTAGCCCTCTGCTGCCACACAGCATCTGCTAGCAGATGCTAGGTAGTGATTTCCCCTCCGGCTGGGGAAGATTGTGCAGCGTGGAGATAACCTCTCGCTAGTGCTGTCCTCTCCCTGAGAGATGAAGGGTGACTGGGAACTGGAGGTTTACCTGTACAGGCAGCTAGTCCTTCTCTGAGAGCCAGCCCGAGCCTACGTGCATCGCATGGAGTGACACATGTCAACAATGCCACTGAAAACATTAACAGTGTATTTATCACTTGGGTTATGGCAATACCCAGAAGCCCCAGCTGAGATCAGGGCCCCTGGGCCCTATGCGCTCTGTAGACAGCCCCTGCTCTAAAGCGCTTACAAAGGCAGGACTGTTATCCCTATTTTACAGTTGGGAGAGAGGCGCAGAGAAGACTGTGACTTGTGCAAGGTCACCCAGCGGGTTAAGGGCAGGAATCGAACCCAGATCTCCTGAGTCCTAGTCCAGTACCGCTCACAAGGCCACGTGCATCCTTCCACACCCTGTTGCTTTGTGAGCTGGGGGCCGAGTTTGAGAGTGGATAAATTCCAGGCCTGGTGGCTGTGTGGCTCAGCATGTTGAGGGAGCCAGGCCTCTGCCAGTAAACAGCCAGCGGTGGTTACTGTGCGTTGGTGTCTCCCTCTCTAAAGCCAGGGTGAAAGCAAGGCTGCCCAGGCTGGAGGGTGGTAAGTCCCTGCGTAGCTGGCCAGGGCCCTGCACTGCACCAAGGGGAGGGGCTCCTGCAAATGTCAGATTTGAAGAAAATTCAAGTGGGGCCCAATAAACGAGGCCCCCCTGTTTGGCCAACGATTTGTTCACCACATGGCCAAGCTTTGCTTCAGCAGCTCAGCTCCTGGCCCTGTGTTAGCGCGGGGTTTGATAACGTGCACGGTGTGGCCTGATGTGTGATTAAGGCCCGTAGGCACTACTGCAGCGCAAAGGAGAGTAATGGTAATGACCCAACAAGCACTGTTAATCTCTTGTTTCTTTGGTGAATGCTGTCGCAAGGGAGTGTGAGATTTTTTGAAAGTAGGGCAGACAGCACGAGGAGACTGTGTTGTCTTGGTCACAGTAACTAGGGACTGGAAGCCAGGACTCCAGGGTCCTATTCCTGATTCTGCCACTGACATGATGTGTGACATTAGGACAAGTTGCTTCACCTCCCTGAGCCTCAGTTTTCCCCATCTGTAAAATGGGGGTAATGGTATTTACTGGCCCTACAGGGTATCCTGGGAGTCATTGGCAAAAGATGCTGAAGAAAGGTGAGTTACTATTATTTAATATTAACAGCAAAGCAAACAAACTCTCTCACCCCTTCCAGAGAAACAGGCAGGATCTTCACTCCTGGGGATTTTAGGGGGAAGTCACTATCGCAATGAGTGTCATGGAAATAGCTAAATGAATGAAAAGGTCGTCAGGATTCCTGGTGATTGGGCATGGTGAGCACAGGGGAAGCTGGTCCTTACAAATACTGGCTGCAGTGTCACACTGCAAATGGAGGGGCCTGATGCAAATGCCACTGAATTCAACAAGAGTCTTTCCATCAGCTCCAATGGGCTTTGGATTCGACCCTATTTGCGGAGTGCCCTGGTTTGTTTCCGGTAAGATATTGTCCCCCAAAGCACCCCCATATTCTGCTCCCTGGACCAAAACTTCACCCACATCCAAGCCACAAGACACCTCCACCCTCCATTGGCTGGGTCTGTAGAATGGGATCTCACGGCTGCCTTGGCTCAGGAATTTTCTCTCTCAGCTGCCTTGTGCCCTCGTATCTCCCACCTTGTTACCGCAAGGAACCAGTGAATAGTCGGAGAAAGCAAGAAGCACTGAATAGGTGACTGTGGATTAGAGGGCTCTGCACTGGCATATCAAGGTGTTCTGGTGGCTAACTGATTGCGATGGCATCAGAATCCTGGTGCGTGCCTGTGTGTATATGCATGTGTGCGTATAGCCCAGGTTGCAAAATTGTCACAAGCATTTATCAGTCCAGGCACAAAATCTACTTGCCTGCTGTTTCCATGATGATGACAGTGAGAAAAGTGAATGACGTTTTATTGCTCTATTACAAATTGTGGCTGGCTGTAGGCGAGAGGGAAAGGAGAATGTCGTCCATCTGGTGTAGCTCTGCTCAGTTTTCCCATGTGTCTAGATCTCTATTTATAATACAACAGGGAAAAAACATGTTTTGATTAAAGTCAGAGGGAACTACATTGCCTTCCTGACTGGTGGGGATTTGTGTGTATGTGTTTTAGCAATATTTGATGGTTACAGATTTAGAGTTACTGAGGGGAAAAACATTTACAAACGGTGTTTATTAAACTTACAGTTTGGCTTGAAGAACCCAGTGATGGATGGGGCAGTTCTGCCTGAGATAATTCAGACACTCCTTCCGCAGCTATTCTCATTATTTATACAGTGCCCTACTGTAGGGATGCCTGTACCAGAGGCAAATAACAGCTCCATGGCTTGGCCAGCTTAGTCTAAAGGCAGTGCAATGCAATCAGTCTGTAGAAAATGTTTGCACAACTGTTGACATTTTTGCTTTTCTCATTTTATTTCAGTCTCTCAAAAACAGCTGTCTGTCTGTCTGATTTTATGAAAAGCCTATGACATTTCACACAAACATACTCATTTGAGGGAGAAATGGGCTCATTTTTCACTCCAAAATGGTACTGTTCTTTCTCTAGTGAGAACCATGACAATTCTGCAGTTTAGTTGGTATGAAGATGACTTTTCATGTGCGATAAATCAAATTTTAAATTATGTTTCAATGTGAAAAATACCCAATTTGCTAAATGTCATGAAAAAAATGGAACTCTGGCGCAAAACCCCCCAGGAACCAAATGGAGAAAAGAGGCACAAAAAATGTTAGAAAACAGATTTTCCCATTTGTCAGAGCCAGTCCAGACTGGTGTAGGTTACCAGAGCTGGGCTGCTCCCTAGGGCTGCAATACAAAGTGTACACTGCTTAAACGAGTGTGGTCTTTTCCTAAGCCCTCCTTCCTGGCTGTGGTGAGTTCAGACAAAGCGGGAAGATATTTATGTATGTCTGTATTTATCCAGTATGTGCCTGTTGCACAAGCCTGGGGGAGTGTTTGCTTCAGTAAAAGACATTTCAGAAGCCCTTTCTCAGTCTTTACACGCAGTGTGTGGGAGCTTTGCCCGAGCCAGGACTGAGTAAAATCTGACTCTACGTCCTCTGGGATTTGGCCCGTCACCGATATGTAAACTAAATTCATTCCCAATGTGCTGCTCACGGTAGTCCTGTGGCATGGAGTCTCTCAAAAGCCACAGTCCCCACCGGTCACGCAGCCTGCAGTTAAAGGGATGGGGCCTCTCTGGTAGGGAAGACTGCTCCTTTGGGTTTGCCAGCTGCCCTTAGGGCTGTTGCTGTTGTTGTGAGAACTGGAGTCCATTGACTTCAGTGAGCTTGGGCTCTGGCCTCGACGGGTGCTGTGCAGCGAGTCTGAACTGCCGCAAGCGGGAGGAAGAGGAAACCCACGCAAAATGTCTCTGACTTAAAAAAAAAAAAAAAAAAAAGTTGTATCTTTTCTGGCTCCGGTGGCCCCCCGGGCAACGGAGAGCGAGCCGTGCCCTTAATGCGCGTAGCAAAACCTCGCTGCTTGCGGCGCGTAAGAGAACGCCCCCAGCTCCAGAGCTGCCAAGTTACCGGAGGCTGCGCCTCAAAGCTGTAAAGCACAACTCTTGGACACAACCTCCGCGGTGTTTTTGCCAACGCAAGCACAGCGTGCACAGGCCCGGAGCTGGCCTGTGCACGTGGCAGAAGACAACTGTTCTGCACTCGGTTACGTGGGTGTAAATCGGGGCAAGCAGGGGCGCTCTGTAGGGATGAATTACTTTTACTGACCTCGTCCCGTCCTTTAACTCCCCTCCCTGCACCCCAGCTACTTTTAATTTCAGATCAAATTGCAAGTTCAAAGTATCTAATCAAGTGTCCTCTTGCCGAGAGGGTTTGCTGCAGAAGGGCCAAGACACAATTTCTGTGTGAGGTTAATTGATGTTTTCTATTCAAATCTCATGTTGCCTTTCAAATGCACAAATCACAATGCAGCAACACTGTGACTGTGATTGGACCTACTGGGACCAAACTGAAGGCTGGTGTAAGTGGGTGCACTCGCTCGCCTAGGGGGTGTGTGTGCCCCTACACCCTTGCAGAGATCTCCCCAGGTTTTAGTTCAGTGTCTGACCTCTTGGTTCCCCCTGGCCTGGACTTGCATCAGCCCCCACATTTCATTTGCAGTTTTGGATTCAAACCACAAACTGAAGTGCCAGGCAGGCTCACCCGAAGCCCTTATGTGTAAGGGCAGAAACCACTTAGCTTTGCCTGGGTTCCACCTATTAATATTATTTACTGGCAATGCCCCAGTCAGGATCGGGGCCCCATTGGGCTGGGTGTGCTCTACAATGAGATAGGGAGAGACAGCCCTGCCCTGGAGAGCTTGCAGTCTAAAAAGACAAAGACAGATTGGGATGGGGGGAAGGATGCAACATACAAGCAAAGTGACCAGGTCGGTGATGGGCACGTCTTGCTTATTTATGTCAGGTTTCAGAGTAACAGTCGTGTTAGTCTGTGTTTGCAAAAAGAAAAGGAGTACTTGTGGCACCTTAGAGACTAACCAATTTATTTGAGCATAAGCTTTCGTTGAAAGTGCATCCGATGAAGTGAGCTGTAGCTCATGAAAGCTTATGCTCAAATAAATTGGTTAGTCTCTAAGGTGCCACAAGTACTCCTTTTCTTATTTATATCATTTATTTATTTCCGTATTAAATAACTGATCCTTACTTGCCACTCTGCCTAGCTCCTCTCGGGTCTTTCCCCTCACCAGCTAAAGCCATAATTCTGACTGGAACGGTCTGGGGAGGTTGAAATGTCAGTGGAGCTGTTGTGGGTTTGAGTTAGAAACCAGGTGGAAACGGACCTGACCGTTTCCATGGCTCCATCTCAGGGCTCTGGTGGTATCACAAACAAGAGCAATTCCCCCTGGGCTTGCCATGCACAGCATAGATTTGTAGACTGTAAGGCCAGAAAGGTCCATGATCATCCAGTCTGACCTCCTGCGTAGCACAGGCAGGGAACCTCCCCAGGGATTCCTGCATCAGGCCCAGAACTGCTGGCAGAGCGAGAACAGAACGTCCGGAGAGACCGCCAGTCTCGATTTAAAGACTTCAAGTGATGCCTGCGTCCCTCGGGAAGTTGTCCACATGGTTAATTACCCTACTAAACGTGTGCCTTATTTCTAGTCTGAATTGGTCTAGCATCAGCTTCCAGCCATTCAGTCTTGTGCGGTCTTTGTCTGCCAGAGCTTCCTGACGTGGGTCTCCATGGACGTACTGCCCTGTAGTTCCGTTACTCGTGTGGTGAGAGATGGGATGAGAAAACACGTGTGAAACCAGATGGAGCATTTCTTTGCTTCCGGGCCAAGGCCCTCAGCACAATGCTGGCCTGCCACAAGATTGGCGGGTACCTACCTACTCCCTACTCTTAAGGATCAGCAGTGTGAATATGGACATGTTCCCCACACCAGCACCTTCAATCCTAACCTGGATGCAATTGCTACTATGAAAAACATGGTGTGCTGTAATCACTTGGGATATAACAGGTGTCATCAACTCAGTGCACAAAGATACACCAAAGCCCAAATCTCGGAGCATAAGGTAGTAAAATCTCATTCCTTACACAAGTGAGTGATAGGGAAGGGAGGTGCCATTTGATTTGCAAAAATCAGCAGTCGCATTTGCGTCACCCTCTGCTGCTAACAACTTGCATCTTCTTGGAGCTAAGTGTCCCCTGGATCTCGGGGACTAGACACAATGAGACAGATTTTCCAAGAGGCCTCAAAGGTTGCACTCTTGGTTTTGTATCCATGTGTCTTTGTCCAAACCTGTTTCTATGTGCACAACAGCTTGTGTGTGTGTGTGCAAACCATGTCTGAGTGTGCAGATCCTGAAGTGCGACACCAGCCTGATCTTTGCATGCAATTACATGAGCATAAAAAATTGCATGCAGCTCTTTGCATATGCAAAATATCTGGCATCATTGTAGAGGTTGCTTCAGAGAATGTGACCCAGCATGTCATTCTCTTTCCCAGAGCTTTGTTCTCTACAAATCATTTTGTTACCAGCAATGGGGCTGTCTTATGCTGCAAAACACCCCCCCAGACATACATCACTGACTGTGTAGCAGGAATCACAAGGCCATATTGTTCGTTTTCCATGTGGGACACTTGTCTTGCAGCATACTGACTGTCGGACTCAGCCTGAAGAGATGTCTCCTGAGAACTGAGGGCCTTTTTCATTTCACCGGTAACTGGCTCAGCAGAACCACAGAGAGGCATGAATTTAAACAGTGTCTCCCTGAACGAATGTGCTCCCTGATTCCCCATGTCACCCCCTGCCACCCATTAGCTATAGCCTGTCTGTGTAATGGCTATAGCGGAAGCTGATTCACAGGGCAGCCCCGTGCTAGTGGGTAGGAAAGTAAGTAAAACTGTATGTGGTGTAACTGGGCACATAGGACCCACGGCGTCACTGGCCTGCAGCTTGGGGACTCAACCCTGTAACTTGCTGATTTGCTAGAGTTTTGAGCCTGCTCTGCACTGGTGTGAATGGCTGGGGCAGGGCAGAACCAGGCCCATAGCATGTGGTTAATCTGTGACAAACTGGGGTGTGGCTATCGCACTGCTGAATTGCTCTTGACTATAAAGTGACTGTGTCATGGAAAGCCTCTGTGTAGTGCATCCACCATGAGTTAGCAGGCGTGTCACGTCTCTGCTGGGCCCGAGACGCTGAGCGATCAGTAGTCAATCATCATCTATTCAAAATAAGCCCCTTGGGAGAGCTGGGAGAAGACACTTGCTCCTCTTGTCTGCAGGCAGGGGTGTGCGAGAGTAATGGAAAGTTACCAGGAGCCTAGAGAGGGACTCACAGGAGGATGGGAAGGGATCCAGCATGGAGCCCGGGTGGGATTTCAGGCCACAGCGTTGTTGTTATTATTATTTTTTTTTAAGATAAACTTCAGACTTCTAAAAAGGTCAAGTAGAAAACTGTCAGCCTGGTTCACAGGGGCAGCCATGGTGCAAGCGTCCCGCCAGGAGCGATGTGAATTTGTGTTGTGTGCACAGAGAGATGCTGGGGTGGGGCTGCCCAGCCATGTGGCTCCATAGCAGGTCCTGTGTCAGGGTCAGCGAAGGGGTCGGGCTGCGGCCTCCTGTATGAGCCTGTTAGTTTTTCTGTCTCGGCCGCTTTCTTTAAGTTTGCTGCCTAGTGCTGGCGGAGCTCTGAGCTCAGGTGCTCTTCCATATTTATTCTTTTTAAAGGGCTCCTGGAACCATGCTCAAAAAGAGCCCGTTGCCTGCCCCCCGTTGCCTTCTAACTGCCAGGATCAGAGCAATTCCTGGAGAGCCACTGGCTTATTTATAGTCCGAAATAATGACTCTCCGATTTCTCTCTGCGGAAGGCGGATAAGCCTGGTTTCTTTGGCTCCTCCTGTTGAGCCCTTCCCCATCTGTATCTGCTAGTGGGCGAATGGAATTGGTTCCTTGGTAAGCGGAGGAGCTGATTGTGCTCTCAGTGCAAACCTGGAGTAACTCCAGGGGAGCGAACTGGATCACAGCGGTGCCCCAAATGGTTTCTGAAAGGGAGGAATGACAGCACCGGGGTGAGCACTCCCTCCCACTTGGTAGTGCCGGGGAAGGTGAAAATTAGGAGGTCAGGTGCAAATTGCAAATCCCTGAAATAGAAAAAGCGCCAGGGACTTTTGGCGAGAGGCTCGTAGGTTGGTGGTGATGTGCTGTTAGATTTAGGGCTGTTGGGTGGGAAAGTCTGGGAATAGGTGTAGGAAACGCTAGCATTAATTCACAGGTACTTCCAGTATAAAGCATTATGCCAGTCCCAGAACAGCTAGAGGTGAGACACCAGATGCAAATATCCATGCAGGAGGCTGGAGGTTTGCTCTCCATGTACCCAAGAGGAGCTAATTCATCTGCAGAACCCTTTATACAAACTGCCTCTGTAGTCTATGGTATTAGAAAGCATTTTCCCATAGGCTTGCTATAAACACACACACACACGGAGGTGAGGTATACAGTGTGTGTCTCGTATATGCACTCACGGAGTGTTGGGTGTGCATGGATTTAATTACATTGCTCTGTGTGTGTGTGCGCGCGTGCATGTGCGTGTACAGTTTGCATCTGCATCTGCAAATGCCCTATAATTAATTAATGTCTGCAAAGTGCTTTGAAGATGAGAAGACATCCACGCGCATTAAGCATTGTCAGCTGAAGTTTGAAAAGTGTTTTTTTCCTCCTTTTGCGAAGAAAGTAGAGGCAGGGCGGGGTGGGAAGTTGTAGCACAATGTTCCTTATGAGACAAGCTGGTCACTTTGCAAGTGTGGAGCTAACAGGCTGGTGAAATGGAAAGTGTTATCTTGTAGCAATTTTTAGGTCATTAATGAGATACCAGCATAGGAGAATTTAGAGGGATAATTCTACTTGTTAGATACTGTTGTGTTTGTAGCTTGCCCAGAGCAAACTGAGATAATGACAGATTCACGACTGAATGATTTTCCTCCATAAAAAGCAAAATACATATGTACAAGCAAGGGTACAAATCCTGCTTACCTGTGTCATGCAGGCAGTTGCATTGACGTCTATGGGGGGCTTTGAGCCTAGCAAGGGTGAGTTTGGGGGCTCTGGTAATGGAGGAGGGCAAAAAGGACAGCATGGGCCAAATCCCATGAGATTTCCAGCTCACATAGGATTTCTGGGTGGGCGGGAGCCCTTGCAGGATTTGGCACGAGATTTGGAGCCATGTTAGGAGCCCTGTGCTCAGGGCCACGTCCCTTTTGCTGGATTCCAGCAGTCAGCCCATTATCTATGTGGAGTCACCACTTTGGGGCTGGGAAGGAATTTTCCCCATACCCCCGGATTGGTGAGGCAGGTCAGGTTTTATTGTCTTCCTTGCAACACAACCTAGGGGTTGGGTTCTGGGCAACAGGCGGGCTGGGATTCTCCCCCTCCTGGAGGGCACAGTCTGGCCCTGTGGGAGAGTCGTCGTTGCAAACGTTGGCAGGTGCCCAGTGCGGGAACGAGCTGATTTAGGCCCTAAAAGGTACCATGGCGGGCATCCTGAGGGCACCTCCTTACACAGCGGAAGCATTGTGCAAGGCCCCTGGGGACAGAGGCAAACCAGGGGTTGGGATGCTACCCAGGGGGACCCCTTGCAATGTGTTGTATGGCAGTGCTGGGGGCGGGGGTTGAGGTCTGAAAGGGGGAGGGATGTGGCTGGAGGCGCCCAGAGAACCTCCTAGCGTGGTGATTGGCTCCCTCTGTGGTGGGCGCCCGCCAAGAATTGGCAGAAGCTCAGTGGGGTGTGAGTGACTGCGCAGGGCCATCCCCCGACGGGAGTCGAGGATGTAATGTGACTCTCAAAGGTGCGGCTGGTTAAAATCCATTCCCCATGTCCCTGCTGCGTCCTGCGCAGTGAGCACCCCAGGACCGTTTGGGCTGTGAGGGTGGGCAGGGTTTGGCTGAAAAGCGGTGTGATGACAGGCTGTAATAGGGTTAGTGACACGTGATGTCACAGCAGTGCCTGGGTCCGAGTCTGCAGTTGCTGCCTCAGTGAGCTCCCCAGCGCCTGAGGTCTGTTTGTACTCGGGCTGCTTTGGTGCCAGAGGGTGTGGAGTGGGCTCAGTGTAAATGAGAATCAGGCTGCACTGACTTCCGTGGAGTCAGGCTGGTGTAACGCTGACGTGACCAAGTGGAGAACTGGGCCCACTGGTGCTGGGGTATGTCTCAGCCGTAGTGTTTGTCAGATAATATATTCAATGCGTAATAAATCATTGACGGGCTATGTCTTTCAGTGAGCATGATCCATCGACAGAGGGAGTCAAATCATGCAAAAAATGTACCTGATGAATAATTTATTCTACAAACAATGGCATTATTAATAGAACATCAGATTCAATTAACACCATTCATTCAGCTTGACTTTTGACTCATGAAAATAAATGGTGTGTTGTGCTCTGTTGTGTCTTTTGCACGATGCACACTGTGCAGTTTGAGTTTGATAGTTTCCACGTTACATTCAGAACAGTATTTGATATTTTTAAAGTATTTTGTTTACTTACCACCCATACAGAAAACAAGGCCACACATTGCTGGATCATCAGCTGCTGGGCTGGCTTGGTGGTCTTTTTAACCCAATAATTGCGTGAAATGAAGGTGTCTCATCATATAACGATAACGGCCTGGGCATGCGGCACCAACTGATCCCCATGTTCTGCTGCACAGTCGAAAGTAATGAACCCGGAGCCTGGGAACAGCAGCAGCGGGAGCTGCAGGGAAGGGAAATTAAACCAAAGCCTGTTCGGATAGAATGTGTTTATTACAAAATGGCCCGGTCTTTGTGCAGGGAAGAGACGGATCATGATGGGATGTGGGTTGTTATGAAGAATGGCTATCACTCCGTCAGTGCGCACTGAGCTTTTACAGCACCGAGATAAACCAGGAGGCTGACTCTGCTGCCCTTTCACACCCGCCTGATGTCCCTGCTCTAAGGCGCTGACCAGCCAAGGCCCTGATCTGGTGGTGGGATCCCAGCAGATCGTCCCTTTTTCCTGGGCTGAGTCCTGTTGGCTGCAGGGGGATTCCACACAATCCTTTGTGGAATTGGGCCTTAACAAATGAAATTCTTAAAGACTGAGACTCAATGGCCAGCAAACAAACTCTGAAAATGCTACCTGATATCGACCGTCCCTGTCCCCTCTGTGCTGCATTGGGAGATGAGAGAGCTCAGCACCTCACAGAACAGGGCTCAGACGTTTTAAGGGCTGGTGTTGTTTTCTTTTTTCAGCTAAGAGAGAGATTTGTGAGTGGAAGGAGCTGTCCCCACTGAGGTAAGCTGGGTCACGAAACAGCTGAGGAAGGCCCAGGTGATGGCATGTAGCTAATTCTGTTTGGAAAGGATGAATCTAGGGGGAGTGAGGGGTAGGGTGATGGGGCCGTGCGGGAGGAGAGCATCCCGCTCACTCGCTCTCGTAAGAGCTGACATCCATGCAGGGCTGGGAAGTGTTTCTACCCAAACTAAATTATGCAGAGTGAGCGATATGTTCCCCTTGAAGGAGAGCTCAGTGCTTTGGCTGAGGAATTATTCTATGATAACTCCCTGCAGGTTACTTACATTATGTACACTGCACTCGCCGCCTTCCCTTTGTTTTGTCCTGGTATTTGCCTGGTCTGTCTTCGTTTGAAATCCGCTCTCTTGTTTCCCAGACCCCTCGTCCGGTATCCAGGAGACACCAGCTGCTAGGGCAGCCACGGAGATGCTTGCTCTGAGAGACCTCTGGCTTTAAGAACACACACATACACTGGGCCAAACTTAACCTTGGGGTAACTGATGTTGTGAGGTTCCACCCGAGATGATCCTGGCCTTATTTTCTTTGACCCCTGGCTTTGTTTTGTTTGGTCTCTTGGTTCCAGTAACTGCTCTGCATCCCTTTCCCCTCTTTGAGGCCCAAACTGGAGCTGGGACAGCAAACCCCAGCAGACTGCATGTTGGGAGTTGCAAGGATCCACCACGGCTGCCAGCATTTAGTGGATCCCAAAGCTAGCCCTGGGGGTTAGGCCTCGAGTGAGCCTTGGACAGGTGGCTTTGTGTCCTGACACCAAACCCCCGTCAGGTGGATTTCAGTGAGCAAGTTTCATCAGTTCCCTATGGTGGCTGAATGATTTCCTGCTTAGGGGCAAACCCTCAGAAGCAAAGTGTGAAAGAGAGGGAGAAATGAAATGGCTCTCAGGGGATATAACTTCACCCTCCTTCACCCCCAGCTCTGCCACTTACGGCTGAGACACCAGCACCTTCCATCCTGCTAGAAAACTGACAGACGTTTCACGTGGGCATTCGTGGCAGATGCCACGACGTTTCCTGAGGGTGTCTGGTGACTTGGTAGGAGCCATAGAACGTCACAAGCCTCCAGCTTCAGTGGGACTCATGCTAAGTCATGGAGCTATTTTGGTTGATGAGTGTGCGTGCCTCCAACTGGGAGCTATTTATTGGGGGTAGAGACTATTCAAATGTTCCCTTCCCTCTGCTGAGAAGAAGAGTACCCCCGACTTTCTCCAGCAATGCACACCCCTCCGCTCTAGGTGTGGGAGGTCTGACGGGGGTGCTGATGGGGCATTTCCTGCTGGGAGTGTATCTCGGCGTCTGACCAACTGTGGTGACTGGTCACACCAACGTGACATCAAAGGGATGCTCATGGTGGGTCAGCGCTTTCAGCCTGAGCTACGCAGACAGCACCTGGCTTGTGCCCCGCAGTGCCAGGGGAGGGCACAGGCCTCTTTGCTGGCCCTTCTGGGCATGCATTGCGTGAATGCTATTCTGGTGACTGGTGGGAATGCAGTTGCCAGGCCAGGGAGCGTCTCCGTGGCAAGCCGGGGACAGCAAGAGGCTGTGAGGTTATCATTGACTCTCAAGCCACGCAAGCCACTTTGTGCTCCTGTATCTGGGGAGCCGTGGCTTGGTGTCCAGCTCAGCTGTCCGGATGCTGTGCTCCTGGGTACAAAGCAGCACCATGGCCCTGCCAGTGAGCACGCTGCTTCTTGATGGAGGAGGCAGGGAGGGAGCAGAGAGGAGAGGAATATGAGACTTAGGGAGAATAGGACCCAGATCTGCCATGGGCAGCCCTGATGCCGTTCGGGCCAGAGGGGCATCAGCAATGCCAGGAGAAGGAGCCCTGGGGAGACGTCTCTCCAAGGCCATGGCAGTCGTGGGAAGGGGTGTAACCACGGCTCTGGCTCGACAGAGGTTCAGTCTCCTGAGTCAGGGGAAGGCTTCGTCAGGGCTGAGCCACTCAACACCAGCATCTCTCTGCATCTGTCACCCAGGGGATTGAATTGCTGCTCGGAAACGGCTCCTTTCTTGTCTGCGTTATTCCAGGCCAGCAGCGGCAGCTGTGTTCCAGCTGTGTGCTATCAGCACTGCACAGAGCCTCTCTGTCTCCTTTCCCCCGATGTGAGCAGCTCACGCAGCCCAGCGCAGCTACTGTCACGGCTACACCATGTATGGTAATATAGTCCGACGGGGCTGGGGCGGGGGGACGGCTGACTGTGCTCGGTGCCCAGAGGAAGGGCGTGGAGACGCTCCCACAGGTCCTGCTGTGTTGGGGGGCTGGAGCAGTGCGCAGTGACTCTCCTGACCCGGATGTGCTTTGCTGAGCTACAGCAATGGGCGGCTCCAAACATGGGTGCCACACCCAGACGCAGGCCAGCAAGCGCTGTGCAAGCAGATTGATGGCCCTGCCGAACGCTGAAGCCTGTGTGCGTGTATGTGCTTGTGTGTGTGTGGGGGGTTAACACATCCCACTTTGCAAGGCGAAGCTGGGCCCCTCTCCACACTGGCCTCAGAGCTACGCTAGGTCCAGCATGTCTGAATGCCGCCCTGGCCAGCAGGGGCACAGGGATTTTTGTGCTGAGATGACCCGTCCAGGTTGCTGAAATGTGGTTTTATTCCCTGGCTCCGACAAAGTCCCTCTCTCTCCTTGCTGATTAGGAGCCCAGCTGGCAGGGCTCTCACCCTGGTGGGGGCTGGTCTGTGGGCAGGGCTTCCTCTGAGGCCAGAGGGGGAGATGGGCATTAGCACTGGCGTCTAAGCTTGACTCTTGTGTCGTGCGTATGGGGCTGCATCTGGTCCAGTGTTTGATTCTCAGCACTGGAAGGTCCTGCCTGGCCACTCCAGGGGCTTGCTGGCTGGCATTACTGGGGAGTAAGGTCAGGTGGGCTCACCCCCACTTTGGGCACTGCCATACGGCCACTAGGGAATCATGGTGCCATGGCTGGGGTCCCATCTAAATCCAGATGAATTGCCTCTAAGTCAGCGATGAAACCCGCAGCACCAGCCCAGACTTGAGCGGAGCGCTGCAGCCAGGCCCTTCCTGGCATGTCCTTGCAGCCCAGCGTTGGCACCCAGTGGCCGGCCGAGTGAGTTGCTGAGAGGAGATCGGAGCCAGGGAGGGTACCCATTGCAGGGGTTTCTCTACGTCAACCTTTGGGGGGCCAGGGGGATGTGTCCCCTCATGGAACAGGCAGACACCTTGCCCTTCCACACCAGTCCTCAGGGTCCCTGCTCCCTCCTCCAGGTCCCTGGCAGCAAACAGAGCCAGGAACTGCCCGCACTGGCTGCAGGAGGGTCACAGAGCCAGTGCGGCCTCAGGCAGCATTATGTCCTGGTGGGCTCCTAGCCTTTTCCAAAGCTGCACGCAGACCTGCAGGCCCCTCCGGGGCTCTGGTCACCAGTGGGGAGGGAGCTGGGTGTCTTGTCCAGAGTGTTTTGGAAGCAGCTGAAGGAGACCCCAGCAATGTGAGACTTGCAGAGCTTAGTGCAGGCGCTCATTCTTCCCCCATGACATTCTCCTCTCAGTCCTCCCTGCTCGGTTCGTTCCGGGTGCGTGTGGTGCTGGTGGAAGGTGCTGAATCGCCTCCTCTGTATATTGACCTCCTGCGCGTCCGCGGTGACCCATAGGAACCATCTCGTCGGGGGCTGTGGCCCATGCAGACCTGGCCTCTGGGCACAGGTTGCCACTCTGGGGCGAACTGTGGTGGTGACGTTTCTGATGTGGATGCCTGGCCACTCACAAGGGGATTGAGAGCCAACAAACTCACTTCACATGGGGCCCTGAACAGGCATCTGGTGGGGGGACTCTGCATGGTGAAGCCTGTCTCCCCTGCACGTCTACTGGTATGGCTCATTTTTACACAGGTTCACTAGGGACCCACCTCTCTGCAGAAGATTCATTCGTTTGTAGTTTCATCATTGTGTCCCTTTTTGTTCCAGGTGGCTCCATGTTCACCACTCACCAGGCATCCACAGGTGAGCTGCAGGCCCTGCAGGGGCCGTCTTTGTTCTGGGTGTGGGCTCCTGGCCCATGACCGGGCTCCTAGGTGCTACAGCATCCCAAATAGTGAATGGATCTAAGGCCAGAAGGGGCACTAGGATGTCTAGTCTGAGCTCCTGCCTAGCACAATAACAACAAGCTCAGAAGCCAGGCTCTCTGGCCAGCAGCGCTGCCCATCTGAGTGCACCGGCTAGTCTAGTGCGGCATCCGCTCTGCAGCCATGACGCCAGCTCTGGCCAGCATCAGTCCAGGCAGCGAGGCGGCATCACCCGCTGACTGATTTGTTTCTGAGCTGGTGACTTTGTAGACAGTCCCTGAGCGGGCAGCTCCCTTCGGCCCTGTGCATTCTTCCCAATGATCTGAGGTGGGATCTGGTGCTTGTCGGCCTTGTCACAGTCCATAAACCATCCCTTCTCCCATCCCGCTGCCCTCCTGCTGCTGGGCACTGCCGGCTCACCAGAGGGGCACCAGGGACCCCCTGGCTGGAGAACTCCGCTCCCTGTGGCTGCATACAGAGCAGAGCTCAGGCTGGCTGTGCATCCTTGGAGACGCTGGTAACTAGCGTGACAGGCTGAGCATGGAGAGCTCCTCGAAGAGACAGGAACAGGCCAGCAGTTACCGGCTATAGCAACCCAGAGCTCTCCGGTTCTCAGCACCAAGCAGCTCGCTCTCCATGCTGTGCAGGGCCAGAGCAGGTAACGTCACACCTGCATTTCCTCCTGTACCAGGAGGGCTGAGACCCCCGCGCCTGTGACTGCAAGCCTGGCAGTAGCATGTTGAGCTAGCCCTGCCTGTGGAGACCAGGTGACCCCGAACCGGGCTCCTTCCCAAACACCCCCCGCCCATCGCCTGGTGGATGTGCACACAGGACACAGGTGTCGTGAGCGTTCTGTGGAACGATCCTGGTGTGAGTGCCCTGCATCCTAGGAAACGGAGAGAAAAGTTTTGCATGGACCCTTTGCCAAGCTTCATCCTCTCAGCAGTTTGCAACAAGCTCAGCGTTGCTCCTTGACTTCCCCATGGAAATCCTCTTAGTGGCAACTTGAAGAGAGAAATTCATGGTAATGTCATGCGAGGCTTGGGAGGACTTTTAGTGGCTTCATCGTGCCAGGCACAAGGGCCCGGGTGTGTTTGTTGCATTTCCAGAAAGACAGGATACAGTGACATGGATTCTAAGGGCCTTTGTGGTCGCTATTTTTTCCCCCTTGTGGTTGGGTTTGGTTGGTGTATGGATTTTGGGTCTAACACTCGCCCGCTGCAAATTCAGCTGGCCGAGACTGATGTGGAAAGGACTCTGCCCTCTAATGATATTTTGTTTATACCTCTGCACCAGTCAGCACCTGAAATTAACAAAGAGGAAGTGAGAGGGGCTAGTTTGTAGCCCCTACAGAACCGTTTGGTGTGGCCCTTCAGCAGCAGTTCTCTAACAAACCCTGACCCCAGCGCTGCGGGTGCACCCCTGGTGTACTCACACACTGGTGACGTTCCCCATGGCTAGGTGCTGTGTACCACGGAGAGTTAATTCTAAAGCTCACAACCAAGAGCAGTGTTGAAACAAAACTCATGCAAATGTAAAGATGCCAGACTGACGTCCCTGGAGACCAGCGCCCTCTGTTTATCCACGGGGCAGGCGTTGGGCAGTGCCTCGTCACGCCGCCCTGGAGGCGTGACTCCTGGGAGGGGAGCAGAGTTCAGTCCCTGGAGCCCATTCACTCCCTGGCCGAGACTGACAACCAGGGGACAAAGCCATGGTGCTTTTAGTGGTGTGGGCATTTGCTGAACTGAAATCCACCACGCTCGTGTCACGCAGGCCTCCTGCACCCGTCAGACCTGCCAGCACAGCTGGCCTGGCCTGGCTTTGGTATCCACCCTGAGTTCGATGGCTGGGAGGCCCATTTCTCGCACGCGCCACATGGCACTTACTGGGTATCATTTGCTAGCGAAGGCAGCCATGTCGCTTGTCACAGCGGGCAGCTGGGGAAACCAGGGCCACCAAGTGAGAACGAGTGGGGTCAGGAGGAGAGAGGACTCTGCAGACAGTGGGGAGTGAGCAGCGACAGTGGGAAAGAGGCATAGTCTGACTGGGGAGTGCGTGTCCCCGTGACAGCCTGTAGGGTTGTTCTTTTGATGGTGCATCACAGTCCGAGCAAGTGGTTTCTTCCCACTCCCTCCGTTCTGTCCCTCCATGGAACAGTCGTCAGCCGACTGTGGGAGTCGGGCTCTGGCCCTTCAGAGGAGCTGCGGCTGCTTTTGGAGCCATTTGATTATGGGCGAGCCTCCCTCGCTAGCGAGGCTCCCACCTCTGGATGGGCAGAAGAGCAGTACACTGGTATCGCTCCGGAGCACTTGCAACTGTCGGCCAGCAGCAAAGCGGATAAACAAGCAGACGGACCCGAGAGAGAGAGAGAGCTGCTGGCAGGCTGCAGTGTCAAAGCAAACTCTCTTTTCCTGAGCCTTTGAGCTCATCCTCCCTGGATGGAGCCTCCATCTGCAAAGCGTCAGAGCCAGGTCCCTCTGGCAGGAGGCATCCGTGTGTGTGCGGTTCAGGCATCCACTGCCCCAGGAAAGGGAACAGCCACGTCTCCTCCCCAGATGGGAGCAGTGAAGAGGGCCTCCTGCCATTCCCCATGTGCTCAGTGAAAGTTAACAGGCAACTTAAGCATCTCTGGGCACTGCAAAGTGCTCCATTTAAATCCACGCACCTCACAGCGGTGATTGGCGATGGTTGCTTCTCTTGTGTAGCAGCGTGCTGGCTGTGGCTGTGTGGATAAGCTAGTTCAGGGCTCTCAGCCAGATTAATCCCCCTCTTCCAAGCCAGTCAAATAAACAGCAGCTCAGGGGTGTGGAACCTCAAACCCAGCCGAGGTGCTCTTCCCACCCGATGGCTGTTTGGGGCTCTCTGTGAAGTGAGTTGGGGGGTTCATATGTTCCCCAAATGTCTACATCAGGTGCAAAGAAGGGAATTCGCTACAGTCCCCATCTCAGCACAGCTGATCTCAGCTGCCCAGCAAAGTTTTTCCATAGTTACAGATCAGCTATCTGTCTAGGGCCCATTGAGACTGACAGTGACTTCGCTGTGCTTTGAGACAGGCCTTTGTGTGCCAGGCTCTGCGGTAGGGAATGGGGGCTCTGGTGGGTACTTCCTCCTTTTCCCTTTTGGGACTGATCTACAGTGGGAAACTTTGCAAGCCAAACAGGACTCTTGCTGCAGTCTCCTGTGCAGTGAGCCATGGAGACACCCCAGGGTCATCTAGGCTGCCTGGTGACACAATCCACAGCTGGAGAAGGGCCATTTCATCTTGGGAAGCAGTGACATCCAATGAGATTAGCATAGGAACGAGGCAGACCCCTAATCTCTGGTGTGGTGTGTCCAGTGTGATCTCCTTGGGATAGTTTGGATAGGTTGTCTGGGATGTGTTAGCTGTAGAAACTGGGTGTGCTTGCACCACAGCCCGACCCTATCTCATTTCCCAGCATTCCTGGGGTGGGGCGGGGTAAGCGTCCCTCAGGGAGGGAGAGTTTGCATTTTCCTCCCAGTCCAGGGGAACCCACTGCGGTGTCGGGTCTGTCTCGCTGTGCCATTCTCTGCAGCCTTGCCCAGCCTCTCACAGTCCAGCCTGGAGCCTGGCGTCCTTTAGCGGAGCGCAGTTCTGTGCAGGCTGATAGCAGCAGCTGTATCTCCCGGGTGGGAGTACCTCGCGCTGGGATGAAGAATCCCCAGGGAGGTCTTTGAACTAGGAGCTGACAGTTTCTCGCTGCCCTGGTGCCAGCAGCAAGTCCCCTTTTCTAGCAGCTCAGAGAAGCTATTACAGCTCCCCGCAGCATGCCTGGGACGGGACTCGGGGCTCCTCCGGGCTAAATGCAGATGGCGGCTGTTCCAGACAAACCGAACGCTACAGGGCTGCTGGTCCCTGCTGCGGCTGGCCCTGGAGCAGCCTGTGTCATTGTCCTGCTGCATCAGTCATGTGCCTGTGCTGGCTTTAGTGAGAGCCTCACCGCAGAGGCTAAACCAAACCCCAGAGTGCCTGGCCTGTGCCCTGGATTGGAGGGGGGCTCTCCAGGTTTGTCTGAAGCCTCACTGGTGGAGCTGGTCAGACAGTTTCTGTCAAAATGTTCTTCCGATTGGAAGTGGCTTTTGGGAATGAAAAACATGCATTATTGTGGTGAAAAATCAGGGGGAGGAGGGGCGAATCAAACCCCCCCACCCACCCCCCCCACACAAGAAAATTTCAAAGAAAAACTTGCAAAAAAAATGAAAACATTTTTGTTTGTGTCGGAAATTTCAGAAGGAAAAAATCCTTTCCCGGCCAGTTCTGCTCACAGGTCCATGGATTCAAGGCTAGAAGGGACCGTGGTGACCATCTAGTCTGACATCCTGCACAGCACAGGCCAAGAGAAACCTCTCCTGTGATTCCTGCATCCTGCCCAGAGTTCTGGCTGAGCTAGAGCATCTCGCTTACAGAAAGACATCAAATCCTGATTTCCGAACTCCAGGGGACAGAGAATCCCCCATGTCCCTTGGCAGCCTGTCCCACTGCTTAGTTACCCTCGCTGTTCAGACTCTCTCTCTGAAGTTGTCCCAAGAGCTGGGTGTGGTCTGTGCAGCTGGCACCTTAGCTGTGACTCGCCAAAGATGCAAGAGCCAGCAGGGCTCATACTCCTGTAACCATCTTGCCCTTGCTCGGCCGACAGGAGGAGAAGTTAGCAGCGATAAGTCAGAGATGGTTGGGGAGCGGAGACAGGCTGGACCCAGGGGCCGTGTCTCAGGCTCGCTTTCCTGGCCGCTGCTGCACTCCCAGCAGTTGTTCAGTTTCTTGTATCTCTGCTTGTTATTTCTATCAAAGGGCTTTTTAGTTCACTGCAGGCAAGAGCCGTGGTTAGTTGGCCCAGGTGAGGGCAGCAGTGGTCATTCATCTTCCTAGTTAGAGCCTGGAAGTGGGACTCCGATTCCTGGGTGCGACACTAGAGTGAGTCAGTCCCGTGACGTGCTTGGATAAGCGTGGCCTGTTGCGTTACTCTTGGTTTTCAGGGCAGGCACCAGCAGAGGCTAGAGGGCTGCAAGCCAAGCGGTGACCTTGCTGGGTTTTCCCAGGGGTTGGGGAGGTGGGATGCTGACATTCAAAACTGATTAGCATGTTGGGGCACAGAGGGCCGGCTCCGTCGCTCCCGAGCCAAGGACAGGGCAGCGTTGTCTGCAGGAACGGGCAGCAGTTACTATTGGGGCACACAGGGCCGGCTCCGTCGCTCCCGAGCCAAGGACAGGGCAGCGTTGTCTGCAGGAACGGGCAGCAGTTACTATTGGGGCGCGCAGGGCCGGCTCCGTCGCTCCCGAGCCAAGGACAGGGCAGCGCTGTCTGCAGGAACGGGCAGCAGTTACTATTGGGGCACACAGGGCCGGCTCCGTCGCTCCTGAGCCAAGGACAGGGCAGCGTTGTCGGCAGGAACGGGCAGCAGTTACTACTGGGGCACTCAGGGCCGGCTCCGTCGCTCCCGAGCCAAGGACAGGGCAGCGCTGTCTGCAGGAATGGGCAGCAGTTACTATTGGGGCGCGCAGGGCCGGCTGCGTCGCTCCCGAGCCAAGGACAGGGCAGCGTTGTCTGCAGGAACGGGCAGCAGTTACTATTGGGGCGCGCAGGGCCGGCTCCGTCGCTCCCGAGCCAAGGACAGGGCAGAGCTGTCTGCAGGAACGGGCAGCAGTTACTATTGGGGCGCGCAGGGCCGGCTCCGTCGCTCCCGAGCCAAGGACAGGGCAGCGCTGTCTGCAGGAACGGGCAGCAGTTACTATTGGGGCGCGCAGGGCCGGCTCCGTCGCTCCCGAGCCAAGGACAGGGCAGCGCTGTCTGCAGGAACGGGCAGCAGTCACTATTGGGGTGCGCAGGGCCGGCTCCGTCGCTCCCGAGCCAAGGACAGGGCAGCGCTGTCTGCAGGAACGGGCAGCAGTTACTATTGGGGCGCGCAAGGCCGGCTCCGTCGCTCCCGAGCCAAGGACAGGGCAGCGTTGTCTGCAGGAACGGGCAGCAGTTACTATTGGGGCGTGCAGGGCCGGCTCCGTCGCTCCCGAGCCAAGGACAGGGCAGCGTTGTCTGCAGGAACGGGCAGCAGTTACTATTGGGGTGCGCAGGGCCGGCTCCGTCGCTCCCGAGCCAAGGACAGGGCAGCGCTGTCTGCAGGAACGGGCAGCAGTTACTATTGGGGCACGCAGGGCCGGCTCCGTTGCTCCCGAGCCAAGGACAGGGCAGCGCTGTCTGCAGGAACGGGCAGCAGTTACTATTGGGGCGCGCAGGGCCGGCTCCGTTGCTCCCGAGCCAAGGACAGGGCAGCGCTGTCTGCAGGAACGGGCAGCAGTTACTATTGGGGCACGCAGGGCCGGCTCCGTCGCTCCCGAGCCAAGGACAGGGCAGCGCTGTCTGCAGGAACGGGCAGCAGTTACTATTGGGGCGCGCAGGGCCGGCTCCGTCGCTCCCGAGCCAAGGACAGGGCAGCGTTGTCTGCAGGAACGGGCAGCAGTTACTATTGGGGTGCGCAGGGCCGGCTCCGTCGCTCCCGAGCCAAGGACAGGGCAGCGCTGTCTGCAGGAACGGGCAGCAGTTACTATTGGGGCGCGCAGGGCCGGCTCCGTTGCTCCCGAGCCAAGGACAGGGCAGCGCTGTCGGCAGGAACGGGCAGCAGTTACTATGCTAATGGGGCACATTAAAACATGCTCTGGCGAAGAGCACAGTGCTGACCCTGGCAGCGATGGTGACAGCAGAGGTGGGAGCCAGCAAGGCCCCCACAGCGTGAAGTGACCTTGGAGCAGCAATGGCCTTGCGACCAGTAACCCCGCAACCTGCAGCAGGCTGCTCGCTCCACTTAATGCAGCCAAGCCAGGACCACAGCGAAGGTGCCAGGGGTGCCAGAGACTCTTTTCCGGGCTGAGCCCCACAGCCTTAGGGCTGGGGGTGGACGTGCCACTGCAGAGCAGGCCCCTCTGCCTGTTTGTAGCTTGTCTGTGCAGGCCGGAGCCTAGCTCACTGCTGAGGTAGAAACTGGCTCCAGTACATGGAGAAAAGGGTGGGGAGCCCAGGAACCACGATGGGGAGGAGGGCTCAGGCTGGGCATAACGGGGTCTTGTGTTTGATGATACACACCTTAAGGGCAACAACTTTCCTCCATCAGTCCCTGGTGCCTGCTGCCCCCAGCCCTGATCCTCAAAGGGGACCATGCAATGGCCACCATCCATCCAAGCTGGGAGTCCATCTGAGTATGGCACCTTCAGCTCTCCCCTAACTGGTATTGGAAGCCGAAGTCACCTCCCCCCCATGCCCAAATGGGGTCCTAGCTCCAGCCAGTCTGGAGAACAAGGGGCCAAGTACCAGGCGTGGCTCCAGGTTACTCACCCACTAGGCCAACACTTACACCTTTAACAGCAAGCATGATGCCGGCCTTCCAGTTCTTTGGGAAAGCGGATGGTGCCTCGCAGCTGGCCTGCCGGGAGTGTAACGCTGCAGCTGGGCTTTAAAAGAGGGTGAATAATTTTATGAGGTAAACTATTAGTAGTTGAGGGTCATTAGTTGTCAGGCTTCAGGGTGCAAGCTGGTTCCCTGCAGGGGTCAGGAAGGAGTAGTTCCCCTACACAGACATGATTGCCCTGTTAGCCTGGTGCGCTGCCGTCCCTGTGCAGCATCAAACACTGGCTGCTGCTGGAGCCTGGGTATGGAACTTGGTGGGCTGAACCCAAGCGATGGAGTTGGATTCTGGTTCTGAACTTCTCCTGACGTTCCAGAGCTGTTGGATCCAGTGTCCTGGTCCAGGCGCAGCTACTGTCTGATCTGCTGGAGTGAGTCTGAAGCACCTAAGGCAGCCCCATTGCTCCCTTCCTCGCCCCTTTGCTCTGCTGCTTTTGTCCTGCCTATTGCGAAGAGTAACTCCTGTCCTCCTCTCTGTTCTAGTGGCCATGGAAACAGCGCTGATCTTTCTGTGCTCTCTGCTGGTGTCTGTGGTCGTAGCGGATGGTAGGTATCAAGAACCACACACCTTGCACTCTGGAGGGGGAAGGGGCACAGCCAAAGGCCTCCGGGACCCAGGCAGACAAAAGCAGTTACGCATCCAGATCGGGGTGCTGGCCTGTGTACCCCCCGGGCTTGGAACTGGCAGGGGCACAACTGATGGGTGGAGGAAGCATCAGGACTTTTAAAAATATAACTCATTGGGAAAATATAACTCACAGCAAACAAACATCAGGGGAGCTGCTAGGGGAGGGCACTGGTCCAGCTTCAGGGACACCTGTTTGGCCAGCCCTAGACAGTCTGAGTGGGAACATGGGGCCATAAGCTCGGGTAACTCAGCCACTGAGAAAAGCACTTAGCAGGAGGCCATGAGAACCTGTCCGTATCCACCCTGCTTTACCCTACAGCTTCCTCCACCTTCTGCCTGCACCCACTCACGCTGCCTTGCATGTGAGCAATTGGCCTTAGGGCGTCTGACTGTGGCCACATCAACGCTGGGAGCTCGGGATGTGTTTCCCCAGCTCGCTCGCAATAGCTCGATGAGAACTAGCACGAGTAGAGAGTTGTGTCCCCACGGTAGCATGGGCAGCGCAAGCCACATGGAGCACAAACACTCCTGAAAATGGTGAGTGTCTACTTGGCACAGCTAAGCCGTGCCGCCGTCTCCCTGCCCCTCTTTCTTGCCAGAGAATGGCTGCTTGATAGGGGATGGGCCCATTTGCTTTGTTCACACCTGGCTGGGTTGTCCACTTCCCTTTGTCTTTGAGAAACTGGTTTAGCTCCTCCCCAGACTTATCTGGGAAACACGCTTCAGTCATGGCTTTAGCTTATGTTCATGACTTCACACATGACGTTGCTCCATACGTTTTGCCATGATATTACTGATCAGCAAGTTATGCATTTTCAGATGATCCCTCAGAAGGCATGCCTTGTACACCGATTATTACAGTGTGTCTAGGGTGTGAATATAGGGGTGCATTCTGTCACACCTCCCCCCAGAGAAAGCTACAGCCTGGGAGCCACTGGCTGACCTGGAGGCAACAGGTCGGGGCCCTCTCTCCTGAATAGGGCATCTGCCACCATGTTTTCTTTTCCCTTGATATGCACAATTTCCATATCAAATTCACATAGTGTAAGACTCCAATGCAGAAGCTTGGCGTTTGATGCTTTAGTTTTGTGCAGCCAGATGAATGGAGAATGATCTATTAATACCCTGAACTTTCTGTTGACAAGATAGGGCTGTAACTGCTTTACTGCCCACACAATGGCATAACATTCTTTATGACAGAATAGTTTTGTTCAGTGGGTGTCAATTTCTTACTTAAGAAAGCAATGGGGATGTTTCTTGTTGTTCTTCCCAGACTGCCTTAATACAGCCCCTAAACCAGGGTCTGAGGCATCCATGCACAGTTCAAACTTGTCAAAATCTGAGCTAGCTAGAACAGGCTTTTCAGACAAGATTTTCTTCATCTTATCAACCCCCTCTTGACATGCCTTTGTGCATACAGCTTCATTAGGCTTTGTCTTTTTACATGGATTTGTGATTGCAGACATGAGGTCACTGAACCCACACACACACCTTCTGTCACAGCTTATAATACCAGACCTATGAAAGATTGGACCTGCTTCTTTGTTTGGGGCATAGGCCAATTCACTATGGCTTCAACTTGGAAGGGATCCGGGGATATTTGATCTCCCCTACCCAGTGTGCCAAATAAGGAACTCCGGCTGATCAAGTTTTACACCTAGAGGCTTTTACAGTTAGGTGTGTTTTGTGATCAGCCCAGGTGTTGCTAAACAGGGCTGTATCATCCACACGGGCTCTTGCAGAGTCCTGCAAACTGTTTAACACTTGGTTGAGCAGCCTCTGAAAGGTGGCTCCTGCATTAATTAACCCAAATGCTAATGTTGTGACCCCACAGAGACCCATATCCGTCATGAAAGCAGATTTTTTCTGTGCCTCCTCATCTAAAGGAATCTTCCAGTTTCTGTTAACCAAATCGAAAGAGCTGAGATATTTAGCTTTGCTTAAGATACCCAGCATATCATCAATTCTAGGCGTAGGATAAGCATCTGGTATGGTGACAGCACTGAGTTTTCTGTAATCAACACATAACCTTACAGTGTTGTCTTTCATAGGGCCTAAGACCACAAGTGATGCCAAGAACTGTCAGACTCTTTAATTACTCCCAGGTATAACATGCTTTATGCTTCTGCAAGGGTCTGTAGGGTCTGCTGGGAGGTGGCTTTGGTTCTTCTGTAACAATTTTGTGGGTGAGCAAGTGTGCCTTCCCTGGCTTGCTAGAAAACTCTTCTTTGTGCTCTTGCAGCACGGACAACACCGCTGCCTTTTCAGCTGGTGTTAACGCATTGCAGATATTGATGCTTTCCAGAGACCGAGTCAGTTTGGCATTCAGCCGTCAAATCAATGAGGTGGCATGCCTCAGTTTCCCCTTCTGCACAGCAGATCATGTTTACCATGGCTCCCCTTCTGTGATAGGCTGTACATCTGTTTACATGCACCAGCTGTGGGACAGCATTCCCATGGGGCTTTTTCCCATGGTCTGTATCTTCATTCACCTCTGTCACCTCAAAAGGTCCTGCCCACATTTTTTGCATTTTGTATTTTGTTGCTGGGCTTAGGACTAACACCCAGTCTCCTATTTCAAAAGAGTGTTTCCAAGTATATTTATCATACCATGCCGTTCGTTTGTGAGGTTAGACCCATCATGTCTTTTAACTCTTTTTCTGAACCTTTGTACGTACTCAGCTACTGGCTCTCCCTCTACCTCCATGTCCCCTTCGCAGGCATCTCTGATGAGATCTAGGGGTCCCCCTCACATTCCTTCTGTATAGGAGATCAAAAGGGGAGAAGCCAGTTAATTCTTGGGGTACCTCCCTGTAAGCAAACAGCAAATATAGTAGCAACTCATCCCAATCTTGGATCCTCTTATTCACATATGTTCCTAGCCTAGATTTTAGGGTCCTACCTGGACACATGCAGACAAGTCTCTCACCTTACACTTAGCCTGTAGCTCACCAGGGCAGGGACCGTCTCCTTGTGTGTTTGTCCAGCACCCTGCACAATGGGGCCCTAATCCCTGATGGAGAGTCCTCAGCTCTACAATAACACAAGCAGTAATTCAATGCAAGTTAAACCTTGCATGCCTAGAGGGATTTGGTACAGTGCTTGTAATCACAATGCTCATATTCACAAACTTTTTGTCTGTTTTGTTTCCAGCAGCCAATCAAGAGAAGGAAAAAGATCCTTTCAACTATGGTGAGCATCAGAGTCCTTAGTGGTATTGGATGAGTGTGCACAGTATATACCCTCATGGTGCTAACAGAACTCTGTGTGTGCACGTGCATGTGTGAGACCTGACCATGTTTGTCTGAACACCGCAGCCCACTTGGAAATGAAAACTTCCCTTGCCTTTTTCCCCCCTAGATTACCAGAGTTTGAGGATCGGCGGTTTGGTGTTTGCCGTGGTCTTGTTTTCTGTTGGAATTCTCCTTATACTCAGTAAGTTGGTGAGGGCTGAGTCAGTGGCCCAGTGAGATGGTGGAAAGAACCTCATGGCTAAGAACTGGCTGCCCAGGGACGTGTCTCGGGACTGTGCTCCAGTGGCCAGCCTATGCCACAGCCCGAGCTGCTGCAGCTACACTGCTTCTTTACATCTCCCCGAGCTGGAAGCAGCCCTGCCAGCTGCAGTGTAGACGGACCTTAGTGTAAATGGGAAAACCAACATGCTTTGAGGGCCATGTTTCTGCTGAAGGGCCCTTATGCCCCTCTCAGTTCACTGGCGGGGCTACCCTCTTCCCCTGTCCCCCCTTCCCCAGTGGGATGCTGCACACTCCGACTCCTCAACGTTTATTTTGAGTGTTGTTTCAGACAGCACAGGAGGTGACTTTCTAACCTGTGGCGTGGCTCTGGGTCCTTTCCGCCACAGGCAAGAGCTCTGCGGCATCCCCCTGCCTGTCGTTCACCACTGCTGCATGAGACTCGGGAAGGCTGCTGGGAATGCTGCAGATCCACAGTGTACCTGCAAACGCAGCCCGCGAAACATGGACCCACGGCCAGGGGACTCGGGAGCTCCTGGGCAGTGAAGTTCTTGGGGAAGCACCGCTGGTGCTCTGGGGCGAATGGCTACAACCTATTCCAAAGAGAGGGTTTCTCTCATACGCTCATGATGTTTTCTTACTCTTCCAGGCAGGAGGTGCAGATGCAGCTTCAACCAAAAGCCCAGGTACGCGTGCGAGTGGTGGTTAGCCGGTGGACTCTTTCTGCCTGGAATTGGAACGCTCTTTAGACTCTTGACCCATAAATAAATCCATAGGTACATAGCAGCTGCTAGAACCTTCCCGCTAAATGAGGATCCACACTCTGTACTGCTTACACAGCCAAAGCGCAGGGAGTGCCCCAAGGTTCCTTGAGTAGCAAGGGCAGGATGTCTGCTTGGGGCTGACTGGGGTGCACTTCCCAAGGGCCAGGACTCAAGTTATTAGCCAATCAGGAGAGTCCTAGTGCACTCGCCAGCCTCGCCCGCCTGGGACACGCTTTTCCTTGCATGTTCCGATTGCTTTTCTCCTAGGGAACCTGCCAATTCAGTGGAGGTTGTAGCCTACGTGTAGCACATCCAGGAGCCCGGCATGCAGTCCCTGGCCCCACCAGCCATCGCATTGCAGGGTGGTGCAGTGGTGCGCCGGGGGCTCGATGCGGGCCTGCTTTATTTCCTGTAGGGCCCTGCAAAGGCCAGAGAGGCTTGTGCAAACTTAGGCTAACCAAGAGAGCCAGCCTGTACAATGGATCCTTTTCCCCTCACACCTCCCTCCCTCCAACAGACTGAGAGCATCTCCTCCCCAGTGCTCCGAGAGCTCACAGCCACCCCTGACTGCTGCTCTGTAGTACCCATATCTCTGAGTTGCTGGGGCTCCCACCCACCCCAGCTCCCGCCCTGGGCTGAGTCGGTTTGCTCTTGGTTTGGTGGTTATGGACAAGAGTCCACGTTTCTTCACTGGCATGCATTTGGGTCATAAAACTGAGGTCCTAACCTGACAGGCATTGAGCAGGCATAGCCCACCTGGTCTCTGTGCTCAGCCCCTCCCAGCATCACGCACTGTTAGCAGTGTCCAAACTCCTGCTCTGTGCACTGGCAAGGGGTGGCGCCTCGCAGTTCTCACTGTGCATCTCTCGTTGCAGAGCCCCTGGGGATGAGGAGGCTCAGGCGGAGAACTTGATTGCCTCAAACGGTAAGAACCTGGTTCTCTTGCTGCACACATGTTGTGTTTCATTGAAAGATGGCCCCTGGCTGCTTGCTGGGCAGGCGGCTGAGGCCTCTTGGTTGAACTTTTAAAGACGTTTTGCCATTTTCTTTGCAGCAACAGGGGCGCAAAAGGCAGAGAACTGAACTAGAGCCATCAGGTGAGCCACACCCAGCTTTTCGTATGTGCTGCTTCTCCGTGCCGGACAGGGTGAATGGCAGCCGCGCACAGGGCTGAGGTCAGAGCCTCGCTCGATGTTAGCAGGGATAGCGTGGGGCAGGGGGTGCAGTTTGTTCCGAGCAGGGAGCACAGGACCCCAGCACAAATCGGGGGGGGTTACATGTTACTCGGTTGTGCTGCAGTATTGGGTCCATTCCAGGATCCGGTCCCTGAGGCCTGTACTCAGATAAAGTCCCCGTGTGACACCTGCAAAAAAACCCAAGGGCCTGATTCTGGTCTCCCATGCCTGTGTGTGAATCCACCGAAGGTGAGACTGATGGGCGTGAGAGCCGAACAGGGCCCGACATGGCCCTCAAGATCTGGCCCTGGGGCTGGGAGTCAGGCCTCCTGTTGTCACTCAGATCCGGGCTGGTTTGCGGCAGTGCGATTTGTGAACGATAAAGCCACACACGTGCGATCTGTGCGGAGCGCAGCGGCGCGTCGGATTGTCTGTGTAACCTGCCTCTGCGTTGCGCGGGCAGGGCTGACAATTTACATTCCTCAAGCCAGTGCTTCCTGGTGTTCATGTCTCTGTCCCTTCCTGACCTGCGTCCTCAACACCATGCAAGCCGTAAGGCCACTGGGTACAGGATGGCTAGCTATGGAGTTTCCCTTCTCTAGGAGCTCTACATTACTGATGCTCCTCCTACTTTATAACCCACCTTAGAGGCATGGTCTTTCTGGAGATTTTGGGTTTTCACTGTACTCTCTGAACGCGGCTTGGTGGATCAGTTACACTTAAGGTGGTGCTTTGCTACCAGGGAAAGGTGCTTTGTGCCTCTGGCAAAGTGGGTGCTTAGCATTAATGGCTCTAGGGGCCTGTTGTTAAGATCTGTGGCCCTTCTGCTGGGGCTGTTTATTTGGAGGTTGCGTTCTAGTTGGCTAATTTGGGATGGAACCTCAAATACCAGGATGGGTCCTGGGGCTCTCTTAAGACATGACAAACCCTGCAAAACCAGGCACTTACCCCGGTAACTTGGCTTACGTTTCCTTGCTTCCACCTGCTGGTGTCCTGTTGTGCGTGCTGCTTGCGGCTCCATCTGTATTTCCTACTGGCTCTATGTAGAGCTGAGTGAATTCGCGAAGCACAGATTCATTTCCCCTCTGTCTCTGCTCAGGGACTCCCTGCTCACAGATGGAGTTTTCCTTGAATGTTTTTGTTGCGGTGACATTTTCTTAAAGTGATGGGTAGATTGCGAACCCTTGTCTGAGAGCGTCAGTGTCGTGCTCTGTTGGGTAGCAGGAACTGGTCAGGCAGGTCAATGCCATTGTGTCTGTTCTCGGATTGCATAAGTGCAGATGTGAAAATGTGGCACCAAAATACAGGATTTTTTAAAAAGAAAAATGTAAATTTGGGTCCCAGAAGTGTCTGCTGCAGTGAACAAGCACCTGCTTCTAGTTAATCTTTGCCAGACAAAGCAAGTGCAATCTGCCTTTTTCTGGCTTTTTCTTAGTGTCTCCTCTGCGTTCTTCCCTGATGAGGGGTTGAGTACTGACTCATTGTCCTCCCTTCTCACAGATCAGAGACCTGAGGACAGATACTTGGACCACAAATGCAGGCGACCTGCAAGAAAGCAAGAATGACAGCAACAGGTCCTCCTGAGGAGATGCAAAGAAGCTGTGTCTGTGTTACCCACTGTACTTTAATACTGGTTCTCTGTATAAAAACCTAACTAAACTCCACGCGCCATACTGTCTGCCTACACTGTAATGTGTAACGTTCATGTATAACGACCATCACCTCTAAGGCTAGCTGTTGACGATGTCGTATTAGTAAGTTTCTCTTCATTTTTCGAGTGCTGTTGAGTGGTGCGCGGCTGTGTGAGATTGTCAGGATGTGCTCCCCATGGCACTTTGCTTGGCACCACGTTGGGGGTGTGGTTCTTCGTCCTTTCTGTCTCGGGGGGTTGGGGGGTTGGGTGGCTGCCTCTCAGACCTAGGAGCATGGATCATACGCCACACTGCTAACTAAGGAAGGGAGGAGGGTGGGAATGGGAAGGGGGTTGGAAGGGGGTATTATTTTCACATCTGGGCTGATTGTGTTTTATTCTCTTGGCGGGGCAGGAAATCTGTTAGATCTGGAGATGGGTCCAAACCAACCCCCTGGCTCCAGACTCTGCATGTTTGACGAAAGGACGGGGGGTCTGAATCTGAACTCACATCCAGATTTCTAAGGTGGCCAAACCCAGAGCCCAGGCCCAGACTCCCTCCTGGGCTTTGGGGAGTTTGAAATCTGAATCCTGGCTCAGGATCTGCACCTGAGGCTCTAGTGAGAAACCCACGGCCAGTGGCACCAGTTGAACCAGAGCTCAGCTAAAGGCCTCGTCCCAGTTGTGGCAGCCAGCCACTACAGCCAGTGCTGTGCTGTGGATGGCTGGTGTGTGCACATGTGCAACACAAACGTTGCACGCTCCAAGCATTGCAAGCAGCAGGTTCTTGTTCTTGTGATGCAGTTTTTGTTTAGTTTAGACGGGGCTTCAGGAATCACTTCAGTTTTGTTTCAGTGAAACTGAATCTGCAGATAAAATACAACACGGTGCGGCTGGAAGAGACCCTTGGGGAGCGGATTGCAGTTGCATTTTGCAGTATCAGCAGTAACCTTCATGTGCCCCCGGAGCACGGCCCCAGGGGCCCTGGCTGGTGAGGAGAAAGCAGAAAAGCCAGATGCTTTTATTTCTCAGACCGCACTTTCATGCCAGTTTAAACCCAGGAGAGCTCTCTGCAGCATGTGGCTTGTCGCTGCAGCACCCTCCTCTCTGAGCTCACAGCTAAAATCGCCTCCCCCCCGGGAGATGTTATTGTAAATGTGATCTCTGTGAAATGCCCCAGCACAGTGACACTATGCGGGAAAGCTGGCTGTGCAGCCAGTAATCCTGCTCCCCGCCTCCCATTCTGTGTGACTCTGCGGGTCGGTCGGGGAGGAGGTCAGACTGTCTCTGAGGACTAAACAAGTCTCGTCTCAGACATTGCCTCTGTTAAAGGGCCAGTTCTTTTTTGTCTAAACCAGCAAAGGGATCCATGGAGCACTGCAGGAGATTAAACGCAGCAGCTCTTTACCGTGAGTGGCCACGCCTTTGTTAATTCCTTTCCAGTGCCCTGTGGTGGGGTACAGGGGGTCGAGTCCTTGGCATTAATGTCGTGTAATTCCATAGCAGCTAGACATTGTCAGCACCCACTTGCTGTACAACACTCCCCTCTGCCTCTGCAGAGAAAACAGCCCTGAATGGTGCTGGGTGACCCTCCAGGGCTCGGAGGGCAGCTCTGATAGGGTGGAGGCTGCCCCCATGCAGGTGGGCCATGCACCACTTATTTCTTATGCTGCCTTCATAGAATCATAGAATATCAGGGTTGGAAGGGACCTCAGGAGGTCATTTAGTCCAACCCCCTGCTCAAAGCAGAACCAATCCCCAACTAAATCATCCCAGCCAGGGCTTTGTCAAGCCTGACCTTAAAAACTTCTAAGGAAGGAGATTCCACCACCCTCCTAGTGAAAAAGTTTTTCCTAATATCCAGCCTAAACCTCCCCCACTGCAACTTGAGACCATTGCTCCTCTTTCTGTTATCTGCTACCACAGAGAACAGTCTAGATCCATCCTCTTTGGAACCCCCTTTCGGGTAGTTGAAAGCAGCTATCAAATCCCCCCTCATTCTTCCCTTCCGCAGACTGAACAATCCCAGGTGTAACTAGGAGTTAAGTGTTGCCAGCCTCTGTGCTGGCCCAGGGCACGGGGTGAATTTTCCCCCCAAAACTTCCCAAAGTCCAAACCTCTGATTACCCAGGAATATGGCCCAGTCCTGTCGTCTTTCCTGGTGACTTATGCATTACAAGGGGCAAACTCATGTGGTCAGGTTACCTCGTAAGGTTCCCAGCACTTGCCAGGCAGATGCACAAACCCAATGTGAGATAAAACAAGGGGAAAGAAATAAAATTAAATTCAAGGGAGATGAAGATTTCAGAACATCAGTGTAGGTCCAGATCCGTTCCAGGAGGATTTGGTGAGCAGAAGGAAGGTTTGTTTGGGATCCATGACTTCAGGACACAGTATTTTATTTTCCTCCAGTGGTGTGTGAGATGGGAAGCATCTCCTGTCCCGCAGTGTGAGGCAGAGTGAATGCGTGTTGTGCACCTCCAGACTCTTTTCTTTGTCCAACCTGTAGCAGGCAGTAAGATGTTCTTTTTTTCTTGGTGGCATTCTACTGATTCAAACAGGCAAACAAGCAAAACCCCTCCCAGTCGTCCCCCCCGAGTGTTAGCTGTACGTACACCATGAGTTCTGTGTTCAGAGTGACTTCAGTGTCTGTAGTGTGCAGTCAGTATAAAAAAAAATTAAAATCATATATGTAGAAAATGGCAAAATCTTGAATGTTGTAAAATAAAACCAACTGTCGTGTTTTCATTTTAAATCAGCAAAAACCTTGCTGCTGTGATAACGGACTGTTGTATTCTGTGTTGTGATCCAGAATCTACGGGGAAAACAAGGAATAAAATATCATTTCTATCTCAGTGATTCTCTAACTGTTTTGCACCATAATGCCGGGATGTCTAAGGGGAGGACCAAATCCTCTTTCCGGAGCGGAAGCGAAGGCCGGTGGCTAGCAGACCCAGCTGGTGAGGGGTTTGGGGCATGGACTGCCTTTTTGTTCTGTGTTTGCACAGTACCTAGCGCAATGGGGTGCTGGTCCGTGACTGGGGCTCAGAGGTGATATCACAAGACAAATAATAAATACGATGACTCTTAACAATCATTCAAGTTCACAGCTACAGCTTCCCAGGATGCAGTGCAATCTTCCCCTGACCAAGCAGCATGGTGCATCATGGGAGATATAGGCTGTCCAGAATAGGGGTATCGGGCACTCCCTTGAGGCAGCGCACCACCACAGGGAAATGCAATTTACTGTTGAATTGATTTGAAGTGAAACGCTTGGGGTCAGTTCCACAAACCACAGGGAAAGGTTTTGCTCAGGAGCGCTGAATCGCGTACCCATTTCGGAATCAAAGTATTTTGGAACTTTTCGTTCTGAGGTAATTTCAGTATGTCAACTTCTCGTCCCAATTTGGGCCAAATGTTTGTTTCGTTTTTTAATTGTTGGGATTTCCCACAGGATGGCCATTCTGCTGCTCGCATTGCTCTGGGCTGAGCCCAGCTTGGCCGGGCGGAGCAGCAAAGACAAGGGGGTGATTTTGACTTAAATCCTGGCGGGCATGGGGAGGCGGCGCAGTCAGCGGAGGATGGGGATGGTGCAGGCGCACGTGGGGGGCGGTCTCTGCGTGCTGCGGAGGGTAGTATAACCATCTGTGAAGGCTAGAGGTTAGCAGGGGGTGCACCCTGTCGAAGAGCTCTCTGCAGCTCGAGAGTTTGTCTCTCTTACCAACAGGAGTTGGGCCAATAAAAGCTATTACCTCCACCTGGTCTCTGCCCTGGCTCTGGAAGACTTGGAGTTAACTCAGCTCAAGTCACATGCCCCCCCCCCCACTCCCCCACAAGCATTGGGATAAGGAGCCAGTGTTCCTAAGGGCTGCCCCTGGCTCCCTGGCAGTGGATTTTGCTAGCCCTTGGCAGCGTCTCTCTGCAGGATGTTTCCGTTGCAGGCTGGCCCCAGCAGCTCATGGGGGGTAGAGCTGTGCCAGAGTCACGAGGCTCCCAGACAGTACAGTGTGTCTGTGTCTGCTCTGGGAGGCTGGCTCAGACGGTGCCAGGGCAGGAAGCTATTTATTTCTGCCCGCCGTCAGCGGAGGCCCTGCCCTCCTCATGTGGAAGCTGGATGTAGTTTAATGCCCAGATGTTTCTGAGACCCCCCATGAGTCTCATGGCAAAATCAAAATTCTGCTTATTTTAATAGAAAAGCTAGATTTCCAGGTGTGTGACGAGCTTCTGGTAGCGTCCCACTGGTCCCTGCTGCTCGGGAGGGGAGGATGGGTAGGGACTTCATTGTCTCCCAAGGGACAGAGGCGGCTCCAAGAAAGACGCCTTTTAACTGTTGAATAATGGCTTTAGGTTTCTATGCTCCCAGCCAACATGCCATGAATGAAGCCAACCACCTCTCCAGGAAGCAGACCCTGTTATCCTGGGGTAAACTGAGGCACAGAGCAAGCCAGTGGCTGGGTCTGAGGTGGAGATGTGGACAGAACCATGGGTTGTTCCCACCACTGCCTCAAAGCACCAGACCCACGAAAGATATTTTCCCTCGGGCTTATTTTACTTTGATGAAATAGTGTCACCCTCCATCTAAGCAGACACCCTGGTAAATTCCCTTTGGTTTCATGCCTCTCTCCTTAGCAGATCGGCACTACAAGGTCACCCACTGGGCAGGAAAGATCAAGCAGCGTTTCTGGAAAGTTTTGTTTTCACTTCAGCGTTTCCAAGACTTTTGTGCTTCGCTGCTCCAGCAGTCTTGAAAATACTTAAGAAAACAGCGCCCCTGGGGCAGGCCTTTTTTACGGTATGCAGAGGCCACTTGGAAGTTTCCTTTAAAGCAAATTGCAGTGGTTGGAGACAGAGCCTGGCATGGCGTGAGCGAGGCTTGGGGACAGCTCAGTGCAGTGTAGCTGGCGCACACACTGCTCGGGAGCGGGTGGATTCCAGGTGGTGAGTTACTGTGTTTGCTCCTGCTGTGGATCTCCCACGAGTCACTGGCGAAGGCCACCCGGCAGCCAACCTTTCCAATTAACACCACATTGCGTGCTGACTGGGCGTGCATTGAATTCTTGCTGGAACCAAAGCATAATTGAAGCTAATGTCGTCCTGCAGCTGGGCTGTGAAGTTGGACATGCAGCTTCATCTGCTGGGTACATCTGAGTTTGGACGAGTTTTCCTCGTGCTCACGAGTTGGGTGAAAAAAGTGAGCTGCACCTGACCTGGAGTGGCGAAGGCAACACTGCCTATGCTCTTACCACAGGCACAGCTAGATGCTGGGCCATCTAAAGGTCCTAGGGCATTTTCATGGGCCTCGGCACCTCTTGCATAAAGCTGCTGCCTCTCTGAAAGGCAGCAGGGAATGGCAGCCTTGCATCCAGCAGGCTCCCCGGACTTGAGCCTGGGGGGACTCACAGCTCCCAGTGGAGAGAGAGGACGTTCTCTAACACCAGGGAGCTGCTGTTCTGCTCACGGCGTCGTTCTGAAGGACGCACTGCTCAGTTCGGTATGACAGCCTCAGCCTGGAGATGCTTGCGGCTTTTGTATGGGCAAAGGCTGCGTGTGGGGCCCGTCTGTGGTTAGACCACAGGACTGGGAGTCAGGACTCCTGGGTTCTATTCCCAAGTCTGCTGCTGGCCTGCTGTGTGGTGTTGGGCGAATCGCATCATTCCCTGCGCTACTTTGGTAAAGCGCTTTGAGACTCGCCGGTGTGCAGAGTACCAAAAGGGCCTGGTAGGTTTATTCTCCACATGGCAGAGCTGAGTATCTCTGCAGCCACCTCTCTCCCTTCAACTGATCTTCACTCAGCTGCAACTGGAGCAGGTTTTCCAGGGGCCTCAGATCCACCTCCAGTGTGCTTCCCTCCTGCAGCAGCCCGTGGGGCAAGGGGCGAGGGATTCTGCTGTATGGCACTTTCCTTCCTTTACTGGGCTATCTACAGCAAAATCAAAGGGACACTTAGGCTGTGGGCTGGGTCTCCAGAACAGGGCGCTCCCAGGCCCATCTCAACAGGCTAGCGGCTTGATCCACAGCACAGGACCACCTCCGGCCTGTCTGGGGAAGGATCAGACCAGCCTGGAAGTGGTTACTCCTTTCTGCACAGGTGATAATACAAGAAAGAGGGGGAACAAACCCACGCCCGCTCCTAAACTTTAGAACGACAAAGGCAGATGAGAACAGAGGGGAAAGCTGGGTTTTCCCAGGATTCCTGGTGAATCTTAGAGCCAGTTACAGGGTGAATGTGACTATGGAGAGGACTGAAAAGCCACCTCCCGTCCCGTAGCTCTCCAGTGCTGCGTGCAGGGCCAGACACGAGCCAAGGCAGTGCAGAAACCCAGGGATGGCTTGGTCTGGCATCGGTAAATTCCAATGGACAGAGGTTGTGTTCTGTCTCCAAATGTCGCCAGCTCCTCTGTCAGGAAATGGTTAAACCCCCAAAGCCTCAGGCACTATCCTGGCTGAGTGGTGGGGTGACTAGGAGAGAAAGCCAAAGGGCCACGCTCTGCTGTGCAAAGCCAGACATGCTCACTGAGCCCAGGGTTTAACAATCTGCGTGAACCCACAGCCAGATGGAAGTGATGGAGGAAAAGGTCCCCCAGCCATGTACCGGCAAAGTGTTTATTGCCCCAACCCGTCGTTAGCAGAGCTCCGCCGGAGCCACCCCTCTGTGCCCTGGAGGTCCGTGCAGAGCTATGATGTGACCCTATGGCTCAGACTGTAAGTACTGGCTAATGACGGGAATATTTGTCTGTCTGCTTTTTGGGGCACAGGCAAGGTCACCACTGACCAACCAGCAGAACCCCAGTTTCCCACAGAGCATGCATGGAATGGGGTGTAATGCACCTGCCAAGACGTCCCTGAGCAACGGTGTGGGGCTAGCTCTGTGCTTTCAGCTGGCGGGTAGATCCTGCAGCCTGTGCACTAGGGCAGCTATGGGGCCTGATTGTGCTGCAATGAAACCAGGGGTTTGCTGTTTACTCCAGGGGTCTCTGGGCCCCAGGGGATCCTGAACTGAGCCATCAGTATGAGGCAGGGCAGCATTGCTGAGCCTGTGATGGGAGCGTGGAAGGAAGAATCGGGGCTGGGAGTGGTTGGGCTGGGAGAAGCCTGAAGAAGAGGCTGAGGATTTGCTGGCTCCTGGCCCTGGTCTGCCTTAATCTGCCCTTGTCTTGTCTCTGCTGCACCCTCTGGCTGCTGCTTCGCCAGGCTGGGGAGCTCTGTAAGATGTCATGTTCCTTTTGAATTCGCTTGCAACTTTCTATGTCTGCACTGCACTTTCGTCAGTAAAACTTTTGTCGGTCAGGGGTGTGAAAAAACACCCCCCGATGAACAAAAGTTTTACTGATGAAAAGTGCCAGTGTGGACAGCGCTTTGTTGGTGGGAGTTGCTCTCCTGACGACAAAGCTACGGCCCCTCGTTGGGGGTGGTTTTATTTTGTCGAATTACCTCCTGCCGACAAAGAGCGGCTATACTGCGTGCCTTATAGCAGCCAGCTGTTCCGCTGTAAGGTGTGCAGTGTAGACATCGCTTTAGTCACAAGGAGGAGGACTGTGCCCTTTCCGAGCTGAGTTCAAGCTGCAAAATTTGGATCTTGTGTGTGTGTGAGATCTGTAGAACCTCTGCGCTAGCTTTGTGCTAATGTCAGCCAGGGAGACAGGGTTCCTTCCCTGGAAGCTTGTAGTAGAAGAAACTGTGGGAAGCTGCCCCTGCTGCTCAGCTGTGGCTTAGTGCCCATTTGCTACAGCCCTGTGAGTGGCCAGTGCAAACAGCAAACAATGCCTGTGCTCAACTGGTGAGGCGCCAGGAGGGAGCTGACTGTGTCTCCTGACTAATGACAGGCGATAAAATCAGTTTTGTGCTAGGAGGAGGGAATCCTTCCAAGTCACCTTTCAATGGCCCCATTTTCTGCAGCAATTTTAACAATAACCAGAGATTTTCAGAAGTGTGTGTGTGTGTGTGGCGAGCCAGCCACTTTGCACTATTGAAGCTGTGCAATAAGAATCTGGGTTCAGTACATCTCAGTTTTCTCTTGCACAGCCCCTTTCCTAAAAACTGCAATCCCAGATGTGTCTCAGCGTTAAACAGGTTTGCAAAGTCAGAAAGTGGGGGATGGGGTCGGGGGAGAAGGCGTGTGAGGTCTGGGCCAGAGGAGAGATGTGGTCTGAAATGAGCGTTGAAAACAGAGAGCGAGTGTGTGCATGTGGCAGTGAGAACAGGGAGGCTGCATCACAGGGGCTGCTGCAGAGGGGAGATTCTTGCACCCAGAGTGTTAGTGAGCTGGGTCAGAGAGGGCGTGGGTGCTACAGGGCCAGGACAGTGACAAAGGTTGATGCAAGCCACAGAAGTAGGATTCAGATTTCCAGTACCCCAACATTTGGGCTTGATTTGAGACTGTCTCCAGTCAATGATGCTAAGATCCGAATTCCAGGGGTGATACCCTGGTCTGCTTTAAAGAGACAAACAATAGACCTGGTGTCAGTAAATAGCCTGTAACCCTGGCACTCAGACGTTGTGCTGATCAGCACCTGGCATAAATCCACAGACAGACAGACAAAGGCATGCTGTCCTCCCAGCCCCGAATGTTACAACTGTTGCTTCTTGCTTATGAAAAGCATGACGGGGAGCCATTTTATAACAAAGACAAACATTCTGAAACGCACCCCCCGAGCAGTTCCTCAGGGCCAGGGTTTTAATACAAGACCTTGATATCACTGAGGCTGTAGTCAGAGCTGATTAGATTCTCAGAGCCGACCTGGGATGGTGTTTGTCCGGCTATTCAGCTAGCGAGGTTCTTATTTTGCTGCCCAGCACTGTGGTGTCGGAGTGTGTTCCCTGTAGGCTCTGGGAATCTGGTTCAGAGAGAACTCCCTGGGGCAGGTTCCACTCTGTAAGCACCATAACAGTAATCCAAAGGGATGCGTGACTTGCTGGTCACTCATTGCCAGAACAGAACAAACTGCACTTAACAGACCACTCAGCACTTAGCCTCTGGCTGCTGGGGAGGTGGGAGGTTTACAGACCTGGGGGGGAGGACGGGGGACAAAGCGATTTGTGTGTGCAGACAGCATTGGCAAAACCAATGGCACGGACTGGACTGGACTGTCTGCTACCCTGGGTGCAGGATGCTGCCTTTGCTGAGACGTGTGTTGATTACAGTAGAACCTCAGAGTTACAACGCCCCGGGAATGAAAGTTGTTCGTAACTCTGAAACGTTTGTCACTCTCAACAAAACGTTATCATTGTTCTTTCAAAAGTTTAGAACTGAACATTGACTTAATACAGCTTTGAAACTTTACTACGCAGAAGGAAAATGCTGCTTTCCCTTAATTTTTTTAGTAGTTTATGTTTAACACACTATTGTACTATATTCACTTCTCTTTTTTTGTTGTTGGTTTCTGTTGCTGCCTGATTGTGTACTTCCGGTTCCACTTGAGGTGTGTGGCTAACTGGTCAGTTTGCAACTTTCTGGTGTTCATAACTCTAAGGTTCTACTGTATCTTTTCCGAAGGACTGGGATTGGGGCAGGCTGCTCCATCAGCAACTCAGACATTGGGCCTGCAGGAGGGCCAAGCAATGCTGAACTCTGGCTTGGCCTTAGTAGGACCCCTCTCTCCCCACCAAGCTGCCAGAGTGGTGGTGGGGTAGGATTCCCCTTCCCCTCCTACGTTGCTAGCCAGTAGCCAGCCAAGAGACATGATCAAGGGATCAGAGCCAAGGGCTGGAGCCAGGAAATCCCATAGCTCTGCCACTGACTCACTGGGTGACCTCGGCCAAGTCCCTTCCCCGCTCTGCGCCTCAGTTTTCCCCCATAACATGGGGATAATGACAGGGCACAGCAGGCAGAGCTTGTGGGGGCTGAGTAGGAAGGTCTGCCAAGCCCCTGGAGAATGAAAAGTGCCCTAATTAGTTATTAGCCCTTGCCCTCGCCCTGCTGGGCCTGTCAGAGCTGAGATGCCCCTCGCTGAACTCCATGACACTCCCACTGGCCTTTCAAACGGAGGCGAGGGTGCGTCCGGCTCAGCCCCTGCGCTTCGTGTGAACTGGAGAGAGCTGGTTGCAGGGGTTTGTTCTTTCCTTTGCCCCTCAAGGTGTCTGATGTTTCCAAAACCTGGGTCTGGGCCATGTGCCTCACCTTGTGACTGGGATAAACATTATACCGAGGCCGTTAATGTTTAATGGCGTTTGTCCACCCGCCCCCTATTAATATGCTTTCCCGGTGGTGCACGCGCCCAGGCCAAGGCACCGCTGGACGGCTCACTGGGAAGATGGCTGATGGTAAGGGTCTCGCTGCTCTTCAGCTCCCAGGGACAAACTCGCTCCTGTCGGAGGCAGGCTGCACTCTGCCGGGCTGTACCTGGGAGCACGCTGCCATTCATTTACTCTCTCTGCACTGGACTTCAGGCTTTGCTGGCAGGCGTGGCAGGCAGACAGCACTCTATGCTTCTGCAGACAGACAGACCTGAATGGCTCTTTAGCAGGGAAGTGTTCCCAGTGCTCTGAGATGTGGGGGCCGAAAGCCCCAGTTAGACATCTAAATCAGCAGAGTGGTTTGATTGTCAAAGGTGCTGAGCACAGGCTGCTCCTGCCCCACTGGGCTGAGGATGCTCAGTGCCTCGGGAAGCCAGGCTGCTCTCTGGGTGGAGCCTTCACAAGGGATCAGGAGCCGGCCATTAGGCTCTCAGGTGTAAAGTTTTTGGCTGATGCTTTTAGATGCCTTATCCTAGTGCTTGGAGTGATCTCATCCTCTCACATGAAAAGAGGGCTGTGCCCGGAGGCTGAGCTGGGGAAACTGTCGAAGGATTCAGGAGAGATGCCCAAATAACCCCAAGAGCTCTCCCCTCAGCAGAGGGAGTAGTAGTTCTAGGAAGGGTCAGTATTTTTGTAGAGGGATTTTCCCTAAGCAGTTGTTCTCACCGTAGGACTCTGTGGCAAGGGAAGGGGACCTCGAGCAGAGAAAAGCTGCCGGGGGACAGAATGAGGGGTCAGCGCAGCGGTATTATTGTGTGACCCGTCTGAGCAGAAAGCAGTAGTTCCAGCCTGGGGCATTTGTGCTGTGGTACTGAGGAGTCAGGAGGCCAGCTTCTGCCCTGCCACTTCACCAAAGGGAGTGGGAATTGCTGGCTGCCTCAGATTACAAGCGGGCACTGTGTGAAACTGGGGTGTCGGTGATGTAACACCCACAAATGGTGGCTGACTTGTGCAAACACAAGTTCCTTAGGAGGAGTTTGTTCCACAGTCCCCAGACACCCTGGAGCCATTCAGGGGGACACAGGCTAAGCAGTAAATCTGCCCATGGTTAAAATGGAGATTTGAATCTGTGACAATTCTTGCGCTTTCCTTTTTATCCCTCTTTTCTGTCTTATTCTCCCCCAACCCCCACGTGCCCTGTTTGGAATGCAGTGAGTAACAAGGCCCCCCCACCCCACCTACAAACAAAGCCAGCACTGTAAAAGGCAAGGTGGTGGCAGGCAGATGAATCAGAGTCTGAGTTATCGGCTGTTTTCTACCCAGTGCTCTGCGCGTGTTGAGAAATAATTGAGTTGGAAAGGCAGGTTAGAAGGTGAATATTGAATGTGCCAGTGACTGATTGCAGCTGTGTAACGTTACTCTACCCAGGTTAACCTTTTCCTCCTCCTCCTTAACACATTGCTTTAGACACGGTCGAGATTGGAACTTGCCCAAAGTTTTCGGGGTGTTTGGATCCACCCAGGAAGTTTGATTCTGGAAACCAATTCCCCCCCGCACCCCCCCAGTCCCAGGGACCTGGAATCCAACCTATCTCTAGCTGCTTCCCATGATGGAAAAAATGGTCTGTAAAACATAGGAGTTTGCTGAGGACTCTTTGGAAAGCCAATCATGCGCCCCAAGGGAGACCTTTGTTTATGTAGCCTGTGAAATCAACCCTGTCCTTACTCCACCCCCGCTCCACTCTCCATTGCCCTCACGACCTGTTCCCTTCACAGAGCTCTCTCTGGGGACCAGGGACCCTGCTAGGTTTTACGACTCCCACAAGATGCCGCTCCTGGCGCCCCGGGTGCTGGGCTGTGCAGGTGCCTGGCAAGCAGCAGCAGTTACAATCTGTCCGTTCATAGCAGGTTTTGGTGATCTGGGACTGTAGGCTTGCAGAGCCATGGGTCTATACACATGCCAGTAGCGCTAGCCTGGGACGTGGAGCCCTCCCTAGACTGGCTGTGAAATCCCAGCAGAGTCTCCAGAGGTCGTGCTCAGGATTGCCTGGCCCTGGGCATGAGTGCTGTGTGCCCTGATCGGAGTGCCCAAGCCTGCCACTCTCAGCGGATCCCCAGGTATTTATGTGGCCCTGGTGAAGGTACTATTTAGGGCCAGCAAGCAGTTATACGTAGAGTGAAAGTTTGGCTCACACAGCGTGATTATAGGTTAGGACTGTGGTCCTTTGGCGGAGCTATGGGAGGCCAGGACCAGGACAGCAGGCCCTGGTGCAGGTTGGACCAGAGCTGCATTGGCAGATCAGTTTGGGAGACCAAAGACGGGACTAGCAGGGAGGGCCTGTGGGTTAGAGAGGAAGTGCATTGGCACAGATGTTCACGAGAGAAAGGGCTGGAATAATGGGGGGTTGGGGGAAGAGAAAGGGCTGGAATAAGGGGGGGTTGCGGGGGAAGGGGCTTCAGGTCTAAGCTGAAGGGTAGATTTAGAAACATGCTGTTGAAAATGAATCGCACCCACATTGACCTTGGGCAAGGGGGCAGAGGGCGGGGAGGTACACGGGACCTGCAGACTCTCTGGCACTGGGGGCAGGTGTGTAATGGTCGCTGTGGAAGCCACTGGGAGCTGGTTTCGTGGGCTAGGTTAGGATCTATCCCTGGCATTCTCAGTCTCCACTGCCAGCAGCCCCACAAGATCCCACAGGGCTTCACCATCAGCCAGTCAGAGTGTGGCTGCTGTAGCCTGGGATCACTGTGCTGGCTTGCCCCGAAGGCTCTTCTTGGCTGCCATGGACAGGGACGCATCAGCTGTTTTTCCAGCTCTCCCGTGGAGCCCTGGGCACTGTTCAGGAGACCTGCCCTCCCTGGGGCAGCTAGGCCCGGAGTCTGGGGTGCGGGGAGCCTGATCCATAGTAGCTCCCTCGTGTCAAGGAGCTACGATACACCAACAGCTTTGGGACCCCACCCCATTGGCTCCTCACCGAACTGCTCCCTCTTTTTCCAGAGATCGTCCCTGAGCAGGTGCCTGACAAGTTCACCTATGGTAAGACTCGTCTCTGCACTGTCCCGCGAGGACCCAGCTGCCCCGGCCTTTGGTCTGTAGTTCTTTGTCCGGTGGTTTGAGTCCCCCTGTGCTCTGAACACCGTGGAAGAGATGGCCCCTGCCCCATGTCATTACCCTATCAATAGGACAGAGGGGGAGTGCTATTGGCCCCTGGGTGCTGCCGGGGAACTGAAGCAGATTCAATGGCTCACCCCGGTCACACAGGTCACACAGGTCTGGGATGGGCCAAGGATCGAGCCCAGATCTCGACATGGACCTTAGCCCCCAGGTCACCCTTCTGCCCCCTGGTTAGCCCACGGATCTGTGGGCAGTGCCAGCCCCAGTAACCGTCCTGTAGCCAGTCGCACAGCTCGGTGAGCCTGTGGGTAGCTACGTGGGATGCCTTTGGTGGCACGCACACATGTCACACGTGTCACAGAGGGGCTGGGGGCCTGACACCGAGCTGCGTGGCACTGGGAATCGGAAGCAAAGCCCCGCAGGGCGCTGTTATAAGGCGGCGGCCCAAGCCCAGCTGCCATTGACGCTGGAGCTGCAGCGAAGGCACGGGCCGCTCCGCCTGCAGATGATAACTCTTGCTCACCCAAGAGCTTCAGAGCTCGGTGGGATGCGACTCTCCCCACCCCGGCCCGGCTCCCTTTGCTCCGCCAGGCTAACCGGTGTCTCTCTCTCGTTCCCAGACTACGAGACCATTCGGAATGGGGGGCTGATCTTCGCTGTGGTGGCTTTTGTGGTCGGACTCCTCATCATCCTCAGTAAGTGTCACTACTGGGGGGCTGCAGACTGGTCTCCCGCAAGCCCAAAGGCCGGGATCACGTGGGGGCTCTTCTCTGCCCCCCAGCTATGCTGCACATGGCTGCCTCGCTCAGGGGAAGGGAGGGGAGGGTGTGTCCGTGCTGTGTGCACAGATACAGGCAAGCAGAGCCCTGCCTCAGTGTGCGTCACAGACGGGGGGTCGGAAGGGCCTGCTAACATGCCCCTGCTTTGTGGCAGGATGAGGTCCATTATCCTTAAGCCATCGCATGGCCGAGGGGCCTAGGGCCTGAAGGACCCCAGCAAGGGCAGTTCCATTTGTCAGCTACGCTTAGAGCTTCAACTTTCCCTGAAATGTTTAACCTGGCCTCCCCTGCCCTCCCTGCGCCCTGGGCTTGGACATCAGTGAGAACAATGGCTTCTATCTCTCATATCTCCCCCCTTCTTTGTTCTCGCGGCAGGAGGCCCATCTGAGCTGGGGGCCAGAGCCTGGGTACCTGGTTCAGAACTTAGATGCAGATTTGGGTGCGTGTTAATCTTTAGTAGAAGCTGGCAGGAAAATTTCCATCAAGGCAGGAGTCCAACAGAAAATGGGGGTGGGGTGGGGAGGAGATTGTGCAAATATTTGCAGAAGCAATTTTGCATTTTCCTGACAGCTTTAAGGCTCAGGGTGAAAAGGTCACCAATTAAAATTGGAAGCAACAATATCTGACATTTCTAGAGGCAGAAATCAGGTTTTCCAAAGTGCTCCGCTCCTGCAGACTCACTGGTGACCCAGCATGCTTGGCTGTTTTGCAAACCTAGCCACATATACCCAGGGGACACTTTGCCCATGGCTGACAGGCAGTCAGCTCGGGGATGAAACACAATAATAGTGCTATAGGGAAGAAAGGGAAGGAGCAAACTGTATGCACTTGAAACTGCAGCAGCAGTTTAGCAAGAGATGCAGAATGGAACGACCTGGGGTGGAGTTCGGCCAGAAAGCCTGGGTCAGCATCCCGGCCTCTGTGCAAAGTGCCATGGGCTCTTTAATAACCTACGCCACGAGTCTCACCCACTAACCCCAAATGCTGCACACTCTGCAGATGGGAATAACAGCGTATTCCATGTGGGTGCCAGACGCTCGGCTGCTCTTTATTGCTGTGCTCAGAGCAGCTCCCAGCCCAGGCTCTCTCAGCTGGTGTCCGAGCCTGGCTGGGCCTTGTGGGGGCGTTTGGCTGAACAGGGCGTTTGTTCAGAGAGCTCAAGGAGGCTGACATGTCCCATTGGCACCCACAGGCCGGTGGGGGAGAGCCCAGAGCACGTTCCCAGAGTGCACTTCCCTCCCGGCTGGGCAGGGGCAGGTGGCTGCCCAACGTTGGAGTCAAACAAGGAGGAAAATAACTACGGGACTAAACCAAGACCCGGTGGCTCAAAAACCAAAGCTGGGGGTCAGTCCAGAGACGGGCACGGATCTCACCCCACCTCCATCCCCACTGCCCGGGGGCTGGCCGGCCCCACAGCTTTGGGGATCCCAAGCCAGACTCTGGTGCTTGTTGAACCAGGGCTGTGCCTAGAGTTCCCACCACGGTGGGTGGGGTGGCCTTGGTACCTACGCGACGGCTGCAGAGGCCACGCGGAGCTGAGAAGGCAGAGGCTGCAGGGGAGGGGCTCATTGCTCCACAGGGGCAGCAGGATTATTGCATCAAAGAGAGAGGAGCAGCAGAAGGTGGGGTGGGAGCCTGAGAGCAATGAGGGGGCGTGTTGGCCAGGGAGCACCGAGGTGGGGCCAGGGAGCACTGGGATGGGGAGGGGCAGCATCAGCCAAGGCGTAGGAGGCCTCAGACTCTATCCCTTGTTTCCAGGTCGGCGGTTCCGCTGCGGAGCAAAGAAAAGAAGGAGGTTGGTATCATTTTAAATCGTCCAAGTCAGTCAGCCCACGTCTTCTCTTTAGTGGGAGTCTGTAGATGATTCAAGGGCCGGGGACATTCACTTTCCCCTTGGCTGCTTTGACTCAGGCTGATGCTACTTTCTCTCTCTTTTCCTTCTGTTTCCTTAGACAAGGTGACGATGATGAGCTGTAGCTGCAGGTACGTGGAACAGAGGGAGAGCAGTGGGGAGTGGGAGGCAGCGTGGATAGCTGGGCTGTGTGGTGTATCAGGCTGGTGGTGATGCCGGATGCACCGCACCGTTAACAGGTGTCCATCCTGCTAGGAAAGGGTTCAGTGGGCTCTGCTGACTCCCTGGGGCAGGAGGCTCAGTACCCAACCAGGACATAAGGGAGATGGGAGGGATTCTCTGGGAGGCAGAGGATCTAGGGTGTGGGCTGAGCATCCTAGAGAGAGGAGTCCTAGGAGCTTCCCAGCCTGTGGAGAATGTCTGAGTCTGAGCTTTATGCATGTATTTATTGCTTAGGTAAAGCCAGACCCGAGGGAAGAGCTGGGGCTGGGCTCTACACACTGTGCGGGCTGTGTCTGTAGAGCAGTTTGGGAGAGGCCAGGACGTGGGGTGGGATGCGGGGGAAAGGATCCAGGTGGCACAAACCTTTTGGGTCTGATCCAATGTGAGGAAACAGCATTGACATCCACACAGTGCAGCGGCACTCTGGGACGAAAACTTCTCAGCCAATCAGATGGCTCAAGGGGCTGAGAAGGGGATTGCCCGGTAGGTGTGGCCTATCCCCACTGGGTGTGTATGTCTGCAGGGTGTGTTTGTGCAAGAGGAGTGCTGTGTGCACCAGCAGAGGGCACAGCACTGAGCTGAGAACTGGTCTGCAGGTCTCTACTTCCCGGCTGATTTAACCCGTTGGATTTTTTCTTTCCAATTCCAGAGCTGCCTGGACTGTCTGGAAAGAGGCTTCCTGCCCAGTGCTCTGTCGGAGTCGGGGGAATTCTCTCCAGGAGCCAAGCCCCTTGCACCGGAGACATTAACCCTCTCAGCCCTGCACCTCTATACAAATCCTTTTCATGGCTTTCCTTTGTAAAATCGGTTCAGTGCTTCTTTGCCTCAATAAAGCTCCTGCTGAGAGAGGGTTAAAGCTTGTACCAAGGTGGGTTTGAGTCAGCCGGTTCTCTGCCCTGTATCAGTTTCTTTTTCTGTCCAGAAAGATCAGACAATTCTGAACACAAACCCAGCAGGTAAAATTCCTCCCCCTCCATCCCCATAAGCAAAAGGGGTTTGAACTTTAACCTTTTAAGTGAATGGCCTAAGTGCCAGAGGGGGAGGTATTCTGAGCTGGGCACTCCCTCAGACTTTCCTGTTGAAGCTGGTCCACCTTCATTAAATGATAATTGGGGCAGTCCCAGTCGCCCAGGGGTTTGGATACCTCCCCCGAGATCAGAGAGCTGCTGGTTGAGATGGGATTTGACCATTGCTCTCTAACCTCGCAAGTGAAGGGCCTAAGTGCTGGACTGGGACATATTCTGATGTGGGGCTCCCTCAGTCTTTTCTGTGGATGCTGGTCCCCTCTAACTACGTAATAACTGGGCTAAAACTTGCCTCTCGGGTTTGGGGATTAGAGCACTTCTCTGGGATGTGAGTGACTCTGGTTCAAATCCCGCCTCTGCCTCAGTAAAGGGGATTTGGTGCCTGCGGTGCAGGCCCTTATAAATCAGCTGTGGACTGTACAGAGGAGCTCTTGCTGGTTTAATTAATGAGTAATTGGGGGCCACACAAAAGACCCAAATCACTCTTTTGTCCCCAGTGGCTAGGATACACACCCAGGCTGTGGCAGACCCCAGGTCACTCCCCTTCTCTGCTGAGGGGTGTGAACTGGGGACTCCCACCTCCCAGGGAGAGTCAGAGGTGGGCAAGCCCTGTCCAAATCCCCTCCCTGCCCCCAGGGGACAATGGCCTCCTGAGAAAGGAGGGGGAAAGGATGTCACACCCCAAAGGGCAATCAGTAGGAAGGCAGAAAATCCCTGTAGAAACCCCTGCTGACCAGGCAGCAGGAAGTTGAGCCAGCCTCTCCTACAGCCCAGGCAAGCACCCTAACCACCAGACTATAGAGCAACTCTGGCTTTTGGTGTGGCCTGAAGGACACTTAAATCAAGTGAAACTTCAGAAGGCGAGAGTGAGGGAACCCCTCACTCAGCACTATCCCTCAAAGTGCACACCCAGGCTGCAGGAGAGCCCTCTTCAAACTGCTTCTCAGCAGGCCCAGCAGGGGATTTGAACCTGCCATAGCCTAACTCTGGGTCTGTAGAGGGAGTCCTGGCGCTGGCCCAGCCCAAAGAATAGTTAATTCAATTGGAACAGCTTCAAGAGGCAGGGAGCCCCTGAGCACAACACCCAGGAGCTCTCACATCAAACTCCTTTACAGCAGCCCAAGGGGGAGATCTGAACTATCATCTCCCATGCTCCAGGCCCGCAGCCTAACCACCAGCCTGCTGCCAGAGGCTTGTTTTGCCATTGGCTCAAAGAATAGTTAAGCCAAGTAGAACAGCTTCACCAGGCAAGCGTGAGGGAGCCCCTTGCCCCCAATTTCTGTGGCCCATCACCCGGGCAGTAGGAGATTCCTCCTCACATCCCTTCTCGTCATCAGGCAGAGAGGGATATTCAGGGCTGGCCTAAAGGATAATCGTGCCCCTGGCCCCCGCTGCCTCCCCATCCATCACCCCGGCCCCCACGTCCCTGCCCCTGTCTGCTGCTGCCTCCCAGGTCTCCCCACACATCTCCACCATTGCCCCTGGACCCTGCTGCCTCCCTGGGCTCCCCACCCCCAGGCCTGCTACCTCCCCTGCCCCATTGCACCAAGCTGCCTTCTGTGACCTTGCACCCCTCTCCCACCCCTCTCCTTGCCTCTTGCCTCTGCCAGCTGGAGAGCAGCGGCTGCTGGCCGGGAGCCCACAGGTGCCAGGGCTATGAACTGCCGAGCTGAGAGGTGTCACGCCTCGGCCCCAGCAATCCCCGGCACAAATTAAGTACTGATGTTTCCACCTGGGGTGGTCACCCACCCATATGCTTGTCCTGTCTATTTTTATTTCTGCGGGGGAATCACAGGCTTCTTAGAGGGAATGAATGGTGCCCCTGTCCTGTGCATAAACACACCCTGGATTTTTGCATCCACCCCCCCTTTTGAAGCCAACTGACCTGCCCTTCTGATGCAGATGGGAAATGTCCCATTTTTAAGAAAGGGGTGAATAATCTAAAACCCCATGTTGGTCCCTCTCTGGGCTCCCCTGACTCTCACACTGCTGGTACATTCTCTGCTGCGCCCTTCTGCCCTCACCATTCTGGCGCGGTGTCTTTGAACACAATGCCTCCGCTTGGTCATGGGGAGGGAAACCAGACCAGGCAAAGACAGGGTCTGCACAGCTAGGTTCAGGGCAGCAAATCAAGCGGCCTCCAGAAGCCAGGCAGGAGTGGGGAGGGATGCCTGCCCTGGCCCCTGTAGCAAAGAGGCATGGCTGCCCGTGGAGATTGACAGCGAGGGACCGCCAGACGCCCCCTGGTGGGTGGAACCAGGAAGGCCACACCCATGGTGCCAGAAGCAGAGGGGCGGGGCAGGGACGGGAAGTATAAAAGGCGGGCCCTGCGCCCCAGTTGGGCTGGAGCTGTCAAGGGAGATGGATGTGTTTTCCCTGCTGCTGGTGTAGGTGCCTGCAGAGGACTTCTACTGCCCTGAGGATTCTCCAGAGCTGCTAGACCTGGCTGATGCTGAGCTGGGATTGCCCCGTCTGTGTATCCTGGGGAGGTGGAGGATGACCCTGGGACTCAGGTACACCTGGAGGGGAGGGGAGGAAGTAGCTCAGGGACAGCTGATGGTAGTCAGGCTGTGTTGCTGCCTGAAGACAGGTCAGTGTGTTGTGGGTAGATCCCAGCTGACCCAGTGGTGGGACACTTTGCCACTGCCTGGAGTGGGACCCAGGGAGTTGGGTGGGCCTGGGTCCTCCTGCCACCTGGGGTGGTAGCCTCCCCACCTTAGGCTGGGAGGCCTGTGCTGGTCTCCTGTCTGCTGAGCTAAGATCTGCAGACTATCTGGTGTCCTGCCTGGGCTGAGGGGTTGAGTCCTAGAGATAGCTAAATTCCCCCTTGTTTAAGTGTGATAGTGGAGAGGTGTGGCTGCCCTAGGAGATTGATGGGGGGATGGCCATGCATGCCCACATTATTACAATCCCTGTGATATCTTGGGGATGAGCACTTTGTTCTCTTCCCTGGAATGTGTGGCTCAGAGGGATATTCCTATGGGAGAAGAAGAAAGTCCCATGAGGCTGCTGGAGCTGGGCCCCTAGGGACATGGTGAGCTGGGGTATATTTAGCAAGGGCTATGCAGCTTGCAGGGAAAGCACCCTTCCTGGCTGGAAAGTCATTGATCCTTTTGGAGGGAGTCTGGAGAGGAGTTCCCATAGCCTGTGCAATCTGATATTTAGTGGCATGTAAAAGTGGCCCATACATTGTGTGGGCTTGGCTGGACCAACAGGGACATCTACCGTCCAGCTGGTGTAATCCAAGCTCTGGGTTACCTGGGAATCCCCACACTTGCACTTCTCTGGAAACACAGCCGTCTAGATACTGAGCGCTTGCCCTCAGTATCTCTGGGGTGGTCGCTTTGTGCCCCTGACCACCAGGTGCAGGACGTGAACAGTGCACTGTTTCCTAAGTCTTGTGCTGAGAATTGGTTAGTAATTAATGAGCTCATTTATTTTATTTTATTCTGTTCGGAGGCATTAAAACTAGGGCTGGCGAGATTAAAAATTAATCTTTTGATCGTGTGCCATTTATTTACATATTTGGATGTTTTCTACATTTTCAAATATAGTAATTGAAATTACAACTCAGAATACAAAGTGTACAGTGCTCACTTCATATTTTTATTAGAAATATTTGCACTGTAAAACAAAAGATAGTATTTTTCAATTCACCTAATATAAGTACTGTAGGGCAATCTCTTTATCATGAAAATTGAATGTACAAACTCTAAAGTTTTACATTGTTGTTTTTGAATGCAGATTATTTTTGTACATAAGTCTAAAAGTCCAATCAATCCTGCTACTTGTTCAGCCAGTCGCTCAGACAAACAAGTTTATTTACATTTGCGGAAGATAATGCTGACTACTACTTGTTTACAGTGTCACCTGAAAGTGAGAACAGGCATTCGCATGGCACTGATGTAGACGGTGTTGCAAGATATTTACGTGCCAGATGCACTAAAGATTCATGTCTCTTGATGCTTCAGTCACCATACGTCCATGCCGATGATGGGCTCTGCTCAATAATGATCCAAAGCAGTGCGGACCGACGCATGTGCATCTGCATCATCTGAGTCAGATGCCACCAGCAGAAGGTTGATTTTCTTTTTTGCTGGTTCGAGTTCTATAGTTTCCGCATCAAAGTGTTGCTCTTTTATGACTTCTGAAAGCATGCTCCACCCCTCATCCCTCTCAGATTTTGGAAGGCACTTCAGATTCTTAAATCTTGGGTCGAGTGCTGTAGCTATCTTTAGAAATTTCACATTGGTATCATCTTTACATTTTGTCAAACTTGCAGTGCAAGTGTTCTTAAAATGAACAACGTGTGCTGGGTCATCATCCAAGACTGCTGTAACATGAAATATATTGCTGAAATGCAGGTAAAACAGAGTAGGAGACAAACCGTTCTCCCCCAAGGAGTTCAGTCTCAAATGTAATTAACACATTATTTTTTTTAACGAGCATCATCAGCATGGAAGCAGGTCCTCTGGAATGGTGGCCGATGCATGAAGAAGCATATGAATCTTTAGCGCATCTGACACGTAAATATCTTGTGACACCAGCTACAACAGTGCCAAGCGAACGCCTGGTCTCACTTTCAAGTGACACGGTAATTAAGAAGTGGGCAGCATTATCTCCCATAAATGTAAACCAACTTGTTTCTTTTAGCGATTGGCTGAACAAGAAGTAGGTCTGAGTGGACTTGTAAGTGCTAAAGTTTTACATCGTTTTGTTTTTGAGTGCAGTTATGTAGCTCAAAAAACTACAGTAAGTTGCACTTTCATGATGGAGATTGCACTACAGTACTTGTTTTTCAATTCATCTTATACTATTTTTATGGTGCAAATATGTCGTCAAAAACAAATATAAAGTGAGTACTGTACACTTTGTATTCTGTGTTGTAATTTGACATATTTGAAAATGTAGAAACATCCAAAATATTTATTTCAATTGGTATTCTATTGTTTGTGTGATTAATCACAATTAATTTTTTTGAGTTAATCGCGTGAGTTAACTGCGATTAATCGGCAGCCCTGATTAAAACCCCTGGCAGGAAGAAAGCAAACCAGCAGTTAATGTAGAGGCACTTGAGATCCTCTGGTGGGTAGCTAGTCTGTAGGGGGCCTTGCACTCCCAAGGGGCGTCACAGAAAAATGCCTGGAGTAACTATGGGACACAGCCACAGCGCAGGGTAAGGCCAAGGATGCAGGTATGCTGCAGCAGGAATGCATGCCTCACTGCTGGAAGGAACAGCAGGATGGCGATGGAGGGATAAGACCCTGGCGTGGAGTGTGACTCCAAGGACTGATTCTGGGTCCATCCCTGGGTCAGCTCATCCCTACGTGAACCTATGGCTGGTTCATTTTCTTATCCCACTCCAGCCCATCTGGAAGGCTCCCCAGCAACACAGCTAGGCATGGGATAAGGGCCTGGACAAACACAGATGTGCTGTTACTGCCACCTCGTGTCCAACTCTGTTTGCATGTATAGGTTCTGGCTGTAGCATTATTATTATGCAAGTTGAGTTGCATGTTAAAACTCTTTCTCTCTCAGGAGCACTGTCAAGTTCATGTTCCAGTGTTTCACAGCAATATGGTATAAATATTACAGAACTCAAGATCACTAGAAATATTGTTATGCTTTCTGTTTTAAATCCCCTTGAAAGCTGGCTTTTGTTTAGATTCAGACATTTCCTCTGGAAGGTTTGAAACTCAAACATTGGGACATGTTGCTAAAACAGAAGAGCCCAACAATGAAAGCTGACTGTCAGCAAAAGTGAAACTGACTTGGTTAATTTTTGCAATAGATTCAGCTCAGATAGTGAGACTAAAAAAGGGTTCACGGTGAAAAGAAAATGTAGATGTTTAAAATCTTTTCAGGTTTATAATTTAAGGGGCTTATTAATAAACATAGACACAGAAGCTTTAAGAGAGACTCTGTACAAATGCCCATTGCACCAACAGCAATCAGCATTCCTGGAGGATGGGAATAAAGTGCCTCACTGTAATTTCACTGAGGGCCTGGCAGACATGACTGTGCTGTAACTCACTATCACGGAGTAGCTTTAAAGAACTGATATGCTGTAATATTTTCAATGGCCTTTTAGTCATTGATTTATATTTTTGGCAGTGTTACAACTTATACAAACAAGGATGTGCTACTGTGCAGTGCATCGGCTAGTACAGTTTGTAAGGTCCTGTTAGGTCCTGTTAGTGGTGCCTGTCGCCCATTTATATTTTAAATCTCTCCCCATCTGAGTGTTTTAGTTATTTCAGTGGCTAGGTATTTGCTTCATCGCTTCAGATTACCAGAGTATAAACTAGTGGTCAATGAGTTGCAGCAGGGAATTCTTCCCCACACAGTAACAGGAGCTCCTGTTTTCCCATCCATCTCCTCCTCCACCCCCACCCCCCCACACCTTGCTTTTCCACTGACATCCCACAGGTTGGGTACAAGAGGACTGCTGCTTTCTGAAGTACCCCTGTGCTTGGCCCTGCAGCAGGATTGCAGCTATTCCTCTTTCCCCACTCTAAACAGGATTGCAGGCTGTGGGTCCTATTCAGCAGCCCACCAGATCGCTGTCCTTTCTGAAATCCTCTCCATTCATGCTGCCTCCCTTAAATGTTCATGCTCTAGCTGGAGAAAAGCAGGGGTGAGCGGGGGGGAGAGTCATTTTCTGTAAGGCCTCGAGGGAGGTGCACAGTGTTAATTCTGACTACACAAACGCAGCCTGTCACTCTCCTGTTTGCAAAAACCCAAATTCATTTCTCCAGTGCAGAGACTTGAGAGAGTCTGAAAGAAGTGATAGGGTGAAGCTGAAGTACCATTTTTCTCTGGTCTAAGCAACACCAGCTTTGTATTAAAAGTCTAGCCTTTCATACAATCCCAGAAGTGTCGGACTGGAAGGGACCATGAGATCTCATCTAGCTCAGTATTATCTAGACCAGCCCTGACAGGTTTGTCTAACCTGCTCTGAAAAACCTCCCATGACAGATTCCACAACCTCCCTGGGTAGTTTGTTCCCATGCGCCACCACCCTGACAAGAAGTTTTTCCTAGTGTCCAACCTAAACAGCCCTTGCTGCTATTTAAGCTCATTTCCTCTTGTCCTATCCTCCGAGATGAACAAGAGCGAACTTTCTCTCTGCTCTGTGTAACAACCTTTTCAGGGATGGTTTGACATGGGCTTTAACCCCTTGGGCGATGTCTTCTTAAGACAGGAACATAGGAGAGGTTTCAGCTGTAACACATCCCACTCCTCAGGCAGGTGCTGTTTTTCCACATGGATTTTTGGCATGTGCCGTCCACCCAATGGCCTTGTTAAATCATAGCATCACAGGAGAACTGAGTCCATGATCTGCTAATTAAGAGATCTCAACAAGGTTGTGACATGCCACCTTGGGAGCACCTGAGTAAATAATTAAGCATATTGGCTAATACGATCTATACAGAATAGACAGGGCTAGTGGGATCACTGCCATCCAGTGTGCCAATTCTCCAGCAGCCCGTCACTGCCATGCTAAGCTGAGGCCTTGTCTATTGGCCATGGCTGGGGAACATGCCATCGGACAGAGGTGAAGGCCCATGAGACGCATCCAAGGGTGTTTGGCATGTGGTGATAGAGCCCCCTTAAATCTTGCTCATTTTAAAATCCCCTGGAATGTGACTCTTAAGTCAGACTGGCTCAGTCACTCATGGGGGGGGGGGTGCTGTAGGGTGCTGAGAGCTCCAGTCCGGCTCAAACCACTCCAGCAAAGGGGGAGAAGCCAGTGCACTCCAGATACGCAGGAGAAGAAATGTTATCATTTCCTGTCAAGGTTCCTTCCCCACTCTGAACTCTAGGGTACGGATGTGGGGACCTGCATGAAAACCCCTAAGCTTATTTTTACTAGCTTAGGTTAAAACTTCCCCAAGGTACAAACTATTTTACCTTTTGCCCTTGGACTTTATTGCTGCCACCACCAAGCATCTAACAAATATATAACAGGGAAAGAGCCCGCTTGGAAACGTCTTTCCCCCAAAAATCCTCCCCAAACCCTACACCCCCTTTCCAGGGGAAGGCTTGATAAAAATCCTCATCAATTTGCATAGGTGAACACCAACCCAAACCCTTGGATCTTAAGAACTATGAAAAAGCAATCAGGTTCTTAAAAGAAGAATTTTAATTGAAGAAAAAGTAAAAGAATCACCTCTGTAAAATCAGGATGGTAAATACTTTACAGGGTAATCAGATTCAAAACAGAATCCCTCGAGGCAAAACCTTAAGTTACAAAAAGACACAAACAGGAATATACATTCCATTCAGCACAGCTTATTTTATCAGCCATTTAAACAAAACAGAATCTAACGCATATCTAGCTAGATTACTTACTAAGTTCTAAGACTCCATTCCTGTTCTGTCCCCAACAAAAGCATCACACAGACAGAGTGAACCTTTGTTTCTCTCCCTCCTCCAGCTTTGAAAGTATCTTGTCTCCTCATTGGTCATTGTGGTCAGATGCCAGCAAGGTTATCCTAGCTTCTTAACCCTTTACAGGTGATAGGGTTTTTCCTGTGGCCAGGAGGGATTTAAAGGTGTTTACCCTTCCCTTTATATTTATGACATGTCCCCTGACCGCATCCTGAGCTCAGGGCGGTGAGATTCCTCCTGAGACTGCCAGGCCTGGAGGCCAAGCAAAGGAGGATTTGGCTGGAGAAGGGCCTGAGCTAGAAAATGTACAGTAGGGTGAGGGTGGAGATTTCAGATGAGCTAAATTTGGGGCCTGAACTAACACCCTGGCTCCTAGAGAGCAGGTGCAGGAGGTAATATCTGTTGGGGATGGGGGCGGGGGGAGAGACAAGCTTTGGGGGAGAGATGAGCTTTCCAGCCTGAGAACTCTCCCTTAGGTCTGCAAAAGGTACTCGGAGTGTCACAGCTAAATACAGGGTGACACTGAATGTTTAGCGGAAGTAAACATCTTTGAAGGGACCATTCAAGGTGAAGTGGCCCATTAATCCCAGACCCTGATAGTGCATCCCTGTGTGGGGATAATGCTAGCCCAGGGCCCTTTTCCAGGCAGCAGATTGTTTTGGTCCCTTGTTCATGTCTCATTTCACTGACCACTTGCGTGTGGGACCCAAGGGAAAGAGCAGGGGTGTGAGATGAACCCTGGGCCATGGCATGGCTGCAAACCCACCCGGATGCCAGGGCTGTCTCACTGGGGGGCCCAGCTATTTCAGCACATGCAGGTACCTCCCATGCCATTCTGCTCATGGTGTGCATGGGGGGCGGGTGAAGGGGAGAGGAGACGGGTGCTGGGATGACAGAATGCCAGGGAGAGGGTTATGGGGCGGGGATTACAGTGCAGTTACTCCAGTCAGACCTTGGGTCAAATGCTCAATTTTTCCCATAATCTTCCCACCATCCCTAAGCCCCCTGTGTGTTCCTGAAGGGCCAGCACAGCAGCCTCCATGGCCCACACTAAGGCCATCTGCCTTGTTTCCATTGGCACCTTGTCAGCTCCTCATCCCTCACGCATGTTAGTGGGGAGGGTCACACAGATGGGAACAGCCCATTCCCCGAGTCCCCCGTGGCTGGAAGTGAACAGATTAACAGGCACAAAAAGCCATGTCTGGATTTCCTAAGCAGGAGATCTCTGTCTGGGCACCAGATGGCATTAATAGCATTATTCTGCACTTTGTGCAAATGGCCCAGCAGCCTCTGAGCCAACCCCATGGAAAAGGGGGCACAGGAGCACTTAGGGGGCCTCTTCTGGGGTCAGGGCAGGGGGCAGACCCAGCTGCCAGCACCTGAAGGCTGTGAGCTGGAATCTACTGCTGAGCAGTTGGCTGGGGGCAGAGGTTAAACTCCAAGGCAGGCTATTATTAGAGTTAAACTGGGAGAAGCCTAACTAAGCCCTTCAAGACGGGGCCACGGGAATCCTGCCCTAAGCTGCAAAGTCCAAGGTGAGGGGCAAGGGAATGCAGGCCTCCCGGGGCAGGAGCACGCCGGCTGCCAGCACCTTCTGCTCTGTCCTGGCACCCAAGGCAGTGCTGCTGCTTCTTCTTTTTTTTTTTTTTTTTCCCCCCCCGTCCCCCCATGGAGGGGGTTCCCTGCCCACCAAGGAGAACCCATCTGCCCCAACTCCCGCCTGTGACAGAGTGTCTGAGCAACAAGCTGCTAAGATTAGAACAACCCCTCGTGTCACCTTCCGGCTCAGGAGCGAGAGAGGGCTTTACAGGCCATAATCAAGCCAGCCTCCCAGTGAGCAAGGAGCAGCCCATCTAGCTCCAGCTGGGGACAGGGAGGTGAAGGTGCTTGGTCAAGGTCACCCGGCAAGTCAGGACTAGAACCCAAGTGGTGCCCTGTTGGGAGAGCCCTGTAGAACTGAATAGGGACTAACCCCACTCCCCGGGACCTATAGACATTGCTCTAAACCCTACAGAACTGGCCAGAGAATGGGCGTGATTGAGGGGGGCTTGTTGGGGTTAGAACTCTAGGGCTGGGCTTTCCTTCTCCAGATTGTTAACAAGATCCTAGCCCGCGACAGGCCTTCTCCACACAAGCAGCCTCCCAGCTGCCTGCTCGAGCGCTGCCCAGGCTGGGGTAAGCGATCACAACACAACCATGGTGCGAGCAGCAGCCCCATGCTGAGCGCTCCTGGAGCATCCCCAGCACGGCAGATCTCAAGGCCCCTGCATGCTGCCTTGGCTTTGACACTGGCACATAAATGCTTCTGTGCAGCATAATGAAGCTGCTGCCCTAATTATCCATAAATAAATAAATGATCATGGCTGCTGTCAGAGGTGCTGACAAGGATAACTCCATGGTTTCCAGCACCAGGAGCCTACAACGTTTATTTATTCATGCTCCTTGGGGAGCGTAGCCAAGAACTCCCCACTCCCTGGCATGACAGCAGCTCCCACAGGCTCCGCTTGTTCCTCTCTGGTGCATGCAGCTCCAGAGCTTGTACCGGAGCTCAAATCTGACTGCCGATCTCCGGGACAGCAGTTCTGAAGCCACAGACCAGAGGTCAGTTCTGGGCCATGCTCCGTCCCCTTCATGCTGCTTCAGCAGGCCAAAGGGAGTGAGAACGGAGCCCATCTCCCTAGCTGGGCTGGCCCCCAGCAGGTGTAGAGTAGGTATAGCTGGCACCTTTGGCAACCATCCTGCAGGCCCTGACCTAGGGAGCAAGGTGGGGAAAGCGTGTGGCCAGAGTGCACAGAGCCTAGAGCAACCTGAGGGTTGCTCTAACTTCCTTTGTGGCAGAGGGACTGTGCTCAGGGGACCAGCTCACAGTACAGATGGAGTCAGGCCTGCACTTTCGGCTGCTGTATCATTTTACTGTTAACTTCTCATCAATCACACAATTATCAGGGAAATGTCTTGAGTGAACCCACCTACTTGGATGGGAGCCACAGCTCATGGGCCAATGCCAGAGGGTTTTCTAATGCCCTCTGGCCAGCACGGTGCATGGGGAAACCTCCCCCAGGGAAACAAGGGGAGCACTAGGAATAGCAAGGGGAAAAGGCACAGATGTCTGCAGGGATCCTGCAGGAACATGAGAGAGAGAGAGATGACAGAGGGGGAGAGAGAGGGCTGAGGGCAGGGTCGGGGGAATGAGAGAAAGGGAGATAAGAGAGACCGAGGAAAGGAGGATTTAGATTTAGAGGGGGAATATGAGAAAAAGGAAGTGAAAGAAACTAAGGGACAGAGTGAGAGGGAGAAAGGAAAGATGTGTGAGGTAGAGGTGTAAGATCCTGTAAAATGGCGGGAGAGATCCTTGCCAGGCACTCTCCTCCCCACTCCTGCTCTCGGGCCCTCCCTTGCTATCAGTTCCCTGGAGGCCCTTCTGCTGCATCCAGGATCCTGCTGCCCCTTAGCTGAGGCAAGTGGGGATATAATCCTGAATAAACAGCCAAACCTTTGAGATGTGGAAGCCCCTAAAGCCCCTTGGTTAGCACTGGGCCAATGACACACAGGTCAATTTTCAGTTGTATTTTAACCTTGGGGGGGAGAGGAAACTTCTTGTTTTCAATACCAAGCAGTCCCTTGGGATTTCTCTCGCACTCCCCTGAGCCATTAATCTTCTCAATCTAAATCTTCCCTGTGACATAAAGGAGATTGGGTAAATAATACCCCTTGGACAACTGGAGTATCTTTCTCCTCCGGGAGGATCTTAAAGGCACCTCTCCCCTTTTTGTGGAATCTAATGCAGCTCCTGCTGCCATTGCTTGGCTTTGTCTGCCTCTGACTGACCTGGGGACAGAGCCATGGGGCATGGGACAAATTATTTTCCAGGGGAGATCAGAGTGAATAAAGGCTTGGGTTTAACTTGGGTTCAGTTGTGATTTTTATAAAACTCCTAGGTACTTTTCTATAGGAACTCTTGACATTGGAAACAGAAGTGCAAGAAATACCCAGGGTTATCCTCATTCTGCAGATGGAAAGCAAGGAAATCAAATACTAGGCAGAGTCTCAGGATGCAAAAATTACTGAGCCAAATCCTTGAGCCCACAATGTACTAAAACTCTCATTGAGTTTTGCCTGACAGGATTTATTGAAAATTGAGACAAGACTTCAGGATTTGGCTTCTTGCCTTTAGAAATGACCTTTCTTGTGTTACTAACACCACCTTAGCAAATCAGAACTCAAAGAAATAATAGCTAGACTTTTGCTTCTAATCACTTTCTTTTTCTGGGTGTCCTGTACTAGCTCCAAGAGAGACAGAAAAAAATAATAAATTAAAATGATTTAATTGAAACTTTAAAAAAATTATGAACTTCTCTCTATACCTACTATGTTTTGTAATATATCAGGGTAAACACATAGGGTTTGTAAAATATTTAATATAGGTGTAAAAACCACTCCCCCTCCGTACAGAGCTGTAGTACATATGTATGCACATATCTATGTATTTTACAAACCCTAAATTTTGGGCATAAACTAATATATAACATGGTCTTGCCCTGAAGAGGCACAGTAGACCTATTCAAAAATGACCAAAATCCCAAGCAGCCCTATGATCACAGGAGTTAGCTTTTCACTTCTGGAGGGCTCTGAGCAGAAGAAATTCTAGGTCATGACAACAGCACAAAGCACCTCCCTGCTTGGCATGCCGGTTGGTCGCTGTTTGAGGGGGACGGCTCAGACTGGAAGAGGACAGTGCGTTCTGGGCTGCATGAAGATCTGTAGACCTTCACAGGCACCAATGGAGAGGCTGGAGGAGAATGGACAGAGCTGCAGTGAGGGACGCTTTCCAGCCCTGCCTGCGCTGTGCCTGGCTCTAGGCCATGCTATCCCTCATCCTTTGCTTTCATAAAGGCCTAAGCTTCCCTTGACCAGTCAAATCCCCAGGGTAACTCCACTTACTCTATCCCAGTGACTCCACAGGGGCTGCACTTGGCCCAGGAGTTTCACAGAGAAACGTCAACACAAAATGTCTTCTGATTAGTTAAAACAGCAGAGCAATAAACGGTGATGAATGCAGCCCATGAGAAACACTTGACAATGCAGAGGAGCTGAGGCCAGGCTGGTGAGGAGCCAGGCGCATGCTTCGTTCTCCCTTTGTCTGGCTCCCTGAATGCCCCCACATCAATCAGTAACAAGGGGGCTGCCATTAAAGCAGCACAGCAAGGTAATAAATTGTCCCATTGCCCAAAGCAAATAACCTTTCAGTTCTTAGTTCCACATTACACATGCCCCACAGCAGTTATTACACAATAACTGATTGCACCTAAGATGGATGCCTTCCCCTACTGCAGCCAAGGGGTTCCCATGAGCAGCAAAGAATGCTGAAGGCCCGGGGACGTGCCTCGGAGAGAAGGATGGAGTGTGAACAGTGTGTATTCTGCACCTGGGGGACCTGGATCTCCGGTCTTAGCTATGTAGCCTGAGCAGTGGATGTGTCCCTTGGGGACTGGAAGCCCCTTCACAAATGAAGGATCCTCATGCCACCATTTGCATTTGCTCTAGCCTTGCTCCTGGAATTTGGCCCTGGTGGAACAGCAGAGTAACTCACCAACCCTCTCTCCCTACTGCATTCAGCCTACGGCTGGCTGCACCTCCATGCACTCCAGCCATTGTCAGAATGAGTCTTCTGCCTGTGGCCAGCAACTGCAGTTGGGACCAGATTTTTCCAAAGAGCTTGGGGGGGCGGGGGAGGGTTTCAAACATACCTAAGTGATTCAGGAGCACAGATCTTGTTGAAAGTCCCTGGGAGTTGTGTTCCTAAATCATAGGCATGTTAGAAAATCCCACCCTTAGCCCTCATTTAGGCACCTTAATAGGTGGCCTGCTTTTAGAAGGTATTCAGCATGCTGGGGTGCATGGTGGGGGCTGAGTTCTGGGACAGTCGGCTCCACATCTCTGTCTCGTTGACTTGCCATCACAGTTCAAATCTCAGAAGAAGCCCTACAAATTCTTCCCCCTTGTCTGTGTGTCTTCATGCTCTTCCTCTCGGCTGTTGTGTACTTGCTGTCGTTGTACAGCTTTTGGGATGGGAGGCTACGTAAAGCACAGTTGTATTGTACATGCACGTGCGGCAGTGGCCGAACCCCTCGCGGAGCCGAGCTGGATGTTGTAGATGTTCTTTGCATGCTGCAAAGTGGAAAGTCCCTGGCACAGACCTGCTTAAAAAGCCATATATATGGCTAAGTGCAGAACTGGGTCCTGGACACCTGCCTGTTACTGGAACAAGATACCCACCCAGGAGCAGCCTGTGTATCACCGTAAAGGAAATTGGCACCCCAAATGCAGAGCCCATTGCTACGAGCTCTTTAGGGATGATTTGGGGACATCCACAGACCAGTGTGTTCTCTTTCAGGCATTGCTGAATCACGAGTGATGGAAGCTCTGAGATCTCCCAGGCCTTTGTTTGTTGCATGACAGGGTTGTGTATAGAGAGAGCAGGTGGGTGAGGGAATATTTTTTATCTTTTATATACAAGATACAGCCTCACTCCGCTTGTCTCTCTAATCTCCTGGGGCCGACATGGCTACAGCTAAACTGCACAGGAGTACTGTGCATAGTTTGGTCCAGGCTCTTCTCTTCTCTTCGCTGCGGTGCTCAACAAACACTAGGGGGAGGCATGAAACAAGCTTATTTCCTGGAAAGATTTCCTTGGGTCTGTGACGGAGGAGCCACACGGAGCATTCTGAGCCGAGGGGATGAATGGTCCCAGCCTGAGAGCACCTGTCCTTTCCTCAGCGCCAGAGCCCAGGGCTTGGCCCCTCACTGAGCTGCCTGTGCTCACCACACAATGCACCAATGTATCAAGTTTATTTAAAGAGCACGTTTCCTTGAACTCCAGATATTCTAGTCCATTTGCACAGCGAGCTGAATTTCCAGGTCTGGTCTCCAATTTTACCCTGAAGGGACACCAAGCACTTGACAAGCTATAGGGGTGGCTCATTTTACCCCCTACTGAAAACCAGCCATTTCTGGGGTGGAACATGGCAGGAGGTGCTCATTTAGGATCCAGTTCTACAGCCCACCAGGGGTAGATGGACTGCTGCACCCACACTGAGCCCCGCTGAAGTCTGTGTATCTTTGGCACTTACCTGGCCCCCATCTGAGTGTCTCACAAACTTTAACGGATTTACCTTCACAGGGCAGTGCTATTATCCCCCTTTTACAGATAGGAAGCTGGGGTAGAGAGAGACTAAGGCCCAGATCTCCACAGCCCCGTAGGAGCCTAGCTCCCGATGATTACAGATTAGCCCGCTCATAGGAGTTTTCTCCCCAGCACACTTCACTAAGAGCTGGCCTTTAAATCTGGCAGAGGCCGGCAGGTAGCTGCAGCCCTCTAATGGCCATTTAGTTACAAGCTGCTGCAGGCTGTATGTGTCTCCTCCCCTGCTGTCAGGGCTCTGAGTCCCTCCTGCTGCTTTCTGTTTGTTGTGGCTGGGGCAAACTGGTGCATCCCGCACACCGTGCTGTGGCCTGGAAAGGACTCTCCTGAAGGGGAGAAGTCTCCTCACCCCGCTGTGCAGAGGGGGAAAGGGAGACAGAAGAGAAGGTGCTGTCCCAAGGTCCCACAGCAGGTCAGTGGTTGGGCTGGGTTTAGGCTCACAGCCCCGGTCTCTCAATGTTGCATCATCTCCTAATGCCCCCAGCTTATCTCCACATGCCCTGCAGAAAACAACCTGGGCTCTGCATGTCTAGGAGGGTGCCATCTGGGCACCCACAAAGCAAGGCGTGGATCAGCACACAGGCTTGCTGCACCGCAGGCTGGGCTGGGGAGTGCTATCTAATAATGGAAACCGTAGGGGGACTTGAGCTCAGTGTGGCGTTTGGTGCCCTGGAGGGGTTGGGGAAATTGGGCAATGGGAATACAGTTGCGCCTTTTGGACCACTCAGAGTTGAGTAAAAGTTCCGTACTCTGGCAAGTTACACAGCCTGCCGAGACTTTCCATTTTATGGTGTATTGGGAGCAGTCACTTTCAATTTCAGGAATTTTTCCTGGTCCTGCTTTCAGGTGAGGGGATTCTGGGGAAGTGTGTTAGCTGGGCCTAGCTGCGAGCCATTTGCAGCCAACAGTAAGGTGTAGGTGGATTGAGTCCCTGCTTTAGGGAGCATCCTGCTTTGTCTCTCTCTGTTTTGGGGTTCTCGTGTGCTATTGTTCTGAATTCTAAGCAATCAAGTAGTATTATGTCCCACCCTTCCACCAAGAGTATTCTGTGTTTTCATCTAACTTGTTTGCTGTGAAACAGAACAAGTTTAAGTCCATGCGCACTGCCCCTCTCTGCTCTGGTTTGGATTCAAACTCGCCTGACCCTTAACAATGGAGCAGTCCGGGGTGAAGCTTCCTGCCCTAGTAAGCTTGTTCCACTGTCAGCTAAGTGGAGCCTTTTTAAATCCCAATAGATGGTTCCAAGGCGCTGTCTAGTGGGTACAGCAGGGGCTGGGCTCTAGTCCCAGCTCTGACACTGACTTGCTGCCTAGCCTGTGGGAAGTTCCTTATCTCTCTGCTACCTCCCCAGGGTGTGGTGAGGCTAATGTTGATAATGACAGTGAAGTGCTTTGAGAGTGTCTGCGAGCAAGGAGGGGAACGTATTCCCCTTATCGTAATTAACAGTGCCTCTTTGAGGGTTTATTGTCCAGGGATGTGTCAGACTGTTATTGGCCTTGGAACAAAGGCTGGTGAGGGTAAATGTGAGGGCTGCCTCTGGATTGCTGGGCTGCTCTCTTTGGCCACTGGGAAAGCTGCTCGCTTGGCACCAGGGCATAGGTGCAGTTTGACTTCTATATTTGGGGAGGCAGCTCTGGTCAGGCCAAAAGGGCCACGTGTGGGGGAGGAGGGGAACAACAAATTCAGGGCCTGCCTGAGGCTTGCAGTTTTGGCGGGCAACATCCTCCCATTCCGCCCTCCCCCAAACTACGCCCATGTGCCAGGGTGCTTCTGGCCCAAGCGACGAACTGGGGCTGGCAGACCTTTTCCAGAGACCGCCCTGATGGGCGCAGATGCAGTTTGCTCTCCTTGCACTGGAACATATTTCCAAGGGAGGCTGATGCTGGGGGAAAAGGGAAATGGAGAGACTCTGCTTATCCGCAGAACAGCTACAGCATGGGCAACAGCCAGGCAAGCTGTCCCACTAGCCTGCCTCAAGCTCGCCGTGAGCAACTTTAGTTACCACGGGCCATTCTGTCATTGGCTTTGGCACCGGGCTGCTAGCAGCCCCTGGGGCAGAGGCCGTGGCTGTGATTGGTGACTGGAGTGAGACCCCTGCAAACAGACCACCCAGCGTCCATCAGACTGCAACAACTTTCAGCCACTCACTGCTGACTGTCAGGCTCAGTGCCTGAGCCTTTCATCAGGCCAGTCTGAGCCCCTGAGTCCTCGGCTGGGCCCTAGTCTGAAAATTACACCCCTGGGTTCGAAATAGCATACATTGTGCTCAAGTGAGTGGTGTAGAATGTTGTTTGTACTGGCTGCACGATCCAGAGGGAAATCATTTGCAGTGAGAAAATGGAGAGTGTCTCAGGGCTCTGAGGGATAGAAATACATTTGGGTCCAAAAGGAACAATGAAGAGATGAGTTTTTGCAGTAATTCCTCCCCCCAGTGTCATCAGGGAGATACGAACCAGAGACCTTCAGAACAGCAACACAGACCTCCGCCACTAAAAGAAAACTCCATTCGCTACTGTCAGTGGTAGGCTGCTACCTGCTAGTGGACCAGTCACTAGAGGAAGGCTGTGATGCACACTTTTCCCGTGTTGCACTTTTACTGTCTCACGGAGCCTCATATGTGCTACCAAAAGTGCGGATTAGACCTGAACAAATCATATATTGGATGACTTTCACCTTTGTCAGCTCACAGCTGTATAAAACCCCGGGGTGTCATTCTAGGTCCCTGATGGGGTGATACCAGCTGTCCGGTTTGAACGCTTGCAGAAAGGAATTTTAAAAACGCTTCCCATGAGTATCCCAATGGGCAAGCTCCGAGAATATCTAGGCTAGTAAAACCCATTTGCACCAATGTGTGTGGGGTGTGAACTCCGGCAGAGCACCCAGGCGCTGGCTTGGCAGGAGCCAGCTCCAAGATGTAGCGAGCAGAAGCCAGAGGGCCCGTAGCGTAGCGTGTGTCTGAGTGCAGGGAGGGTGGAAGCTGAACAGCCTCCTCTGAACGATCAATGGGAGGAATAATGGGGCGTCAATGAAAGGTACTAGCCAGCTGAAAGACTGGACCAGAGCTGTCGAGAGCACAGGCTTGTGCCTGTCACCCAACTTGCCCAGCTGCCAGCTGTTTCTCTGCCCTCTCTCTGGCTGCTTTCACACTGGCCAGCAGAGGTAGTTTTGCCCTGCGGGGAGGGATGCTGTTTAATACCTTTCTAGCCCTGCTGCCTGGGTGGGAGTGACCAGGGAACTTATCAGCGATGCTGAACAGCAAGGGAAGCTAAAAATGAAACATGGAGCAGTGTTTGCTCCCCCGCGTCATGCGCTGCGAATGGATATCTCCAAGGCCCCGACCACACTGCCAACATGCCTCCCTCCCGACAGCGCTGTCTCCTGCGCCTCCCAGCCCACGCGCCCCGGTCTCGTTGGGTGCTTGGAGTGGGAGTGCCACAGCTGCACCTGGGGCCGGTGTTCCTACACAGAAGAGGAAGCTATTGTTGCAGTTTGGATGGCCAGCAGATTCCCGCTATCAGCCTTCCCTTGGCTGCCCTCTTTGTAACAGCTGCCAGCCGGGAATGAGGGCAGGCAGCCAGCATGCCTCCGGGGTAGGAGGCTCCCACTCTTGCCTCAGTGAGGGGTTTGGGGGAGGAAATGGGCTGGTTCACCAGAGGGATGGGGGAGCAGGCTGGAGGTTGGATAACGCCTGGTTTGCAGAGGGTAAAATCCTGGCCCCATGGAAACCAATGGCAAAACTCCCATTGACCCCCACAGAGCCTGGATCAGGGTTGTTAAACCCATTTTGCCAGTAGGGAGGCTGAGGTGCAGAGAGGGGAAGAGACGTGCCCAGCAAGCCAATGGCAGAGCAGTGAATAGAACCCAGGTGTCCTGCCCCTTGACCACTAGGTAACGCTGTCTCCCTGAGACAGAATCCCTCCCCGCTGGGCTTCAGCCTAGCTACTGAACAACCTGTCCAGAGGGTCCGATGTTCCACAATGTGCTTCTTCCACTTGGCTGGATTGGGATGGCAGAGAGAGGCTGTCCTTGCGGCATTGCCGGCTGGGAGCAGAAGCAGAAGGACGATTAATCTTGCATGTGACTTCCAGCCTACTTCTGCAGGCCCAGGCTAGGACGAGAACCCACCGTTTGGGTGCTTCTCTGGGCCCAGGGTCTAGGGACCGCTTCAGCTCGATCAGCTGGTTCAGGTCCCGACCACTCTTCCATTGTGGTCAGTGCTGTAGCAGGGCCCCAGCCTGGTGCCGGGAGGTGGCATCGGTCAGGTGAGATGTGACACTGAGGCCCTGACCCCTTGTCCTTTGCATCCCTCTTTAAAGCTCACCTCTGCCATGATGCCTGCAAAGCACTGACCAAAGGCTGCTTGTTATGCTGATCGCAGGCATCTCGCTGTTGTTATTGTAGCACGTAGGAGCCCGAGCCAAAGCTATGTACACACACAGAACAGAAGGACAGTCCCTGCCCTAAGGAGCTTACAATCTGAGTAGAAGACGAGACAATGGATGGATACAGGCAGACCAATGGATGAATACGAGGAAACAATGAGACAATATTACCAGCACGGTAAGCAGTTGTCTCAGCACCTTAGCCATTGTCTTTGTTCTTCCCCCGTCTGTCCGTTGTACCCATCTGGCACTTCTCGTCACATACTTAGCTTGGGTCCTGCCACATGGAACTTACAGCTTTTTATTTTCAGTGCGTGCAGTGCCTAGCACATTGGGCCCTTGATCTCATTTGTGGCCTCTATGTGTTACTGTAATTCATATAATTAATAATAGTTTGTGCTTGTTACGGATCTCAGGGAGTTCTCTGCTGCAGTAAAGATATTTACCCTGGTACCCTGGCCAGTCTCCAATTCAGGGAATCACATTCTGCCTCCCTAAATTAGTTACTTATTTTATTGATATTTTAAGGCTCCTGAGGCTATAGCAAGCTCTACCCTGCAGTTTCAATTGGATAGGTTATTTTTCATTTGCTGACCTAAACTATTGTGGCATATTAATGGTGCAATATTAAACTGCTGCTGCATTCTATTCCAGAAGTGGCTGCATTTCAGTGGTAGGTGAAGTGAACCTCCATATATCACTTAAATTTACCTCATGTGAGTGTTGAGTGTTATTTTGTTAAGGGGCCATATTTGGTTCTCAGTTACACTGTCGTAAGGCAGGAGTGAGCCCACTGGCTTCAAGATTTATGCAAGTGAGAGTAGAATAAAGCCCAATGTCTGTAAAGTGCTTTGAGATCCTTGGAAGAAAAGCACAAGTGCGTAGATAGCGAGAGGTGCAAAATGTTGTTCTTCCCAATTCAAGCTGCCTGTGTGACTGAGTGTATTCGCAAGGGGGGGAGCCGTTTCAGAATGGGGCTTGCCACCCAGGGGTGTGGATTCCCCAGAAGTGCCCTGCTAGTATTCAGACTCACTGGCCCCCTGCACTATCTGGCTCACCTTCCCCAGCTGTTGGTGAGTTCCTGACTGGGGAAGGAGGTGACAGGAGCATCAGGTGGGTGAGCTTGTTGTCCTGGGGATGGCCGGGAATATCAATTTCTTCACTGAGTAGCCAACGTGCCGAGGTTGGCTCTGAAGCCAGCAATTGACGTGCTCCTGCACTCCCAAGGGAATGACTGGAGTGGAGCCTGCAGCACGCTCTGTGCCCTGGCAGCCACAGCAGGGTCTCCGCCTTGGCCTCTACGGCAGGACAGGTGGGCTGCAAAACCTGGGGCAGCGAGGAACTCTGGGAAAGTGTGGACTCCGCACAGGGGTAATGGATGCCAGTGTGAATGAGCAAAGAGCTTCCTGTGTGTGTGTGTGTGTGTGTGTGTGTATAAAATAGACACACACCCGTACAATACACATCACTGTTACAGAAATTCCATCAATGTGCCATAGAAGCTATGAGAGATGAACGGTAGGTCAACACTAGAACCGCTGCCGCGTCACAGCGCTGCTGTAGCCCTGTAGTGTAGACACTCACTACAGGGACAGAAGGGGCTCTTCCGTTGCTGTAGAAAATCCCCCTCTCCAAAAGGCAGTAGCTAGGTCCACAGAAGAATTCTTCTGTCAGCCTAGCGGTGTGCGTACTGGGGCTTAGGTCGGCTTCATTACGTCACCCAGGTGTGACTTTTGTCAGCCCTGAGCGATGTACTTACACTGACCTAACTTTGTAGAGTAGACCAGCCCCGAGAGAGCTTTCTTCAAGGAGCACAGTCACTAGCTTAGGGGCTGAAAGGAAAACAATGACACACAGTGAGGGAGTGAAGGAAAAGGAAAGGAATGGGTGGGATCATAGACTCATACAATCGTAGGACTGGGAGGGACCTCGAGAGGTCATCTAGTCCAGTCCCCTGCACTCGTGGCACAACTAAGTATTATTTAGACCATCCCTGACAGGTGTTTGTCTAACCTGCTCTGAAAAACCTCCAAGGATGGAGATTCCACAACCTCCCTAGGCAATTTATTCCAGGGCTTAACCATCCTGACAGTTAGGAAGTTTTTCCAAATGTCCAGCCTAAACCTCCCTTGCTGCAATTTAAACCCATTGCTTCTTGTCCTATCCTCCGAGGTTAAGAAGAACAATTCTTCTCCCTCCTCCTTGTAACAACCTTTTATGTACTTGAAAACTGTTACCATGTCCCCTCTCAGTCTTCTCTTCTCTAGACTAAACAAACCCAATTTTTTTCAAACTTCCCCTAGGTCATGTTTTCTAGACTGTTAATCATTTCTGTTGCTCTTCTCCGGACTTTCACCAATTTGTCCACATCTTTCCTCATATGTGGCACCCAAAACTGGACACAATACTCCAGTTGAGGCCTAATCAGCGTGGAGTAGAACAGAAGAATTACTTCCCCTGTCTTGCTTACAATGCTCCTGCTAATACATCCCAGAATGATGTTCACTGTTTTTTTTTTTTTTTTTTTTTTTTTTTTGCAACAGGGTTACACTGTTGACTCATGTTTAGCTTGTGATCCACTACGACCCCCAGATCCCTTTCCTCCATGCTCCTTCCTAGGCAGTCATTTCCCATTTTGTATGTGTGCAGCTGATTGTTCCTTCCTAAGTGGAGTACTTTGCGTTTGTCTTTGTTGAATTTCATCCCATTTACTTCGGACCATTTCTCAAGTTTGCCCAGACTGATGAAGGACTGTTTGCCCATCCCATCCTCCAGCTGCTAGAGAAACCAGGACTCCTGGGTCCTATTCCGGGTACTACCACTGGCTTGCTGTGTGACCGCGGGCAGGTGCTACTCTGTGCCTGAAAGTCCTTTTCTATACAATGAGGGCAGTCTTTACCAGTCTGCCTCCCCGGAAGGGGGTCGGGGGCACACTGCACTCACAGAGCCCCTCTTATGGCCAGAGCTCACAATACTTTGAAAAGATGGGCGAGGATTATTTCAAGTCTGTAACAGGCTGGTCTGCCCCTTTAAGGGCCAGGAGGCCTGTGGCTAGCCAGCCGACTTCAAGCAGACCCACCTGTTCCATAATTAGCTGCCTCCCAGGAAAAGGAGGCAGGGCTAATTGGGGTCAAGTGACAGTTTGAAACACCTGGGCATCATCAAAGGGCTGAGAATTCAGTTTGGCAGCAGCAGGCCCCCAGGGAGCAAGGTGGGTTCCAGTGGAAGGGTTCTAGGAGAACAGGAGGGGAGCTGGGCCGAGGCTTACAGGTGGGCCTGGGAGGCCAGCCTGCAGAGCGGGCTGAAGAAATGTTTTGTTTGGACTCTTATCACTTGGAAGAGGGTTGAAATCAGAGTGACCTAGCTGGAGGGCTGAGCCCCCAGGAGAGGAAACAAATGCTGGAAAATGGAGGCAGAGAGCACCTCCAGTACCATGCTTGGCTAGAAGGGCAGCTCACGTCTGCAGTGTGCTTTGAGATCTGCAGACAAGAGGCTCAGTGAAGGTGCAAACAGCTGTTCTCCCAGACTCCATGAGTGCTGGGGGGGACAGACCCTTCGGGAAGATAGATGCTACCAAACTGGATGCTCCAAAATGGGGAGGAAAAGGAGAGTGCAGGCTGTGTCAATGGCAGGTGAAAAGGGAGATGGACAATGCCCAAAGATAGCAGCTCCCAGGCGATACAGGACCAGGAATCCTGGAGTTCTGGTGTTGCTGACTTATTGGGTGGTCTTATGTCATGTCACCTCATAGTGTCTCTGTCTTCCCCAGCTGTTCGGTGAGCACAATGTTTACCTGCCTCCTTGGAGCACTGTGTGGGGTTATCTTGCTCGGGGCTTTCCAGCATGTACAAAGAGCTCTAGAAACGTTAAGAATTAGTAGGAACTAGAGCTGGTCAAAAAATGCCAAATCACTTTCATGAGAATCTAGGTGTTTTTGTTCTTTTGTTGTTTTTTTTTAAATTTCTCATGAAAAATTCCCGGTCTTCAGTGAAAACCCTAAAATTTTTCTTTGAAAACCCAAACCTGAAAACTTTTGTAATTTTTTTGTCAAACTGAAAAACTTCAACCATTTCCCCATGAAAGCTGTTGGGTTTTTTTTGAGTGAAAAAACATTTTTCTGTTTTTAGGGAGGAAAAAAAAAATCCAACTAGCTCTTGCCTTCTCAGTTCAACAGTGCTCCTAGTCCAACAGGAGTGGTGGAATCTCCTTCCTTAGAAGTTTTTAAGGTCAGGTTTGACAAAGCCCTGGCTGGGATGATTTAGTTGGGGACTGGTCCTGCTTTGAGCAGGGGGTTGGTCTAGATGACCTCCTGAGGTCCCTTCCAACCCTGATATTCTATGAACAGTGCTGTAAATAGGCCAGTTGCCCAGTAGGGTTGAACTTGGCCATCTGTTGGCTGGAATAGAATCTGTTTGTCCTAGGCCCTGTACTGGTATCAAGTTGAAGAAGAGTTTACTTGAAGTGCAAACAGTAGGGGCGGTGCCTTTTTGTACTAGGGGAGTTGAGTTTGCCCCCCCCCCCCCCGCTGTGCAGCAGTGACAGCTGTAGGCAAAGCTTGTTACAGCCTACATGGGAGACAAGGTGAACAGAATGGAAGAATGGACTACAAACAGGCAACTCTATTGATATGAATGCAGCTTCCAGGGATGAATAAACAGAAGTGTGTGTGTGTACATATATATATATATATATATATACACACACACACTTCAGAGAGAGAGCTAGAACTGTTTGTTCTGAATCACTCTACTTAAGTGCAAAACCAACTTACTTTTGTGGGCCACAACCACCATCCCCCAACAATCTGTATCTTGCCTCTCACTGTGCCTATATGTATGGCCCTGATTCTGTAGCCTTCTGTGCATGTTTAACTTTATAGGTGCGGGCAGTCCCAGGCAAGGCGGGGGCCATCTTAGGAGCTACCTCTCCAAAGGTGCAGGTGCATTTTGGAGAGCTCCCAGGGCTTGGGTGGGGAAGGATGAAGGTGTGTGCACGGTCTGTTTGTCCAGTTACCAAACCCTGTACGTGTGCAAGCAGGTGTCGCCGCCTGCGCTGGTGAAAGGCTGGTCTGCACAATTAGAGCCAGGGAGATGAGTGTCTTTTCCTTTATTAAAAGAGCTCTATTGTGTGTATGCAAATGACAAGCTTTTATACATGATCACGTCCCCTGGTGCAGAGAGATTGAATCTGGAAAATGTCCCCCCACTGTTCAGATAAAATAGATAATCTCTCCCCACACTGTACCAATTGGCAACTGCAAAGGGCCAGGCTGCTCCCCCCAACGCATGCCGAGTGTGGGCGGGGAGCGCACAGGCAGCCCTGCCCACCCTCCGGATGACACTAGCTGGGGAGAAGGGGGAAGGAGGAGCTGCTGGGAGCTCAGCTGTGAGCATCTGAACCTGGATAGTCCTGGGAAAGGCAGGATCGCGGCACGTTGGGGGCACGGCACGGCAAGGAATTGCACTGCATCCCAGAGAAAATAGGTGCTCTTTATGGCATGTGGCTGGTAACTTTTTTCCTGCTGTACTCTTTGCAGAAAGGTATGTCCCGTCCTGGGGCGGGGGCTGCGGGGGGGGGGGGGGGTGACTCTTTGGCCAGCGGGCTCTGGTCCTGCGCCTCTGCGATCCTTGTTAAAAAGTGACGGGACCCGCGGTGCGCTGCGCCCCAAGGGGATGAGGGGACGGGCTGGCCCGGGCCGGGCAGAGGCGTGGACCAGTCGGGCTGCAGCCCAAGCCCGTCCCCGCCTGCGCCGAGCGGTGCCCAAGGCCGGCAGGGGTCCGGGCAGCAGCCCCCCAGCCGCTTGCTCTGCTGCCCCTCGGGCTCAGGAGCCGCCCCCCGCCCGGCCCGGCCCGGCCCGGCCCGCCTGTCAGCCGGGGGGTGAGCGGGGCAGGTGCCGGGCTGATGCCGGGGCGCAGGGGGGGCAGCTCCTCTGCGGGCTCGGAGTTTCGGGCTCTCACGAAGCGGCTCTGGAAGTCCCAGTCCCCCCCCGAGGATGCGGAGCTGTCTCTGAGCTGCCCTGGGCTGCCGCCCGCTGCTTTTCGAGTCCCTGGTATTGGGGGGGGGGGGGGGGAGCTGCCAGGAGGAACCGCTGTTGGGGTTGGTCCTGCTTTGAGCAGGGGGTTGGACTAGACCCCCCCGAGGTCCCTTCCAACCCTGATCTTCTATGATGGGGGGGGGGAGAAGGGGATTTGTGCAGCTTTCTCCCCCCCCCCCCCCCCCACTTCCCGGGAGAGGGGCAGCTCCCAGCCCTGCTGCAACGACCTGGATTATTAATTCAACAATTAATGGTTGTGAGGGTGTAATCGCAAAGAGCAGGACGTTGGGAGGGGGGCAGGACACGCCTCGCCAGCTGAAGTACCCACGGGGCTGGCTGGTTCTGCACGCCCGGGGCCCCTCTGGGCTCAGGTTGCCATGGGGCTAATCGAGGTCCAGGTGACGGGCAAGCCCAGACCTGCAGCCCCGGCTGCAATGCACCTGATTGCGGGGCGGGGGCACCCCCCGCTTTTCCGGGCTAGGAACGGGTCCGTGGGGCTGGAGCAGGCAGGGCTCAGCCCAGCCCAGCCTGCCCGGAAAGGATGCTGAGCCCAGGGCTGCGGGGGGTGTGTGGGGCGGGGGGAAGGTAGCTGGTAGCGCTGCATTTGTAAGGACGCCCCTGCTGATCGCGGGGAAGGGTCTCAATTGAGGGGGGTCGTTGCTTCGCTAAAATAAAAAAAATCCCCTCGAGACGTCTCCCCGTTGTCGGGTGGAGGAGGGGTGTTTGAAGCCCGCAGCTGGGGTGCACATTGCTGGCTGCACCCCCGGGCATGGGGCCCCTGCCCGCTCCCTTCCGCCTCTTTGCACCCCCGCCCTGCACCCTCCTCCCCCGGGAGAAGGCAGTGGGTGGCGGCCCTGGGCCCCGGGGTGGGGGCGCCGCCTCCGGCTGGAACCAGCTGCGGAGCGCGCCGCTGGGCCCCGTTAGCCTGGACCGGGGTTTCGATCCGGAGTGGAGGAGGCGCCGCTCCTTCTGCCTGAGGGACAGAGTAAGACCCAGGAGCCCCGGCTCGCGGAGTTCGCTTGTGGAGGCTTTTTAAGGGGGGCAGCGGACCCTGGCCGCGGGAGCGCCGACCTGATAATTAGTGACCTTAACTCTCTGCAGCCCCCGAGATCCCTGCCGAGGCGGGGGAGCCCTGACAAAGACCCATTCCCCGCACAGCTCTCCAGCCCCACAGAAGCGCCTTAATTCCATGGATATTAAAATGTTTTCTCTACCTACCCAGCGCCTCTTTGTGCGGGCAAGACTGCAAAGGCTGAAGCTCGTAGCAGTACTTTTTGAAAGCTCAGTTCCGCTGTCCTCACTTCTCGGAGACGGTGAAGGGCAATATTCTAGTCCCTCAAAACAAACGCGATCCGGGGATGCTTTAAAATCGCCTCCTCTCCTCTCGGAAGGCTACATTCAGTGTATCCCTCGGACTGGGGCAAAAAATTACTGCCAAGGAGCCACCACACTGGATTAATTGTAAATGGGGAATTGTTAGCGTCATCCCAATGGGTATGCCAGGCGCTCTAACCTGAGGTCCCCAACGATAGATGCAGTCTGAGAGGAAAGACATCCGCATGCAACATTGGTAGCTAAATTACAGTCCATTTGTAATAATATTTGATTGGGGTTAGCTAAAAAAGTGACCCTATTCTGATTCTGCAGGGATTTTTGTAGTTCATTACCTTTTTATTATCTGGTCCACGAATGTAATAACAGAAACGTCCATGTTATGGGAAAGGAGCGACTTTCAGTTTACAAAACATTTTCTTTAATAATCGCTTTCATCATCTGAAAACAGCAAGAGGCAATCTTAGGAAAAAGGTAGTGAAGGAAACAAATTGGTAGTGGGCTGCATCCTAAAATATGATTATTGTATATTAAATACCCTTTTATTTTAATGTTAATATAATTAAAATATTTGCGGAGGTTTAATGGTGCATTCTGAGTGGTTGTGACAGTCAATTATTTAATCAATTATTAAATATGAAATAGTCTTATTACAGCTGGAATAAATCTGTGTTTGGGAGCTTTAGACAAAATTGCTATTGTTAGACATGCTTTTAGGAGCTGCTGTACTGAACATGGAAGCGTTTGCTTTGCATATATTTGCATGTTTCCTGTGTAAAAAGGAAAAACCAAAACAAATAACCATCCAAGGAACTAAAATGATCTTTCTCCCCCAACATCAAAAATAATAAATCCAACACAGCTCATTTTCAGCCCCAGCCTCCCAGAAAAGAGTCTCTGCTACCGAGCTCTCTCTTCTGAGAAGAGCAAATTAAAACCCTCCATTAGCACTATACCTTATGGCCTCATTATTTTTTTTCTCTTTTCAGTTCAAGAGAGATTTTATTTTGAAGAGTCTCTGTGCTGAAAGTGTTAAAGTGGAACAATTCCAGAGAGAGGACAGTAATACAGTGGAAGTTTCATTATAATAGGATAAAAAATTGAATTGCTTAATGCATGATAAACCTTTCAGCTACTTAATATTTCTAGGTATCAAAGCACAGCCATTTAATACATTTCTGCTGTAGAACAAGAGCTCAATTAGAAACAAAAAGCAAATAAACATTTGATCCCAGTAAAGTTTAGAAATCCCTCAATAGACTGTAGCTGCTTATTTTTTTTTTTAGCTTATAAAATAAAATAGGCGGTTAGCAAGCGAGGAGTTTAGCGAAAGCAGGCTTGGTGGTTGATTACACAAATTAAAGAGCAGCCATAACAAGGGGAGGGAGGGCGATGTAAATAGGAAGCAGTATGATCAGGAGGAGCATACGAGTCAAAATCTTGATAAACTGGGGGAATAATCTCGCTGTATGATTTTGCTGGAGTTCTCTGCCTGCTGATTTGTGATGCTGGCATTTTGTGTATGCTGTGTTCAAATATGAGAAGCAGTGAAATATGTTGCTTGCATTTTTTAATCTCTCCCCCTCTGCCCCCCAGTGTGGTACGGTGCTCATTTATCTTGGAAATGAAACGTGGAATCCATGAAATCCACAGAGGAAGAGCTTGCAGTACTGAAGTCCTGGCAGTGCCCAGTGTTGTTATTTTACGACACCAGGGCCATGATGGCAACTTGTTAAGAGACCAGCCTCTACGCCTTGCTCATGTGTAAAGCTCTATGTGCCTTAAATGAAGAATTAACACATGCAACCCTAATATTTTCTGGTACTTGTGTTCTTCAGAAGGGAATAACAATCACTGCTTGTCAGTTTGCCCGTGCTCAGAGCCTTTGTCCTCACCCAGCTTGCATAGGTTGGCAGTGGGTTGTGAATTTAGGAATCCACTGGCCATGCTTTGAGCACCCACAAGACACCATATGTGTCCAATGTGGTGCTCTCCTTTCTGCCCATGTGGCACTGAGGTGCACCTGCCTCATTTGAACCAGCTGCTGAGCTCAGTGTGAGAATCAAATTGGAGGTGTCTTTGTGGAAAGAATTCTCCTGACATGGAAGCGTGTGAGTTTTGAGCTGTATGTTGGATAATGTGAATTCAGCAGACTCCGGAATAGGCAGGCTGTTACATGCAACTTCCTAGGAGAGAATGAAGCACAAATGTATTTGGTTATTTCAGGAGACTTGGAAGTACTCTGCTGGTGCATTTACAGGGTGGCTAGTTAAGGCCCAAAATTTTATGTACCTTGAAATCAAAATTCTAAGTAGCTATTTTTTTAAAAAAGAATCTTTCCCCAGCTTCTTAAATTAAAAATAGCCCCCCAGTGCCCCCTATAGCATTGCAAACACCCCTTGCTGACTAACCTGTATCAAATATCTAGAAACCCAGTTTCTTGGCCTTTGCTAATCTGCTGACCAGACCAGGAATGACATTTTGAAAGGCCTGTGGGAACCAAAGATAGCTAACATTCAGCCTAGCTAACTGGGGAAAAGGACACAATTGAGTGGATTTCAGTACTCCCCTCTGCTTGTTCAGTCTATTGATTCACTTTTTGGTTTATTTCTTACACCTTGTGGGGCGTGTGAGGGAAATTGACCTCTGCTTGTAGAAGCGTGCAGGCAGGCTTAGGGCTAATGAAAGTCATGGCCTGCTGGCTCAGGACAGAGCTTAGCAGCTGATGTGCACGCTCCTCAGATGTACCATAGTCCGGACCTTAGTCCAGTCCTGAGCCTCCCTTGATTGGACAGTTAACATGGTCCTGAAATGTGCGTTGGCTCAGTGATGTTACCAAATGTCCAGTGGAGACTCCAGTGAAACTTGCCAGAGTTGCTGCATATGTGACATAAGCAGAGCTTGAAATCAGGTCTCCACAGATGAAAGGCTGGTGCATGCACCCCCTGCTCTGGCTCAGCAAATTCCGTTTGTCTAGTTCTGCTTGTTCCCCGCATAATATCCCAGTGTGGAGGGAGGAGGTGGAGGATTGCATTTCAAGCTCCTCTTTTGGTTAGGTTTGCCTTGCAGAGGTCGGGCACCAGGTAATATGCATGTCATTGTTGTGTTTTCTGTGCAGGGATTTAGGGTGTGCTTGTTTGATCAGCACTTGGTGTACGTGCTCTGTCTGGTTTGGGTGTGTGCAAATGGCACCTGCAGCAAAGGCTGCAGAGAGTGGGACTTTTCAGCTCTCTGGAAGATGGGAGTTGAGTCTGCTCTGCCTTCGTGCTGATTTGGGCTGTGAGCCCAGCATCAGATCTCACCTCTAGGTGCAACTGGGACTAGGATTTGGGGTTCAGTGGGTGGTGCTCTGCCCTCTTAACAGGCGCACAGGGCCTCAGTGTGACGGTGGACGTTGTGATGCTGCAGGGTCCTGACCTCTTGTGGTTAATGTTTCCATACTATCCTGCGAAAGGGTAGGATGGCAACTCTAGGTGCATTTGGAGTCATTGCACGTTACCCACTAAATTCCTCTTGCATTGTGACCTGGACTCCATATTCTTTCACTTTCTGTCCTAAACCCCTACTTAACGCTGCTGTGTACATCTCATCTTAGAGCTGGCTGCGCTGCAGTATGCAGAAGTGTGTGGCTTGTGTGAAGTGCCTTGGGAGGAAAGGTGTTGTGTAAATGGTTAGTGATCACCACCTCTCTGAGCTCTTGGGTCATGTATAGTGGGAAAAGCCAACGCCTTGGGCCTGAATCATAGAATATCAGGGTTGGAAGGGACCTCAGGAGGTCATCTAGTCCAACCCCCTGCTCAAAGCAGGACAATCCCCAACTAAATCATCCCAGCCAGGGCTTTGTCAAGCCTGACCTTAAAAATATCTAAGGAAGGAGATTCCACCACCTCCCTAGGTAACGCATTCCAGTGCTTCACCATCCTCCTAGTGAAAAAGTTTTTCCTAATATCCAACCTAAACCTCCCCCACTGCAACTTGAGACCATTACTCCTTGTTCTGTCATCAGCTACCACTGAGAACAGTCTAGATCCATCCTCTTTGGAGCCCCCTTTCAGGTAGTTGAAAGCAGCTATCAAATGCCCCCTCGTTCTTCTCTTCCGCAGACTAAACAATCCCAGTTCCCTCAGCCTCTCCTCATGAGTCATGCGTTCCAGTCCCCTAATCACTTTTGTTGCCCTCCGCTGGACTCTTTCCAATTTTTCCACATCCTTCTTGTAGTGTGGGGCCCAAAACTGGACACAGTACTCCAGATGAGGCTTCACCAATGTCGAATAGAGGGGAACGATCGCATCCCTCCATCTGCTGGCAATGCTCCTACATATACAGCCCAAAATGCCATTGGCCTTCTTGGCAACAAGGGCACGCTGTAACCCCTAGGTCCTTTTCTGCAGAACTGCTGCCGAGCCATTCGGTCCCTAGTCTGTAGCGGTGCATGGGATTCTTCCGTCCTAAGTGCAGGACTCTGCACTTGTCCTTGTTGAACCTCATCAGATTTCTTTTGGCCCAATCCTCTAATTTGTCTAGGTCCCTCTGTATCCTATCCCTACCCTCCAGCGTATCTACCTCTCCTCCCAGTTTAGCCGCATACACTCTGCATTAAGCTTTTAAAACTGCACCTTTTTTGATGAATACACATGCTGAAAACTTCAGCTTGCAAGGTTTCTTGCGCAGGACTCAAGCCTGAACTTCAGGTGGCTCAGTGGTAGGGTTGGGGTGAATTTATGGTCACTCTGCCTTGGCTTCTCATTAGAGTAAATGAGTGCTTTCCATCTAACGCATCTTTCTGCGGTGCTGAGAGTGGCTTTGCTTCTAAAGATACTGCAGTTTGAAGAGTCCAGCGAACAAGACTAGTAAATATTGCGAAGGGATGATAACAAAATGACTCACTTTTCCCAGCTGAGATGGAGGTATTAATATTTCAATACCCTAGGTTGTAATTTACTATGATTTAAGAAGATTGCACTGTGATAACTCAAAATATATACTCCTCAGTGCTGGCGAGGCATGGTCCATCTACGTATTAGTCCACTGTGCAGCTCTCATCCAGCAGAGTTCAGGACTCCAGCACGCAATACAATGCCCCTGCCAGTGACATATTGTCTCTCCATAAGAAACTGCTCCATTTTCACCACGCCCATCCCAGCGTTTGAGGTCTGTATAAATTAATGCCCTCGATATTTAGGTTAGGGTCAACGCATGTGACCAGATGCCAGCAGCGATTTCTGGTTTAAAAATATTGCAGTGCTATTTCTAAATTTTTAATCTCTCTGTGATTTGGAGACAGTTTTATGAAACATGGGATTAGGATGGTGCTCAATGTTAAATGGTAAAGGAGATTATATGGATTTAACTCTATGCGTCTGTCACATAACTACTACCAATCCCATAACTTCCATTTTCTATTAAAAATCCATTTTCCCCTTTGACCTGAAAAAGCTTTGCTGGTAATCTGAATTTCTCTTGTTATTTATGAGGTATTTTTCCATTCCTCCCCCCACCCCCTCTGTGTATCCAGCATGCAAGGGTGATGTCTGCAGAGAAAATTGTTCTCTAGCAGGATGATATCTGATCATTGCATCATACAGCTGGCAACATGTCCTGCAAATTGTGGCTTCCACTAGAGCAGGGATACTCACTTGGGGGTCGGCGCTGTCAATTCTGCCTGCTCTTGGGCGGAGCAAGTGGAATTCTCGTTGGGACTAGTGGAGAGGCCTCCAGCAATAGTGCAATGAGGGGTGCTGAGAAAAGGGACGGGATGTGAAGGAGTTACTAGAATCCCCCCTCTTCTCACACAAAACTAAAAGGCACCTCTAGGATTCCAGGAGGGGCTGTGAGGTGCGGGGCTGGATGAAGAGGGAGACGGACTGTGGCATGGACCAGAGTTGCAGACAGCTTCAGAATATTCATGGTTCTAGGTCCTTACATGCCGCATATGGCTACACAGTAGAAAGGATGTTCTATTTTTTGTGCACTCTACCTTTAAAGGTAGAGCAGTCTCCATGCCATCTTGCGTTTCAGGGAACATGCAAAATGTCACCATGATGGGTAGCACATGAATGCTTTCTCTCTGCTTGTTTTCCTTCGTCAGATCGTAAAGACATATTTTGCTCTCGTGTATGGGCAGGATGAGTGTCAAGACGTTCTGAACGGCAGAAGTGCTGATTCATCACAACAAACCAGCCTTAAGACGTGATTTATATTTGGATTGCTCTTTTCCAGTCATAGACGAGGGCCCAATGTGCTCGACTCTGCCCTGCCACAGGACAAAAAGATGGCCCCTGCTCCAAAGAGATTAGCTGCCCCAATGTGATTGGTTAGTGGCACTGTGCCACGGACAGCCCAAGTAGCTTTTCAAAGGCCATCCGAGGATCAGCTGTTGATTGTCTTACCCCGTCTTTGTCATGAGTCTCCCAGCATTTGTCAGCCCAATAAGAAAAAATAAATAAATGTCTTTGTCCATTTCTGTCTGTGCCTAGGCTCGTTAGCTGTGACTGTATGGGAGGGGGCCTGAAGCTTCTTTTCTTTACCTGTAAATCTGTTGTTTAATCAGCAGTAAAATTCCCAATCAATTTATCGTTGGTACCTGCCAGTTTGTAGCCACAAAACCGACTGCCGCATTCTTGACTTGGGCCAGTCGAACTCTGGGTAGTTTGAGAGAGGAAATTTTGTTGTCATAGTTGATGTTCCTGCTCAAAACATGGAGAGGAACAAGAAATCGGCTGTTTAATAGGTGCTGAGAGAGACTGAGATTATATTTCCATCTCTGGAAGGATTAAATAAGAGGGGGAATTGTTTAGTGGGTAGAAAGAAAAGGAGGACTTGTGGCACCTTAGAGACTAACCAATTTATTTGAGCATGAGCTTTCGTGAGCTACAGCTCACTTAGTAGAGGGCTCCTTGGTTGTATTCCCAGCTCAATGAGAGAGCAGAAGACCAGAGCCAGGACTCCTGGGTTCTTCCCTTCCTGGGTTTCCCTTTGATGCACTAAGACTCCATGGGCAATTTGTTTCACTGTGCCTCAGTTTCCCCATCTCTATACAACAAGAATACCTAAGTCAAGTGCCATAATGTTTTATCTTCTATAGAATTTATCAAAGCAACTCCACAGAAGTGTAGCTCCATTATTATTATCCTCACTGAGAGGGAGACCTGCCCGTTAAAGATTCTGTTATGTAAAGTAAAATAACAACATTCCAACGTTTGCCTTCCCCCGTCAGCTCAGGAAAGCCTGAGCCAGCTGGCGACGTGACACTTACCCAGGGCAAGGAGCGTGGTTCCAAACACCCGTCCTGACGAAAACACAAATATTATTATTTTTTCAGTGGAGGCGGGTGCTGATGGTCTCATCACGGCTTTGTGATGTGAGTTGCTGTGGCCAATAACGGGTTAATAGCCTTTCCTCAAATGAGCAGTCATGAAGCATTCTCCCCGGAGGGGCAGCTAAAAGCTAAGCTAAGAATATTAATACAGATGAGACTCTTTTCCCTTCTCCCCCTCTTCTCCCTCCCCCCAAAGTTGAAGAAATTGAGGTGATGAAAGGTCCCCTGTGACTCATTCTAAACCAGCGGTAGAGTAGTTATTTGCTTATGGCCCTGCTGTAGCACAAGCAGAGGGATTGTGCTCTCCGCTAGAGCTATTAATACCCTAACACCGATCACTGCTTTCTATATTAGTGTGCTTTTGCCCACGTAAAAGTAGCGCAGTTAAAAAATCGGTTCTAAGCCACTTGGCACCTTGACGGCAAACTTGTCCCCTCCCCTTCCAGGTGTGAGGTGTCAGTGGGAAGGAGTCGGAGTGGAGGAGCTGGGAGGGAAAGGCCTTTCCGCCTGCACTGGAGAAGGAGGAAGGTTGAGGGAGGCTTTCCTCCACTTCCAGACCTTGGCTGCAGTTTGGGAGACCCAGCTGTGAAGAGCTGCTCCCTTGCCCCCTCTTTTTGGAGGGGGAGACTGGCAAAGCCCCACTGCTCTCACACAGCTTCCTGTCACAAAACCATCCCCACGCTTTAGAACTCGGCCTGGCTGTTTCTGGGGCCTTTTGTCTGAGGAGACCTCTCAGGAGGTGTCCGATGGTTCACGGCTGCCTCTTCGCTCCCTAACTCAGCTGGCCCAGGGGAGGGAGCAGACAGGTGACTTCCCTGTGGGGAGGCTCCCACGAGGGCATCCTGGGAAATGTAGCTTGTATTAGTCGTAGGTGTCCTAGCAATTGTGGGAAATAGCTGTCCTGGGAAAGGGCTGGGGTTTCCAAGGCATCCCCTCAGCCTTGGCCCAGCTGCTGAGGAGAGCAGTGACCTAGGTAGCTAGGAGAGGTGGGAAGTACCTGGCCACTGTATTCATACACCGATTTGCCCGCTCTGTTTGGGGCTGTTTGCCGCTGCCTGAGGAGGGCTCCCAGGGCATGTCACTGGGAAGCCGTTGCTCTGCAGGCAAGAGGAGTCGGGTGTTTGCAGTAACTCTCTGCTGTTGGCTCTGGTCTCTCCACAGCACACACTGACGATGTTGGAACCAGTCTCTACTTTGTGAACGACTCTATCCAGCAGGTGACCTTCTCCAGCACAGTCGGGGTGGTGATCTCCTGCCCCGCAGCAGGGTCACCCAGCGCCGCCCTTCGCTGGTACCTCGCCACAGGGGACGACATCTATGATGTACCGCACATCCGGCATGTCCATGCCAATGGGACTTTGCAGCTCTACCCCTTCTCGCCATCAGCCTTCAATAGCTTTATCCACGACAATGACTACTTCTGTACCGCGGAGAACTCGGCGGGCAAAATCAGGAGTCCCAATATCCGTGTTAAAGCAGGTAGGGTCATGGGCGGGGGCCGGGTCTTGGAGGTGTTGGTGGGGTGCTGGTGTTCTGTGTTTGTGACAATGATGAGCCCATTTGTGTGTCCCGACTGATTCTCTCCAGTGCCATGGAATTGCCTAAAGTGGCTGATACAGTGAGCTCACTTCATCAATTAACCACTAAAGAGGGTGGCATCAGGGCTTGCTGGTGATTAGGGCTGGAACTCGGGGGGCTTGCGTCCTATTCCTGGTTCCGCTGTTAACTCTGCATGGCCACGGGCAAGTTACTTCACCTCCAAGTGAATGAATGCCTGTCCCCTGCAAAGCATGCTGTGCAGACGTGTGTTCGCTGAGCCTCATGGCACTTGGAGAGCCTCTGGGTAGCCAAGCGTGGCTGTTCCTGAGCTTGGAAGGAGACCTGAGGAAGTCCTAGCTGAGAGTGAGCTGTAAATGTAGGGCCTGCTCCTGCCAAGGCTTTGGGTGGAGTGCCCCAGCCTCCAGCGGGCCGATGCGCACAAGTCAGCGTGTGAATGGGAATAACCATTCACAGGATCAGGCCCGGAGGCAGCGCAGTGGCCAGCAGTGAGCTCCGGGGGCCTTCTGCCTGCATCTTCAGATAATGGGTTTGGAACAGTATCTAGCACCTTTTGCCACGTGAGCACGAGCCTCTGCAGAGAGAGCAGGTCATAGCAAGGGCCCAAACTGGGCACTGCCTTGTGTGCCAGCAACCAGGATAGACAGTAACTTCATTTTTACCTGGTCCCTTTTGTATCGCGTCCGCCTTGTGCCCTTCGCTCTAAAGGTTCCAATAGTGCAGGCAAAGGCGGCAGCCTCTGGGCTCAGCTTTAGCTCACACTCAGCTGTGGACGTTAGTCTGTTTACTTGGGAAGTGTATTTGCCAGGGTGCTTGGGTATTGTCTTGCACCATTTCCAAGAAATGGGCTAGAGACTGCAGAGTCCTGTGGCTTGGGTACAGGAGACCAAGCTTCTAGTCCTATCTCTGCTGCTAATTCTCTGCATGACCCTGGGCAAATCACTTAATTTTTCCTGCCTTGTGTCCCATCTGTGATATGAGGGTGATGATACTTACCTGTCTCTCAAGAAAACAGACTGTTCCAAGAATCTATTGTGTGGGCTTTGTAGCTTGGACGTGGCCCACGGAAAGCACAAGGGTTTAGTCTCCTATTAAGAGTTTAACTTTTCTCCCTAAGTATTGTGCCAGAGAGCAGAGCAGACAGCCTGGGGTGAAACTTGAACCTGTGACCTCTGGGCCTGGAGGTGAGTTTTACCGAGTGAGCCTTCCTGACATGATGAATACAGTATTTATGGGGATGTTATTGTCGCTCCCACAGGAATGGTGCCCTGTGGAGCCTGTGAACGTGTAGGCTAAAATGCAGCTGCCACGTGGTTTTGCGTGTTGGAGACGCTTTTCTGGCAAGGCCGTGGAACTGGGACTGTAATAGTCTATTGCAAGAGGATCGATTGATATCATCATAGACAGATAGTAGATATGAGGGCAGGGTGTTGGATAAACAGGAGGCGGAGTGTCAATAATGTTTCAAAAACTGCATCCTACCCAAGCCAAGAACAAACAATAATTTAGGCCACTTGCTGGTAGGGAGAGCTCTGCAGAGTGATTAGCGGGGAAGAGAGCTGAGGGCCATCCTAGTGCTGCATGCTGGGGATGACTCTGGGGGAAGCTGATAGTAACAAGAGAGCATGGATCTCCAGGACTAATTCCTGTCTGGCAAAGGCCAAGCCCCTTCAAATATTAGGAGAGCCAGGCCCTGCCATGTCCCACTGGGACAAAAGCCTCAGGTCCATCCACCTGAGAAGACTTCGCCAGAGCAAGGCAGGTGGGGAGTGGTCATGGGGCTTTTCCAGAGGGGTGTTGTGTGGGTACAGCCCAGCCAGCTACAACAGTGGGTCGTGGTTCTAGTGATGACATTGCAGGTAGGTAGATTTGGAAGAGTAGATGCAAAAGTGACTTTTTCTTCAAGAAGGGCATAAATCCCATTATCTTCCAGGGACTGTGACCTGCCTGCAGTGGAACAAGAGGGGATGCTTTATTCACTGCGATCTTTGAGCCCTTCTGGAGGTGGGATGTGGGTACAGAAATCTTGCATCTTGGCGGGGTTAGACTATATGACCCTTGCCATCCCTGCTAGCCCCCTATGGTTCTGTGATTCTATGGCTGTTCACATCCAGCACCATAACAGGCCAAAATGATTTGCTAACCAGACGTGTGTCTCAGCCACTGAAGTGGCAGGACAGCAGGCTTGGTTTCCACGGCTGGGGAGGAATGGAGAAAGCCAGGGGCGTCTTCTCTTCAACAACCGGTCATTCATACCACTGAGATCTAGAATTGCCAGACTGCATCAGGCCTGTTGTGGAGACCAGATGCTGGACTAGATGGACTAGTGGCCAGAGCCAGATGTTTCAGAGGAAGGTGCAAGAAACCAGGCAGTAGCTAGCAAATGTGGGATAATCTGCCCTGTGAAGGTCTCATCCATAGTCAGAGATGGACTCCAGCTTTGCAGCATGAGGATTTATCTCCGTTCCCAAACATCTGCTAGCATCAATTTTATAGTAACTCCTGGATAGCCTTGTATAATTGCCCAGTCCTTCAGCAGGTCCCCGCAACGGGGTAACCCCCCTTCCTAAGACCCTATATCTGCAATGCAGGCTCCAGCTCAACCACCCCAAGACTTCTAAGAAAACAAAAGGAGGAGGAATATAGCCAAGTGCTGCTTTCCAAAGTGATTATAGTAAATTATTGACCAGGCTGAGGAGGGCTAATAGCCCAGGAATGACTTCATTATGTAACCTATTAAAAACAGGGCTCGCACAGAGAACACAGCCGAGCAGACTAAAGGGTGTTTTTATTTTAATTCATTATACTGCAAAGTAAACTGGCATGAAACCCCCTCCTGCCCAGGGAGTGAATTATTTACCAGCATTAGCAGTTAAGCTATAAACCAAAGCAGAGGGGAGTGAGCAATAAGCTGGGGTGTATGTTTAAGGGAGGGGAATGTAAATACATGTTGTTTGTCAGACGTGTGACATGTTGCAGCTCGGGTCAGCCCCGCTCCGGTGGACGCTGAGCTTCCCATCGGAGTGGAAGTTTTAACTGTTGCTGCCTAATACGTAGTAGTAATACCTAGAGACACAAGGTGGGTGAGGTAATATCTGTTATTGGACCAACTTCTATTCCCTCACCCACCTTGTGTCTCTAACATCCTGGGACTGACACAGCTACAGCTACATCACATACAACCAACACCTGGCACTTCTATACAACTTCTCATCCGTCCTACAAAGGAGTCGTCATCCCTATTTGACAGATGGGGAAACTGAGGCACAGAAGTGCAGTGGCTTGCCCAAGGTCACCCAGTCTGCCAGTGGCATCCAGGTCTCCTGAATCACAGTCAATGCTCTGTCCAGTAGGCCATGCTGTGAAATTGCTCCCAGCAGGGATGGATCCAGTGTGGGCCATGTGAGGCTGCGGAACCAGGTGGCGGGCCCTGTTAGCTGGCAGGAAGCAGGCAGAGGGGAAGTATGCGGAGGGTGCTCTTGTAACTGATGCTTTCCCAACAGCCAAGATGGGTGGGTGCCTGAGAACAAGAGCAGCTGGCACAACTCTGCTGGCAGCTGCCTCACTGCTGATCTCCCTGCTGCAGGACCCCCTCTCCCAGCTTTTTGAGGGTATCCAGCATTCCAGCTGTGTTGCTTAGTTTTCATCAGGCATGATGGCCACATGGTCCTGGTTCTGCTCTCCAGCTGGATGAGCAACACACTTGCAGAGTGAATACTCACATCTGGAGTCCAACGTCCTTTTCCTGTTTAACCGCGCCCCCTCAAAAAAACCCCTTCCAACTCTCTAGTAATGACTTAAAATGTGCTGTTTTTGAAGACACTCTCGCCAGGGGCCAGCTGTGCCAGGGTGTTCACGGGAAGCAAATGCTGGGAGTGGCAGATTCAATTTTGTTGTTGTTCCCTAGGAGGTTTCTAGAGGTAAAAATCGATCTCTGGTCACAGCTATCTGGCCCTGCAGGCCAGGGTTCCTGTTACCTCCCTTTAGACACTGGGGTGAGGTGACATGCCCAGGGTGATGCAGTGAGTCCGTGGCAGGGCTGGAGCCCAGGAATCTTGACTCCAGCTCCCTGTTCTAAATACTAGACTTACTGAATCTCATGGAGAGACTGCAGGCTGCTGCTATACAGTGCTGTGGCTTTCATCTCTTGTTTGAAGGTGAGCATTGCAAGTCTGAATAGGATAGGACTGGCTAGGTGACCAGAAGGGACACTTCTCTCCTTTAACCATCTAGGAAGGAGTAAGGAAGCCGCTCCTGTGTAACTGACGAGGCTCCTGCAAACCAATCCACTTTGCTTCCTTGAGCTGCTCTCTGCTGCAGAGCAATCCATGTGTCCTGTTGGGCCTGCCTCCACCAGCCCTCTGCCTTCCCCCAGACCCCGGTCATCTGCTATGTTTGTCTGTAGTCTGCTTGGCACGGGATCTCCTGGGGGCAGAGAGCATACCCTCCTATGGACCTGCAGAGCATCGCACACACATGTACGGTGAGAGGGAGGATTGTCTGAACTGTAGCCCCCTCTCCGCCCCGCACCGTTCATGTGAGGGCGGCTTGTCAAGCCAGCTGGTGCCCTGGAGCTGTTCTCTGAAGGTGTGTTCTCTGCTGACAGGCGGTCTTCTCAGGAACTGCTCGGGTTGGGCCAGCTCGTCACCTATTACTTCACTGCAGTTCAGCACCTCCTGCACCAGACTGCTGTTGTGAGGAGCCTGCTGGCAAGTTTCACCGGGGCTTCCTGAGGGATGGGCTGCCATTTGCCTCCAGCCTGTGAGCAGTTTTCTGTCTTGAGCTCTTGCAGTGAAGGCGTGAAGTCTGAAAGCTGGGCACTTAGAGGGGAGGAGTAGCAGGCAGAAGCAGCTTCACCTTCTGTTTTACTTATTAAATACTCCTTGGGCCTATTCAGAGGAGGCCCAGTCTGCACCTGCCAACAGATGCGTTGACTGCTGGAAGCAACTCCCCCGTGGCTGTTGAAACCCGCCGTGGATTGTTGCTGTTCTGGCCAGTGAGGGAGCCGCAGATGACCCAGTGATCGATATCTCTCTCTCTCTCCCCCTCTCCACGGCGGTGATGAATGAGAAACCAATGTCCTTTGGGGCAGGCATGTTGTCATGACAAGATTATGCACCCACGTGCTAGGATGATTTTAAATGGAAAATATTTAAACTTTAACGGTTCTTGGTGTGTCTGCCTGCGCTCCTTATTGGCTGCACGGACGTGTCTCCTTACCAAAGAGACCTTGGGTCGTTCAGCTGATCAAGCAAACTGACCAAGTGCTTCTTAGAGTTCATTAGGGCTGCTGCCAGTCTGGATAATCCCTCGATATTTCCCAAGAGAGAGAACACTGAAGAGCTGCCAGGGCAGGCTGTGGGTGTTGCCGGGTCGCCCTGCAAGGGGAAGGGCTGTCTGCCCAAGTGCCCTGGGCAGACCCCACTTTGGGGAATTGCGTTCCTCCTCCCTTCCGTTTCAACAGGGTATCGTTTTCTACCTCCCTCCCTGTGCCCTAGTGCTGAGCAATGCTGATGCACGCTCAACTGCTGCCCAGACCCAGCTGCATTTCGGCAAGAGGAGAAATTATTCTTCCCTGCCTTGCGGAAGGTCTGCCCCACTGAGATGCTGCCTGCATCTAGAGAGCTCTGGGCACCCCCGGCCACTGCAAATGGGAACCCAGCACGGCAGGAAGGAGGGTCCCTTCAGAGGAATTTGCCCAGAGAGAGCAGGGATTGTCGGCTCCACACTCGCTAGAAGTGTGAAACGTGCACCATTGCTGTGGGAATCTGCCAGTCCCTGCCGCGCTCTGGTGCTAGAGAAGAGCCATTTCCCCCTCCCCAAATGCTGCCCTGTGCCCTGATGGGCTGGCACAGAACCCCCACGTGGTGGGGAGGGCTGCTGGGAAGTGCTGCTCTGCCCTGCAGCGAGGGTGTTTCCCACCCCAGGAGGGCTCTTCCCATGGCCGGACAGCGGCGGGGTGGTGGAGGGAAGAGGCGGGGGACTGCGAGTCCCTGGGAGGAGGTGCACCTGGGATGTGATTTGTTGCAGTGAAGGGATTGCAAGGGCCATGCTGCTTGCAGGGGCGTGGTGGCACGGGAGGAAGTGACCGCTGTTGCTGTGCTATAGTCTGTGGATACGTCCCGCTGGGGGTTGTACCGAGAGGTGTGGGTGGGTGTTTCACCTCCTTACTGGCCAACGCAGTCATTTAAATGCCCCACTTCAGAGCCGTTCCCAGAAAACGATACTTCTTGGCATTTCTCTTCTGTTTGGGCCCCGTGAGCACATGGGATGTTGAGACCCCCAGACACATGTGCATTTGTGAATTTGCTCTCCCTCCAGCTCATTCCTTGCGGCAAACGCTGGAGCTGCTCAAAATGTTGGACAAAAAATAATCTTTGGGAACTGTTTAAATTAATGTGTTTGTGCCCGGTGCAACTTGGCATTGGTGCGTTGATCATTGTATGATCATCTGCTTTTCTCTCTGCAGTTTTCAGGGAACCTTACACCGTCCGGGTGGAGGATCAAAGGTCAATGCGTGGAAACGTGGCTGTCTTCAAGTGCCTCATCCCTTCTTCAGTGCAGGAATACGTTAGTGTTGTGTCCTGGGAGAAAGATACTGTTTCTATCATCCCAGGTAAGAGAGGAGCAGGAGGGGGACCCTCCATTCTCCCAGCAAATACTAACTGCATTGCCATGTGCATGAATTGTTGTACACAGAGCTCTTTGGTTTTTCTCTGTCCCTGGGCCCCAAAAGCAAGGGGGGTTTGCTGATGAATCATCTTGGTATGAAAGCCAAGCCTGTGGGCTGGATTGAGAGTGGAAATGAGCGGTGTTTGACTGCGCGACGTGGTGTCTGTTGTATTTGCCAGGTTTGCAGTGTGTGCTTTGAAGTTCCTAGGTGCATAAAACTGAAGTGTGACAATATGTACGTGTCTTCTGGGTTCTCCCACCCACTGGTGACCTTGCCAACCTGGAGGCGTACGTGACAGCAGGGAGTCAGGCAGAGGCACCCTATGCCCTCCATCTCCATGTATTCCTGCCGGGAGCGGGGCGTGACAAGAGTAAATAAAGGCTCTCTCATGACTCTTTACAACCCTTCCACTCAGACACCCCTTAACTCCTGCCAGCACAGATGTCCGTGGCCCACGTGCTCGCTGCCTTCCCCTGTGGCCCTCACAGGCTGGTATTGTGCCCAGGCAGCGTTCCAGTTAATGCTACCGTTGCTGTCCATTAAGGCTTGTGAGCAAGGAAACGCCATAGAGGAGTAATTCACTCCGGTCTGTCTCTGGGGTGGTGATGGTGCAGAGACCATGTGCTGCCAGCCCATGTAGCCTGGCAGGGTGGCTGGCACCGACATCCCTGCTCGTGGGGTCCGGGCCGGTGGCTGCTGCAGCTTGGGGAAAGTTTTGCTTAGCTAGTTTTTGATCACAGAGGCCATGCTCCTGTGGCTCCTGGTGCTGAGGAATCCAGCTCCTGGGGCCAATTCTCGAGGTGCTGAGTGCCCCTGACTCCTCGAAAGCCTAGTAGGAGGCGCTCTGCTCCGTGCGGGATTGGCCCATTGCGGAGCAGAGTTAAAGCCTCTATGGAGAAATGCCAGGCACTGCTGAAGGCAGGTGCAGAACGAGTCCAGGCCCAGGTTCTGGGGTGTTCGGACCCAGAGTTTTGGTGTGGCCCACTGCAGTGATAAGGGCCTGCTGGGAGGTTAGGATCCAAATTTCCCTGGCACTGAGGGCACGGGGTTTTGGGTCTATCTCGGTGAGCAGTGGAAAGAGGCAGCTGTGGTGATTAGCGCATTCTGCTCCTCGGTGCTTGGGCCTGATTCTCATTAGCGGAGGAGACTTGTGTGGGTGGGCCCACGCGCCTGGGTTGTGCCAGCCCTCGTGTGATCCTCTGGAAAGGGTGCACTCCGCCAACTCATCAGAACTTCAGCTGGGCCCAGTGCTTCATGCACAGCTACTATTACGACTACTTTTTGGGCAAAAAAGTGCAGATTTGGCAGCATCAAAACATTTCACAAATTCAGGTCTAGTTCACCAGATTGTTTTGGTTGGAAACAAACAATTCTGAAGAAATAGAAATATTTTGTTTTGACGTTTTCAAAACAAAATGTCTTGGTGTTTTGGTTCGTAGTGACATCATTTTAAAATGTCCCTTTTAAGTATATTTAAAACTCCCCCAGAAGCATTAAAAACGTGTGACAGTGGAACGAAATGTCCTGCGCTGCAGAAACCCTTTAGTTTGACCCGGAGTTGCCACTGAAAAATCTGTTGTTTGCCCAGCTCTGATCCAGATCATGCCCACTTCCCTTGAGAAGCCCTGGGAAATTGTCAGGGGGTGGCATGGGAAGTTACCTGGAAGAGGAGGCTAGTGCCCCCTCCCCCCACGGTGACCTTTTTAGTGAGCACATTGTTGTTTGAGCAGGAGAACACAAGGCTGTATGAAGTGCTCGTTGGTTTGTGAGCAAATCGCGCACAGAAACAATTGCTGCTTTGCTTCGTTGGCTAATGCTCTTGTGTGGTTTTGTAGCTGGCTCTTGGATTGACAGCGCAGCATTTGCAGTGAGATGTTGGAGGGCAGAATTCACTGGGCGATGCGCAAAGGGCTGCGGTGAGCCGAGCGTTCGCCACTGGGTATGTTTCAAGCTGCCACCTACCCTGAGATTCGTTGGTTGTTTAGCAGAACGTATCCCTGCTGCTCCCATAGGTTCGGCTCCCCCAGTGAGTGGTACGGTGGCACCCAGCACTAGTGGTGGGTATAGGCTGGGCTCTGGGGGGCTCCTAGTGCTGGGATGGTGTCCCTAGCCTCTGTTTGCCAGAACCTGGGGATGGCGACGGGATGGATCACTTGAGGATTACCTGTCTGTTCATTCCCTCTGAGGCACTGGGCACTGTCCACTGTTGGAAGACTGGATCCTGGGCTGCATGGACCTTTAGTCTGACCCAATACGGCTGAGTGTCACGTCTAACCCTGTTTGCAGAAGGTCTGAGACATGGTGGTTCAAAGGCCAGTATCACTGGCCCTCTTGCGCTCCTGCTGGCGCTTTCATTGCGGAAGCGTAAGAGGAAATTCTGAATGTCACCGAGGCCTTGGCATGGGTGTAACGCTGGTTACTGTTAGGTGGGTGACCTTGAATCTCAGAGCCTGGTGCTGGTGAGGAGGGTCCCAGAGTGGAACGGGTGGCTGAAGAGGTCAGTGTGGACGTTCCTCTGTACCGGGGTGACCTTCTGGCTCTCTGCTCGGAGACGGTATTGATGGCAGCGCTGGCCCTCCCGCACAGCACGTGTAAGCTAGTAGTAGAGCCATCAATACTGTTTCCCCTGGGGGATCCGGAAAGAATTAAAGGATTTTGCCCAAAGTGAGTGCACTGTGTTTGATATTTGCTCACAGGTCAGTAAATCCTAGCAGCCCTCGGGGGCTCAGCCTTGCTGTAGCTGTGATGTTGCGAAGGGGCTGAGCGTTTTGCTGCTTGGCAGTCCAGCTCCAGGTGTTAGTAAAGTGGTTCGCACCACGCACGCTCGGGATGCCACCAGTTCAGCCTCGTGAGCAAACCTGACGTTGTCCCTCGTAAGAGCAGGTGCTGGCTCCGCCTGTGAGCTGATAGGCTGAACCACCCTCAGAAGGAATGTTTCAGTTAAGAGCTCACTTGTTGAGTGGCATGTGGTTACTCTGAGGGCTAGATTCAGCCAAACTGGCCTGGGGAGATGCATTTTAAACCTCTGTGCATTATCTTCTTCACCCCCCACTCCTGCGTCCCATCTCCTGGGAGGACAGCTGGCTTTCCAGCTGGGATTCCATTGACTCCAACCAGCAGACCCAGCCCAAGGAGTGCTGTTCAATGTGGTGGCCCTGTATCAGATTATTGATACAAGGGACAGGACCTGGCAGGTGGAGGTCAATATTTTCACACACTCAATATCCAAAAATCCATGAATTTTTCACAAAAATCTTCATTGTGATGTTTACCCTGTTTTCAGTCAATGGGAAATTTTGATAAAGCTTCTAAGATTATGGGGGCTCAGAGGGAAGTGGTGGATGTCAGACAGCAGTGTTTCTCATTTTGGGGAGTGACTGGATTATACTGTGGTGGTGGTATCCCCGCTTTGGTCTGGGCTGATTAGGGGGTTGAGCTGTGTGTATAAATCAATGCTGTTGGAGTGCGGTGCATTTCTTTAATGTAAGTGGGACCTATGGGAGGTTAGATTATAGGGGAGACCCTCAGTTGGTGTAAATAGCTGCTGATTTATGCCAGTTGAGGATTGGCCCCACAGCACTAATGCACGTGCATGCCAGCCTAGTATAATCCTGTTGCATTAATATTCTGCATTCTGGCTTCTTGCTGGCTTGCAATACTGCCATTAACTAGTGCATTAATCCCATTGCTTCCCATAAATGTTACCCGGTGGATTCTAATGCTGCTTTCCATTGCCTGTAACTGTGGTGAAAACTCTGCTCTTAAAGATCCCTGCAAAGTGGAATCGCTCCATGCAGCAGTGCCGTGTGGACAATGACTTACACGCCAACTGTTCGTCCAAGATTTCTTAAGCTACTTTCTGTAAACAATAAAGCAAATTGGACTTTCCCAGAGAGGTTGGATGAGGGTTTCAGATCTAGCCTTATCTAGCACCTCTTCCTGGAAGATGTTCCAGCTGGGACTGTGGTGCGCTACGGCTGTTCCTGTTGCAGGAACATGCAGATGTCTTACGGACCCAGTGTTCGCACCATAGCGAAACTCCTACCTACCTTAAAAGTGCAGCAGAGCTGCAAGGCCCTGTAGCAGCATGTTTCTGTTTCTGTAATGTAGATGGGACTGAACTGTCCGTGGTTTGGCAATGTGTCTAGCTCCTAACTAGGCCCCCCAATGGAGCAGGGACCCTGGCGCAGCTGGGTCTCTAGTGTCAATGGGCCCTAAACAGCAAACCCTTTCATGGTGGTTTGTAGCCCACCCTCTTCAGGTACAAGCTTTTCCCGTTCTCTCCTATAAGTGCTAGTATGTATCACAAGTAACTTGATCTGAATAATCTTTCCTTGCAAATCTCTCACGCTCCATTTATACCTTCGGGGCCGCACTAGAGCAAAGGAACGTCAAATTAACTAGTTTCAGTTAAACTTCCCTCTTTAGTTACCAGCGCAGATCCGGTGCAGTGAGTGATAGTTGTCGTCTGGTGGCTTGTCAGGGTCCTATTAGTGGGTCAGAGGACAAGGTCCTGCTAGGAGCTGGAATGATGCGAGTGTTTCCGTCACCCAACTGTCTAACTCAGCTGGCCCTCTTAGCAAAGACTCCAGAACTAGAATGCATCCAGGAGAAGAATCTTGTCCATGCATAGCTCCAGGTCTGGGTCGGGGCCGGTGGAGGGAAAGCTTGTTCTGCAGCTCCCCTGGCGTTATTTGCTCCGTTGGGTAGATGGAGCAGAGCAGTTCAGTCTGCAGGCTTGAACTTGGACCTCCTTTACAGAGCACAGCCAGGTTCTTCAGCACTTCAGTTTGTTGGCTTGACATCCTGCACTTGCACGGTTTTAAACTGGGCTGGTACTTAAGTTTTGCAGTTGTGCTGGATTTTTAAATATGGTGACGTAATTAGAGTGGAACGATTTTAACATTTTAAAGCAATAATTACCCTAAAGACAGAATATAGAGACAATTTATATGTAGAGTCAACACAAGCAAACATATTTGCTGTTGGATTATAAATATTGCATCTGCCCAAAGCTAATTTTTAAATTTGCTCTGGTGTTAGAGCTAAGACTGGATTCATGTCTACAAAAACAGGGTCTTTGTTTTGACTTCTTGTGATGCTTTGATTCCATCCTAAGTGTGTGTGTGTAAGGCGGGGGGTTCTTAATGGCGGCGGGGGAATGGACAATTGAGGGTGGGTTCCTGTTGCATTCTGTGTGGCTAATTAAAACCAACCAACGAACCAAAATTGGTTCTGAAACATCAAAGCCATTTTCTGCCAAAAAATCTGTGTTGTGAACTGCAGGTCAAACAAACCTACAAATACGTCACTGCCGTGCTCTCCTAAAGTCGTCCTTTAAGAAGAAAAGATCTATGGAAGGACAACTGCTTTAAAAAGTATATCTAAGCAGTAACATGAGGCTAGCTGTATAACCTGGTGTGTATGTTACCATCAGCCTGTACCACCTACTGTTGCGGCTTGCAGCTGTCCTCCAAAACATTCCTTTGGCCTGCAGGGAAGATATGCCGGTGTGTGACTGATAGAGACTTGCTCCTGTTCTTGGTGTGTTTCAGGGGACCAGCAGGATAGGCCAAGTCCTAAATCTTCACTCAGTCTGGTCAAAACAAGGTTTGATGGGAAAATTGCATGTACGAGAAATAAGCGTTTTCATGGGAAGTGTCTGCTTCTGTAAAAATTCCCATTTTTTCCCCCTTTGGAAAATTGTTTGAAAACTGGAAAAATTCTGACTTTCTGACCAGCTCTGCTTTCCAGGGCTCACAACACACATAACGTATCAGGGAGCATATAACTAGTAGGAGGGTTGGAAAGAGTCAGTTTATTTATTTCCCTCCTCTCTCAAGCACAGACAGCTTCCTCTTAACAGCCCACCTGCTGCTGCTTTGCTTTGGGTCCCTGGCTAGAGCCATGTAACTGGAAACCTCGGATAGCTACTGGTGAGCTGAAGAGGAGTGTTGGGCTTAGGGCTTGGTGTGGGGGTCTGAGCATGAAGCCAGAGCAGGCCCCAGTGTTCAAACAAAACAGCACCAACATCGGGAGACCTGAATGGTGGCAGTGTCACCAGAATTGCGACCCTTACGAGACTCCAGCTGTCTGGGGTTGCATGCCCATGTCTATCGCTCCCCAGCTCAGAATGGGAAGGGGGAATGGGGCGGTTTGGCCCCATCTCTAAAAATAACGGTCCTCTCTGACCTAAAATCCCGCCTGTTCTGAGTTCAGTGCTGCAGCCGGCAGCGTCTGCACTTGGCTTGTTCTGCCTTTGGGCTTGGCGGCCGTCTGAGGTGGTGACCTGTGGTGTTGAACTCCCCTTGGCTCCTTCCTTTGCTTCTTCTGCATGTTAATAATGAAAAAGGGAACATCCCGAGCAACTACGGGCAGCAGGGTGGGTGCAAGAGAACAGGATGCCCCCTGACGCGACCGAACCAAATTGCCCCTGGGCGTTTCCTTTTGCAGCGGTACTAACCGCTGGGGCTCTCCTGCCCCAGTTTGTTTTGTGCTTGTGGTGGGGCTGGGTCCCTTTTGGGGCATGAGCGGCAGATCTTGCTTGTGGAAATGCTTCCTTTGGGTTAGGCTCCAGGGGGCTTTGCACCTCATGGAGTTAGGGTTTTTTGTTTTTCCATTTTATGCTCAAATAGACACATTCCCATGATAAAACCTTGGCCAAACTGCTGCATTTCAGTGGTTTTGTGTCCAAATTTTGAAATTTCTACAGAGGCTCCACAGTTGGATCTGGACTGGAGGGTGTGACCCACTGAATTCTGGCGGGGCACAGAGTTTAAGGCTCCTATCTAACTTCACTGCATCAGCTGACCTGGGCATTTAAATCTGTGTTCAGTTTCTTCCTTAGCATAATGCAGTGGTTCTCAAACCCTTTTTTTTGTCCCACGGACCACTTGAAAATTGCTGAGGGTCTCTGCGGACCACTTAATGATCTTTCCAAATGTTGTTTGTACCATTAACTAACTATTGTAAAGCGCTTTGGATAAAAGCGCTATATAAAAAAAACCTTAATAATATTCTTTTTTTGTTCTACAGATAAAAGCACACAACACATATTTTGATCTCAGTAGTTTTGCCTTTCTGTTGTGATGGATGTGCCCTCTCTCCCCCGCAGCGGCAGCCCCCGAGCTGGGGAAGGAGGGCTGTCTCTCACCGGCAGCTGCAGCCCTGGAGCTGGGGAAAGTCGCCTCTTTCTCTGGCCGCTGCAGCTCTGCACATCCCAAATTCCCCCCACCCCTCTTCTCACCTCACTGCTCCCTTCCCCCTACTTCCTATTGCCCCCCAGGCCACCACCTCACCTTACATGTGCTTCTTCTCCAGGGTCTAGGCACCTAATTAGTGGAGCCCCGCCTGTGTGGCTCCACTAATTAGGTGGGTGGCCCTTCATTCTCTCGTGTGTGGCCACCCAGGTGCGCATCTTAGAGGGAACTATCCGCGGACCACCTGAATGGAGCTCGTGGACCACTGGTGATCCATGGGCCACAGTTTGAGAACCTCTGGCATAATGAGTGGGCGAGTGCTTATGCTTTCTTCTGCCCTCTGCCGGACAGAACCGGAGCTGCTGAACTGTCCTAGACCCTGTATTTGCAGCAGCTAATGAAGATTTTCCTGTAGCTCAGGAGGTAGAGGCCTGTGCTGTCTGAGGACAGCAGACCCCACTTCTGTCTTGCCGCCTCCATGGGGTGCTAGCTAGCGGCTCTTACGTGCCATGCAACTTGACTAATGATATCGAAGGTCACCACTGATATAGAGGGGTGCAGGCAGTGCCTAGAAAAGGATATTTGCATGGTGTTTTGTTGGGGGGAGAGGGAAGTGCCCCTTTTAATGCTGGGTAATGTGTCTTGTGGGTTTAACCTTTTGTCTTTATGGCTATTCCAAGTCATTTTAATCAAATGCAATAGGCAGAACTTGAGGCTCGTGGCACGTTTCATAGCCAGCTGCTTTTGTTCTTAACTGCACAGAACCTGTTTCATTTGCAACGGGTGCCTCTGCCTGACTTGTTCTGGTTAGTTCCCAACAAGCATCGCTCTTCAGGAGCACCTACTGCGTGTATTTCAGAAGATATTTTAAAACAATTGCAGAAAAATGCTTGATATCTGTATCCTGCTGCTGCAATGGCTTTCTGGCTTTCTTTTTTTTCTTTTCCTAGTGAGCTGCGTTATTTGGTTAACTTGGCAACACTGTAACTTACCCTGAAATCAAAGATAAATTCTTTATAAAAGGTTATCCTGCACGTAAATCATCATTAGTCTGCCTCATTTTTGTTTAATGCCTACCTAACTGTGCTGTAGTGTAAAAATGTGTGTTTAGTGAAGTCAAGGGTTGCAGAGAAATTATAGGGTTTTCAAAAACCCATTTGCTTTGCTGGTGCTCACATCAAAATCAATCTTGCCTTTAGTTCTCAACCTCCTAGCAAACATGCAGCACCACTCACTGAGTTCTGGCATTTAATGTAGGGTAGCATTTATTCAGAATAAACCAACAGTGCTTACAGAATGGTGGACCACGTATAAGATTGCACTTCACACCAAGGCTGTGATTTTGAACTCTGTTGCTATCAACAAATCTTATGGGGTTTTTTGGAAGGGGGAACTGCAACTGAGCAGGACCTTCCCCCCCCCCCCCCCTGGTTTCTCTCTTCTCCAGAGAGAGGGAGGAGAACTGATGTGTGGAAACTCTTTCGCAGTAAAATTTCAGTTTGAGAACTGAGTGAGGTATTTTTTAAAGGAGAAAAACACCCAACAATTCTAGATTGGATCATACTGAGAAGTCTAGGAAGTAAGTACAAATTTTAATTTGTTTTTAAATATGGATCGTATCCTTTGATTTTATTTCTCTTGGAATCAAGTCTCTGGTGTGAGCAACTGAAGCTGCTTTAGAATTGTTGTGCTCAAATATCCCGGCAACTCATTAGATGTCAACAAAATCCTGACTTTACAACATCAAAAACTGAAGCTAGAGCTGGTCCCGACACAGAATGCAAGTTTTTTGCAAAAACTTCATCTATTTTTAATAAAAACTTCAATGAGAATTTTTGTCAATTGTTAATTTTGAAAATTTTTGACCAACTCTACCTGCGGTATTGTAGAGCTGGGATTTAATTTGATCTAAGCAGCCCATTTCTGACCCCCTTTCCCTCAATCTCCTATGTTTGGCATGTGTGTGGAGTTCTAGAAATCTTCTTAAACTCCTCTCAGCATTGTTTTTTGTGGCCATGTAGGAAACAAAATTGACATGGCATTTCAATGGTTAAATATGCCCACTTTTATCATGTGTGTTTTAATCTTTCCTCTGTTGCACCTTGGAACATCTGTCACATGCTCTGTTTTCTCTCTAATATTGGAAGTAAATGTAACTATATTAAAATTCCATTTTAATCTGTCTCAAAGTGTAATGAGAGTCTAGAGACACAGCATGAGGCTACCGAAAATTAAAAACACCCGTAGTATTTATGGGTCTAATGTTCCTCCAGCATGTCCCTTTATATTCAGCTGTATTGGAAATGAAACTAGCATTTGCATTATAGCTCTGCGACTAGTGGCAAGCAGGTGCTGTTCATCTGCTCCTCCCCAAACAATATGCATGCGCTGCAAAACAGAGGGCAGCACAGAAAGATGATCTAAGGCACAGAATAACCAGAACCTAGATAATTAAGCATTGTCCTTTATCAATAGGCTCTTTTTCAGAGAACATCAATCTCGTGTTATTGGAGAAAGCTGGAAGCCGGGACAGAATAAACACTGCAATAGGAGGTGAAAGGCAATCCTTGTTTGTGTGTTTATCTTTGTTGGGGTGGGGATAGGAGATAACTTACAGGGTGTATTTACCAGCTGCTATCTTCTGTTTGTTTTTGCTTGAATACAAAATAACCCTGGCTGGTGTAATTCTAACCATTGCAACCCCCTCCCCTTTAGTGGGCAGCCTGTGGTTTGGAATTTGTCCGAACGAAGAACAATGCATTTGTATTACCTGCCTCTTCCTAGGTGGTTACCTGAGGAGGCCAGTGAGTTTGTGCATCGCTTGTGGCTGGAACCTACCAAGTTTCCATTACACAGAGAAATCTGGAAAGGGTTCAGCGTGCTGGTGTGGGGTGGGCATTGGGACCCCCTGCTCCCTGGGCAGGGGGAGTGCCAGCCTCGAGCAATCTTGTTTTGTTTCGTGCGTACCCCCCCACCCCCATTTTTCAACATGCCCTTGATAAGGTCAGGCACCATTTCTGTGCATACAGAATCCACATTGGGCAGGCTGCTGCCTGGCTGGTGAGTGTGCCTTGCCGGCTGAGCATGCAGTGGCCGTTGGTTAGCTGCCCGCAAGCCCATGTGTGCAAGAGGAGAGGCTGAAGCTGAAACCTTGAAGGGCCTGGCAAGGTTCTCGAGCCCTGGGGTTGATTGACGGCTGAATCCCTTCCCGATCCTGCTGATGTTTTCGAAAGCCAAGGGAGGGTTTATCCATAGTGGGAAGGCAGCCCATTTGAAATTGGGGGGTTTGATGTCTGCTGGAATTGGGGATACTCAGCACCATGTGAGCCGCCCTTCATGCCTCATGAAATAAATGGGAACTAAAGGCGCTCAGCCCCTCCCAGGATCAGGCCCTGATATTGGACGAGTTTTAAAAGAAAAGTAGATCTGAGGTTGACAGTTCTGCGCGTCCCCCCCCAATCTTAATAACTAGTCCTACCTCTTAAATGCTTTGCAGAGAGGTGTCTCTGTGGCTGCTGTTTGCCACCTTTACCAGGAGGTACTGTAAATACAGGGCTGCTCCTTCTAGGCCTGTCAATGAACTGAGCTGAGCAGATGAGTTGTCATTGCTGGCTTTCATGCATCTTTAATTTTTCTGCATGTAGCTGAGTTATGAGATTTGTTCCCTTCCCTTCGGGATGACGTGGACCCAGCTCCATAAGTCATGGTGCAGTCTGCTCTAAACTCAGAGGTGGGGCCCACCTGGATCTCTGGGACATCACGGCCTCTTTCTCTCACTGAGTTGTGCAGAATGCAAACTGCCCTGGCTCTTTGCACTCGGTACAAGGTGGAGAAGTTTGGTGCTGGTTCTGGTCCGGAGCTCTGATAGTGTAGGGATGAGAGCCACAGCCCTACCTAGAGAGAGGCATGAAGACCTTTGTATTTAGTGCCTTGAATGCCATCTCTGTTGACCAATGCTTTATGGAGCGAAGGGAACAGAATGAGACCAATGGAGATGTCAGCAACAGGGACATGCGATTTCCAGCCAACCCTGGGAGAGATACCAGGGAGCTGGTCTGGACAGAGGGTGCTGTGGGACGGAGGGGTGCAGGGGGCAGCCAGGGGAATGGTTTGAGTGAAAGGTCAGTACTTCCACAGCAGCAATGATTGGCTTCCATTGCTGCATCCCTTGACGTGGTGTTTTTCTCCTTTCTGTGATATTCCTGGTACAGTAGGAAATGCCATATTGGGAAGGACTCCACCCACTCTTCAGCTGCTGCGACTGTGACCTCCTCCACTTCCTGAAGCAGCGATGGTGCATGGTGTCAACCATCCTGCCGGTAGAGCCTAGGGACCAGCTGAGAAGAGGGCTTCAGAGCTGCTGTTCAGAACAAGCAGCAGACAGCCCCTGCCCCCAAGAGCTTGCACTCCAATAGTCGCAGAGGCAGGAAAGGGATAGCGCATGTGAGCAGTGATCAGTGTGGTGGTGGTAAGCATCTCTTGGGCAGGGAGAGGCTGTGGGTTGGGATGGTGGGTCTCCTGTGGTGTCAGGGATGCCAGCCTGACCTGTCTGCAGATTATCCCTTTCTCTCCTGGAGTCCAGGCTTGTGCCATGTTGGCCTGTCTTCTCCTGATGCTCGTGGAGCAGTTGGTTCCCATGCAGCCCTTGCGGGCATGGGAGGACGGCCTGTGAGCGCTTGAACTTGTGTGCTGAATTCCGCTGCAGCTGTGAGCTGGCGGGGCTTGCCCCTGCTGTGATATTTTTCATTTAAAACTCATGACCTCTTAAAATACAGCTATTAAAGTTGCTTAGTGCTGTTAAAGTCACGATGGTGAGACAAGGGGTAAGTAAATGCAAATATTCTGTGCATTGTGCCTGACGCTACTGATCACCTGATCCTGGATCTGTTCAGTCTTACTGCAGTGCCTGTCTCTTTGGAAACTTCCCTTTGACTGTGACTGTATTGTTTGGGCACCTAAGCAAGAACCTCTCTCTATAAAGTGTCTTCCCCTTCCCCTCTGGGCTAATGGAACCTTTGGTTGTCTACGCTTCAAGCAGCCTGTAGTGTACAGACACTGCATCCCCAGCTGGAACAGGCCTAAACAGCCGTGGAAATGGGGAGGCAAGTAGAGTACAGCTATGTCAAACCTCCGGGCGCATAGACCCTACACAGCTCTCCACACCCCTAAACGGGGCTTCCCCCATCTGTTTTTAGCAGGACCGTGTCCTACTGCCAGAGCCTTTCCCAGCTGCCTCCCCTTTGCCAGAGCCACTCACAGTCTCATGTAGCTCCACACTGCAGCATGGACGCAGCCCGCTTTCCATTGCAGGTGTCGCTACGTGTACCCTACACGCTCCTGCCAGTGTAGACGGCTGCTGGGTGCGCACATTCCATACCGGCTCCGGGGCTGGTGAAATAGAACACGTCCGTTTTGCCACTGACTTGCTATGTGAGACCTCAGTTCTGCAAAGACTTAAGCACATGCTGGACTTTACATGACCACTGGTGTCAAGGAGACTGGCATGTGTAAATCGGTGCGAGATTTGGGCCTGCATCACTTAACTTCTTTCTGCCTCCATTCTCCCCATCTGTGATGTGAAGATCAAGCTTGTCTTGCGCATGGTTTGATGTATGAGGACAGCTTTGAGATGGAAGGTATGATAGACGTGCAAAGAATTACTAATAATTTATATTTAGTGTCCGATTGGAATTGTCTGGCTTGTAGTTGAACTTGCATTGGGATGTTTTGGGGGTATCGAATCCCTACCAATCCTAGTGCAATCTTAAAATCATCCGGTGTCCCCTTGGTATCTTGACAGGTGTCCTGTCCTCCCCCGCTCCGCCCTCCCAGAGTGAGACATGTGCCCAGACCTGTTACTGAGGGAAGTCGCTCCAGGCGTTCTCACCAAGTGGGGTGAGATTCTGTCTGAAATAATTCCATCCTTCCCCAGAGAGTTAGCGTGAATTTTATCTAATCGCCATGGCAACAGATAAAAAAAAGGTGTGAGCACATCTCTGTTTGCCGTGATAATTCAGATTTATATATTCAGATCAGATTGGAGTTAGACGTTTTAAAGGGACCAGATGCCACAGACAGTGTGACTGCAAATAACGGGGCACAAATGTTTGCTCCTGCCCTTTAATAAGAGAGAGCAATTTCTTGCAGATTTTTTTTGGAATATAATTATTCCAGCAAATCCATTTTAGCAGGACTCATTATAGCCTTGATAATGCAGAGTCATGTTGGAGGCAACTGCACACGCCCAGAGACGGGACTAAAATACGGACATAAAATGCATGTGAGCAGCACAGAGAAGGGTCCTGTCTCTTCCAGATGCAGCCATGGAACAGCAGCCAAAGCCTCAGAGATCGGGCAGGATATAAAGAGTGCCTGGGGTGGCATCGCTTCAGGCGGTGTACAGCCAGACCAGGGAAACCACTGTGGTGAGCTCTCTCCATGCACGTGGTGCTCTCCGTGCACGTCTGTGAAACCTGTTTGCAGGATGGTGCTTCGGAGCTGCCTGATCTTTGAAACCAAAACCTTCCCCTCTTCATTCGGGCAAGGCCTTGAAGGAATCCTCACAGCTCCTTCAGCAGCCCATAGGCTGGTCGGAACAGTCCTGACTTTCTGGAGCCCCCGTTTCTGACGTGTCAACAGGGAACCGAGTTATTCTATTTTCACACTCAAAACATTGTGGCTTGTGGTATTTGTTTGAATATCAAAGTGGGTTACAGAGGCCTTCTGCCCCGCTGTATGTCTGAGACCCATCCAGGGGGCAGGGGAGTAAGGACTAGAACTGGTTCTAGGGCCCTGTAGCTGCCTGTCCAGAAGGGAAAGGGAGGAGGACCACTGACGGCGAGGTTGTCCATGCAGTCGAGGCATTCTTCAGCCTATGCTCAGGATTGCACACTAGGTGTATACTGGGGTTTTTTGCTGCCTTAGGACGTCACTGTGGGATGGTATGACAACCCTCATCCTCTCCTGCCTCCGTTCATGTGAAATACTGAGGAGTATCCACTCTTGGAGCTGCCAACTCCTTTCGTGTCTGGAGTGTAAATCTTTCATTGCCCGCCGAGTCCTGCAGTAGGGAATGGGGACATGGTGCTTGAAGAGGGAGTCCCAAGATGGCTGAAGTGTGGGGCTGTAAATCTCTCTGCCTGATGCCTAAGCCCACCTAGCAGGACGCTAATTTAATGTGTCTTGCCACGGAGGAAGTGTCCCTAGATCTGCCTGGCTGCTATAGGCTTGGGATTAATCCCCTGAGTTCAGGGGTGGCAAGGCAAGGCTGTGAGTATCAGAGAGGAGGGGAAATGTTTGCTGTTTGCATTGAAGTGCCTAGGATTCCTAGTCATGCACCAGGACCCCCTGTGCTAGGCACTGTACAAACACAACACACCAGATTGTCAGCTCTTTGGGGCAGGGGCCAACTTGCATTCTCCTCACCCCAAGCATTCCCTAGGAAACCCAATTCCCAGGTATTGTCCCCAAAAGTCCTTGAAGTTCCTAATATCTCCTAGAGATTGCGTTAATCCTGTCTTCTTGCTAAAGAGGTTCCATGTAATCTCACAGTAGTACACAAACATCTTCATTTTTAGTGCAGTGAATTTCAAAGTTAAGCGGAACGGACTGAATGCCAGTGTGCCCTTGTTGCCAAGAAGGCCAATGGCATTCTGGGATGTATATGTAGGGGCATTGCCAGCGATCGTTCCCCTCTCTTCGACATTGGTGAGGCCTCATCTGGAGTACTGTGTCCAGTTTTGGGTCCCACACTACAAGAAGGATGTGGAAAAATTGGAAAGAGTCCAGCGGAGAGTAACAAAAATGATTAGGGGACTGGAATGCATGACTTATGAGGAGAGGCTGAGGGAACTGGGATTGTTTAGTCTGCGGAAGAGAAGAACGAGGCGGGATTTGATAGCTGCTTTCAACTACCCAAAAGGGGGTTCCAAAGAGGATGGATCTAGACTGTTCTCAGCGGTAGCAGAGGACAGAACAAGGAGTAATGGTCTCAAGTTGCAGTGGGGGAGGTTTAGGTTGGATATTAGGAAAAACTTTTTCACTAGGAGGGTGGTGAAACACTAGAATGCGTTACGTAGGGAGGTGGTGGAATCTCCTTCCTTAGAAGTCTTTAAGGTCAGGCTTTACAAAGCCCTGGCTGGGATGATTTAGTTGGAGATTGGTCCTGCTTTGAGCAGGGGGTTGGACTAGATGACCTCCAGAGGTCCCTTCCAACCCTGATATTCTATGAATTCAGGGGCATGCTCAAAAGCACCTTCCAAGTGGGCACAAAGCAAAGCTTTGTTGTACGCCTGCCCTGGCAGGGAGATGGGAAGCTAGCTGACCGGGTGGATCACATTTACTATTCTATTTTGGTATCTAGTGCCTCTGGGCTCCAATTGGGGATCAGGCCCCATGCAAGCCAACAACAGCAGTGGCCTCTGCCCCAGACAGCGCCCTGTCTAGAATCTAGATTGTAAACTCTCTGGTCAGGGACTAATGCAGAGGTGGGCAAACTACGGCCCACAGGCCACATCCGGCCCGCGGAACTGTCCTCCATGGCCCATGAGCTCCTGGTCGGGGAGGCTAGCCCCCCTCCCCTCCTCTGCTGTCCCCTCTCCCCCGCAGCCTCACCTCGCCGCGCCGCCAGTGCTCTGGCCCTCCGCTTCTGCCAGGCAGCGCGGCGGCAGGGCTGTGAGCTCCTGCTGCTCTTAGCGGCATGGTAAGGGGGCAGGGAGCGGGGGGGAGGAGGTGGTTGGATGGGGGCAGGGAGTCCCAGAGGGCAGTCAGGGGACAGGGAGCAGGGGGTGGTTGGATGGGGCGGGGCAGTCAGGAGACGGGGAGCAGGGGAGGTTGGATAGGTGTGGGAGTCCCTGGGTGGCCTGTCAGGGGGTGTGGGTGTGGATAGGGGTTGGGGCAGGCAGGGGACAGGGAGCGGGGGGGTTGATAGGGGGTGGGGTCCTGGGGGGTGTGGTTAGGGGACAAGGAGCATGGGGGTTGGAGAGTTGGGGATTCTGAGGGGGGTAATCAGGGAGTGGGAAGTGGGAGTGGGTGGATAGGGGCCAGGCTGTTTGGGGTGGCATAGCCTTCCATACCTGGCCCTCCATACAGTTTTGCAAACCCGTTGTCGCCCTTGGGCCAAAAAGTATGCCCACCCCTGGGCTCATACTATGGCCCCCTGGTCCTTCACTGGAGTCTCTGGCCCTACCTTACTACAAACAGCGGTGTGAATAACTGATGTACAAACCCATCTCTTGGGAGGGGAGACAAGGTGACTAGAGGGACGGGAATATTTGCATAAATTACATAGCCTTCCATGTCTATGTTCTGTACCAGAAAGCTAGGCAAAAATGGCACTTAGCCATTGCTGTTGTGAGGTGGGCTCCCACTGCCGGCTTGAGGTGGATTTCTGACCCCCGCCGCCCTGAAGGCTGTGGGGAGCCAGATCCTGAAAGAGCAGCATGTCAGAGGATTGGAGACAGGCTGCATAAAAATTCTTGTCTCCAGAGCCTGGAGCATGAAAAACAAGGGAGAGTCCAGAGGAGAGAGCGGAAGATACTGCAGTTCTCATGCTATCCCTTCATGCATCCCGCTGGAGCGCAGGTTGTCTGGAGAGTCTTCCTGGTCAGCCAGAGGGGGACTGGAGCAAAGCAAAGGGACGCTAAGTCGCTGTGCTGGTATTTGAAGCCAGTGGGTTTAGAGACCCCCCTCCAGACTCTTAACTGGACCATTCAGTTGTCCATTTGGTGTCCTCGTCTGGTCCCTTAGGCAACAGGATTTGTGTCACTGGTGAGGTACTTTATAGCTCACCCCACAATGAGCAGAGATCCATTGCTGTACAAGCATGTGACTTACAGGATTCCCCTTCGTTAAGCCTTGGTAATTCATTGAGGATTTTTCCTCCATCATCTTTTCAGAGTTGTGTGAGATGTAAAGGGGCAGAGCACTCAGGCTGAGTGTGCACCCTGCCTAATTAACCCCTTGCACATACCACTCCCCTGCCCTTACTCCGTGTATGTATCTGGGCTTTCTTAGGGCAGCTCAATGGCTCCTAGACTCGTGTATGGGGCATCCTGGCTATAAATGTCTCAGTCAGAAGCCTGCTTCTGAGACAAGGTTTGTGTCCAGCTAGCATCCCAGCGGAACTGTCGAATGAAACGTGTGTGCGCATCTCAGAACTCCAAGGTGTTGCTGCTGGTTATTGGCTGTGAAACTGGGCACAGAGGGCATGGGGCTTCGTTAAGTGTTGATTGGGGACAGAGGGAAGGGGTGTCGATTTGCTGTGGCTTTTTAAAATACGCTTCTGCTACAGAGGACCTGGAGTCTTCTGAGAGAAGGACCTCTAAGGTCTAGGATCCACACAAGACCTGGAACAAATCACAGCTTGGATTAGACTGTCCCCAACCCTTTCTCTGCTCTTGTCTTTAGACTGTAAGCTCTTTGGAGCAGGGACAATCGGGGTTTGTGCAGGAGGCAGCGCAATGAGCCCCATCTTTGCCGGGGCCTTTGGGTGCCATTGGAATGTAAAGGGGTGGGGGTGGTTCAAGGTGCCTTTGGCACTAGATAATGGCTTTGTCTTTGTTTCTCACACTTCAAGATGAGAGAGATGGACAACACGTGTAGTGCTGGTGCAGGGTAAGCTGGATGATCCTGCAGCCTGGGCGCTGGGCTTGCTTTGTGGACACGTAACAACAGTCCAAGCTGCCGTGCGAGTGGACTTGGCCCTTAGCGTGTGAGGCCTGTGTCTGGGAGGGAGAGGGGAGTCAAGCCTCTGGCATGGGCAGAGAATTGTCCTGTCTCCGAAGCTGGCCGAGAAGGATGCTGATGGCAATGGCATGCTGGTGTGAGGTGGGCACAGGCTTGGAAAGAGCATAAGAGCGGCCATCCTGGGTCAGACCAAAGGTCCATCCAGCCCAGTATCCTGTCTGCCAACAGTGGCCAGTGCCAGGTGCCCCAGAGGGAGTGAACCGAACAGGTAATGATCTCTCTCCTGCCATCCATCTCCACCCTCTGACAGACAGAGGCTAGGGACACCATTCCTTACCCATCCTGGCCAATAGCCATTAATGGACTGAACCTCCATGAATTTATTCAGTTCTCTTTTAAACCCTGTTATAGGCCTAGCCATCACATCCTCCTCAGGCAAGGAGTTCCACAGGTTGACTGTGCGCTGAGCGAAGAAGAACTTCCTTTTATTTGTTTTAAACCTGCTACCCATTAATTGCATTTGGTGGTCCCAAGTTCTTATATTATGGGAACAAGTAAATAACTTTTCCTTATTCACTTTCTCCACACCACTCATGATTTTATAGACCTCTATCATATCCCCCCCTTAGTCTCCTCTTTTCCCAAAAACCCAACCATTACAAATCTACACATTGGGGAAGTGAGGTTTGGGCTCATCAGCTGCGTCCAGGCACATTTGTAGCTTTCACCGCGTCTGAGTCTCTCTTGCTTTGTCTTGCATATCATTTTTAAGTGGATCACATGAAATCAAGTCTCCGCTACCTCCTTCCTCACCGCCTGAGCGCTCCATCAGGAGTGGCGTTGGCCCTGCGGAAGGGATCTGTGAGCTTGCCTGAACTCAGGGCTTCATTAGAGAGCCCTCCTCTGCTCCCCTCCAGGAACGGGAAACTTAGTTGACTCAGCAGCAACAATTCCTAACGTTCTGTGGTGGCAAAAAAATCAATGAATAACCTGCAAACTCACTAGGCCAAAAATAGTTTCAAACCGTGCTTCTGTGAGCCCAAGTCAGGTGCTGCTTGGGACTTACCGGACGATATAGAGAGGAGGACTCGGAGCTAGATGGAGGGGAACTGAGATGGTGCTGAGCTAATGCCACCTGCTTTACCCAGTCCTCTCTGATGCATTCAACAGAGATGGTAACATATGCTTGAAATGGAACTGGACAAATCGCGTCTCTAGCTTCTAGCGGGGATGTGTGTGGGTGGTGGGGTTGCTGCACTGTGCTAGTGTAGTTTTGTGTGTGTGTGTGTGTGTGTACACCCCTCCTCCCACCACGGGTGCAGGAACAAGTGCGGTCGTTATTTCTATTCGGGTGACCGTGGCAGCAGCAGAGATGCCAACTTCCCAGCACAGCCTCTGCTTTATTTCCTCTCCTCTGTTTTTCAAAGCCTCTTTCATTTTGTATGAGGAGACAGATGTGAACGGCTGCAGGCTTATAAATTCTTCAGTCTTTTATGAAAAGAGAGGGGTTTTTTGTTACTTCGCCCCCTGACCCCCCTTCCAACCCCCCTTCCAACAGAGCAACAGTGGCAGTGTTTTTATCTGAAGGGATGTTCTTCTCTCTGTCTTGTCCTTCTGTGAAGGAAACCCAGTAGAGACACTGGGCTTCCAACTTGCTTAGTTGGATTGGACTTCTTAAACTGGCGAGGGGACCTGTGGACGTGGCATTAGGCACATGGAGGGGAGGGAGATACATCCTCACTACTCAATAGTCTATTGAGCTGTATTCATAATGCTACCAAATATAAGCTGAGAAACTGAGACCTTGTTGGTTTCGCTCAGTTAGGAAGTGACGTGAACCAGCTGAGCTGAGGTCAGAAGGGAAAGGATTAAACCGCCCGTAGTCCAAGAACCAAATTCTCTTCTCCCTATACACATCTCTGGAGATTGGAAACGGTCAGCTCAAATCCAGAGCTAGAGACCAAGAGCTGTTCCTTTTTGATGGCTGGTTGGTGTGTTCTGGTGGGTGTGTCCAGATGCAAAACTCAGTCTCTCGTCATGGTCCTTTCCCCCCATCTGGCATCCTCCAGCAGTGAAGCCAAGGGCTGAACTGCCCTCCGCCCGGTTAGAGCTAGTCCTTCCAGCTTAGGCTAGTGCTATAAGAGGGAGCTTCTATTGCCACTGCTTGTGCTGGCGACAAATGGTGCATCAGTCTCCAGAGCGGCCAGCCCAGCACCATTCACCAGCACGATATTGAGCCGCAGGGCCGTGCCCTTGTGGTGTTTGGTTTTATTCAGTAAATCATCGGGGAAGTGTACAAGGTGCGACCAAATCTAGACCATGCAGGGCTGTGCTTCCCAAAGCATGCACGTTAAATTTCATGCCCACTCCCAGAGTGGAGTGTGCACAGGTACAGAAGTGTGCATGCACTCTTGGCAATAAGCTCCAGGAGTGTGTTTAAAGTTCAGCGCCCTGGATTTGAAAGCAGCTAAGGAGTAGCTGGGCAGGTCTGTGATTGACTTTGTGAGAGGTCGTAGGCTTCTGTTCTTTGTGGCATTCCTTCATATCCATCAGGCTTGCCGTGAGTGCGGTCTTTATACCCCTTGGCTTTTTCTTCTTCTTGGCACCAGCTGACGATATTCCTATTTTTAAAAATAAATTGCTCCGTCTTTAATTGCAGTCTAAATAACTGCTTCATTTTTATTTAAATGTGGCTCTGTAAGGCTTAGAGAACAATTAGGAGAAAATACAGGGCATTGCTCTGGTGCATGTTTTCAAGCATATAATTAATTTTTTTATTATACTGATGTTTGCCGAATCTGGAAAAAGATCTGATTGTTCCTCATGATTTAGTCATGCATGAGTTCTACAAATATACCAACCTTCTCAGAGTTCCATTTTGTAAGGCATGAAGCCTCGAAGCTGTCATGCTAGAAATGGGCTCCCCGATTATCATGTAACACTTCTATTGTGGTATGGCACAAAGGACTCACAGCAAGATTGGGCCCTATTGTGTTGGTTGATGTACAGGCACATGACACATGAAAGGCCTGCCCCAAAGAGCTTCCAGTGTTCACGTGCTTTCTGTCTTTCCCCTCCTTTCTCCCTAACGTGCCCTGCGTTCAATGGGGACTCTGCACCTTTTGAGTATCAGGGTGTTGGTTTTGTGCCCTATTCTGCTGTATTAGTTGCAGGAGGGTGGAAACGATTTGTATAGTGGGGGTGCTGAGAGCCATTGAACCAAACTGTAAACCCTGCATATGATGGAAACCACTTCAAGCCAGGGGGTGCAGTAGCACCCCTAGTTCCAGCACCGATGATTAGTTGTGGTTGGCGTCGATCCTACAGACCCCTGCCCCACTGGTGTTCCCTGCTGAACTGGAGCCTCCGACTTCTAGATGCTAGATTGATACTGATTCTTTACAGTCTGCTTGTGGTCACACTTGATATTTAGGGTTCATTTATAAAAGGCTAATAAATGATTTACAGGTGCTGGGTAAAATCTTCAAAGGCTCCTAAGTGACTTGGGAGTCCAGGTCCCATTTTCACAAGTAACTTAGGCACTTAGGGCCCTAAATCTCATTGAAAGTCAATGACACTTAGGCACCTACGTGCATGACAATATTGCCTGTTAGAAGTGTTTATAAATATGAGTGGTACCTGTTAATGGTGGTTATGAACTCCTGTTGCAAACAGACTTTTGGCCTGTTGGACTCTTAAAAATTGATTCAACCATTTATTAAACATCTATTAGCAGCCTTATATTAAAGGAAACCTTACTATAAAGTGTGACAGATTTTTCACAAAGGGCAATGTTGCCAATCCCAACTGTCCAAAAATCCTGAGTCAGGTCCCAAAAATCCTGAGATGATTTAAAAAAAAAAGGCAAAAATAATAATAAAAAAAGCCCCACACCCCAGATGTTCACAAAAGTTTGGTTAATTTTCTTTGGTATCTGAAGCCTTCTGGTGTTTGTCTTTTTTTTCCCCCAAGCTCTCTTCAGCCAGGAGGGTTGGAAACTTACTTTCATTTTTAAGTCAAAGCTGACGTTTTCCTATATTCACGTGACTCCATGAGCTGGGAGTTGGAGGGAAAAAATCAATAAAAAATATGAGAGTTGCCATGGGACCCCCACACCTGCCCTGACTTAATCCAGTCTGTCTTTGTTACACACATTCCCTTATTTCAATATTTTATTTATTTTAAGAAGGGGTCTGTTTTTCCCTTCCTCAGCTTGGGCTTGTTTATGGAGAGATTATTTAGATTTACATGGCCCAAATAATTCTATGAAAATGTGTATGAGCTCGGGGGCGCAGTGAGAAGAGAATGGCTAAAACAAAACATGGACCATGAAAAACATTCTGCCAAACAGAGCTCTGCTCAGCTTGGTTTAGTTTGAGTTGGACCTGGGCAGATGAACTTGTCTTGGCTTTGCAAAACCAAGTTGGGTTTTTTTCAGATCCAGGTTCCTTCCAGCCAAGCTACGAAAGCTCAGAAGGCATTGGGTAAAAGGCTCAAGTTTTCACCATCTCTCATTTATGCCCTCATGGTGGCATGTCATCTCCATTAGTGCTGGTTGGGAAAAGAGATTTTCCCCACCAAAAATGTTAGGGTTTTGTTAACAAAAAACCCTGAAACACTTTTTCATTTTCCTAAGAAAACCTGAATACAAGCTTGCTGAAATATTTCTACAAAAAACATTTTTCAATGAAAATACTTTATCATAAAAAAATAAAATAAAAGATCGACTGGCTCTGGTCTGCACCGCAGGCACATGTGTCTACGGGATGTTTATTGCCAATGTGTAGCCATGTTAAAAAATTAGAGCTTGGTGCAAAGAACCTAGGCACTGAAGAACTTGCCCAGCGGAACCCACCTGCCAAACGCATGGCCCAGACTCCGTGCTCCGTTCCCGAGGAGTGTGAGCCGTTGCCTGGGTTAGAGATGAACCAAACCTTGGCTGATGGACCGTTCTTGGTAAGATCACTGAGCTAAGCCAAGCTAATGTGAAACCAGGGCTTTGCTGAGCCACTTTGCACAACTCCAGAAGTACCCTTCCGCCGCTCCCCCCACTTCTTGTTTAATATATTGATCACAATGAAGCAGACCGGGCAGAATATTGGATCTTAGTCATTAAGGAGTTAAACAATCTGACCAGCCAACTCTGCTTTGAGAACAGTGAGCTGGGTGGGGGAATGCCTGTAATGTGGCCAGACGTGGTTTCACCAAGCTGGTTGTGTCGGAGAATGAAAAGGGTTCAGGGAGTGGGTGAGAGGGGTAAGAGCCAGGTGTAGTTGTCTCCAAGTGTTACTAGAACATGCTCAGAGCTTTTCTGAACCCAGAACCACTGGCAGCTCCAGCTCCAGGAGGAGAAGGGATGATTTGCCCATGGGGAACCAGTGGAAGGTCAGGAGTGCAAATTTGTGGTGCCAACCCCAAGTGCTAAAAAATCTCGAATTGGCCTGAAAAATCACAAATTAAACAAGTGAATGCGGGCTCTTGTTCTTTGCCTTCTGGGTCCTGGGCCTGGGTCGCATGTGGGTCACATGCTCAAGCTTTTCATCCCAACCAGCACTAGAATTTTTTAATGAAAGTCTGAGGTTCCCAGGCAGTCACGTGACTCTAGGAGCTGGGGCTTTAAGAAGAACACCAACTATCATGTGACTCGCAGTGCAGTCCTGGGTGCTAGCCACACTGCTATTTCTAATGGCACAGTTTCATCAGAAATATCTGTGCTCAAAGCTCGGTCCTGATATTTTTTCCAGTGGCTTTTTCCATATTTGAGAGCTCTCCTCCTGTGTTCCCACCTCCCAACCTGGAAACACTGGGCTATGGGGCATGATCCATCTCTGGCACCTTCCTCCGATGAAGACTTCCGGGTGCACAAATGGCCTTTAAGTTATGGCCATTGCGAAACAAACTGGTGGGTACGGGACAAACAGCTAGACCTATTTCAGAGTAACAGCCGTGTTAGTCTGTATTCGCAAAAAGAAAAGGAGGACTTGTGGCACCTTAGAGACTAACCAATTTATTTGAGCATAAGCTTTCGTGAGCTACAGCTCACTTCAGCCAGTAAATGTCTTTGCAGCTTCACCAACGTTTGCAGAGCAGCGGCAAGGAGGGGAGAGGGAGAAACGAAGGGAAGGGTGTTGGAGAGTCACATGGGTGTGGATCAGCTGTGCATACTGAAGAATATTTGCTGTGGGGGAGGAGAGGAGCGTGAATATAACCCAGGGCAGAGTTGCCCTCTTTGCTATCCAGCAGTCTTGTGTTCAACTTCTCATCTGAAACTTGCTCCATTAGAACAAAGGAGGAAATAAATGTGGACAGAGGGGAAAGTAAGATAATTTCTGGCTAGCACTCTAGTAGCAGAATCTAATTCAAAGGGGAGCAGAATGCCTGTCTGGGATTTACCAGTGAGCTCCTGTAGTCTGCTCTGGTGTCAGATGGGGGCTCCCTCACTCCGCTAGTTCATTTGGGATAAAGGGCAGAGCTGGAACAGGATTTGTGTCCACATGGAGCTGAGTGGCAGCTGCTGCCCCGGGGAGGGACGGAGCTTGTACTGGATCTCTCTCTGCATGTGTCCTGCAGTGGGCTCCCAGGGCTTGGCAGCACGATGTGGTCATGCCAGGCGAGGCCAGGAAGGATCTCTTTTACACTGCGTTTTTAAATAGCCAGAAATTCCCTTAAGAGAGAGCAGTTCATTTGAATCTCATCTCCATTTCATTTGAAGGCTGCACCATGCTGGGTTTCAGCCTTGTTACAGTGTCTCCTGAGCAATACGTTTTATTTCTGCAGTGTTTAATATTCCGTTCTGGAGCCTCCGTTCTCTGTGCTGTTGCTTTCCACTGAGAGCAGCTCTGAAACAATCAATCCTTGCTGAGATGCACCTGTTATTTCCAACATGTAACACTGATTCACCTGATTTCCCCTCTCCCCACGCCCCCTGTATGTTTGTGTATCCTTCCCCATCTCTTGATGCTCCTGCGTTTCCTCCATGCAATTTTTAAAGAGAACTGGGTTTGCGCTTGCTGTGCTGGGCTCAGTCATGCAAATCAGGCTTGCAGTACAGGAGACTTCTCTTGCCGGAGACTCCCCAGTACTCGGCTTGCTCTGGATGAAGATGGATAAAAGGGGCTCTAGCAAGAAAATAAAGGAGCCAAACTTGAATGTGTTTATTGCTATTAATACTGAGTTACTGGCTTCTCCCTCGTCAGCCCACATCTGCTGGGGCAGAGGAACCTCTCCCTGTGGAGTCACTTCTGCAGAAGCTGCCTGCCCCAGAGTCTCTGGTCCGAGGTAGCAGAGGGAAGGGCCGAGTTGGGGTTGAAGGATGTGCAATTTAAGTGCAATCTTTCTATGTGGAAAGAGCCGAGAATTGCTATTGCAGAATAGTTCCCCGGGTGAACCCTTAGGCTTGGTCGACACCGGAGATTTGTGTTGGTATAACTACGGCGTTCAGGAAAGCCACCAAACCGGCGGAGACAGTGCTGGGTTGACGGGAGGGCTGGTGCAAAATCACTAGGATGTTAATTTAAAGCAGAGCAGCTATTCCGCGCTAGCTCCCCATGTGGAGACACTTATGCTGCACTGAGAGTGCCTTTGTGCTGGTTAGTCTTCTCTGTGCTGGGGAAATGCCCCTTAAAGGGATGGGATCCTAGAGGAATCAGTGGAGCTGGGGAGTACTTGTGGTAGATGCCCTAGAGCCTGCGGTTTGGGGTCAAATCTTCTCCCTATCCTGTGGATCAGGGTGAGGATGTTTGGCAGCAACCCATGTCCCCTGCAGGGTGGCCCAGAGAGAGCTCTGGCTTTACCTTGGGCTGGATCGCTCCCACCCCAGGGAGCACATGTTAATGTGGCCTCCACTGAGAAGAAGCTTTTCAAGGACGTCTGTTTGGAGGACTGTAGAGCAAACCCATCCAGGAAGGCCCCGAAGGCACTGACTGAATCCCTGATAAAAAGGAAGAGGAACCTGTTTAAAAGAACAAACTCCCAGTGCCATTTGTAAGGTAAATTGCAATAGAAAATGGAGTGGTGAGAGGAACAGATGAGGTGTGACTGTGCTGAGAACCAGAGTGCACATGGGCAGAGGCCTTTACATGAATTACCTTGTTAAGGAAAGTGCCACTGACTGGCCAGAGTTGTAACGGGGACCGTGTGGGTAAGTCTCTTGGTGGCTCTCGTAAGAGAGCAAGGTGTATTTGCAGGCGTCAGGTGCCGGATCTGATGGCTTCCGGTCGTAAGGGCCAAAGGGCCCTCGTGCCTTGATGCTCTACTGGGGCCTGAGATGTGGTGTGCTTCCCCCCCCTGGAGGAGGGAAAACAGTCCCTTGGTGGCCTTGCTGCGGCACACGAGCCACAGCGGCATGTGCTGCTCGCGACGAGCACGTGGAGGCAGTTTATAGAAGAGCATTTCTACAGAGGATAGAGAACGACTTACACAAGCTTCAGTGCAACTAGACAACTTTTCAATCCATTTACCTAAGTGCCTGCCGTTCCCGTTTCAAGGCAAGTGAAATAAATACCACACCAGGAAAGGTTAGTCAGTGTCACGGTATTGTAAAGAACAAAATGTTTGAAAAGAAGCACTTGGTGCAGATCTGTTGGAGTTGTTGAGCCTTATTAATATTTGGTTGCATTTTTATTGTGCCCTATGTTTCAGCCATGAAATCTCTGTGAATTAGGTCAGAAAAGCCCCCTGTGTAAAGGAAGAGTATTGGCTAGTGCTTGAAACAGAGACCTTGGGGTCATGACTTCGGGGCTGTATTTCTGATCCCTCCCCTCCGCCCCACTAATTCACTGCATGGCTTTGGATGAGTTGCTTACCCTCTCCATACCTGTGCCTCCGTTCCTCTTGGTGTAAAGTGTGACCTTTCCCCTGAGGGCTGTGCTGTGCGAAATCCTTGGACGTAAGGTGCTAGTGAAGTGCAGTAGAACTGAGAGCAGGCATCTTGCTGCTCATGGTTTGGAACTTGCATAGTTTTCTGCTCCGTTTCTTGGGGCCCTTTCTCAAATGGTGCATTCAGTTGCTACAGGGAACACTATTTCCATGCGTGCAAGTTTAGAGAGGCAAAATAAATACTGTTCACTAGTGAGGGAGACCCCCCTGGGCTGGCCCACACTGAAACCAGAAAGTAGAGGTGCTGGTTTTCTCAGTTGTCCTGTCATGGCTTCACTGGTGTTCAGGGATGTGGTGATACAGCATCAAGGTAGGGTGTGTGTGAGGGAAGACCATCCTGTGTCCACATGACCTTAGGGGTTTTGTACCTGGCGGTTGTAGCTATGACACTGCGGTTTCTTTGGTTTGTGTCTTGTGCCTTTACATTTCTTACAACTCCACATGAGCTAGAAGACAGCAGCCATTTTGTTCTCAGCTGCTCAGGCATGTTTCAGAGGAAAAATACACTGTTCTCCATGGGGAAAGGGTTTTTGTCTTGTGGCTTTCTGCTTCTCTTACTGTGAGGTAAATCACTCAGACTAAAACTATCTTTAGCTGCTCTTTGTGTATTTGCCCTTCCAACTTTGGGGCAGGTTGAATATCCCTATGTGGGCCCATCCTACAGCAGCCTACAGGGCAAGATCTTCTGTCAGGATTGTGAGGTCCAAAAACTAAATGGAACCAAGTTTAGAGAATTTTTTCTTGGCACCTCCAAAGAGATTGGGTCCTCTCTTGCCGCTTGAATTAGAGAACCTATCCCAAGGCCCTGCAGATTCCAGTCTTTGGATGAGGTGGGTTTCTGGAAGAACTGGACTGACCGTATCTGAGCCCATAGCAATGAGACTCGTGCTGCTAGTTTCTGGAGAAGCACAGGTACTCAGCTCCCTCCGACAGCAGCAAGAAGGGGGTGGGGGAATTCTGACAGTGGCTGAAAATTTGAAGTTTCATGCTAGTTATTGCTTTGCATCCACCAGGTCCTGTGACCTTGTTCCAGGCTGACTCTGATCACTTGGAGCTACCTCTGTCTGAAATCCCCATCTCATGCTGGAGCAAAGCTCTGCTGGAGGCTGTGAAAATTGGTGACACCACTGGAATTGCCTGTTGTCATTTAACGCAATGTCCATTTGATTCGAATGTCATTTGTGTCTATCTAGGCGGACACAAGAAGTTCTACTTGTACATTTGTGAGCTCTAACACACGCTGGGAATTTCTCCGTTGTCTTCCTAATGTAATTAGAGTAGGCTGTAACATAACGAGCAGCTAGGGTGGATTTTTCAGCAATGAGCGGTTGCATGTTGTTTGTCCATTTTTCTAGTTCAGGGCATGGGGCCAAGTGAACATAAGCATGGCTGTACTGGGTCAGACCAATGGTCCGTCTTAGCCCAGTATCTTGTATTTTTGGCAGGACAGGGACACCCGGAGCATAGGGTTGCTTCTCTGCCAGACTGGGCTAATAGCCATTAATGGACCTATTCTCCATGAGCTTGTCTGATTCTTTTTTTAACCTAGTTATACTCTTGGCCTTCACAGCATCAGCTGGCAATGAATTCTGCAGCTTGACTCTGTGTGTGTGTGTGTGTGTGTGTGTGTGTGTGTGAGAGAGAGAGAGGGAGAAATCTGCTGCCCATTAATTACATTGGGTGACCCCAGTTCATGTGTTAGGTGACACAGAGCAGAAAGCGTTGCGGACCTTTCATGTGAATTCAAGTGAAATAACTATGGTAGTCACATGGTATAAGTCTTGTGTGTGTTGTGGTGTTAAAGGATTTGTTGGTGAGTGTTTGGGGAAAAGGCACAAACAGAAAACTGTGAAATCATGGGGGTGGGAGGGAGGGACTGGGATGAAAATGAGGCCTGGAGATCCTCCTACAAGTGGAGTTTACCTAGAAACATACCTGCTCTGCATGTGTGTGATGGGGGTGTTCTCCCTGCAAGAGCTGAACTAGGCCAGGTGGGCCCAATCAGTTAATTAGGCTGCAAGCAGAGGAGACTTAGGCTGGAGGCAGCTAATTAAGGACAGGCTCACCTGTGCAGGAACAGGCAGGTAGCTGGCTGCAGAGAGGGGCCTGCTGCTTCTGCGGAAGGCTGCAGGGAAGTAGGTGTCAGTCGCTCCCTGAGTGGAGGGAGTTGGAGGCTGGCAAACCCAGAGCAGGAGAAGCCAGATAAGTAGGGGGAAGCCCAGGAAAACAGTAGCAAGAGGCAGGACTATACAGGGGCTGTGTCTGCTTGTTACAGGGTCTCTGGGCTGGAACCCAGTGTCGAGGGCGGGCCTGGGTTCCCCTGCCAGCCCCTGGGGAGTGGCAAAGAGCATTGGAGACACCAGACCGCCAGTCTGGAAAGACGGTGAATTTCCCACAAGGGGAGGACTTTGGGGCTCGGCCCTCTGGCCAGGTCACTAGAGAGGAAGCTGCATCCTGGGAGTGAGTGGGGCAGCAGAGTGAGACAAGATGGGAGACCACCACACCAGAGGGAGAGTGCAAGTGGGCAGTGCTAACCCCAGGATGGCCAGCAGGAGGTGCTGCTGCTCACAGAGCGTGAACCCTGTGACCATGTGAAAAAATAATCTGGCTTAATTACAATAGCGACTAGTAAGGGTGGGTGAGGAGGAACTGTGTGCTATCTCTGCCTGCATAGCTGCACAGCACCATCTTGTTTGGGAGCCCCTGGGTGCTACTGCAGTACAAACAAAGAATGATCAGCAGCCGAACCTGGGAGCGGGGAGAGCCGTGAGATGGTGCTATTCGGGGGAGTAATAACAAATCCTACAAATTAGAACGGAATCTTCTTGGAGGGTTGACGTCTGGTTCTGCCTCTCCCAGCCTCGGCGTACTGCCTGTCTTTGCATTTGTGTTGGGGTTGGGCCTGGACGTGCAGAAATGCCCATTGATAGTCTAGCCTGCTCTGGGAGGAGGCGCAGTATGAGTATGTTGTGGGAGACCCTGTAGGCTTGAGCACTGCAGAGTCTCAGGAGGTTTGCAGAAAGGTTGGGTGCTGCACAAGGTCCAATCCAAATCTCTGGCAGCTTTGCCTGTGGCTGGTTATTGCCCTGACTCTGCAATCCAACTGCAGCAGCAAGAACTCAGAGTTGAGGGGTCCTGGCAGAGCTGTGTGTGACGGGAAAGGGCCAGGATGGTGGAAATGAGGATGTAAATACGGCTGGAAGAGAGGAGCTTTAATTTGCTTGTTTTGTGGCAGACTCTGGATGCCTTCACTAAGGGCCCCACATGCATCTGTCCGTATGATTCAGTCCCCGAAACTTGGGCTCTGTCTATCGTCATTGAGGGTTTCCTGTGTGTCCAGAGGCTAGCTGCCCTGAATGCAGCACGACTTAGAGTAGGGGACCTTTCATGCCCTGCCCCCACCTTCTTCCTCCTCTTCCCTTAGAAGCGGGTGACTTTCATCTCTTGAGTGAATTGGTGTGTCCAGCACCCAGGCCAATGGGGTCCTGGCCCAGGACTAGGGGTCCGTGGTGCTGTGGTGCAATAGACAATATAAGAGTTTGTGGCGAAGTCCCAAGGATGCCAAGAAAATGTTTTACGCACAGAGTGAGCAAATCCGTAAAATGAAAAAAACTGTCCGGGTTACGCCTGGACCAACAGCGCAGAAGCGAGTTGAGTGGGTACCAGCTGGGTTAGTTACATCACAGACGCAAAACCTTGCGCTTCTGGAGCTTCCATCTTGTCCCTTCTCCTCTGCCTAGACAGTGTGTTGGGTGTCTTGCCCTTACTTATTTTAATTATTTTTGCCCTGACTCCTCCTCCTGCCACAGCAGATGAGGCCTGGATTTGAACTGCTGGACCTGAAGACCGCAAGGATCCACGGCTTGTCTCCAGACTCCAGAGCTATCCAGCTTCGCTTTCCTGTGGGCACGTTTCAAACCTCATGGAACCAAATCAGCACACTGCAGCATGTGCCAGTCCCTGCAGCTCTCCTGGAGTCTGTATCTGCGGAGTAGTGAGCAACGAAGGGGGCCAGGGGGATCTCTTCTTTCTTTGAATCTGCTAGGCAAACGTCCTGTGACTTGGTATTGCTCCGTTGCATGGTGTGTGTGTCTGTGGCTTGCTGTCAGGGCTCTCCAGCCAATGCGATCCTGTCCCAGTGGAGCTTCCCTGGCTCATTATTTAGTCAATAAAATAAAGAGACAGACAAAGCACAAAGTGGCACCGGTGGTGGAACCAGGACATTTCCTTGGCACGTGTTCTGCCTGCGTGCACAGTTTGGTGGGATGGAGCCCCTCGGAGTGGTGCCAGTGTGGGGCGGGGAGTGACCTGCCAGGTGGGGAAGTGAGGTGTAGGGTGGATGGAGCCAAGCCGTTCTCCTGGCTGCTGGCAGAGCACTCAGTGCTCTGCCGGATGTGGTGAAAGACACGGTTTTGGTTGTTAACTTTGTGTCCAACCCCATCTATGTCCTAAAGTGCTGACGTTCCACTGAAATCTGCAGGGGCCCCACGTGTGGTTTGAGCGCAGTGAAAGGTTGAACTCTGATCTGTGCTCTAGAGTTGGCAGGATTTCTGAGTGGAAGGCAAAGGAGTGTAGCTAATCCGAGAGGGGTGTGGGTATGAATACGTACACTCCTGTAGCCTTTTTGGTCATGGAATCTCGGGGAGACGTTCAGAAACATCAGTTGATTAAAATCTCACTCCATGCTTGTGTGGGGTGAATTAAACCATGCGCCCTGCTCTACAGATGTGGAGGTGCAGAAGTGAGCGGTAATTTGCCCAGGGTGTCTCAGGCACGTAGAGAACCCCCTTCCCCAACTACTAACCTGCAGCCCCTTCAGTACCTTCCCTCTTGTTTGTCATGAGTTTCTACTCTCTCAGCAGCACAAAGCATTTGCTTGCAATGAAGAAACTGAGGAACAAGTCTCCTGCACCTGCAAAAGCCTTTCACTCCTGCCCTGGACAGCCTTTCACTCCTGCCTTTGCAATAATGCAGAAAACTGATATCCTATTGATCCCTTCCCCCCTGTTTTGCATACCGGGGCAGCTTTGCTGCAATCTGAGCCTTTATAAAAATATTGTATTGATTTCCCCTATTCCCCTAGTCTATTAACAATTGATGTGTATTGTTGTGTTTAGATGTCTGCCCTAGCTGTGCCTGGAGGGGAAGCGGTCATTAAAACGTTAACCCTCAGACATATGGCAACTGCTTTCCCAAGAAGGTGTGGAACACATGAAGGCCGTTGATAAGGCATCTGGAGTGGGTTTCGTATGTGTGTCCCTGGGTCTTACATCTTTATTTACCTTGTAAGGTGTCCAAGCCCCTGGATTGAGATTTTGTCTTGAACTGTGACTTGCCTTGTTTTCTTGGGCTTGTCTGCAATCTTTGTTTTTAAGCCATGCCCATTCTCGTTCTGTGCAGATATAGTTAGAAACTCGTTTGATATAAAGTGCTGCAAACTTCCAGGACACTTTACAAATCAAGGCATGTTCCCTGCCACAAAGAGCATACGATTCCTCCATGTAATTCTATAAATACAGATAATCACCATCGGTGCCGTAGCTGCTCTTGGATTGTCTCTCTATGGCATTGTGCCCGTATCTCTGTTGTTCCTCGTTCACCTGCATCGTTTCCTTTATTTAATAGCAAAACAACCCTCCGAGCCGCTCACTGCGGGGAGATTATTACTGACCTCTTCAGGTAAAGTCACTCTGCCTTTTGGCCTGATTCCATAGACGGGTAGCATCACACAAGCGTTACTAGGGTATAATCAGATATCCTAGCCTGGCCCATTGTTTGAACAAGAGCTATAGATATGGCATACCGTACATGCATCATGCACACTCGCTCACAGGTGTCGACAGTTCATTTCATAGTACTCGCTGTGATCTTCCCCAGTGGAATTCCAGCGTGACGTGTCCCGCAATATCTAGCGATTCTATGTGGAGATACGATACCACCGCACCTGGGTCTTTTGGCTCAGACCAGTTGCACTGTATTATGTTGGCTAGGTGGGGATTCCACCCTGCTCAGGCAAGGATTGGAGCAGAATCTTCTTCCTCTGATGCGTTCGATGCTGGCGGCAGTAACCGTGCCGTCATTCCTGCTGTGTGGGTGCGAACCGCTTGCTAGAAGCCCTGCTGCTGGTTTCCATGTTAAAGGGGTGGAGGTAAAGAGTCTTGGTGTTACACTAGAAGAAGCTTGTGAAACTCATTGGTGACCTCTTCACATCAGTCTGGCAGCCACCCAGAGCTGTGAGGGGAACGCCTCTTAGCATCAAATGAGTTAGAAATGGTGGTGAAGTGCCTGTTAAATACAGAATGGACAACAGTCCTTTTAACTCCACCTCAGCTTGAGTCTCTTGCATACCTTCATTTGGCTCTTTAGGGTGCGGAGCGGGAGTGGCGTGGTGGGAATTGGGCAGTGGCAGCTTGTTCTCATTTTCCAGAGAGTTTAGACCTAAAGGCATCTTGCTGTTCTCACTGGTCAGCAATTTTTCTCATGACTGGGGATGAAGTATGGGAGCCCCCCCAGCCTGGCTTTGGGAACACCAAGCAAAAGGCGGAGCTTGCCCTTCTGTAGGGGCCTGGCAGAACTAGAGTGCTTTTCATCTGGGGCACTCAAAGCAGCTTGTAAAGGTTTTCAACCTCGTAGTTCTCTTGCAAGAGAGAGATCATCTTTGTTTACTGCGGGGCAAACAGTGTCAAAGGGGGGAAGTGACCTGGCCATGGGTGCACAGGGAATCAGTGCAAGGGAGAGGCTTTGCACCCAGGGAATTAAAGTTGTATTAAAATCCTTTACAGGTGGCAATCTCAGTTCTGTTTGTGGAGGGCCCATTCGATGGATTTCATTGGACTTGGCTCAGTCCTTCCAGATGCATGTCCTCTGTGGTTCTTGGCTCTTTCCTCTCCTACCAAGCTCTGCACTCTTTATTTGAATAGATCTCTCTGATTTTTCTCCCCACCAGCTGCCAAAAAGGCACCCCTTTTTTCCCCCCCAATGACCGTGATATGGCAACTGTTACCAAATGCCAGAGGCATCTTTGGAGATGATTTGTTGTCATCAGTAGCAGATTTAACCAAACGCCTCTGCCTTCATCATCCTGGCGAGGGAGTGTCTTATTGGGCTGATTTCCTCCGAGATTTGAATGGCTGGATTTTCCCCTTTCAATAAAATATATATAATATTTATGAAACAACAGTGAAACACAATGAATTACAGCTAATGCTGCTGTGTGATGGAGATAAAGCCCTAATTGTTTGGACAGCATAAATCTACACCAAAAGCCTGATGGAAAATAAAGCAATTTAAATCTATTTGCTGTGTCTCCTGGGCTGTGTGACCAATCATGAATTTATATCCTGGGCATGGTTAAAGCAGGTCACTTTGATATCTCTTGATGTGCTGTCGCAGAGCCTTACTTGGCCTATGTTTCAGGAGAGCCGTGTTTTTTTTAATTTATTCGTTTCTGGCAGAGGTTAGCACCTCCATGTTGTCTGTCTTGTAAGTTTGCTATTATTGTTATTTATTCTACAGCTAGGATTGTCCTAACATAAATGGACCAATCCAGTTCACTCCAACGCATGCTGTGAAATCCACTGGGGCTTCATTATTCTGTAATGAACTGGCTCTATCTCCCCAGAGGTACACAGCGAGTCTACGTTGCGTGCGCATCTCTCTCTCTCTGACACAGACTCTGGTTCAAGGTCCCCTTCCTTAGGAAGGAAATCTGCCATTTAGGAAACATGAGGCAAGAATATGGGTTCAAAAATGTTGTTTCATCGAGCCCCCTCCCTCCCCCGCACACTCAACTGTCTACAGATGGTTTCTTTCTGCAGTGTGTTATAGGGCCCCTTGCATTCCCAAAAATCCTAAAGCATTTTCCAGCCTAGACTCCCATTGAAATGCAGCTGCCCCTGGGGTGGAATATGCCGACTACATGCACTTCAAGCAGCAGAGTGGTGGGGATGGTGCCGATGGGGTTAGGGGGCCTATGGGTTCCTTAACTTGCATGCAGAGCAGATGGGGCCACTATTCTTAGCGATAGCTCCTCAAGGTGTAATATTCTCCAGCCTTCACATTTCCTGCCTATGTCCAGGGAATGCTGGCACTCGGTGTGCTGGTGGTCCCAGTGCTCCCACACCGTTTGTCCCTCCTGCTCTGGGTTGGTTTGAGGATCTGCCAGCTCCCCGAAGGAAGGGGTCGAGTGGCCGTTTTAGCCTTGTTGGGATGCGAGATGAATGGACTGAGCTGGAGCTGTCACAGCTCTGCATGGGGCACAACTGAACAGGTGACAGATCGTAAATTTTTATATTCGTTGTGTTTGTTTTTGTTTAATTGATCTATTAAACCCAGTCAATCCCTGACCTCCTTTTATAGCCACTATAAATCCACTTGTGCCGTTTGCAGGAACCCATGGCTTTCGGGGTGGGGAGTGGGGCTTTCCTCCTGGACCCAAACACTTTGCTGTTTCTCTCTCACACACCTTGGTCAAACAGACATGTCTGGTGCAGCATAAGGCAACGGCCAGTTCATCAGGGTTCCTGAAACTAGAATGCAAGGGTTGGTTTCCATGTTGATTCAGACCAGTTCTGGGTTTGGCTTTTAGAGGCGAAGGAAGACAAATCTCTGAGTGCCACTTGCAAAACAAAGAGCCACTTCCAGCTTCTTGTGAACTTGCCTGGAGTCAGTCCGGCCCTTGGCAGGGAAGGTTAAGGCCCCGTCTATGTAATGGGTTGCACTGCTTTATTTAAACAAGGATTTTAGTTAGATTTGATTAAATGGGTGTGAATCCCTGTGTGGGCACTTGTAAATCGATTTAACACTGGCTTGTGCTGATTTAGGGGCATCCACATGGGTTTGCACCAGCTTCAAAACATGCTCACAGTAGAGACTAGGCCTGAGTCTCCTCCCCCACCTGTGGACGCTGCAGCCACCCGTATGAGCTCCCCCACACCCCTTCTCTTGTACACAAGTGACGTCTCTCTTCCTGACTTGCCCCGTTGTGGTTGGCGGCGCGTGAGGCCGGTGAGCGTGACAGGCAGGATCTCTCTGATCCAAGGGGTTGGGGCATAGGAATTTCATAGTCTTCTTGTTGCATCTGTTTTAAAATAAATCCTCCAGATGTGGGCACTTCCAGGCCAGAGACCAGGAGATGAGCGAGAAGAATGGCGTGACACATTCCACATAACCAGGTTGGAAGAAAACTCTGAGCCCCCTGCCTTTTTCTAGCCCTCTTCCCGGGATCTCAGAGTGCTCTGCAGACAGGAATTCACCCTCGTGAGCCCCCGTGCAGATCCACGGCACTGCCTGTGGGGCTGAGTGTGCCCATCTATTGCGGTTGCCTAATGCTGTGACTGTGAGCAGGCTCCCTAAAGCTTTTTGACTGATTTAATTGTAGCGTGTTGCTCTGGTCCTGCCCCCAGGCGACAGAGGTACCTCCCTATCCCAGTGGTTCACACTGTGCCTTCCTATTTGCCACTTTCGCTGTGTCGATTTCAGCTTTCTTTGTGCTTCCAGGCAACTGCGTTTGGAGGCCTGTATTTTAATGGTGGTCACAGAGAAACGTGATTCGTTGTTAGAACAAAGTTAGAAGCCCCCCACCTCCTGCCATCACCACTGTCCCCTGCTTCCCGTCTGCAATACTGAGTCTTCCATCTCCTAATTCTGGTGAGTTTCCACAGATGTCTATCCTGCTCTCTATTTTAGTCTCCCTCCCGATGGCTGGGCTGAGGAAGGATGTTCTCAGTGCACTGAAGGTTATCTTTGTGGGTTGCCAGTTGAAAGCAAGCTGCATGGAGACCAGCAGATGTGTGCGCTGTGATTAGACCCAGGGAATTGTTAACCAAGACGTGAGACACCTGTAGAGATAATGGACCTTCCTGAACTGTGTGGCTGAGCCGCTCGGGGGCCAAGCTTTCTAGAGTAATCCGCTGTGATACTTCCCTTTGCTTGCTCCCCTAAACCATGTTGGGCTCTTCTCTGACAAATTGTTGTTTGGCAAATCACGTGTGGAGAGGCTGCAGCCAAGATCTGGGGCCTCGCTAAGCTGTGCATCTTAGGCCACGTCTACGCCGGAGCCAGAGCGATACGTGCCAGGTCAAGCAGACATACGGGCACCAGCTCTGATCAAGCTCGGAGCTAAAGCCAGAGAGGAGCTGGATATTTCAAGCAGCGGGACGAACTAGCCACCCAAGTATGATCCCATCGGAGACTCAGGGCGGACACTCAGGACGGATTGCTGTGCCATGGCGACACTTCGGTTTTTAGCTTGACAGAGCCAGTGTGGGTATGTGTGTCTGAGCTGGAAATTCCATCTCCAGCTCCAGTGAAGAGGGGATGCGTAAAATCTAAGCAGACAAGACAAAAGGGGGGTTGATTTAGTTGGGGATTGGTCCTGGCTGGGATGATTTAGTTGGGGATTGGTCCTGCTTTGAGCAGGGGGTTGGACTAGATGACCTCCTGAGGTCCCTTCCAACCCTGATATTCTATGATGGGGAGAGGAAATAGGGGCACTTAAAGGATTTGGCCAAGGGGATGCAGCAGGTCAGTGGCAGAGCTGGGAGCAGAACCTGTCTCTCTTGGTTCCTACTCTGATGTCTTGTCTGCTAGCCCATGCTTGTTTCCCGGCAGCAGGGTTCCCGAGCTCTGGCTGCAGTGGCATTGAGCACAAAGTGTGGAATGCGAGAGGGACACTGAGGTGGAGCAGGATGAAAAGGAGTAACAGGAAACATAGGCTATCGGAGGGGGCGGGAAATCATAATGGCATGAGCTGTTAGCCTAGGCCATAGTCTTCCGCAGGGCCGAGGGCATGTCCCATAGCGGGGGATGCTTTAAAACTAGCCTGGACAGAGCATAGGAGGAGAAAAGGCTGCCGGGAATGATCCTGCCGGGGTCAAGGGACAGTGTGAGTATAGTGCTGTCTGTAGGAGGCTGTGCCCTGCGCTCTGTGCCCGGGCACATTTTAAAGGCAGGCGAGTCCCCCCACCTGCCGCTGAGAGGCAGCTGCTGGTCTGTGTTTCGGTGAGTGGGGAATGTCGTGCCTCGTGTTCTACCCTTGCGGTGTCTCTGAGTCCAGAGCTGTGTTTGCTGTGCTCTGCTCCTTACTCTGAAAGAGTGAGCCAGGCGCGAAAACCCTGCTGGGATTTGCAAAAGGAACCAAGGGAGTGAGGTGCTCAGAAGTGCCCAAGTGACTTAGGAGCACAAGTCCCAGTGACTGTTGATGGGCGTCGAGTGCCTGAGCACCTTTGAACATTCCAGCCTTCTCTGTGTGGGCAAAACAGAACCGGGTAGACTAGGCTGTTGCTGATTTCAAGGGCTTTAAATGGGGCCCGAGGGAGCTTGCCAGTTCTCCTCCCATAAGGGCAGTAGGAAGAGTTTGGAATTGCAGGGTTTTAATATTTTAATAAATGTCCATCCCTGTTTTTAAAAAAGTCAAAAACAGGTGAACACCTTCTGTCCCAGCGATGCTCACTGCTTTTCTCTCTAAAGACAACCGGCCCCCAGTAAACCCTCCTTAACCCCCGCCCCGCACGGTATTGTTCAGAGTAACCCATGGCTTTTGAGGCTGGCTCTGTAATCCTTCCCCACCTCCCTCGCCCTGCACCAGCGTTTTCAAGCTGTGCCATTGCCTTCAGAGAGACTGGCGTTTTCCCTTCCGAATGTAGAAATTCAGCAGCTACTACAGGAACTGTTAGCACTTTATCTGCTTTCCAGTTTAAATCAATGAGAACAAAATCTGTTTTGCTGAAATCTGGAGGAAAAGCACCCCTCCGCCCCCCCAAAAGAACAGAGTTTTCTTCCTCTGAATCCAACCTAATACTTTAATACTTCTACCAAAAAGAAGGGGGTTTTGGAGATGAGAGGAATTGTAGAGAGTGGCTACTAGTGAGTTGGGGGTCAGCTAGCAGGAATCATCCACTCGTAAATGTTCCCCCAGAAGCTTTTATGCCCTGCATAACAAATATATTTATATTTCAATGTAAAGGGGAAAATACGTGTATTATCAGGGAGATAAAAAAATGCAGCATTTTATGGCTTCTAATGCCATGGCTGGTTTTTTTTTTTTTTTAAACCACTAAAAGCATACGCATTAAAGCAATTTTCCTGAGTAATATAGCGAGAGGTCTACAAAAGCTCTGCAACATTTGATAATAGTTGCCATCTTCGGCTGAAGATAATGATGTTAACAAATGTAATGGGAGTAATGAGTGGAGATTCAAAAAGCGGCTTTTGTTTAATTTTTTTGTAATGGAAATGAGTTGGGAATGAAGGAGGAGAGCAGAAAATAATGAAAACTTCATTTGAAATGAATCTTAATCCTCACAGCCAACTGGCAGAGGAGGATGGGTGCAGCTTTCCTGAGCTGAAGGAGGGGGCATTATTTTATTTCACAGTCTCGGGAAGGGAACTTTTCATGGCGGTAGGGAGTGTCACAGGAGGGGTGAAGTTTATTCTTCCTTTCTTGGGTTTATCTTACAGGTGTGCAAGGATTGAACCACCTATGACACAGGGTAACTGGAAGTTTCAAGGGCTTCTAGACATCTTCAGTGTTGACCATCTAAAAATTCAAACCCCCTTTTGTCCGCAGTTACCATAACTTTCTGCATACTCCGAACAGGAAATATCCCTGGCATTGGAGTTTGTGCCCTTGCTTCACTTTTTATTTTTGTTTTGAGTATTCTGCAGATACCTCACTCTTCTAAGGCACCTTCTAGTAACTTACACTACATTATCCCTCTTAACAGCCGTGCCAGGCAGGAGCTATGGCCCCATTTTCCAGATGGGGAAACAGGCAAAGATTTGGTGACTTGCCCAAGGTCCCATAATAGAGCTGGTGAGAGAGTTGAGAGCAGAATCCCTGTCCCTGCATTCCCAGCCTTAACCACACAATCCCACATTTTCTTTCTCTTTCTCCCCTCCACTAAATGAAACGTGGGCATGAGCTTGTCTAGAAAAGGGGACACTAGGAGAGATTGGGTGTAAATGTCCGTCATCCTGGATCTTTCACTCCAGCCCATTCATTCTGCTCTGACACTCTTCCCTCCCCCTCCGCCCCCCGGAAATCTTCCAGTTTAAGTCCTGTCCCATTCTTCCAGACAGCTATACCATGGCACCTGCCCAGGAGGAAGCTTGTCACTTCTCCCATCTTTATTTTCTGTGGCAGTGGTAAATGTGGTGACTGGCTCTGGGCAATGGCAGCAGTGGGTATTTCTGCTCAGTGCATTTGCTTTTCCCCTGATATATGTGAAATGTGTAGGGCATAGATTTGCATGATGTGGGCAATTGCTGCTCTGCTTTTTGACGACCCTAAGTCACTTACGTGGTGGACTGAAGGCAGTGTAAGCTCTTCCTTGAAGTGCATCTCATTTAAGAGGGGAAAAAAACAAAACAGCAAGAGGACCAAAAAATGCCACCATGGCTAACCAACAGAGCAAAAGACGCTGTTGGAGACAAAAAGACGTCTTTTTAAAAACTGGAAATCAAATCACACGTGGAAAATAAAAAAGAGCATTAACTCTGGCACGTCAAGTATAAAAGTATAATTAGGCAGGCCAAAAAGGAATTAGAAGAGCAACTAGCAAAAGACAGACCAAGAGCAATTAAAAAAACCCCCAAAACATCAGACACAGGAAGACTGCCGAACAATCAGTGGGGCCAATGAAGCTAAAGAAGGCCTATGAGAAGATAAGGCTGTTGCAGAGAAGCTAAATGAATTATTTGTGTCAGCCTTCACTGCAGAGGATGTGAGGAAGATTCCCACACCTGAGCCATTCTTTTTAGGTGACAGATCTGAGGAATTGTCCCAGATTGAGGTGCCAGTAGAGAAGGTTTTGGAACAAATAGATAAATTAAACTGTAGTATCTCACCCGAGTTCTGAAGGAACTCAAATATGAAATTGCAGAATTAACAACTGTGGTATGTAACCTATAGCTTAAATCAGTCTCTGTACCAGATGACTGGAGGATAGCTAACATTATGCCAATTTTTAAAAAGGCTCCAGAGGCGATCCTAGCAATTACAGGCCTGTAAGCCTAACTTCAGTATCACATAAATTGTTCTTTATTATAGTTTCATGCAGACTTATCAGACAATGAGATGAACATGATATGTTGAGGGAAGAGTCGAGATGGCTTTTGTCAGGGGAAATCATGCCTCACCAATTGCTTAGAATTGAGGGGGTCAGCAAATGTGAACAAGGGTGATCCAGTTGATGCAGTGTACTAGGACTTTCAGAAAGCATTTGACAAAGTCCCTTGCTCAAAACTCTTAAGGAAAGTAAGCAGTCATGGGATAAGAGGGAAAGTCATCTCCTGGATCAGTAACTGGTTAAAAGATAGGAAACAGAGGGTAGGAATAAATGATCCATTTTCCCGATGGAGAGAGGTAGCTAGAGGGTGTCTGCACAGAGTTCTCTCTGCCTTGCTGCTGAAGGGACACATCCCAGCATTCCCCTTTTCCACACACACACAAGGTTGTGGTCATTACTGGATGATGCAGGAATATCTCATCCCTTCGGTGTCTGGTGGGGAAACCAGTGTATCCTGTAGCGGTTCGTGGGCGGGTTCGTGCTGGACAGCAAGAGGCTAATGCAAGCAATTTTATGATGAACTGAAGCAAATGGCTGGTCCCCAATCTTGCAATCAGCAGGAGTGAATTTGGTTTTAGATTGACTCCCAGGCCTGAGTGATAGGTGCTGGATTGGCAAATAAGCACCTTTGTGGCGTTGACTGACTTCTATGCATGTGTTTTAGCTGAGTGTCACCAGGAGCAGAAAATTCAGGTCTGTCAGTTCACTGTCATGTTCCCTGCTATTGAATGTTTAAATTCCTAACCCCTGACCAAGAAATGCATTGCAGGCTGCAGAAAACAGGAGCAAAAGAATTGAGCACCACTTCCCCGTCTCATTTAATCCACGCACAAAGCAAAAGGGGAGAGGAGAATGGAGATGGTACAAGGAAAACCTGAGCCAGCTACTGCGGTGTGGAAAGGGCAGCTCTTAGCACGGTGAGCTGGTCGCACAGTCGCTGACATGGAGGCCAATATAGCGAACGCCCCTAATGTGGACACCGTTGTGCCAGTGTCGGGGGCCATATATTGGTATAGCTATTCCTGTAGGGGAAGAGGAATGATTATATTGGTGTGTGTCGCCTTTACACTGGCACAACTGCTTCACACTAGGGCTATTACTGGTAAAACTATTCAGGTAAAAAAGTCACATGCCCAACAGACCCAGTTATACTGTGAAACTCCCCAGGATAGACTGGGCTGCAGTTGTAACGAGCTGAGAGAGCCTCTGCAGATTCCAGACCACAGCTTAAATTGGCCCAGCTGAACGTGGGGCTGCCCTTGAGAATCCGTCCTAGGTATCCCACTGAGACTGGGGCTTTGGGTGGTGAAGGAGGGATGGGTGAATGCTCACACAGTGCAAGCATGATCCAGAAAGCTGTGTACTTCCCTCTAGTCTGTGCCTTGAAATAGGGAATCCCAGGAACTTGGGGCCACAAGAGGTGTGAACAGCTGCCAATGTGAATAAAGTGTCTCTGGTGTTCTTTCCCAGGTGACTTACTTTGCACCGCTGCCAGGGAGTCCCTGTAAACAGGGTTACTGATGTCAGACGCCTGTTGTGCAAGCATGCGTACTCTGAGCTGTGAGTAACTCTGGTGATCCTGCCCTGAATAAGGATATTTCCATTTGGTTTTGGTTGCTATGCGACAGACCAGAACCCCAAACATGGCACCTTGACAGGTTGTCTGTGCAGTGTAGGAATGGGGGACTCCAAAGCTGAACGCAGCTCGTCCGATGTGACGGCGCCCTGTGAACTGAGCAGGTTAGGCAGAGCTCTGACTGGCTCAGGGGGCGTGGAGCTAGTGCGCCCTGTTGTCCCTGGCATTGGTGTACAGGTCTGTGCCTTACAAGTAGCTGGAGACCTGAGCCAGACCCTGCATCTGCACAGGGTAGATGGTAGTCTTGGTTACCTGAATGCAAAAAGGGGTGTAATGGATCCCAGACATGGGGGAACGTGTCTGGCCCCTCTTAATAGACTGATAGCGCTACTTGGAGTGACAGGTCAATCCAGCTCGGAACATGTCGCATTCTAAGTGTGATTGCAACCAGAGCTTAATTAGATGGGATGGGGCTGTTCCTGAGGTTCTTCTGTTCCATGGGGAGAGGGAAGCCGTTCCCACTGTGCCCCTTGCCTAGAGTATTATGTTTTGTTTCTGTAACCAGAAGTTTTGATGACACTACGGTGCGAGTACCCCCATACTTGGGCCCCTGACCCAGTGCTAACTTTACGTGCAGGAGAAGCCCTGCTGAGGTGACACACAGGTGTAAGGATTTGGATCTTGGCTAGTAACCTTTCTCTGCATAATTTCTGCTGGCCGTCTGTGTCCTGGTTTCCTTTTCAAATGAAGAAGGCTGTGCTCTCTGGCGGAAGGGAAGCCCTGACTGATAGAAGGGCCCTGGCTGTTGGACTCCGGCTGGACAGGCTGTGAAGTGCTGGAGCACTAGTTGGGGCTGACTCAAAGGTTTTTGAACACAATTTTTTTCCCCGGGAGCTCCCAGAAAAGCACTTCCCCACCCACACGTGCTGCGATTGTCCTGTTTGTGATCCAGTTAGTTATTACAAGTGACATGGCTGCAGGCTGAATGAAATGTCTCTGGCATGGGGCTGAGCTATAGAAATAAGATGCTTTAAAGTTCTTTTCATTCCCTTTTTTGGAAGGGTGGGGATGTGAGTTATTGCGGCTGACTTTGCAATTTACAGCTTTTAATTAATCTGAAATTGCGACAGAGATTTTTATGATAAGCAGAGGCATCTCTGCGAGCTGAGAAGGAACCTTAACAATTAACCAAGATGAACTGGCAAGATGAGATATCAATGCGATAAACAGAAATGTAAAATAAAAGAAAAAGTCTGAGAAATCAAAGCAACGATCTGTAGATGAGTTTTCTGGAGCCGTTCCCCTGCTGCAGGAAGGACTAGCCTAGTCTTGGGCACTTGTCAATCTCCCATCCCACCCCTGTGGTCCTGAGGCCTAGGCAACAGCTGCCAATTATAATAATCGTTCATTTAGGTTTGTAATGAACCTCGTCGTTTTATTGTTTGTTCTAGTGCTAAATAAGGGTTAAAAGTGAATTAAAATCTTAACTTTCAGTATTTTTCCTGCTACTCAAGCAGTTGCCACAAAATCATTCTGTGTAGGGGAGGAGAATTTATGTGCAATTAGGAAGGATGGTCCAGTGCTCTGGGCACCAGCCTAGGACTTGGGGAATCTAGGTTCAAATCCCTGCTCTGCCACAAACTTTCTGTATGTCCTTGGCAAGTTGTTTAGTCTCTCTCTGCCTCAGTTCCCCAACTGTAAAATGGAGGTAGCTGTCCCGCCCTGCCTCCCAGGAGTGTTGAGGATAAATATTTAACAGGTTAGGAGGTGCTCAGATTCTAGGATAAAGGGGACTAGATAATGATTTTTATGATGACCTTAGATACCTCACTAATTCTGTACATTCCTGACCTGGTGTCATTCTGGCATCTGACCTAAAGCCTGTCCCACAGATGTAGCTGCCTGCGTAGACGTTGGCCTGGCTGTTCACACTTGATTTGCAGTGACTTGATCTCCTTTCCTCAAACTTTTTGTTCCTCTGTCAGCCTCATGAAAGAAATTGGCATTTTCCATAGAAGGGGCTGGCACGGACTCTTTACACGGCTATTCTGGGTTACTCAATAAGCTGCATTACTTTGGCTCCTAGCTCTGCCGAGTTCCCACTAAAACAACCACCCCTTGTTCTTGAGCTCTGTCTGCTGCAGAGCAGATCAGCTTCCTCGGCACTGCTTCCTTGTGCTTTGCTGCATCCATCCAGATTTTCCAGGGGAGTGAGGCTGATTTTTTGAGAAGGATTGGCCCATGCCGTGTTGGGTGCTAATAGCCATCCCATTGCTTCCTTGGGGCTGTAGCACTGAGGAGAGAGAATGAACTGGACACTGAGCACAAAATTTAGAAGGTGGCAACTCTCTGGATTCCCACTGACCTTGCGACCCTGGTTAGTCTGACCTGCGAAGGCGTCATTGGGAGTAGTTGGGGTTCTCCAGCAGGGAACTCATCTTGTCCTGTTCCCCAATAGAAGACAACAGAGAATGTCCATCTCGCCAGGAAAAAATGATAGTAAACAAACCTAGCTTGATGGTCACTATGGGGTCATGTGAACGGGATATTTTAAGGATAAGATCGAGGTGCATAGTGTCACTCCAGCATCAACAATATTTGCCTGTAGGGGACACAAGTAGCCGTAGGTCAACAAGCTCCAGGTAGACAAACGTTCAGGCTGGACCTGTGCAGAAAGTGCCCCCCACAGCTGGTGACAAGTGACCAGGGGACAAGAGAGACCAATAAACATTGTTTTTCCCCTTCCCCTTTGGAGGCCGATACATGGATTCTGTGTGCCGTCGCTGCATTAAAAGTTCCCTGTGTGTCCTCATTCCTCTTTCACGCTGTAAACATATTATTTATTTAATCACGTAGCATTTAAGCTTGCTCTTGCAGAGTTGGCAGTGGCATTCTTCCCCTTGCATGCTTGAGTGCAAGCATCTGCCGAGTTCCTGTGTGGGGAGGTGTGCATTAAGGGTTGGTCGTGTCAAACTCCGAGCATTGGCTCACAGAAAGCCCTGGATTTACAGGTAATGTAAATCGTTCAATTGCACCTTGAGACACTACTTGAGGGGGAGAAAATACACATGGGCGCACGCACAAAACTGCACACGCAATGCCCCCATGCTCTAGTGCTCAGGGGAGGAAGAGTATAGACGGTGCACTTCTTTCCTCTTCTCTCTCCTTTCTGGGCAATCACTTTATCACTACTGGTGTGTTAAATGAGGAAGGACTGTGCGTGGACAAATAACACAGCTGTGATGTGATGGGCAGGTCATTGACACTCCTTCTGCAGGATTCTCTGTGGCTAGGAGTGATGCATGAGATGAACTGATATGGTGACATTTATTGCTCACTCTGTATCCGTGGTATGCATGTATTGATGTGCCATCAGGGCGGCTGTGTTTGAGCACTTTGGCTGGCGTGTTTTAACCCTTTGCATTGGTGTTCTCGCAGGGGAGAATTTCAGTGCACAGAGAACAAGTGGGCTATTTACTGTGGCCATACAGCACCCATCAACCGTTTGCCAGGGGACGCTGGGATGATCAGTGAACTAGTTGGCTCTGATCGGGAGTTGGTTATTACGCTGATTTCTCTGCCAAAGCAATGCTCAGACTGTGGGTGTGGGGTTGTGGATGCTGGGCTGTAAGGCAGTTGCCTTGGCTGTTCAGTTTGTTTGGAACATGGTTTTCAGAAATGAATGGAGGGCAAAGTGGGGGTTTGGTTTTGTCCAGAGGGGCCGGGGGGCAGCGTGTGTGTTTGTAGCTCCTGGTTATTTATGGAACTGTTATCATTGGCTCTCTCAGCCATTGTTTGTATTAAGGTGGCCCCCAGAGCCCCCAGCTGACGACATGATCGTAATGTGCCAGCTTGGTGTGTACTGTCTCCGCCCAGGGGCTGGTCCGCACGGAGGATAAGAGCCTACTATAGCCGTCAGCTAATGTCTCCTTCAGCTGAAGCGGTGGAAGCATGTCTTCTGGTGATGATGGGTCCTGGGTTCAGACCCTGGCGCTGAGATCACTCTGTGGGCCTGACATGCGCAGACAATGCAAGCTGTTCTGCGTAGCCAAAGATTCTCTGGGGTGCCAGGAAGGTGAGCGGGAACGGAAGCCAAGATGCTGAGGCTATTTAACTGGTTGGGGCAGGAGGCTCCCGATTTGACCTGTGTTTCTTTTTATCTGTCTCTAAAATGGTCTAACCCTTTACTTTTCCTCCCCAGCCCTCTGAATTCTTGAGCACCCTGCAGTAAGAGGGGGTGATGCACAGTGGCAGGGCAGGTTTCCACTCTGTGTCTGTAAGGAGCTCTTGTAAACAGAGGTGGGAGAACGTTTATTTTCATTTTCTTAAAACAACCCCATTGTTTGCAGAGTTTTTAAAAAACTGTCATAACTTTCTGCATTTGGACACCCAGCTAAAAAGAGGGGAAATGAAATCAGCATGCTCCGGCACAACCCTCTGTTACGAAATCAAATGGGCTGCTCTGTGCAGTCAGGAACATCGTCTGTTGTATGCAGAGAGGGTGGGTGTGCATGTGGGGGTGTGTGGGTGCGTGTGCGCGTGCCCTTCCTTCCGTCCTTCCTTCATATTGCTTTTTGGCTGACACTGAACAGAGGGCCATATGCTCTCGCTCATGTTGTTACCAGCCTGAATTGCTGAGAGGAATGTTAAATTTAGGGAAATGAGAGATACTCAAGAGGTTTCTCGTTCACGTATTTGGGCCATATCAGTAGAAATAACTGGAGACAATAAGGCTGAGTCATCTTAGGGGAAACCGTTTATCTGGAATCGTCAGTTTTATTTATTGCACATGTGTATTTGAGGTTCAGGCCAGTTTGCCAAAGGCCCATTCTGACGTGCGCTGCTTTTATTTTAGTTCAGGGGACAGAAGTGGAGTCAGACCCAGGGTGTATTTTTTCATTTCAGCCCCTTAACCTCCCTCTCTTACCCTTTGGGAAGGTGACCCTTGTACTTCTACTGTGATCTCCATGCCCTGAAGCCAAAAGGTGTAAACTGAAGCCTCAAATAGCCACGGCCGCCAGCCTGGCATTTGATGGTCTCCTGCTCTTGTTAGTCCCAGGCTTCCTTAATTGCCTGTCAACTCTGGGCTTGGACTGATGCTGAGACGATTGGAGGTGCGTGGTGAAAACATGTCGCATGTCTCAGCAGCTGCCCTACATCCTGTGACGAGAGGGGTCCTGCCACTGGGCTGTCCCCCCTGCTTGGCAGTGGCTGCGTGCTCTCTCTGTCAGCAGCAGCTCTCGGGTCTGAGCAGGACCTCACTGTGGCTTGCATGCCTCTGGCCACTCAGGTGAATAACTCTCCTGAGGGAGAAAGGCGAGGGGTGGGGGACTGACTGTTCCAGGAAGAGCTGTGGGGGACTCCAGACATGGTTCGTACTGGGGGGAAGTCAAAATGCCAGTTGGGGGAGGGGCTCAGTAGTATTTTACACCATACGCTAGGAGCGCCCCTGTGCTCCCTGCAAGCCCTTGATTCAGGGGTAGTGTGACTTATGCTACCGGCTCAGCCCTCCGCTTCCAGGGAACTTAAACCAGCTGACCACTGTAATTCCATAAGCCCCTCGTGCCGCACTCCCCCCTGCTCCCTCTTGCATGGGACACAGGAGTGCAGCAGTTGTGTCTGTACGTGGGGGAGGGCCTGTGGATAGGGCCTAATGGATGGGTGTGGGGTTGGGGTATTGGAACCTAATGGCACCTCTAAACTGGGTTCTCTGTGGCGCAAAGAACTAATCTGAAACGCGCGTGAGGGGCAAGCCGGGAAATGGCTTTTAGCATCAATATTCAGCAATGGAGGGTGTAAATAATGGATTAGCACTGTGAATTGGAGCCCAGCTGTCCATCGTGGTGGAGCAGAGCTGGCTGAGTATCGGGCCCATGTGGGGAAGGCTCCGCTTTGTCCTTGAGGTGCTGTGGGTGAGCTCTGGGCCTCGTGCGAATCTTCCCAAAGGATTCTGGGACTTCTGCTCCAGTGGTGTCATGGGGGGGCTTTGCCTCCAGATTCAGTGGGAGCAAGGTAGGAGCCCCTCTCTGCAGGTGCCAAGAGGAAGCTGGGAGGGAATGCTGGACAGTTGGCAGGGCAGCAGACACACGTCTGTCCTCACACCACCCACTCATGGCAACACAAAACCTGCCCCTCCTTGGGGCTAGGGAGTGGAGTGTTCCCTTTTCCCACACACAGGGAGTAGCCCTGTGACTTGGAATGGCTTTTATTCTAGATCAAGAGTTAAAACCAGACAGAAGGAAAGTCCGGTCTCCAGGAGAGAGCCCAGCCCACGCGGTGCATCTGTCGTGGGCTGCCGTGAGCTTGGAGAACAAAAATGGCAGCTGAACTCTGGGGAGGGCTTACGTGGGTGGGAACAGGATCAAGTTCTACCAATGCCTCTGGCAAGTCTCCATCACAGGGTCTGGCCTGTACAGATGCAGCCCCCAGAACAAGCCCTGCTGAGTCCCAGAACTGCATGCCGTGGTGGAGACAAGAGTCTGGATGCAGATCATACACCAAACCCACAAGCCATTGCCCTCTTCTCCCATGAGGGACCCCAGTGCAGGAGCACCTTCAGGGCAGCTATCCTCTTTGCCATGATCATCCTCCCTGGAAGGGCCGGGCAGGTGTCTGCTGTCCTTCATGGGCTCTAGCCGTGGGTGGACTGGCTGCCTTATTACCTAGGGCTGCCATTATGCAGCTAACTTCTCCGTTCATGGTGCATGCGGAAAGGGAGAACCCGGCACCGATGGCGAGCATGCTTCGCATCCCCAAGTCCAGAGCTATAGTCTAAGTCCCAGGGACTGGTGGGAACAGCCCTGTAATGCCCTTTCTCTGTCCAGGGAGTGTCAATTAAAACACCTTCTGGAAAGGTCTTTCTGTATAAAATAACCACACCAGTGACTCCATCCCCACTGGGTGCTACCTAGTGCGTCCTGTCCAGTGTGCGTCTGCCCTGCTCTGAGAGTGAGCTCTCTGGGGCAGGCACTGCGTGCGTTTTATGTCTTTCACCACACTCGGTGCCCTATTGCTGCTTAGCTAATAAGGGAGCTGCTTCTTTGAGTCTTTCCAGGCTGCGAGGACAAATAGGTTGGACTTTACTTTTTAGATCAAAAATAATCTTGCATGAGGCGTTTACCTTTCACTGTTCTTGCTGAAATTCTCCCCGCAAAAGCTCCCCTCCATTCAACAAACAGTCACTCTTTGGTGGGGGTTGCCTTTTCTTATCTCTCTTGCTTTGCCTGAGAGCTGAAAGTGCAGGTTCTTTTCTGTTTCTAGCAGGCAAAAGCTCCTGTGGTTTGTTTGAAACACTGACAATTAGTGTAGTAGCTGTACCTCCAATGATACTGTACTGTGCAATGTTGTTAAAATAATCCAAGCAGCATCCACATGTTTTCCAGGCAGTCTGTGCATTGTGGGGGTGGGGAGGAAGGGGCTGGACTCCACAGTAGTTCTGGTCTGAACCCATCCTAAACTGTAATTAGGCCAAGGGCTTGGAGGAATTGATTTGCTGTGATGCACGGGGAGAACCTGTGCTCTGTGCCCTTTGACTCCTCTGTACCCTAACTCTGATCAGTTCTCTTGCTATCTTTCCACGTGGCTACTCTGCCGTGGCCTTGGTATTAGTTACTGATCTCACTAATCTCTTAGATCAGGAACACAATTTGGTTCAGATCCTATTTCTGGCTTGAGCCAGCTGCTAATCAGCTCTTCCTTGCAGAGGTCTGGATGTCAGCTGAGGTGGTCTCTGTTGCTTGGCGGTGGGGATCCAGCAGAAGGCTACATATGGCACCAGTTACATATGGCAGCTATGTATATGTTACAGATTGGGGGAGACTTCCCTGCTCCCCTTACCCAAGAAACAAAGGGCGCATAAGGGATTGGTGACTTTCGTGAAAGCATTCCTGCCATGGCATGGCCTTTCCCAGACTCAAGGGCCACAGGGAGAGATTAGGAATAGGGTTGGGCAAAAACATGCAGATAATTTTTTTATGGGGAAATGTTGACATTTTTTTTATTTTTTGGATGAAGGGTGGAAAAATATCCTGGGTATTGAAAATGAGAAGAAAATTCCAGTTTTTGGTTGTAACAAAGTTGACTAGTTCTACTTAGGGGCATAACGTAAGTAGAGTATGGGTACAAATTTTTCATCTACATTTCTTGTAGCCTGCAGTGACAGAGCTGGGATAGAATCCGGGAATCCTGATCCCTCTTCCCTTGCTCTAACAGGGAATACCTATCAACCCCACAGCCAGCTCGCCTCCTATCCGAACATGGGCTTGATTGCAGCTGGACATGGGGTGCATGGAGCAAGGAGGGAGAGTGAGAGTTGAGAGTAAAGCAGCACTTAAAGGGTTACATAAGGTTTTGTTGCAGAAGTGTGAGCGTGGTGATGTTTTTCCTCCAAAAAGATTAAAATTCATCCTTTGCCATTAAGGGCAAGGCAAAATAAGTTCATAAAATATTTATGCAGCTTATAACCTGCCTTTGCATGTTTCAGTGTGGCACAAACATATTCATTTTTATAAGTTATTGCATTATTATTTATGAAAATGTAATTGTTTGAGATTCCCCCTGAACTAGACCATAAAATTCTCTGCGCTGGGAAGGTCTGGATGGCTGAGGGGATTGGTTATGGGGTCTGGAGCTCTTCACTTTAGGTCACTGGTTCAGTTCCAGTTGGTGGTGAGTGGAAGATTCTTGCCATCTGATGTGACTGACTTCATGTGAAATGAGTTTGTGGGTGTGTGTCTCAGCCCAGTTCCTATGGGACAGCTGGCAGCTTCATAGACATGCCTGTCAGTCCTGTGAAATGGCCATCTCTGCCGAGTAACAGGAATGGGCTGTGGAGGCTGGACTGGAGGAACTGGACATGACAGGGTGGAAGAAGCTGTACCCGGTGGAGGAAGCTGACTTCTCTGGCCCCATTCGTGTCACAGCACCCTGGGGGGCAGGGAAGTTCCCTGAGCCCCACTGTGCAGTCCCAGAGACGGTGATGTGCCCCAAGTGTCTCAGGGAACCTGGCAGAGCAGGGATTGACTCCTGGTCTCCCGAGTCCCAGACTGTGGCAGGCAGATGGTCCTGTGGGGATTGACAGGGGGCCTTGGTCTCCAGGACTGTCAGCATTCAGACCTTCCCCACCATTGTTAGCTCTGCCTCTTGTCTCTGGCTACTACAGTGTGTCTGCTGCACTCACCCCTTCAAAGCCTCCACTTACTGCATAAAGCGCTTTCATGCTCTTGGGTAGAATAAAATAAAAAAAGCTCTTTACAGCTGAAAGACTGAATTGAAGGGAGGAGGAAGTTTTGAGCCTCCTGCTGTTCTCTCTGAGCTGCTCTACAAAGCAGCCTCCCAGCTTGGCGAGTAAGATACTGTAAGAGGTTTTAAAGTTGTGACCTTAGCAAATGTATTAGATGGGAGGAAAGAGCCTTTTTTTCCCCCTGCCTCTTACGGTGTCAGTGTAGTCGTGGCTTTTAAACCACATTACACAGGCTTGTCATCCAAGATAAAATGTTATTAAGATTAAATGCTACGCAGGGAACAGTAGGGGACTTCCCACCGTTGTATTTCAGTGTCGCTGCAGGATTGCCATCCACAGTGCAAGCCTCTGCATTTGCTCGCAGTGAATCCATCACCTGAAATAGGAACTAAAACGTTTCTCACAGCAAAAGCCCCCTCTTCTTCGATACATGTGTAAGGTGCTGGCTAAGGATGCTTTGCCTTCTTGTGTGGGCTGGCCCATATACGAGATAAGAGCCTACTACTGCTACCAGCTAAGGGAGTAATTCCTTTTCCATTTTGTGGAAGGCTCTGGGTTTTGTTGGTGTGGGCAATATGGTATGTACAACCACCTGACTTCTCGCCTCTTCATGATTCAAGCCCAGGGGCCCGATTCTGCTGGTCACATGTGGCCCTTATTCAGGGAGCTTTGCCTGCATATAATCTGCAGCGCTTAGGCCAGATTTCGGGCCTGGGTGGGTGAAATGGGGTAGCCACCTGCTGCTGTGCTCACTGTGGGTTAAACTCTCCTGCTGCAGATGCACCATGGCTGTTCTGCGTGCGTGGTGGGTGGAAGAGGAGGGACTCTGAACCCTGCCATGCACATCAGACGTGGGAGGCTCGGGGAAGGAGCAGGTTGGCCCTGGGTCTGGGGATCTATGGGTCACATAGCAGCTGCATGCTTTTTGCATGGGGTCAGCTTCATTCCAGCCACGCAGAAGTCAGATGCCGTGGAGGGGGCTATCTGCGGTTCTGTGCCCTGCTGGAGGAAGGGTGGCCTTGTGTGTGAAATTGATTGTCCACGTCACAAGCTCAGTTGCAAAGCCCATGGATGGTAGAGGCACTCGCTGCTGGCATGTGGCGATCCGGAGCCATTCAGGGCTCCCTGAGAACATTGCAGGGCACGGAGGAACTGGGGCCATGGGAGAGTCCCCCTCTTCTTTGTTTCACTGCCTTGGAAGGCCACGGAGCCCCCCCTAAACATGGGGCGGGCAGCAGGGAATGAGGGACCTGGGGGAAGCTGCTGCAGCACGCTGGCTGGATGTGTGTGACAGGTCCCCTTTGCGCACAGATGTACCCCAGCTAGTGTGGAAGGGGATACGGAGTCAGAGTTCCTCTGTCACCACCCAGCTCCATAGATAGATCCCCCGCCCCCGGGGCTCTGTGGAGATGTGGGACGGGGAGGAGCAGCAGACCTGTGCCCCATGGCACTGTCATTCGGGAGTCCCTCCCCACCTCTCTCAGCCCTCCCCTGGAGGGGTGTTCTGGACCCTGCCTCTAGCTCTCCTGCTGCGGGGCTCCCAGACTGTTCGTGAGCACTGCCGAGCACAGGGCCTGGGTGTGGTGAGGGGAGGGCAGCGTGGTGCTTGGGGTGACTCTGGGGGGATGCTCTGCGAGCCCCTTTCCTGTCTGTTTTCTCCTGTGCCTGGCTTGTCCGATGCACTGGTGCTCCTGCACTGAGCGCTGCTGGAAGCCGTGGCCTCTCCCGTCGCCATCTCTGGCTGCGTGGAATGGCAAAACAAGGGGTTCTGGCTGTGGTGAAGTGAGTGGGAGCATCAGAGTCCTGGCCTGTGTGGAGCTGACAGCGAGCATGTGGGAGGCCGAAGGGCCTTCCCGGGGCCCCTCCTTCATGGATCATGGGAATCATTAACTGCATCCCTCTCCTCTGCCTTTTGTTTGTGCCGCTGTAGCGGTTTTACAGATCCAGCGCTCTGGGTCATTATCTTCACATATGCTGCCTGCCGCTCCTCCCCCCACTCGTGCTGCGGATTCCGTTCCTCTCTCATTTCTTTTATTAATATTATTTTGTCTGGGATGTCCTTGGCAGCGGCAGGCGATGCTGCAACGGGCCTGGGGGAGGGTTACTGCCATTCAGGACTGTGGTACCTACGCAGGGCTTCCCTTGCCGGGCCCCGGTTGGCTGCCCAGCGAGAACCAGTGAGCCCTTGCATGGCAGTGGGGGTGTTCCTGCAGGAAGCCCCCAGCTGGTGTCTGGAGAGGGCTGTTGTGCTGGGTTTCATAGTGGTATACAGCTTCTTGCCCGAGAGCAGGCCCTGTGGGTAGGGCACCAGGCTGGAGCGCTGGGTTCCTTTCCCTGCCCCCCGTGGGACCTTGGTCTGTGCATGACGTTAGGACCGATAGCTGTCATGGGCAGAATTCTTACCTTCTTTTGAATGAAGCATCTTGCATTCCCCTAGTGCCCTTCTCTGCCTCAGCCAGCAGCCGGGTGGGGGAACGAAGGCGGAGAAGGGGCCAGGAGGCCAAAGCTGAGTGAGGGATGGTGGGGGAAGAGAATGGGGGAGCAGAGAGGACTGGCGGGGAGGAGAGACAGGAAAGAGCCTGTTGGTGGGAAGGAGGATGGGAGAGGGACTGGAAGAGAGGTGAATGGTGAAGACAAAAATAAGCCAGCCCCGAAAGAAGAGAGAATCTTAAAGCAAACTCCACACCTGGGTGAATCAGGTGCTGGAATTTAAACCTGGGAGCTGAGTTATCTCTAACCTGCATCTTGGAGATGTAAGCTGTCCCCTAGCTTATCAGGTGACCCCTGGGCAGTGCAGGGGAGAGCCCCAGAGCCCTGCTGGAGTTACCAGAGCAATGTGTCACACCCCATTTTCCATGCAGCGGGGGAGGGAGAGCCCCGCTATTCTTTCTCCCTGTGGGGCTGGGGACTGATCAGGAAGCAATCAGAAGCCTGGACAGTAGCTCAGGCATCCCCATAGTGCTTGATATTTACTTCCACGCTCCCTCCATGGTGAAGCACAGATACTCCAGGATGGAGATGCACATAGACAGCATGAGCTAGGCCGGCAAAGCTTAAGGGCTCAGCAATAAATGTGGCTGCACAATCTCCCCCTCTGCCTCCTGTCATCCCCTCCCATCCCCTCTCCAGATCTCATTAGATGGAGTTCGTGTCTGGGGAGATGATTTCCTGTCTCTGCCCATCACAGAATTGTTCAAAGACTCAGCAAGGTAGTGTAGGAATCAAACCTCCAAAGAGAAACCCGTGGCAAGTGCCAGCTCCTTTGTAGTATGCTGGAGGTGGCTGTTGAGCTCACCTCAGTGTGCAGAACAGGGGGCTTGTTAAGCGCTCTCTTGACTTCTGGCTTTGGCTTTGCTGCTGACTCACTCTGAGACCATAAACAAGTCACTTGCTCTCTCTGTGCCTCGCTTTGCCCATCTCTAAAATGGGAAATAAAACCCAGGGACCCTGGGGATTTTTTACAGCTTACTTGCAGTTCACGGGGACTCTTGAATGTCCTATCCAGTGTCTCGTGGTGGCGGAGGGGCTTTTAATCACTCAGACTGAATGCACTCCCCCTTGAGTGCCCAGTGGGGTGTCTCAATCCTCGTTCATCACAGTGGCGCAGATGGGGAATGTAATGCCTTTGTCTTTCCTAAGCTGCTGTCCAGTTCAGGTGAGAGGCTGATAACCCAGCTTGTGAATGTATGAGCTAGATATGAGCCAAAGGCAGAATCTTGGAGCCCTTGGACTCTGTAGGTGGCTGGTTGGACTGGGCCTCATACCCCGACAGGTCTGCTCCGGAACTGGAAGGAGATGTTCTTTTCTTATTCTGATGGGGCTGAAATGATTATAGCCCAGACTAGCTGGGGGCCAGGGGCAGCACGCTGCAGAACATTGCGCCGGACGAGACCCAAAGGTCGTCCCGACAGCAGGGGCAGGCGAGTATGAGCCAGGCACAGCCAGCCAGTCCCAGGACGCCACCCCCCAGCTCCCTTTATGAGCAGGCACGTCTGGGCGGTATTGTAACTGCACCTTCTGGCTGCTGCCAGTGTTGCTCCTGCTTGGGAAACGAATGTGCATGCAACAGAAATGGGAAGTTTTCCATCACCTCCTGCCCTGGCCCCAGCACTGCTCAGTTGCACAGGCTTAGAGCGCCCCAAGGACCTGCGAGGGGGATGGGGTGTCTCAATGCAGTGGGCACTGTCCCCCTTGCTGGCATTCTCAGCAAAGCAGCCTTTTGCGCCAGGGAGACTGCATTGTCATCTCGTCCCTAGACACTGTCCTTTCCAGGCAGGGTTGAGGGATGGTCACAGGGGTCGGGGAAGCCAGCAGTGCCAGCGTTCATGCTGTGGACAGAGACAAGGTTTCGCTAGCAAGTGCCACCAACCCAGCTGCAGAAATTGGTGCAAAAAACCTGCCAAGTCAGTAAGAACAAGATCTGGAAACAGGGAGGACAAGGAGGGGTCTTCCCAGGGTTTACCAGCTAATGCATTTCAGAGGCCTGCTCCCTGCATATGTGTCAGGCTTGTAGGCTGATCCAGGATGCTTCTAGTTAAGTTTCAAGAAAGGCGGCAGTGTGTGGTAATAGAAAATTGCGTGGCAGGAGCTGGCCTGGACTGGCCATTGGCATCAACACTGACAATACTTCAGACTTTTGGGGTAGGAAAAATAGTGGCAAACCCTGAATCCCACCCGCCTGAATTGCCACAATGGCGATTTTTGCTTTAGTTATTCCCCCTTCCCTCCCCCAGCTACAGCTAAGGCACTGGGGTTTTCTATGGGGAAGTCAGGCTGAAAGGAGCTTCCGTGACCTCAAACCAAGCCTGCGTACCGCTAAAGCCCAGCGGCTCTGTCAGACAGATTGCTGCAAATGAGCTAGTGAGCGGAGCCACGCTGCAGCCCCCAGATCAATGTCAAGGGTTCTCGGCACACACCCCTGACATCGGCAAAGTGCTGGCAAGGAGCAGGAGGAGGCTTCTCCCAGACACGAGCGCAGGCCGGAGTACGTTAATGCTCCCGTGCACTGTCAGTTAAGCTAGGAAGGTACTGCAGTCCCTAAGTGTGGGCTCTGTGTTGTTTAATAATAGGGAGCCGGATGCGCCGCAGGCCATCTCAATGTTCTGTGCAATGAATTTGCTCATTTTCAATTACTCTTCCCAGCATGTTTCCAGATCCAGTTACTCTCGGCGCAAGGCTGAGACAATGCAGTAGCTCAGGAAAGGACTATCCCAGGTGTATGATCCTCAATTTGGCAGCATCTGAGCATCTCTTTCCTGCACTGCCATGCTCTTTCCCCTCAGTTCTCCTACAGGGGATTTACAGGGGCCATGAAGCCGTGCAGAAGGGAGAGGGTTGATACTAGAGAAGCCAGAGGGGTGGGATTATTGCAGGGTTTGGATTGAAGGCTGGGGTTCAGACACATCCATGTGTACCAGTGTCTAATATGGGGCCCCCAGAGGTGTGAGAGAGCTGCCAAGCCAGCGTGTGCTCTCTGCCTTCTATTCATTCCCCAGCTCGGAGCCCTGGTGCCAGTCGTGGTGCTTCCCCGGGCCTGTGCGCAAGGGGGCCTTGTCCGTCCAGGATATGGATTCAGACAAGTGGCAAGCCTGGGATGGGAGAAGGGATCCGATGGCAAGTTGCACCTCATTCTGTTGGTCTGGGCTGCAGCTCAGCCAGCAGCAGCATCTCCCCCTGCCCCTGGTCCTGCTTCCCCACTAATGTTTCTTAACCCTGCCTAGAGAGGCCCCCTGGGAGGGTGAGATGGGGTGTGGTCTCTGACCCACTCCGTCCTTGACATCGCTGCAGAGTGCAGCACTCGGGGTGACTGTGGTGAGAAGGACACGCCTGGGTTGGGGCGAGGCTGGCAAATATGATGGCGTTTTGGCCACTACTGTCCTGGGCTGGGCTGTCCCATGCCCTGAGCCATCCAATATCCTCTTTCCATCCTGTGTCCCTTCCTGTCGCTGCCATCCTGGCCACCTCTCTACTCCTTGCTAGTAGCTGGAGAAAGGCAGCAGTGTCACCAGCAGTGCTAAACTGAACTTCTCGAGGGACGGTGCTCCCAGGTGATCCCAGCTCCACCCCAGGCGTGTATAGAGCTGTCTAGTCCAGGTGTATCGCTTCGTCGTTGCTTTATACCAATGCAGTCTTGGAGCCTGGAGTCCTCTGGCTCTGGCCAATGGCTGCCGGGTGCTTTGCCCAGTGCAATAGTTTCAGTAAAAAAACACACGACTGTTTTTTCCAAAGAAAGCTTAACTCCACGTCACCTGATCAGGCGCCTGCAATGGCATGAGAGCAAGCCCCAGGGCGGCTGGGCACATCTGAGCCCCTCTGAGACACCCCGGGCCCCTTCATTTTGGGGGGGGACACATTGCTTGAAACATTGAAACTTTCCTCCTTCCCAGTGGTGGTCTTAACCCAGATGTGCCCTCCTTCCTCCACACTCACTCACCCTCCCCCCATGCCCCATGGAGGAGGTGATTTGTTAAATACCGCTCTGAGCAGCCTGATGCTGCATGAGTGGTGAGCTGCTGCTGCCACTTGGCTTTTGAGCCTGAGGTTTGTCAGCATCGGAAAGGTCCCCAATAAATGGATGCTGATTTAACAACTTGTCCAAGGGGAAGGGGACTAGATGGGTTTCCTCCTCTGGTTCCTATGATTCTCTACCCCAGCACCTGGGTTACCTAGCCGGAGTCTGTATAGTGTGTGTGGGAGGGTGCAGGGGAAGGGAGATTGGTTTCTTTCTTTCTTTTTTTCTTTCTTTCTTTCTTTCTCTGGGAGCTTCTCCTTTCCAACCTGGTTAAGCATTAACGTGGCAGGGGAGGTGAAAAGGGGAAGAGCTCAGATAAGTAGCTTCCTCTTTTCTGGGTAGAGACAGGCAGGCTAAGGACTCCTGTCATGTTTGCTTTTGGGAAGCGGGGTCGCCTGAGCAGCTGATGACAGGTAGATGGGAAAGGGAAGCATTCAAGCTAACCGTGTGAACTTGCAGAGGCTCCAGTTCCTGTGGGTGGGGATGGCTGGAGGTAAGGCAGTGCCAGGAGTTCATGAGGATGGGTGTGCAGGAGGCTCCCTGGGGAAGTGGGACACAGATTGGCAGGAGAAATACAAACGCTCCTCTGAGCTGAGATGGTGTGAGCTGGGTGAGGGGGGGAATCTGACCTGACTCACCATGGCTGAATTAGCTGGACTAAAGGAAGGATACAGTCTCTTAGAGCACACATCAATCAACAAGAAGAGATCATCCAGAACAGCCTCTCCTCCTCTCACAGATGAAGGAAGGAGCTGGCTCCAGCAGCCTGTTGTTCGGGCCCCTCCTGCCCCCCATTATCGAACCTTCATGCTTCATGTGGCAGTGACTCCCTCAACTTGCCCCATCCCTGGTGGTCTCTGGGAATGCGGGGAGAGGGCAGCAGCCTTCAACACACGGGGCTCTAGTGCGATTGCTGCCGTTCCGTGCTGGTTTCAGAGTCTCTCAATCTTGTTGACACGGTGCAGTTCCATGGGAGGTTAGTGGGTAGCGCAGGACGTAAATTAAACATCTGTGGGGTGGGTTGGAACCTAGCCACTCCTAGGCTGGACACCATGGGCGCTACATAGGGAGCTTGGCATTTATATGCCTTTTCTTTAATGAGAGGCTTTGGTAGGTTGTACTTTATTTTGTTCATGTCTGTTTAAATTTTAGCGACTTTCTGTTGGTCGAAGGGACCTGGGCTGGCAGCCTGGAGCCCACCATTGTCAAATTCTCCATTTTGAAAAAAAGCAAAGAAACAGGACACAAGTGCAGGCTCCATGCTGAGTTCACAGCCAGCTGTGCCAACCCAGGTGGACAGAATGCCTGGCTTCTTCCTGTGTTTTCCCCAAGATGTTGTGGTGGATTTTCAGTACTTACATGCTTCTGTGTGTTCTCTGGCTTTTTGTGTAATCCAGTCATGGGAAGGTTGTGGAGCATTGAAATCAGCATCTGAAACCAGGTTACTTTGCATTCGCTCAGCAGGGCCTTCCCACGTAGAGCATGTTAGAGTGAGCAGTCTCTGCTGGAGGCTCAGGCAGGATTGTGGCTTGGGGGGCCCCTATACGGGGGCTCCTGAAGCCTGGGTTCTGGTCTCTGCTCTGCCACTAACTGGCTGTGTGACCTCAGGCAAGTCACTTTCCCTCTATGGCCTCTGCCACTGTGTCTGTCTAGTCTACTTCGAGTGTAAGCCCTTGGGGAGAGATCGCTGCTGCCCCAATGGGTCTGAACAGTGCCAAGCACAGTGGGACGTTTATCGCAATTGGGGACTATAGGTGTTACTTGAAAGCAAATAATAATTGTGCTTATCCTCCCCATTCCCATTCAGTTGAATAGTTAGTGACTTAAATGTGCAGGGTTTCATTGTTAAACTATGAAAAGGAAGGACTCAAAGGTGCAGTTTTCTTTCCCAAAGATGCCTCGCTCCCAGTGTGTTTGAACAGCACTAACTCTCCTGCTCTTCGGCCTGGTCTCCACGCAGGTGTCGTGCAGACGTCACTGCTTGTTGCGGCCTGATTGTTTTTTTTAACAGATAAAGTGAACTAGATGCAAACCTAGGTGCTTAGACCTGTCTGATGATATCTAGCTCTCTTCATTAGTAAGTCTCAAGGCTCTTTGCAAAGGAGGTCATTTTCATTATTCCCACTTTGCAGATGGGGAAATGGAGGTACACAGGTGGTTGGAACTGAATACAGCCCTGAGACTTTCAGTACTTGTCTCTTTCTTCCTGTGTGTCACTTCACTAAATGTTCCTACCAGGTTTTCCTTCTCCTTGATTTCCTTAATAAATGTGGGGACAGCGTGTCCTTCCCTGAAAACAAGCATGGATCTGTTTCCACAGTGTTACACTAGGAGGGAATAAAGTAACTGTTTAATGCGGGAGAAGTAGTCTGGGAAAGGTGAGGATTTTAAATGAATGTGTTCAGTATCTGATTGTGAATGACCATGTGCATTCCTCCAAACAAAAGAGCTGCACGCGCAGTGTGCAGGGACTCCGGGAATGGCCCGTGGAAGTGGCGCGCACGGCCCGCTCTCCTCCTGCAGGAGGACAGGCATGTCGGCCGACACAGCGTTCAGGCCATGGCGACTCTGCCGTAGTAGGCACACTGCAGTCCCAGGACTCGGGCCATGCTCTGCCGGCCTGGAGAAGGCTGGCTGGTGCAGGGGGTGCCAGGCCCCACAAGCTGTGCTCCTGTCTGACTCAGCTGGCTTCAGGGGAATTAATACAGATTTACATCAGTGTCAGCAAGACTTGTATCTTCAGCACTGTGGGTTTGGCCACACGTGCCTGGGGATTGTTTGCTCCTTGTTGGCACGTGCTGGAGAATAAACAGCTCTTTCTGGCCAAGTGCTCCCTGGGTGAGGTGGGGTCCTAAGGCAGGTAGCTGGGAATAAGGGACAGAGAAGGTCTATCTAGGCCCACCCCTGCTGGTTCCCCAAGCCCTCACCCGCCCGGACAGGGTTATTCCCTGCAGCATGTCTGATTTTCAGTCACTCAAGCGATGCCCCCCTCCCCTCCACGCTGGCTGAATGCACCTGTCGGGAACAGTGAAAATATTTAATCCTTTCCATTGACTTTGCTGGAACGAGGGAAGGTCTTGTGGAGCCAGAGCGATGGAGGCGGCCCCAAGGTGCTTATCTGATCTACACAGCAAAGCAGGATGAAGAACAAGGGGAGGGAAGAACTGCTCCGACCTGACACCAAGGAACAAAAGAGAAACAAGGAGCCGGCGTGTGCCGGGGCTACCAGGGCTGGTAATCCCACTAGTGACCCGGAGCGCACTGGAGCATTAACTTGTCCTGTGCACGTGCATTGAGTAGGGGGATGAATGGAAAAGCAATGCTCTTAGCTGCCTTATTAAAGGCTCGCGTCTGAGTCAATATGCGCACTTCCCAGCTGGCTTAGGCAGTAATTCCTAAAGCCTCACAGCACTTTGCTAACACTTTTTGCCTTGAGGTTTCTCTGTTTTCATTTAAAGTCCTCCACCTCCTCTTCCCATCCTTATTGTCTGATTTTTTTATTTTTATTTTTTTATCTTGTGTGAAGGGTTCGGATTGATAGTTACCATGGGAGGGTGAGGGAGACCACATTGCTCTTTGCTGTCAGCCAGGTGGGCATCGGCAGAGACCCAGCCACTGATTCGGTGCTTCCCACTGACTTGTAGGTGACAGCTCGCAGTTCAAGGCAGATTGCCTTCTGTAGAATGATAGCCTGTTATCGCTGCTGGATCTGCGGCTGGCTAACAAGGTCAATCCAGGGATCTTGTCACGACTGGGGCAGACATTTCCCAGTGGATTGTGACCTGGAAGCGTTGAAGTAATTTGAGTATTCCCATGATCCTGAGAGCAATGCTGCAGGGAGTCTCGCACTCCTGGCAGGGTCACCCAAGGAGGCCAGGTCAAAGGTGAGGTTCCAGACAAACAGCAATCCAACCCGCCCCCCTCTGCCTCCATGTCCTCAACAGCAGAGCAGACCAATGAAGAGACAACGTCTCCCAATGACTGGGAAGGCAGATAAAGGCTGCAGCAGGATGAAGGTGTCCAGTCGTCATCCTGTCACCCAGTGTGGACACTGGTGGGCAATGGTGTCTCCATGTTAAAAGAATTCTCACACACGTGTCTCCCATATCCCTGTCCACTTCCTATGGTGACCACTGAGTGGGGACCGGAGCAGGACAGTGATGACCGGAAGCTCCTAGTCACCGACTGGCACGCAGGCGGGGGCTGGCAGATGGTCATATTTTGCATTTGGACAGAGGTAGGAGGGCAACTCGGCAGCTGCAACCGCGCCTGAGCAGCCCTTTTTAGGATCCCCTCTGCTCACTCTGCCCTGAACACAGTCTGCCTCGCCTCTCCTCGCCTGGATAGCTGCATCCAGAGCGGTCACCTTGCTGTGGGCGAAATCGAACAATGGAATTTGGAAAGCGCTTCAAAGACACCCTCAAAGCCAACATGAAGATGTGCAATATTGACACACGCTCATGGGAAACCCAAGCCCTTGACTGACCACAGTGGAAAAGGACTTTGTGTTGAGGATCTCAGTACTTTGAGATCCAACAGAGAACAGGAAAAGGAGAAAAGGGAAAGGAGGAAACCACACCGCAGCCTGACAGATCCTTCCCTTGCCACTGGCTAATTGCATCCTAAAGATGTAAATACTCGTACTTCCTGCCTCATGACACCCCTGCGCTGTGTTGTTTGTGAATTAGCTGATGTTCTCCCAGATTCAGTAAAATGCAGGTGTGTTGTAATGAACCAGCCATTTCGGGCAGGTGAGCATGCATGCATTTGTGCATGCACTATTGCTTGCAGGTGGATGGAACTGGAGCGTGTCAACTCTGCTTCATCAGCCCTGACCTGCTAAAAGCAAACAGCTATTGTCCTTCAGCTTCTGGACTTGGGGCCTGTGCTTTCGAAGCAGGAGGCTCGAACGTCCTTTCCACCTCCCCAGCGCTCCGTGCAGCCTAGTGACAAGCATGGAGTCCTAGGCAGCCACGGGTTTGTTACAGTTGTTGTCTTCAACGTGACTCTCCCAGCTCTAGCTTTCTCTTGTGCTCTTCCAGTACATCTCGGCCTGTTTAGACTTTGGTTTAGATGCACGAATGCGGCAGCTGGAGTCTCTCTGAGTTGTTGGAAACCAAAGCCAAAGGTGCGTGGGAACCTGTCTCAGTCAAAGCTGAAGGAAATGTTCATGGGATTCCCTCCAAGCCAGAGCAGCTGGGCCTTGTGCACCTGCCGTAAGGCCTGCTCTTTGGGCCAGGAGGTGACACTGTGCAGAATAGTGGGGCTGGAGCCTATCGCGCTACGTGTACCTAACAACGTTTGAATTGAGATGAGGTGAGTGGCATGGGTTGGATCCAGATTTCAAACACGCACTGTGGGGGAGGGGTTGCATTTTGGGGTCTGCACGTTAGCGATAGGGTCACACACAATTTGGTTCTAGATCAAGACTTGGGTATTTTATGATTGTCACTGCACTGGCAGAAGTGCACAGCTCCCCTCTGCAACGCTGCTGCTTGTAAAGAGTGAGATTATGAGGGCTCCTGACATGCCAGGCCCGGTTTGATTGAATGGGCTGGGTGATTGAGCCGTAAACCGATCATATAACCTTTGGTCACCATAAAATGTATGAAGCCACCAGGGCGTTGATTAAATGTGCACGTGGCACTGAACATTTATCTCGCATCTGGTGGATGCAGGAGATCTCTTCCCTGGTTAGCAAATATTTGTTAGCGGAGGGAGATAATCCTTTTTATAGACCTGTGTTCTGCCTCTTCCTGACTTCCTGCCCGACAGGCTGAGGGGATAAAGCGCACATTGTTATTTATATGTATCCCCATAGCTCAGCCATGAACTGGGAACCAGGAGCTTTTCATGTGCCTATCCCCCACATCCCCAAAAAATGGCCTCTGTTCCAGAGAGCTGCCACCTGTGTGGCTTGTCCTCACTTCTCTCTCTGTCCGGGAGATTTCCTCCCTTGAAGAATGAACTTTAATTTAAAAACGACCAAGTTATAGTTTTAATCCAACTGAAGGGATAAAAAAGGAATCGTAGCTAATAATATGGACACAAAGCCCTTATCTAGGCAAAGCTCTCATCTATGCCCGTGCAAATTTTCAGGTTTGTTTAATTCATCCCCTTGCAATGCAGTATAGTGTTTCTGTGTACTGTTAAACAGCAGCTGTGTTCCACCCCAGAGGGACCCGCATTTCCATGGAGTGGAAAGGTGCCCTGTGTACCTTTACAGGTGTGTTGCGGGGCTTTCTTAAATCCTCCAATGAAAGGCGCCCCCCAGGCTCCTCCGTTCTAAATACATAAGGGCTCATGGAAGCCTGGCCAAGTGTTGGGAGATCAGTGGCAGAGGAGGCGATTCTTCTAGTGTTTTGCTTTTGAAATCTAGAATTTCTTGGTGCTTTGTTTAAAGACCCAGAGATGAACAAAGTCGTTTCTATAAATTAAAAAAGACGATGCATTAACACAAAAGCTTTCAGTTTGGATTTAAACATCGTTGAGCAAGTGGCCTCTTCACACACTGCAGAGAGTCACACGCCCTTTCTTGGGGCTTGGCAAGGTTAACAATAGAGTAAATTCCCGTCAAAGCTGCCGCCTTAGGCATGGCTGCTCTAGGGGTTCTTTCTCTAGTGCTCTGAGAACAGAACTCTCCTGCAACTGTTAGCCAACACACACCTATTTGCTTCTGCCAGCAGCATCCCAACACCGACCAGCAGAGTGGGTCAGCGGACGAGCTTGGCCATGATCCCCCTTTGCAAAGCAGACACTGCAACGTGCATGCACTCGAGAACCAGAAAGTGAAATGGACTCTGCACAGAAGTGAAAGTGACTATTTTCTCATTAGAAGTTGAAGGTAGCAATTGATGTTAATGGTGCAAAAGTCTCAGCATGAGGGATGTTCTTTTAAATAACAGGGTTTTTTTATTTGATGTCCCTTCAAGCTAGTGAAAATTAGTATAGGCTGGGTTCTTGTTTCTATTGCGTTTATTTGTTCACTCTTAGGTTTAATTTACCTCTTAGTGTATAAAAAACAAACAGAACAACCCAGCCAGCCAAAAGCCTTACCCACCACCCCTTTTCCTTGAGTTTCTGGGCCGTGTGAAAGGCTTGCAGACGAATTGCTGGTTTCCTGGGCAGCTGTAGCGAATGGAGTGTAATGGTTATTAAGGGCTGATTGCACACACGCACAGCTGGTGCCAGTGAGCTGAACAATAAAGTAGCCACTCAGGGCTGATCGGGCTAATTCGCACTGCAGACCAGGACCTGTTTTCATTATTTTCATCCAATCGAATTAGACTGTTAGATGACAGATCCAATTAAACCAGCCAAACCCCGAGAATGTTGTCCATTGCCCGACCATTGGTAAGTGTTTCCTTGGGTCTGGCAGGCCCCAGTGGCTTTGGTGGCAGCACTGGTAGCCCCTGGCTGGGTCCCAGATGGGAAGGAAGGATCTTGTTTCCCATCTCAGGTGCCTGGCTCATTGGTGGGGGGGCTTCTTTGGTGCCTGTCTCCAGGTCTTTCTGTGAAGGTCAAGGTTCCTTCCTGAAGGGCAGGCAGCCCTAGCTGTTGTGCTGGCTTGCTGGCAAAGGGACGGTAGAGCTGCCCTCTTCTAGACCAAAGCACGGAGCTGGCCAATAGTCTGTGCTTTTCTAAAACCAACCCTGCCTGTCTGCCCCCAGGCAAACCCAGCTGTGAAGCTCTATATGGGGCTGTTCGAAATGCAAGGAATGAAGGATTACACCCTTTTAAATCCATCTAGCTCATCACAGACCCCACGCTGGCTGTGACTAAAGATATATGTAATAGGATTTGTACCTCCTTGCAATTTAATTACTGGTAGCAAATGATGGATCAATCTATTGATTAACTGCTATTGATTTGCCTGACGTGACTTTGAGACAGTTAAATTACATTCTGAACATAATCCACCGGTAATTACTTTATCCTGCCACCAGGGCAGCTGCTGTTCAGATATTTTGGTCGGTGAGTGAGGGTCCCGTAAATGGTGGTTTTATTTCTGAAATTGCAGAAGTGCTCTTGGGCCTCTAATTAAGGAGCTGCTGCCCATCCCCTTTATTTCCCGGCTGTACAGATTAGCTTGTAGTGGGGCACTAGACACACAAGGTTCCTCCTGAGGTGAGAGCCCCTGTTGAGAATTTTGTTTTTGGCTTGTAAAACAGCAAACATCTTACATACAAACTACTACACATGTAAACCCACTTCTCTTAAGCAGACAGTGGTCCCTGCTTCCCATTAGCATTGAGGATGTAGGGTTTTGGGTAGTAGATGGAATCAGTTTGTTAGGCTGAACGGGTACATCTAACAACCTGGCAGGTGTGTGCGGGTTTGTTTGTTGTTTGCTTCCAGTCTGTGGGAAGTGACAGCTGTCAAGGGGGAAAATAATGGTTGCCCTAATAGTCTCATTAAGCACTCCTCCAGCAGCTCGGAGAGTGCTGCACAACTACGGATTGCTAGGGCCCGATTCGTCTGCCGGCTCCGCTGTGTGAATTCAGCACCTGGCAGGAGTGGGTCCTGGAGCAATAACATTCATAGGATATATTGGGTGACAAGAACTTCCGGGTTCCTGCTGTAAATTTCAGGTTGGAGGGAAGGGGAGGGGAGGGAAGGGGCCCAAAATATACACGTGGGTTCAGGAACTCCTATTCTGTAAGCACCCTGTGGAAATCTCAAGCCTGGATTTCTCTGTGCCAAAGCTGAATGTGGGGTCTTACTGCTGTGATGGGACCTAAAGGATGATTTCCCTAATGTGCATGAACTCCTCCTTGTATTAGTGCAAACATTGGAGGGGCCAGGAGACTGGCTATTTTTAGATTTGAACTTCTTCACTCTGATTCCTCCAGCTTCAAGGCTGGAATGTCAGCCCGGATTGAGAATCAGCCCTGTGCTGGGAAAGTGATTTTATGGTGCTGTGACGTCTTTAAGCCTGATGGAGGACAGAGGCAGTGCAGATGGGAGGGGAGACAGTCCTTAGAAGAGTAATTAATATAAATTCCAGCATGTTGCTTACTGATTGATTATGGAGTCGTCTTGTTCAAGATATTGCTGAGTGTTCCAACACTCCTTTCCTGTTGTTTCATCCTGTTTGCACCAAAAACTAGAGGAGAAAAGGCAATGGGAGCACCAACCTGCAAACTACCTGTGCACCAGCATTAGAGCCAGACTAAACCAGACACCCAACCTGCCAGACTGGAAGTACAATGCTGCATTGTAACATTTTGCTTTTCCACTTCCCCTCTCGAACTGATATCCAGAGGTGCTGAGCATGCACAATTCCCCTTGAAGTCAGCCTGTAAGCACCTCTGAGAATTAGGCCCTATGCTGACATCCTTGCTACTGAAATGCAGCCACCTGTAGGAGGGAGAAGGGCAGATGACATGGCGCACAACATCCATGGGGAAGAAGTATTTCAGTCAAGGACACCTGTGGTAAACTATCATCTTGGGAGAAGTGCCATGGGGGGCTAAGGCTCCCACAAGTTGGATGGGATCTAGGGTGTGTAAGGTCTCCTTAAAGATCCCCTTTTGGCAAACCTTGTGGAATGTGTGTGTGTACCTTGGAAGGACAAAAGGCTACGCTGACTCTGCTAGGGATTGATCAGTAGTTCTAAGGAGCACATAACGATTTCATAGCTAATGTTTAGGCCATCAAGCCATCCCCTCTGGTTTGTGGAGCTAGTATGATGGCTTGTGTTGGATGCAATGACTGTGCTGTATATTGGGTTCTCTAGTGGTGTGTAGCAGTCATAATTTGTGACAACCGTGCTTCTGGTCCAGTTGCTTCCCCCTCCGTGCATTGTGCTGTTTTCCACAAAGCACTGTTTTGCTTCAGACAGTCGGTGTTAGGATTTGAAGGGACAGGCTCCCAATCGAGCTTCACAGCGCTTGTTACAGCTCAGCACAAACACGGATGCTCTTGGTAGCGCAGTGTAGGAATAAATGTTTCAGTTGTGCTATAAATAATGGAGTGGGGAAAGATGTTGTGTAAGTGGTGCTCTGGGTTTTGCCAGAAGGCGCGCGCGTGTGTGTGTGTGTGTGTGTGCTGTTTTTTTTCCCTTTTTCCCTTTTTTTCAGTCCAATACAGAAAGCTTCACACCAGGGAGTTGAAGGAAAGCAGCTCTGCTGCAAGGGAAGAGGAGATTAAACTGTTGAAACTGAGTAAATCAATTGAAATCAGGGCACTTTGCCGTGCTGTGAAGTAAGTGATGGTGCTGCCACTTAGAGCAGGACTGTCCTTTTCAGAGACACACGGCCCCTTTTATGCTGGACTGACACACACAGCTCCGTTCAGAGGGAGAGCACCAGCTCACAACACTACCACTCCAGCTCTTGTGAGGGTAGTTGTGTGAAGGGCAGGTGGAGGAGGTGGGTGGAAGAAGGCAGAAAGCAGAGGAAGGTGCCTGTTTTGTTGTAAGCAGAAAAAGCCTGTATGAAGCTGGCTTTGTAATAAAGGTAACTGAATTGAAATCTAATTGTACTTAGATGTCTGGTATGTCATCTCTCTGATCAGTGCAGGCTTTGTACCCTGCCATGTGGGTTTTTAAGAGCCGGATTCTCAAATATGCAGATGTAACACACTTGCAAAGTGTCTGTTTTTGTCCCCTGTTAGTGGCTGGTCTACATGGAAGATAACAGCCTACTGCTGCTAACATCTAGCAGAGGTATTCCTATAGTGTAGGTGGAAGAGGTTTGTGCTTTAGTGCAGATGGTTCTGGGCTTAGACCTTGCTGATGATACATGACGGGGCTGTTATGCTCCAGGTGAAATCACTATGGGCTCTGCACTTCTGGAAATCAAGCCCAGAATGTTTCAGGTAATGTTGGTGGGATAGCTCTCACCATTAGGGTGTTTACTCCCGATAGCTAACTGCAGTCTAAATGTCTTTCCTTAATGTTATCCCTTTTATTCATGGGTGGGGGGGGGGCGAGAGAGAGAGAAGCATCGTGAAATTCTCTGTTGCTGTTTGTACCTTGGTAACACCCAGAGTTTCCATTTGGGATCTGGGCCCTATTTTGTTGGGCACGGTGGAAATGTGGTATAAGGCAGTCCCTTGCCGTGTCTATTTTAAAAGGTACCAGTTTATAGTAAGTCCCAGTTTATGCCACCTTGAATGATTCTCTCTCTCCGTGCCGTTAGAAGCTGAGGCATGAACTTTCATTCCATTGTCCTGCTTGCAGGCTCCTGGTTGCTCTTCCTTTTGCCGCTGTCCTGGCCATCTGGTGTATCTTGAGTGAGGTGGAGCAGAGGTTCTCAAACCTTTCCATGGTGCATAGGCCACATCTTAATACAGAGAGAGTGGTGGCCTCATGGGCTCTTCCCTTCCCATTCTTGAATTGCAAGAGCCGTCTCCTGTCCACTAGTGACCGAAATGATTCAAACATACTGAGGTGGCCTCTTTGTGCTTCTCTATGGCAATACGAACAGGGCACCTGTTAATGCTAATGAAGCTGAATGGCCTTCAGTCTTCTTGCGCTGGCTGAGGGACGGAAGGTGTTTGTATAGTGACAGTGTTTGCGTTTAATGCAAATCCTTCCCTGCATCTCCTGGGTCTTCCAGGCACCCACTGCGTGCTGCTGCAGCCTTGTGTGGGTTTGTCCTTCTACGACGATCGCCCTTTACCAGCAATATCCCCAAAAAATAAAAGGCTGCAGTTGATTTGCTCTGATGTCCCTGTGCAGTTTGGGAAGCAAAAACTTCCTTCCATTTCCCCTTGGTGCTGAAATCCAGTGCTTGCCTCACTTGTACGCTCTGTACCTTGGAGTGCGCTCACCTACCTGTATTTTGGATACTCCCCCGCTGCTAATGAAGGCAGTTCAACCCACGGGAAGAGCCACACTGTGGAAAGCTTCTTTGTACAGTATTTTCAGTAGTATTGAGATAAGGTGTCCCTCACTACCCTGTTTTGAGAGGGGGTGGGGGGTGGGACAGCCTTGGAGCACAATAACCAGGTAAAATATTGCCCAGAGGACAGGGCTCTGTGTGGGGGGGGCGCAGGGAGGCTACTTGGATAACTGCAGACTGAAGCTAACTTCCCCACCCCAAGAGCAGTATTATTAACCCCAAGTGTTCAAAAATGAGTCAAGCCCTACGAAAATGATTGCATTAAAGATAATGGGATTTTGCGGGGAAATGTTTTGTCTTTGCCTTCTGTTTTCTGAGCTGATAGGGTCCCATGTTCATGCTATTCCTTGAGGGCTAGAAACCGATTTAAAAAAAGAAAAAGCGAGCAAACTGAGATTCTCACATAATCTCGTGACTCCAGAAGCTGGGCCTTTTAAGAAAAGCATCAAATATTCCTACCCACAATAAAATCACAAGTGTGGGCAATACTGCACCATTCTATACTGCAGTAGCTGAAGAAAAGTAGTCATTTTTATTTTTTATAATTTTCTATCTTTTAAAATGAAATATTAATGCAATAAAATATTTTGAAAGGGAGTTCCCAGAAAAGGGAGGTGTACTCTGCTGGCTATTTTGGTATTGGAAAGCAAAATGCTGCTGAGTGTACGTAGTACACAGAGCTATGTATTCTTTCATACTAACGACATTGCGAAGGACAGATGGGGTTAGCTGGCATTTACAAACATCTGCATTTCTAAAAAATTATAAGTCATGTATCAAATGGTGTGCGTGAGTACGTGTGCATAGAATTTGGTTGTTTCTCTCATCCCACAACCTTCCTATGGCACTTGTGTCTAGACTGTAAGCAATTCAGGGCAGTTGACATCTTTCTGTTTTTACAGCACTCAACATATTTGGTACCCAGTCTTGACTGGGGACTTTGGGTGCTACTGTCATATCAGTATTTAATAATCATCCCTTCCCTGAGAGAAAAAATAAATATTGCATAAATGTGACTGATGATATGGTCGTTAGAAAAGCCTGGGTGTGCTCTATGTAGCGAATGCAGGATAATTCAGAGCCTTGGTTTGAAATAAGGCTACGAAGACATTGAGGTTACTGGGTTTCCCCTTTAGGTTGTGCAGAAACCCAGGTAGAGCTGAGAGTGGAAGTATTTGGCAAACCTGAGTAGAGACAAATCTCTCCCCTTGTATTTGTGTTTATTTTTCATTGGCTATGTGGCACAATAAAAACTAACCCCAGGAACCTGAGGCCTGGTTCTGCCCATGGCATTTCCCTCATCCCAAAGCGCCCTGGCTTGGCATTTCATGTAGCCAGGAAAACGCATTCCGGCTGGGACCCACAGCACCTCCCCATTATGACACCGGCTGTCCTCCTCTTACCAGCGTCTCCCCGCGCTGCCCGCTCAGCGCTTCCTGGCATTGCTTGAACGCTCTGGCAGTAGTGCTTATGATGGGCTTAAGGGCACAAACCCCCAACATCTGGTCAAGTGAGGCTCTGCTTTTGTGATCTGTTAAACTTGAGGTCAAAACCACCCTGTTTGCAGAGGACTGTTGTTCCCGCCTCTGCTGCATACTTCTATCCACTCCCATTTTTCCAATACGGAGACCTTGTTGAGGCCAGCCAACCATTGCTTTTGGCCATTAAAATGTGTGGCCGGGACTCTGGTCCAACCCTCTTGGCTCAGCCAATGGGAAGGCTTCCTTGTGATCGCTCCGCTACATTGGCTGCCTATGGACCATGGGGGATCAAGTGTCCATCTCTGCCATGCTAACTTGTAAGATGCAAACAAGAAGCAGAGTGATGTCAGAGTGTGGTGGTGGGTTATTACCTGGCAGGAGTGTCCATGTGCATTTCCCTGAGATCAGAAAGCGCCCTGCCCTAAGAACAGGGATGTCCGTGCTCAATGAGGCATGTTCCTCTTTCTTGCAGGACTGGTGGCTTGCCGGTTGGGATCCCTGTTTTAAACAGACCCAGCCCTGTCTGAAGTGTTATTGAGGTGCTGTCAAAGTGGGAGTTGATTTAAGTCTGTGTCATAAGTGAAGGCTGTATTGAACAATGGGGAGGAATGTTGGCTCTCAAAGGCTGTTTTTCACTCTGAGAGCAGATGTTTGCTCCACCTTCTCCCAGCCCTCTGCACGCCCTCCCCCAGAGTCCTGCTTTAGTGAGCTTTGCTGCCCATAAGCTCTTCTGAGGAGTTAGTGGCTTTGCTTGAAGCCAACCAGCCCAGCATTTAATGGGTGAGAGGATTATAAGGGGGATTTGCTTTTCCCATAAATCAGTGTTCTCAGATGTTCTTGTGTTGATGTGGGTCTTGGTGAGGATAAGCCAAGTGCTCAGACAGCAGGTCATCTGGAGACCCTGGATTTGGTTGGATATATACTTAGGTGTTGTAACAAACAAAATCTGAATTGATTTATCTTTGTGCCTGGCTTTTAATTTTGCCCTAAAGCTGAGAATCTCACACCTAAACCAGCGTGGGAACTTCAGCATCCACAAATGGAGGAAGTCCAGATTCAGCAACTGAAATTGGTGCTTGGCCAGTCATAGCTGTCTCGGCAGGGAAAGGAATCACATGCCCTAGCAGCTTGGATGGTAGCACACACACAGCCATTCAGGTGTATTAGCTTATGGAGGCTGGGGAGGAAACAGCAACTAACAGACCAGAAAGTAAAAGGTACAATCAAGGATTTATGTTCAGATAGCTATGTATAAAGGTGCAGTGCATCAGGGAGGGGTTCTTTGAAAACAACACGCTGCAGGAGCTTGCTTTGAGGGTTTCCAAAAGGCAGACGGGCTCTGTCAGAATGCACGCTCTTTCTAGGGATGTCTGTGATGCTGTGGTTCTTCCGGCTTGATTGGACCAAGTCTGCGGGCTGCTAGAATGCCCAGAGGCAGCGTATGAAGGCAGAAGCACAGAGGATAGCGGAGTGGGGAATGGTTTGCACGGGCTGCTTATTCCTCCCCTCTCCCTTGATGCTTTTAGCTCACTGCTGCATGACATGTATGCTTTGGTCCTTTTCCCCCTGATCAGTTCAGTCGTCTCCTTGGACGCAGAGTTCGGAAGCTCAGAGGAACCTTGGGGGACGGGTTAGTTGCTTGTTCTTTTCTAAAAGTCATGGGAGCTTTTTGTGTGAACTCTAGGAGGAACAAAAGGGGTCAAATAAACTGGTTTGCTAGAAATAGCTAAGGAGACGTGTTGTATTAATTTAAATGGAATGCATGGGCTAAAGGTGTTAACTTAGTCAATGCCCAACATTAAACAGCGTTAAACAAGGTCCTGGGCTTGGTACACCGAGACCTCAGCCTGCTTAGTCCCATGGCAAACCCACTATTAACCATCCTTTTAACTGTTAATTAAAGATACAGAAACAATGGGAAACCAGTTAAAGCCTTTGAAATGCAAAGTATTAAATAAGGCTTTCACTTTAACAACATCCCTTGTTCCCTGTCTCTGTAGCTGTAAAGCGTTTTCCGCCCCTGCTCCTGTTGACAGTCTGATTTGGTAACAATGGGAAGACCACTCTTAATGGGGAGAAGAGCAGAAGTTAGTTGAGAGGTCATTGCTTCTGGTGGTCCAAGGAAAAGTCCCCTTGTGTGACTGTCTCGTGGATGGTACCAAAGATGGTGGTAATTGTTATCCCAGGTGGGGTGTGGGGTTCAGCTGGAGCTGGTGGGGTGGCAGCGTCCTCTCTCTCAAGCTGGTCTGGTCAGGACACCTCTCTGGTCAGGATGATGAAGGTGCGAGGTCCTGGAAACACTGGGCATGGTAGCCCTGATGGTGAAGCTCACTCCTGGAGCCTTGGTCTGTTCTTTTGTTCTGTGTTCTTCCTTTTTGTTCCTTCCCCACAAAATCTTTCTTTGAAGGCTCCAAAAAGGGAGGAGGGAATCATCCCCTGGTTTGGTTATTTTGTCCACCAATTAGGCCTAATATCCGAAATACTAATTTTGGTTCATTAATGTCCCGTTCCATATCTCCTGTTTTTAACTAGCATAATTTCAACACAGTCCTTGACTCATATCAACTTGGCCTTTGGGTTTAGACTGTTTCAGCTGTCCTGTCTCCCTCTCATGCCTTTTCCCAGCAACCTTGGTTGTTGTAGGAGATGGTGACATCCTGTGGACCATGGCATACGTTTTACAGCTGAGCACACAGTCTGGGTAAATTTGTAGGCACAATTGTCACAACAGGCTGAAGTGGGTGATTTTGCAGCAGAGGCAGCTAGAGCAGAATTTGACCCACAGAAATGCAGTTTTGCTGTAAGTTTGTCTGCCAGGAACAAGCTCTCCATTAGCATACCGGTGCTGTAGGCAGCAACATCTTGTGCACCGAACCTTCCTGCCCTGTTTCTAGCTTGGGCGCTAGCTGACTGGCTGTGAGCACGACCCTTGACTCTTGCTGCCCGTTTCCTGAGCTGTCATACATGGATAACGCTCACCTTAGTAAAAAGCTTTGTAATCTGTGGATCCTAGAGACACCGATGGAAGGCACCTGAGAGAGAGCGGGTGGGTGGGTGAATGAGAAGTATGATGTGACTGCCATTATTATTAATACATATTTTGAAGTTCTTGAGTTTGGGCCTCCTGACTCCCACTGGGCCCTGCATACATTTGATTCCAGTTCGGTCTCTGATCTCAGACTTCCTGTCATGTGGCTGGCATGCCTTTCTGGGTAAACAGGTCCTCCAAACGAGAATGAGCTGCATTTAAAACCAGCTTCCCTGCTAAATGCAGAGGCCTGGCTCCTTGCTCTCTCAGCATCTGTTGGGGCGCAGCTAATGTGTGCTGTTCTGGCCCCACTGAAATCTGCAACGGAGGCTTTCATTCTGCCTCACTGCACCTCCAGGACACCTCTGCATTTCTTGGCTCTAACTTCAGATGTGAAAGCTGTCACTCAGGACTTGCGGGGTGGAGGGAAGGGGAGTTTTTATGCAAGACCCTTTTCTGCATTGACTGCGTTGAACAGCCCTTGCCGATGCCTGGGGCTTCCCATCTTGCTGCAACTGCCAACTTGAGCAGTGGCTGAATGGTAATTTCCGAAGTTTGCAGAGTGTTGCGCACCTTCCTGTGCCCTGTCCTGCCTCCCCTCAGCTCCTTTCCTGAAGGCTGCTTTGAGGAGAGGACATCTGTGCTGCTTTTATTCAAAGACGGAGTTAAAAAAAAGGTGAGATGATGAGACAGGGCCTTCTGATATGGGTGACAGAAGGCACGAACTTTGAAGAGCTCTCCAGGTGTGGAGAGCGTGGACATGGTTATACTTCTGCTTGACAGATGCTGCACTTTTAAAGCCCCTTCTCCCCACCCTCTTTCTGAAACGGCCTCCGGGGTGAGGAGGGAAGAAACGAGCTGCAGGCTTACAGCATCCTCATGCACTTAGTTTGGTGTAAGGCCGAGTGGAACTCCACCGTCTGGAGGCTAATGAGAAGTGGGGGCAGGGGAGTGTCAGACGGACTTTTCCCTGTGGAAAAAGCTTATACAATGGAATAGAGAAAACGTGCCTTTCTACAGGCTACTGAGGTTTCCATCCCTGCTATAAAATTCTATAGGCTGCCAAAAATCCTATAGAAACTTTCTCACTGTCTATCCAATTCTATAGACTGGTAGAATAATTCCTATAGAACCCTCTTGGTTTCCTTCCATTTAAAATCACTAGGGCTCTTCCTGAAGGATGTGCCTGCACTGGGCGAGTCCACGTAATATAGTCATGTTATTGGGACTAGAATGAGAGAGAATTTCTACTGCCTGGTGGTGCAAGGCAAGGGAGAGAACTGACCTGGGGGTTTCCAGTAAAGATGTCAGCTGTTTTGGGGGATTTTCTGGCATTTTAAAATCTTGTTTACTGTATTGGACATGTTTGATCCCAGAGGTCTTGGGGAGCTGCACAACATGTACCGGTAGTAACATCTAATGATTGAGTCAGAAGAAAAGACAGTTCCCCTATAACCCCATGTCCCCTCAAATATCCACTCTTTCCTCTTCCTGCGTCTTGCCGCCTGCTCTGATGCCAGTGGCTCTGGGCTCGTCCATGCCGCTGGAGAAGCTGATTTGGGAGTCACCAACTTTCCACTCAACTGCCCCCCTTTTTCTAGACCCCAGATGTCAAGATCTAGGGCTGCTTGGCAGAAAGGTGTCGTTTGATCTCAGCTGCTTCTTGCTGTCACTGCACAATGGTGTTCAGAGCCAGGCCTGTGTTCGTAAGCCGCAGAGTACCAGCTGGGTTGGAATCCATGGTCCGACTGGCACGTTGAGTCTGGGCATTGGTACCTATGGTAGGTGCACCGAGGTTGGGGGAACTGGGAAGATAGCAGGATTCACAGGTAAGGGTCCATTCGAATGGTTCTGTCTCTCCCCCTACTCTTCTCTTTCTGTTCTGTGTGAACAACTGTCTCTACGCAGCTGACCAAGCTTCCCCAGGAGTTCCCAGTGTCATGGAGCGGGTCAAATGGGATCCTAGCAGGCCATGGATGGAATGTGCCACGTGCCTATCTTAGGTGTCCCGACAGCCAGCCCTTAATGAGCATTCTCCATGTTGCTCAGCCTGGCCTGAAAACACCTGTCCCACCAGTCATACTGCCTGGGAGTCTCCTCCTTTTTCCTCAGGCTCCCCCAGAGATAACCAGGTGCCTTGATTTTATTTGCTGTAGAAAGAGAAGTGGCTGTTAAAATTCCAGACTTCTGCACTCTCACCTCTTGCATGTTAAGGGCTGTTACAAAAAGGACAGTGATAATTTATTCTCCATGTCCATTGAAGATGGGACAAGAAGTGATGGGCTCAATCTGCAGCAAGGGTAGTTTAGATATTAGGAAAAACTTTGTAATGCCAAGGATAGTTAAGCTCTGGACTAGGCTTCCAGGGGAATCCCCATCACTGGAGGATTTTAAGAACAGGTTGGACAAACACCTGTCAGGGATGGTCTAGGTTTCCTTGATCCTGCCACAGCAAGGGGGTCTGAGCTACAGGATCTTTTTGAGATGCCTCCCAACCCAACATTTGTATGGTTCTATGATTTGGAACAAGATAACAGGCCATTTGAGTTACTCATGAGCTGGTTCCCTGAGCATTAACGGTGAGCTTGGTGCTGCATGGGCCTCAGATGATGTGGAATTGACCAGCCAGGCACGTAGCTCAGAGTCTGAACGGGGTGGGTACCACAGTGCAATGAACCTCGTTGCTATAATGTGTGAGTGAATAATTGCATTGCTGTGGGGGGCAAGTTCTGGCTTCTAGGCAGCATGGAGCTGCTGGGCTTCGGGGAGGGGATCTGAAAGAGATTCTCCGAGAATTGTGCATCGGAATGAGAGCAGCCTGGTAACCTGGGGGCCAGGCTGGCAGATTTGGTCTCCAGGCCACTGACTGTGAAACTTGAAGTACCTCGGGTCCGTTCCTTCTCCTGACCCTGCAGCAGAGGAGACTTTGAAAGAGACACGGTCAGCCTTAGCGTAAGTGGAGTGAGTTCCTGGCGTCTGACTGCCTAGCACACAGCACGGCAATGCCCTGGCTCTGCCCTCTGTGTGCCAGCTGAGACTGTGTTGCACTTTACACACATTCAGATGTTTGACAATGATTTTTTGTCACTGTCTGCATACCACAGGAATAGCCAGCTCTGCGTGGCAAAGGGGATGGCGGGGCGAGGCTGGGAGGTGGGGTTGGTGCTACTGCTTTGTACTTATACTGTTACAGCCCTTCTTATCCACGCACTTCAGTCATGCACAATGGGGATGGAGTATTGTCACCCTACCTGCCCGGCTTTGTCTGGGCAGGTTTTCCCCAATTATCCACTAGTGGGTTATTGTACGTGCCTCTGAAGCACCTGGAAATGGCCACTGTCAGACCAGATACCAATCCAGATGGGCTGCTGGTCCGATCCAGCTGGACAGACCCTATGTTCTGTGTTACACATGGAGATGGCGTGGGAGAGGGAGGACAAGTGACTCCCCTAAAGGTCACCCAGAGAGTCATTGGCAGAGCTGGGAATAGAACCCAGGTCTCTGATTCCCAGTCCCTGGTCCTGTTCATGCACCATCAGCAATTTCCAGCTGGTCCATAACCCCAGATAATGCCCCAGGCCCTGAACTTTATTTCTTAAACCAAGGTGTTATTTTAGTGAATGCTTTTTAAGAAAATACAATAGGAAGGTGGGTGAGATGGAGGAGTCGGTTCCTTCTGGGGAGGCCTGGAAGCATTTGACTCCACAAGAGCAGGGTCCCAGCAGACACACCTGGGGCAGCTCATTTCCCTTCTCTGTGCCCTGCTTGTCCCACCTGTGAGATGGAGCTAGCCCCCCCTCCTTTTGCAAAGTGCTTTGAGTTCCCTGGGTGAAGGTGCTTCAGAAGGGCAGGGTGTTCTCATTTACATCAAAGCTTCTGTAATCATAGGGCAGTCTCCCCTGGGCCCCTCTCTGCAGCAGAGGGGTACTTGGGGGGCGGGGTGTGATGGCCTCTTGCAAATTCCCACTGGGAGCTTTGGGCTCTTCACAGGAATATTTGCATCGCTCTTTGCTGTTGCTCCATTTGGCTGTAACTCACTTAGCAGTTGTCCCCGTCCATCCCTGTTTCTTGGCTCCCTCCCTCGTGTCCACTCTCCCCTTGCTCCTCTGGTCACCTCTGCTGCTTCCCCTCTCGCTCTGTTCCATGGTAAGCCCAGCCACAATAAGCAGGATCCAGAGAGCTTATCCTTGTCTGTCAGATCGTGTGCTTGTCCGGGCAGCTGGCGGACAAAGGGAGGCAGGCTGAGGGGTTCATCAGCCAGAGACAGCTTTAGAGAAGGCATCAGTCTGTCCTCCATCACTTCCTGTAGCAGATCACTTCACTTACCCAGATGCGAGTGTACAGACATGCTGCCTTCAGGCTGCCCTCCTCTCTCCCCACAAAGCCGGAGTCTCTTACGCAAATCGCTTTTCACGCTCCCTTAATTGAAACTGTCAGATGGGCTTTACCTTTTCTTTTTTTTTGCAGAGATGCAGACATATTAATTCCACCGCGGAGATCCCAGCAGCTACGAGAGATCAATAAAATGAGGTTGTATCTGTGACATATATATTACAGAAGCGGCATCAGCAATATTTCATCTGGGAAGCAGAGCTAAACACACACAATGCAACCCCCACTTAGCCACATAAAGGGCTAGCAGTTCGGGGGTTTTGCATCCCCTCCAGGGGCTGGGGGGGGAGGCCCATGCTCTGCGCAGCGCAAGGGGCGCTGTGTTCCTCAGGATTTGAACAAATGGCTGCTAGGCCCCGCTTTTAATATATTAAAAAAAATCAGTTTCTGAACGGATTAAAAGCTCCCCCAAGCCCTCCCCAAAGCGGGGTTCTCCCACCATGCCTGTTCTTCAATGCAGCTGCCCAAGACCAGCACAGAGCCACTCACCCCCCCACCTCTGCCCATGTCTCTAGCTCGGTGCTTTTCAACTTTGGTCATATCCTGACCCATGATACAGCAGGAAACCTGCTGGGACCTGCCTCCTCTCTGGCCCTCAAGCAGGGGTAGTCGATTGGTGGGCCGCGGGCCCAGTGTGGACCGCCAGGCGCTTTTGAACAGAGCGTGAAATCTTTTTATTTACTTACCATTATTGCTGGTTTTGTATTTTCTCTGGTCTGGAACTTGACCCTACCTTTACCAAGAAATTTGGACTTTGACAAAAAATACACTCCCCCTGCCCTAAAGAAAGTGAGGGTAGCTGTGGCATCGTTAGACCTGTACGTGACCCCCCACAGGTCGTGGCCCCCAGGTGAGAATCCACGTCTGAGCTGACGGCTGTGGATGCATGCTCACTGAGCGCTGGTGAAGTAGTCGTCGTTGCGAAAGAGCGGGTTTCTCTGGGGGAATCTAAGGGCAAGTCTACACTGAGTGTTATATCCGCTCTGAGGCAGCTGGCTGGTGTAGCGCGTCTGGGAAAGCCACGCCGACGGGAGAGCATCACATGGGTCATGTAGGATGACGGGTGAGAATAGCATTGCATTCTCCGCAATCTGAGGACTGAGGCTTCACATAGAGAATGGCCTGCACCGTGTCTCTCACATGTATTTGGCCGAAGTTTGTGGGGGAGGGATAGCTCAGTGGTTTGAGCAATTGGCCTGCTAATCCCAGGCTTGTGGGGGCCATTTAGGGGTTCTGGGGCAAAAATTGGGGATTTGGTCCTGCTTTGAGCAGGGGGCTGGACTAGATGACCTCCTGAGGTCCCTTCCAACCCTGATATTCTCTGATTCTATGAAAGTTAGCTCCCCACGGTGGTCCAGGCTAATTGGCTTTTCAATTCGGGTAAAGATTCTTTAGTATCGATGGGGTATTTTGGGGCATGTCAGGAAATGGGCAATATATACAATTTCCATCTCACACCCTTAGCTCTGTAATGTACATTCCAGCATCAAAGCATGAGGTGCAGACACTAAAACCAAATTTGAGAGAGAAATTTAATTCAGCCAATAAAACATATACATACATTTTTTTTTTCCCCCCCTGGAGGAGATAAGGAAATTGTACGACAACGAAACTTGGGTTTTCTGCCCTGGCGGCATCGTAAGTTTGCCCCTGGTTAGTTACTCTGTACTTCATTATGTGCGTCTGCTCCGGACATAGCATGATTTCCTACTGCAGAGTACAGTTTGGTAGGGAGCGTTTAGCAGCAGCAGAGCAGGGATTTAAGATGCAGCATTTAGTTCTTTGGGAGTGTGTAATCTTATCCTGCTGGATGTAGCTGATCTAAACCGATTTGATTTTCTATATATTGAACGACGCCGTGAACACTTCATGGCACTCCCATTCTGGGCTCATGCTGCTGCTAGGGGCTGTTTGTGTCTGCCTCTGTGCTGGGAAGTTCCCCGTACCATGGGGGAGACGGCAAATAGCAAGTAATGTAATTATTCTCTTCCTCCATAGCCGTAGCCCTATCCTGGCAGGGGACTCAGCCCAGACCACACGACCCTTCCTGCTTGAGCACGCTCAGCCTGCAAAAGGAAAATGGCCTGATCTTCAGAGGTGCTATTGATGTCAGGGGGGAGGGGCAGTTACTGCACATCCCTGGTGTTCAGCCTAAATTACTCCTTGTAGCAGGGCGATATGCAGCATGCTGTGCCTTTCCAAGGGTTCTGCTGGCTCCTATATAATACAAGAAGCGTAGGCTTGTTTGCCAGTGTCTTGGCCTGTTGGTCTGGAATTGGTGCTGATGCAGGGGGATGTGTTTGGGCTGCGCACAAAGCACGAGGCCGCTCTGACCAACCCGAGTGAGTTTGTTTGGAGAAATCACCACCAAGCCCAGGGACCGATGGGCAACAGAGACTTTGAAAGGGGCTTTAGACTGAAGGAAGTGTTGACGGTTTGGTGTGGAGCGTCTGGCTGTTGTGCAGTCTAAGCTGCCCCGCGATACAGAAGAGACTGTAACAGGGCCTCCAGAGAGGGAGGAGCCCTTCAAGGCAACCTGGAGCATCCCTTTGCCAGTGCGAGGGGTCCCCCCTGCGTGTGCAGGACGCACCTGACGCTGAATCGGCCTCTGCTGCTTCCCTTGGGAGCAGCCCGCTTATGATCTAAGGGAGCTTCGCGTCTGTGGTGCTTCCCTTCGTCTCCATCTGAACTCGCTGGCGCTGGTCAGACCCCCTCGTGCAGGTTCGTTAACAGGTAGCTGAAGTTTCCTTGCAAGGGAGGAGTAAAGAGGAAGTGCAGCCTTGTGGTTAAAGCCAAGGACTGGGACCTGGGTTAGAGGTGCCAACCCTCCAGGATTCGCCTGGAGTCTCCAGGAATTCAAGATTAATCTTCAGTTAAAGATTGTCGTGTGATTAAATCTCCAGGAATATGTCTAACCAAAATTGGCAACCCTAATCCCTGGGTTCACTTCCTGACTCTGCCATGGCCTCCCCATGTGACCAGGGGTCTATCACTTAGTCTCCCTGTGCCCCAGCTCCCTGTCCTTGAAGGGGGAAGGTGAGCCCCTCCTCTCCCTTTGCCTTTGTTTGCTGGTTAGATTGGCAGCTTTTCGAGGGAGGGATTCTCTCTCGCTTGGTGTGTTCTGCCCATGGCACAGTGGGATACTGATCTCTAGGCACTACCAGGAAACCCATAACAATGGGAAGGCTCACAGATCCCAACAGCAGAGCGAACTGCCACTGTATTTTCCCCTTCTCCTATCCTGTACGCGCCATGAGAGCTAAACGCAATGGGGTTAGTCTCAGATGAAGTTCCTTTTCATGTTTTGGGGTCAAGTTGTACCACAACCTTAACGTGGCTTAAATTGAAGGTGTGGATCAGGCATGGTGAGGTTGCAGGCCTTGTGTTAATCAATGAAATTGTTCGCAGACCGGGCCAGGCCTTTTCAAATGACACAGCTTGCTTGGCTGTAGAAATGACCGCCGCCCCCATCCCCCTTCCCTTTCAGTCCATGGCAGGGATTTGTGCTTTGATTATTTTCAAATACTGGTTTGTGTAAAATTTGATTTGAGGAAACATTTTTCTCCCACATGCTGTAGGATTGTGGGCGTGTAATCCCCCCTAAATCGCCTGGACGAGGTTTGTATTGCAATGCCGGTATCCGCTAACAAAAGGGGATTAGACGTGAACATTCTGCGGGAAAACCTGCCACTCTTGCAGGGCTTTTAGTGCAAAGAGGATAAGATAGGTAGAGCAGAGCCATTTTAACCCAGTTTTTAAAGCACTCAGGGCTTCTTCTTTCAGAATGGGGGAAGGGGGCTTCCATTTTAAATGCTCTCCCTTTAAATCTGGCCTTTATGTTGACATTTTCATGTGCTGTAGGGAAACACTTGTACAATTCAGGAGCAGCTAAATGCTCTGACAGGGGTTTGTCTTGTGCATGGTGGCAGAAGAACACTGTTTAGGGGGCACTTGTCGTTGGCTCTTGCTGTATGGGGGCTGCTAGGCAGAGCAGCACTGGCAGGCTCCACCAGGCGTGACGTTCCATACAGCTGTGGTTTGAACATGGTGCAAGGGGGAGCTTTGGCCATGCGCTCTCCCGGACAGAGCTGGCCTGTGCTGAGGGCCACCCGCTGTTTACCGGGGCACTTGATTGTATTTTTAAACGTTCATTGAGTGACAGGTGCTGGACTGACAGCCTAGGTGAGCCCCGGAACAGCCTCTGGAGGGCACAGCGCTTTCGCCCTTCCCTGGCAGGGTCTGCTCTCAGGCTGAGGGGGTCTGGCCTTCGATGCCCATCTTAAGATTTGTTCTTTCTCCCAAGGCAGCCGGCAAACGTGCCCATCAGTGGCGGACCCAGGTGGCTTTGCTGTGCTCATGCCTGGTGCTAGGAGGCAGGGCTGGGGTCACTGGTTCATCTAACCAAATAGACACCACATGGGACCCACTCTGGGCCACCTGAATTGGACTAGTGACCTGGACGTGACAGGCTTGGTCCTCTGGGCCTGGTCCCTGGAGCCCATCTGCTCTGCTGGGCTGGTGTAATTGGGAAGGAAAGAGTCTAAGTGTCTTCCCTTCGTGCCTTGCTGTGAGGCAGGAAGTGATGTGCTGTGCGCACAGCTCCTTGTGGATGCCTGAACGGGGTAGAAAACCATGGCTGTTGCTAGCCCTGACTGGTCCAGGCAATCGACTAGCTCTGTTTTGCCAAACCAAGATAACCCCATGGGGTGGGTGTGTCTACACAGCAGCTGGAGGGCGCTTCCCAGCGTGGGCAGATGGACACGCGCACTTTGCTCGAACTAGCACGCTAGCAATAGAGTGTGGCTGCAGCTGCGTGGGCGGTCGCTCGGGTTACCTGCTTTAGGACGTACTCAGAGGGCTGGGGAGGATTCGACTCCGGGGGTTAGTCCGAGCCCCACCTCTGCTGCCGTGGCCATGCTGCTGTTTTTAGTGCACTCGCTTGATCAGAACTAGCGCCTCTGAGTCCGTGTGCTGGGAACCATGCTCCCGGATGCAGTGTAGCGTATCTCCTTCAACTCTGCAGGGCTGAGGGGTAGCAGTGGCTGCAAGCCAGTAACTGTCTGATGGGGCTGCTGGCTCCTTGCACCATGACATTTGTTCGCTCTTGTGGTGAACGGTAATTAGCATCACCAGTGGGCTCCAGTAAACAGACAACAATGATCCTGCTTGACGCTAAGAGCTGATATCAAGAGGTTCACGCAGAGCACCACAGGTGTTACTGGTCCTACGGCGCTCAGGAACTGTGCTATGCAATCCTGAGCCCTATCTATTGGCTTCTTGTCTAGGTGCTAACTATTGACATACAAACAGCCACAGAGCACACTGGTTACTCTTTGTTTTGCTTGTTCTACCACTAATGTGCTGCAATAAATCTCAGGTAGCATTGCCTGTAAAATTTACACACACACCCGTCCGGGGGAGAATATTCCCCGGGATTCTCAGATTTAAAAAATAAACTAACAGAGGCCTGCTGCCTTCCAGCCACTTTTTCTTCCTGAAATGGCTGCGCTTCCCCAAGCAACGGGGTGGATGCTGTGAGTGTTCCAAGCTGCGCCATTGTGCGCTCTGTGACAAAAGGCTATTTCTGCCTTTTAAAGGGGGAAGTGAAAGGGGGAAAGAGCTCTTTGTATGCAGAGAGGTTCATAGATAAACTATTGCATGTAGGTGGCTAAGCAGAGGGTGGGTTGTACAACCCAGCGGGCACCGTGTCCCGGAAATACCAGCAGCATAGCCAGGCCTGCTGGAAACAAGCTCAGGATTCCAGTGCCCAGAACTGATGGTTTGTTGTTGGGCTTTTTGGGACAGAGACTGAAACTGTCTCCAAGGACGTTAGACTGAGCAGAGGCATAATCTGAAGATCTGTTAAAGCCAAACAAATGTGCAAAGTGTTCTGGCAAGTGGGGTCCTTGTCTTTGCTGCATTCTTGAATTTGGCTTTGATTTTGGCTATGCAGGGGGCTGTCCGTGGGAAGCCAGTGGGAAGTGGCGGGGGAGGGGGATTAGGGGGGAAGCAATGTCTGTATAAGATAAAAAAAAACAAACACACAGCCAAACAGTTGATTGATGTGAAAGGTGTGTGTGTGTGAAAGACACCAGTCAAGGAGCTGTGCATTCTGCTGCTGATCTGTTCATTCAGATAGGCTCCAAATAGCATCCTAAGTTCATCTACCTCCTGCTGCTCTTTGCAAAGTCCATCATTCCCTGAGGGTTTTCCCTCAAAAAATCTTCGTTTAAACAAAGAAATAAAATCCTGTCAGCCTAGCACAAACCCCAACTCAAGTATCATACGGTAGATTGTCCAAATCAAAGAGGGGAGGGGACAGGTCAGTATGGTCATGCTTAGGGGCCCACATTTAGGGGCTTTAATCTGTATTCCGAAATTGAAGCAAAATGCCTGTTTGTTTTTTTTTTTCCACCAAAGGTGCTGAGCACCCAGCAGCTCCTATTGGCTGCATCTGGAGCTGTGGATGGTCAGCATCTCCGAAAATCAGGCTGGCTTTTAAGGTGCCTTGCTAAAAACTCCTGTGTCTGCAAATGGCGTTGCCACAGACTTGACTTTCCCGTTCTCCAAAGGTTGTTAAGCAAGAGCAAATACGTGCCTTTCTGCAGCGTGCCCAGTACCTCAGCAGCGCCTTCTTCACTCGCCCTGGCTGTGTGTGAGAGGAGGTCGCTTTTCTCTCAGACTGACGTGGGTGGGAGGGGGTGTTTTCACAACCCAATTGACTGTGCTGGCATTTTCAAAGCTGTGGCAATGTCTTGTGGAGTGACAGAGTTCATAGAATCATAGAATCATAGAATATCAGGGTTGGAAGGGACCCCAGAAGGTCATCTAGTCCAACCCCCTGCTCAAAGCAGGACCAAGTCCCAGTTAAATCATCCCAGCCAGGGCTTTGTCAAGCCTGACCTTAAAAACCTGTAAGGAAGGAGATTCTACCACCTCCCTAGGTAACGCATTCCAGTGTTTCACCACCCTCTTAGTGAAAAAGTTTTTCCTAATATCCAATCTAAACCTCCCCCATTGCAACTTGAGACCATTACTCCTCGTTCTGCCATCTGCTACCATTGAGAACAGTCTAGAGCCATCCTCTTTGGAACCCCCTTTCAGGTAGTTGAAAGCAGCTATCAAATCCCCCCTCATTCTTCTCTTCTGCAGACTAAACAATCCCAGCTCCCTCAGCCTCTCCTCATAAGTCATGTGCTCTAGACCCCTAATCATTTTTGTTGCCCTTCGCTGGACTCTTTCCAATTTATCCACATCCTTCTTGTAGTGTGGGGCCCAAAACTGGACACAGTACTCCAGATGAGGCCTCACCAGTGTCGAATAGAGGGGAACGATCACGTCCCTCGATCTGCTCGCTATGCCCCTACTTATACATCCCAAAATGCCATTGGCCTTCTTGGCAACAAGGGCACACTGCTGACTCATATCCAGCTTCTCGTCCACTGTCACCCCTAGGTCCTTTTCCGCAGAACTGCTGCCGAGCCATTCGGTCCCTAGTCTGTAGCGGTGCATTGGGTTCTTCCGTCCTAAGTGCAGGACCCTGCACTTATCCTTATTGAACCTCATCAGATTTCTTTTGGCCCAATCCTCCAATTTGTCTAGGTCCTTCTGTATCCTATCCCTCCCCTCCAGCGTATCTACCACTCCTCCCAGTTTAGTATCATCCGCAGTTGTGTGTATTTTTTTCACCTTAAGCCATTGCCCTCTGTGTGGGGTCAAGCTGGCTCTCTCATACTCTTCGGGATTTGCGTTAACATCCAGATGAAAGCTTTTTCTTCAGAGCAACATGTTCTACGGTCCTCAGGGTGGTTTAAACCTCAGCATATTGACTTGTGTTTCAAGACTGAAAATTAATTCAAGGGTCTGACCCTGCACAGTGCTGAGAAGCCAGGTCTGGGGATTTCTCTGGGAGTTGTGCATCTCTTGCATCGGTCACGTGCTCTTTGGGGCAGGGACTGTCTTTTCGTTTGTGTGTGCGTGTGTGTGCAATCGCACGCGTGTGCCTTACCACTCCCCAAGTGATTTCAGATTGGGGGCCGCTAGGCGTCCCTGCATGCAAACAGTCACCTCTCAGCACTGGGCCACCCACGAATGAGCTGAGAGCGTTGCACCTGCCACATGCGCCTGCTTTCGCTCTGAAGTGGTAGCCCCTCAAGTCAGACCAGCTTCTCTTCTCTTCCTGATATAAGGGGCCATGTTAAACCAGCACAAATCCTTCATTATTGCTGATTTCTCATGTGATCACCTTTGTTTTTGTCCCGCTGGGAGCTTGTGGGAAGAACAAATGCAGGCACATTCGAACACCTGAATTTTCCACTCCTCTCTCCAGAATGCCCCTCTGATTGCTTCAAGCCTTCCCAAAAGGAGGAGCCTGCCTGGTGTCACAACGGCCTGCCAAGGGAATTGCACTCTTCCTGCTTCTGCATCCTGCTTCTGGCTAACTGCTGCTCGGAAGGCGACGGTTGTGACCCGGCGCTCTGAGACATTGTCTGTTCCAGGCAGCTGAGGATCGCTGACCTGCTGCGGGTCAGGGGGCCGTGTCATGGCTCCAGCCAGGGTGTGTCAGTCTCACATCACTCAAGGGATGGTGTTGTTACAGAGAGGCTGGCTATCAATGCTGATGTGTGTATAGGTTTGTACAAGTATGTTACAGGCGAACAGCAGTTGCCAAGTCACATCGGACCAGTGGGTCCATCAAAGCCATTATCTCATTTCTGACAGCAGCCAAATCCTTCAGAGAAAGATGAAAGAAACCCCGTAGTGGAAAATGTGGTGTAACTTGTCCACAGAGGACACTTCTTCCTAACCCTCATCGTTAGTGCTTGGCTCATGCTTTAAAGAAAGAGGGTTTATATCCCTTAGGATAAATATTCATCTGGGATATAACAGTAGGTATTTGTATTTAGAAAAATGTCCAATCCTCTGAGTCCTGGCTAAGCTTTTGGCCTCTGAATTCTTGTGGCAGTGAGTTCCACAGGTTAAATATCAATTGGGTAAAAATGATGTTCCCTTTGTCAGTTTTAAATATGCAGCTTATTAATTTGATCGAGTGTCCCCTTGTATTGTTAAGGGAGTAAGGAAGCTCATTTTACGTATGCTTGGAGGTCGGCCTGTCTCTTTTCCCTCTTCCCCAGATACATAAGCCCTTGGGCAGGATGGGGAGCTGTGGGTATAGAACACCTCTGAAAGTCAGGTTAGCTCATGTCCCTTGTGGCAGGATTTAATAAAATGTGGATCTTCTGAATAGAGGATTGGCATTCTTGAGAGAAAGGGGGTGGGGGGCAAGAGACGAGGCATGCAGTGGAATGGAAACTCGTCAGTGGGGCAGAACACTGTTAGCAGGGGTGTTTCACAGCAGCAATGCACAACTGTGAGGGAGAAATAGACTGAACTGCCTTGTTAGTCCCCATCCGTCTGCCATTTCCAATTGCAGTTGGACTTAAAGCATAATATTCCACTTACCAGGTTGGAGATACATGTGTGTTACTACGATTGATTACCACTAAAACCTGTCTGATACCCAGATTTACAGTATGGATATAGAGCCAGGCTGCTTCCAGCTCCAAGTGAGCGGGAGTTGAGCTCTGGGGTTCTCTCTTCCCGCTGGGGCGGGTTGTCAGCGTTCACTTGGCTGGGAATAAACACTTTCTCCTGTTTAACCCTGCAAAAAAGGAATTCTGGAAGAATTACAAGATTTGAAGGCAATGAAAAAAACCCTGAGTAAAGAATGGGAAGCGGCTTATGTGTGGTGCCTGGTCCTTCTAAAGCCATCCCCCTTTTCCTCTGCTTTCCTGTTCGACCCACTACCTCTGCTCAGTCCTGCCCTGCACCATGAACCGTGAACCTCCAGCTACTCCCTTCTCTCTGAGCACAGTAGGTTTCTACCATCTGAGTGTGATGCCTTAGGATCCCTACTCCAGCTCTGTCAGGAGTGGGAGGAAGGGAAACCCTTGTGAGTTCTGGCTGTGCTTATAATGACAGCGCGAGGTCCCCATAACTGTCCAGCCCCAATGGAGACTCAAATAAAACTTGAGCATGTCACCTTCCAGCTCCTCTTTCACATGCCATTTTAGTCTGGGTTTCTCACCCCAGCTCTTGTCAAGTGGAATTCTCTGTCTGTTGTACGGTGCAAGCATCACAAATGTAGCCGGCAGACAGGCCTTTGCACAGCTTCCCAGCATGGGCTAGAGCGGTCACAGCTGACAGGTACAATACTGGAAGAAAGGGCCTCCCAGAGAGCCAATCCAGGGGCAGAGGACACTAGGCAGGAAGTCAGAGGAACACCTACCGCAGAGATTTTGCCTATGGGGAGGCAGGATGTCTTTGCTCCCAGGCTGGTGCTGGGACTGGAAGGAGCCAGGCTGCAGTCATGACCAAAGTGCGTTACTTAACTTAGTGCCATTGATGTGTGCAGTATTCCTCCCTGCACAAGGAGCAGCCAAACGGCTGCTGAGGGCAGCACCAAGACAAGGAAGAACAAAAGTAAAGTCTCCAGGCCAAAGCCTTTCAGGGGCCTAAAGTCAACCTCCTAAATCCCTAAGGTGGCCCGTCAGAGATGCTGAGCTCCCCAGTCTGTAGCAGGATGTGGGTCAGCGACGTCAGTGGAAGCGGCTGCTATTCAGCCACTCTTGTCCCGTTAAAGAAATGGTGATCACGTCCCCGGGAGTTCTGCTTTCCATGGCCCTGCCCCAGGGCTTGGTGCTCCACTCTGCCGTCCTGCTTTGAGATTGGCATTGGGCACAGCCTGTGTCCCACTGTGGGCCTGAGGCAGCAGGCAGAGGGTTCTATAGCGAAGTTCTTAGCCCGCTAAGCTGGCAGAGTTTGCCTGGAAAGGTTGGCAACCCCTCCTGTCGGCTGCATATCCGTTCCTGAGAAATTACTGCAATAAAACCAGCCCCGGGGCAGTAGATTCATGCACCTAGCAAAAGCAGAATTATTGAAGGCAGCATAGCACTCAGACACCTGTCTGCTTCTGCCCATCAGACTTCCTTTTCCTCCTGGAAAACAGCTTTGCCAAGTGTGTGAATCGCCACTGTCCTAAGAGGAGAGAGCTTCCAAAGCTCAGGATTGCGTGGAGCTGGTAATGCATTCCACGTGGTGGGAGTGACTAGTGGTTAGAGCTGGGGGGCTAGGAGTTAGTCCTGGGAGCGATTCCTAGCATGCCGCATGAGTGTGGGCATGGCACAGTGGTGACTAGGAACACCACCCAACTGCTGTAAAGCACTGAGAGATCTTGGGATGAGTGTGGAGTGCCAGGAGTGCGAAGTGGGGGAGGGGGTCTTTAAGGTTGTGGGTGGGGAGAAGACAATGAAATTCTGAGAGCTGCTGAGTGCCAGGTTGTCTTTACTCTGCCACCTGTCTGAGAGGTGCCTGTGTGCATAGCCCTGTGGAGTGATAAGACCCTGCAGATGTTCTTACTTGCAGGCTGGGTTTTGTAACGATTGCTGCATCCCCAATCTGCTGCACGGGAAAAGTCGCCAGCGGGTTGGCCTCTTGGAGGCGACGTTTTCAAAGTGGTGAGTTTAGGGATTTTTTTGGCAGCGTGCACCCAACCCAGCTGAAAATCCTGTGCCGCTCTGGGACTGTTACATGGTGCCACTGTGGGATGAGATTTACAGCGCAGGCGGATTGAGGGAGTCCAGAAGGAGGGGACGCTCCATGCACTGCAAAAGCTCAGACTGAATCTCTGATACGAACTCAGTGCTGCATAGGCTGGAAGTGGACTGGAGCCGTACGGAAAGGGAGGGGTATCTGGGCTGAGAGGTCCAGTGGGCCCCTGGAGGGGTCACTGTTGGCTGTGGCCATCCTTAACATTTGCATTAAAAATCTATAGAAAGGAGCAAACTCTGCACTAAGGAGATTGACAGAAGATAGCTAACCTGGGAGGGGTTGCAAACACCCGGGAGGTCCAAAGTATGGTACAAAGGGACCAGGAGAGACTCGAACTGTGGGGAGAAAATGAACAAGATGAGACCTGGCTGGGGAAAACGAAAATCCCTGGTCTGGGCTTGTAGCGGGAAGGAGGAAGCTGAAAGAGACCCAGGAGTGACAGTGAACAGCGGCTGGATCCCACTGCACTCTGCTGCGTGGCATGAGAGGCTCGGGCCGGTTTGGTGCGGCACGTGTAGAGGCTTGGATGAGAAGCAGGAGCGACCTGGCTCTGAGACACTTAGACACAGGCAGTGATGGACACTAAACAAAACCCTTTATCCAGACGGACTCACCCAGGCTACTGCCTTCAGTTCCGGGCGCCTCCTTAGTGGCTGACAAATTGGCAGCAATTCAAAGAAGAGCAACAAACCGTGCTTAGGAGAGGTGGAGATTGAGTTAGATATTCAGAGCTCAGTAACTAAGTGAGGACCGAGCCCTGCAACTACCTGGAGGGTATAAACAGCAGGGCTGGGGGGAGGGATTATTTAAGGGAGTAATAGGATGAAATGAGGAAAACCTTAGGCCAAGTATTAGCAACAGGTTCCCGACAGCCAGGTCATCTGGGCTGTGGAACAGAGGGAAGGTGACATGTACAACCACGCGAGGCCGACTGCTAAAGTTACAGATGCAATTGTGCTGGGCTAGGGCCCAGTCTGGCCTTGGCAGGGAGAGGGGCTAGCGGTGACCTAGCAGGGCTCCCCCGTCTCTGAGCTCTGCGGTGTCTCCAGAAGAACGGAGAATGACTGGGAAGCTTGTTGATTTTATCCCAGGTCTAAATGGAGAGGGTGAAAGCGAGGAGCTTGCGAGTTGCCCTGTCTTTGCAACTGCTCGATGGCTGATAAATAACTTGTCCCAGTGTTAAAATCCTGAGGTGACCTGGGGCTAGGGGAGAGGAGGGAAAGCGAGGTCAGAATTGCGTGAAAAAAATAATGAATTGTGCTCTCCTTGTAATATGCAGCAGTCTAACAAGAATTAGAAAATTAATTATCTTCTGTAATTAGTGTAATGACCTACACTATTAGAGGTTATTTAGAACTGGAATAAAACTTCCCACTGTAAATGTCATACTGTGCTGTCTGAATGTAAAGGCTTGTGGTAAACCGCCACTGACAAGCCTGGCCAATTTTTTTAGGCAGGGAGCTGTTAATGTGTACTTAATAAGCTGTGGAGAACCTGGAAAACAATGATTTACTTTCCTCTCTAATCACTCGGCAGGAAGGAGCCTGTGGAATGCAAAACCACCTACCACACCTTCCCCTGCACGTGGCTTTGCTCCTCTCCTCGGTTGTTTAGCAGAAGAGGGTGTGTGTGTGTGTGTGTGTGTGTGTGTGTGTGTGTGTGTGTGTGTGTGTGTGTGTGTGTAAAACTGGAGGTAGCTCTGGGCTACTAGCTCAGAATGGACCTGATATTCTAGAATGGCGTGGACGTGCAGCCTCGTCCTTGTGTCTCTTTTAATGTGTGAATATAATTGTCCCTGTTTTGCAGTTAGATGCAGAGAAGTGAAGTCACTTGCACGAGGTCACCTGGGAAATCCATGACATGTCGAGAACCCACTTCCCTTGCTTTATTCCCTTGCCCTGTCTTTAATTGTAGTGAATGCCATAGCGTTAGATACAGGCCCATCGGCAAGCACCTTTAGGGTATGTCTACGCTGCAGCTGGGTGGGAGGTGCGATTCCCGGTTTGGGTAGACATACATGCACTAGTGTGTTTAAAAATGACAGTGTGGCGGCATGGGCTGTAACTGAGGGGCAGCAGCCTTATGCAACAGCACTTCGCCTTGCAGCTTCTCACTTTCCTACAGGGAGAATGGGGGGACCAGCCCGACGCGGGGAAGGGAGTTATTGGTGTTTGCCACTGACCTTCCAGATTTGTTCTGTCTAATGATAATGCAGCTCTGGCACTAGTTGGAGTGAGCTCTGCTGGTTTGTTCTCCTGTGAAGACAGTGACCAGATATATTGCCCACTCTCTCCCCCTCCCCCACAATTAAAGAAAAAACATAATCTGAATCTGGGGGAAGTTCTCTAGTAAATTATAGCATCTTTAAGGTTTGTCAGCTTTGAAGCTACAGCTACTTCTCAGCATGGCTGGCAGTTGGGAGCAGGAATGTACCAACAGTCACCCCACAGAGTGTTGTGCAGAACATTTCACAAGAATGTAGGGTTGGATCCAATCACTGGTACTTTCAACCTGGTGTCCTTCCTCTGCTACTGATCCAAACCAGATACTGCAAGGAGAGGCAAAACCGTCCACGGTGCATTTGACCAGTTGCTTTGGGTTATGTGGGGGAAGGGGAAAGAAACAGATAAATGGGAGGAAAATCCCCTCCAAGCCAGAGACTGAAAATGCAAATGGAAAACCAGGTTTTTTGCAGTCTGGGACTCTCACTGGTTCATTGGAAGCCATTATGGGGTCCTACCATTAAATAGTGCTTGCTTCCCTCTAGAGTCCTGAAGCTTAGTAGATACTTCTCCAGTTCTGAATAACCAGGGGTCTTATTCCCCCTAGAATTTTCCTTCATACCCCAATGGAAGCTTGTCTAGCTTGCCTCTTTGGAGCAGGTGCGTTGCCTTTCCTGATGCACAGGCCAGCAGCAAATGCCAAAACCAAAATGGGACACATTATGCTGCTTTTGCTTTGCTGCCCCAAAATCTTTGTGGCTCTAAAATGGCCCCTTTTCTCTGATCAGGCCATGCTGGGCTGGTTTCTGGCGTTTCAGCGTGCTGCACACTGAATTAAGCCAGGTGAAGGGGCCTATGTGATGCACTTTCCTTCCGGGGACCATTCTCACCAGAGTGACTTGGGTTTGCAAACCCAAGTTAAAGCACAAGAAGGTTCTGCCCCAGTCTGAAGTGCGGGCAGGTGGGTGGGGCCTTCCACTTAGAGCGCCTGAGCTGGGGTTAGATTGCCAGTCATAATTAAACAAGTTTTGGCTTCAGTGTGTTGAACCAACTTTCATCTTGTTAATCCACCACACTGTCTGCGGAGCACATGGATAAAAAGGTGAGGGAGAGTCTCCCATGGGGAGTGAATAGCACGGGGGCTGCAGGTTGGAACAGAGGGGTGTTGGCAGAGCTGTAGGTAAGACATGGTCCCAGGTGGGGTAGATCGGAATTGAGAGACATCAGCAGAGCCGTGTGAGGGTCCAGAACTGGAATAACCGGGTCTGCGTGTCAGCACTGTGGGGCATTTACTGATCTAGTGTGGGTGAGACGAGTTGCCAGAGTTGGTGGGGATGAATCCAGCTTGGAGTCTGCCAGCATTGTACCTCTTCCCAAGTCGGGGTTCTTCCCTGGTGTCCATTTCTCCACAGAGGGCAAATGAGTTATGGGGACTTGTGGCTGGGGTCACTTGGGCATTACGCTGCAATATCCCCTTTGCGTTTGCCATTAGCCGATGGGGCTCCTTGATGTATTATTTGCATTCTGCAATTGTTTCTGATTCGTGGCTTGCGGTGAAAATTCCAGGCACGCACGGGAATGAGGATTGAAGTGTAACACAAACTTTAAACAGTGCTGGAAACATATTTATTTTCCCCCCAATGAAACAGTCAAATAGCTGTTCCCCACGCAAGGTAAATATTTGCTGAATCAAATCTCTTTTAGAAAGAACTGTAGGAGGAGACTCATGGCATAATTTGCCCTTCAGAAGTATAACGGAGCGGGTCTTGGAGCTTGTACTGTGAATTTATCTTTGTACAGAGCATGTGCAAGGGCAGGTTACTGCCTGCGTGAATACGCTAATTTAACCAACCCCTCCGTTCTGGGAGAATCCTTGGGCCGGGGGTGGGGTGGGGAAGGGAACAAATGGATGCTGAGTTCTCTTTCATCAGAGAGGTGCCAGCGCATAAGAGCGTTCCACTGGAGTCAATTGGATGCTGAACAAAGTGATCTGGACTGGAGCCTTGAAGTCCACTGGTGCTTTCCATTGACATTTAGTTTGGGTTTAAAGTCCAATGAAGTTCTACGGGTTTTATCAAAAACCTACCATTGATGGAAACACTGTCATGATTTTAAAAGTGATTTTAGGGGGATGACTTATCAGCATCCCAAGGGCTGCGTTGGATTCTCCATCACTGGAAATGTTTAAATCACGCCTGGATTTTTTAAAAAAGAGATCCAAAGCTTCCCATAGGGTGTTCAATGCCCTTGGGGTATGGCCCCTCCCCCAACGCCATGTTCTGCTGCATTGAAAAGCCATGCCAGAAATGCAGGGGTTTGTAGAGCTGTGTGTGGGCCTGCTTTGGCAGTCCTGGCTACAAGCATGTGTGCCAGAACAGATGGGCCACTGCACAAGATCCCTTAGCTAGAACAAGAAAGGGTAGTCCAGGGGGACAGTTCTCTGCGTGGCCAGGGTAACTGGAGGTGACTTGATGTTTTAGTGTGAAGTATCATGAGTCCTGCATTATTAAAGACGCTGCAATAAAATGCCGAACCTGTTACTCAGACCGTGCCAATAATTGACATTGGCACCCGGTGATTAAAATGGAATAAGTGCTGACCCAGTTCCCCTTTGGGATTGCACTCCCATTTCTAGTGTATATCCATTGCGCAGAAGTCCAAGCTAATGGTGCTTTCCAAACCTGCACCAATCACAAACCAACTGCAGTCCATGATTTGACTCTGCTGTTTAATCGGGATGCTGCTGCAATGAGCAGGGAACATGGATTCTCGAGCATCATTTTGTGGTGATAAGACAGGGACGTGGGGGGAGGATTTTACAGGTATAACATTGTAAAATGCAAAAAATACATTTAAACGCTCTAAAACCTTGGACCAAACCAATAGGATGCACAGATGAGTTGCCAAAGGAATGGGGTGGCCTTCAGTTACGATTTGTCTCCTCTTTCCCCTGCTCCCATTTTTGTTTTCACTTTTTATAAGATTGTAATTTCTTTGGCGTAGGGCCCATGTCTTACATGAGACATTCCGAGTACACTTTGGGGGCCAAATAAATGTGTGTATGGCACTGCAGTGTGTGTGTGCTAGCAGATGTGCACATGTATACGTGTGAAAAATGAGAATCCCATGCACTGGGTCATTAGGCCTGTTCCTGTGTCAGCCCGGCAGCCGGTGGCCTCACCTTGCACACTTGCTAAACCAGTCATCTGGTTGGCGTGCATGCCTGCACACCTGTTTGTCCATCAGGCAAATGTGTAACGCCTGAGTGGTGTGTTGCTCACGGAGATGCAGAGACTGCTGCTGCTAAAATGCATCTACCTGATGTCTGACGTAATCTCAGATAAACAGAGCAGAACCGCACTCCTGAAATCAGGAAAACATTCCTTCCAACAGACCCTTAATGTAATCTGAATGTACAATAGAGGGTGTTATATATTAGAGCTTAATAATTCAGTGTTTGTGGCACATCCTGGAATTTTAAGTGTCTTAAATGTAATTATAGTTAATTGATCACACGATTCTATAAACTCATCCAATTAAAAAAAGTTATTAACTTAAAAAAAATATTTGCAGGCATTGCACAGTGCAGTATGTTTGCAGGGAATAGCCGCATGAGCAAGCCATGCTGATGTGCAATGTGGCAAATTAGTGATACATTTTTTCACTCCTTAAAATGCTTTGGAGATTTATTATTTTTTTAACACGGGGGCCAGACTCTCGTTTATGCCATAGGGCCCTTACCCGACTCTGGCAAGGTGAAAATGACTTAAAGCAGATGTTAATTATGTGTCCAGGCCTCGTTACACTGCTGGAGTCAGGTACGTGGGCTCAGTGTAAATGAGAATCTGATCCTCTGGGTATAGAGTGAGCAGTAATTTTGTCTACCAAGACAGAGTGGAAGACAATTGACACGGCACTCGGAAGTGGCCTGCACTCTGTGAACCTCCAGCAAAAACCAGCACCGCCCGTCCAGGGATCTCCAAGTGCTTTGCAGACCTGGGAGAATATTGCAATAATAATAATTCCATGAACACTTGTTTGAATGTTTAAACAAGTTGACTTTCCCTATGTCTGAAAGTCTTGTGCTCGCTTCCTATGAGCATTGGTGATTGAGGCTCACTAGCAGGATGGTCATGGAAAGGGGGTTTTGAGCTTGCCCGACTGAATGCTCACCCAAATGAACGTGTAGCTCACTTCCCGTGAGCTGTTGTGCTGACCACCATCTTGGCTGTGCCTGGGCATGGGGACCCTCAGAGTGGAAAGCATGAAACACTGTTGTTTGCGCTGTGGGAGCTGTAACTCTCATACTCCTGGGTTTGCACCGCGAAGGGGATTTGTAATACACTCTGAACAGTGGCTTACCCAGCTGAATGAGAAACCTGATTGGCTGAGGGTAATGCTTACGATCCGAGAAGAGAAACTATTCCATGTGGCATGGCTGCCGGTCCTGCGCGAAGGGCCTGACTCCACTTCTGGATCTCAAGGAGTGAGACACAAAGTAGACTGAAATTGTATGAAAAATTGCTGGTTTTGAACAAGCATCCGGGGATGACACACTCACTGTTAGTGGCACAGATAGGGGCCAAGGCCGGATCCTCTGGCTCACAGCCCTGATTCAAGCCATGAGAAAGCGCTGCCTTTCTGTCACTCCCGAAGTTGGTAGCTGCAGCCAGCCAGAGCTTCCTCCTATGTCGTGCTGTACCTTGGGGTCTGGTGCCAGAGTTTGTACCCAGGGTGTTAACTGTCCATCCAATGGCCCTGTTCTGTGATCCAACTCTTACCCACAGGAGTTATTTAATAAAACCGTGGGTGGAGCTGCTCTGTCTCTGCCTTCATGCATGTATAGAGCTTTTCCAACCTGCTTCTTTGCTGTTTTTCGTGGAGTAACAGTGCTGTAATCCCAGACGCTAATTAATCCCAGACGCTAATGAATTGGGCACTGTAATCCGGTATCATATCACTGATCGGTATTGCATCATGTATCACACCAGATCCAGTTGCAGAGTCTGGGAAGAGTGAAACCTGCTTGCAGCCTGTTGAGTTTCCACTGTGGCTGGTGCAACCACATGCTCTCCTAGTGCCAGTGGACAGAGGGTGAGGGAAATGTAGCATGGTGGGCTCTTTACAAATGCAGTGGGAACAACAGCTACATTGGGAATTTCCTTGCTGGGAGTGGGAGGTGGAATCAGTGGTTTCTGATGGGGTTTGCTCAGTACTTGGATGGGAAACCTTTCAAGGAAGACCCGGTTTCCACAGCCAGCGGTGCTGGTGATTCAGTAGGGGACAACCTAGCCAGGCCAAGTAAATAGTCACTAAGTGGATTTCCCAGATCTGGATTGGCAAGAGACCCTCCCTTTGCAACTGGAGACTTGGGCTTTAGGAGACGGTGTTGGCATGTGGCAGGTAACAGTGAGCTGTCCGCAAACATTGGTGCTAGTTAAACTCGTTCATATTTTCATGGAGGTTAAGGCCAGAAGGGACCACTGTGATCTAATCTGCATAGCACAAGCCATTCAACACCCACCTACCCCGTAAGGAGCCAGTAACGTGTCCGACTGAAGCATCCTCCGGAAAGGCAGCCAGTCTGGATTTGGAGAATCCACCAGTTCCCTCAGCCGTTAATCTCCCGCACTGTTAAACCAAACCACAGCACCACACCAGTGCTTCCCTGCAGTTTGCCTGACCAGTGTTGCCAGGGCTTGGTTTTTCATTTTGAGATCTGCTTTACAGCTGTGAATAAACCCAGGGCAGAGGCATCCGAGCAGGATTAGCTGGGATGAGCTAGGCGAGCGGGACTCCCAGAGGACATCTGGCTATGCTGGTCAGGAAACATGGGTTGGCATCCTGCCTGCTGAGATCTTTCACGGCTCTTGGTGGTCAGGGAGCAGCCACAGGCTGTCTGTCCACTGGCTCCAGGATGAACCTGGAATTGTTACTGCGAGATGGTGTGGGCTGCGAGGACTCCTTCTACCCCACAGACTAGGGCAGCCCCTTTGCTCGGGAGGGCCAGGCCCAGAACCCTGGCGTGGAACACCTGAGCTTGGGGGGTGCTCCAGTTCCGTCGTCACAGATTGCAAGGCTAGAAGAGACGTCATGATTCTCTAGTCCGACCTCCTGTACAGCACAGGCCAGAGACTGGCCCAGAATCATTCCTAGAGTAGATCGGTTTTTAGAAGATCCAGTCTGTATTGTAAAATTGCCAGTGCTGGAGAATCCACCATGACCCTTGGTAAGTTGTTCCAATGTTAAAAATGTGCCATATTTCCAGTCTGAACTGGTCTAATTTCAACTTCCAGCCACTGGATCATGTTCTACCTTCCTCTGCTAGACTGAAGAGCCCACTATCAAATATTTATTCCCCATGTAGGTACTTACAGACTGTAACCAGGTCACCCCTTAACCTTCTCTTTGTCGTAAGGATTCTGTACCAGGAAATGGTGGGGGAAAGAATCCGACCTGGAGCGTATTTAATTAGTGTGTGTTAGAAACTGACCTTTGGGATTTGCAGTCAGGTCCTTGCATTTTATTGTCTGTTTATTGCTAAAATGCCTGTGATGGGAGGGGTGGGGGAATAAACCTGCCCAGGACTCAGTTACTAATCCTAGGCTCTGGGCTCAAAGCCACCAGCTGGAGCTCTCCACCCAGTGTGCTGAGCAACAGCCCAGCTGCATGCATTCCCTAACAAAGCAGCTCCACTGGGCACTCGCCGGTGGCACCCACAACAGTGAGAACACAAATAAGGTGATGCCAGACTGTAGCTCACTGCTGGGTCTGTGCAGAGCCAGGCACGTCCGTGCTCCCCGTCATGCTGGGGTGGCAAAAGGCCAGCAACGAGAGCACTGCGAGAGGCCTTGGATATATCAGCCAGCAGAACGGGGATGGTACATGCAGCGTGTACGCCGGGATGGGCATGGCGGTGCTGCGCTTCCCCGTCTGCTCCACGGGATAACTGGGGGTTCACCAGCTGGTCAAACTCCTTCCTTCCTTCTGACCCGCTTGGTGAGATTTGTGCAATAGAGTAAAATCTGGTACTCGGGGCTCCCCTGCCCTCTGCGCTGGGTCTGAGTGCCCCAGCTCTCCTTTCCTTGCCTTCAGTGGCATGTGGGTTGCTCCGAACCCAAGCTCTGTAACCGGGTAAAGGACGTGCAGTGGTAACCATTAAACATCCAGGAGTGCAGGTTGAGAGGTCATGATTGCCCCCCAGGCTTAGCACAGGAAGTGGTGGTGTGCCACATCTGAACGGCGCCCCGCGTAGCAGGCAGCGTCTCGGAGGTGAATGCAAGGGACACTTCCAGCTGTATCTGTGCGAACCAGCATCTCCTTAGTGCTGTGTGGGCCAGCAGCACAAACCACAACCCCTTTCCAATCGTCTCCTGCCATTAAACGTGGCTGGTTTCCTCCCAGGCGACATTGGCACCAAGGTTAATCAAATGTCACCAGACAGGCCTGTCTCTCACCTGTGCTCATCTGTCCCCGCCTCTCGGGCGGCGGGGGGCTCTGGGAAATGCCATTCATCCGCAGCAGCTGTTAGTGAGAGACATTTGGGGTTACAGTGCTAGCTGGCTTTGCTTGAGTGATTCCTGTCCCAGGGTGTCTGGTACTTGGACGAGAAATACGCTAGGCAAGGCATGTGTTACTCATGTTTAACGAGCCCGTGTGTGATACTAAAGTGCCATACGCCCGGTGGACTTACCTGGGTCTGCAAACACTGTCAGCTCGGAAGCTCATGTCATTTGCTTTTGGCCTCTTCTACCAGGGCGTGAAATTAAAACTGAAAAGAGAAGAACCTAGAAATAACATGAAGAGCTTGGAGCAGGGACAATCCGCCCCCCCGCCCCGCCCCCCCTGCCGTGCGGGGTTGTTAATCTCCTCCAGTCTCTACATGCAGCTCTTTTCTTTCAGTCGTAGTCGGGTGCTTGCAACTATTCGGGCACCTGGGTTTTATTCCTGACTCTAGCTGCCTGTGCACCTTTGGGGACTGGTCATTTCCCCCCTCTGTGCCCCAGTTTCTCCATCAGTGAAATGTCTAATGTCCTTTGGGCTCCTATTATTTAATAACAATCCAGGGTGGGTGCTACAGTTAATTTTGTAGAGAGGCATGGCTCTTGCACTAGTGACATTTTGGTGTGTGTGTGTGTGTGTGTGTGCAGGCGGGCGTGGGATGCTGGCTTACCCTTGTGACCTGCTATTCCAGGTAGATGTCATCATGTTATGAAATGACTCTTCCAATAACCAGGCGACAGTGAATGTTTATTAACTCTGTGGTCTACTTTTTATTACTCACTCTTTCTGAAATATCATCTCAGGGAAGAGCTAACTGGATTCCTTTGGGTAGGTGGATGTATGGGGAAGGAGGAGGCTGATGATTAGAGCTGGTCAAAAACTTAGAAATTTCAAATCAAATGGAAAAATGTCCTTTTTCTTCAAAAGTTTTTTAGGGTCTTTTCCCCTCTTCTCTCCTTGTTGCTTTCACTCCTTTTCCAGTGGAGGAAAAATACTGCGGGAGGTGGGGGAGGAGGGGAGGAGAGGAGAGAAAAAAGGAGGCAGAAGGGGGAACCCCACAACCACAAAATTGTACACTGTTTTTTCATTTGAAAAATGAAAAACTTCCCACAAAAATTTGCATTTTGGTTGAAAAGCTGGTCTTCTCAAAGATGTTAGAATGAATTTTTTTTGACTGGTTCTATTTCTAATGTGCCACGTTTTCCATGAAGGCCTTGGGGAGGAGCTACTGCAGCGGGCACGTGCTGCAAATGTGTTCCGTGAATGTTATTTGCAAGTTCTAATTTCTCTGTCCATATCTGCATCCCTTTTGGGTTCATTTCCCACAAGTGTTTGCAAAGCAGATTCCAGCCGCCTGGGCGAACGCTTGTGGAACCCAGACTTTATATACACCCTCTGTGGAATCAATCCCAGGGGCTCGTGAAATCAGAGAACAGACACGGTACCATGTGACTTTATCTGACCAACCGCAACTAACCAAGTTCTCTTGAACATGGAGGAACATGAGCAATCAATAGTTTAAATGATAATTTACTGGCAAAATTCTAACAAATTTGGACAGCTGGAAATACATTGATTCAAAGGGACTGCGATGGGCTCACGGATACCTTACATGAGGCTTTGTTCACCAAATTAATGATGCATTATAAATAATACCTGCCCTTTTCTCTCCCATTTCCCCCTGCCACCTCCTTTTGCCTGCCCAGGGGTGGGTACCATACATGTTCCACGGGAGGGGTCGTGAGTCTGAGTGTGGTGGCGGCTCAGCCCCCTCTTGGAATACTCAATGGATGCAGGGAGTGCGGATGGATCATGACAATGGGGGAAGAAAAGTCAATGTAACTAGTATTGATCTCTTTATTACCTCTGTGAAGGGCAGCTTCATTTTTCAGGCAAATCAACCTTTTGTATCTGAAATTGATTTGAAAGCGGGGGCTGCCGTGCGTGCGTAGGGAGTGTGTGTCTATCAGAGATTGATAGGATGAGGCTGCATTAGAGAATGAAAATAGAATCCCTCCGAAGTCATGAGACATGCTGGACTTGTCTGACTGTATTACCTGGGATCTGGAATGGAAATAACACCATCTGAAAGTAGGTAAAGAAACTTTGCTGAAGATTCTTTCTTCAAATCTGTTTGAAGCAGCTCGTCTTGTTACTTATCCCCAGCCAGGAGATGGGGAAGGTGAGTGAAACCTTCGCTTCCCAAAGCCAGTGTCTGCAGTGAGGCTCTGTAGACTTTCCCTCACCTCCCTACCCAGGATGTCACCCCCTCTCCTGCCCTCCTCCCAAAGACAGTGCTCTGGGCATTGCTCAGACAGGCAGGTGTCCACCAGGCCTTTGGTGACGGGTGCCAGAGAGCACTGGGCAGTACTGCCCTTTCCGAAGGCCTCTGCCTTTCCGCCAGCCCAAGGAATGAGAAGTGTTTCCTCTCTCCATGCCATACCCCCTGCAAGGTCAGCATGCTGGTTCTGTGAACCCCATTCACCTGGGGGAAGGGGGGCATATTTATAGCAGACACAGCTTAAGGAATGGGGGGTGGGAGAGAGGGCTGGTGTCTGAATTCCCAGACCAGAGCCTGTGGGTTAGAACCAGTTCCATAAACCCAAGTGCAGCCTGTTGTACCGGCAACAGGAGAACAGAGACATGGGGCTGGCCTTTTGCCATGAACTGCCGCCCCAACTGTCTTAATTCTAAGGCTAGAAGGAACCATCGTGGTCATCTAGCCTGAGCTCCTGAGAGCACAGGGCATCGGACTTCCCTGAACGAATTCCTGCTTGAGCTAGAGCAGATCTTCCCTCCGAGTTCTCTGTGCCATGTCTGAGAAAGTGCCTTGGGGTGGGGGGAGCCCTGTCGCTCGGGCCATCGTAACTAGACTGTACGATGCACTATAGGATAGGGACACTCCTGCATTGGCAGGGGACTGGGGCTAGCTGGGCTGCTTGGTCTCTCCCAGCTGTACCCCGTGGCTGCCGCGAGCATGCTGTGTCACTCTGGCCGTGCTGGGAACTTCGTCCCATGCGAACGAGGAGGGAAGTTTGATGGCAACTGGTGGACTGGTCAATTCTGCACTTATTGGTCCAAGGTGGCTCTCTTCACCATGGGTGAGAAGAGGGGTCTGCGTCACCCTTCGTGTAGACTGTTCACAAAGCATTACTAAGTGATTATAAGCCTGAGTAGTATGTACAGTAGATGGCTATAAACACAGCAGTAGAAGGCCTTATAGATGGTTATAAGCAACCTGTTAACCTGCTGTGCTCTGTAATAACCTGTAAAAAAAGATTAACAACATCTAAAACAACATTTCGTAACCCTCTCTGAACGTACGCTTGGCATCAAGTGTGGCCCAAAGCTGCACGCCTGCAGCTGCAGAGGAGAGCCAAGCAGGATTTATGATCAAATCAAACAGGAAATCACTGGGGATCAGTGAAAGTCCATGTTGAAGCTAGTCCTATCCGTTTTGAACAGGTTTCCTTCTTGCAATGGTGGCCTGATCAAGATGGCTCACAAACTGCTCCGTGCACTGCTGCTAAACAGACACATGGACACAGCTGGGTATCGCTAGCAATCTCCCAGAGAGCACCACACAGGGCAGGTGCCCATGCCCACCGGAGAGGGCATTAATAACCAAAGAGCAAGTGAATGGCTGGACTGACTCGAGAGAGAGAGATGTTAAGGATATTGGGAAGTAGGTGTGCCTAGGCCAGCTCCTATGGCTGTGAGTATCCTTTGGGGTGTGGTGGCTCACAGAATGGCTGTCTATACCATGCTCTCACCCTCTTGGCTCTTCGGGATGACTGGCAAACCGCGTTGCTGAGCTGTGTAGCGATAGCCTGTCTGAGATGCTCCTTTACGTGGATATGTATGAGGGTTACTGTGTGGTGTAACACAAATGCTGAACGAACCCTGCTGGTAACACAAACTGGACTCCGGAGGAACCAGCACTGAAACCACCTCCGCTGGTTCCCCTTCAGCTGGAGGTCTGGGCTGGGCAGGGGGAGGTAGGTTTGGAAAACAGCGTTTTCATCCTGTGTGAATATTGGTATTTCGAGGTTAGTTTCTACTCCAAGTTGGAATGAAAAGGGGTCATACGACGGGTGCTCTCTGCCTTCTTCTGGAGGAGGGTGTATTCAAACTGGGAACCAGTGGTCACTGGTGACGCTTCATCTTTAAAGGCCCCAAATTGTTGTCAGCTGGCTCCCCAAAGTGGGAAGGACCTGAAGAAAGGCCACAAGTGCTACCCTGGGGACAGCAATGGTAAGATGTGGGGAGCCCTCGGGATGTGGTGGGGGTACTGGTGGAGGGGCCAGTAAGATGGGCTGTGCTGGCTGTATGGGTGCAAAGGGAAAGTCCTGATTTGGGGGTGGGTTTAGAGCTCTCGCTGAGATATTTGTGTGGCCCTAACCCTGATACCATGAGAAGCATTGCAAGGCCACATGTGTGGCCTGTCACCTTCACCATCGGCAAGTTTAGGCTTACAACTGGATGAAGGTTTCTACCCGTCAGAGGACAGCCATCCCAGAGGAGTAGTGGGGGCAAAAAACCTAACTGGCTTCAAGCCTGAGCTTGGTAGGTTTATGGAGGAGATGATATGACAAAGTTGACAACAATGGCATGTGGCCTATGGTAGCAAATATCTCCAATGGCCGGCGATGGGACACTAGATGGGGAGGGCTTTGAGTTAGTCCAGAGAATTCTTTCCCAGGTGTCTGGCTGCTGGGTCTTGCCCACATGCTCAGGGTCTAACTGATGACTATATTTGGGGTCAGGAAGGAATTTTCCCCCATCAGACTGGCAGAGACCCTGGGTTGGGGGTCGCCTTCCTCTGCAGCATGGGTCATGGGTCACTTGCTGGCTTGAACGAGAGTAGACGGTAGAGTCTTTGTAACTTGAAGTATTGAAATCAAGATCTGAGTAACTCAGGCAGAGGTTCTGAGCCTATTGCAGGAGTGGGTGGGTGGGTGAGGTTCTGTGGCCTGCGGTGTGCAGGGGATCAGACTAGATGATCATGATGGTCCCTTCTGGCATCAGTCTATTTGTCAGTCAATGTGCCTGTGTGTGTGGGGACGTACAGGGAGGACTCGGCTGGAGCAAAGGCTGGATGGGAGCCATCATGCACAGATCACTGAGCCCCCCCATGCTGCGCAGATAAACCCTTCTTGCTGGATGGTGCACCCCCATGTTGTTACACCTTTCCCCACTCTGCTTCCTGGCCAGGAGAGCGGGGCTAGACCGTAGATAGCGATGTCCAGACCGGGGAGGATTGACACGAGCTCTGCTGGCCGTGTGCTAATGACACACACTCGGTGTCCGGGTCTGTGGTTTTAAATGTTTAATGAGCAAAATCAATTGGGGAATTCTGCAGGCAGAAGAACTAAGCAGCACAGATTTGAGGCCCTGCCCTTGGCCACAGCCTCTCTGCTTTGGACACAGACGCTGCTTGTGATTTGCACTGATTAGAACGCAGAGAGGGGACACAGAGAGCTGTTTCCGAACTCTGGGGCAGCCAAGCAGCTTGTGCAGTGAGCGAGTGGGTGGTGCAGTCCCTGGGGCTTCTAAAGCACACGTCTCCGCAAAGCATGCAGATCCCAGCACCTGGTGGACTGTGCTCCCTGGAAGACGACCAGTGTCTGCTTCTCCTCTCCCTGGTGAGCAGAGGGTTCACTGATGGGTAGGAGGGAGGTTTGCTAGAAAGAAGAGTAGGACTTGAGCACTTAACTCACATGAACACCTTTGAAAATCCCAGTTGTACCAGCTAATTTGCTGCCAGGCTGTCAAATGTGGCAGTGGTTGGAAGATGGGGCAGGTGTTGTTGGCCTGCGGATAGGATGGTATGATGTGCACAAGCACATCTGTTTGGGAAGGCCTCATAACATGAGAACAAAGGGACATTCAGTGAAACACACAGGTAGCAAATTCAAAAGTGATACATATTGTGTGAAAAAGTAACTGGACCGTGGAACTTCTTGCCACAGGATGTCATTGTGGCCCATAAATTAGTAAGATTCAAAGAGGTGCGGGGTGTTTATATGGATAACAGGAATACCCAGAGCTGTGATACTTTATGCTACCTTAGGTTTTGGAAGAGATATTTTAATGTATGCTTCAGGGCTTAAGGTGACTTCCAACTACTTGGGATTATCCCACATCTGCCTGCTGTAGGGTTTCTTGCCCCTTGCTGTGAAGCATCTGGCTCTGGTCACAGTTAGAGACAGGATATTGGAGTAGATGGACCTGGATCCGATCCAGTCTGGTCATTCCTATGGTGTGAAGAATTCAGAGGTTAGGTTTGAGATTCGGGTGCACCCAGCATAAAGTCAAGCCAGCTGCATGGATGCTGGAAGGCGGGGGAGCATTTCCTTTGACACCTGGTGTCAAATCCAGATTACCTGCCATAGTAAGCCTTATGGTGCAAGCAGAAACAAGAAATGCAGAGGATGGCTTGTACAGAACAAATGCATGCAAGCATTTCCTAGCAGCTAGAGCCTCGGCTTGTGAGCCGGACCTCCTGGGCTCCATCCCTGGCTGTGCGATCTTTCATGCTCATGGTGACCATGGGCAAGTTACGTCACTTGTCTGCCCCACAGGTTTCCCATTTCTAAAATGCCCCCTAGCTGGATTGCAGGGGCGAGGGAATTCTGGGAGGAAAAGCGCTGTGTCCCTGCTGCCAGCTGTTGTTACGGAGCAACGCAGTGGCCACAGGAAGTGAGCATTTTGCAGGAGTCTGTGCTCCAAAATTTCTTTGATTTTACTTCAGTCCCTAAGTGGAGAATAACTATTGGGGAGTGGGCGGAGGAGGTGCTGGATGCGAGAGTGTGCCCAAGGCTTGTGGCATGTGTCTTCTGTTAGACTCTGTGAAAGTGCAGCAAAATGGTGGCTTTGAATACTTGTCAGGAGTTAAGCTTATTCAGGAAACTCCAGCAGTGAGGGTGGAACCAGGTGTGTTTCCCTATGCTCAGGGCTGATATTTGCAAGCTTGGCTAGTTCCTGCCTATAAGCAGGGCAAAGTCTCTTCGTCCTCAAATCTTCCTTCCCCCTCAAGCCCTCTGTAGAAAAGACTTCAGAGCACAGAGCAGAGCTGTGTCCATTTCGCTCATTAGAGAATTAAGGTCCTGTCTTTCAGGGGAAAAAATTCTCTCATAGTCATTGTCGCCTAGGCTAAAGACACTAGGATGCAATGCTATGCACATGTTCTGAGCAGCCTCTTTTAATGGTGTGGTGCTGATGCCAAATGATAATGACAGGTTCAAGCTTTTCTGCATCATAAATGAATTGCATGCAAATGACTGGTCTTGAATGGAGAATAATTGTCACCATTCAGAATCCTGCCTGCAAAGGAGGAGGAAAAAACCCACAAACCTGCCTTGCCTTGGCAATGGAAAAGCCATTAAATGGTTAATGGGAATTGAAACATATAGATAGTGGGGCGCTGGCATTTCCACTCTGGTAGAGCCTACCCTGTTAGTGCAGAGCTGTGTGAAGAATGTCAGGGATTTGTTCCAAGCGTTATCGAGATGTGGCTTTACATCTGTAAATCCTTTTACGCATCACAGCTCAGCCGTGAGGCTTCCCCACGTGACCGGGAGCTCTTGCTGCCTGGGCCACAGCAAACTGTCTGTGCAACTTGGCTTGCTGGATCCTGAACGAGGCGCGGAGGGAAATTTGCTGACTTTAATAATGGTGCTTTCATTATGAATCAAAAACACTCATCTGTCAATGTTTTGGGGGCACACAACTCAGAGTATAGTTCTGCAGCATTTTATACAGCTCTGACTAAAGAGAGGTAATTGGCATAAGTGTTTTTAAAACAAAATATCTGATTTATTGTAGGGCTTTCTATAGTGCCCATTGCTAGAGTATTCAAACAGAATGCCTCCAAATTTTTCTTATGCTGATTACTTTATTTTTAGTGGGGCCATATTTCTAAGAAGCAATGGGCCAGGTTCTCAGCTTCTGTAAATTGACTTAGTTCCATTGACATCAGTGAGCTACAGCCATTTATCCAAGATGAGGATCTGACCTAATATAATTTGAGAAACAAATTTCACTAACTGAACTGAACTTGGAAAAGTATCATGAAAATTTACCAGCACAGGCTGGAGAACATTCTCTTATCCTTTGATGATGACGGATGATTAAAAAAAAAAAAAAAGTACTTTGCTTGCCCATCAACAGATAATTAGTACTGTCCTTGGGTGAGCAGAATTTGCCAGTATTACCTGAAATTTATTCAGCGTGAATGAAATCAAACAATCGCAATCACTCCTGTTTGTGCGGCTTATTTATTTCTGTTATATGAGTTTGCACAATGAAATACAGACTGCCTTGAGTTTCTAGTCAGTTTCACTTTCAGGTTTTCATGCATTAGCACAGAGTGGTGGTGGCTGAGTTGCAAGCATTGAGGGGGATGTTTATTTAGTCACCAAAATTTAACTGTTTCAGTTGATATTTAAAAAAAAATTCATTGGCATTTGTCAGTGGCACTGAGTGTTGTGTGCACGGGTGTGTGTGTGTGTGTGTGAGAGAGAGAGAAAATAAACACTCCTGTTGGCTTTCAAAAGAAGCTTTGTTATTGATCTGCCTTTAACTATATCTTTGTATGTGTATATCAAAATCTACATTTTTGGCCAAAATTTGAGCTAATCCTCTCAACTCTCTTCGGGCTTTAACTACCTTACTCAGGCATGAGAGGGAGGGGCTGGGGAAGGGTGAGGAGGTGGAAGGCGCAAGGGAGCGGTGGATTAGGGCTCTGTTGGATGCTGTATGCGATCCCCAGAGAACTTCGCTACCCGTTCGGCCAGCTCCTGTTAGCTCCCAAAGTACTTTTGTCACTGGATCTTAGTCTCTTTTTCACCTCATCACTCATGTCAATTTCTTATTTATTTTGGTTAAATGGGCCTCTGACCCAAAGAAGGGGCCTGGCAGGAAAGCATAAAGGATCAGAGAATCTGAGCCAGAGAAGAGTGGTGCAGAATGAAATGCTGATGCTGGTAGCACTGAACTGTGGTAAGGGATGGTGTGTGAGATACTAATCTAAAGTAGTGTCCTGCTGTAGATATGAAAGGCTACCTGTCCTATTCAATGGACTCCAGAGTTTGATATTGCTTTACAGGCAAACAGATGAGCATGTCCATAGTACTATTTGGCATGCTCCTGCTGTTGCTTCAGCAGAGCTGGTTTACATCTATTTCTTTCCACTCTATTCCTGTGAACAGCAGCGTTTCTCTTTGTTTTTAAATGAATCCTTGGCATTTGTCTATACCTCATGGCATCCTCTAAAATGCATCTTATCCTATTGATTTACACGGTGGCTAAACTGTGCTGGCTCATGTTGAATTTCTGCTTTGATGCAAGCCGAGTAAGATATGATCTCGGGTAGTGCTAAACACAGATTCATATTCATGTAAGCAATACTTGAGGAATGATCCTGCAAGACAAGACATGGGAAATGATAACGTTTAGCACCACTTGGTTTTTTGCGGGTACAAAAAAAAGTGTGAGAGGAAGAGCCTTAGTTTCTACACTGTGGAGTTGTGAGGGTTTTTTGCTTCCAAGATCAGAACTGCAAATGAGAACTCTAGCTTTATTAAAGGGGAGGGTGAGCAAGCCTCTTGTAAGAGCAGTAATGAATCCCTGGGATGTCTCTGTGCAAGTTGGTGGTAAGCCTGCATGGGTCTCAGGTGTGCAGATGTTGATAAAAGGGTGATTCCCATGGCTGAAGGTGAGGGAAAGGCCATGGTATTTAATGGCATAGAAAACTTGTGCTAAGGAAGGAAATGGTGCTGAAATACACATTACAGTGATAATTCTGCAAATTCCACTGCATTAGTGTTATTAAAATGTCAGAGTGCTATCTTCTGCAGTGTTAAAACTCTTAATGCACTTTATCCATTCAAACGCCTAGTACTTCAAGTGAAAGCCTGTAGAAACATGATTATAGAGCAGAGAATTAATGTGGAGGGAAAAAAAGGGGGGGGATCCCATGACAAAGCTGCTGTTAAAATAGCTTTCTCTGGCACTCACGGTGCCTTTTAGTCAGTTTAAACATGAGTAATACACACTGTCTTTGTGTTTAAAGACCTAATACATGTTTGAGTCTCCCTAATGGAGCATGCTCCATAGCACATCCTTAAGAAAAAAATGGCTTCCAAATTCACAATTGGCCAACGACAGCAAACAAGAGAGGGGTGTGTGTGTGTGTGTGTGTGTGTGTGTACTTGCATCTCTGCAGAGGGGCGGGATGTTCTTACTTTTGTTTTTAAAATGAATCTTCTGAAGGCCAAGAGCGTTGATAGCACAGTTGATTTCAACGCACTCTTTCCATACCTGGACTCAGAACCTAGCCTGCTTTATATGTTGTCTTGTGATTGTGGCACCCAGGGGCCGTTGGTCCATATCAGAGCACTCCCCATGGTCTGGAGTGATGCTTGGGGTGATGTGCTCGGAATGAGGCCTATATTGCAGTAGGCCGGGGGGCTGCAAGTGAATCACAAGGGGGAGCTGGGAGGAGCACAAACATTACGTTGATTGAGGGTTTTTAATCTTCAGAGCATCTGGCATGGCACCTAACCCTCACAGTGCAGCAAGGGGCAGGTCAATCCACGTCAGGGATCTAGTACAGAGGGGTGAAGTGGCTTGCGCTAGGCCTTGGACGGAAGTAGGAACATAGCTGGGTTTAAACTCGATTGTGCCTGGACCCAGTCGTATCCTGGGACCTTTAGACCCCCCTGCTCCCCATAAAAGTACGGCAGCTTTGTCCCAGCATGCAGGAAATGTGTTTAATTTCACGGTCACACAAATTCACCAGCTGCACCTGCCTTTTCCCCCTGCCCTCCCCGCCCAGGAAATCAAATTATCTTAATAACCCGCTGGCAGTAAGTGGAGTCCCCATGAAGGGGCTGTGCTGCATGTGAATCTCACAGAAGAAATAGTCCCCCTGTCCCCTTCCGCCCATCCCAAAGCCCTTTTCCAGGACGAACTTTAGGACCTCTGTGGGTAAGTCTTGGCCCCTTGTTTCACTGCGGACCAGCGCACAGTAGTTGTGGGTGAAGTTCCACCGTGCAGGGCAGGGCAGGATTTGGGAAGCTTGTGGGGGGGGTTCAGTGTAACTCAATAAAGGCTCCCTCTGCCGGGTTAGCGGTAAGGCAGCAGGTGGCTGAGGGGGCCAGGGCTGATGAATGTTCCGCAGCGTGGCTACCCTGGCCCCCCTGGAGTGAGAATGCAGCAGCATTTGGGGCCGAAGGAGTGGTCTGGTGGGGAGAGCTGGATCCCGTGCAGCCTGAAGCACGTGTGCTCTGAGCAAATGAAGACGTTAAGAGACTACACAACGGCCATGGAAATCGGAATATTGGGACCGCCCATCCAATGGGGAAGGCCTGTTCTGGACCGAATGTTTTTCTCTAGCCTGAGTATAGCCTTGGCCATGTGATGTGCCTCTTGTTCCACCCTTTTAGTCTGTGAATGGTTTAAGGGGCCCCCCGTTTGGCTTTCCAGATTGTTGCTGAGGGTTTTTTTTTATTTTTTTTTGCTTTTGTGCTGTCCCTGGTCCTGAAAAGCAGCTGATTGCTACTTTGGTGATTAAATTGACTACAGAGCTATCCCCTCCAGTCTGCTGTTGTGTGGAGACTAATTTCCATATAATAACATTTTGTTATTTGCAATAAATCATACCCACAGTAAGGTGACTGGGTTATGTCATTATTTGCAAACCTACAGAATGTAATTATGCTGTGTCTGAAAACCTCCGTGCAGAACGGTGGCGTTCCCCAGGTAATACCCAGCAACAATAATAAAAATTTATATCGTACCTTGTGTGGTGGCTCATCACAGTAACCATTCTGTGCAACCGCCCCCCAAACCCTCCAGCCCCCCCCCAACACACACCAGGAAGAGAGATACTAACATGCAAGACTTGTAAATGCCAAGTGAGTTGATCCCCAGCTTTTAGCTCCACCCCCCTTTTTATTGCTTGTTAAATTAATCAACCCAGGAGCCTAGAGTTTCATTTGCATTCTGAGCATGGAGCTGGGCTTTTTCACGCATTAAGTACATGTTCATTACACTAGCTTACTATTTGTTCACAATGGAATGGGCTCCTCTTAAAATATAACTTGTTTCCCCAAACTATGGTGCTCTTGTCATACAAAAGTGGAGTGAAACTGGTTTCCCCAGGCAATGAATTAGGAGGTGGTAGCTGTTCATTATTTCATTTCAGTGATGATCAATCTAATGCAATAATAATTAATAAAAAAGGCAGCATTTCTCCTATCTTTGCCATTAGGAATGTTCTTTGCCATTGCTCCCTCTTCCCTGTCCCCCCAAGTTAAGGGCTCAGCAATGTTTAAATCTTTTGGAAATGTACTTACTGCTGTAGAGGGAGCAGGGAAAGCTTGACTTATCTTCAAGGCTCTAAAATTTCCAAAGTATTGTGCTTCCCAGTAAGAGCATTATTTTTAATAAGAGATTATTTTTCCAAAGGCAGAGTCTTGAATGGGTCTATTCTTCCCCTCCTTTAGCTTAAGATATTACAACTCTTGGGAGACATTGTCCCACTTTAGTGGCTATAACCTTACATTTATTGTGCGTGTGGTGGCAGGAGCCCTTTCAGATAATTTTGTTTAGGGCTGTGAAATTAGCCTTCAAAACTGAAATTGAATCCAGTCCTCTGCTTTCAGTGGTACGATGGGTTTGTGTGTATATCTCTTTCCCAAGGATGTTTGCAGTTATTGATGCTGAGGGTGCCTATTTATCACAGACTATATGGAACAAAAAAGGATTTATGAATAAGTCTCCTGCTCCCATACGCTTTCTCAAGGCACCTGAAACCTGCTATTTTCTTCTTGGCCCATTTGTATCTACATGGTTTGTTCCTGTCCAGTCAGATTAAATGTTTGCTGAAGAAAAGGGGTCACTTAGTGGTATATGTGTTAGATTTAGTGCAAGAATAGTTATGCACATAGGTTACACTCAAGCAGTAAATAGGGACATAATGCAGAGTGCCATGAGGTGGTCCAGAATAGTACTTGACACCACGATGGTGACCCCAGGCCTGCAGACTCTGTGTGTGTGTGTGTGTAGCCAAGGCAATGCTGAGCCTCACTGTGAAATGCCATTCTTCCCTCAAAGCACTTTTCAAAGGGGATCTCTGATAATTAGTGCAAATATTTTGAATACAGAACTCATCTCGAATCCTTTGTTACCGTGACAGGCATGTCTTCCATCTTAAGGTACCCAGAATAGGTAATTAAGAGGTGACACAAAACCCTTGATCACTCTTCATTTTCTGATGCGTCAGACGGCAGTGCCAATGCTGCCTCTTCCCTGCGTGGTTCCCAGAGAAGTCCCCAGTAATGAGAGCCAGAGGTGATATCCGCAGGACTATTAAAGCTGCATGGCATGATTCCTTCTTTGTCCCGAGCATTGGACCAGGGTCTCATTTAGTCTGGATTTTCAGAGATATAATTATGCAGGAAAGGTCAGCAGCACATATGTGACAACTCGGGTGGGAGTGACTTCGGCCTGTCTGTGACAGTGCTCTACCAAAGGCATTTGCAGTATTGTTTGAAATGTGTAGCAGAGAAAGGGCCGCTTGCTGTCAGCAGGATGCCATGGATCTGATCTGAGTGCAAACCATGACGTTGGGGGGAGCTGCAGCTGCTCAGCACCTATGAAAATCAGGCCGTGATGGCTCAGAAAAGAACTCCAGCGGAGCTTGGTTCTGATGAGCTCTTTAGCCAGCCTGGTGTGTCAACACGGTAGCACAAGCATTTGATATTTCTATAGAGATGTGCATCCATCATGTGGATCATGCAGAGAAGGATCACTGTTACATTGCCATCTTGAGACAGTGACCCACCAACACTCCCCAAACCCAGTCTGCTTTGTAGCAGTCGTATCTTCCTGTAACGCTTGAGCATTTGGCTCCAAGATGAGCCTTTCAGAGTGCACGAACAAGGGAGGCCAACCGAGATGGTGTGGGAAGGTCAGGGAGCACATGAAATACCTGGGGAGGAAATTTCTTAGGACAGTCAAAGCAAGCTGCACGAATCTTTGGCTTCTTGCTTCCGTGAAATGCTCTCTGCTCCCTTCTTTTCAATCCAATCCCTGAAGCCTTCTTGCAAGAAAAGTGATATGAAGAGAGGGAAGTTGGAAGCGTGTGTTATTGCTCATATGAGAAATCAGTCAGAAAGCTGAAGGAAATTTATGGAAATAAGTCTGAAGAAATGCAGGGCATGGAAGGCAAGAGAGCAGTAGTAGAGACATAAATATCTAAAACAAATGCTTGTGTTCCCGGCTCTCTACATCCTGAGACATATAATATTACAGATCTTGGCTTGCCTGATTTCAGCATATTCAGTAAGTCTCTGATACAGTACAGTAAATGCATTGTGACAGTAGCTGAATGAATTCTCTGTGCTGAACAGATGTCTTCTAGCAGACAATGATTCTGAGGCTGTATCACATTGTGATTTCATCAATTATATATCACTCCTCATTCAATAGACAGAAGCTCATGACTGGGTACTGGTAACGGAGACAGAGGACAAGATTCAGAAGTAGAGGAATCATAGAATATCAGGGTTGGAAGGGACCCCAGAAGGTCATCTAGTCCAACCCCCTGCTCGAAGCAGGACCAATTCCCAGTTAAATCATCCCAGCCAGGGCTTTGTCAAGCCTGACCTTAAAAACCTCTAAGGAAGGAGATTCTACCACCTCCTTAGGTAACGCATTCCAGTGTTTCACCACCCTCTTAGTGAAAAAGTTTTTCCTAATATCCAATCTAAACCTCCCCCATTGCAACTTGAGACCATTACTCCTCGTTCTGTCATCTGCTACCATTGAGAACAGTCTAGAGCCATCCTCTTTGGAACCCCCTTTCAGGTAGTTGAAAGCAACTATCAAATCCCCCCTCATTCTTCTCTTCCGCAGACTAAACAATCCCAGCTCCCTCAGCCTCTCCTCATAAGTCATGTGCTCTAGACCCCTAATCATTTTTGTTGCCCTTCGCTGGACTCTCTCCAATTTATCCACATCCTTCTTGTAGTGTGGGGCCCAAAACTGGACACAGTACTCGAGATGAGGCCTCACCAGTGTCGAATAGAGGGGAACGATCACGTCCCTCGATCTGCTCGCTATGCCCCTACTTATACATCCCAAAATGCCATTGGCCTTCTTGGCAACAAGGGCACACTGCTGACTCATATCCAGCTTCTCGTCCACTGTCACCCCTAGGTCCTTTTCCGCAGAACTGCTGCCTAGCCATTCGGTCCCTAGTCTGTAGCGGTGCATTGGATTCTTCCATCCTAAGTGTAGGACCCTGCACTTATCCTTATTGAACCTCATCAGATTTCTTTTGGCCCAAACCTCCAATTTGTCTAGGTCCTTCTGTATCCTATCCCTCTCCTCCAGCGTATCTACCACTCCTCCCAGTTTAGTATCATCCGCAAATTTGCTGAGAGTGCAATCCACACCATCCTCCAGATCATTTATGAAGATATTGAACAAAACTTTGAGGGAAGAACTTAATTTTTTCACTTGTTTTTTTAAAACTGGGGTAGCCTATGGTGAGCATCTCCCTCTATTACTTCTCCACCATTCACACCATACTTCTGACCGGTGTGTTTCCAGATGGCACGGTCCATTTTTAATCAGCCCTGTAGGGCGCAGCCATTCGCACCCAGCAGTGATGAGCCAAGTGTGCAATTTTCACTTCTGTGGAATAGACCTTCACTGGGACCTGTGCTTGCCCCGTTGGCCCTTCATAGCACTGGGTAGACAGGCCACGAGCTAACAGCCCCTGAGTTCTGAGCCCACCAGTTACACAGTGTCGTTTGCAGCAGTGGTTCTTGGCTCATTACTGTTGAATAGCATCATATTTATTTTGTGTATGGGCTGACTTGCTCGGTGACCCCAGGTGGGTCACTTCGTGCTGCATGTTGAACAGCAGCTTCTAATGTTGGGTGCCACCATTTTTGAGAGCCTATGTTGAGACCCCTACCAGCAGGGCCGGATTTTCAGAGGTGCTGAGCATCGGCAGATCCCAGTGGGTGCTCAGCACCTCTGGAAAAGCAGGCCCCAAGTGTCTCAAGTTGCACCCTCCAAGTCAAGAGGTAATTCTGAAAATATGACTGGCAAATTTCTCTTTTCCCCATCTGTAACAATGGGGCTGCTAGTCCCTCCCCTGTCACATGGGGCTATTGGGTGGATTAATTAGTGTCTGGAGAGCGCTCCTACTGAAGTTAAGTGCTAAATATTATTATTGTTATTAGGAGGCATCATAATGAATGTGTGTCAGAGCTGAATTATTACAGAAACTGGCCGTAGCAGGAGCATGACCGGCTCAAGCCTTTTAACTCTGAAGATCTTTTTAAACATTGCAAATTCGATCCCCTTTTTATTTATTAATTAAACCAGACATTTTACCCGGAAAACCTATTGCATTAAAGAAAATGCAGAGATTTTTATTATGAATGTAGCGCGTAGTCTAGTCTTTGCACTGCCTGTATAATTTGTCATGTATGAGAACCATTTGCAGAATTAATTTTTCTACTGCAAACAATTTATATTAATGAAAATGCATTTTGATATGGGTTTATTGGGGAGGCACACTGCTCCCAGAGAGCTTGCTTTATCGCCAGGATGAAGAGGAGATGGAATTTGCTTAAAAATGAAATAATCTGCTCTGGTTTTAATTCACCATGGCCCAGCAACAGTCTCTGAAGCAGACTGCAATGGCATCATAAAGCCCTGTCCACAGTATTTTAATATGTAGCAGTCTGTCTCCTTTTTAAAAATTGTCCCTTTTCCAGGCTCACGGATGTGTTACTCGGATGTCAGATGCTGTCATCTTGCTCGGTCACATTCTGATGCTTGAAATTAACAGAACTTGAGATGAATTCAGCTGCCAAGCCCCTTCCCCCATATTAACATAAATATTTTAGAATAATTGATGCTGAATTCATTTGCAGCTGTTCTCCTCTGCAGCCTTCCCCGTGTGTGTGTGTGTGTGTGTGTGTGTACGTGTGCATGGGCGTGTATATGTATAAATAAGAATCTTGTCATCCGTCCAGATGGCACCTGGGTCTCCTGACCCTAACCTGTGCTGTATCACACGGTTCCCCATGCTTCCATCGGCTACGGGCGGAGGGGGTCACGAGTCAGCGCTGGAGGCTTTTCTGGAGCATGGCCTTTTGGTTTCGGTTCTGTCTGAACAGCGACACTTGTGTTAAGTGTCGTGTGGTCACAGGGACAGATGAGATCCCTGCCTCAAGTATCTGAAAAAAGAACAGGAATACTTGTGGCACCCTAGAGACTAACAAATTTATTAGAGCATAAGCTTTCGTGGGCTACAGCTCACTTCATCGGATGCATAGAATGGAACATACACGGCTGCTACTCTGAAACCTGTCAAATATCTGACCATCCAAATTACGAACAGACAGTGCTGTGCCGGCATGTTGGTTGTGCATGGAATGGGTTACTGTGCCAGCAGCATCAGGCCCTCTCCCAACTCAAACATGTCTCGTAGGCCCTGTATTGCAAGCAGACGGTGGAAATGCTCCATTAGCTGAACAGGGCCTGGCCTTCTGGGGCAGGAGGGTTGAGTTCTAGTCGCATGTGTCATGATTATAGTGACAGTGGTGTCCATGGGCTTACTACAGCTTGTAGGCTGGCAGCTGAAACCTCCCATGGGTGGCTCCAGGGCAGTGCGAGAGAGAAGGCTTGGGCCAAACCCTACATCAGAAGATTCCCCACTGGCCCCTTTCAGTTTTTCAAACAAAATGTTTTGCCCTGAAAAATGCCCTCCCTCCCCACCCTCCCATTTTCAAAATTAAAAAACCATTTTTTTTTTGCAAACACTTCTGTGATATTTTTTTCTGAATTTTTTTTTTAAATTGAAAATTAAAAAGATTCTGAAATCTCACCACATGGGTCAGATCATTCCAAGGGTGGGATTTAAAAAAAATATTTCATGCAAATAATAACCACTTCAACAAGAACGGATGCAAAAATAATGGCTGTACAGAAAATCAGTGAAATGGAAATAATGTCAACCTTTTTGGGCCTTTTTTTCCAATGTTTTTGGATCAGTCCAACCCCTGGCCCTCAGGAAGATCCTGATACTGACCCAAACGTGGTGGTTTACTCCCTTTGCTACCTGCTCAGGTACGTGGTTCGGTTGTAATTGTGAGGCTTCCTCAGGGCTCAGTCCTGCAAGGTATTGGCCATGTTGTCTCCAAACCAACACATAAGCGCACGCTGAAAGTTAACCCTTTGTCATCAGGGGAACTATTCCTGTGCAAAAGTGCTTTCCTGGGTTGGAGCCAGAGCGTTCAGCACAATACAGGATCCAGCCCCAAATAAGTGGGGATTTAAAGAGAGAGGAAGACTTGATGATGGAGCAGACAGCAGGCGTTCTGTGCATGAAGGCTCCAAGAAAGTGAGAGATGGAAAGATTTGCAACAGGAGGGCGGGAGTAGTGCAAAGAACTTAATATTGTATTTTAATTTAGCTGGCGAATATTTGCCATAATTGGAGCTTTTCCCCTTTTGGGGTAATAAAAGAAAAATCACCCTGCTTTTCTGTATCCCGAATGCTGTTTGAATCCCCTTCTTATCCAGATCGAGAGTTAGTCCCTTTTGCAAAACTTCCTTTGAAACCACAATTCATTTTCACAGATTTTAAGGCCGGAGGGATCATCACTGTGATCACCTAGTCCAGTGGTTCCCAAACTTGGTTCGTGGCTTGTTCAGGGTAAGCCCCTGGTGGGCCGCAAGACGCTCTGTTTACCTGAGCGGTGCAGGTTGGGCCACCGCTTCCCGGAGCTTCCATTGGTCGGGAACGCTGGGAGCTGCGAGTCGCCATACACGCGGACGCTCCAGGTAAACAAAGCGTCGAGCGGCCCACCAGGGGCTTACCCTGAACAAGCCACGAACCAAGTTTGGAAACCACTGATCTAGTCTGAACTACTGCCTAGAACAGGGCATAGAATTTCTCCCAGCGATCCCAACATCAGGCTCAATAACTTGTTGCAGAACCACAGCATATCACTTTTAGGACTACAGCAGGGTGTGACCGGTTTTGACTGAAACTCTTTTGGGCAAAAATGCAGATTCAGCAACCCAAAATCTTTCCTTTCCTTTCCTTTCCTTTCCTTTCCAAATCTCACCAAATTGTTTGCGCTGGGGATTGGGAGGAAAAAACCCCCAAAGTTGAAACATTTTGATTTTTAGAGGGTTAAGTTGACGTTTTGTTTCAAAACTTCCTTCAATTTTATTTAAAAATTATAAAAAATGCCATAAACCCACTCAAAATTTAAACACAATGGGTTTTTTTTTGTTTCTAATTGTTAAAAATTTTGAAAAAGTGGTTTTGGATGAACCCAGAATGAATTTTCTCCCAGATTTTTCAGAAATGTCAGCAAACCGCAAAATCCATTCTTTGCCCAGCTCTATCCAAGCCCCTCTGACCACACAGTTAAAGACTCGTAAAATCTGGGTTATCTGTAGTGCTGGTGGCTGTCAGTGTGGCTGCATACTAGTGTCCTGTGCTGGGTTTCTGGGCTCCTCTCCTTCAGCCCCGACATAGAGATCTGAGGGTGGGATAGGCAGCTCTGAGCATGCTGTCTGCCCGTGAGGAAATCCACATGGCACTGAGTTCTTGGGTCCAGGGGTGAAGCTGGGGCTCTCTTTGATTGGGGGCACTATCTTACCTGGTTGTTCTAAAGTCCACGTTGGGCATCAGAAGGGGATGTGTCCAAAGGTTTACAGTCAGAGTACTTCCTGAAGCATCTGGAGAGACAGGATGTGTCTGAGCACAGTTACCTTGCCTTTCTCTTGGTGTGTGCCCACATGCGTGTGCTGTGCATCTTTAGATGCCCGGGCTTTATGAAATGTAATTGCTCTCCTCTGTAGCTTTCATTATAAAGCTGCAGCTAACTGGGGGCTGTTACTGAACAAACTTGTCACTTGCCAATCAAGGCTTGTATGGTTACTGTGTAACCTCTCCTATTATGTTTATCCCATTCCAAGGCTGTCATCAAAGCCGCTCTGTGCATAACTTCATTATAGCTCCTTGCTTGGTGCTGTCTTTCATTCCATCGGCACCTCGTGTACATATGATTATGCTATGCACAGTGGGCATTGCTCTCCAGAAGATGCATGTGTTTTGGCTGTACACAGAAGCTAATATTTAGGTTCAGATTTGCCCTTGCTTCGGACCCATCATGAATAGAAATCTTGGTGGCCTACAAGCCTCTCCTTGCCACCTCTGGCTGAATCACTGTGATGGGCCTTGTTGCTTTGATGTTACAGCTCCTGCACCTGGGACATGTACTCTGGCCTCTCCACTGGGAACATACCGCATAGAGGGAATCTGGTGCAGGAATGGAGGGAGAAAGGAGCTGACTGTGGGATGATCTAATAATATAAAGTGGAATTTCCAAAAGCACTGGTTGGATTTAGGCGCCAGCTCCCACTGCTAGTCCATGGGAACTGGGAGGAGAGCTGGGCAAATAATGGATTTTTCTGATATCTACCAAGTCTGAAAAATTGAGAACAAAAATTATTTTGGGTCAAACTAAAGGTTTTGTTTCAACATACACTGAAACTTTTTGCTTCTATTGTGACCATTTTAAAACATTTTTGATTAAAAATATTAGAGGAAACTTTGAAATGAAAAGTCACTTCAAACAGAAAAATCTCAATGTTGCATTATGAAAATGTCAAAGTGAAAAGTTGCTATTTTTTCCAGAGTTTTCTTTTTTAATGAAACATTCGGGGGAACTGCCATGAACTCGTGAGGCATATCGATGTATCTGGATCTGCAGGTTTTGCCAAAAAAACAAACAAACAAACAAAAAAAACCCCCAAAAATCCCAAAAGTCTTTGTTTAAAATTTTTTTTCACCCAGCTGTAATTTGGGGGCCCTAGCTCCTTTCAGTGCTTTTGAAAATCCAACTGTAAACTACCATTCAACTAATGTTAAACGTGGGCTGAGAAAACCTGGTCTTGGCACCTTCTGTCACTGTCCCTGGACGTCAGTTCCTCGCTTGCCACCCCGCCGCAGAAACGCCCATTCTCCATGGTGATGCTCTGAATGTCAACAGTTTGTGATGCTCTTTAACATGACCATGGTGGATTATTCACTTATCGTATATATATTTTAAAATAATTAGTGTATGAAGGGGGAAAAAATGTCGCTTGGTGAAATGGTTCTGGAGTGGAACTCTCAGCTCTTCTGTGATCGGTGCCTTCCCTAATAAAATTAGAGGTTTCTAGCTCCCCCTCTTCCCCCCGCCACACACACACACACGCTTTGACAAGTGTCAAGAGGGAAGGATGACAGCTTCTTTGTTTAATTCTTCTTCTTCCCTTTGTGTTTGTGTTGGGAGACACTGTAAGCCTTCCATGGCACCTATGCTGTAGTATGCCCTGCCCTGCTGGTAGGATTAATTCTTAAGAACAATCAAGAGGCAGGGAAGATCATCCCCAATTTTCTTTCCCTGTCTAGGCTGCTCGAGGTCTCTGCTCCCTCTCTAGAGGAAAGAGTCGGTGCTTTAATTATTCTTGCCTTCTGGAAATGCCATGGTAATTAGCACTTCTGCAGAGAGCAAGGACTAGCTGGGCTTATGTGGAACACCAAGGAGCCAAAAGCATCTTATTTTTTAGAGAAACTGGGCAGGCTGAATTACTCTCTGTTCTGCTGATGCGCCTCTGTGCTAGGGTGATAAAGCTGATGAAAGCTTTGGTAAGGCCAGGTAAAGGGAGCTCCCGGATCAATGCAACAGGGATGGCTGGGCATCTGAGAATCTAGTGCAGTAAAGGTGTTGAGGGAAGAGATGCGGAAACTTTACAGATGAATCCTGAGAGTGGATGAGGTGAGAATGAGACCAGCTACGTGGTGAGAGCATTTCTGTATGGGGCAAGGTCAGAGCAGCCAATTGTTCTTCTCAAGGAAGTTCCAGTAGGAGTTAGGACCCTTGACTGAAGAGAGGTTGGGGAGACTCCTCCATGTTTGTGACTGATACGGTCTGGTTAGGAGGAAAACACGGGTTCCATGCAGCCACGACATAGCGTGAGCACGTGTGGGATCTGCTGGGGCAGTTCTTGATTGGTACGAAACCTGGTGAGGAAACATGGCTGGATGGGTAGGCTTGGAAACCTTGAGTGAATGTTGTTGTCCCTCAGCAAGGGGTGGGAGTGGGGGGGTGAGGGACTGTTTTTGCACCGGTGACGGTGAGCTTTTTAAAAAAAATTGAATAAAATACTTTTATCCAACTAAATACTGTTCTGCATTTGAAAAGAATTGTAATTCTCCGAAGAACCAGTGCAGAAAAGGCACTTTCAAGCAGGGTCAAGTCATGTCAGTGTATCAACTGCCACACAGCATTTCAGGATGGGTATGCTTCTACCACGCCTGCTGAAATTCAGGGGAAGCTGTTGCGGCATGGTGATATAGTTTGTAATTTACTCAGGAGCATCCCACTTCCTATCCTGTTACTGACTCTCATGCTTAGAGCGATCTACTTAGATGATCAGCTCTGTGAGGCAGGGACCCTCTTATGTGTTTGTATAGCACCTCGCACGCTGGGGCCCTGCCTGAGGTCTCTAGGTGCTCCCACAATGCAAATGTTAAATAACAATCACCATTTGAAGATGTCCCCATGCTGGGAGGGGCTGCGAGTACTTTGCGGGGCAGGATTAGAGTTCAAAATGACCTTGACAAATTAGAGAAATGGTCTGACATCACCAAGATGAAATTCAGTAAAGGCAAGTGCAAAATACTACGCTTAAGGCGAAATCCAGTGCACAACTATGAAATAGGGAATAACTGACTTGGTGAAAGTGCAGCTGAAAAGATCTGGGAGGTCTAGTGGATCGCAAATTGAACATGAGTCCACAGTGTGGTGCGGCTGTAAAAAAGGCTAATCTCATTCCGGGGTATATTAACAGGAGTGTCAAATGTAAGATGCAGGAGGAGGTAATTATCCTGTTCTGTTTGGCACTGGTGAGGCCTCTACTGGAGAACTGTGGCCAGTTTTGGGTGTCAGACTTTAAAGAAGATGTGGACAAATTCTAGAGAGTCTACAGTAGGGCGACTAAAATGCTAAAAAGTTTAGAAAACCTGATCTCTGAGAGAGATTAAAAAAGCTGGGCGATAAAAGAAGTGGGGGAGGGGCTGGTAATAGTCTTCAAACATGTTAAGGACGGTTATAAAGATGAGAGTGATCAACTGTTTTCCACCTCCACTGAAAGTAGGACAAGAAATAATGGCCTTAATCTGCAGCAAGGGAGATTTAATTTAGATATTAGGAAAATGTCTAACTCTCTAGGGGGAGTTAAGCTCTGGACCAGGCTCCCAAGGCAGGTTGTGGAATCCCCATCGCTGGAGGGTTTTTAAGAACAGGTTGGATAAACACCTGTCAGGGATAGTCAAGGGAGCTGGACTTGATGACCCGTCAAGGTCCCTTGCAGATCCCTAGTTCTATGATTCTGTGATTCAAAAGTAACACCGCAGTGAAGGAAGCAGGTTACTTCAGTGGCAGCCCTTTTAGCAAAGCTCTTTCCACTCGCACTTAAAAGTTGGTGAAACAATAATAAATCTGGGTAATCCAGAGCACGCTCTGTCACTAAGCAGTGGAATTTGAATGCAGATCCGCTGACTCTGGCCAGCTCCTGTCTTGGTGCTGGGATCAAGATGAAGTCAGTAGAGAGAAGACACCTACGTTATGTCTGAAGGGGAGCTGAGCTGCTTTTACCATGGGCTTCACTGCAGAGTTCTTAAGGCGGTTTCCCCTGAGAGCGTGTACGTGGGTCCCTCTGCTGTACCGTTAACGTTTTGCGGGTGCTCTGCTGCTGTCATGAAAGAAGGCTGAAGAGAAAACTTTAATACGACTTCTTCGTCATGTCCCTTTGCCTGTTGTGCGTGGTGAGGAGCCTTTGAAAAATCTCGTTGCTGAGACGTGGCTGGGAGCGTGAGCCGTGCAAAGTGATCTCTTAAAAGTACCCCTGGGATTGTCTATGCATGGGGTGAAGCTCAGAGCCAGAGCAGAGAGAACCTGGTTCATCCTCCAGGAAACTGGCTACACTGAACCTTTCTAATTCCTTTGCTTGGGACATGTCTGCAGAGATGTTAGTTCCCTTTGAAGGGCTTCTTTGGGCCAAACTCTTCACAGGGCAGGGGAGCTGCTCTCCTGGGTTGGTTTGTTAGGGATTAGCAGAGGTAATTAGCTGGGCTGTCCGGTGGAAACCTTCTGAGTGTGGCTAAGGTCCTGCCTTTGAAGATGGGGGTGTGTGTCTGTATCTTTGCTGGCATCAAGAGCTCCAAAGCAGTAGTGTTGGTTGATGTTGTGCATGGAAGTGCCAAATGGCAGGTGATGCACTAGAGCTGTGTGTGTCTTGTATACATGGAGTGACCCAATCCTGTTTCGGTGAATTTCCACTTACCCGCTGTTGTAGGTTGAATTTCCACTTACCCGCTGTTGGCCTGAAAGACGAGTTGTCCAAGTGACTGTCTCAGGCTGCCTTGGCAAGTCATGGCCTGGTTCTCCTACCTGGTAGAGAGACTGCTGGAGAAGGAGATACCTCCTGACCGTTCCTTGGAGAGAGCTGGGTGTGTCTCAAACCATACAGCCAGCCCTGCACACATGGCAGGGTGAGTTCAAGGTTGGGTAGTGTTGCTGTGTGATGTTAAACAACAGCTGCATTTCAGTGGTGGGCAACATGAGAGTGGGGAGGGTGGGGGGGGAGGCAAACGGTGTTTAAAGTGCTATAGGATGGAAGGCTGTATGTAAATACGTGTTGTCATATAATGTACCAAGTACTGGCAGCTGCTCAATAGGCTAAGCAGAGCTGCTGGAATAATCAATTCAGTTAATTTCTCAGTGAGTTTTTGAATACATTATTCAATTTTTTGTCTCATTATTCACCTGGCTCCTAGAGGGGCGTGAGTAATCAGTGAATATTCATGAATATGCATGGACATTGCAACATTTTTATGAACATCTTTGAATAACATTTGTTGGTTATTGGCCCAGCCCCAGTTTGAGGTTTACCCTAGCTTATCCCATTAATGACAATGGAATAGGAACCGATAAATAGCCGCGTGCTACCAGGAGGCAACAGGAACCAGCAGTTGAAGGATTTGGAGTCGTCTCCAGCATTGTCTGAGCCCCTCGTCTCACCTCCATACCGGTCAGATGGCAGAAGTAGAAATGGACTGTAACTGGCAGGACACCCCAGGCCCTTGCTGTATTGTTCTGCAGACATTTGCCCTGGTTTGGGCATTAGAATGGAGGGGACTCAGTCTGGCCCCAGCTGAGATCCGGCCTTTCCGATCCATTCAGATGGTCGGTTCCTTGGGACAGGGGCTGCCTTTCTGGTGTGTGTGGAGCACCCGGCACAGTGGAGCCCCGGTTGGCGCCCGGAGGTGCTCCTGTAACACATCTTCAGGTGAACCTCATGACTCCCAGGAACCAGGTGTTCTGCTGCATGGGCACAGCACAGCCACATGCCGGTGTGCAGCTTGCCCCTTCCGTGCAGGGGGCTGTCCGTGCTTGATGCCACACTGGCCTGCAGACCATAGCGAGCTGGTGCTTCCCCAGGGAATGCACCAAGAGTGAAAGGAAATTCATCCCCAAAGTTGGGAGCTGGGAACCTCTTGCAATGGCTAATGCATGGAAAGGGTGGGGGGTGGGATACTTCCCAATTCCTACCCAGCCTATCGATTGAACAGACATTCCCTAGGCCTCATGGTTTGCGATCCCAAATGTAGCTTTGTCTAGCTGGGATTCAAGGTGTGATGCTCGCATGGGTTAGCTGGCGAGTACTAACACACACCTTTTAGGCTACGTTGACACGCTGAGCGAGGGATGTCATTCCAGCTCGGGTGCATTGGGCTTGCATTAGCCCCCATTGAGCTAGCGGGAGTCTAATAGCCGTGCAGCCACAGTAGCACAGGAAGTGACTGAAACCGATGGGTATATGCTCGGCTGAGCCTCTGTCACCGTGGCTACAATGGTATTTGTGCTGACTTGATCCAAGCTAGCTTGGGCATGTCTACACATACCGGAATCACACCTGTGATTTCAGTGTAGAGACACCCTTGATCCTAGCTTGTGATGGCCACTGTGTGTAATGATCTATGCACCATTTTCCAAGGGCTGCTTTTTGAATTTTCCTCCCCTTTTGTGCGCACTGCGGTTAAATGACACTCATTGATGGTTTTGAATGACGAGACCCTCCTTGGTGACATCAGATTCCTTCCCACTCAGTGTCAACGTCTAGTCACTGCTGTGTAGCCCACACTTCAGAAGGACCATAGAGGAATGTACGCGCAGTGTGCGGGATGATGGGCCACCGTGCTTAAATAGCAGTGATAACAACTGAATTATTTGTACTCCGTTGGTTTTGAAACACTTTTTTTGGAATGTCGAGCCCTGGCATGGGGGTGGGGAATAGAGAGCACCTGCAGCTGGTGAGGAGAGGGGTGGGGGAGGTCTCCTAGGGCCCGGCCATGAACAAATGGACCAGTTCTGGAGAGGCAGTGGGAACCTACACCACTGTGGAGCCCCACAGGTGTTGCTTGCTCTCTGCACCTTCCAGGATGTGGTCCCTGTGATGTTTGATATTGGGCATCATCCAACAAAGACTTTGTCGGAGATTCCAGGCAATCTGGGTGGCTGCCCCAGGGCAGAGATGGGCCCCAGAAACCAGTGCTTGGGTGGTGTTCAAGGGCCACTCTGACTGTGTGTGGTTTCAGGTTCACCAATGCTATGAGACTCCTGCTGTCTGGGGACAGGCCTGCTGGAGGGTGGCTACTCCCATGAGAATTCGCCTCCTGGGGGGAATGGGAGCCAACCTGCAGCCAGAAACTCACAGGAGCAGGTTTGGATCCTGGGAATGGAAGCATGCTTCTCCATACCCTGAAGTTTAAAGGGATTTGGGATCGAGGCTCCAGGCTGGGCCTAGCTTTAGAAACTTGCTTTCCTTGTGCAGCACAAAAAATTAAAGTTAAACCCCACCAGCTGGTACACTCACGCCTTGCTGCTCTCCTGGCTGCCTTATCTTTAGCGCTAGCCTAGAGATCTCATGTGCTCCCTTCCCCACAGCTGGATCTCTCTGAGATGTACCATGGGCTCTCCCTGAAATCTATCTCAGCAGGGCAGGGCATGATTGGAGACTCCGATGATAGTTTAGTGGCGTAGACCAATGACTGGTCTTTCTGAGAAGCCACAGTGGCCATGCGTTGTTCGCTTACATAGAAAGAGTGTAGGGCTGACCTTGCTTTGTCTGGAATGGTGGGATATCCCTTGAGATACTTTAAGTGTTCATTTAAACCAATGGAGAGATCTGGTATACCTCCTGTAGTAAGGCAAACCTTGGGCATCATTGGGACACCATGATTGTGTGCTTGTGTTGGGAGGATTGCGGGAGTAAGTGTGATGTTGTAGATCCCACTTTCTGAGTCAGTGACAAATTAGCAGGTCCTTACTCGCAGGAACCGAAACACCCTTGAACTCAGAGGAGCATAATCAGAGCATGGGGGCGTCGTGTGTCTGCTATTGTGACAGCAAACCAACCCTGTGTCTCCAGGAGTCTGTGCACTTCCTCAAAATACAGACCCCAAATGAACTGCCATAAAGTGCTGGACACAGAAGAGTCCAGGTATAAACATTGTTCTTGGAGCACTGAGGACGTATGGAAATGGGGAAATGCCAGCAGCTTTGGGTTGCAATCTTGGTGGGTGATGGGGAGGAGAAAGGAGAGCAAGACAGGGGTCGTACTGTGGGGGCCCTGCTAAGAGGCAGGTCTCTGACTAGCACGAGGAGCGTTCACGGTCCCTGTTTAATTTTTAGTCTACATTGCAATTCCGCCTCAAACAAGGGGTGGCCTTTCCTCGGGGTACCTGAAGGCCCTAGAAAAATATGTAATTAAGTAAACATTACCAGTGTGTGTGTGAGAGAGGCAAATATACAGCCAGGAAGAACATCTGTGTGAACTGAGGGAAAAGAGCCCGGTCTCCCACTTCAACCACTTGACATTCTCCCTGCATACCAACCTGGACTGTATTGATAGTACCGAGGGTAGGGGGTTGTCTTGTTAGCATTTTGGTCACCAGAACCACTTGGCTTCCAGCAATTCTCGTAGTGGAACTGCTTCTGCAACTCCATCCTTATCAGAAAAGAGGGTCCCTCCAGCTGAAATGGATTAAGCAATCCTGCAATCCTCGAATACTTATGGCCAATCATGCAGAAACACAGAGGGCAGCCTTGAAGTGCGTTTCTTTTCTAAAGAGATGTTACCTTGTGCCAGACAGCTAAATACACAGACAATCATCATAAACCAGCCCTGATCGCTATCCTCTCGTCCTTGTGCATGGTACAAGGGAACTCTTCAGTAGGGATTATTGCTCAGGAGCCACTTACTCATGTATTATTAGTTCATGTACGAGACGTCTCTGTTCATATTTAGATTGTCTGTGAGTGAGACTGTTGTGCTGGGAGCGATGGTAATTTATGGTCCAGAGGCAAAGTCCGGAGGGGGAGGGGAAAATAATCATCTTATGAAAAGCTAAATTCAACTGCATGAGCAGGAGTAGAGCATTCGGTGTTTTACAAAACTCCACTGGCAGCCAATGAAATGCACAACAGAATCATCACATCATCAGAATACTTCCTCATTGGCCAACGACGCGCCAAAGGCGGGATATAACTAGGACAAGAGAGACCACAAGGAGCATGGAGGAGAGTCGTGATATTCTCAGTCACCTAGCTGACAAGGCCGTGATGCGCTCTCCATAGTGGAGAGGATGTTGGCTACAGATGTTAATCTGTGAAGCCCTCATGGATGGATCCCTGGGTAGGATTCTTTGGCCCGCGTGGTGCAGGAGGTCAGACTGGATGATCACAGAGGTCCCTGCTGGCCTTCAAATCTGAGTCTTAAAAAGAAAAATAGAAGTACCTTATAAATACAATCCCACTCTTCAGTACTATCGCTGTCCACGCTCACTCGTATGCCGCAATATCTCCTTCTGGGAAGTGTTTGACGGCCCGGTTAATGTACCGATTTGGTGGGAAGTATTTATAAGCATGTTACTCTGTTGGATGTGCTCCTGATTAGGTGTGTGTCTGTGCCATTTGTTTGGGGAAGAGACTGAAAGCAAGACGGTTCCTTCCTGCTCCCCCTCCACTCCTTCCTTTTGGGTGGGGTTGGGAAGGTTGTACATTACATCTCCTCTCCAACTCCCTCCACACTATGCTCCCGAAGTAGCTCACCTGAGGCTGGAAGGCAGTGTCAAGAGCTGGTTCCAGTCCCTAGTACATTTTCCTGCCACAGTGCCTCAAGTTTCAGGAAACGATCAGAATCTTTTTAACATCCAAACAGGCCAGTGTAGTCTGCCCCCTCTCTCCGTTCCATTAACCATGGTATCATTAAGTGAAGCAGCCTTATTTATTTATATTCTTAAACCTCTAACTAGGTCAACACACGTTTCTCTTGTCTTAATAATTATTGATAAGATGCAGCAGATCACGTGCCTGACAGGAACCCAGCTCCTGCTGCACTGATCTCATTAGAGACCCTGCATATGCAAAAGATGCTCTTGTTTATCTAATTCCTGGATCAGCTGTTGACAGCCCCCTCTAATTTAACCATTGGGAGACCAAAGCCCAGTGCAATTTTGAGGCTTGTTTTTCCTCCTTTTAAAGCGCATTGCACCCTGATTCCTCTGTGTGAGAAAATATTAGAACGTTGTAGGTGTATCAAATGCTCATAGCTTCTTAAAACCAAAGCAAACAACCTATGTCTTTTGTGACAACCTGACCGTGAAGAAAACAGATGGCTTTACTGATTTGTGCAAGGAGTTGTAATCTATCATCTTCATTATTGGTAGTGAATTGTAGTGCTCAGAAAGCTGATTGGCTGTGCTTTCTCCCCCTTGTCCCTCCATCTGACACTGCAGGAGTCTCTGCTCTTCTAGTCTTTGGTCTCCCCAGAGCACTGATGGTCAAAGCGTGGGGCTGTCTGGCAAACCGCAGGCTCCAAAAGTGACAGGCTACCACAGCTGAGTGGTTGTGAGGGGAAGAGAGCTATGAGAGGGACACACAGCAGCTCCCATGAAGGTTGTCGCTCAGCTGTAAGCAGGAGTGTAAATTCTATTGGCCAGATTTCCAAATAAGGAGCAATGGGTGTATATGTATGCGAGTGCCTGCGCAAACAGGCATTTGCCTGCACAAAGCCAGGTTGTTGCAGACTCAAGCTATGTGTTTCCTATTTCTGTGGGTGCCTGTCTTTGCTTTTCTTTAAACACTTGTTCTTTGTGCACAAGTTTTGTTAATAAAAATGTGTGCTGGGTCCAGGGTGAGACACAGAGAACTACTTTGCTTTTCCAGGGATGATGAGCCAGGAAGAAGTTTTTCTTCTCTGTTTTGAAGTTTGTTCAATTATTTTTCCCAGGGTAAGTAAGAGAGAGGGAATGTAGGGGGTACAAAAAGCGTGTGTGTGTGTGTAAGAGAGAGAGGGAGGCTTGGTAGCAAACTGTTGCACAGTATTATCCAATTTTAATTCTGAGTTTCAGATGGCCAGAGCAGGTTTCTTTTGTGTTCTGTTTTCCGCATTGGATCGAAACGTGATCTTCTCCACTTGACCTAGATCAATTAAGCTTTACGTTGGGCAATGATTTTCAGTTCTGCAGACTTCCGTTTTTGTCGAATTAAACTTTTGGCAGCTAGACTTCCTCTCAGCACAGAGAAGTTCTTGTTATAAGGATCCCCAAGATAAAGTTTTGGGCTCTGTGGATAGAGCTGCTTACAATATCATGTTTAAGTTTCTGCTGTTTCTCCCTGTAACAAATACAACTTGCAGGTAGATCCGGGCCATATGCGTGGACTCCACCATGGCCATCCTCGAGTTCCAGGGTTTCCTTTAGTACCAGCCTAGTTTAGCCTGTCTTCAGGAAACAGGTGACTTTAGAAGCCATCTTGGGAAATTTTTTAAACAGGCCTCCTGTGTTTACACCATTGCTCCCCCATAGTTTCAAATGGACACAGCACTCTGCACTTCCTGTCCCAAATGGCGGTGATTTTTGCCTTGAGCGATTTCCTTCCCTTTGGGATGCCGTTTCCCTGGGAGATTTGAATTCCATGGATGTAGTTGAGTTTTAATGTGATCTCATCCATTCCTTTTGCTGATTCTAAGACCCAGCTGGTTTCTGAGCAGGGGACAATTCTCCTGGTGGTGGGACACGCGGCTGGTTCAGTGCACCAATTCAAAATTCCATCTACAAACCCTTTCCATTGTGCTGGTGAAGTGTCCTCCTTAGCCCCAGTTGCGGTTTTGTGGTCTGGGTTGTGCACAGTGCTCCGATGCTTGTGAAAACCACTTGATTATGTGCAGAATAAAGTAAAGTAAAAAATGTCTTAAATGTGGATGCCTAAAGTTAGGCTCCTAAATCCATATTTAGGCACCTAAAGAAAATTGGGTAGATTTTGAGAGCAGCTGAGCACAACGTCCAGGAAAGTCGGTTTAAATGTGCGTTGAGGATGCTGAATTTTACTTTTTTCACTTTTCCAGCCTGGCATGTGTTTTCTGAATGATGATAAAGTTCATTGAATAAGTATAAATAAATTTAATTGACACACAGGCATAACCTTCATCCACCATTAAAATGCAGCCACCTCTGGGGTGGAATGCTGCAGCTCTTCAACAGTGCACAGCATGGACAAGAAGTGAAGAAGGATATTGTATCCATTTATAAAACTGCAGAGGCATTTAGGAAAACAGAGTGTTGCTAGCCTGGCTGGAACAGGGTATGCTGGGGCTAGTGCTTCTCCTCGTGCACAGTGTTATAGGGTTATGAGCAAGCACGGCCAGGCAGGACCTCGCTGGCCTGCCAGCACAGCACCCTTAGTCTTGGCGACTCCCTGTGCAGGTCATAGGGGAATTCGTTGTGTGCTGATGATCTGCGTCAGTGACTGCTTTGTTCAATCCAGGACAGTGCACGCTAGTCCTCTCGCTGGTCTGTGCTTCTCCTTTGCTTTCTCACGTGCATATAGGGGAACCCAGCACATGGTCAAGGGGACTAAAATATACAACATTTGGGGGCAGTGGGAGTGAGGGAGTGAGACAGCGCAGTAACCTTTCATAAAAATGTGGCAATGAATCAGAGCCCTCACCCAGGATTCGCTCCAAGTCGGGTGCTCCCCTGACGGTAGCACTCTCAGAAGAAGAGTTGAAAAAGGCTTACAAAGCGTGGTGAGAGCTAAACGTTTCTGTCATGTTGGAGAACACGTTTGCAAGGTTACGCACCCAGGGTGCCCCGTATTGCTCTAGCTGGACTCTAGCCACCGCAGCCTCCGCTCCATAGCCCTCTGCCGAATGATTCAGTGAGACTTCATCATACTGCAGCATGAATATCATTATCTCGTTTGTCAGGGGCCCTCGGAGCCTCAAGTCATTTAATCTGGGAGCGGCTCACAATGGGGATCGAGGTTTTAGTTTACAAAGCTTAATAACCCCCCTTGGCCGTGATCTATAATGCTGGGGCTTGAGGGAGGTGGGGGTGGCTTGGGTTCCTGCTGATGGGTAGAGAGACTATTGGTTACATTTAGCATGAAGGGAAGGGTGACTCTGCACCCTTTTTGTCTTGTTAGACAGATTTCAGAGTGTGAAATAATGAGCATAGTTGTATCATAGGGATTGCATGGAAAGCTGTAGCTCGAGCCAGGAAGTTAGCTGAGGAGTGGTGATGGTACTCTTTCCACCTACATTTTGTTTTTCCTATATCTGATCAAGGGGTGATTTACATAGCAAGCTGCAAAAATCATTACAGATGCTGCTAGTGGCCTGGTTAATTAAAATACGCAGTTCTCTGGTTAGGGAAAGACGACCTATATTTACTGTACATAGGAAGACATCTGTCAGCAAGAAATGCTTGTTAACTCAATGCAGAAATAGGTTTGTCCTGGATTTCAGAGTCCTGGAATTGTAACAATTTTTTTAAGCTTTGAGGGTACACAAAACTAATTTAAAGAGGACGATGACTATTATTAACATAAGGGAGGACATATTTAGACTCTGTATTTTCATCTCAAATAGGGGGAAATCCCTGAATGTTTCTAGTAATTTTTCCTAAACTGTTTGCTACAAACAAATAATTCTTCTCTGGTTTCCACAAAAGAATATGTTCCAGAGTGATCATAAAATAGATTATTTTAAAATCTGCAGATGGTTTCCACATATTCCTCCCCAGCTCGCTGCGTCTTTCCACTTCAGTAAACTGGTTTATAATTTAGCCAAGGGCTGTGGAGCAAGCGTTCTGTCATCCTGTTTTTCTTGTTCATGTTCTTTATCTCCCCCCCCCACCCCACCCCCCCGCTTCTCGTTGTCTTCCTCTTTTATTTCCCCTAGTTTTTCTCTCTAATAGGTAGTCGCTGTTCAGATCAGTGCCAAACCACTGCTTAGATTGCTCACTATGTAACTCATGTTCTTACTATCCAAATATCTAAATTCTTTACTCTGTAGAAATAGACCCGGATTATCAAATATAAAACATTCATAGGACAACTTCCCTCTCTACAACTAGAATGGCTTGTTGCAAAACTCTAACGGGCTGGGAGATCGTTCACTGCCTAAGTGTGAACACCCGGTTACCATGGCCTCCATTATGCATTGTGCTGTTTGGCTGTTTAATAATAATTCTAATGTGTCTCTTCGTATTGTTAAAGGTAATCAAAAATCTCTTATTTCAGGGTAACAGCCGTGTTAGTCTGTATTCGCAAAAAGAAAAGGAGTACTTGTGGCACCTTAGAGACTAACCAATTTATTTGAGCATAAGCTTTCATGAGCTACAGCTCACTTCATCGGAGCCACAAGTACTCCTTTTCTTTTTGCAAAAATCTCTTATGAGTTGGATGGCATTTAAGATGAGATTTGCATTTCCAATAACTTGATTGGGGCTATTTCTCCACTCCATTAGCGTTTTTTCTTTGCTCTTTGATAGTTCAGCATTATAATTACTGAGATTTCATTACAATGCCTAAATAACGATTGGACAGTATACATGGGGGGAAAATCCACATGTTCTCCAGATGCCAGAACTGATGGTAACACTCCTGCTGACTTGGATGGAGACGTGTGGGCAGTATTGTTGCAAATGGTAACTTTCCCCCTGTATGTTTATCATTCCCTTCCTGACACACAGTGAGGCTGCTGACACATCTGTCAAGGGACTATGCAATAACTGTTGTTTTTTTACAAGGAAACCTCCATTAAGCCCTTTCCATTTATATTTAATTGTTTAAAAAAATCATACCAAAGTTTTTTGACCAAAAAAGGCCTTTTTTCAAAAACAAAAAAATTTGCAGGCATTTTTCACTTACTAAAAACTTGGGTTTTTTTTAATCAAGTGAAACATTTCAATAGGATTTCTGCAAAAAATGATAGAAAATATTTTGGAAATTTTGTCCATTTAGAACCCTGCAAAATGGAAACCATTTTTGGGCAGCCATTTTCCCATTTTTTTTGACAGTGGTAATCTTGGTGCAATTTAGTCATTTGCTATTTAAAGGTTGCATATGAAAAAATGGACAAAATATGGTGCTAAGTCAACTGGACCGTGGACTTGAGTTTCACTGTCATTGCTCACATGCATAATTGCTGTTCAGTAAGGGCCTAACGCATGAAGAGAGAAGTTGCCTTCCCAGCATCAGCTGATGCATATTCCTGCATGCACTTGCAGCCTGTCTACCCTGCTGACAACACTGAGAGAACTCTCCAGATCCAGGTATCTTTTGCAAACACTGGTCCCTGTTCAGGAAAGAAATTAAATGTGCTTTCCTGGACAGCAAAGGATGTAAGCACATTTTAGGTGTTGGGACCACTGCCCGGTTGTTTGGCACTGAATTTGGCATAGCACTGTTATGATTTTTAGTTCAGCTTCCCAATTCCACCCAACTGTCACATCCTTAGTTATAAACCAGTCTCTGCACCAGAGAATAGCTAAATACAGAAGGGAAACCCTTCATTTTTAGTATATCCCCCAAAATAACCAGAGACAGTTCAACAATATGAAATATTGCAGACAGGTTTTGCCCCTTCCCCTACCCTGTCCCCATGATTCTACGTTTGTGGCGATTCCTTGCCTGGTTCGACGGTGTGGGTCTGGGATGGCAGCCACGCTCTCTGGGTTGTGAGGAGCTGGATGCCAGCACAGTGGGTTAAGTCTCTGTGTTGCAGAAAGGGTTATGCAGAAGACTGTTTTCCCCTGTTACCCTGAGGCTGATGAAAATGAGCTGACAGAACAGAGGCAGCATTAGCCTAATTATGGCCATAAATGTTACCAACTCAGTGGTGGATTTTCCTTTCTCAGTGACTTCCTGTTTTCAGCTTTGAGATGCAAATTTTTGCACAATCCTTGATCTGGATTTTCTTCTCATTAGCATGAAATTTGACTAGTTCCACATTTTTTAAATAACTGCTTTCTGAATTTTTAAACTGTGTGTGTATGTATGTATGGGTAGGGGGAGAGTTACAGTGGGATTCCTGGTCCGTTTTATGGACAGAGTGCTGGGAGAGCTAGTGGGGAAACGGGTGTGTATACGGCTGTAATTTTTCGGGAATAACAAAGCATGATCAGCAGTGGGGGTTTGTCATGCCAGCCTCGCTCTTGCATATCTAAACAGGAGAAAGCCATTAACTGTGGAAACCCCCAGATGGGCACAGCTGAGAGATGGTCTGTGCAGATGGGGACAAGCTGCCTTTGCAGAGATGCGCTGAAACCCTAAGTGATTTTCCCCTCTTGGTGGACTCTGGTGAGCGATGATTTCCATATACCTCCACGCCTGTAAAAACAGACCTGCAGATTCTGTCTCACTTTCACAACCGCAAATGGATATCAAATTTTTACTGTGAAACAATTACTTTTGCCTCTGCCTGGAAAATGAAGTTTGTCATTATAGAAGGTTAAAAACACTTACCCTGGAAAAATCATTTTGAAATGAGTCTTACCTCTATGGATATTTTTTTTTATGTCTGTCATAATCTGCACATGTTAAAGCTGTGAGCTGGGAGATTGCTAGTGATAAATCGGAAGCATAAGGCACTATTTTTGGTAAATGTCATTCTTGTAATATTTAACTCTCGTTGGGATGCAAATACTTTAAAAAGAAAAGTTATGGGTGCAATTAGCAACCAGGAAGTTGAGGGGCTGGTAGCACTGGCTAGATTACGGGTTGGGGAGGCATTGGGTATGCATGTTTCTGCCAACGCAATCCTTCCTGCTGCGCACACCCAGCCCCTGTCCTCCCCAGGCTTTGTAGTAAACACTCATGTTGCAGCTGAATCTTAATGGCCAGGATAAAAGCCTTCGATGAGTGAGGGCTGCGCTGTTTCATGGAGTTCCCTCTGTGTTCTGGAGCCTACCCTGGCAGATAGGATTGTATGACAAACTGGGTACGTCTACACTTCATTGTGTGCCCAGGCTCTGAGCTGGCTTACGCCCTCTCCCCACTGCTGTCGAGACAGGCAGCTCTCTGCCATGCGCCTGCATCCCCTCAGAACATGGGCCAAGGCGCTCATCCCGGGGAATGGGCACAGCCTGGGTTCCGCTGTAGGGCACGGTCAGGCTCCCCCACTTTGCAGTGAGGATTTAGCTGCAGCTTGTGTCAGCAGGCTAGTGTTGGGAGAGCTGTGTCTGCACGTTGCACCCTTTCCATCACACAATTTCCCACTCACCTCCCCTGAACTGGGAGCAGGCACCTGGCTTAATGCAGCCGCTTGGTGTTTAACCCTTCGTTTCCATGCAGACTGCTCAGTTTTAAACACAGCCAAGACCAGCTTATTCGAAAACTGAGGCGATGCTGGGGTGCTGAGACTCATGCTCCGCAGAGCCCTGCGTGACCATCTCGTGAGCTGGGGCAATATGCTTCTAACCCCAGAGGCAGCGGGGACACGGACATCCCCAGAGGAGAGCCTGGAGTGACCAGAACAGACCCCCAAACAGCCCACAGTGCTGCCGCTGGCCTCAGATCAGCCAGCAGACCTCCTGGGCCAAGATTTGGAGGAATGGTTTGGGGATGGCCGTGGGGAGCAGCCCACAGAGGCAGAGCTGGAGCTGGAGCCTGGTATGTTGCAATTGCCTCTTTATATTATACCTATTAAAAACGGGAGGAGTTTCCAGGCTACGTCCAATACAATTATTATTGCATGCCGGGGGTTGTTTTGCTTCTGTTGAGGGCAGAAGCCAGGCTGTCTCCATGGCTCCCCACCCCACCCCACCACGTGGCAGCTGAGATGGATTTCAGTCCAGGGCAAAAATTAAAACAAGCAGCTAGCATTAACGTTTTACTAGACTTGCGCATCTTGGCTGAGAGGGGGTCGGGGATTAGCCTTACCAAGCGCGAATTCATTTTCAGCATGCACTGCTCTATTTGTAACTCTCCTGCACCAGAACACCCTCCTGGTATTGCTGAAATGTCCTGGGCTGGGAGTATCTATCCCAGTGGGTGCCGTGGATGTATTTCGTTTCCTGAGTCCCTGTATGGTCAGCACTGACCTGCATGGACAGCCTGGACAACACACCATGACCAGAGACCGACTCAAATGTACACCTTCCAAGGCTTGTCCTGCCTTAAAGGAGGTTAAAACTGAAGCTAGTAATGGGGCCCTTCATAGGAACTCCCAGCCCCCAACCATGGGTACAAATTGTAGGGAGATTTTAGAATGAGTGTAATATATAGTTCTGCCCAGAGCGTGTGTCTGGGCTTGCTGGAACTTCTGAACAAACCAAAACCCAGATGCTATAAATATCACAGCCCCTAAAATGGTGGCATTTCCCCGGTCCCAGACAAATGGTAATGTGCTTTTTGACTTTCTTGGAAGGTCCTTCCGTCTCTGTTGGCAGAGACAAGGAATCAGAACCCTGGGCAGTGGATGCTCACCCGACAAGGGAAAAGGAAAAGAAGTGGCTGAAATGCGTCTGGGCATTGTGGGGGAGCCTGATGAAGAGCTGAAGTTCTGGGGAGAGAGGGAGGAGGGCGGGCAGGGTGCTGTGGGAGAGCCAAAGCAGCCCAGCTCAAGGAGAGAATGGTGGCACGGGGGCAGTTCCTGGACCAGTGACACTCTACTGAGCGTGCCGGTTTCCCACGTTGTTTTTGGTGGTGGATGCCAGCCACACTGTGTTGTGTTGTGCTTCTTGATGACAACTGGCCTGCCTGCTTGGTTTTGTATGTGTTATTGCGGTTTATGTTTCCAGTCGTGCTTGGGTTGCAGCCGAGAACAAGGCTGTTACATTAGCAGGTTTTATGATGTTCATAAAGACGGAATTCCATGGCCCAGCAACGCTACTGCATAAGCTGCAACACACAGCAAAGCAAAGCACAGCAGTGTAATGCAGCCGTGTCTAAGCTGCGCTGGCCCCCAGAATTAATTAGCATGGGATAGTTACATTACTTCATACTCCGTCATTGGTAGCACCCGGCACCCCTCGGCTGTGGGCATACAAAGCACCCCTGTGTGCCCAGGCGCGGTGGCTCCAGGCCCCTAGTGATAAGCATCAAAGCCTGGATCTTCAGAGGTATGTGGATGCCTAACTTCCGTTGGTTTCCATGGGAGTTAGGAGCCTAACTAACGTGGAGGAGCTGGGCTGTGATGTTCTTACAGGGGTGGTGGGACCTGTCTCTGGTAGCAGGGGCGTGCAGACCTAGAGAAGCCCCAGCTGGATGTGTTGGTGGGCTAAGAGCACTTCTGGAGCAGTGGTGTGGGATGGAGAGACAAGTTCTCCTACAGTACGTTGTGAGTCAAGCCCTAGAGTGACCACACCAAGCAAGGTGATCAGAACCCTGGGCTCCACCCTCCCCAGCCGCAGTGTCAGGGCATTGCTGGGCATAGGCTGGGTGCGGGGTGTGCCTGTCCATGCAGTGTGGATGCTCACAGGCGAGCTTGGAGAGCGTGGGCTTCTATGCCCAGCCCTGGGTTCCTGTGTGGCAGCTTTGGGAGCCAGGCTATGCCTGAGGGAGCTGGTGCATGAGCGTCCCCTCTAGCTGTCCCAACGCCTCCCACAGGAAATCTAGACGTGTTCTACCCTTGCCACCTTCGTGCACAGTGCAAGATTCCCCTCTTCCCTCGCGCATTCCCACGGGTGGCGGAGCTGCAGTGAGGAGACCCTGGCCAGTGCTGTACCCTCCTTGGAGCACACTTCTTGGGGCAGCAATGCCGGAGAAGGGTTTTTGGGAGGGTGGAGGCATGGGAGCTGCAGCAGAGCAGAGCTCCAGTCAGCCCTGGCAGGACGTATGGAGGTGTCGCTTCCCTGAGAGCATGGGTTGGCCGAGGTGTCAGGGTGAGAGGCAGGCAGAGTTGAATTCCTGCCATGAATCCAGCTGCATCCTCCGCCAGCTCCCCCTTTGCTAAGGGATTCCAGTCACTACCCTAGGGACCCCCGTCGATCTCACTGAGAACAAAGGCAGCCCTCAGCCACTGCCTGAAGCCAACAGCCAGCCCTGGGGTTGGGCCATGCCCCACAGTTTGCTAGGAATATCTTGGGGGATGGGCTGAAAAACCTGTCACCGCTTTGAGGATGGGATTTCCCACAGGGCCTCAAGGAGCTAGACAGAGAGGGAGATGAGCACAGCCCCTATTGAGGCCCAGTGGGATCCAGGGGTCACATGGTCCCAAGAGACTGAAGGCCGTTCTCAGGATCACCTCAGGCACGAGGGAGCCTGAGTCCATTGGCTTCCATTAGCCAAGGCCCCGGTGCCACTTGGAAAACGGGAAAACTTGCCTTGGTGCTTGTCTTCTGTAGGTGATTCTGAAAATGTCATCCCCGGCCCCATGGGCCCAGAGGTGAGTGTCTTGTTGGCTTGGACCTGGCTCCCCCACTCCTGTTGGTCTTCTTGTCCCTCTGGGGCTGAGTGGGTCCTCTGGTGCCCCATTGACCATGACCTGGGTTCCCTGGTCCCCACTGATCCTGAGCTGACTCCCTGAGTTCCTGTTGGAGCAGAACTGGGTCGCTCCTTGGGTCGGAGCTGTGCCCCAGTCCCTGGAACTGGGTCCCCTGGTCCCCACTGGCCTGTAGTTGGACCCCTCCTTGGCCTCAAGCTGGGCTAGGATTGCCAGTTTTGGTTGGAGGTAGTCCTGGAGGTTTCATCTTGTGACAATCCCGGAGGGCTGGCCAACCCTAAGATGGGTCCCCTGCTCCCTAGGGCACTATGTGCATCCTGGACACTGCCTGAGGAGAAAGTGCTTCCCCGCCTGAGTTCCTGAGCTTTGCCAGTGAGAAATGAGGCATGTGACGCAAATGGTGGTGTCCGTCCCTGCCGCCTGCGCAGGCCTGTGGCTGTACCCTGCGGGGCAGACTCTGTTACTGCGGCTCACAAAAATTCCACGTCCGTCACTTACCATTTATAATTCACAGTCAGGAAGGCATCCGCTTTCTTCCCTCTCCTGCCCCCCAGTTGGCTTTCCTCCCTGCTCCCCCTTCTCTCTCTAGCACATAATGAGTTTGATAAGAAATTGTCTCGTTAACAGGATTAGCCATGGAAATCTCTAGTCCCCTCCTATTCATTTTGTAATGTTCCTCATCCTGTTCTGTAATTTTCTGCTGGTATTAGGCGTCTGTGGACCACCTCGGGGAGATTAATTCCTGCTCGTCCTGTGATAGTGTGAATGCTGATCTGCCAGAACGGTGCACTCTGCAGCTGCAGGTGCCATGCTGTCGTTATGGCTAATTTACATGAAACCCCCATTAACTCTTTCCCTGAGAAGCCTCGTCTCTTGAAATCTGCCACATCCCTCAGTCCCCGAGCTGCCTCCTACACCGCAGCCCTGTCCCCTGTGAGATGCAGGGGACAAGTCTCGCACCCAGGCGTGGAGGAGGCAGCTGGGCTGGGTGGTGGGGAGGCTAGGAGGTAGTTTGTTTTCGTGATAGTGACGTCTTTCCCAAAGTAAGTTCTGCATATAAATAAAACGACTCAAAAATACTCTGCCTTGTATTAGAAGGCACCCGCTCTTCTGATAGCACTGTCTCTTTTATAGAAAGCTGCGTAGACAGATGCATTAAAACCTGATGGACCAAATTTTGCTGTCATTTACCAGTGTAAACCCACTGATTTCTGTAGCGTAACTCTGGATTTACCCCCGTGAAAATGAGAGCAGAAATTGGCCCCATGATAAATAATTACCCCTAATTTAATAATTCTTTATAACCGACAGAAGACATGGCCCCCAAGGAAGTCATTAAAAAGAGGTCTCTGTTAATACCAGTTTTAGTGAGTAATGAGCACGTACCTGTAAAGGTGGGTCCAGTTTTTGGTCATGCTCACCCACAACTGGGAGCTAAACATAAAGAAATTTGGGGAAAAAATGCCTGAGGAATTTCCTCAAAGATCATTTTAAATAGGGGCTTTGGGGTTGAATTTAGATCAAAAGGTAGATTTTGAGAAAACAAAGCTTTTAAAAAGCAGAAGACCAATAGCAATGGTTTTGATTTAAATTAAAAAAATCCATGCAAAATTATTTGCTTAACGATGTAAAGATGCCATGTTTGCAGTGCTCACGGTGCAGCGTTTTGCTCCTGCATTAAAACCTCCAGCTGATCATGCACAAAAGAGTTGTTCTGGTACCTTTCTGAGAGGGGCAAAAAGTAAACAAACTGCATTAATGGGGAAGAGATGAGGACACTGGATAGCCTTTTGCCTGTAAACATTTACAGGAATATTTGTAATTTAGCACAGGAAATTTGTGTTTTTCAAAATGATTGTTAACCTGACAATGTCCTTTTTAAAGTGAATAATTTATTCAATTGATTTTTCTTCTTTATATTCATTGAGTGTCCATGAACAGATTAGTTTCTTTTAGTTTTATTTGCAATTACTTGCCATGCTTTTGGTGACTAATTCATGAAATGTGGCTTGTATCCAAGCAACTGCTGGTGGCAATTTGGTCTACAAGCCATGTCATTTGGTTGGTTGGTGTTTAGTTTTGACAAGGCACATAAGCTGCATTGTAATGCCTCACTTTCCAGAACTCTTGGGATAGGGTTTGGGATGTGAATAGTTGATTTTACAAAGTCAGTATTTCTTTCAACAAATGTTTTCCAAGCTCTGCATGAAAAAATTGCTCCTTTCAGGGATGTTCCAGCTGCAGAACCTGTTTGCCGGTCTTCTCGTTGAAGGTGAATGCTGAAAGGGGTCAACAGACAGGCCTGGCCAATTTGTTTGAAAACCTGAACAAATATTTGCAGGACACTTGTTTGTAAAAACTGCCCAGTTTCCCAATCGCTAGCAATCCTCCAATGAAGCTGAAAAGCCGAATGTTTCCAACAAGTCAGTGGAAATAAATCTTTAAAACGATGCAGAAGTAATTGGTGGAACTCCTAGCCACAGCATAGCATTAAGCTCAGCAGGATTCAAAAGTATATTAAAGAAACATATATAATATTTATATATATAAATATATTAGACATTTATATGGCTAAGCAGATCCCCCAGTTGCATAAGATAAGATAGAAATGTACCAGGGCTATAAACTTTTATGCTTCAGGACCTAAGCCAACCACCGGCTGACAGGGGTTAGAAAGAAACTTTGCTCTGGGGGAGGATTTTTCCATAAGTGTCCTTTCTGGGGTTTCTTCCACCTTACTCTGTAGCAGCTGGTGCTGGGCACGGATGGAGACAAGAGACCAAGTCAGATGGACCATGGGTCTGATCCAGTCTGGTAAACCCCGTGTTCCTGTGCTGACTAACATCTGTTCTGACCTGCAAAAGCTGGACACCCAATGTGAGCTTTCAGACGGAAAACATTTCCAAATGCCTCTGGCGTGACACGAGAGGGAGAGCGCCACCTGCAGCTGAGGTTAAATTGACCTGGCAATAATTGCTTTGCAAAAAAAGGGGATATTGCTTTGGACTAAGAACCCCTGATGTGGTTCCTCAGCTTGCTTTATTTGAATGCAGGGTGCAGAGCTGTGTTTGGTGCAGGAGCTGAGATGTGGCAGATGGCAGCTGGCACAGCAGGGACGGTTCTTTAACTCTTTTTTTACAGCTGTTGGTAGAGGAGAAGACATTGCAGCTCTGTTGGCTCTCCTAGGCTTAAATGCAGTGATCAAAACCGAAACCAAACCTGGAGGCTAGGGGGAATGTGGCATTTTTAATGCTAGATGGGATCCTGCAGTTCTTTTTTAAACCCCGAAGAGTCAATTCATTGGAAAAGCACCCACTGCTGAGCTGCAGCTCTGAAATGCATGGAATGGGATTTGTTAGGGGATTAGCATCCACAAAATAAATCTGTATTCTCTGGTTCTCAGTAGCAGGCATAGGGCCTGGCAGGGCGATAGTATCGGGCAGTAAGACCCTGCCAATGTACACGATCGCTGTGGAGACCAAGAGGTGGCATGGCCTAAGCACAGAGTTCTTTGGGGGCAGGGGGAGGGGGTGCACGCTAATGCAGGGCCCTGTACAGTGGGCCCTGGATGCTGAAAGGAGAGACTTCCTGTAATAGGAACATTAAGGAAGAACAGAGCATTTGCAAATGATGAGTAATTATTGCCATCTATTAAAGGGCAGAGGTAGATGTGTTAAACCTCACACGCATCAGATGAGGTGAAACCTGAAATCATATTAAGTGGATTTAGAGACAGCTTTGGGGATCAATCATGCGAGAGGCAGAAAGTCTCTCTCTCTCTTCAGGTGAGAGGTGTGTGAAATAGCATCCGTCTTGTGAATGAGCTCAACTTTTCACTACCCAGAGCCATTTCATGGGAGGAAGAGTTCCTGTGAGTCTGGGGCTGGCTGGAAGGCAATGCTAATTAGGGGTTGCTTGCGGGGAGAAGGAAGTGTTGCAAAGCACAAGGAATAAAAGGGCCTTCGGCAATAATAGGTGGGGAGCGGTACTCCAAGGAGAGCTCTTTAACGCTGGGAGATGACAGGCCAAAAACAGGTGGAAGGTGTAAAAAGAAGGCAGGATTTACTGAACGGCTGACATTCAAACCAGAGCAGTGCAGACCCAGCCTTGAGCAGGGCGTGGCATTCGTCCTACACAGTCAAACTCGAGTTCTAACACTCAGCTACCGTGTGTTGGTGGCTGGCAGTTCTCACGTTAAAACACCTGTGGCCCCGCCTTTAGAAGCCTAGCAAGACTAGAAGAGCTAAGCCTGTGTGGTCTGGTTCCTAGATAGCAAATGAGGTACAGAGCAGCTCTATGGGTGTAAATGAGGAAAGAGCAGAATTATTGTTTGTAAACGCTTTGGGGCAGAGACTTGCTCTGCATTTGGACAGCGCCTGGACTACATTTTGGGAGCTGTAGCAATAGAAATAGCAGGTAGGCGGGTTGCACAGGAGTCTAACTCGGAGTCCTGGTAAAACAATACAAAAGGAACATGGCACCCATTTAACGGTTTAAAAGCCGGCTCATTGATAGGTCTCAAAATGTAACTGCAAACAGGCAATCATTGAATGGGTATGTTTCTAGTTGGGTCCTGCAGGGATCAGTTCTTGGCCCTACGCCTTTTAATGTTTTTATCAATGACCTGGAAGAAAACATAAAATCATCACTGATACAGTTTGCAGATGGCACAAAAATTGGAGAGTGGTAAATAGTGAAGAGGACAAGTCACTGATTTAGAGCAATCTGAATCACTTGGTAATTGGGCACAAAGAAACAGTATGCCTTTCATTTCAGCTAAATGTAAATGTGTGTATATACATCCAAGAATAAAGAACGCAGGCCACACTTACAGGATGGGGGACTCTACCCTGGGAGGCAGTGACTTGGGGGTCTTGGTGGATAATCAGCTGAACTTGAGCTCCCAGTGTGATGCTGTGGCCAAAAGGGCTAATGTGATCCTGGGATGCATAAACAAGATAATATCAAGTAGGGAGGTAATATAACCCCTGTATTTGGGATTGGCTGCTACAGGAATGTGTGTCCAGGTTTGGTGTCCTCAATTCAAGAAGGATGTTGATGATTGGAGGAGGTTCAGAGAAGAACCACGACAATAATTAAAGGATTAGGAAACATGCCCTATAGTGACAGACTCAAGGAGCTCAATCTGTTCAGTTTAGCAAAGAGAAGGTTACGCGGTGGCTTGAACACAATGTGTAAGTACCTGCATGCGACACGTGTATTTAATAATGGGCTCTTGTTACACCTGTTCCACTAGACCCGAAGATCCAATGGCTGGAAGCGGAAACTAGGCCGATTCAGACTGAAAATAAGGTGGACGTTTTTCAGTGTGAGTAATTAGCCATTGGAACAACTGACCCAGGGTCACAGAGGATTCTCCATTACTGGCAATTTTAAAATCATGATTGGGTATTTTTCAAAAAGGTATGCTGTCGTTCAACCAGGGAAGTCCTAGGGTCTGTGCAGTGCGCAGTGGTCCCTCATGGCTTTCCAGTCTATGGAAAAATTAAAGAAGGGCAAATTAAGGCTGAGTATCTGGACAGTGAGTCTTACTTGGCTGCGGACTAGTCTGCCAAGGGGAGAGGCGGGGGAAGGCTCATCAGCTAGGACATGGCAGAGCTAAGCAGCACGAAGCGCTCGAGGATGTGCTGCAGGGAACAGTCCTGCCTTGGCTGGGAGGAGCTGGCACCTATGTAGTCTTTTCCCTCAGCAGCTTCTCTTGTTCTGCAGTGACCTGAGCTGACCCCCACCCCCAGCAGCGCATGCATCCCACTGCGTGCCCAGTAGGTGAGAATTTCAGGGGCTGACAGTTGTGGGGGCAATCATACAGCCAGCAGTGTCTGGGCCCTCTGTGCAGCACAGCTCCCATGGCTGGCTTGCTAGCGATTTTATCTGCAGGATAAAATCTGCATTTCTCTTTCAGGGGGGTCGCCATTTCTGTTGTAGCGCTTTGGGCGTAGGTGGGCCTCCAGCGGCTGCCACCGAACGACAGGGGCATTGTGGTTGGAAAGGACTCGGAATTGGGCAGTTCTGTTTTCACTCCCCGGAACAGTTACATCCTGTTTTCAAAACCTCCTCCCTTCCTTTTTCTCTTCTTTGGTGTCATTCTCCTCGCTCAGAAAATCCATTTAAATGCAATTCCATTCTTAAAACGTCCCCTTCATGCATGTCTAATGAATGTCAGGGAGATGCTTTACAATGGAGCTGAGTGGGATCCAATCTTGCAGAGTGTCTACAAGTCATTTGGAGGAAACCCTGGGAGTGCTCCCAGTTTTATTACAGCATAATTAGAAATAAAATCTTGTTGCACTAGGAGAATGAGAGATGGGTGTTAATCCTGTAACAGGGGAAGATAGAGATGTGCCTATAAAAGAGATCAAGGACAGAAAGAGAAAAGCCTTTCATGACTCCCCAATTTTCATCCCTCCTGTTTTATTTTTTTCCTCTCTGGCTCAGCATCTATTCAGTGTCATGTGCTGTAGCTGGTTGAGAGAGGACCAGTTTTTCCAAATGCCCCCAGCCCTGTGAGATGTCAGCACCCTTCCCTCCTGTTGTTCAGGGGTCGAGAACACGGGAATCCCACCTAGCACAGCAGCTGGATCCCACGTGGTGTTGGGGGTGGGTTAATTTCTGGAGCATTTCTGCCTCCTCACTCAGTCACTGGGAGGTCAGCGGCTCGGCACGTGCGTGGGAAGGGATTCTATTTAGGTCTTCAGTGAGGTCTACATTGCCTTGCTGCTCAGCTGTCTGAGGCAGCTCTGTAAGCAAGCCTCCCGTGCAGGCTTCTCTCGGGCTTTGCACAGGGAGGCCAGTGCCCTGGCTCTGTAAGGCACCCCATCCCCAGAGACCCTACCTGCTGCCTGTGTGTATTCTGGCTACTTAGTATGCACAAGGTATTCAAATCCCAGCCCAGGCTCTTCAGAGCAAAAGTGCATCATTCAGATGTTGCGGCCCTCTTTTTATTGTTTAAAATCACTTCCTGGAATGGTCCCTTTCAGACTAAAGTTAAAATGTGAGCACATAAAAGAACAATACCTATGGAACGGCAGCGGAATTCTTAATTGGAGCCTTAGGTTGTGCGGGCAGAAACTGCTTGGTGGAGCAGAGAGCAGAGCACTGGGCTGGCTTGAGACGGGCGCCAGTCATACGCTGGCAATCCTACAACCCTGGTCTCCAGGCATAGCCTCCCCTTTCACAGGGAGGAAGTTCTCTTGCTCAGTACAAGTCAGGTAAGTGTTTAAATGGGCACAGGTCAGTTGAGTGCTGGTGAAAGTCCCCACTGGGCACCACTGGAGATCCTCTTCTCCCCACTGTAAGGGGGAGCAGCAAGGGCACCGGCTGTGCAAACTTCCCCTGCTACATGCCGTCAATATGCTTCTTCCCTGCTCTGGGCTGGCCACCCCCTGCTCGGAGTGGGTAGCTCGCTTTCCCGGTGTGTCTGTCTCATAACTCTATAGTATACACACTGTGTACCCCAGGGCCCTGCAGACTGAACTACCCTCTCACTCCCAGGAGATGGCCCCTTCAGGCAGGGCTGAGAGATGCACCTAGACCTCAGACTCCCAAAGCCACTGTGGAGGCAAGATGACGTTTCTAGGGCATGTTATTCTCTTTCAAGCTAAGCTTTGCTCTTCCCGGATAGAGGAGGACAGGGAGTCTTGGGTACAAAGCGTGACCCACTTACCGAGCTGGAATCAGTTATTTCGCAGCTGCCCATGAAACTTGAAGGTGGATGTGTTCTGTATGGGCATTTGGCTGCTCTGTGCTACTCAGCCTTGCACAGCTACACAGGAGAAATATGTTGCCTTTGAAAGGGGTAGGAAACCTGCCACTGCCTTACAACCCTCCTGGGATTATGTATGCAGGGAAACATGTAAATACATCTGTCGTATATCTTGCAGTGCTTATTACATTTGCATTTGGATTAATCAATGGCTTCTATTTAACATCCATTGGATGGATGGATGGATCCTTAATCTCTGTCTAATCTAGCCTAGCTCTAGTTTAGGTGTGTGGAAAGCTACCGACCGGCAGGTCAGCCTTCTAATTACAGTGGCTGTGCAAAGCCCCAGTTGCTGACTTGGAGGGGAGGGCTCCTTGGCATCTGGGTTGTGTAGGACCTCGAGGGAGGTAGCTGAAGGGGTGTTGATAGACTGAGACAGAGGGGTAACATGGTCCGGGCAGCAGGCCTAGAAAATAACGCCTGTGCTTGGATGCCAGGTGGCAGAGATTTTCCATTACTGCTGAGCTGGAGAACACAGACTCCCTGTCCTTCCCCAAATGACATCTACGTTGAAAGGCAGGATAGGAAAGCAGAGGTACACTGAAAATCACAGGCTTCATCTTCGGGGCTTCCCTGCCTCCCTCCCCGTCTTTGCCCCAGGGATATATTCGTTACTTTAACCATGGCCGGAAATAGCTCCCAACAATCACCGACTGCCCAGGATGCCGTGGGATGCATATGCTCAAACTACAGCTAATTCATAAACGCTGGCACCTATTGATTCCCCAGCAGTTAAAACAGAATGCGTAAGGAAATATTGGCCCCAGAGTATCAAGGGAAAGTTATCTCATTAGTCTTATGAACTATACAATGTGCTCTCTCCTGCAGCCCTGACCCCACTGTTTTTATAAATCTATATTGGATAGAGCAGGAACTGGTAACCTGTATCGATTGTAATTTTTCACTGGAAATCGGAAGGCCCCTGGGATGGATACTGTGGTTTCTTGGCCACTACAACCTTCTGGGTCTGGAAATGGGCTTTGGCAATGCCCCAGGCTTGTATGTGCTTTTTGGAGTTGAGATACTTTCCTAATAGCCTACCAAAACATGGCCATGCATGGAGACTCCTCTGCGATCCACTCGCCTGCTCACCAAGATGCTCCTGTCTCTGTCTAGATAATCTGATCCCAAGACAAGTCACCCAATGCACAGCCAGACTGTAGTCACGCTCCCCCCACTCAGCACTGGGTGGCCATGACACCATGAGCTGAATGGCCAAACCCATATATGCCAGGCAGGGAGCTGAAGCCAGTTATCAGATGGGTGTGAAATAACAAGAGTAGCCCTTCGCTGTACCACCTGGCAAACATCAGCTGGCTCCCTGCAGCATCCCTTGGAGGGTGAAGCCGGCTCCTTTGGACAGAGGAGAAACCTGAGGCACAGAGCAGGGAAGGGTCTTGGTCAAGGCAAGTCTGAAGTGGCTGCCTCCTTCCCCAGATTTGGCTCTTTAAACCTTGCTTGAGTTGCTGTGTCCCTGTTTTCTACTCTCATGTCCTGCGGGGAGCGTGATGCATTGGATCCACCTTTTGTGATGCGGGAACACAAGAGAGGGAGGATGGAGGAGTAAGAGAGGCCAGAGTCCCCTTCCCCACCCTCATCCCTTGGTAGTGGGATTTTTGGAAGGTTATTTGCAGAGGCTGGTAGTTGTGTCTAGCTCTGAGAGCTGTTAAAACAATGCAGCTTCAGTCTGGCCACAGACACACTTAATCCTCTGCTTCCTGGAAACCTTTCCCACCTCCTGGCAGGCAGAAAGATTTGATTTTATTCCACAACCATCGACGTTAATCTCGCTAGAGGAGCTAGCAATAAGTCACTTTGGGGAGGTGTCCGTTGGAGAGGGTCACATTAGTTATCGCCCACGTCTTTCCTGCCAACCAGTGTAATTCTCTTAGACAAAGTTATTTGCCCCTTTTTTAAAAATTGAAGAGATGCCATCAGGTTCTGTAGACCCTAAATTTAATGTCATAGTGTCTTTAAAATTGTGCATTGCAATGGGCAAGGTGCTCGTTACTTCCAGTGCAGAGGGGTTTTGTCTTCACTCAAGAGGATCAACCTTTGAACAGTATTAAAATGGACGAATCTACTGCACACCCGGAAGGGTTTAACATCTAAACACTCTTGTTGCTGTGAAGATAAATGATGGAACATCCATAGAACCCATGCTCCCCATTCCTGGGGAGTGCCCATGGGAAGGATGGCCTGCAGGGTACTGTGTATGCAGGTAATTGTTTCCCATCTTGCACTTACTTTCAGAGATGAAGCTCTTTCCTCCCTGATACCCTGGTCATGGAATCCCTACAGACTTGAGAACAGCTTGTACATAACTCAGTTCATACAGAACTCAACCTGTAGATCCAGGCAGAGCCACAGGCCAGTTATTGTCACTTGATAGTGAGTCTCACAATATTTGGTGGGTTTTTTTCTTAGAGCCCCAGCTTCTGCAGTCATGTGAATATGGGAGAATCTCAGCTTTTGCTGGGGAAAATAAGTTTCCAGTCCTCATGGTTGCAAGGAAAAGCTTGCAAAGGTGACCGCTGACAGCTCAAAGGATAGAAGGGAAAGAGAAAGAATCTGTTTGTTATTTTTTAAACTCTCTTGGATTTGGGGGTCGTGACTCATGATACTTCAGCCCTTGGGTTGGCAATGTGGCACATGCTAGTGACCAGCAGAGTTCCAGGTGTGGACAGGATGTGCCGTGGTCCAGGCAGTCCTGTTCCGCAGAGAGGGCTGGCTTATTAGGGAGTCCCAGGGGTGTCTGTCTCTCTCTCTCTCGCAGAATGTTTCTGTCCAGTGCTGAGCAGCTCCCACGTGATGCAGACCAAGAGGAGTGAAGGACTCGCTGTGCTCCTTGCAGTTGGGTCTATGGAGAATGCTGTGCATTTTGCCTTCCTTAAGCACATGAGCAGCATCAATGTGGTGCTAATGGTCCATGGGCCCTTTGTTCTGAATGGCCTGATTTTCGGGTGTTGAGCTCTTGTATTGAGCTCAATGCCAGGCTGCCAGGCGTGATGCCATTGTCATAGAGTGACTCCAGGCAGCAGGCTGGGATAAATAGGAGATCTGTTTGCCTGCTCTGCCTACCTCCACAGACCATCCCGCCAATGCTGATTCTGTTGGTGTCCAGGGAACGTGCCCCCGGATCAGGCGTTTGGAGTAGCTCAGGAAACATTCCCACCACCCCAGTAGTTTGCTCCGGGTTTTACCTGGCACCCAGGGACTGGGGAGTTGAGTCAGGGCTGGTGAGTGCTCGTGAAGCTCAGAGTGAGCCGGCAGCGTGCTCTTTGTATGTACCGGTGCCTCTGGGCTTCCATTGAAGCTACTCCCCCCAGCTGGGACCAGGGTCTGGTCGGCTGCAGAGGCGCATATCCCAGCTCCCCTTGCTGGCTCCCTGCCTTCTTCCATGTGTGGAGAGTACAAGCAGCCTCTTCAACTAGCTGAGCTGCTGTCCCTTGTCTGAGGCAAGCTTCCCCTCTGGAGTCCAATGGCTTGAGGTGGAGCCATATGTGTATTTTCTGGCCCAGCACATGGGTTACGTCCATTTGCCCTCACAGCACTCCCACCCGGCTTTGCTTCCTGTCCACCTTGCCTCTAGCAGGCTGAACTCCTGTGGCTGGCTTTCTGGCTTGCTCCCCCACCCTGGGGAGCCAGCGCCTTTGCATGGCTGGCAGGGAGGGTTCTTATACACGTATGGAGGCCATTTTCAGACCTGATGGCAGGGAGGCCAAGTGTAAATAGGTGTCAGGGCTTTATTTGTATTCATTTCATGGTAGGGGTTATTCCCCACCCGCCTTTGGTCTCCCTGGGCTTTTTTTCGCTCTCCATTGTGTGGGCTCAGCAGGTCCCTCATCCATTTCCCCCACAGCAGGCCATAATTTGATTCTCATCAAACATGCAGAACTGATGTTGCAGAAGGTCCCTCCAGAGGTTTGAACATCCTACTGCTGCTGTCTGCTCTCCCTCTCTCGCGCTGCGGGTCGCTCCGGCTCGGGAAGCCTTTGTTTCCGGAGGAGTAACACGGCGTTCTGAAAATGGTACCGCAATTAAATATGCACCAAAAAGTGCGGGGGGGGGGGGGGGGAATGAGGACAGTCAGGGTTGTGGAGCAGCAGTTTGCAAGATGCAGCGACCGCTCGTTGCCATAGAAACAGCCTCCCCCCTTGCTTAAAATTCCAGTACAGCCAATATTCTGTGCTTACTGGTTTGCCGAGAGATGAAACATTAATGATCTATTTGCATTTTATTGCAATTGCACCTGTGGGGCTTTTCTTTCTTCTTTTCTTTTTTGGATCTCTGTATTAATCCCTCGATACTTCAGATTGACAGCTCAGAGCTGTGACTGCTCTGCAATTATGTGTGTGCTGCGGCATTGACTTTGCCATGTCATAACACAGAGACAAAACAACACATGCAGATTTTGGCTAATGAGCATCTAGCCCCTCCTTGTAAACACGGAGATAGAAATCTCTCTTCTCTCTCCCTTCCTTCCCCTCCCCTCCCCTCCCCTCCCCGGTTTTGCAAAGCAGAGTGTGCAAGCAACTCATTCATTGATCATTTTGATTCCTTGTCAGGTCTCCTTTTGGCTCCAGGGCCGGACATTGAGTTACTGGGCCTTAAAGACATTTTTGCATCTGGCTTTCCAGTCTCTGTGTTTATTTAGGCATTCTGTTAAGTTAGATGAAAGTTAATTGTTTATTGAAGTCACTATTTTTCTCTCTGTTAAGAATCCCTGACACAGAACTTGCTCTTACTACAATTAGAGTAGGATAAATGAATATCTGGCTGATATACAGCTAGATAAATTCATGGAGTATAGGTCCATGAGTGGTTATTAGCCAGGATGGGCAGGAATGGTGTCCCTAGCCTCTGTTTGCCAGAAGCTGGGTATGAGTGACAGGGGATGGATCATTTGATGATGACCTGTTCTGTTCATTCCCTCTGGGGCACTGGCCACTGTCAGAAGACAGGATACTGGGCTAGCTGGACCCTTGGTCTGACCCAGTAAGGCCGTTCTCATGCTGAGATGGGAATGTGCCGGCTGGAGTTGGGGCTGACCATTACTCTGCCTTGTGTCGTGGTTTGCTGCTGATATGCTACGTGGTAGGAAGCCTCCACTGAGGGCGGTCTTTGGACTAGCCTGTGAGCGTTGCTGGGTGGAGGGGGTGGGGGGCATCAGGAAGGATCAGGGGTGTCAGGAAGGATCAGGGAGTGGGTTGTGAGTTTGTGCCAGACTGGTTTCAGATTTCTGGCCCCCTCACTTTAGAAGATCTCTACTTCCGTTGTGAGCATAAAAGATGCTCTTTCCTTTGCCTGAGTACAGAACTGTCCAGGCCACTTCCAAACGGTGGAAGCTGATTCTCAAGCGAGGCCTCATCCTAGGTGCTGGCGGTTCAATGGGTATCGAACCTGTTCCCAGGTCTGTGGCTAGGGGGTGCTCTGCTGATGGATGAGCCATCTTTCAGAGGAGAGAGAAAACTGGGGTTCTGCCTGTAACGAGGCTGGTTTTGGCTGGACCCAACGGAGAGTGCCAAGTCAGGACAAATCACTTCAAGCAGGGCAGTTACAGCCCAAGGCTGGGGTTTCGCTGCACACCAAGGCAAACCAAACCAGCCAAACAGAGAAGACTTTTGGTTTTACCCCACTGACTAACCACAAGTCACACAAGCAGTTCCCTTAGACGCTCCAGTTTCCCAGTATCCCCACCAGTGCCACTCGTTATGGGGATGAATGGTTATGAAAACCAATACCCCAGTGAAAGAAAAGAGGTTCTCTCGATCCCAGCGGACCAAACCCCAGACCCAGGTCAATATACAAATCAGATCTTACCCACAAATCACGCTGTTGCCAATCCTTTAGAATCTAAAATCTAAAGGTTTATTCATAAAAGGAAAAAGATAGAGATGAGAGCTAGAACTGGTGAAATGGAATCAATGACATACAGAGACGGCAAAGTTCTTGGTTCAGGTTTGTAGCAGGGATAGAACAAACTGCAGGTCCAAATCAACAGCTGGGGTGGGTCATCAGTCCTTTGTGTAGAGCTTCCGCTCGTAGCAAAATCCCTCCAGAGGTCAGAAGCAGGATGGAAGACAAGATGGAGGAGCTGCAGCAGGTTTTTATAGTCTCTTGCCATGTGGTCTCTGCTTTCTTTGTCCCAAGGACAAGCTGTCCATCACGTGGCCTGGAAACACCTCAGAGTTCTGTCCATAGGCAGGTTCCTGCATGCCTGGCTGAGTCACAAGGTGTATCTGTCTTCTCTCAATGGGTCAGTTGTATAGCTGATGGTCCTTAATGGGCCATCCAGCAGGCTAGGCAGAGCTGACACCAACTTGTCTGGGGTGTCGCCCAAAAGTACAGCATAAGTTTGAAATAGACAGTATAGAGCCAATATTCATAACTTCAACTACAAAAACGATACACACATATAGACAGCATAATCATAACCAGCAAACCATAACCTCTCCGTAGACCCCTTACACGACAACCTTTAGACAATATTTGCTGCAAATATAGAACAGTGGTTGCAACAGTGATCTATACAGTTACAGATTATATCAATAATGTCACACCGCCCATCTCTGGTCACAGAAGATTCCCATGGCACTGCTCATTTTCATGGCCAAAATCGGACTCAGGAAATTACATTCTACCAACATTCTCCATGCTTGTGCAGTGGTGCTATGTGGCAGCGCTGTGCTGCTAGTGAACAGCTGCCATGTCCCACTTCAGAGGTGGCTGCATTGCAGTGGTGGGCCCAATCTTTTTGTGCTCTTTGGGGGTGAAAGGCTCTATCTAACCGTTAGGAATTGTGAGCACCGTTAGAGCAGGATGCAGTGTGCTTTCCAACGGGGAAAGCCAACTTCAGCCTCTTTCCAAAGCCATTTGCTTGCCTTCCTTTGCATGCTGCTGCTAAGTTCTTCCACAGCATGGGCGTTTGCTCATTAGTATGTATTAATATTCTTGGTGAATTATAAAGCAGGGGCCAGGTTAATAAGTGGGCTAATGACTCCTTATTCACCTGTGCACTAACCTGAAGCATGGACAGAGAGGCCTTACTTTTGTGCTTCAGTGCGGGAATGTCTCCTTGTGGACTCTCTCACCATTCCAGCTGGCTTGGTTTATGCTGCTTGTTACCTGCTGTCCTCTGGAATCTTCCCCCTGGTGTTCAAGTATCAACTTAAGATCCTGTTTGTTTTCGCAAGCTTCTAAGTAAGTTCAGCTAATTATTGACTCGGCTGGATAGATTCCCTTTTAATTGCCACATTGCAGCACGGCACGCTGAGACTCCGCAGCACGGTCTGAGTTTGGACTTGCAAGCTTGCCTCTCGCCTGGCCCTACCTTCTTTAACAAGCCACCATGGAACCTCCTCTCACTCTCCTCCCAGGCCCAGGGTCTCTGGTCCCTTTCCGCACGTTAATTGGGCCTGAGTAGGGGTACAGCAGAGACGTACTAGTTTGCCCATAGTAAAATGGAGTATGATTGGCCACCCAGAAGTGAGGCCAGTGCCGGAGCTGAGAGTGCAGCCTTAAATTCTGTCTGTCCAGTGCATTTCGGCAGCCAGCCGGCACCACTGCTTCCTCTTGTTGAGCTTGTATATTGGGAGCACGTTCAATCAGATGAGGGGTATATTTTAAGTTAACTTGAAGATTGTGACCAACAAATAAGTTCTAAAATGGGCTCCTAACACCATTCCTATGGAATGTCACGGTCCACTTATTGGGGCGCCCCCCACCCCAGGTTTGCATTCTCAGGCAGATTCATCCACATGCAGAATGGTATCTGCACATCCGGCTTTCCGTCTGTATGTGTCTCTGATCTGAACACATGCTGCAGTGCTCTCCTTTCCTGATTTTAGATCCCCATTGAAAACTGCGGTCCCCGAGCTAAGGGAGGAGTCCGACCCTTGGTTTGGCTGGGCTGCCCAGATGCAGCCGTTGTGCAGCTCCCGAGAGGCAGCAGGGCAAGTGAAGGACCAATTTTCCCCCTTGAATTCAGCTTTGACCTTGTTCCTTTCTGTAACTTTATGCAACTTCCTGTGGGAGTTCGCTTATTTTATGGTATCTTCACTGAGAGAGCTCAGTGGTTCAGTATGTGCACGGGTGCATGCTTCTCTGCAGAGCAGGCATTCGCTCACCCCATCCCTGGGCTGCGTCTTACTGCCTGGTGATGCAATATGTTTAGTTTGGTCAAACACAGAGAAATAACCGGACTTTTCCCTCTCTTCTGCTTGTGTCTCCAGAAAATAGGTTTTTTATTACTTTTTATGGAGGTTTGTACATATCGGACGTGCAGAAGGAAGATGCCTTGTCCACCTACAGGTGTATCACCAAGCACAAGTACAGTGGAGAGACACGCCAGAGCAATGGGGCTAGGCTCTCCGTGTCAGGTAAGTCTCTGGATCTGAACCTGCAGCCCGCAGAACTCAGCCGTCAATCTGTGTGTGCAAGTCTGTGTCTTTAATCTTCTTATCTGGCTCCTGTCACCATGATATCAGAAGTCTCCCAAAATGGTAAAGTGTATGCACATAAAAGGACAGCCCAGGAGGTTCTAATATGACTGGGAAGTCCAGCGTGAGCACCTTGAAAGGGGCTAGATTTTCAGATGGTGCTGAGCACCCACCCTTTCTGGCATCTCAAATTAAGAATGGCCATGTTGGGCCAGACCAATGGTCCATCTAGCCCAGCATCCTATCCTTCAACAGTGGCCAATCCCAGGTGTGTCGGAGGGAATGAACAGAACAGGTAAGCATCAAGTGATCCATCCCCTGTCGTCCAGTCCCGACTGCTGGCACTCAGATTCTAGTGACACCCAGAGCATGGAGTTGCATCCCTGACCATCTTGGCTAATAGCCATTGATGGACCTATCCTCCATGAACTTATCTAATTCTTTTTTTAAAATCTAGTTATACTTTTGGCCTTCACAGCATCCCCTGGCAATGAGTTCCGCAGGTTTCCTCTGCATTGTGATGAGTTGAGTCACTAGGCACTTTGGGAAATCTTGGCCATGGGTTCTCTCTGTTTCCTCCAGTCAGCAGACAACGGCCTTTGTATTACCTGGGTCGGGAGCGGTTTATTTGCTTTGTCTGTGGGTGTGGAGATGGTGGCAGCACTGAGAGAATGGGGATGAGTGAAAGCCTGGATGGGGCGAGGGGTGGAGAAGTGGTGGAGATGGGAACACTTTATCCTCCTGTTCATCCCCAGGAGTGCTAGCTCTTGACGAGAAGAAGCCAGCACAAGTTGCCCCACGGAGGGGCTTGGCTCGGGTCCCGTTTGATTGCTCCTTGTGTGACTCTGCAGACAGGAGCCTGTGGCAGGGTGCTGCAGGGCCCTCTTGGTTCCTGCCCCTGCTGTGCCGACAGGGTCGCTCGGAGACCCTGGGGTTCAGTAACCACTGGTGTCGTTGGTTTACGGGTTGTGCTCCTGCCAACCTTTTCACCATACACAGTTTGGGTTCTAGTGTCTGCACCTGGGAGGGAAGAGCTATTGCTCTGCTTCCGCTCCCCCACCTGGCTTCCTTCCTCCCGGCTAATAGGGTGAACAGCTGTCTCCCATTCACCAGTTAGGTGCAGGTTTTCTCTAGCCAGCTCCAAGTTACTTCCTTTAATGGGTGCTGGCGTGACAGAGGGCCAAGTCAGCAATTCTTGCCCAGCACCCCATCACAGAGCCTGACATGGGACCCACTGGGATCTGTATGGGGTAGATCTAAAACCCAGGCGCTGTGCCCTGGCCAAGCTGCCAGGACCCGTGTCTGCTGGAAGGAGCTCTTACCATGTAATAATTTACGGCTCTTGCCCTCAAAAGGTAGCAGATCAGTTATTTACATTGACTTCCATTTTCTTAGCAGTATAATGGACTTAACTCCCTCTATATATTAATTATGATCTGGACATTATAGAGTTCTTAGAGAGGCTCTTGGTAGTACAGCAAGTTAATGCACTGGCCGTTCACCTCCATGGGCTTCTGTTCAAATGCCACCAAGGTCATAAGCACACGTGAGTGGCGATTCCAGCCCACTCCTTCCTGAGCATTTTTCCACTTGGCAGAAATGACCATGGCAGTTTCTTCACAGGGTGGCAATTGCAGGGGGTGCGAGCGTTCCGGTCTGAAGGGCATTGGCAGGGCTGGTGTGGGGGAGCCCAGGGCTGGAACTGCAGGGGGTGCGAGTGTTCGGGTCTGAAGGGTGTCGGCAGGGCTGGTGTGGGGACCCCACGGCGGGAATTAAGTGCAGGGGGTACTGCAGATGAGCACTGAGGGGCGTGGGCTGTGCTGTGTGTATGTGTGGGGTGTTGGGGGCCGGGCCAGGAAAGCAGGAGGCACTGGAGGTCAGGACTGAAGTACCTAGGCAGAGGTGCATGTGGGGATCCCAGGGCTTAAGAAGGTTTTTGGGGGGTGACAGGTCAGGATTGGAGCCCCCGGCCTGAGCTGCGTCAGGACAGTTGACCCTGGCCTTTGGCACACTTTAGCAATTGTCCTCCCCTTTCCCTGCTGTCCACTGACTCTCCGCAGAGTGACACAGGGCAGAGTGGTGCTGGAGGCGATTTTGTGGAGGTTAATGAGATTGGGAGTCAGCCCCTTGAACAAGGCACAGACACCCCCCCTGCATTCCTGGTCCATCATCAGGAGGTACTGGAAGAGGTGCAGGGGCTTTGGCTCAGGTCTGGCTGGCCAGAGAGGGATCACTCGAGTGGCAGCTCTCCGTGCAGAACCAGATGCAGCCGCAAGCCGCCTTTCATCCAAGTTAGCTCATCTGCCGATTGAATTGCCCACTTGTCTTCCAGCCTCGCCCCCCCCCTCCCCAAAACCTGGACGTGAAGTACAGCTGCCAGCTGGGTAGCCCGGGAAGCCATGCAGCATGACACCGGGCTGTGATGTGATGTGATGTGACAGGCCGGAATGTGAGCAGCCCGATGCGACGTGAGGAAGATGCAAGTGATACTGCCGCAGAAAGCGCAGTCTGCATTGCTGGGTGTCGCGGGGAGCTCCAGGCTCCGCTGCCTGCCCAAGTTACTCTAATCTGGAGGGACTTCACTCGGCTTGGATTCAAATCACCCCTTGCACCAATCAGCTTTGAATCCCTAGTTCTCGACCATATGTTCGTTGGCCTTGTTGGTGCTGGTTTTGGCTCCTGTGTTACCCGGTTGATGGCCGTGCCCTGGCTGTGCAGTGGGGGCTCGTGGTGAGCAGAGGGGCAGATGGAGAAGGGAAGCCAGGGCTCCTCGGTTCTGGCACTGACTCGCTGTGTGACCGTGGGCACGTCACTTTTATCTCCAGGCCCCGTCAGTAGAGGAGGGATGATACGTAGCTACCCCACAGCGGGGTTGCGTGGGTTAAATAATATTCGCTAGCGCCCTGTACTTCCCCAATGCACCTCTCAGCTGAGGACCTGTGCACTGTCATTCGTATCCAAGAGCTACCACCTTGCTGCCCCATGGCTATTGAGCGAAGTAGTTGTCTGAAGGGCAGGGTCCAGTGGCAGCTGTTGGCAACGTCTGCCCCTGAGGAGGCAGGCCCGGGGGAGGAGGTGGAGCTGGGTTAGCAGCAGGGAGCGTGGCATGTTGTGCCAGAGTTAGCAGCTGGGCAGACCAGACGTTCAGACCCCTTACTGGTATGTGTCCCCAGCTGAAGGGCATGGACAGGAACCGCCCCTTCCCTGGGCTTTGCGCTGTCCTCTCCTGAAGACAAGACCCCCAGGACCCCATCACCAGGCTTCGTATAGTCTTCTCATATGGACAGGACCCCTCCACTCACCCCTCCTGGGCTTTGCGCTGTCCTCTCCCAGGCTGGGGTGTGTTCTGTTTTGGGGCGGGGGCACTCAATCTGGCTTGGCCCGTGCTGGCCATGGCTGGTATTTCCATGCCATGGCGTTTTACTGCAGCGTGGGAGCAATGAAAACGGTGTCTTTCCCCTGGAATTGAATTTCATGCCTGAGACTCGGTGATTAATTTTCTCCCCTCCTGGCCACCTGATGGGCCCCTGTCCTTGTAAATTTTGAAATATACCACAGAATTTGTGTCTTTTGCACCAGTTAGGTCCCCTTGCGTAGTTCCTACTGTGCTGTATTTATCTCACCCTCTCATAGTGAGTATGTCTCCCAGCCTTCCTGGGAAGGATAGTTTGTAGCTGAATTCTGTGGTTGTGGCTGCCCCCAGGTCACTAAGCACAGGCCTTCCCCGGTATCTCTGTCCTCCTGGGTCCCCAGTGTTTATAACCAAATGCTCTAGTTTGCCCTCCGCCCCCACGTAATGCACCAGCCAGATGGTGCAGGCTGAAGAAAGGGTGTGTCGGCCTTTGCTCCATATCTGCTTCTGAGCAGTTTGTTTCCTCTCTGCTCTTAGACCCAGCAGAATCCATCCCTACCATCCTAGATGGCTTTCAGTCCAGGGAGGTAAAGGCAGGCCAGCTGGTGGAGCTTCCGTGCATCGCCTCCGGGTACCCGAACCCAGCCATCCGGTGGATCAAGGACGGGCGGCCACTCCCTGCAGACAGCAGGTGGACCAAGCGCATCACAGGACTGACAATCAGTGACCTGCGTGTGGAGGACAGTGGGACGTACATCTGTGAGGTCACAAACACCTTCGGGTCGGCCGAAGTCACCGGGACCCTCACAGTCATAGGTGAGAGCCGACCAAACAACGGAGAATGTAAAGTTATGGGCCGCTCCATTGCACATCTGGGGAATGGGGGTTGGGGGCAGTGGGCTCATCTGGGGAATGGGAGGTGGGCACATCTCTAGAAAGGATCCATCCATCTCTTCAGAGACAGTAAGCCTGGTTTCTGTTAATCTCATTTTATTAATATTGGAGCTGGGCGTGGGCCAAGAGGGTGGATCCCACCCCTCCCCCTTCCAGACTTTGGGTCAAGTGGGATTCCAGTCTGGATCTGAGGTCCATGGTTCAGGCCCATCTTTGCTCAGATCAGAAAGGGCCTACCTGGGCCTACTCCCCAGAGCCTGAACAATCAGCCAAAGTGGGTGTTAAAGGGGAATCGTGACTGCTGCCGGATAGCCCAGTGCTGCAACCGAGTTTTGATTTCTCTTCTCCCTTGCATGTCAGGCTTGTTGCCCTGATGCCTTGGCCTGCGTGGGTTTTATATGCCCTGGGTTATGTTCTGTGTGTTAGTGTTATGGCCCATTTTGCTGTCTTCTCCTTAAACATTAGCAATAGTGAGGTGCGCAGCTCTGGATTTCATTGATCATGCCATAGTGGGGGGCATCCTCTCTAACCTCCCAAAGTCCTGGCCCGGCATTCCTTGGCCCTCTGTTAACCTGGGGTGGATTGTCTGGGGGCAGCCCCCTCTTGGGTTGTTCCAAAGTTCTGGCCGGGAATCTGGAGACATGCCTGAGGTCATCCCAGGGCTGTTCATTTGCATGGGGCAGGTGGTTCTGAGGGATTCTAGCCTGGCTATTGCTGGTCCCTGTTCCAGAATTGCATGAGGTGGATGGGTGATCAAAATGAAATCGCCTTCTTGGCCCCGCCATCGTACAATGCCTGGTACATTGCAGGCTCGGGGACATCCCTGTGCTGTGTGCCGGAGCACAGTACCTTGTTACACGTAGAGCGCAGAGCATTTGAAAGAAGTTTGTTTATTTATATCACAGCAAAATATCTCAGAGAGCCCCAGATTTACCATTTTAATGGAGAGAACAGACCGGGACTAGTGGAAAACCAGAGCGCTACGTTGTGTGACTGGTTGGGTTATTAGTGTTAGTTTTATATTAGGGGCCTGCATGTTGTGTTTTGTTTGATTTTATGTTTAATAAACTCCAGCCAAACAGTAAATTCTGTCTGGGGAGGACATATGTTTATTGCAGGCTTTGTTCCTGGGGATCTCCTTGGTCCCCAGTAACCCAGCTGTGCAGCATGCCCCTGGGGATGGGGGGCATGTTTGCCCCAGCTCCCGCAGCGACGCTCAGCATGTCCTGCGTGTTTGTGGAGGGCTAAAATCCCGACATGCCCAGGCGGGCATGCATGGGGCTGGATCAAAAGGGGAGGCTCCACCCAACGCAGCAGCATGCTCAGTGAGCAGCTCCAGGGAAGTCTCTGCTCAGAGCAGGCCTGTCACACCTAACACGTCAGCCCGCCATGATGTCTGCTTCCAAACGCAGCCAGCCTCTTCACACCAGCTCCTGTGCAGTCAGAGTGAAAACGATCCACAGGGGAGGCACTGCCTGCCCCCCGCGCTCCTGGCTGTTGGGCATGTTGCCCGCACCACGCAGAGGAGCGTGTGTGGGGGTGACATTAAGATGGGGGGCCCTTGCTGGAGACTCTGAGGAAGGTCAGGGACACACCTGGCTTATTGTGCAATGACATTTCACGTGCAGTCAGGCTAATGCTTCCCCGGGAGAGAGACCACGTTAATCAAGGGACTCACGGAGTGCACTGTGCAGGGAGTGCTCCATCTCCCAGCCTCGCTGGTGCCAGCTGCCATGCCAGCCGTGCCCTGCCCCCTGCACTCTGATGGTTCCTCCTGGCAGTGCTGGGTGCAGTTGCACTAACCCCCCCCCTCGAGCCCCCATCAGGGGTAGGTTTTGTGTAAGGCTCCTGATTCCAGCAGGCCCCCTTTCCCCTCACCAAATCAACACTTGCTCTTGACTCAGCGGCTGCTGGAAAGGCTTAGGAGCAGGGGTCTGGGCCTGCAGCTGGTCCGCCCTTCCCAGGAGTTTGCTGGTCGAGGCAGACTCCTGACCCCAGCCAGCAAACACACGTTCGAATACAAATTGCCTTGCCTACACTAGGATTTGAGCGTGTGCTCACCGGCGCGTGTTGAAAACACACCTGCTTCCTAGTGAAGCCAAGGCCTTGCCGTGCTCACTGCGGCAGGTCACTTGCAGCGTTCCCGACAGCAGCTTGCTGGTATCCTCCTGCTGCAGCCCAGGGAGTAGAAGGGAGACCTCGCTGCCACTCAGTGTGATGGGCCAGATTCCGCCCTGGTGCAACTCGGCTGGTGCCAGTCGGGTTCCCCTGGGGCCCTCCACCTCCTGTGCCGAGAGAGAGATCGCTAGATCCTTTCCCCAGGCCATGAGCCCTGAGTGTTTTTTCTTTTGCCTCTCACCCTGTCGTGCACAGACCCTCTGCACGTGAGCCTCACGCCAAAGAAGCTGAAGACGGGCATTGGCAGCACAGTCATCCTCTCCTGCGCCCTCAGCGGCTCGCCGGAGTATGCCCTCCGTTGGTACCGCAACACAGACCTGGTGGTGCTGGACGACTACATCTCCATCCGGGGGATTAGCAACGAGACCCTCCTCATCACTGCCGCGCAGAAGAGCCACTCTGGGGCCTACCAGTGTTTCGCCACCCGGAAAGCCCAAACGGCGCAGGACTTCTCCATCATTGCGCTGGAGGGTGAGTCGGCTTCTCGGGCGTGACGGTGAGGAGGGGAGTCGTTAGAGGGTCTCTCCAGCATCCTTTGCCACCCATGGAAGCTCTGTGTGCAGAACAAGTGCAGGGGAGATTTACAGCATCGCTAGGAGAGGAGACTGTTGCCCCTTAATTAGACCCTACTCCCCTGCTTCTTGGCCTGTGTCCAGGCGTGTGTGTACTGGCCAGTGGGCTCCAGAGCTGTGTCCACACACAGCTGCAAGGTTTGCCCATTTCTGCTCCTGGAAGTGAGATTCTGCGATGCCAAGTGCTCCCCGTGCTTTGCCCAAGTGCTTGGACGCTCCCAAGGGGCTTCGCAACAATTCACTGAACTACGCCATGCAATGCCCCTGCGTTGTAGGGGTCAACCCAGCACTGAAATACAGCCGTCTCTGGGGCGGAACCAACAGTTATTTAACAGCACCTAGCAACACTACCCGGTATTTCAGGAAAGGAAAGGAAGGGAAGAAGAATTCCCGTCTGCAGGAGGAGCTGGGTGAGGCAGAATGTAGTTATCAGACACGGTGTGGTCAGGAAGTTGCTCTCCCTTAGTGAAGGTCCTAGGGTGCTTTTGATAACAGGTGGCCAGGACTTTAGTGTAACCTGCTATAGTAACTGCAGGGAGAGAACCACAGCTGGGCCCTGTCCTCTGCAGGAAGGGTCTGTACCAAGAAAGCAAAATAAGCGACAGTAACTAGATGGGGAAAGGAGGAGCTGCCCAGATGGGGCTCATTGTGGTGCCCTGGCCTTGGGTATGGGCCCATCCCCCCCGAAAGGCATCCTCCCTCCTTTGCCTCCCAAGCAGTGTCCTTCCCTCTAGTGCATGTGCCAGGGTGCAGGCTGAGCCCTGTGTCCCTGCCCCTCTCATGCTCCCTTTTATGTCTCATCTGAAAAATGCTACTAAGCCAATGTCCCCCCGGTTCTCATCAGCCCCTCTGAAAGCAGCAGCCCTCCTCCCTGGGCCATGCAGGCTGGGCATGGTGGGGCCCTGGCCAGGGAGCATGGCGTGTTAGGTACGTTCACCCCATTGGTTTGTTGTTGTTTATCTGTGTCGCGGAAGCACTAGGAGCCACAGCCCTGGACCAGAACCCCATTGTGCTGGGCGCTGGACAAACAGAACAGGATGCCCCTGCCCCCAGAGAACTGACAGTCTAAGTTGTGTTTAAAACCCTCCGTCAAGCTTGTGCCTAAATGCAGCTTGCGAGGGCCCCAGCCTGAAGCCCTAACATGCCCCTCACCGGGTGTCTCTCCTAGATGGGACCCCCCGGATCGTCTCCTCCTTCAGCGAGAAAGTGGTCAACCCGGGCGAGCAGTTCTCCCTGATGTGTGCCGCCAAAGGCGCTCCCCCACCCACCATCACCTGGGCCCTGGACGATGAGCCCATCCAGAGGGACAACGAGCACCGCACCAATCAGTACACCATGTCAGACGGCACCACCGTGAGCCACATGAACGTCACCAGCCCGCAGATCAAGGACGGAGGGGTGTACCGGTGCGCCGCGCGGAACTCGGTGGGCAGCGCCGAATACCAAGCGCGAATAAACGTAAGAGGTGCCTGTCTACTTTTAAATATCAGCATAGGACTCATACTGGGCTTTGTTCTGTTCTGTTTTTTGGTAGAATCGCTCTTCTTTTGTGCCGTTCCACCCAGCTCCCCCACTGCCCTTGCTGTACTTTTGAAGTTGCTTCAAATCATCAGCATGCACTTGGTCGAACAAACCTTCCCTGTGGTTCATCAAGTGAGGCAGGACGTGGGGAGCCTACGGAACTCATTGCCACAAGATTATATTGAGGCCAAAATCTTAGCAGGAATCCCAGAAGAATCGGGTGTTTATGTGGCTATTGTGGACATCTACAGCTATGTTAGAGGATTAAAATCCATGAGGAGTGTGGTGAACCCCCATGCTGCTCTCCCGAAGCCAAGCTGCAGCAGTGGGGAATGGGTTGCACCCTCCTCTGAAGCATCTGGTGCTGGCCGCTGTTGGAGACAGGAGACTGGGCTGGATGGGCCCCGGTCTGGCACTGGCTAGCCATCCCAAGGTGGCTGGCTGTCCCATTCGAAACATTTTGTAACATATTGAGGCAAACATCTCAGTTTGTAAAGCAGAGCCATGTCTCGTGATCCAGCTCTCGGAGAGTGGCTCTGCACTATTCCCTGGGAGTTGTCAGGGTCACCGTGCTGCAGAGGTGCTGACTGAGGAAAGCCCCTGCATCTCAGTGCCATGTGGTTCCCTACTCCTCAGGGGTTATGTTCCAGGGCTACACTAGGGCAGACTGCAGATCCAGATCTCCCCAAAGCTGGTGGTTGTCACATGCCAACGAAGGTCATTGCAATTTCCACCTTAAAGCTGCATGTCCCGTCCATTTCTTTTTTTGCAAATATTGTGGGAGAAGCTAACGCTCATCAGAGTGAAGGATTTTGCTGCCGGAAGTTAGGAAGACTATAAGCATCATATGCCCCGCCCTGCCAATGCACAGCAGTTCTGACCTGCAGCACCCCCCATTCCAGGCCTGCCCCACGGCCCCAGCTTTGCCAGTGTAACTCAGCCCTGATCTGCTCCACCTCCTACTATTTCAATCTGGGCAGTGGGGAGAAATCCCTCCTCTCCTCCCTTCTAAACCTAATGCATCTTGGTCCTAACCTGCAGTGTCCTCTGCAGCACCCCCAGCAACACCAGTCATTGGTTTCTGAGCAGATATTGCCAGCTTCACCAACCGTTGCCTTTGGGAGGAGCCGCCAATTTAATTCCCACTACAGCTCTGGGAGGATTTGGAGCCCAGCTCCCTGGAGATGAGAGCTAGTGCACGCATCCACTCTGCTCTCCTCCTGTTGATCAAAGTGCAGCTGGTAAATATGTCTGTTCCCCCAGAGAGTGGCTCCAGCTGATCCCAGAGGGTGAGCAGTTGTGACGGGCAGCGGGAATGTGCCCTGCAAGGCCTCAGCCTAACTTTTCCCTACTTGTTTTAACTGCACAGTGCCTTGGGGCCCTGCCTCACCTCTGACCTGTCCACCTCATAACTCTGACTCTGTCCTTCCTTCCCAGCACTAACTGCCCCTAGGCATTGGAGTGTGATTAAACCCGATGGCGAGCCAATTTGTTAAATCATGACGAATGAGCTGAATTTTCTCTTTGATTTGTCATAGCTGTATTTTCTTTGTCTGCTAAAATCCATTGTGCTGTTAATCATTCCTCTTGTTATGGTTGGAGCATGCTGTTCTTTGCATTACAGGGACTTCTGGTGGGCAAAATTCTAAGACACAAGGTACAGTATTAGCCGGTGACCGTTAACAGTTAAAGCTTCCTATTGTATAGGTATGAACTAGACAAAGCCAAAAGTAACATTATTTTATCTACCAGAAGCAAGTTTGAATGGCCGTGTTCATCCGTGTCTCCGGTTTGCGATGGTGTTTGTCTGGAAGTCCAGTGAAGCTGGGCTTTGGCCGCCATTGATCACTAAATCTGGAGCAAGTTCATCGCTTAGCAATGGGAACCACTAGCAAAGTTTGTTGGTGAACGTTGTTTTGTTCTTTAACGGCAGATCCCTAGGTTAGAATGCAGGTTCCTTACTCTGGGCACGCGCACGTCGCTCTGACAGGGCCACGGGGCTGTTTATCAGGAGCAAGTTTTTAAAACTTTTCCAAGTCCTCTGTCAAATTTACTGCCACTTTTACACCCCCACCCACAGCCTTTCTTTTCTGCTGGTCGAGAAGCCAGTGTTCCACGGCCAGTATGATGCATGGGTGTGCGTTCCTGAGTAATGGCTGCCCTATGTGCGTTAGCTGGGTCTGAAGCTGCCAGTGCTGAATTTGATTCAAGAGAGAGGCAGGAAGGGTTGGTAGCTCTAGGTTTGCCTGGACTGTTTCCACTACACTCCCAGGACTGTCTGGGGGTGTGCGGCCCTTTTCCCCTTCAGTGCTCAGGGGAGAACTTTGTGGCTGATGCTTCTTATAAGATGCTTTTTTCTTTGCTGGGTGTTTTCTTTTGATGGACTCTCTGTTTTTGAAGTTGTATCCCATCGGCACCCCAGAGTGAGGGCTGGCAGAAAGAGCGTTTTTAAATCCATTTTTTATATTATTTCCCAACTGCTCTGGAGCATTAGAAGCGGTGGCTTTACCAGAACATGAGGCAGCTGAAAGCATCACCAAAGCACCTTCCCCCACTTCTGCCTCCCTCCAGCCCCAATCTCATCTTATTTTCAGAGCTTCCAGAAAAAACTCCCCCAATTGTGAAATCCCTTCTCAGTAACTTTTGGAGAGAGTGGGTAGGAGAGATAGGAAAAGCATTAAAAAGTGAAAGCAGCAAACTGCTTTTGAATGCGTTTGTTTTACATGCCAAGGAAATGCATCTTCCGTAAGAGTGTCCTGCATACCTGATTAACTCCGAGTTCTGCAGTTCGCCTCAGGCTGGGATCCAAGATATAGTTGATCTTTACACTGTAGGTGGAGTGTTAGTTTGCTGTTTCATTTAGGCAACAGCAGACAACTAGGAGAACAATATGATTGTTGATCTAAGACACATGGTGTTGAAATACTCAAGTGTAGTGTTCTTCTGATCCATAAACCAGCCTGAAAGCCAGAGAGAAACTGCTAAACAGTGCCTTTTCAGCAAAACGTGGATCCCTTGCTGGAGGCTCAGGCAGGCTGATTTTAAAGTGGAGGTAAAATAGTTTGCAGTTGAGATTGGCCGTGTGAGGTCCTGCGCCTGGCATATTCCTTTTTAAAGAGACATGCAGGGCAGCTGTGAGTGTGTTAGAAGCTGAATGGAGCTTAGGGAAGCAGCACAGAAACATACAGCCTCGTCAGCAAAGCCGCGCTGTCCCTAGCATTGCCGGGGGTGCTTCCGGAGGTACGCAGAGAGTGCCCCGTGGACAGAACTTTCACAGCTGAGCGTGGAAGTGACACCCACACAATCTGGCTGTGATTTTAAAAAGCACCTAAGTGGTTCTGGAGCACATGGCCCAGTGACTTTCAGCGGGGGCACGTTCTCCTGCGCTGCGGTGGCGCTTTGGAATATCCCACCCTTTGTGCACAAGTGACTCTGGGGCCAAAGTTTGTCAAAAGCTGGCTCTGCAATTTCTGAGTGCGTGCAGGATGTGGGGAGCTCACCCATATTTGAGCTGTTGCCTCCCCCCTCCCAAAGGTGAGCAAACCCTAAGTGTTTATCTTGCCTATGAAATGTGCTCTGAAATAGCAACAGATCTGTGTGCAAACAAATTGCTCTTCGGAATTAACCTAGCCTGCTTCTTTCCTCCTTCCCACAATGTAGGTCCCCCGAGTATCCGAGCCATGAAGAATATAACGGCAGTGGCGGGTAGGGATACCTTCATCAACTGCAGGGTGATCGGGTATCCATACTATTCCATCAAGTGGTACAAGGATGCCTTGCTGCTGCCAGATAACCACCGCCAGGTGGTCTTTGAGAACGGGACCCTTAAGCTGATGGATGTGCAGAAGGGCATGGATGAAGGGGAGTATCTCTGCAGCGTCCTGATCCAGCCGCAGCTCTCTATCAGCCAGAGCGTCCACGTTACCGTGAAAGGTAGGAGAATGGGAGTGCTAAAGCGGCCCCTGGCTTTAGCAGGGGACTTGCTCTCCTACCCTGGTGTCCTGCCAGTTCTTGGAGCCTCTCATGTGTTAGTTGCAGGGGACTTTCAGGGACTTTCAGCAGCCCAGCTGGCTGATTTCAGCATTGTCCTTTTGGCATTTTCTCTCTCTCTTTCACGCACGCACACCAAAGTCAGAGCTATCCCACCATGCCTGGGTTTTACCAAGAGGGACGTAGGTGAGTCGTAACTGAAGAGCACAGTCACCTCAGCCTCGTTTGGTCTTGGGGAGCCCAGCTGTGGGAGGGGAGAAAGGGTAACCGTCAGGAACGCTGCTGGAAAATCCCCAATCTCCTGCCTGCAAGATGTTTGTTGCAGAAGCCTTTGCCAATTGCCTGTCCCAGGCAATCTTGACTGGTGCTGCATGAGAAACCTCTCCCCTTCCATGCTCTTCTGGGCCTTTCGGCTGCACTGACTAGTCTGCCTCCCACCCACAGCCCCGGGGCACCAATAGCTCCCAGTGCTCAGTTGCACGTGGACAACAACTTTACCATGGGTCACACATTTGCGGGCCCAGGCAGAGCAGAGGTTGCATTCGAATAATTGTGAGCAAGTTGCTGCTGTGGGATGAAGATGGATAAGCCAAGCAGGGACGCGTCTCGCTCCATTGGACACACCCTGGGCTCTTCGGCCAGACTGTGGCCTTGCATCGCAAACGTTACGTGGGTCCAAGTTCAATTCCCATCGTTCTGGGTTAGCTGCTGCAGCCCCAGTGAATTAGTTCAGTTACTGCTGAATAACTGCCTGGACCTGCCGCTCCCTGTGCCGCCCCTCTCCATAGTGTATCCATTTCCCATTACGGGCAATGGAGCAAGAATTTACAGTGTAAACACAAAGTATTAAAACATCTAACCTTTGCTCAGATCACCTTCGTTGAGGTTTTGCTGTGTGTGTTAGCTTTTAAAAAAATAATACACTCAGTCTTCCGAGCGGACAGAACATCTTAAAAGCTTCTACAGCCCATCAATTATTCAGCCCCATTCAGGGAGCTATCAGTCCTAATGAATTGAATCTGATGCATTCCATTCCAGTGACTTGCTGAGATTGTGTTATGAGCGTGTGATGCTACAGTATCTTCCATCCTCAGGGTTGTCGGGGCTCCTCAGCCTGTCGCCAGCTCGGTGGGTGCAGTAAATCATTTCGACAAACACAGCCACAGCAGGAGAGAAGAAGGGCAGTTCTTTCTCTCCGTCTCGCGGAGCCGAGTATTTCTGGAATGCCCTTGAGTTCTGCAGTGGGTTTTGTTCTGATGCCCCATCCTTCATAGCCTCATTTGGAATTGGGTTAGCAGGAGCATGCATCCATGCTGATTATGAATTCTGCCACTTGATTAGCTCGTACTCTCCTCCAAGGCTTTGCAAAAGGAACATGGAGGAAGCTGTGTTCTGTAGATGGCATGGATCAGAGATCTGCAGAAAGGCCTTCTCTGTCGTCGGGAGCCCTACAGGGTTGGTAACTGCGCTGGGTATCTTTGTTGGCAGGAGCTTTTTTATTTTGGAAGCCACCACCCCTGAAACTCGGCGGGAGGGATAGCTCAGTGATTTGAGCATTGGCCTGCTAAACCCAGGGGTGTGAGTTCAATCCTTGAGGGGGCCATTTAGGGATCTGGGGCAAAAACTGGGGATTGGTCCTGCTTTGAGTAGGGGGTTGGACTAGATGACCTCCTGAGGTCCCTTCCAACCCTGATATTCTATGAACACAAGCTCTCAAGAGGACACAGTGCATTCAGCAGCACTTGCTAGTGCACGAAAGTTAATGGGCTGCCAGGCATCCTGGCAACTGGTCACGCAGAGTTCAGGGGGATTCCAAGTGAGGATACCTTGGGTGAGTTCCTCGTGGGGTAGGCTCAGGGTGGACAGTTTGGGAGTGTGGCAATAAGACGCCTGTTGTCCCTATGTTTGGGAGCCATTGATGTTTGTGTGAAATGAGTAGTAGGAGAGCTGGGAAGAGGGAGAGGACCTTTGCATTTCTTCTTCTTCTTGTCACGAATCCCTTCTGTACCTTACACGTCATACTACAGTTCATCTGAGATTTTATTGCTGGTTTGAGTTTTACAAAACTCATTGGGCTCCTGTGGGGAGAGCTGACCCTTGTGGATTGTCAGTACAGGTTTACAGTAAACAAAGCCAAACTTGGAATGAAACCATCATGCTTTCTGAGAAAACCATGTGAAACCTGAGTTTGCACCAAACCCTAAATCTCTCCTTCTTCACTCAGGGATAACAATCTCAACAATGTCCTATACACCTGCATAGTCTAGTGCAGGTGCTAAAGCTCGGGACAAAACGTCCATAAACTGGCATGGAGTTTTGGTGCGAAAGGAGTGGGCATACAGGGAGTACCTGGAGACTGCAGTGGAGAATGCCCTGGGTGTCTCTCCAACATGTGGCTGCATTGAGGAACGGAGCCTCCCAGCAAAAGAACTCAGCCTGCAACGGCAGGCGGCAGGAGTCTCCTCCCTGAGACACTTTGAGAACTAGGTTGGCCAAAGCACTAGGAAAAAATTTCAGCAGGGGACAGTCCTTGGTTAGCCCATAGGCCTTTCCCACCTCTCCCTTCTCCAGCTGCATGAGGCAGCGTTATGTTTTTGTTTGTGAGCAGTGCAATTTTTCTTTATTTCAATATGTGTGTGTGTGTGAGAGCGAGAGCGGGCCTATGTGGGTGTGTGCGCATGAAACATAACATAATTCAACTCTTCTCAATCTCGAGAAGGTGCCATTCGAGAATGTAAGTCTGCTGAAGATGAGCTGCAGACCCACATATTCTGGGCTCCCATTGATATGCAAACCCTTCTGAGCCTGGATTTACTGTCTTGATCAGCAGTCGGTGGCAGTTGTAGAAAGTTGAGCTGATTTAAATGTTCTCCGGTCTGGCTGACAGGGCCATTCCAATTGGAAGGGAGACAGGTTTATTTCATCTGCAGCACGGCTGGTTAGAATTTATACCAGAATTTAGATGTCGTTTATTTATTTATATATTTATTGGCCATCAGATAAAAGACCCATGGAAAAAAATTGAAAATGCCCTGGAATACAATCCGAGCTGCTCCAAAGACCGGAGTAAATAAATATAATGGTATGTACGTAGAGACTATGCGATGGCATGGAATGCTGAAAAGCTTTTATTGCCACAGTTGCCGGGTGACCACATTACGTGCCACAAGTGAGTTATACAAGTCTTCCGAAGCAAGTGATGATACAAGCTTTACAGCACCCCTTGCACCTGTGCCTAGAGTGTTCATGCTCGTTTTTTAAATCTTAGCCCTGTTTTTAAGTCTCCGGCTGCTTTTCCCTCTTTGGGGGCTAGTCACTTTTGAGCTGATGCTGTGGGTGTGCTCAGCATAGAGCTCTCCCCAGGAGCGGCATGAACCGGGAATTGCTCGGGACAGGAAGGACTTTGAGCTGCTTTCTCTGGCTGCGCCCTGTAGTGGTATGACTAGGGGGCATGCAGTGGAGTGGGGAGCAGTAATGGTTTGGGGATGGCTGCGTTACCCATGTTCCTACAGTGTCACCTCGTACTGACCTCCAGGCCAAGCTGAGGGTGTGGGACCAGGGCTCATCGCCCCGGGATCCAGTTCTGTCAGTAGTGCTGCCTAGACTGGGCTGAAACGAAGGGTGTGTCTACACTGTAGCTGGGAATGAGCCTCCCACCTCGGGCAGACAGACTTGCAGTAGCCGGGCTCCAGTTAGCAAGCTGAAAATAGCAGTGTGGACGTTCTGGCTTGGGCTGAGTTGGACCCTGTAGGCGTCAGAACCCCAGCTCCAGCCCAGGCCAGAACGTCCACACTGCTATTTTCAGCTCGCTAACTGGAGCCCGGCTACTGCAAGTCTGTCTCCCTGAGCTGGGAGGCTTGATCCCCGCTTTAGTGGAGAGGGAGCCGAAGAGGCGCTGATCCAAAGTCCTGATTACAAATGTAACCCTCTCACCTCAGGGCAAGGGCTGAGGAGATGGACCCTCTGCATGCATCCCAGCCCAGGGGTGGGTGAATGGGCCCTGTATTGTGCTAATTAGGGGCCTACTAGAAAAGAAGAGAGACAAGACAACCTTGGGAAACAATTGGAAAGTGAAAAGCAGTGGGTTTAGCTCAGCTTGTCTCCGCCCAAGTGACAGTGTCTTAGTGCCCCCCTGAGGTCAGCAGCTTCTTGTGATCCAGAGGAGGTGAGCATGAGAGAGTCCTTCCACTTGGAGTGATGGAAATCCCCCACCCCCGTGTCCTCCCCATTCTGTATCAGCAGTTACATTAAAATCTGTTTTGGCTGTAGTCTCTTGGAGTGCAATGATCTCCACGCTCTCCATGGAGTGTCACTTTTAGGCTCCAACAGTTTTACATTCCAGCCCCAAAATCCTGCTCAGATTTCATTAGTGCTATTTAGTTTAGAACCCTGTCTCCTTCGTGGCCCAGCCTTGTTGCTCATCCAAGTTCTTGCGTTTCTGGGAGACATGGATCCCTGAACCCGTCCTGTTTCTTACAGCTATGGAAGCCATCAGCTGTCACCATTGGGACCTCTTCTCCTTAGTGGTCTCTTTGTCTCCTCTGACAGCACTGCCAGAGCATCCTCCCCCCTGGGATCCACTCTAACAGCTGTGCTCACTATTCCAGGCAGCAGACTAAACCTCTATCTTCTTTTAACCTAGTTTTGTGTGGATTTGGTGCTCATGATTTAAATAGCGATACTCAGAGCCAAGGCTGGACTGGGCTTACACTTAGACAACCTTTCTCTGTGAAGGAAACCCTGAACACTGCCGTGCGACCCAGTTCAGTGACTCTCCCAGCCCTGCTGCGTCGCTTCAGGCCTGAACTGCACTCCCCCGCCCAGTTAATTCCAACCCGGGGCTCTGGCACCACTGTGCTAAAATGACTAAGGGTCTGGGACCCACACATGCCATTACTCCACTTGTGAATTCCCAGGCTCTGAAACCCAGGTCTGTGGAGTAAAAGGACTCGTGAGCTTTCCTGAGCTGCCGTAGCTAGGGTGTGCTCTCGCTGAACACACGGGCGCTCCCGAGAGAGAAGAATTTGTAGTTGTCCCAACATCAAGAAGTTGATGCAGAATATAAAAAACCCTTCAAGAGCCGGCTGTTGTCAAGGAGAGTTAGAACATGGGAGGTTCTTCTGCCGAATTCTTGCTGGGGCTGTGTGGTTTAGCTGGTGTTTAAAGAGGCCTGTGAGGTGTGTTGGGAGAGAGCAGTGCACAGATACCCAAGCCCTCCTCCCCTCTGCAACAGACTGCAGAGCATACACAATTAATTATTCATTAATTATGGAAAACAGGCGCTGCTGGCTCCATGGCTCCGGCTTCTTGAGTCATTCCTCTGCAGCTGAGCTGATGGAGCAGCCGAGTCCTGTCGGGAGGAGGTTCTCCGGCCCTTGTCTGCTCCCAGAGCACCACAGAGGCTCTGCTGAGAGCGTCAACTGTTGGAGTAAAAACCGCCGTGTTTCCAGCAGCGAGGGCCATCTTGGCTGATGTGACAATAGATGTCACAGATGTCGCCATGAGACACAACATCACTCATTGCACAGAGCCCCTCAACTTGTGGCCAGGTGCCCCCTTAAAGGCATGTTAAATTGTCCTGGTGTGACACGGTGGGTCAGCAAAAGGGTACTGATAACTCCCACTGTTAGTGGGGCCACAGGGAACACTGTGGGGCCTCAAGGAAGGTGCTGGGTTCAGTTCCCCACAGTGTGAGTGGGCGCAGCAGCTCCTTGGAAGCCATAGGAGATGGGTCTACACCCCCCAGGGCTGAATTTGCCCCAGTGACTTCAGGCTTAATTTTTAAATGATTCTGGGTCCTTCTTCCAAACCAGGCTCCTCACTGTTTTGCTCCTTGCCTTGCCAGTCCCTCCCCTGATCCAGCCCTTTGAGTTCCCACCGGCCTCGATTGGCCAGCTCCTCTACATCCCCTGCGTGGTCTCCTCGGGGGACATGCCCATCCGCATCACCTGGCGGAAGGATGGGCAGGTGATCATCTCTGGCTCGGGGGTCACTATCGAGAGCAAAGAGTTCATGAGCTCCCTGCAGATCTCCAGCGTCTCCCTCAAGCACAACGGCAACTACACGTGCATCGCCAGCAACGCCGCCGCCACCGTGAGCCGCGAGCGGCAGCTGGTCGTGCGAGGTGAGAGCCTGGGAGCCCCGGGGCGGGCGTGGCTGGGCGCTCGTCGTCCTGTCCTCTGAGCCAAGACCGGCATCCTCTCTGTGCTTTGGGCGGTCGCAATCCAAAGCAGCCTGTGCCCTCTTTGGGGGTGAGTGAGTCGGAGGGAGAGGATGGTGGGAGGAGGGACGTTCAGAGGCGTGGATGGGAGAGAAGAACGCGCTGCGGGTGGGGTTTGAAATGAGGCAGCGGGACAGAGACAGCACTGGTGAGGCTGCAGCAGTACGGGCAGGAGGCCGGTGCCGCTGAATCAGCGGGATGAGCCCGCCGAGAGGCATGGCGGGTTTGAGCCATGGTGACCGTGCTGTTCTTTGACTTTCCCCAGTGCCGCCTCGTTTCGTGGTCCAGCCCAACAACCAGGATGGCATCTATGGCAAAGCGGGGGTGCTGAACTGCTCTGTGGATGGGTATCCCCCTCCCAAGGTCATGTGGAAGCATGCAAAAGGTAGGTGTGAGCTACCGTGTCTCATGCATGTGACGCCTGGCTCGGGGAATGGCCCGTTCGTGGCAGCTGCTCTGCCTGGGCGAAGGACACGCTTGAGGGGTGAAAAGGCACATGGCAGCTGTGGCCGCCCCTCTCCCTTACAGGGGCTCTCCTCCACGCTCGTCACTATCTGGTAGTTGCCTTAGCAAGGCGGTCCTAGACAGTATGTGATATTGCTCCGGTGGGATTATAGCTCGCTCGGATCCCACCCACACTGCCTGTGCCTGGATATGTGTGTTCCTCTCTGAGCCCGTTCCAGAGGAGCGCTGAGGAGACTGGCCAGGCATTTTAGAAAGGAGATAGCAAACCTCTTCTCCACTGGCCCTCATGGGCTGCAGCCCCTCCTTCTCTCTGGCACAGCATGCTCCAGATGCTGCTGCGCCCTCTGGGCCCATCCGCAAGGGCTCGTGGGAGAGAGCTCTGCTGTTTGTAAAATCCCAGCGCAGGTCAGCGTCTTGTAACCAGACCTGGCCTGGGGCTTTTCAGCCTGTCCGGCCCGGAAGTTCACTCCTCTACCGCAGCTGCTGCTGACGTGCTGGCGCTTGGGTGCCGTTCTGGGGGTGCCATTGTGAAGCTTGACACATTTAAGTCTCTCCCTCTCCCCAGCAGGCATGGCTATTTTCCCCTTCTTCTGTGCTGTGGAGGGAGGTGAAGCCAGTCTGGTGCCACTTTTGCTGATGGCCTACATCTTTTATCAGCTTGCCATTTGGACCTGGTGCGAGCCGGGTTCTGAGCGCTGTGCGCGGCAGGCAGCTGAGTGTGCAGACCCAGCCAGGAGCTCACGCTTTCTATGGGACTCTCCCAGGAATGGCTGCTGTCTTTTCTCTTGAACTCCTCTGGGTAGAGGGAGGTCAGGGCAGGCTGAGAGGGAGGCGTTAGGAATCTGGGGGACATTTAAAAGCAACAGACAATAGCAGCCTCAGGCGCCCCTAAACCTTCTCTGCCTTAGCTGTGTCCTCTCAGGATTGTTTCTTCGTGTCTCCTCCTAGGAAGCGGGAACCCCCAGCAGTACCATCCTGTGCCCCTCACGGGCCGCATTCAAATCCTTCCCAACAGCTCGCTGCTTATTCGTCATGTGCTGGAGGAGGACATTGGCTATTACCTTTGCCAGGCCAGCAACGGTGTGGGGACGGATATCAGCAAGTCCATGTTCCTCACTGTCAAGAGTAAGTAGCTCCGCCATTTCGCAGCGAGTCCGAGGTGGGGAGAGCAGGGGAGAGCCAGCCGGAGGCAGAGGGGAGAAGTCACCCAGCAAATGGGATGCAGAGAGGAAAGAAGAGAGGAAGCAGGGAACAGACTCAGTGTTCGACATGCCCCTACTCTGGGTGGCCTGCAATGTTTGGAGGGAGAGAGCAAATGTGCGTTTGTGGGGAAAGGACAGCAGCACGGTGGGGAAGAGGCAGGGTCAGTTACTTGTGGAGCCACATGGCATGCTGGGGGTTGGGATGCGACTGGGGTGCCAGGAAAGCTGGGGTGCCAGTGAGCTCAGGAAATTGGAATGCAGAGTCCCTAGAAACGCCAGAGAGAGAGAACAAAGACACCAGGCGTTGGAGAGGTGTGTGTGGTAAAACCTAGTGAGCTGAGGAAACCGGCTAGAGGGTCTCCATGGAATGCACAGGCTATGGCTCCTGCTGCCTCGCTGTAGGACATTGCATGTACGCTGGCCTTGGAGGTTGTCTGTCAGGTTATTCGATTTTCACAGAAAACTCTTCCAGTTGTGGGAAATTTTGACAAAGAAAGTCATTGAAATTTCAAATGTGTTTGATCAGCTCTCCCCAGGGGGAACTTCCCCCCACCAGCAGGGGCACCCAGAGAGCTGAATGGTTGGTACAGAGAGATCCCAGGGCCATCATGGGAGTGATTATGCTGCAGAGTGTAAATTCATTGGGACAGTTGCCCTTGGTGAGGGAATCAGTGTGTTCTGCAGGGGTGAATGGGACCCTTTACGGGCTGCCAGGATTGCATCTGACTGTCTGGTTTTGGGGGTCAAATTTGCTTAGATTTTAAGCCATCCAGGGCAGGGGGTGCCTTGTCTCCTGTCTGTACAGCACCTCGTGTGCTGCAGGTGTTGGCAAGCAGAGGGGAGTAACAAATGCAGTGTCTAGGGGGGGTTTATGTCCCCTGGGTCTCTGGGCCTGTGTCTCCCCCACTGCCTCATGCCCCAGCTAGGTCTTAAATCAAATCCCCGGGGCCAGGTGGAGGGTAAAGTTCCAAAACACCTGGGTACTAAAGACGACTCATGGTCCTTTTCAATCCTATGTATTGCTACCTGGTGCTGCGTAGCTCAGCCCCTGCGTGCTGGCTGCGGGCCAAGCTCTCCTCGCGGGAGCGGTGTGTCTCAGCCAGCTCCGTGCAGTGCCATCTGATAGCTCCCTCCTTTTATATTTGGAGATACTTTATCGCATGCAAAGCCCTTCCTGCCTCGGCAGGCCAGCACACGAATTCCTGGCAATCAATGCAGAGAGAGCTGAAAGAGGGATTGATTCCTATCCCCCGGGGAGCTGCTTCCCTTACCCTATCAAAAAACACTTTGTCCTTAATAAAACCGGGCAATCAATCTACATCATCCGAGGGGAAAAGAGGAAGGGAAATAGCTTTGCTAACTCCCTGCTTATGGGCCTGTTAGTGGTGTTAGACACCTTGTTCACACTGCGCACAGTATTGGATTCCTCTCTCGCTGCTATCAGTGGAATAGATAATCTCCAGCTCCTCTTTATTTAGTTCGGTTGTTGCAAGAGCTTAAATCTGAAAGAAGCAGCAGACTATCCCAACTGTGCTCATTACTGCGGCGGTTCATTCATGTCACTCGAGTTAAGATCATGTCATGGCTCCGTTACAGAGCGTCAGATGTTCAAGGCTTTATTACCAGGCTGTGAAACAATATCACTCAGGGCTGCAGTGAGCTCTTTGAGCTGTTTATTCACCAAATTTCACAGGTTGGTACTTCCTGCTTTTAAAGAGTGTAGCGTTGCTGTCCTGTTCCATTCCAGTGCTGAACCCTTCCTGGCTTTGGTAAGCTAATTAACACAAGTAAAGTGCTTTGAGATCCACTGGGAGAAAGGCACTCTGGACAGGCTAACCCTTAATGGCCCATGCTTTCCTCTTAGTCCTTGCACGTACACAGCTCTTAGTGGAGTCAGTGGGAGCTTTGCCTGAGTGAGGACTTCAGGATCTGTCTCTTTGTGATTTTATTATTTAAGATGCATCTTCCCCCAGCTGGTTGGTTATAAAGCCTCAATTCAGAAAATACATGTGAGTAGATCTATGCATGTCTCATTTACTTCAATGGGACTACTCAAGTGAGTAAAGTTACTCCTGTTCGTAAGGGTTCATAGGATCAGACCCTTATGGTGGCATATTTGGGGACTGGCAGGGGCTGGACAGAGGTTTTAGACCCTCTGACTGGTCCAGGCCCAACCCGTCCCACATGTTGAGGCTGTCTGCCAGCATGCTGAAAATGGCTGTGTTCAGGTTTGGTAGGAGTTGGGGGATTATTTCCACTAGCTTTAAATGGGGCCAGTCAGCACCTGATGCTTACTGCACCCAGGGTCTCCTATTTGTATTTGTTTGCACAAAGATTTTCGTAACAAAATAAGCATGAGTGAGTCTGCCCCAGCCTGGGCCACGCAGCCACCCCGACTCCAGCTGGGGCTGGCCTCCCTATCTTGACACTCCCAAATCCCTGCACCCGGCACTTATCAGTTCCCAGTCAGGACTCAAACATTAAAAATTGGTCACAAAAATGAAACAAACAGATTGGCTCTGGTTGCCCCTTCACCAAGGTCTTTTCCTCCCTCCCCTCACATGTGTTAATTTCTCTTGTGGATTGATGAATTGAAAAGAGCCATTTCAAACAAAATACTTCAATAAGATGCAGGTACAAAGCGTGGACGATTAATCCAGAGTGAATGTGCAGAACTATCCAGAGTTTGAACTGTCGCCTCGTCCCCACTGCCTTGTGTAATTGCATCCCAGGACAGGTTGCTTGCTGACTTGAATAGCACATAACCTTATTATGCATGTGCTTTTACATTTCTCGGAGACCTCTGCAGCCTTTGAAAAGGCTCGACTGAATAGGTAGACAAAGCGCCACAGCCAATTAAACGTTATAAGGGTTCTTTGTTTTGTTTCATTTTTTTAATTTTGTTTAGAGAAATGTCAGGCCAATTAAAGTGAGATCGGTGTGAGCTTTCATTTAAAGGCAGGTCGCTGTGGATGGAGTCAAATGAAAGTTAATCAGAGTCCAAACAAAATGTGCTTGTGTGCGGAAGAGAGACGGGGACTAGCCTTTTAAAGCCACATTGCTGGGAAGGGTCTAGAGGCTTCTTATATGCGGGGAAGGTTCTGTGTCTATGTGCCATGTGCCCAGATACTGCAGTGATGGGCACTGTGTTGATCACCAGAATGGAGAGAGAATATCCCATGTAGGGATTTATGGGTGTGGCTTGGGGTTCTGCAAACCCACCAGCCCCACAAAGATTGACCTGCTGCTTTTGTCAGGTGGCAAGTGAAGAAAACAGCTCTGGTTCTATCCTCTTTGGAAGTTTAGCCCCTTGGGTTGCCATTTCTCCACCCTTCTTTCCTGCCTTTAACAAACACTGGGTGAGAGCCGTGAGAGCACGCCAGTGGGCAGAAGGTAGTACGGGGCTGTGCGTTGGCTCCCAGACTGCGGTACGGAACGTATGTGTGCTCATGAAGGAGTATTGTCTCGTGGTCAGGACTCTTGGGTGCTTGTCTCCGCTCAGCCTCTGGCTTGCTCTGTGACCCTGGTCCAGTCTCTGTTTCCCCACCTGTTAGATGGGGATAATGCTGCAGGCATCACAGAGATGGTTTGGCATGATTTATGGTTAGTAAAGTCCCTTGGGGTTTGTAGACGCTTTTGTGTAAGGATCCCAAGTAACTGTTGTTAATGTTGGTGTGGTTCTTTCCACAGAGACACCAAGAGGGCGGGGCGGGGAGGTTTGGGGGGGAGACAGCTGTTCTGTTCAGAACATGAGAGTCGGTGAGTCTCTGTTGGGTTGATTGAGACATGAGAGGCTTTTAAAACTTGGGGTTTTCCCTCTGGAAGTGCAAATTCAGTACTGTGACTCCTCGCTTAACATTGTAGTTATGTTCCTGAAAAATGTGACTTGAAGCGAAACGATGTTAAACGAATCCAATTTCCCAATAAAAATTAATATAAATAGGGGGGTTGAGTTCCAGAGAAATTCTTTTCACCAGACAAAAAACTATAAATATACAGACACACACACACACACACATACACAGTATAGGTTTTAAGCAAACAATTTAATATTGTACACAGCAATGATGATTGTGAAACTTGGTTGAGGTGGTGAAGTTAGAGGGTGGAAGAGGGTGGGATATTTCCCAGGGAATGCCTTACTGCTCAATGATGAACTAGCATTCGGCTAAGCCCTCAAGGGTTAACACATTGTTGTTAATGTAGCCTCACACTCCGCAAGGCAGCACCCATGGAGGGAGGGGAGACAGCCTGGCAGACAGAGACACACACCCTGTGTGTGGGGGAGAGAGAGAGAGAGAAAGAGATGTGTATTGCCCCTTTAAGTACGCTGACCGGACTCTAAGTACATTGCCTTTAAAAAAATCAGGAAGTTGAGACAGCAGCTCCCTCCTGAGCCCTGTCCTGTCCCTCCCTGCTCTATATGGAGAGGGGTTAGCGGGGTGCAGCAGTAGGGGGAGGGGGACACCCTGACATTAGCCCCCCTCTTCCCCACTCCCCTGCACAGCAAGCAGGAGGCTCCCGGGAGCAGCTCCAAGGCAGAGGGCAGGAGCAGCACACGGCAGTGGGGGGAGGGACAGCTGAACTGGGGCCAATTGGTAGCCTGCTGGGTGGCTGCTGCACAGGGAACTTAGGGGTGCGGGGAGCTGATAGGGGGGCTGCCGGTCCACCCTGGTTCCAAGCCCCCACCAGCTCGCTGCAACGGGCTGCTCTTCCTCCAAGCAGTGGACAAAGCAGGTGGCTGCCAAATGAGTTATAAGGGAGCATTGCACAACTTTAAAGGAGCATGTTCCCTAATTGATCAGCAATGAACAGAACCAGGACGACTTTAAGTGCGGAGTTACTGTACTGATCTATTTTATTCCCTATGCCCTGAACCTAGTCATTGATCCTGCTCCGGAGAGCACCTGTCCTGAGCCAGCGTGATTTTGGCAAGGAAGTTTCACGTTTTAGGGGAAATGTTTTTTTGTAGCAGGCTGAGTTTATTAAAGGGGGAAAGGCAGGTGTTAAAAGTTGCTCAGGTATTTGGAATGTGAGAAGTAACCCTGGGGGAAGGCTCAGTGAGCAGAGTGCCGGTGAGGGGATCAAAGGGGCATGAACACAGTTATGCACCATGCTGGGTGTCGAGAGGGAGGGCCTGATCCTTAGCGGGTGGAAAGTCCATGCATGTGGATGTGATGGAGCTATGCTAGTTTGCATCCGCTGAGCATCCGGTCCGATGCGAATGCACGGCGCTTAAGAGATGTGGCGTCTCCCCTGGGATGATTTGGGGCTGCTCCTGTACCGTTGTTTCTGTGTCTGCAGTGCAAAGGCCAGGTGCATTCTCTCCCCGCCAGCCCAGGAGTGATCTCCGATAGTCCCATCTCTGCTGCAGGGTGGATGCTAGCCAGGTTAAAGGAGCTCTTTGTAAACTGAGGGGAGATAAGGAGCAGGTTGAGAAAGCTGTGTCTGTCATTCTGTATGGGCCGTGCCTTGGAGCTCTCTCCCGGAGGGTGCAGCAGTGCAACTGTTAAGGCAGCTGTCCCATTACCTTCCTGAGGAACCCGGCCTGCCCATCAGCTTGGAGGGCCTCCATTTTCGGACACAGATTTCTGCTTCAAGATGGCTGCTGCAGCAGAGCAAGTCACACACTGTGCTCTCTTGGGGAGATGTTGCATCTGTTCATTTTTGTTCCCGCTAATCTGAAATAAAAGGTGCAGAGACTTAAAGGGACATGCTTTGTGTGTGCAGAAAACACGGCAGCAGGCGTAAAAACCAACAGTGCTGCGGGACAGCTCGGGTTGCTGTTTGCAAGACACATTTTGGAGTGGGGGGGGGTGGCCTTCAGGGGCTGCCAGACCCTGCCCTAGTCCCCCTCCAGTGGCTTAAGCTCATTTTCCAGCAGTTGCTGCTTTCTCCACCTTTGCTACCTATCCTCCCTCCCCCCAGCCCCATTCCCTGTCAGCTGGTTTGACAATGACATGAGTACAATATTGAAGATTGCAGAGGGCCATCACCTTTCCTTTGGAGAGATGATCAAGTGTCTGGATAATAGGCCAACAATCAGGATGTCTATAGCATTTACAGAGAAGTGGGAAAGCATCTGAAACAGCTTCCCTCTTCGGCTGAGGTTGCGGAGCATGATATCAGACGTTCTTAAAAAGCCCACAGGGCAGGGGTCTCATTGGGCCTCCATCTAACTGTCCATGTTCCCCAATCTCTTGGACATGCCGCAGCAGAGTGAGTGGGGGCGGGAGAGATGACGAGGTGGGAACGGAAGTTTTGATCTGTCGTGCTGCTTTTTGGACTATGGATTTTCAGACTTTGTAAGATAAAAGCATAATTTTATCGACGGCTTCATCAAAGCCGGGACCGTTAGCGCATAGGCCAGCCGCGCTCTCGGGGAGGAGCGGCACCCTCGGTGCCTGCACGCTTGCTGGTCTCACGTTCCCCTGGTCCTGCACCTGCTGAAATACCTATTTTTGTCGCTCTTTAGGCCAGGGAGTGTCCGTACAGTCCCTGCACAATGGGGCCCATGCTTGGCTAGTCTCTAGGCTGTAAGTGTGTGATAATAACATAGTGAATTTACGTGCAGGGTTTTCTAAAGAGCATTTTTGCTCCGTGTGCATTGGAGGGAAATTTAAGGCGATGCTGTCAAGTTTAAAATAACGATTTCAAACAAACAAACAAACGCTTCCTTGTGTAAGATTCCAGGAGTTTTAAGAATCAGATTTGCATTTCACCTGTAATGCTCTTTTTACGTTTCAGCGCTCTGTCTTAGCTGGACAGCGAGCAGAAACCCATCAGTTTTCTCCCTGGCCTTCGTGCAGTGCTTGAGTCCAGATTATAATGTCCTGACTCTGAGTTGTCCTGTCCCCTGTGAGGAAGGCTGAAGGCGATGGGGCTCCTTTGGAGGACGATACTCCTCAGTGTGAGCAATGGTGTGGCAACTGGCCTGCAGCTTGCAAATGCTGCAGGGGAGGTTAACAATCCAAACAGCTGCTTTCGTCTCTATTAGCAAATTCCCAGCATGGGACTATTTCCATATGTTTTGTCCCTTTAAAAGTAGTGCTCAGGAGAGTGATCGTTAAAAGCGGTAGCAGGGCACAATTCTGACGTGAGCTGTGTCGATGAGCTGCACTCCAGTTGTTTGGGTTCCTGAGCCTCTCCTGACCAGCGCGTGGCTGTCAGGCAGCCATCTGTCCCAGCCTGTGTAGTGGTTTAGAGATATTCACAGACCTTCCCTAGGGACTAGGGAGCTAGGGCAGAATTGAAAGCATGCAGCAAAAGGGAGAGTCATCCTTTATACAGTCACTTGGAAACCCCTTCTCACCGGGGCTGGGGGACATTGTGGAAACTCTAGGTGTGGCTCTTGCTGGGTACTGAGCTCCTCGTTCGAGATGCTGAGCACCTTCAGCTCCCTTTGAAAGTCCATGGTGCTGGAGGGCGCTCAGCACCTTGCATGGTCAAGGCTCTAAGATGGAGTTGGGAGACAGTGTGCACACGCACGCAGAATGCGTGTGCCCCCGCTCTGGCACATGCATGCTCCCTGCCAGCAGGCCCAGCAGAGGCACCAAGCTGGGATGTATTTGGAGGTTCGCTGTCAGTCCTCCGAGAGCATAACTGATTGCTTCCATGCAATTTGAATTAATCTCATGCTTCAGGTGAAACTCAGCTAATCAGTGTAGACAAGAAGCCGAAATGGGTGCAATCAAATTAACATCACAGAGCCAGCTCTTTTAAAAAAAAAAAAAAAAAAAAAAAAAGGATCATTCTTTGTTGTCCTTTTCATTCGATCGTCACTCCAGCATGGTGCTGCTTTCCTTACCCCCGGCCTGGGCTCAGGATGGCAGAACGCACAGCACGGTGACAATTCCCTTTGGAGCAATCTTATCTCTGCCCACCAGATGGGATCAGCCTCTTGTCTGTGTCTTGTTAACAAGAAAGAGGGACACAAAGGCGGAACAAGAGCAGGAAATGCTGTTTGGGGAGGAGGTGGCTGTTCTGGCTTGTGGTTTGGAGGGAGGAGGTGAGGAGGGGTGGGGGGGAATGTTAGTAACTGCCAGAAAAATAGTTCCCAAAGGAAACCTTCAAAAACAGCGACCCTACAGTGCACATTGTGCCGCCGTGTCGGCTGCCCTCCTGACCCTGCCGTGTGCCGTGGTGGAAGCGAACGGTGCACAGATACAGGGGCTGATTTTTCAAAGGTGCTGAGCATCCACAGCTCCCAGTGGTTTCAGCGGGTGCCCAGCATCTCTGACAAATTGAGACACCAAGGTAGAAACCCTTCTGTGCCGGCAACTCCCGCACAAGGAAGAGCTCTCTCTTGGCATGATGTTTCAGGAGTGCCTTGAGTACGACAGCATTGTACATCGGGCCTTGGACCCTTCCTACCAGGGGAGGGCCACCCTGCTAGATCCCAGGCTTGTCCGTCTGTCCAGTTTATCGTTTGTGTCACGGGATGGCATCTGACTCCCACGTGGCTGGTGAGTTTTGGATGCTGTCCTCCTGCTCACCTGTCTCTGCCTCTCTGTGGCTGCTGCCAGGCTGGCTGTTGGCAGGGGCGTCCGGGGCTTTGCTGGGAAAGCAGGTGAGCTGGAGAGGATTTGACTTGAGACCTTTGTGCAGACGCCTCTCGATGCCCTTCCCACACCTGCCCTGACATGACTACCGCACACTACGTCACCGGAACGTCATAAGGGGCAAGGGGGTCCTCAGCTGGCTCGACACTTACCCCACCCCAGTGGTGCTGGGCCGTGCCGGCCTCGCCATGCCTATGGCCTCTCTGTGCTTTCCCTCCTCTCTCTCGCGCCTCAATCCTTCACCAAGTGCCCTGCACACAGGTGTGCTGGCATCCCTCAGCCTTGCCACAAGCCGAAATACAGCAAGGTGCAGGCAGCTCAGAATCCCCGATGGGGCCAGAGCCATGACATGCAGGTCTGGGGTGGGGATGGAGCTGGATGCTGGTGTGGCCTCAGGCTGTGTCTGCACAGCAGTCAGACACCCACAGCTGGCCAGTGCCCGCTGACTCAGGCTCAGGCTGTGGGGCTGTTTCAGGGCCGTGCAGACGTACCAGCTCGGGCTGCAGCCTGAGCTCTGGGACCCTCCCACTTCGCAGGGCCCTTGCGCTGGGCTCTAGCCTGAGCCCGAACGTCTCCACCAGCCCAAGCTCCGTAAGGCCGAGTCAGCGGGCCTGGGCCAATCCTGGGTGCCTGATTGCAGTGCAGCCGTACCCGCAGGCAAGGGTGAGTTCTCTTCCTGACTCCAGTCAAATTCATGAGAAGTGTTGATTTTGCTTTGAGCCTGCGAGTTCCTTTGAGCCTGCGATCTGGAAGCAGAGCAAACCCTGGGCAGCTCAGACCAGATGGGGGCATCACTGCACAACCCGGGCTGGGCAGCACACCGCTCTGAAGGAGAGAACTGGTGCAGTAGGAAACATCTGCCCATGGAGTCTGCGTGACGCCTCAGGAAAAGAGCCTTGCAGGTGAATCAGGCCAGTGGAGTGGATTCTCGGGCCTCTCTCCCCACCGTCTTCGCAGCTCCTCTCCCCCCAGGGACCTCAGCGCAGCTCATGCTGCGGTGGACACTCAGCTGGAATCTCAGCCACTTGTCAAAACCATGTAGGCAGAGAAAGAAGAAATTATTAACAGAGAGAGACCAGGGCAAGAGACCTTGCACGAGAAGGGTTATTAATGTTCCACCCGCAGAGGGGAAGGGATGCTGCTTGTCTGAACTTTTCTTTCTGAGACTGGTAGAGCCTGGCTGTAAAGAGCAACCCTCTGCAGCTTGAGCCCAGGCCATGGGACTCCATTCCTGTGGCACAGAGGCACTGATGCCCCATGCCCCCAATTCATATTGCAAGGGGAGGTTAGGGAAGCCACGGCAGGGTGGGAGATCTGAATGATGCTTCGTGCTCCCCCAGTTCCCCCAGGGTGTGGCCTTGCCATCAGAGCTAGGAGCTGGCAGTCAGGACTCCTGGGTTGGACTCCCAGCCGTGCCTCGTATTGTGACCTTGGGTGCCATTTCACCTCTGAACCACAGTGTCCCCAGCTGCATGCTGGGTCCCTGTAGGACCCGTAACCAGAGAGAAGTTCCCCTGCTGTGAGATCCTTCGCTGGAAGGGGCTATAGACACATGGACTATTATTAGTCAGGATGTCCAGTGACTTAATGCTGGAAATGTGAGTCCAACCTGGAGCTGTTCCCCTGGGCACACCCGTCCCACACGCCTCTACTGCAGCCGCGCATGCCCAGGGCTCTGTACTCTGGGCGGTAACAGGTCCCAGTGTGTCCAGTGACGAGCCTCTGTGCCGCGGTATCCAGCTTCCATAAAGAGGTGGACACTTCCAGGGTTTCCTCCATCAGGAGCTTCCCAGCCATCCCCAGAAAAGGCCGAGAGAGAGGCAGTAACAGCCAGAAGCTGTGTCAGAACCCTTCCTCCCCTTCCCTGGCTGCGCCCCTGCCAGGGGAATTCCTGAAGCCGTGGTGCAGCAAACCTTGCACAGATGCGATGATTTAATTAGCTTGAGTGGAAGCATTTGGTCCTGCTCCAGTGTCTGGTGTAAGCCAGTTTTCCACCTGGCTCCAGCTCAGTGAGCATCCAGAACAGGTGCCCTGTAGGGTTTGAAGTTGGAATGAAATAGGGAAAATTCCAGGGTATGTGGTGGGAGAGGGTGCGTGCGGGTGTGTCACTTTTATTTTATCACCAATTCTCACGTCTTTATCACGAGTCCTGCAGTAATCCGTGTTTTCCTAAAGCCCCAGGTCCTGGAGTCCTGTGATGAGAGGAGAATTTCCACTTTCTTTTAAAATAAAAAGTTAATTTCTAGCCTTCCTGTTTGTAGCAAATAGCCTGAAAATGTGACCCAAATGCATCCTAAAGACTCAGACACCAGAAGGCAAAGAAACCCGACCATTTATTATATTTTGAATCTCACTATTTTTAAGCTAGTCTCGTGATATTGTGGCCTGGCTCATGACTTGTGGAAGCATGGGGTTAGCTATGACCCCTGTGCCGCTTTGCGTGGTGTAGAGTCTTTAAAGTGTGACTTTTTCCCGTCACTCCCTGGGGGTTTTTCCCTTCCACCTGTCTTGAATTTGTGGGGTGTCAGTCTGGTTCCCAGCAGGCAGGGTAGACACATTGCCCCTTGTTCTCTAGCTGGTGCCTCAGGAGCCAGGCTGATAGATGGAGGGGGTCATGGGGTTTGATCACTCCCCTCTGGCCTCCTGAGCTGGCCTCTCGGAAGAGTGCAGCCTGGGGGAAGCTTGCCCTGGCCTGCTGGTTTGGCTCTGTTGCTAATCAGGGGCTTCAGTCTACCACGGTATCGTGTGTAAACAGTCTGAACATGGTGGGCTGCTACTTCACCACAGTGAGTCACAGGGCCACACAGTGGGCAAGGCTGTGAATCCTTGGCTGGAGTATGTTCAGGAGGGGTGAGTCGAGAGGGTCAGCCCCTGGGTGAGCAAAGTGTCCTCTAACAATACTTTGTCCTTCCATGGCCCATCCATCCAGGCCAGGAACTCAGGGCACTAGGCAAGCATATGTTAACTAAGCCTCACCGCTCCCCCTGGAATGGGATAAATGTCAGTTTCCCTGTCCATAGAGCGGGTAAAAAGAGTCCACTGGCTCTCCCAGAGTCTCGCAGCAAGTCAGGGGCAGAGACCGGACTCTCCCTTTCTGACCAGTAGCCCATAGTCCTTCCTAGAGCTAGGAATAGAGCCCAGGCATCCTGGCTCCCTGCACCCTTGCTCTCATCCCTACAACCACTCTCCCTCCCAGAGGTGGGGATAGAACCCAGGAGTCCTGACTCCCCCATCGCCTGCCATGCTCTAGTCTCTTCATCCCGTCTCCTCCCTGAGCAGGAGTTTGAGCTGGTCTGCTGGTGGCTGCATTTCCGTTACTGTTGAATTAAAATGTAAAGCATCTGCCAGGCGGCCAAGCCCCACTCAGTGGCGGGAGCCTCCGTGGAGCCATTTCACAAGCCGGAACAGGTGACACCATGTCTTGACAACTGTCTAGTTTCTGAAATTGATTTTCTCCCCTCAGCTCGCTCTCTGCCCCGCTCCCCGTCCCCCGGGAATGGTGCGGCACTTCATTGGTTAGATTGGCTTTCTCCTTCCCTAGGGGGGCTTGTCATCCTGGAAAGAGGCCCAAACCGGTGAGAGGGCAGGGGAGCGAGAGAGAGAAAGGTCTCTTGAAGAGGGTGCACAGCCCTAGCCCTAGCCCAGCTCAAGGAGAATTGGTGCAGCGGGAAATCCTCTAGCTCCCTGTTTGATCCTCGGAGCGCCAATCTAGGCTGTGGGAAATTAGAATGTAAAATGTATGTGGTGTTGGTTTTGCTGCTTTCCCCTCTCCGGGCAGCACGCTGCTCTCCCGGGAACCCGGCAGCGCTGAGAAGTTGATATGTTTACATCCACTGTGCTGCTTTTAATCAAACATCAATAAGTGCATGTCAGCGAAGCAAAGCTTGCAACAGAGCTGCCCTCTGAGCCCGCTGCTCTCAGGGAAATGGGCTAATTGCTCAGCTGCAGAGCAGCCTTTCCCATGCCCCCTTTGCCCCCCCCATCCTGCCCAGAGACTGGCTCTGGCGGTTTTGCTGGTTGGTCACTTTTCTGTAGAACCAGTTTTGGATTTGTAGAGTCCGGAATTCCGGGGTGGCCACATTCTGCAGGCCCGCTCCCCCTCCCCAGGCAGGAGACAGGAGAGTGTGTGTGATAACTCGGTTAGGGCTCAGCAGCTGGGCACGCAGGGAGCACTGGCACTTGGCAGCCTGAGTTTGGCATGCTGTGAACAGCCTCCACGGCAGGCGGTGGAGAAACAGTTTGCACCAGCCCCTGCCAACCAAATGCGCAGCCTTTCCCCTCCTCTGCTCGGGCTGCGCAATCTGGATCTGAATGGCAAACAGCCTGAAGTTTGGGGTTATTTGTAAAGAGCTGGACCAACACCCTGAGGCCAGACGGAGGTTTGGACGTGGCCGCTGCTTCCTAATGAGCTGCGTCCAGGGTGCCAGTCCAGAGGTGGAGGCTGCTCATGGGATTCATGGACACCCCTCCTCCCACAAAGTTTTGGGTGTGTGGTTCCAGGCTCATCTCTGCTTTGTGCACAGGGCTGTATGTTCTTACTGCTGCCCTGGCATTTAGCGCACACAAGCAGCGCCATGAAGGGGAAATCTGAAAGCTCAGTTGTGTGCCAGATCCTTCGGTGCCTGGTGCCTATTCTTTAAAAGTCCTTTTAAACTCTTGACCCCTTTTTTCTGCAGGGGCAGCTGCTAGGGAAGCTGGTGCAGGCTGGCTGGGCCATGAGGGCATCAGAGTGATGAGCGAGGTCTGGGCAGGTCAGCTGATGGCTGCAAAGTTCTGTTAGAAACAAAAGGCCAGTGCTGCCATGATGGGCTGTGGATGGGCAGAGGAGGAGGCAGCTGTGCACTTATATTGTTCCTGGGGCTGCTCGGTGGGTATGTCTCTCTCTGCGCTTGCTTTTTTGAGTCTTCCCGTTAACTGAACCATGGGGCCACCAGGGAGTGTGTGTCTGTGCAGAGATGTGCCAGACGGCTGAGTGCAGCACAGCGGTCCCCAGAGGAGCAGGGTAGCCAACGCAAGCACCAGTAACCACCGGAATCTCTGTCCTCTCTCTAAAGGTCACCTGTCTGCAGCGGGTAGCGCCTTGGCCGTTAACCCCTTTCAGGATGGCCCTGGCTTTGCCTCGCTCTGTTGTGCAACTGTTAAGTCTTTTCCTATTGCTTCTCTCTGGGGGAGAGACACGCTTCAGGGGCAGCTCATCTCAGCACCGGGCTCATGCTGCCTAATCCACAGGACAGCAGTCACTGAGGCTGGAAGCTTTGTGGGGTGAAGGGTGCCTTGAGATCCAAGAGTCTCCCTCTCCTATGCCAGGGTTCAGGGTGGTTTGAGCTCAGGGGGTGCAGGGAACTCATCCACCCCTAATCTTTTTTCCTCTTGGCTCTTGGAAGACCTATGTTTATCAGCTACACAATCCACATGTGGTGTGGCCAGCTGGAACCCAGCCCTCCTGCTCCCAAACACAGCCCTCTACCCCTTGAGCCTCACTAGCTGCGCCGATGCCAGGATTCATACCTCTGTGTAATGGGGCTTCTGGAATGGCCAGTGATTAACACCTGTCTCCATTGCAGCTGGGCTATCTGCCCACCTCCTGAGAGGACTGTGACTCCAGGGGCAATTGGGCTGTTTCTGGAAGGATGGATGCAATGGAGGCAGGGGCCCAAGCAGGACTCGGGAGTGACCATTGTAGCCAGCTGGGTGAGGCTGGTGACTAGCACCTGCTGGAATGAAGCATGAAATATGACACCACATTGAGCCCCTCTGCACAAAGAAATCCAGACTCACTGCATGCAATGACCAGACTAGTTTACATGAATGTACTGACTAATGTGTGAACACACCAGTGCTGTGGACTGGATGGAATCAGAACCGCCCAGTTGTGTGTCATGGGGCCTGTGCTGCTAAGAGATTCTCCTTTAGCCCGAGGGCTGTGGCAGCGGGTTCTGTTTCTAGTGGGGCTGTGAAGGTCCCTCTGGCCTGGCATGCAGCATCGTGACAAACAGGAAGCCTAAGGTGGCTACAGATTTGTTACAGTGCTTTGCACTTCTGTAGCCCCTCAAATTCCAGGATCTCGGCGCCGTTCCCAAGGTCCCGGGAGGCAGGGAGGTGCTGCTGTCCCCCTTTCACGGACAGGGAACCTGGAGCACAGAGGGGGGAAGTCACCCGCCCAAGGTCACACAGGATATCAGTGTCAGACTGCAGCCTCTCAGCCCTGTGCTTTAGTCACTAGTCCGGCCATCCGCCCTCCCCCACGTAACACACACCTGCCATGACCCTTTTCCCTTTCTCCAGTCGCCACACAGCCAGCAGTTAACTGCACTAGGGGGCTGGCAGCCCTCCCAAGGTATGGAACAGCGACCCAGGGAGGAGAGCTCTTGCACCCGTCTCTGAGCGCTCTCCTGTGCCCCCCTGCTTGGCTTCTGTGTCCCGCGGTGACTCACATGCTCCCTGGTGCTTGGGAACGGTCCTCCCCTTCCTCTGTTTCTTGCCATCCCTCCTCCCCTCCTGCTGCCCCCTAGCGTTTTGTCTGCCATCGCCATCGGAGCCGCACTGTGAGACTCATGTCATTCATGTGTAAAGTTTTGTGTGGCCACGGCTCCCCTCGGGGGCGGAGTTTTTACAGGGTGCTTTGAAGACTTGTCACAAGGTAGAGACGTCCTTGCCAGCCGTCAGAAACAGTCCCCGCCCCTCCGTGCCCACTCCCCCAAATCTGCTTTGCCTGCTCCACACCCCACTAGCACACGCAGCCAGAGAGGAAAGGTTTCTGTAGCTGTTAATTGAATTACATTGCCATAGAAAGCCGAGAAGTCGTAGCTCATTAAACTCTCTTGTGTCCCATTAGAACAGTGTGTGTTGCCTTTGCGGATTGTCATTATCATATATTACTGCGGGACTCAGCAGTGCTGTTTGTTTATGCATTACATTTTTTTTCCTGCTTACCCAGCCCTCCCCCACCCCCCGAGCCTGTTTTTCCTGCATGGTATATACCGCTCTGGGGACTGTGAAGCTGCAGCCTTCCTCCCTTGCTGGATAAATAATGACTTTTTTAGTGAAAGGCAAATTTATTTTCCTAAAGCTGGATTAACTGCAGGCTCAGTCTGTGTCAGGGGCTCTGCGGTGTTTTGTTTTCAGTGTGTTTGTGCTTGCGAGGTGGGTGAATGATGTTTACTACAGTCGTGCCATCCCTCGCAGCAGGAAGGGGCACGCTGGGTAGGAGCTATCACAGCACATGACAAGGTTGCGTGGGGGGACTGCACACAACTGGGGCTGATTGGTCAGTACGTTTCCTCAGCTGGGATTCTTGTACTTTTACTGCAATTGGAATGTGGTCTGGAGAGTCGGGCATCAGGCTGAGAGTCAGGAGAAGGGGGGTTCACTGTCCAGGTCTGCCCTTGGCTCATCGCGTGACCCAGGCCCAGTCACTGAACCTCCCTGGATGAGTGTTTCCTCCTCAGTGAAATGGGGGTGTAACCCTCCCTTGAATGGGTGCCATGGCAGTGGCTGCAGGGCAGTGTGCAAAGCCCGCTGGATGGAAGACGCTCTAGAGAGGCAAAACTTTTACTGAGTATTGACAGTGTCCTGATTCTCTTGTGCTGTGAATGGAACCTGGGCACCAGCTGTGGGTACACAAGCACCTGGAGTGTGGCGGGGCTGAGTGTATTTTATTAACTGGACCCTAAGTATTCTCAAAGGCTCATTATTTGGAAGGCGTTATCATAGTGGGAGGCCTGCCAGCAGTTCCTCTTTATTGTTCAGTCTCTGAGATGGCCATCACTTTCTGTAGCCAACTGCAATATCCAGCAAGTGTTAAATATACAAAGGACACAGGCCAGCGAGCTGGACTCCCATGCAGATTTGCATTTATAATTCTGTGCCTGATCAAGACTATAAAGAAAAGATTCTGAGGCGCTGGAAGCAGGCCAGGCCAGTGGAAGGGCAGGGACTGAGTGGCCGCCCCAGCAGTGTGCAGATGCCCAGAGGGGCCAGGCTGAGGCCCCTGTTTTCCAGGTTATTACCAAGGAGCTGGCTGGCTTCCCCTTCCCAGTAATTAGTGCAGCCAACTCATTTCTCCCAGAGGCTGGGTTCCCTTGTTAGATCCGCAATAGAGGAGCAGGCAGATACCGGACACAGTGTTGGTATATAATATTCTATATGCTCTTGATTACAAAACAAACCTTACTCACTCCACAGTCACACTCCAAACATACTATACCAGAGTCCAAAGGTCAGAATGATCCTAATGGCTAGTCGAGATTCCTTCTGATCATAAGATGCGGGGAGCCAGTGAAAACCACATTTATATCCACACGGGGTTCTGGATCAATAAACGACTCTGATTTGCTGAAATCATAGGCATCCATTTATAGTCCATTCCATTGCGTCATCGGTTTTTTGCCTTTGTTTACTAGGCCTTCCGCTCACACAATTCCAGAGACAATCCTGGGCGGGCCGCCATGATTCAAGGCATGCCATTTCCTCCATTTCTGACACAATTTTATATCAGTCCAGCTGGTGGTGTTTCCTTTTCTGCTGATTCTCTGTATTTTTCTCAGAACATAACAAGTTTGTTTTTCCACAAATAGTTCTAATAGTTCTTGACCTTAAGTTCTTGCTTCGGTTGCCAACTTGCAATGCACATATCCATGTCAAGTATGCATCATTCATACCAGGCCTCAATGACCTATAACATATTACATGGATATATGAATCACTGTGTGTGTATGTATGTATATATCTATATATCCCAACAGCTTTGCTCTGCTGCTGGGTTGGGAGTTCTCAAGAGACACTGCCTGCTCCCCCTCACTTCTTGTCAGCAGGAAGGACTGGAAGCCCCATGTGTCTCCAGAGGGGGGATGCTGTGCAGGCACTGGGAATTGCAGGGACCTTTGTTTGCTTCTCTGATGATTCCCACCTGGGACCCAGAAGGGTCGCCCTCCGTGGGGCCAGGGACTCATCATCACTGTTTTAGGGTGCTCGCTGGCCAAAGCTGGCCTTTCTTTCGGAAGCTTGTCTTCGCTCTACAATGCCACACAGCTTCCCTGTTTTCTTTTACAGCAGTGACCTTTGTTGAACACAAAGGCTGGTTTATAATCTGCAGCCTTATTTTTTGCTTTCTCCTTGGTTATTTTTGGGGCAGGGGAAGGTGGCACTAGGAGTTCAGGAGACCACAGTATAAGAGAAATCTTGCCGGCATTTTCTTTCCAGCATGCCTCTGAATTTTTAGGTCCTTGTCCTCCACTGGGACTTTACTGTTTAGCTATTCTTACTGCACCGGCTGCAAGTTAGATGGTTTGCAGTGACCTAGGAGCACAGGGTCGCTGCCAGAGGGAGCTTGCAATCTGAGCTTGTGTGAAACTGTTCTCCCTTCTTTGCGTGGGAGACCTAGGAGCTGCCTGGAAGAGGACTTGCCAAAGTGGACTTGGAGCAGAGAGGAGTATTGTGGTCCAGATGGCTGGGTCAGGGTGGGGGTGCACTCCTGGCTGAGAGGTGTGCGGGGCAAAAGGTGCAGAGATGGCTGGATGATGGACAGTTACAATGATTAGCTATGGAGCAGGGAGGAAGACACAAGGAGATGGGAACAGGAGTGAGCAGGGTTGTGCAAGTCCTAGAGGGTCAGGACAGCCTTCTTTCAGCTGCCTGGCAGCCTGTTGTGTATGCTGTTGGTGTCGGCTCGGCTTCCAACAGCCCAGTGTCCACCACATCACAAGAGCTGTCATGCCCAGTCGCCATCTTTGCTGGCACATCTCCGAGCAAGGAGACTCCACCCCTTCTCCAGTCTTCCCTTCAGGCTGAAATGAAATCAGGGCTGTGCGAGGCGGGTGGGAACCAAGGCCAAGACCTGTCCTGGCCAACTCGTACTATCTCCAAGCCCCAGGAAAGCATTGTTGTTGTCCAGTGATTGTCAGAAATGTGATAGTTGGCCCTCAAAGCTTGAATGACACCCACCAGTAAATGGGTTCACTCCAGCCTGTGCCAGGGCATACTGGGGCTGTCACCTTTTCCAGGTAACCTTTTCCAGGTAACTTGCGTGGGGCGGATGGAAAGGATGGGGCAGCTGACCCCCATGTGACCGCTCACCTGTGTATTGTAGGAAATGTCAGCTGAGCCGAGCCGTAGTTACTGGCTCAGTCTGTTCCTTTGTGGGGTCGGTTGAGAGCTGCCCCTTTTAGCTGGGAAAGAGGCGCTAGGAAGTGAATGCCTTTCTTTTTATTGTATTTTATGTTAATATTCCGTATGGATATAAAAAAATCTCTGGCATCTGCAATGCAAAGCCTGACTTGTTGATGTAAAATCGTACTCTATATTCTGCCCAGGTTTATATGAGTGAATTATGCAAATTTTTGATGGAAAAATATTCCTCCTCACATCCTTGAGAGTGTAAAACCTTAGTCAATAATTCATAGTTGTGTGTCTCAGACTGGAGGCTTTCTCTTCATTATAACTTGCACCTAGTTATTTGTCTTTCACATTTTATTGTATATGCTGGTGTAATGCTATGCATTATAAAATTTATCTGCTTCATTATTTTATGATCCTGAGCTGTATAATGCAACAAAATGATTCTGTTTCTGACTGCATGGCCTATTGGCTGTATCTGCAGCTGATAAACTGCATTCGGCCACCTCACTGATGCTGTTTGTGGGATAAACTTTGAGCGTGCTGAGCAGGGAGTTGGGTGCGCCCTACCCACGTGCCTGGGGATTGAAGAATTGTCTTTAATTCTCCAAGTGCAGCAGTGGACATTAACCCCTGTGTGTCTCAGCGCATCCCCAGCACGAGGGAAATCTCAGACTGGTCTGAATGTGCTTAAAAACAATTAAATGCGCCGTGGTGGTAGTGGTGGTTTGTTGTGACTAGTAAGGAAGTTCCTCGCTGTGTCGGTTAATACAGAAGTGTGTGTTCACTAACAGCTCCTAATTCTCTAGCCTTTCACCCCGTGGAGCACGGCTGGAATCTGTTTGGCCACGCACGTAACACGTCGTGTTCTTGCTAACATTTAGTGGGCACACAGTGCAGAGTAAGGACAGCTAGCTGAGAACTGCAGTTAGCCAGGTCCTTTCGTGGCCTCCAGCGCCCTAGTGTCCGAGGGCCTTGCCGTGGGGAATGGGTTTTATCCTCGCGACTCCCCACAGAGGCAGGACAGTATTCTCACAGTTGTACAGCTGGAGAGATGAGATGTCAACATCTGTAGCTGAACAGCTGTAGGTGAACCCAGATCTCTTGAGTCCCATCCACCGCCCTGCCCACTGGACCACCCTTCCTCACAGCCCTTCTTTAATGCCTGGCAAGTTACTAGAGCTGGAGAGCAATGGTCATTAGGTATCTGATTATTGCTGGCTCCTATGGGGCTGGCGGCTCCAGCCACATCAGCTGCTGCTGTCCAGGGCACAGGGATGATGAAGCCAACGACAGAGTGCAGACCTATTCCTGGCTCATTTCAGCCTTGGAGCCCCACGGCCTGTGCCCTCTCTGGCCGCAGAGCTCCCAGGCTAGCTGAACAGTAATCCCCCCTCTTGTGGGCACAGCAGCTCCTGGGGACCCCGGCACTTGGCTCTGACGTGCTGGGCTGTGAGTGAATGAAGACTATCTGGGACAAGAATTGCAGCCTTTGGAAGGCAGCAGGGGGTCATGGCTGGTGGCTGGAGGATTGCTGACCTTAGCACTCTGCAGCAAGTCTGCTCTGAAGGCCGCCAGTTTAGCCTTGGCCAGGTCAATTTGCTGTAGATGTGAGCGTCAGGACAGTGCAGTTGCTAAGTTCCCCAGGGTCTGTTCTGCCTCACACCTTAGCACGTGTCTCTGAAGCCTCTGCTACTGCACTCATTTCTTCCCCTCCTCTCAGTCCCAGCCATGATCACTTCCCACCCCAATACCACCATTGCGATCAAGGGCCAGATGAAGGAGCTGAATTGCACAGCCCGAGGGGAGCGGCCAATCATCATTCGCTGGGAGAAAGGCGACACCGTCATCGACCCCGACCGCAACATGAGATATGCCATTACCACCAAGGATAATGGTGACGAGGTCATTTCAACGCTCAAGGTGAGAGAGCTCTGGGTGAGATGTGCCAGCGCTGAGGTCCATGAGTGGAGCGGTGGGTGCATTTCACACCCCCATGGGGTTTGGTTACATTTCTGATAACAAGGGGTCAGCCTCCTCTTTCCATTTGCTGCTCCCACGACCTGTCTGTGCCGGGAACAGCTTGAGAGCAGTTTGGCTGCAAGTGCCTGGCATTACTCAGGCTTCTCTGTAAAAAGCATCTTCCCCCTCAGCCAGGGAAATTATGGGGAAATTGTTTTAATTTCTTATGAGAAATTTCTCAGTTTAATTGAAGGGGGAAAAAAACCCTCGAAAGATGATTATTGGGTTTGTGAGAAAAGGAAAATTTCCAATGAAATGAATCTTTTTCCCTCGATTCATCCAAAGATGGAAACTTTCCAGCCCACTCATGTGTGTGAGCTCCTCAGTCCTGGCCGCCGGGAGCCTGGGTGGCACAGTTGTCACACCTGAAGAAGTAGCTCGGGTCCTTCTCTCCGGACCTAGGGCTGGGCTTTCACTGAGTGGTGTTAGAGATTGGCAAGCTCATTTTGCCAGCACTTGAATCCACTAAAACGTAAGTTCAGAAATGTGCCTCGTGTGGCTGCTGCTGCTGCTCTGAAGAGACTGCAGAAGAGCAGAGGGGAGAAAAGGAATCTAGACCCTGGCCTCAGTTTGGGGTGGGAAGAGAGACCTTGCTTTAGGGTGCAGGCTCCGTAAGGCATGGATGGAGGGCCCTTTGGGTAGCCGCACCGTTAGCGTAACAGAGGGGAGAATCGGGCCCGTGTGTTTTCTGTTTAGCGTCTGTCACCAGCTGTACAGTTAGAGCGTTGTGCGAATAACAAGCACGTCTCCCGCATTAAGGCACATTGTGCCCTCACTCTCACAACGGCAGCGAAATTCTGAAATGGCCTCATTCTCTCCCCTTGCATATCCACAGCTTAAACCAGCCGACCGGGGGGACTCCGTCTTCTTCTCCTGCCACGCGATCAATTCTTATGGTGAAGATAGAGGATTGATCCAGCTCACTGTCCAAGGTACTTGTTTTCCACCTGCTAGGTAGAATCATAGAAATGTGAGTCTGGAAGGGACCGGGGGAGGCCATCTAGTCCTTCCTCTGAGCTAAGGTAGTACCAGGTAAACCTAGACCATCCCTGACAAGTGTTTGTCTGACCTGTTCTTAAAAAGCTCCGGTGCCAGGGATTCCACACCCTGCCTTGGAAGCCGGTCCAGAGCTTAACTAGCCTTAGAGTTAGATGGATTTTCCTAATATCTCACCTAAATCTCCCTGGCTGCAGATTAAACCTATTACTCCTTGTCCTGCCTTCAGTGGACATGAAGAACAACTGATCCCCGCCCTCTTTAGAACAGCCCTTACTGTACTGGAAGACTGTTCTCAGGTCCCCCTCCTCAATTGTCTTTTTTGCTCAAGGCCAAACGTCCCCAGTTTTTTAACTTTTCCTCATAGCTCAGGTTTTCTAAACCTTTCATCATGTCTGTTGCTCTCCCGGGGACTCTCTCCAATTTGTCCACCCCTTTCTTAAAGAGAAACTGGACACCTGAGAGGAACCTGGGTCACCTGGGATGGATTCTTTGTCACTGGAAAATTTTAAATTAAGTTTAGATGTTCTTCTAAAAGATCTGCTCTAGTTCAAATAGGAGTTAATAGCAGAAGTCCTATGGCCTGTGCTTTGCAGGAGGTCAGACTAGATGCTCACTGTGGTCCCTTGTGGCTTTATAGCCTAGGAATCTTTGACCCCCACGGGGAAGAAGAGATCATGCCTGTTCAAGCAAGCATTTAATCATGTGCTCAAGTCCCATTTAGAGGAACTTAAGCCCGTGTCTAATGCATGTGCAAGTGCTTTCCCCAGTCATGGCCTGCGAAAGCGTGTCGCAGAGAAGGTGCCACGTACGAGACCATGTGCAGTGCATGCAGGAAAGAGAGGGCACAAAGAGGGCTGCTTCTTACTCCACATGCCACTTACCCATGTGTCTTTGAGTCAGACCCGCTCACTTCGTACAAGCCAGGCTTAATGTGTGTGAAGCCTGCACAACCGATACAGCTATGGGAGAGGGAGCTAGGTCTGGTCTGCCTTCAGCATCATCAACAAAATTGTCACCTAAATGCTGACTGCAAGATCTTCTGCCCTGAAATCCGTTGCAGGAGCCGACTTGTATTTTAAAGCCCAAACGAAAGGAAGTAACCATCCAACTTGCTTCCTCTGTGGGGGAAGGGAAGAATGTCACCATCAGGGGTGAAATGGTTTTCATATTTTTGGGAATGGTTTATTCACTTGGCCTCAACTTTTTCTCTCTAAGAGCCTCCTGACCCGCCAGAGCTGGAAATTCGCGAGGTGAAAGCCCGAAGCATGAACTTGCGTTGGACTCAGAGATTTGATGGAAACAGCATCATCACTGGGTTTGATATTGAATACAAGAATAAATCTGGTAGGTGATTGCATTTCCCCCCACTATGTACGTGTAATCTAGACTGAAACAAACGTGCTTCTGTGGAGTTGTTATCCATAGATACAAATCTAAAACAGTGGAAGAAGACAATAGTCTGTGTGTCAACATAAGAGATCAAGTGTATATGCTTGAGGAAGAATTTATAATTAGAGCTAGGAGGGAATCTTTCAACACCACGGTTATTGTCAGAAAAAGCTGGTTTGTCAGAACCAAAGCTTTTGGCAGGAAAGGGTTGGTTACGACAAATTTTTCAACTCAAAAAGTTTCTGAGGAAAAATGTTCTGAAGTTGTTGAAACATTAAATTTTGACATTTTTGTGAAGAATTCCGGTTTTCTGGTTCAAAATTACTTTTCGTTTCAAACTTTCAGCAAATTATAGTAAAAAAAAATAGTCAAAATCAAAATGAAATGATCAAAGCAAAACATTGTGATTGGCCCGACCCCCCTTTTTTGGAGAGGGGGGTTGGTTTGCAAATATTTTTTATATTTTGATTTTTTTGGTCAATTCTGGGCAGGATTTTTTTTTCAAAATCTCAAAATTGTTCATGGAATGGGAAACCTGTTCCCTGCCCCTCCTGCCCCCCAGCTCTGCTTAGTACTGCCGGTGAGACCCGAACTGCTGGGAATTACCAGGGTAGTTTATCTGCTTTCTGCTGTAATCGTGGAACAGAATTGAGTTTTGTGTAGAACCTTCTGTTCCCAGTGCAGCAAGCTGGAGGCTGATCTTACTGTGACTTTGCAAATCAGTACATGCTCTGAAAGGGGCATTTTATAGCCCACGCCTGCAAAGTTCTAAGCTCCCTCAGCTCCTACGGACTGCTGTGAGACTCCAGGGTGCTTAGCGCCTTGTAGAATTGAGGCTTAGCTTGTTCTCTGTCTGAGTGGCTGCACTCGTTTATAAAGACTGCATTCATTGCCCTAGTAACGATTAATGCAGTAGTTCCAGATCCGCAGAAGGAAAACCCTGTGGTAGGGAGAGGGACTAGATAAGTAACATAAGCTCCCATTTTTAACAGTGAGGGTAATTAGTCATTGGAATAGCATCCCCCGGGGGAGGGCGGATTCGCCTTTGCGTGGAGTACTGAAATCAGGAGTGGAGCTCATTCTCAGAGATGCTCAGCCAGGGGTTCTGGGCTGAATGCGGGAATCCCTGTTTGAGGGTCTCTGGCCAGTGCAGTGTTGGAGATCAGTGTGGATGATCATCATGGTCCCTTTGGGCCTTAATGTCTGTGACGCTAGCTGGCCAGTTTGATCTTTTCACGTCCTAACCGCTGATGCTGCACAGAGACACACAGACTCATTAGTGTGGGGGGAAGGAGTGTGGCCCCTGGTGCACCCTGCCACTGAGAGAGCTGGGGCTGGCTCCAGGCCCGCATGCTAAGCAGTGGCAGGGAGGGTGCTCAGTTCTGTCCCCCCACCCCAGTCTCTCTCGGGGAGAGGGATCTCCTTCTGGGACTCATACTGCCACTTCCTCTGCCTCCTGAGGACAGGTGGGGCCATCCCAGGGAAGGGAGGGGATGCAGGCCTCGTCTGCGCATTCTTGCATGGTGTTTAAAGGGAATATTCTGCATCCCAGTCCCTTTGGTGAAGAAAGGAGAGAGCAGCATTAATGAAATATGTTAATTCATGTTAGATGGGAGCGTTTGAAAGGGAATATTAAAAGAGACAATATTTACAAACAGCCAAACCTGGAGTTATACAAAAGCAAGGAGGGAAAATCCTGGCATCTTGAAACATGGAAGCCAGATAAACAAAGGCCATAAGTAAACAATAAAGTAGTCATCCTCAGCCTAGCTGTCCGAGCTGATGGAAATAGGCACTTTTCAGAGACGTCACAGCACCTTGCAGAATATTGGGTCGAATTGACCTGGAAATTCCTCTGCAGGACCCATTGCCTGGGACACATGGCTAGGAAATGCCCTTTGCTACCAGAGATCCCATTTCGGCCCCCTTGCTGTGATCCAGCCTGGGTCAATGTTCTGTAGTGAGCAGTGCTGCCCGGAGAAACCAGGAGTTTTGTTAATTTCTTCAGCTGAGATTCCCAGTTCATGTTGCTGCCTCTGCCTGGCATGAATCCAACATCTATATGTAGTTTGGTCGGAAGATGTAGATTCCTAATCTTCTAGTGGTATTTCAGGTACCTTCTTTTGGAAGCCTAAGATTCTGCCTCTTTCCCACACCTCCACTAGAGTCTGTCGCTTTTCAACAATGTCTCTACAGGAGATGAGCTGCTGACGATTTTCTGAACAATCAGATATGACAAAGAAATATATCAGCTCGTGCTCACCTCATTAAAAATTGTCTGTGTCTATTTTGCTTCCAAATGAGTTAAACCCAGGCCAAACACAGAGCCCCAAACACTTCACTCATGTACTGCTCCAGCTCCTCCTCAGGATAATTTTAGGCATGAAGGGCTCAATCTTGCAGAATACTGAGCAATTCCTGGAGGCACTGAAGAGCCTCAGCTCCCTGGGAGGCCAGTGGGGAGGGAAGTGCTCAGTGATTTGGTGAACTGGGCCCTAAAAGAGGGAACTGTATAAGCCATCGGCTCCACATTTCAGCAACCCGCAGCTGTGAGTCAGCACACTCTTGGCAGCAGGTTAATGCATGTCCTGGCATTACCAAGCACTGCTCCTTCTTCATCTTCAGCACTCCCTGCTGTTTACAGTAGGTTCCAGCTGCTGTGCCCTGTGTGGGTGGCATAAATGTGTCCAGGCGCTGAGGAGTTGGCATGTTAGTGGCTCAGTGGGAAGGGAGTCATGAGACAGGAAGATGTGGTGATGTGTGAGACAGGCAGACACAAGTTCTGGGGCATTGTGTTATTGGGATCCTATCAAAATGAACTGGCATTCTAGCCTGTGGGGCTGACAGAGCCTCTGCAGAGCCATTAACTCCAGGACTCTTTATAGGATCGCTGTCCTCTTTCACTGTTATTTTTTTTCCAGATTCCTGGGATTTTAAGCAATCTACCCGCAACATCTCTCCCACCATTAACCAGGCTAATATAGTGGACCTGCATCCAGCCTCCGTGTACAGCATCCGCATGTACTCCTTCAACAAGATTGGGCGCAGCGAGCCGAGCAAGGAGCTCACCATCAGCACCGAGGAAGCAGGTGCTTCTCGCTCATGCATTTTCCTCTGCCGGGTGCATGCCTCCTGCACTCCTTTCTCTGGCTACACAGGCCTTTTCCCCCACTCTGTGTGCTGAGTCTGAGCAGCAGCATTTGTTCAGAGAGGTGATGGGGAGAGGGAGTTACCAGGAAGGACAAATTAAGCTGGATTGCAGCATTGAGCCTGTGGTGCTGGATGGGAAAAGCCCGAGGCTTTGTGTGTGGGAGTGGCCGTGCGCAGGCAGGAGTGGATCACTGCACTGCCTGTGACAGCAGGTCCCTCTGGCTTTCACTGCACCAATTAACAGGCAACCACGGTGAGTTGTGCCCAGGCCACAGGAACTGGCCTTGGTGCTGAGCACATTCTTCCTATTGGCAATGCAGAGCAGGGAGCTTTTCATGGTCCTGACCAAGCGATTCAGGAATAAGGGAGCTGAAGGGGACTGCCCCTTGTCCTGGCCTATGTCCATACTACCGCACGCCACAGGATTTGGGAAATGAGCTGCTCAGGCCTCCCCCTTTGTTGTTAACTTCAGTGCACAGTTAGGGCACTACACACGAGCCGACAGTTAATGGTGCCGTTTGCTCCATCTCTGTCAGCAAAGCAAACCTTCCAGCCTGGGCAGCTAGCTCAGCTAGTCACGCTCAAGTTCTGCATGTTCCCTGCAGCACCCGTTGAGATTTAGCAGGAGTTTGACCCCCACACAAGTCTGTTGAGGTGCAGGAATGCACATGTGTGTACTTACTGGCCTGTGAGCCTCTGGGATCCAAGATTCCTCAGCTGAAGTTTTTAGAGAGATTTCTGGGCAGAACATGAAATCTGTGCTGTTAAAGCACAGCTGTTTTTATATGCGTGTGTTTCACCTTTGCTCATTTCCCTGTGTGTGCGAACCCCTGTGAGGAACCAAGTCCTCTCCTCAGACACTCACAAGGGGATTGATTTCCTCTCTGGCTAGGACCTGCACGTGGGCCCAGCCAAACGTGTGTAGCAGGAGCGAGACAGCAGGCGTGTTGGATAACGTTCTCTAAGTCTGAGATAGGGCAAGCGCTCTCTCTGCATGTCGTCCTCTCTCTAGAATGGCTGCATTCATCGCTTTAACCGTCCCCCCTGCACTCAGCAGTGCTGCATGAGTCAGTGGGAAATAAGAGAGCTGATCTGGGAAGGATGAAAAAGCCTTTATATAAGGCACAGTTTATTTCAATAATAGAGAAGGCGGGAGGGACACAGGTGGTGGTACCCAAGTGCATTGATTTTTCTCTAGCCCTCTGTTGTTGGTTTTTCGCTGTGATGTTTGCCCCACTGCAGAGTTTCTTTAAAGTGAGTTTTGCTACAAGGGACTCCTTTCTCTGCAGCTTGTAAACATGACTCCGTTTGATCTGTTTAACCACAGCTCCGGATGGGCCCCCAATGGATGTCACCTTGCAGCCAATGACATCGCAGAGCATCCAGGTCACCTGGAAGGTACATTGTTTGGGGCGGGACAGGGGGGTTGCTATGTGTGGCGTTCTGTCGGCATGGTGATACCCCTAATGTCGGTGATATATGGAGGTAGGCCCATTGACGGCACAGCACCCTGGATGTCACACTGGGTGCCTTGGGCAAGTCACTTCATTTCTCTGTGCCTCAGTTTCCCCATCTGAAATGGAAATATAATGTTCACATGTTTCACAAGGAGGCTTAATCAGTTAGTCATCATAAAGTGCTTTGAGACTGTTAGATGAAAATGCACTAGAGATGTGCTAAACGAGATAGTTGTTTCATTATGGCAGTGATGTAAGGAAGACGGTTTTAGGGGCAAGAATATCTAGGATCACAATCCTAAACAGCAGCCCTGCTCTTGTGGCTCAGAATGTCTTGGATCGTCACCTTTCACCAGGATGCCCAAGCCAAAGTAAAATTCACTAGACAGAATGAAAACTTCAGGGCTAGATATGTACCCCAGTTCCATCACACGAGGCCCTTCCTAATCATGTTTTATAAGATGCTTATTATCTTACAGGATATCCATGCAGGGGGGAGAGGATAAATATGTAAAAATCAAGACACTTGGCTACAAAATGCTTGTGCAGAGATCAATAAAATTTAGAATCAGATTTATTTTTCAGAAGCCGCATAATGAAAAATAAAATAGATTATAAAGTTAGGACTTCAGAATGAACCAGCAAGTCAATAAATTTAGGGCTCCATCTTCAATTCCTCCCCTCCCCTTTATCATTGAAAAACAGATTAATGAAAAATAAGATTCACTTGAAAGATAAGTCACTTGGTTTTAAGAGTATTTCAGCTAGATGGATTCCTCTGTCTTTATAACATAAATTTGCAATCAGCCCTATTGATTTCTTAATGCTTCAGAGAAATATTGTTAAAATTGATTTAAACCTGGCTTCGTGAATTTTTAAGGCTGTCAGCCCCTTCCCGCCCCCCCCCTCCCCCAATCAGATCATCCGACTTGAGTCCTAGCCCTGACCAGGTGTTGTAAATCGTTACTTCCTCATCAGCCAATCAGCATCTAGTTATCAGCCCCTCTGCCAGGCTCTGAATGGCTCTGGTTTTGTTACTCTTTGATTATCAGCATCTGAGTTCTACCTCGTAGAAGCTAAAATGCAGGAGTATTTTAAAAAATCAACCAACAAAGATCTGGTCAGACTGAAAACCAAAGGATAGAGCCCAGGAGCAAAACCTTGTAGCCTGCAAGGTGAGCCACTCGCTATTCCAAAGGAGCAGTGTCCCCTGGCACCAAGGATGCAGAATGAGATTACACACAAACAGCAAAGAAATGCAAACTAGGAAGGGGCCCAAAGAGCCAGGATGGGCAGTTCAGATGAATGCACCCAAGTGTGCTCTAAAGAGTGTCAGAGTGGGAGTAGGAGGCCCTTCCCCGCAGCTCAGAGAGTCTGCTCTTCATCCTAGTCCAGCATGGACCTAGGGAACAATGGAAGACCTGCCCTGGCTGGGCAGGAGACGTGGGGAGAGCTGAGTTGCAAAGGGCTTTGTAGACAACTAATAAAACACCTGGCACTTAAATAGCAATTTCTATTTCCAAAGCACCATACACATTCTAAGACAGTCTCACAACCTCTCTCCCCTTGTGAGTGGGGGTCGCTAGGATCAGCCCCAGGGGTGAATAAAGCACATTAAGTATTCACTCCAGCTCTGAGCAGAGCTGGGATTAGAACCTGGCCATTCCTGGCCCCTCGCCTTATGCTCAGTGCACATGGGCACACTGCTTCAGGTCACTAAGACCTCCCATTTTGCTGCGTGTTGTCCCCAACAGTGCTGGGGGAGTGCTGACGGGCTGATGAGATAGGGGTGGATGCTGCCCATCCTGTGACCCTGTTCCATTTGTATCCTCGCTTCTGCAGGCCCCAAAGAAGGAACTCCAGAATGGGGTGATCCGTGGCTACCAGATTGGCTACCGGGAAAACAGCCCCGGCAGCAATGGGCAATACAGCATTGTGGAGATGAAGGCCACGGGGGACAGTGAGGTCTACACCTTGGACAACCTGAAGAAGTTTGCACAGTATGGGGTCGTGGTGCAGGCGTTCAACCGCGCGGGGACGGGGCCCTCCTCCAGCGAGATCAATGCCACCACGCTCGAGGATGGTAAGCATACCAAGGTGCCCGGGCATACAGACAAGGGCACAGAGCCATCTGGAAGGGCCTCCAGCCATTCTGAGGGTGTTTGTTCTCCAGGTCTCTGATACAGCCTGATTAGTCTGTGGCAGCAGCAGCCAAAACTCTGAGGTGGGGTAGGCCTTGTCGACACGGGGGATTTGCACCATCTGTCTAGCATCATGCAAACCCCTAGTGTAGACCATGATTTACACCCTGCTTACAAGCATAGCAAACAGCGATAGTACAACTAGCAACTCTGGACTGTCTACCCCGTCCGGGGAGCTGGTCACCCATGGCTGAAACTCAGTAGAGGCAAGGCCCTGGAGCGTATATAGCAGGTGGGCAGCAGTGTCTCCGCCTCTCATTCTGTCACCGTCTGTCAGCCCTTCCCTCTATGGGAATAACATCTTGGTGATTTCCTGAGTGTCCTGCAGAAAGCAATTTACAGCTGCCTGACCCCTCTGCCCACTTCTCATCCGTGGCCAGCACAGAAAACGCTTTTGGGCTCTGCCCCCTTCGGGTAAGGGGCAGAGCATCTGTGATTTGTTCTCTGCCTGATTGACAGGGAGGCTGGCTTTCATTAGATCACATGATTTTGATTTATATATATATAAAAATATATAAATTTATATATATATAAAAATTTTCCCAAGAACAAAAAGACCTGAGTCAGTGTGCGGGGACCCAAATTATACTGGATTTGTAGCCTAATTAAAGGGACGTCAGGGTGGATTTACACATCCCTGATCATTCTTAAGTGAATGGAGAGCCCACTAATCCTGCAGGAGCTATTATCTGATTCAATATTACTGGCCATTATTGGCAGAGTCCCTGCCAGTCTGGTGTATTTCAGACTACCTACATAGTGGGAAAATGGCATTTCCTGCCCCAGTCATTCAAACCCAGGATCGGGAAAGCCTCTGTACCTTCCCTCGGTGTCTCATTTCTGAGGTGCATGACACTTCATGGAAAGAATCTGCTTACTCTGCTGAGAGTGATGCAGTTGCAGATCCTCCTCCTATATCAGCCGAATCTCCAGCAGCAGAGAGATCTGAGAGTAGCAGGAAAGGAGCAAATTCCCCACCCCATGACCATCTCTGATAGAGCCTAGGAGCTGATGCATTTAAATATCTGTCTGTGCCCTCTACAGAGCATTGGTACCTGGCAAAGAACATTAGTCACTTAAACTGGATCAAACCCTTTCCCCATCCCACTTGCCCTGCAGAGGGAGGGTGTGGTCTAGTGATCTCAGCAGGACCCTGGACTCAGAACTCCTGGTTTCTGCGTGATCTTGGGTAAGGCACGTCAGCTGGGATTTGCAAAGGGGCCCAGGAGAGTTGTGCACCTATCTCCCTTGTGTTTCACTGGGTCAGATAGGGCCAAATTTTGGGTGCCTCAAATCTGAGTCAGATTTTCCAAAGTGGTCTATGATTCTGGGTTCCTAGCTTGACACACAAAAGGCCTGATTGTCAGGGGTACTGCATACCCACAGCTCCAATCGACTTCAGCTGGCATGGTGAGTGTTCACCACCTCTCAAAATCAGGCTCCGTATGTCTAACGCTAGGAACCCAAAATGAGAGCCCACTTGGGAAAATCTGACCCATAGCCTCTGTGATGTAGCCTCCCGGGCTGTGGAATGGGCTGATGCTGCTCACCTTGTTGTAGCAGTGCTAATATCTGCAGAATGTGCCGAGGCCCTTGAAGGGGAGGGGCTGAAGCCGTGCCAGGTGGTGGTACGTGAATCTGGCATCCTGTTTGAATGGCTGCCGCAGACCAGACTCCAGCTGAATTGGAGTAATTTTCTATCAAGCAAACTTCGGAGCCTGGAAAACGCTAACAGCCATGCGCGTAAGGCTGAATGCTGCGAAAACAGCCATCTGAATTCAGGGGACTAGCTCTTAAGAAAATAAATCGGTTCCTTTATTATGATTAATACTTACTTCCAGCTCATGCAAATGAGTTGAGACACAAAGACAGTGTGCCAGAGTATCAGAGGTGACTGGGGCCCCCTCTTCAGCAGCCCCAGGCCCGCAGCTCTGTGCTCTGAGTTTGTCCTTCAGGCTGGCATTTATTTCATCTTGTGTTTAAAATTTCATGGCTGCATCTCCTCTTTTATGCTCATGGCACGATTCCTGTTTTGCTAGCAGCCCCTATCTTCCCTCTGTCAGGCTGAGGCAGGGAGCACTTAAATGACAATCACAAGGAAGCAAAAGGCTGGGCGGGGGGGGGGGAATTAAACAGAAGACGGTTCTATTTTAAAAAGAAAGAGCTTAGCATGGAGGGTCTTGCTGGCAGGTGGTGCATGAAACACAATCACATGCACTGCAGTCCTTCCCTGCATGTCTGGTGGCACTTGTCCTCTGAAGAGCTCAGAGCAGTTTGGGGGTGTTAATTAAGCTTCATAACAGCCTTGCTAGGTAGGTAGGTAGGTATTATGCCCATTTGGCTGACAGGTGAGCTCTGGCACAGAGGTTGAGTGACTTGTTCAGGATCACACACAGTTTGCTATTGGCAGAGTTGGGAATAGAGCCCCGGCCGATGCACCCTTGTTCTCACCACGAAACACACTGCCTCTGCCCAAACAATAGGAGAGCTTTATAAATTCCCTCTGGGAGCAAGGGGGCATGGGCGCCCCAGTGCCGCAGTGGGGAGGTGAGGTTCTGTGCCTGGCTCCGTTAGTGACTTGCTGTGTGACCTGGAACAAGTCACGTAACCTCTCTGTACCGGAGTTGCCATGTCAGTAAAGTGGGACTAGCAGTCCTTGCCCTCCAGTGTCAGGGGCTACCAGGTCTCTGTCTGAAAGGTGCTATGTAAGTGCTAGGCCTTATGGGGTATTTGGGGCTGCCCCAGCCTGTGCTGCCCTGCCAGGCACCTGCTCAGCCTCCAGCCTTTTTGAGTGACTGAACGTGCCCTGGAAGCTGCAGGTAGCAGCTGGAGGGGGCCCAGCCTGTGAGCTCTGGCAGCTGCTCTACCTGCCCCTTGCTGGGTTGTTTTACAAAGTGCCGTAGATGTTTCCACTGGGGAGAGATCATGGTTGGCCTCGGAGTCATTTTAAAAACAAAAAAAAAAAGTTTCACACTGCATTTGCTCAGCAGTTTTTCATACTTAATTAAGGCTCTCATTAGCCTGTCAAAGCATGATCATTTCCTGGCTCTGTTAGCACTCCTCCTGGGGTATTCAAGGGCCCCTGTTTTAGCAATAGTGTCTTTTCCATAATTATATTGCCTTCATTTTGTTCAAACGGACTCTCTGTATTAGTTTATTACACTCAGTCCCTAATTACATGGTGCTTATATTTTTACACCTAAGTAATATGAAACAATAATCATTTTCAAAGAGGATCGTTAGGATGATGTATTATCATTTAAATGCTCATAAAAATTAGAGTTACCTCTTATGGGGCAATGGGATCTAATTACCTTGCATCCAGCTAGCTCTCCCGTTTTTTCCCTTTGTTCTAAGTGCAGTATAGACCTCCTTCCTGTTTCCTGGATTACGGGGCTCTAGTTGGTTTTGAGGAAGCTGTGAAGTTTCACCCAATTGTGCTGGCAAAGAGTTTTTGGTGGACTGAATGTTGAGGCAAAACTTCTGGGACTGGGTCAGTTCTGCATCTCCCTGGTGGGTAGATGTGTGGCCAGTTGCTGCTGCAGAGCAACACATTTCTAGGCTGTCCTTCACACAGCGCTGACCTTGGGCACCCTACTGTTTCTGCAGCACTGCTTGTGTTCTGGTAGCACGCAGAGGTCCCAGCCCCGCTCGGGTCCCCTCTGTGCCGGGTGCGTTTCAGATGCTGCCATCCACAACAGCACCTGGGAAAGCGGGTGTGGTTTTGACTCGTAGCTGAGCAGAGGCCACAGTCCTGGAGTGGGATTATGTAACTTCTCAAGAGTCGGATGAGAGTTCCCTGGGAAAACAAAAGCTCCTTTGACCCTGTGTCTGGGGGTATTTCACAGGTCCGCTTGACAATCCACTTTGTCAGGAGTCAAGAGAAAAGCTGGAGATGGCAGGGGGCAATGTGCAGGTAGGGGCAGGATTTCATGAGAGCAGAGGCAGCGGAGATGTGAAATGACTGGCATGGGTGTGGCACATCCCATGCCTTCCCCCTGGGTGATTAATACTAAGCAATATGGACAAAGCACTGGTACTTCTTCCCACTCTGTTTACCCAATGCCAGGCCCCTTCTGTAGTTTTGAGCCTCGACTTCAAAAGCAGAGAGAATTCGGGGCTGGTCAGACTGAACCCTCCTCCCCACAGTGCTGTGACCCCCTCAGCCATGCTGAATGGCTCAGCAGCTTGAAGCCGGAGATGGAAGGGTAGACCCCTGGGAGGCCACCCAGAAGGCAGCTCAGCATCTGCAGCGCTAGCTCCCGGGGTGACGATGCTGTGTAGCCATGACCCCATTGGGCTGATTGTTCTGAGTCCCTGCAAAAGCCTTAGTGGATGGTTCCCAGCAGGATTGACACCTCTGTGTAATGCCTGCCGCCTGTGTTCTCTGACACCCTGAGGCAGTGAGTTCCCTTTGCTGGACAGAGGAGGATGTCTGGAACCTGGCTGCTTGGTTAGGGGTAGCACCTGTGTTGAGCACCCAGCCTGTAGAAGTGCCCAAGCTGGTCCCACCCCAATGCCAAGCTCATGGTCCCCCTTCTCCACCCAACCCCAAATCTGCCACTGGCCAACCCCAGCCCTAACCCTAAATTTTGAAACTGTGTTCTATGTAAGTCCACCTTTCCTGTCACAAGCTCAGTCTCACGTATGTTATTTTCCACTTTATTTTGATGAAATCTCAGTAGACAGCAGCAGGTCTGCTCAGTTTACAAGACCCTGTGCTGCAAACTCATCCTTCATTTGGTTAATTTCACTTCCAGGGCATTCTTGAACCAGGGCTTTAGCGTCAAGACTGGTGGGAGCCCTGTGGGTGTCTGCACTGCAGCTGGGAGCTATCATTCCCAGTAACGGCAGACAGATTCGAGCTAGCACACTAAAAATAGCAGCATGGAATTTGCAGCACTGGTGGTGGATTGGGCTAGCCACCCAAGTCCAAACCTGCCTGACCCCTGGATCTGAGCTCGGGTGGTTAGCCCAAGCCCCCATCTGTGCCACACCGCCCACACCGCTATTTTCTGCACACTAGCTCGAGATGAGCTATTGCGAATCTGTTTGCCTTCACTGGGAATCACACCTCTCCAGCTGCAGTGTAGATGTACGCTGTATTACCCTACTCATGCCACAGGCTAGACACCATCCACCCTTTAGCGAAGAACCTTTCTGCTGGGCTCCCTTACTCCAGTGCTGCCTGCCAGTGATTTGGTTTTGCATGTTCTAACCCACATTTGGGCTGCTGCTAACATCACTCTCAATCCAAGCTTTGCTGCAGAATGGAGCCCTCTCTGGTGGGTGGGCAGCTGCCAGGGCAGTGAGAGGTCCTGGCCAAGCTGCCCAGAAAGGCTGGGATTAGAGCTCAGTGGAAAGCAGAAGTTCCAGCCCCTGGGAAATTCCAATATTTCAACTTTTGTTTTTGTCTCAAAATATCAAAAAGATTCACAGAACTTTGATAAGTTCTGAGAAGGGTTGATTTGCAAATGTCCAAGTGACGCATTCCCTCTCTTCCAATCAAAGTCAAGTGCTCTGATATTGCACAGCGTCATTCTTCACTTTGAAATGTTGATTTGAAATAAAATATGTGGTTTCAGCATGACATTAAAATGACATTTCGAGTCAAAACAAAACGTTAAACAAGGCAAAAATTGAAACGTTTCTTTGAAATCATCATTTTTCCTGTGGGAACATTTTGGTTTTGCTGAGCCCACATTTTCTGATGGGAACGGTTTTTTCATTGGGAAATTGTGACCCAGTCCAGATGGGATCCAACTACATGTAGCACCCCATTGTGGTCTGGCTTCTCACATGCTCTGAGATGGTGAATCTGAGAGTCTGAAATTCTTACCTGCTCATTGCTGACAAATGCAGCGGGGAGCCAAACCCGAAGAATAGATGCTGTGAGGACTAATCTACCTGAACAGACAGATGGTGAGAGCATTACCGATCCTCTGCTCATACAGCATTGCATCCTCCCTCACTAATTCATTCTCTCTCTCTCTCTCTCTCTCCATGGACTCTTCCATCAGTTCCCAGCCAGCCCCCGGAGAACGTGAGGGCATTATCCATCACATCAGATGTGGCTGTGATCTCCTGGTCAGAGCCCCCGCGCAGTACCCTGAATGGTGTGCTCAAGGGGTACAGGGTGATCTTCTGGTCTCTCTATATGGATGGAGGTGAGGGCTCGGATGGGATTCACTTTTTTTGCTTTCTGTTTCTTACTCTCCTTATTCTAAAATGTTGCACGAATTTGAGACCCCTAGCTAGATCTGCCATAATGGAGGCTGGAACTATGCGAGTCCCAACCATGTCCCCTGCCTCACCTACACACACAGCTGTAGCTCCACTTAGCACCTGACCTTCAAGGCCCCCTGCTATTGCAGTCCACTGCCAAGCCTGCTGCATTGCTCAGTTTTTTCTGTCACTGTGGACATGTCCATAAAGAGCCAGGATGTCACTTGTGACCTGAGCTAACATGTCAGTTGGATCCCGTGCTTGTAGAGCGGAGCAATGGAGCCCATCCCCACACTTGCTCTCAAGGCCCCTGTGCGTTGGTAGGCCATGGAGCCATGGGGGAGGAAGGCTGGGAATCTACCCAGCTTGGTCACAGAGAAGGTCAGAAGCTGGGCCCAGAAGCTGAAGGAATAGCTCTGCAGAAACAAGCTGGAAATCTGGGTTGTAATGCAGCTGGCTTTACTGTCCCTGTGTCTCTGCCTGGCCTGAAAGCAATGAGTGATCTTGGTGCCTGGTTGAGACACCTGGAAGTGCATGGCCCAGTGTCCTGCAATGGGAGGGTGAGCGGGAGCAGAGAATCTAGTCCTGCCAAGGGTGCCTGGGGAGCAGGCTGGGTCTGGGCCCCAGGCTGATCCCCTTGTCGTGTTTCCTCTGCAGAATGGGGGGAGATGCAGAATATCACCACCACGCGGGAGCGAGTGGAGTTGCGCGGAATGGAGAAGTTCACCAACTACAGTGTCCAGGTTCTGGCGTACACACAGGCCGGCGATGGTGTCCGCAGCAGCGTGCTCTACATCCAGACCAAGGAGGACAGTAAGTCATGCTCGAGCATGATGGGCCCCTGCTGCCCAGCATGGCCTGGAGCAGGGAAGGAGAGGGTGTCACAGGTCGGGGGGGAGGGCAAGAAGGTTGCTGATACAGCAGGGACGGGGACTCTGGGGCAGCCAGGTATGGCATCCCAGGGGTGCTGGGGCAGCCAGGGCATGGCCTGGGTGGGGATAGGGTTCTGGTTTAGCTGGGGCATGGCATGCCTGAGGTGCTGGAAGGAGATAGCAGGGGGTGACAGGGGGAAGATGATATTGAACAGGGCCGTTAAGCTCCTGTTTAACTGAGGAGCCTCAGGAAATGGCTGCCCTCACCCATGGCTCCAGCCAGTGCCCCTGGACAAATGCTGACTCAGCCAGACACAGTCTGGGAGGGCACCAGCTCCTGTTTTCCCCCCCTGCAGAGCACAGCCCTAGATGACGCTTGCTAGCCTAGTGCCTGCTGCTCTGGAGCCCCCTCCCCTGCACCCCACCTTGTGTCAGCCCTCTGGGCAGCATGGAATAGGATGCTGGCCCCACGACTGCGCCAAGCCAGTGGGGTGTCTTAGGCTGAGCTGGGAACGTTCTTGCTGGTGGCTGGCTTGGGCCAGTCTGAGGGAAGGATATGGGAAGCACATGTAACTCACTTGCCCCACCCTCCCAAGTACAGTGATGTGCCGGGGTCCTCCAGTGAGATGCCATGAGGGGTCATAAGCACTGGGCTGGAGTCCTCTGGAGGAGTGCAGGCAGGTACACATGGGGCTCTCCTGGCTCACTCTCTCTCCCTCTGCTCTCAGTTCCTTTCAAGGGTTTGGTTCTGATGCCTTAATCGACTTGTCCACAGCTCTTAGTCAGTCTGTCCCTCCGAGCTCGCATGCTGAGAGCGGGCTGGATAGCTGGGGCGTCAAGCAGAAAGACGCAGGCGCAGGATAGGGAGGTGACAGCTAGGTTTGGTGTCTGTCCCTTCCAACTGCACTGCGCCTCGGTGGGATTGGCATCCTCTTTTCTGGCTGGGGACAGCCCTGCGGGCAGCTGATTACATCCTGGTTGTGTTGTTTGGGATCCCTGTGCATTTCCTGCCTCTGGGCAGTCGATACCTTCCTGTGCTCTTCATAAGGGAACTGCAACCCGAGCAGTGCGGTTGGGTCTGAGTTTTAGATACTTTATATAACAATCCTTCCCTCCAAGAGATGCAGCCAAGCTTGCTCTTCTCACCTCAGAGGCTTGGCTCACCACATCCACTGCTGCTACCAGAGAAAATGGGGGGAGGTTATGAATTTAAGCATCTGTGTGTGTTCCCCTTACCCTGGCTGATACACGATTAACATGTGTTAATTAGAATTAAGAAGATTCAGCTGTGAATGAGTCATTAGCAATGAATAAAACAGCCAAGATGTTTCCTAGACCACAAAATCAAAAAGAAAGACAAATTAGGGCTCACAAAGGATTAGGCAGGAATTTCGGCTGATTTTTTGCTTCTTCCCCTTCTTCTCATGTTAAGAAGCGACACGCAGTCCCAGTTGCAGAAAGCTGAGCTCATTCCCTGGCAGACTTTGAATGGAGTAGAGATTTGGCATGTTTACAATACGGGGCGTGTCGGGGGGGGGATGTATGGGGTGGTGCAGGAGGGTGTGTGTGTATGGGGTGGTGGGTGGGACACCCCTGGCCCCAGCAGATTGACTGGAGCTGCTTACATAATCCTTCTGGCTGTGGTATACGAAGGTTCTCCAAATAAAAATAGGTCTTCTCCCTTCTCCTTCCCCTGAGCAGGCGAGAATCAGAGGAAAAGAAAAAGGCAAAGGTGGCCAGTAACTTAGGCAGGCTTTTGGTCACCCCTTAGGGTTCAGTTTCTCTGCGGGTCGTAGGGTCTGTGCTCAGAGTTAGGGACTGCCTCCAGCTCCTCCTTTTCATCATCCCCATCTTATACCGGTTCCATGCACTCTCGGGGCAGTAAGGTCAGTGATGGTCTTCCTTTGCTGATCCTGTAGCCTTTCCTTTTTGAGCTTCCTCCATCCCAGCAGAGCAAGCCTTACAGGTGAGTCTGGTTAGTGCTGTGTGAGCCCACCTCTGTTAGAGAGAGGGCGTGCCCCCTCCCGGGTGAGTACATACACCAAGTACCAAAACCCCATGTGTGTGTTTAAAGAAGCATGTACACACCCACCCCTGAATCTGAATAGGAAAAGAAAGACAGAATGTCTGAATGCATAAGAAATGGGTAGAAGATAATACTGAAAAAAATGTCTTAGGAATCAGTGGTTTGCCTATGGAGTACTCTGTCCTGTTCAAGTCACATTGTCTCACAGTGCACAGATTGCAGACAGAAAGGTTTGAGAGATGGGCAGTGAAAATAACTAGAAATCAGAGTAAACCTCTCTATGAGAGGATACATGATCAGATGAGGAGCTGCTCAGTTTAGAGAGGAGAAATGGTAGAGATGTACATAATAATGAATGGGTTAGAGATGGTAAATCAAGCACTTCTGTTCACCCTTTTTCCAAGTACAAGAGCAACAGGGCATTTGATAAAACTGAAAAGGAAGAAATTTAAAATCAATAAATGGAAACACTTTTTTGCACATTGCAAGATTAACATGTCAAACTCCTTGCCACAAGGTATCCTAGAGGCCACGAGCCCACTGGGATTCAGAAAAGATCAGACAGTGGCATGGCTGATAACATCCAGTTATGCAACCGTTGGGAGACTGGGTTGTAGGCAGTCAGGGCTAGTCGTCAGAGTCAAAATGCCAGAGCCAAGGATCAAAACAGAGTTGGAGCCAGGAAACAGAGCCAAGGATGAGAACCAAGTAACCTGGGGGCAGGGAAGACAGAAGCAGGGCTGATTGCAAGGCAGGAGCAAGGCTACGACAGGACTGGAACAAGACTGGGAGCAGGGCATGGTCAACGCAGGGTGCAGGGCAGAAGCAGGGCTTGGAGTGAGGGGAGCACATGGAGGCAGAGAATCCATGGGCATGTGCATTGAGGAGCCACTGATCTTCTACAGCTGTTGGGCTTAAGGGACAAGCCACCGCTCAAAGCGGTGAAAGCTGTGTGGAAAAAGTTCACAGCGCTCTTCCATTTACTCCCAGAAAGTCAGTAGAGTTACTGCAGCTTTACACTGGATGAGTGAGATGAGAGTTTGGCCCTAGATTTACAGGAATTTTTCCATCCCTGCGACTGACGGAGAGAGCCTTGCCCCAGCCCGTCTCCTTGCAACATAGCTGCTTCTTCACGGTCTTGAGGCAAAGTGCAAGCTGCGTCGTCTTCAGTGTGGGAAACGACTCCATTATCTTCTGGGCCAGTAGGGACGGGACGCTCAGAATCCCAGACTTGCTGGCTGGCCTGCCTGCTCCCCCTTGGCTCCAGGACGGGTGCTGGGTGGAGTTCCTGCCACCTCCTCAGCTCGTCCCCACTCAGTGCCTGCCTCGCTGCCATCACAAGCCAGGCAAATATCTCTCATTTAGACGATGCTGTGAGACTGAAGCACTTCCTTACCCCAAAATGACTTCTTTCGCTGGCCTCTGCTTAGTGACAATGCGCAGAGTGGGCTGTAGGTTTTTTGCCGCCCCCAAGATAGGAGAGCATAGCTGCCCAAGCAAAAACAACAACAGCAACAAAAAAAAAGGGTGGCGGGAATGCCGCCTCTGGAATTGTGCCGCCCCAAACACCCTGCACCTTCGCAAGAGGCTGGTTGCTACAACTCCCTTCCAAATGGCCGTGTTCTCTTGTGAAAGGCAGGGAAAGACCCACACCCTAGTTAGAGGGAGCTCACTTTAGAGCTTGGCATTAAGAGGGCCAATGCAGAGAGGAGAAAAGGGAAAGAGACCTGAACCCTGATTACGGGGCGATCCTGCCTTTCTTTAGGAAAATACTCCTCCTTTAAACAACGGGGGGGAAAGGAAAGTGGCCAATGTCAAAAGATCTGGAAATGAACAGGAAAGGGAGGGGTCCTGCTGAGTCTCCCCTTTCCAGTCAATCCTCCCTCCCTCAGCGACACCCTTCCCGACTTACCTTCCTACCCCACCAAGAAAATTACAACTTTGTGCCCCCTAAGCTTGACCAGAAAAGACACCTCTTACTTGTGACGCAGCCCTGTTAATAGGGTTAGGTGCACCCACGTGCCGGCTCTGAATACCACCACATCTACCTCCAAGACCCGAGCATCACCACAGTTCAGAAAGGACAGCCACATCAATCCCTTCCAACATAGCCCTAGGAATATCCTCTGTCGATCACCAGAGAGACACAAGGCCTGGAATTCGGACACAACTTAGGGAGCTGTCCGAATCTCGACAGGTAACCCTCATCAGTCCGACAGTGTCTTTCTTGTGCACAAGAAAACAAAGGGTCACAGTTGAGGTTGGTTGAGCAGTGTAAATTGGGCAGGGCAAAAGGAATTGCGGAAGGATTACACGGAAGTGAGGGTCTGAAAGGAGCCCCCCACCTCACCTGTTCATTTCCAGCCTTTGGGACCTGTTGGGCGAGTTCTTGGCTTTTTTGAGAAAAGGGGCGACTTTTCCACGGCCTCCACCATCCCCTTACAGCCGGCCCTTCGCCACACCATGTTCCGTCCGCCCGGGATAAGTCACGAGTAAGAGTTCACTTCAAATCTCAAAAAAGCCAAGTAGAAATCATTCTGGGGGAATTTACTGTGAGTGACAGAAACAGAACCTCAACCCTTCTTAAAGGGGGGTCGCTGTGCCAGAGGCACAAGAAGGCTCCCCTAGTTTAAGCGTGAGAGGATTAAGACCTTGCCCCCCGGTTACAGGGCGGTCATTTTACCTGGCGTGTGCAAGTGACCCGTGGCTCAATTAGCACGGCAAAGGGGAGCCGAACCCTGCTTACAGGGTGGTCCTTAAGCCAGGGCCATTCCGATGGGCCAGAGCGAAAAGCGCTGAAAAGGAGAGACCTCCGTTCCCTCGCTAGAGGGTGGTCTCGTTGCCCAGCAAGTGCCAACGGCCCAAGGCAAGCTCGAAAGGGGAGACCTGCACCCTTCTTACAGGGAGAGGTCAATGGCACAGGGCATTTTAAAGGCTAGGTGCTAAGGAGCTGAAAGCCACAGAGACCTCAACCCTTCTTAAAGGGGGGTCGCTCAGCCTCAGCTTTGGAAGGGAGACCCATAAAGCATTTGGGTTGGCAAGGAATGGACCTGGATCCCTGTTTACAGGGAGGTCCCTTGAGCTGGCACCTGAAGGGGGATTTAAACCTGTGCGGAGAAGTGTCGATCCCGAGCCCTCGGTACAGGGGTGCAGTGCGTGCAGCGTTTCGCCGTGGCTTTTTCTTCCCTTTTCCTGCAGTTTCTTTGGTGCTTGTGTCGTCTTGTCCAGTTTGTGCGTTGAGTTGCTAGAAAGAGAGAGAAAGAAAGAGAGAGGTGAAGCGGCTTAGGTGTGGCTCAGTAGACGGCATGATTACAAGGTACATTCCGATTAAATTGGCAAGGTAGTCGCCCCTGCTGGAAATTACCCTAATTCCTAGTTTTCGGCACCGATCTCTGGCAGAGAGCAGGAGAGCTGGCAGCAGAAGGGAGGTCCAGGTGGATGCGGAGTACGCTGGCTTTGACTTGGCTGAGTGCATGAGTGAGGAGGGCACGGCACAGCTAGTAGGACAAACCCGGAACCCTCTCAAGAGGCTGGTTTCTAGAACTCCCTTCCAAATGGCCGTGTTCTCTTGTGAAAGGCAGGGAAAGACCCACACCCTAGTTAGAGGGAGCTCACTTTAGAGCTTGGCATTAAGAGGGCCAATGCAGAGAGGAGAAAAGGGAAAGAGACCTGAACCCTGATTACAGGGCGATCCTGCCTTTCTTTAGGAAAATACTCCTCCTTTAAACAACGGGGGGGAAAGGAAAGTGGCCAATGTCAAAAGATCTGGAAATGAACAGGTAAGGGAGGGGTCCTGCTGAGTCTCCCCTTTCCAGTCAATCCTCCCTCCCTCAGCGACACCCTTCCCGACTTACCTTCCTACCCCACCAAGAAAATTACAACTTTGTGCCCCCTAAGCTTGACCAGAAAAGACACCTCTTACTTGTGACGCAGCCCTGTTAATAGGGTTAGGTGCACCCACGTGCCGGCTCTGAATACCACCACATCTACCTCCAAGACCCGAGCATCACCACAGTTCAGAAAGGACAGCCACATCAATCCCTTCCAACATAGCCCTAGGAATGTCCTCTGTCGATCACCAGAGAGACACAAGGCCTGGAATTCGGACACAACTTAGGGAGCTGTCCGAATCTCGACAGGTAACCCTCATCAGTCCGACAGTGTCTTTCTTGTGCACAAGAAAACAAAGGGTCACAGTTGAGGTTGGTTGAGCAGTGTAAATTGGGCAGGGCAAAAGGAATTGCGGAAGGATTACACGGAAGTGAGGGTCTGAAAGGAGCCCCCCACCTCACCTGTTCATTTCCAGCCTTTGGGACCTGTTGGGCGATTTCTTGGCTTTTTTGAGAAAAGGGGCGACTTTTCCACGGCCTCCACCATCCCCTTACAGCCGGCCCTTCGCCACACCATGTTCCGTCCGCCCGGGATAAGTCACGAGTAAGAGTTCACTTCAAATCTCAAAAAAGCCAAGTAGAAATCATTCTGGGGGAATTTACTGTGAGTAACAGAAACAGAACCTCAACCCTTCTTAAAGGGGGGTCGCTCAGGCAGAGGCACAAGAAGGCTCCCCTAGTTTAAGCGTGAGAGGATTAAGACCTTGCCCCCCGGTTGCAGGGCGGTCATTTTACCTGGCGTGTGCAAGTGACCTGTGGCTTAATTAGCACGGCAAAGGGGACCCGGACCCTGCTTACAGGGTGGTCCTTAAGCCAGGGCCATTCCGATGGGCCAGAGCGAAAAGCGCTGAAAAGGAGAGACCTCCGTTCCCTCGCTAGAGGGTGGTCTCGTTGCCCAGCAAGTGCCAACGGCCCAAGGCAAGCTCGAAAGGGGAGACCTGCACCCTTCTTACAGGGAGAGATCAATGGCACAGGGCATTTTAAAGGCTAGGTGCTAAGGAGCTGAAAGCCACAGAGACCTCAACCCTTCTTAAAGGGGGGTCGCTGTGCCAGAGGCACAAAAAGGCTCCCCTAGTTTAATCGTGAGAGGATTAAGACCTTGCCCCCCGGTTACAGGGCGGTCATTTTACCTGGCGTGTGCAAGTGACCCGTGGCTCAATTAGCACGGCAAAGGGGAGCCGAACCCTGCTTACAGGGTGGTCCTTAAGCCAGGGCCATTCCGATGGGCCAGAGCGAAAAGCGCTGAAAAGGAGAGACCTCCGTTCCCTCGCTAGAGGGTGGTCTCGTTGCCCAGCAAGTGCCAACGGCCCAAGGCAAGCTCGAAAGGGGAGACCTGCACCCTTCTTACAGGGAGAGGTCAATGGCACAGGGCATTTTAAAGGCTAGGTGCTAAGGAGCTGAAAGCCACAGAGACCTCAACCCTTCTTAAAGGGGGGTCGCTCAGCCTGAGCTTTGGAAGGGAGACCCATAAAGCATTTTGGTTGGCAAGGAATGGACCTGGATCCCTGTTTACAGGGAGGTCCCTTGAGCTGGCACCTGAAGGGGGATTTAAACCTGTGCGGAGAAGTGTCGATCCCGAGCCCTCGGTACAGGGGTGCAGTGCGTGCAGCGTTTCGCCGTGGCTTTTTCTTCCCTTTTCCTGCAGTTTCTTTGGTGCTTGTGTCGTCTTGTCCAGTTTGTGCGTTGAGTTGCTAGAAAGAGAGAGAAAGAAAGAGAGAGGTGAAGCGGCTTAGGTGTGGCTCAGTAGATGGCATGATTACAAGGTACATTCCGATTAAATTGGCAAGGTAGTCGCCCCTGCTGGAAATTACCCTGATTCCTAGTTTTCGGCACCGATCTCTGGCAGAGAGCAGGAGAGCTGGCAGCAGAAGGGAGGTCCAGGTGGATGCGGAGTACGCTGGCTTTGACTTGGCTGAGTGCATGAGTGAGGAGGGCACGGCACAGCTAGTAGGACAAACCCGGAACCCTCTCAAGAGGCTGGTTTCTAGAACTCCCTTCCAAATGGCCGTGTTCTCTTGTGAAAGGCAGGGAAAGACCCACACCCTAGTTAGAGGGAGCTCCCTTAGAGCTTGGCATTAAGAGGGCCAATGCAGAGAGGAGAAAAGGGAAAGAGACCTGAACCCTGATTACAGGGCGATCCTGCCTTTCTTTAGGAAAATACTCCTCCTTTAAACAACGGGGGGGAAAGGAAAGTGGCCAATGTCAAAAGATCTGGAAATTAACAGGTAAGGGAGGGGTCCTGCTGAGTCTCCCCTTTCCAGTCAATCCTCCCTCCCTCAGCGACACCCTTCCCGACTTACCTTCCTACCCCACCAAGAAAATTACAACTTTGTGCCCCCTAAGCTTGACCAGAAAAGACACCTCTTACTTGTGACGCAGCCCTGTTAATAGGGTTAGGTGCACCCACGTGCCGGCTCTGAATACCACCACATCTACCTCCAAGACCCGAGCATCACCACAGTTCAGAAAGGACAGCCACATCAATCCCTTCCAACATAGCCCTAGGAATATCCTCTATCGATCACCAGAGAGACAAGGCCTGGAATTCGGACACAACTTAGGGAGCTGTCCGAATCTCGACAGGTAACCCTCATCAGTCCGACAGTGTCTTTCTTGTGCACAAGAAAACAAAGGGTCACAGTTGAGGTTGGTTGAGCAGTGTAAATTGGGCAGGGCAAAAGGAATTGCGGAAGGATTACACGGAAGTGAGGGTCTGAAAGGAGCCCCCCACCTCACCTGTTCATTTCCAGCCTTTGGGACCTGTTGGGCGATTTCTTGGCTTTTTTGAGAAAAGGGGCGACTTTTCCACGGCCTCCACCATCCCCTTACAGCCGGCCCTTCGCCACACCATGTTCCGTCCGCCCGGGATAAGTCACGAGTAAGAGTTCACTTCAAATCTCAAAAAAGCCAAGTAGAAATCATTCTGGGGGAATTTACTGTGAGTAACAGAAACAGAACCTCAACCCTTCTTAAAGGGGGGTCGCTCAGGCAGAGGCACAAGAAGGCTCCCCTAGTTTAATCGTGAGAGGATTAAGACCTTGCCCCCCGGTTACAGGGCGGTCATTTTACCTGGCGTGTGCAAGTGACCCGTGGCTCAATTAGCACGGCAAAGGGGAGCCGAACCCTGCTTACAGGGTGGTCCTTAAGCCAGGGCCATTCCGATGGGCCAGAGCGAAAAGCGCTGAAAAGGAGAGACCTCCGTTCCCTCGCTAGAGGGTGGTCTCGTTGCCCAGCAAGTGCCAACGGCCCAAGGCAAGCTCGAAAGGGGAGACCTGCACCCTTCTTACAGGGAGAGGTCAATGGCACAGGGCATTTTAAAGGCTAGGTGCTAAGGAGCTGAAAGCCACAGAGACCTCAACCCTTCTTAAAGGGGGGTCGCTCAGCCTGAGCTTTGGAAGGGAGACCCATAAAGCATTTTGGTTGGCAAGGAATGGACCTGGATCCCTGTTTACAGGGAGGTCCCTTGAGCTGGCACCTCAAGGGGGATTTAAACCTGTGCGGAGAAGTGTCGATCCCGAGCCCTCGGTACAGGGGTGCAGTGCGTGCAGCGTTTCGCCGTGGCTTTTTCTTCCCTTTTCCTGCAGTTTCTTTGGTGCTTGTGTCGTCTTGTCCAGTTTGTGCGTTGAGTTGCTAGAAAGAGAGAGAAAGAAAGAGAGAGGTGAAGCGGCTTAGGTGTGGCTCAGTAGATGGCATGATTACAATGTACATTCCGATTAAATTGGCAAGGTAGTCGCCCCTGCTGGAAATTACCCTGATTCCTAGTTTTCGGCACCGATCTCTGGCAGAGAGCAGGAGAGCTGGCAGCAGAAGGGAGGTCCAGGTGGATGCGGAGTACGCTGGCTTTGACTTGGCTGAGTGCATGAGTGAGGAGGGCACGGCACAGCTAGTAGGACAAACCCGGAACCCTCTCAAGAGGCTGGTTTCTAGAACTCCCTTCCAAATGGCCGTGTTCTCTTGTGAAAGGCAGGGAAAGACCCACACCCTAGTTAGAGGGAGCTCCCTTAGAGCTTGGCATTAAGGGGACCAATGCAGAGAGGAGAAAAGGGAAAGAGTCCTGAACCCTGATTACAGGGCGATCCTGCCTTTCTTTAGGAAAATACTCCTCCTTTAAACAACGGGGGGGAAAGGAAAGTGGCCAATGTCAAAAGATCTGGAAATGAACAGGTAAGGGAGGGGTCCTGCTGAGTCTCCCCTTTCCAGTCAATCCTCCCTCCCTCAGCGACACCCTTCCCGACTTACCTTCCTACCCCACCAAGAAAATTACAACTTTGTGCCCCCTAAGCTTGACCAGAAAAGACACCTCTTACTTGTGACGCAGCCCTGTTAATAGGGTTAGGTGCACCCACGTGCCGGCTCTGAATACCACCACATCTACCTCCAAGACCCGAGCATCACCACATTTCAGAAAGGACAGCCACATCAATCCCTTCCAACATAGCCCTAGGAATATCCTCTATCGATCACCAGAGAGACAAGGCCTGGAATTCGGACACAACTTAGGGAGCTGTCCGAATCTCGACAGGTAACCCTCATCAGTCCGACAGTGTCTTTCTTGTGCACAAGAAAACAAAGGGTCACAGTTGAGGTTGGTTGAGCAGTGTAAATTGGGCAGGGCAAAAGGAATTGCGGAAGGATTACACGGAAGTGAGGGTCTGAAAGGAGCCCCCCACCTCACCTGTTCATTTCCAGCCTTTGGGACCTGTTGGGCGATTTCTTGGCTTTTTTGAGAAAAGGGGCGACTTTTCCACGGCCTCCACCATCCCCTTACAGCCGGCCCTTCGCCACACCATGTTCCGTCCGCCCGGGATAAGTCACGAGTAAGAGTTCACTTCAAATCTCAAAAAAGCCAAGTAGAAATCATTCTGGGGGAATTTACTGTGAGTAACAGAAACAGAACCTCAACCCTTCTTAAAGGGGGGTCGCTCAGGCAGAGGCACAAGAAGGCTCCCCTAGTTTAATCGTGAGAGGATTAAGACCTTGCCCCCCGGTTACAGGGCGGTCATTTTACCTGGCGTGTCCAAGTGACCCGTGGCTCAATTAGCACGGCAAAGGGGAGCCGAACCCTGCTTACAGGGTGGTCCTTAAGCCAGGGCCATTCCGATGGGCCAGAGCGAAAAGCGCTGAAAAGGAGAGACCTCCGTTCCCTCGCTAGAGGGTGGTCTCGTTGCCCAGCAAGTGCCAACGGCCCAAGGCAAGCTCGAAAGGGGAGACCTGCACCCTTCTTACAGGGAGAGGTCAATGGCACAGGGCATTTTAAAGGCTAGGTGCTAAGGAGCTGAAAGCCACAGAGACCTCAACCCTTCTTAAAGGGGGGTCGCTCAGCCTCAGCTTTGGAAGGGAGACCCATAAAGCATTTGGGTTGGCAAGGAATGGACCTGGATCCCTGTTTACAGGGAGGTCCCTTGAGCTGGCACCTGAAGGGGGATTTAAACCCGTGCGGAGAAGTGTCGATCCCGAGCCCTCGGTACAGGGGTGCAGTGCGTGCAGCGTTTCGCCGTGGCTTTTTCTTCCCTTTTCCTGCAGTTTCTTTGGTGCTTGTGTCGTCTTGTCCAGTTTGTGCGTTGAGTTGCTAGAAAGAGAGAGAAAGAAAGAGAGAGGTGAAGCGGCTTAGGTGTGGCTCAGTAGACGGCATGATTACAAGGTACATTCCGATTAAATTGGCAAGGTAGTCGCCCCTGCTGGAAATTACCCTAATTCCTAGTTTTCGGCACCGATCTCTGGCAGAGAGCAGGAGAGCTGGCAGCAGAAGGGAGGTCCAGGTGGATGCGGAGTACGCTGGCTTTGACTTGGCTGAGTGCATGAGTGAGGAGGGCACGGCACAGCTAGTAGGACAAACCCGGAACCCTCTCAAGAGGCTGGTTTCTAGAACTCCCTTCCAAATGGCCGTGTTCTCTTGTGAAAGGCAGGGAAAGACCCACACCCTAGTTAGAGGGAGCTCACTTTAGAGCTTGGCATTAAGAGGGCCAATGCAGAGAGGAGAAAAGGGAAAGAGACCTGAACCCTGATTACAGGGCGATCCTGCCTTTCTTTAGGAAAATACTCCTCCTTTAAACAACGGGGGGGGAAAGGAAAGTGGCCAATGTCAAAAGATCTGGAAATGAACAGGTAAGGGAGGGGTCCTGCTGAGTCTCCCCTTTCCAGTCAATCCTCCCTCCCTCAGCGACACCCTTCCCGACTTACCTTCCTACCCCACCAAGAAAATTACAACTTTGTGCCCCCTAAGCTTGACCAGAAAAGACACCTCTTACTTGTGACGCAGCCCTGTTAATAGGGTTAGGTGCACCCACGTGCCGGCTCTGAATACCACCACATCTACCTCCAAGACCCGAGCATCACCACAGTTCAGAAAGGACAGCCACATCAATCCCTTCCAACATAGCCCTAGGAATATCCTCTGTCGATCACCAGAGAGACACAAGGCCTGGAATTCGGACACAACTTAGGGAGCTGTCCGAATCTCGACAGGTAACCCTCATCAGTCCGACAGTGTCTTTCTTGTGCACAAGAAAACAAAGGGTCACAGTTGAGGTTGGTTGAGCAGTGTAAATTGGGCAGGGCAAAAGGAATTGCGGAAGGATTACACGGAAGTGAGGGTCTGAAAGGAGCCCCCCACCTCACCTGTTCATTTCCAGCCTTTGGGACCTGTTGGGCGAGTTCTTGGCTTTTTTGAGAAAAGGGGCGACTTTTCCACGGCCTCCACCATCCCCTTACAGCCGGCCCTTCGCCACACCATGTTCCGTCCGCCCGGGATAAGTCACGAGTAAGATTTCACTTCAAATCTCAAAAAAGCCAAGTAGAAATCATTCTGGGGGAATTTACTGTGAGTGACAGAAACAGAACCTCAACCCTTCTTAAAGGGGGGTCGCTCAGGCAGAGGCACAAGAAGGCTCCCCTAGTTTAAGCGTGAGAGGATTAAGACCTTGCCCCCCGGTTACAGGGCGGTCATTTTACCTGGCGTGTCCAAGTGACCCGTGGCTCAATTAGCACGGCAAAGGGGAGCCGAACCCTGCTTACAGGGTGGTCCTTAAGCCAGGGCCATTCCGATGGGCCAGAGCGAAAAGCGCTGAAAAGGAGAGACCTCCGTTCCCTCGCTAGAGGGTGGTCTCGTTGCCCAGCAAGTGCCAACGGCCCAAGGCAAGCACGAAAGGGGAGACCTGCACCCTTCTTACAGGGAGAGGTCAATGGCACAGGGCGTTTTAAAGGCTAGGTGCTAAGGAGCTGAAAGCCACAGAGACCTCAACCCTTCTTAAAGGGGGGTCGCTCAGCCTCAGCTTTGGAAGGGAGACCCATAAAGCATTTGGGTTGGCAAGGAATGGACCTGGATCCCTGTTTACAGGGAGGTCCCTTGAGCTGGCACCTGAAGGGGGATTTAAACCTGTGCGGAGAAGTGTCGATCCCGAGCCCTCGGTACAGGGGTGCAGTGCGTGCAGCGTTTCGCCGTGGCTTTTTCTTCCCTTTTCCTGCAGTTTCTTTGGTGCTTGTGTCGTCTTGTCCAGTTTATGCGTTGAGTTGCTAGAAAGAGAGAGAAAGAAAGAGAGAGGTGAAGCGGCTTAGGTGTGGCTCAGTAGACGGCATGATTACAAGGTACATTCCGATTAAATTGGCAAGGTAGTCGCCCCTGCTGGAAATTACCCTAATTCCTAGTTTTCGGCACCGATCTCTGGCAGAGAGCAGGAGAGCTGGCAGCAGAAGGGAGGTCCAGGTGGATGCGGAGTACGCTGGCTTTGACTTGGCTGAGTGCATGAGTGAGGAGGGCACGGCACAGCTAGTAGGACAAACCCGGAACCCTCTCAAGAGGCTGGTTTCTAGAACTCCCTTCCAAATGGCCGTGTTCTCTTGTGAAAGGCAGGGAAAGACCCACACCCTAGTTAGAGGGAGCTCCCTTAGAGCTTGGCATTAAGAGGGCCAATGCAGAGAGGAGAAAAGGGAAAGAGACCTGAACCCTGATTACAGGGCGATCCTGCCTTTCTTTAGGAAAATACTCCTCCTTTAAACAACGGGGGGGAAAGGAAAGTGGCCAATGTCAAAAGATCTGGAAATGAACAGGTAAGGGAGGGGTCCTGCTGAGTCTCCCCTTTCCAGTCAATCCTCCCTCCCTCAGCGACACCCTTCCCGACTTACCTTCCTACCCCACCAAGAAAATTACAACTTTGTGCCCCCTAAGCTTGACCAGAAAAGACACCTCTTACTTGTGACGCAGCCCTGTTAATAGGGTTAGGTGCACCCACGTGCCGGCTCTGAATACCACCACATCTACCTCCAAGACCCGAGCATCACCACAGTTCAGAAAGGACAGCCACATCAATCCCTTCCAACATAGCCCTAGGAATATCCTCTGTCGATCACCAGAGAGACACAAGGCCTGGAATTCGGACACAACTTAGGGAGCTGTCCGAATCTCGACAGGTAACCCTCATCAGTCCGACAGTGTCTTTCTTGTGCACAAGAAAACAAAGGGTCACAGTTGAGGTTGGTTGAGCAGTGTAAATTGGGCAGGGCAAAAGGAATTGCGGAAGGATTACACGGAAGTGAGGGTCTGAAAGGAGCCCCCCACCTCACCTGTTCATTTCCAGCCTTTGGGACCTGTTGGGCGATTTCTTGGCTTTTTTGAGAAAAGGGGCGACTTTTCCACGGCCTCCACCATCCCCTTACAGCCGGCCCTTCGCCACACCATGTTCCGTCCGCCCGGGGTAAGTCACGAGTAAGAGTTCACTTCAAATCTCAAAAAAGCCAAGTAGAAATCATTCTGGGGGAATTTACTGTGAGTGACAGAAACAGAACCTCAACCCTTCTTAAAGGGGGGTCGCTTAGGCAGAGGCACAAGAAGGCTCCCCTAGTTTAAGCGTGAGAGGATTAAGACCTTGCCCCCCAGTTACAGGGCGGTCATTTTACCTGGCGTGTGTAAGTGACCTGTGGCTTAATTAGCACGGCAAAGGGGAGCCGAACCCTGCTTACAGGGTGGTCCTTAAGCCAGGGCCATTCCAATGGGCCAGAGCGAAAAGCGCTGAAAAGGAGAGACCTCTGTTCCCTCGCTAGAGGGTGGTCTCGTTGCCCAGCAAGTGCCAACGGCCCAAGGCAAGCTCGAAAGGGGAGACCTGCACCCTTCTTACAGGGAGAGGTCAATGGCACAGGGCATTTTAAAGGCTAGGTGCTAAGGAGCTGAAAGCCACAGAGACCTCAACCCTTCTTAAAGGGGGGTCGCTGTGCCAGAGGCACAAAAAGGCTCCCCTAGTTTAAGCGTGAGAGGATTAAGACCTTGCCCCCCGGTTACAGGGCGGTCATTTTACCTGGCGTGTCCAAGTGACCCGTGGCTCAATTAGCACGGCAAAGGGGAGCCGAACCCTGCTTACAGGGTGGTCCTTAAGCCAGGGCCATTCCGATGGGCCAGAGCGAAAAGCGCTGAAAAGGAGAGACCTCCGTTCCCTCGCTAGAGGGTGGTCTCGTTGCCCAGCAAGTGCCAACGGCCCAAGGCAAGCTCGAAAGGGGAGACCTGCACCCTTCTTACAGGGAGAGGTCAATGGCACAGGGCGTTTTAAAGGCTAGGTGCTAAGGAGCTGAAAGCCACAGAGACCTCAACCCTTCTTAAAGGGGGGTCGCTCAGCCTCAGCTTTGGAAGGGAGACCCATAAAGCATTTGGGTTGGCAAGGAATGGACCTGGATCCCTGTTTACAGGGAGGTCCCTTGAGCTGGCACCTGAAGGGGGATTTAAACCTGTGCGGAGAAGTGTCGATCCCGAGCCCTCGGTACAGGGGTGCAGTGCGTGCAGCGTTTCGCCGTGGCTTTTTCTTCCCTTTTCCTGCAGTTTCTTTGGTGCTTGTGTCGTCTTGTCCAGTTTGTGCGTTGAGTTGCTAGAAAGAGAGAGAAAGAAAGAGAGAGGTGAAGCGGCTTAGGTGTGGCTCAGTAGATGGCATGATTACAAGGTACATTCCGATTAAATTGGCAAGGTAGTCGCCCCTGCTGGAAATTACCCTAATTCCTAGTTTTCGGCACCGATCTCTGGCAGAGAGCAGGAGAGCTGGCAGCAGAAGGGAGGTCCAGGTGGATGCGGAGTACGCTGGCTTTGACTTGGCTGAGTGCATGAGTGAGGAGGGCACGGCACAGCTAGTAGGACAAACCCGGAACCCTCTCAAGAGGCTGGTTTCTAGAACTCCCTTCCAAATGGCCGTGTTCTCTTGTGAAAGGCAGGGAAAGACCCACACCCTAGTTAGAGGGAGCTCACTTTAGAGCTTGGCATTAAGAGGGCCAATGCAGAGAGGAGAAAAGGGAAAGAGACCTGAACCCTGATTACAGGGCGATCCTGCCTTTCTTTAGGAAAATACTCCTCCTTTAAACAACGGGGGGGAAAGGAAAGTGGCCAATGTCAAAAGATCTGGAAATGAACAGGTAAGGGAGGGGTCCTGCTGAGTCTCCCCTTTCCAGTCAATCCTCCCTCCCTCAGCGACACCCTTCCCGACTTACCTTCCTACCCCACCAAGAAAATTACAACTTTGTGCCCCCTAAGCTTGACCAGAAAAGACACCTCTTACTTGTGACGCAGCCCTGTTAATAGGGTTAGGTGCACCCACGTGCCGGCTCTGAATACCACCACATCTACCTCCAAGACCCGAGCATCACCACAGTTCAGAAAGGACAGCCACATCAATCCCTTCCAACATAGCCCTAGGAATATCCTCTGTCGATCACCAGAGAGACACAAGGCCTGGAATTCGGACACAACTTAGGGAGCTGTCCGAATCTCGACAGGTAACCCTCATCAGTCCGACAGTGTCTTTCTTGTGCACAAGAAAACAAAGGGTCACAGTTGAGGTTGGTTGAGCAGTGTAAATTGGGCAGGGCAAAAGGAATTGCGGAAGGATTACACGGAAGTGAGGGTCTGAAAGGAGCCCCCCACCTCACCTGTTCATTTCCAGCCTTTGGGACCTGTTGGGCGATTTCTTGGCTTTTTTGAGAAAAGGGGCGACTTTTCCACGGCCTCCACCATCCCCTTACAGCCGGCCCTTCGCCACACCATGTTCCGTCCGCCCGGGATAAGTCACGAGTAAGAGTTCACTTCAAATCTCAAAAAAGCCAAGTAGAAATCATTCTGGGGGAATTTACTGTGAGTGACAGAAACAGAACCTCAACCCTTCTTAAAGGGGGGTCGCTGAGGCAGAGGCACAAGAAGGCTCCCCTAGTTTAAGCGTGAGAGGATTAAGACCTTGCCCCCCGGTTACAGGGCGGTCATTTTACCTGGCGTGTCCAAGTGACCCGTGGCTCAATTAGCACGGCAAAGGGGAGCCGAACCCTGCTTAAGGGTGGTCCTTAAGCCAGGGCCATTCCGATGGGCCAGAGCGAAAAGCGCTGAAAAGGAGAGACCTCCGTTCCCTCGCTAGAGGGTGGTCTCGTTGCCCAGCAAGTGCCAACGGCCCAAGGCAAGCTCGAAAGGGGAGACCTGCACCCTTCTTACAGGGAGAGGTCAATGGCACAGGGCATTTTAAAGGCTAGGTGCTAAGGAGCTGAAAGCCACAGAGACCTCAACCCTTCTTTAAGGGGGGTCGCTCAGCCTCAGCTTTGGAAGGGAGACCCATAAAGCATTTGGGTTGGCAAGGAATGGACCTGGATCCCTGTTTACAGGGAGGTCCCTTGAGCTGGCACCTGAAGGGGGATTTAAACCCGTGCGGAGAAGTGTCGATCCCGAGCCCTCGGTACAGGGGTGCAGTGCGTGCAGCGTTTCGCCGTGGCTTTTTCTTCCCTTTTCCTGCAGTTTCTTTGGTGCTTGTGTCGTCTTGTCCAGTTTGTGCGTTGAGTTGCTAGAAAGAGAGAGAAAGAAAGAGAGAGGTGAAGCGGCTTAGGTGTGGCTCAGTAGACGGCATGATTACAAGGTACATTCCGATTAAATTGGCAAGGTAGTCGCCCCTGCTGGAAATTACCCTAATTCCTAGTTTTCGGCACCGATCTCTGGCAGAGAGCAGGAGAGCTGGCAGCAGAAGGGAGGTCCAGGTGGATGCGGAGTACGCTGGCTTTGACTTGGCTGAGTGCATGAGTGAGGAGGGCACGGCACAGCTAGTAGGACAAACCCGGAACCCTCTCAAGAGGCTGGTTTCTAGAACTCCCTTCCAAATGGCCGTGTTCTCTTGTGAAAGGCAGGGAAAGACCCACACCCTAGTTAGAGGGAGCTCACTTTAGAGCTTGGCATTAAGAGGGCCAATGCAGAGAGGAGAAAAGGGAAAGAGACCTGAACCCTGATTACGGGGCGATCCTGCCTTTCTTTAGGAAAATACTCCTCCTTTAAACAACGGGGGGGAAAGGAAAGTGGCCAATGTCAAAAGATCTGGAAATGAACAGGTAAGGGAGGGGTCCTGCTGAGTCTCCCCTTTCCAGTCAATCCTCCCTCCCTCAGCGACACCCTTCCCGACTTACCTTCCTACCCCACCAAGAAAATTACAACTTTGTGCCCCCTAAGCTTGACCAGAAAAGACACCTCTTACTTGTGACGCAGCCCTGTTAATAGGGTTAGGTGCACCCACGTGCCGGCTCTGAATACCACCACATCTACCTCCAAGACCCGAGCATCACCACAGTTCAGAAAGGACAGCCACATCAATCCCTTCCAACATAGCCCTAGGAATATCCTCTGTCGATCACCAGAGAGACACAAGGCCTGGAATTCGGACACAACTTAGGGAGCTGTCCGAATCTCGACAGGTAACCCTCATCAGTCCGACAGTGTCTTTCTTGTGCACAAGAAAACAAAGGGTCACAGTTGAGGTTGGTTGAGCAGTGTAAATTGGGCAGGGCAAAAGGAATTGCGGAAGGATTACACGGAAGTGAGGGTCTGAAAGGAGCCCCCCACCTCACCTGTTCATTTCCAGCCTTTGGGACCTGTTGGGCGATTTCTTGGCTTTTTTGAGAAAAGGGGCGACTTTTCCACGGCCTCCACCATCCCCTTACAGCCGGCCCTTCGCCACACCATGTTCCGTCCGCCCGGGATAAGTCACGAGTAAGAGTTCACTTCAAATCTCAAAAAAGCCAAGTAGAAATCATTCTGGGGGAATTTACTGTGAGTGACAGAAACAGAACCTCAACCCTTCTTAAAGGGGGGTCGCTGAGGCAGAGGCACAAGAAGGCTCCCCTAGTTTAAGCGTGAGAGGATTAAGACCTTGCCCCCCGGTTACAGGGCGGTCATTTTACCTGGCGTGTCCAAGTGACCCGTGGCTCAATTAGCACGGCAAAGGGGAGCCGAACCCTGCTTACAGGGTGGTCCTTAAGCCAGGGCCATTCCGATGGGCCAGAGCGAAAAGCGCTGAAAAGGAGAGACCTCCGTTCCCTCGCTAGAGGGTGGTCTCGTTGCCCAGCAAGTGCCAACGGCCCAAGGCAAGCTCGAAAGGGGAGACCTGCACCCTTCTTACAGGGAGAGGTCAATGGCACAGGGCGTTTTAAAGGCTAGGTGCTAAGGAGCTGAAAGCCACAGAGACCTCAACCCTTCTTAAAGGGGGGTCGCTCAGCCTCAGCTTTGGAAGGGAGACCCATAAAGCATTTGGGTTGGCAAGGAATGGACCTGGATCCCTGTTTACAGGGAGGTCCCTTGAGCTGGCACCTGAAGGGGGATTTAAACCTGTGCGGAGAAGTGTCGATCCCGAGCCCTCGGTACAGGGGTGCAGTGCGTGCAGCGTTTCGCCATGGCTTTTTCTTCCCTTTTCCTGCAGTTTCTTTGGTGCTTGTGTCGTCTTGTCCAGTTTATGCGTTGAGTTGCTAGAAAGAGAGAGAAAGAAAGAGAGAGGTGAAGCGGCTTAGGTGTGGCTCAGTAGACGGCATGATTACAAGGTACATTCCGATTAAATTGGCAAGGTAGTCGCCCCTGCTGGAAATTACCCTAATTCCTAGTTTTCGGCACCGATCTCTGGCAGAGAGCAGGAGAGCTGGCAGCAGAAGGGAGGTCCAGGTGGATGCGGAGTACGCTGGCTTTGACTTGGCTGAGTGCATGAGTGAGGAGGGCACGGCACAGCTAGTAGGACAAACCCGGAACCCTCTCAAGAGGCTGGTTTCTAGAACTCCCTTCCAAATGGCCGTGTTCTCTTGTGAAAGGCAGGGAAAGACCCACACCCTAGTTAGAGGGAGCTCACTTTAGAGCTTGGCATTAAGAGGGCCAATGCAGAGAGGAGAAAAGGGAAAGAGACCTGAACCCTGATTACAGGGCGATCCTGCCTTTCTTTAGGAAAATACTCCTCCTTTAAACAACGGGGGGGAAAGGAAAGTGGCCAATGTCAAAAGATCTGGAAATGAACAGGTAAGGGAGGGGTCCTGCTGAGTCTCCCCTTTCCAGTCAATCCTCCCTCCCTCAGCGACACCCTTCCCGACTTACCTTCCTACCCCACCAAGAAAATTACAACTTTGTGCCCCCTAAGCTTGACCAGAAAAGACACCTCTTACTTGTGACGCAGCCCTGTTAATAGGGTTAGGTGCACCCACGTGCCGGCTCTGAATACCACCACATCTACCTCCAAGACCCGAGCATCACCACAGTTCAGAAAGGACAGCCACATCAATCCCTTCCAACATAGCCCTAGGAATATCCTCTGTCGATCACCAGAGAGACACAAGGCCTGGAATTCGGACACAACTTAGGGAGCTGTCCGAATCTCGACAGGTAACCCTCATCAGTCCGACAGTGTCTTTCTTGTGCACAAGAAAACAAAGGGTCACAGTTGAGGTTGGTTGAGCAGTGTAAATTGGGCAGGGCAAAAGGAATTGCGGAAGGATTACACGGAAGTGAGGGTCTGAAAGGAGCCCCCCACCTCACCTGTTCATTTCCAGCCTTTGGGACCTGTTGGGCGATTTCTTGGCTTTTTTGAGAAAAGGGGCGACTTTTCCACGGCCTCCACCATCCCCTTACAGCCGGCCCTTCGCCACACCATGTTCCGTCCGCCCGGGATAAGTCACGAGTAAGAGTTCACTTCAAATCTCAAAAAAGCCAAGTAGAAATCATTCTGGGGGAATTTACTGTGAGTGACAGAAACAGAACCTCAACCCTTCTTAAAGGGGGGTCGCTCAGGCAGAGGCACAAGAAGGCTCCCCTAGTTTAAGCGTGAGAGGATTAAGACCTTGCCCCCCGGTTACAGGGCGGTCATTTTACCTGGCGTGTCCAAGTGACCCGTGGCTCAATTAGCACGGCAAAGGGGAGCCGAACCCTGCTTACAGGGTGGTCCTTAAGCCAGGGCCATTCCGATGGGCCAGAGCGAAAAGCGCTGAAAAGGAGAGACCTCCGTTCCCTCGCTAGAGGGTGGTCTCGTTGCCCAGCAAGTGCCAACGGCCCAAGGCAAGCTCGAAAGGGGAGACCTGCACCCTTCTTACAGGGAGAGGTCAATGGCACAGGGCATTTTAAAGGCTAGGTGCTAAGGAGCTGAAAGCCACAGAGACCTCAACCCTTTTTAAAGGGGGGTCGCTGTGCCAGAGGCACAAAAAGGCTCCCCTAGTTTAAGCGTGAGAGGATTAAGACCTTGCCCCCCGGTTACAGGGCGGTCATTTTACCTGGCGTGTCCAAGTGACCCGTGGCTCAATTAGCACGGCAAAGGGGAGCCGAACCCTGCTTACAGGGTGGTCCTTAAGCCAGGGCCATTCCGATGGGCCAGAGCGAAAAGCGCTGAAAAGGAGAGACCTCCGTTCCCTCGCTAGAGGGTGGTCTCGTTGCCCAGCAAGTGCCAACGGCCCAAGGCAAGCTCGAAAGGGGAGACCTGCACCCTTCTTACAGGGAGAGGTCAATGGCACAGGGCGTTTTAAAGGCTAGGTGCTAAGGAGCTGAAAGCCACAGAGACCTCAACCCTTCTTAAAGGGGGGTCGCTCAGCCTCAGCTTTGGAAGGGAGACCCATAAAGCATTTGGGTTGGCAAGGAATGGACCTGGATCCCTGTTTACAGGGAGGTCCCTTGAGCTGGCACCTGAATGGGGATTTAAACCTGTGCGGAGAAGTGTCGATCCCGAGCCCTCAGTACAGGGGTGCAGTGCGTGCAGCGTTTCGCCGTGGCTTTTTCTTCCCTTTTCCTGCAGTTTCTTTGGTGCTTGTGTCGTCTTGTCCAGTTTGTGCGTTGAGTTGCTAGAAAGAGAGAGAAAGAAAGAGAGAGGTGAAGCGGCTTAGGTGTGGCTCAGTAGACGGCATGATTACAAGGTACATTCCGATTAAATTGGCAAGGTAGTCGCCCCTGCTGGAAATTACCCTAATTCCTAGTTTTCGGCACCGATCTCTGGCAGAGAGCAGGAGAGCTGGCAGCAGAAGGGAGGTCCAGGTGGATGCGGAGTACGCTGGCTTTGACTTGGCTGAGTGCATGAGTGAGGAGGGCACGGCACAGCTAGTAGGACAAACCCGGAACCCTCTCAAGAGGCTGGTTTCTAGAACTCCCTTCCAAATGGCCGTGTTCTCTTGTGAAAGGCAGGGAAAGACCCACACCCTAGTTAGAGGGAGCTCACTTTAGAGCTTGGCATTAAGAGGGCCAATGCAGAGAGGAGAAAAGGGAAAGAGACCTGAACCCTGATTACAGGGCGATCCTGCCTTTCTTTAGGAAAATACTCCTCCTTTAAACAACGGGGGGGAAAGGAAAGTGGCCAATGTCAAAAGATCTGGAAATGAACAGGTAAGGGAGGGGTCCTGCTGAGTCTCCCCTTTCCAGTCAATCCTCCCTCCCTCAGCGACACCCTTCCCGACTTACCTTCCTACCCCACCAAGAAAATTACAACTTTGTGCCCCCTAAGCTTGACCAGAAAAGACACCTCTTACTTGTGACGCAGCCCTGTTAATAGGGTTAGGTGCACCCACGTGCCGGCTCTGAATACCACCACATCTACCTCCAAGACCCGAGCATCACCACAGTTCAGAAAGGACAGCCACATCAATCCCTTCCAACATAGCCCTAGGAATATCCTCTGTCGATCACCAGAGAGACACAAGGCCTGGAATTCGGACACAACTTAGGGAGCTGTCCGAATCTCGACAGGTAACCCTCATCAGTCCGACAGTGTCTTTCTTGTGCACAAGAAAACAAAGGGTCACAGTTGAGGTTGGTTGAGCAGTGTAAATTGGGCAGGGCAAAAGGAATTGCGGAAGGATTACACGGAAGTGAGGGTCTGAAAGGAGCCCCCCACCTCACCTGTTCATTTCCAGCCTTTGGGACCTGTTGGGCGATTTCTTGGCTTTTTTGAGAAAAGGGGCGACTTTTCCACGGCCTCCACCATCCCCTTACAGCCGGCCCTTCGCCACACCATGTTCCGTCCGCCCAGGATAAGTCACGAGTAAGAGTTCACTTCAAATCTCAAAAAAGCCAAGTAGAAATCATTCTGGGGGAATTTACTGTGCGTGACAGAAACAGAACCTCAACCCTTCTTAAAGGGGGGTCGCTCAGGCAGAGGCACAAGAAGGCTCCCCTAGTTTAAGCGTGAGAGGATTAAGACCTTGCCCCCCGGTTACAGGGCGGTCATTTTACCTGGCGTGTCCAAGTGACCCGTGGCTCAATTAGCACGGCAAAGGGGAGCCGAACCCTGCTTACAGGGTGGTCCTTAAGCCAGGGCCATTCCGATGGGCCAGAGCGAAAAGCGCTGAAAAGGAGAGACCTCCGTTCCCTCGCTAGAGGGTGGTCTCGTTGCCCAGCAAGTGCCAACGGCCCAAGGCAAGCTCGAAAGGGGAGACCTGCACCCTTCTTACAGGGAGAGGTCAATGGCACAGGGCATTTTAAAGGCTAGGTGCTAAGGAGCTGAAAGCCACAGAGACCTCAACCCTTCTTAAAGGGGGGTCGCTCAGCCTCAGCTTTGGAAGGGAGACCCATAAAGCATTTGGGTTGGCAAGGAATGGACCTGGATCCCTGTTTACAGGGAGGTCCCTTGAGCTGGCACCTGAAGGGGGATTTAAACCTGTGCGGAGAAGTGTCGATCCCGAGCCCTCGGTACAGGGGTGCAGTGCGTGCAGCGTTTCGCCGTGGCTTTTTCTTCCCTTTTCCTGCAGTTTCTTTGGTGCTTGTGTCGTCTTGTCCAGTTTGTGCGTTGAGTTGCTAGAAAGAGAGAGAAAGAAAGAGAGAGGTGAAGCGGCTTAGGTGTGGCTCAGTAGACGGCATGATTACAAGGTACATTCCGATTAAATTGGCAAGGTAGTCGCCCCTGCTGGAAATTACCCTAATTCCTAGTTTTCGGCACCGATCTCTGGCAGAGAGCAGGAGAGCTGGCAGCAGAAGGGAGGTCCAGGTGGATGCGGAGTACGCTGGCTTTGACTTGGCTGAGTGCATGAGTGAGGAGGGCACGGCACAGCTAGTAGGACAAACCCGGAACCCTCTCAAGAGGCTGGTTTCTAGAACTCCCTTCCAAATGGCCGTGTTCTCTTGTGAAAGGCAGGGAAAGACCCACACCCTAGTTAGAGGGAGCTCACTTTAGAGCTTGGCATTAAGAGGGCCAATGCAGAGAGGAGAAAAGGGAAAGAGACCTGAACCCTGATTACGGGGCGATCCTGCCTTTCTTTAGGAAAATACTCCTCCTTTAAACAACGGGGGGGAAAGAAAAGTGGCCAATGTCAAAAGATCTGGAAATGAACAGGTAAGGGAGGGGTCCTGCTGAGTCTCCCCTTTCCAGTCAATCCTCCCTCCCTCAGCGACACCCTTCCCGACTTACCTTCCTACCCCACCAAGAAAATTACAACTTTGTGCCCCCTAAGCTTGACCAGAAAAGACACCTCTTACTTGTGACGCAGCCCTGTTAATAGGGTTAGGTGCACCCACGTGCCGGCTCTGAATACCACCACATCTACCTCCAAGACCCGAGCATCACCACAGTTCAGAAAGGACAGCCACATCAATCCCTTCCAACATAGCCCTAGGAATATCCTCTGTCGATCACCAGAGAGACACAAGGCCTGGAATTCGGACACAACTTAGGGAGCTGTCCGAATCTCGACAGGTAACCCTCATCAGTCCGACAGTGTCTTTCTTGTGCACAAGAAAACAAAGGGTCACAGTTGAGGTTGGTTGAGCAGTGTAAATTGGGCAGGGCAAAAGGAATTGCGGAAGGATTACACGGAAGTGAGGGTCTGAAAGGAGCCCCCCACCTCACCTGTTCATTTCCAGCCTTTGGGACCTGTTGGGCGATTTCTTGGCTTTTTTGAGAAAAGGGGCGACTTTTCCACGGCCTCCACCATCCCCTTACAGCCGGCCCTTCGCCACACCATGTTCCGTCCGCCCGGGATAAGTCACGAGTAAGAGTTCACTTCAAATCTCAAAAAAGCCAAGTAGAAATCATTCTGGGGGAATTTACTGTGCGTGACAGAAACAGAACCTCAACCCTTCTTAAAGGGGGGTCGCTCAGGCAGAGGCACAAGAAGGCTCCCCTAGTTTAAGCGTGAGAGGATTAAGACCTTGCCCCCCGGTTACAGGGCGGTCATTTTACCTGGCGTGTCCAAGTGACCCGTGGCTCAATTAGCACGGCAAAGGGGAGCCGAACCCTGCTTACAGGGTGGTCCTTAAGCCAGGGCCATTCCGATGGGCCAGAGCGAAAAGCGCTGAAAAGGAGAGACCTCCGTTCCCTCGCTAGAGGGTGGTCTCGTTGCCCAGCAAGTGCCAACGGCCCAAGGCAAGCTCGAAAGGGGAGACCTGCACCCTTCTTACAGGGAGAGGTCAATGGCACAGGGCGTTTTAAAGGCTAGGTGCTAAGGAGCTGAAAGCCACAGAGACCTCAACCCTTCTTAAAGGGGGGTCGCTCAGCCTCAGCTTTGGAAGGGAGACCCATAAAGCATTTGGGTTGGCAAGGAATGGACCTGGATCCCTGTTTACAGGGAGGTCCCTTGAGCTGGCACCTGAAGGGGGATTTAAACCTGTGCGGAGAAGTGTCGATCCCGAGCCCTCGGTACAGGGGTGCAGTGCGTGCAGCGTTTCGCCGTGGCTTTTTCTTCCCTTTTCCTGCAGTTTCTTTGGTGCTTGTGTCGTCTTGTCCAGTTTATGCGTTGAGTTGCTAGAAAGAGAGAGAAAGAAAGAGAGAGGTGAAGCGGCTTAGGTGTGGCTCAGTAGACGGCATGATTACAAGGTACATTCCGATTAAATAGGCAAGGTAGTCGCCCCTGCTGGAAATTACCCTAATTCCTAGTTTTCGGCACCGATCTCTGGCAGAGAGCAGGAGAGCTGGCAGCAGAAGGGAGGTCCAGGTGGATGCGGAGTACGCTGGCTTTGACTTGGCTGAGTGCATGAGTGAGGAGGGCACGGCACAGCTAGTAGGACAAACCCGGAACCCTCTCAAGAGGCTGGTTTCTAGAACTCCCTTCCAAATGGCCGTGTTCTCTTGTGAAAGGCAGGGAAAGACCCACACCCTAGTTAGAGGGAGCTCACTTTAGAGCTTGGCATTAAGAGGGCCAATGCAGAGAGGAGAAAAGGGAAAGAGACCTGAACCCTGATTACGGGGCGATCCTGCCTTTCTTTAGGAAAATACTCCTCCTTTAAACAACGGGGGGGAAAGGAAAGTGGCCAATGTCAAAAGATCTGGAAATGAACAGGTAAGGGAGGGGTCCTGCTGAGTCTCCCCTTTCCAGTCAATCCTCCCTCCCTCAGCGACACCCTTCCCGACTTACCTTCCTACCCCACCAAGAAAATTACAACTTTGTGCCCCCTAAGCTTGACCAGAAAAGACACCTCTTACTTGTGACGCAGCCCTGTTAATAGGGTTAGGTGCACCCACGTGCCGGCTCTGAATACCACCACATCTACCTCCAAGACCCGAGCATCACCACAGTTCAGAAAGGACAGCCACATCAATCCCTTCCAACATAGCCCTAGGAATATCCTCTGTCGATCACCAGAGAGACACAAGGCCTGGAATTCGGACACAACTTAGGGAGCTGTCCGAATCTCGACAGGTAACCCTCATCAGTCCGACAGTGTCTTTCTTGTGCACAAGAAAACAAAGGGTCACAGTTGAGGTTGGTTGAGCAGTGTAAATTGGGCAGGGCAAAAGGAATTGCGGAAGGATTACACGGAAGTGAGGGTCTGAAAGGAGCCCCCCACCTCACCTGTTCATTTCCAGCCTTTGGGACCTGTTGGGCGATTTCTTGGCTTTTTTGAGAAAAGGGGCGACTTTTCCACGGCCTCCACCATCCCCTTACAGCCGGCCCTTCGCCACACCATGTTCCGTCCGCCCGGGATAAGTCACGAGTAAGAGTTCACTTCAAATCTCAAAAAAGCCAAGTAGAAATCATTCTGGGGGAATTTACTGTGCGTGACAGAAACAGAACCTCAACCCTTCTTAAAGGGGGGTCGCTCAGGCAGAGGCACAAGAAGGCTCCCCTAGTTTAAGCGTGAGAGGATTAAGACCTTGCCCCCCGGTTACAGGGCGGTCATTTTACCTGGCGTGTCCAAGTGACCCGTGGCTCAATTAGCACGGCAAAGGGGAGCCGAACCCTGCTTACAGGGTGGTCCTTAAGCCAGGGCCATTCCGATGGGCCAGAGCGAAAAGCGCTGAAAAGGAGAGACCTCCGTTCCCTCGCTAGAGGGTGGTCTCGTTGCCCAGCAAGTGCCAACGGCCCAAGGCAAGCTCGAAAGGGGAGACCTGCACCCTTCTTACAGGGAGAGGTCAATGGCACAGGGCATTTTAAAGGCTAGGTGCTAAGGAGCTGAAAGCCACAGAGACCTCAACCCTTTTTAAAGGGGGGTCGCTGTGCCAGAGGCACAAAAAGGCTCCCCTAGTTTAAGCGTGAGAGGATTAAGACCTTGCCCCCCGGTTACAGGGCGGTCATTTTACCTGGCGTGTCCAAGTGACCCGTGGCTCAATTAGCACGGCAAAGGGGAGCCGAACCCTGCTTACAGGGTGGTCCTTAAGCCAGGGCCATTCCGATGGGCTAGAGCGAAAAGCGCTGAAAAGGAGAGACCTCCGTTCCCTTGCTAGAGGGTGGTCTCGTTGCCCAGCAAGTGCCAACGGCCCAAGGCAAGCTCGAAAGGGGAGACCTGCACCCTTCTTACAGGGAGAGGTCAATGGCACAGGGCGTTTTAAAGGCTAGGTGCTAAGGAGCTGAAAGCCACAGAGACCTCAACCCTTCTTAAAGGGGGGTCGCTCAGCCTCAGCTTTGGAAGGGAGACCCATAAAGCATTTGGGTTGGCAAGGAATGGACCTGGATCCCTGTTTACAGGGAGGTCCCTTGAGCTGGCACCTGAATGGGGATTTAAACCTGTGCGGAGAAGTGTCGATCCCGAGCCCTCAGTACAGGGGTGCAGTGCGTGCAGCGTTTCGCCGTGGCTTTTTCTTCCCTTTTCCTGCAGTTTCTTTGGTGCTTGTGTCGTCTTGTCCAGTTTGTGCGTTGAGTTGCTAGAAAGAGAGAGAAAGAAAGAGAGAGGTGAAGCGGCTTAGGTGTGGCTCAGTAGACGGCATGATTACAAGGTACATTCCGATTAAATTGGCAAGGTAGTCGCCCCTGCTGGAAATTACCCTAATTCCTAGTTTTCGGCACCGATCTCTGGCAGAGAGCAGGAGAGCTGGCAGCAGAAGGGAGGTCCAGGTGGATGCGGAGTACGCTGGCTTTGACTTGGCTGAGTGCATGAGTGAGGAGGGCACGGCACAACTAGTAGGACAAACCCGGAACCCTCTCAAGAGGCTGGTTTCTAGAACTCCCTTCCAAATGGCCGTGTTCTCTTGTGAAAGGCAGGGAAAGACCCACACCCTAGTTAGAGGGAGCTCACTTTAGAGCTTGGCATTAAGAGGGCCAATGCAGAGAGGAGAAAAGGGAAAGAGACCTGAACCCTGATTACGGGGCGATCCTGCCTTTCTTTAGGAAAATACTCCTCCTTTAAACAACGGGGGGGAAAGGAAAGTGGCCAATGTCAAAAGATCTGGAAATGAACAGGTAAGGGAGGGGTCCTGCTGAGTCTCCCCTTTCCAGTCAATCCTCCCTCCCTCAGCGACACCCGTCCCGACTTACCTTCCTACCCCACCAAGAAAATTACAACTTTGTGCCCCCTAAGCTTGACCAGAAAAGACACCTCTTACTTGTGAAGCAGCCTTGTTAATAGGGTTAGGTGCACCCACGTGCCGGCTCTGAATACCACCACATCTACCTCCAAGACCCGAGCATCACCACAGTTCAGAAAGGACAGCCACATCAATCCCTTCCAACATAGCCCTAGGAATATCCTCTGTCGATCACCAGAGAGACACAAGGCCTGGAATTCGGACACAACTTAGGGAGCTGTCCGAATCTCGACAGGTAACCCTCATCAGTCCGACAGTGTCTTTCTTGTGCACAAGAAAACAAAGGGTCACAGTTGAGGTTGGTTGAGCAGTGTAAATTGGGCAGGGCAAAAGGAATTGCGGAAGGATTACACGGAAGTGAGGGTCTGAAAGGAGCCCCCCACCTCACCTGTTCATTTCCAGCCTTTGGGACCTGTTGGGCGATTTCTTGGCTTTTTTGAGAAAAGGGGCGACTTTTCCACGGCCTCCACCATCCCCTTACAGCCGGCCCTTCGCCACACCATGTTCCGTCCGCCCGGGATAAGTCACGAGTAAGAGTTCACTTCAAATCTCAAAAAAGCCAAGTAGAAATCATTCTGGGGGAATTTACTGTGCGTGACAGAAACAGAACCTCAACCCTTCTTAAAGGGGGGTCGCTGAGGCAGAGGCACAAGAAGGCTCCCCTAGTTTAAGCGTGAGAGGATTAAGACCTTGCCCCCCGGTTACAGGGCGGTCATTTTACCTGGCGTGTCCAAGTGACCCGTGGCTCAATTAGCACGGCAAAGGGGAGCCGAACCCTGCTTACAGGGTGGTCCTTAAGCCAGGGCCATTCCGATGGGCCAGAGCGAAAAGCGCTGAAAAGGAGAGACCTCCGTTCCCTCGCTAGAGGGTGGTCTCGTTGCCCAGCAAGTGCCAACGGCCCAAGGCAAGCTCGAAAGGGGAGACCTGCACCCTTCTTACAGGGAGAGGTCAATGGCACAGGGCATTTTAAAGGCTAGGTGCTAAGGAGCTGAAAGCCACAGAGACCTCAACCCTTCTTAAAGGGGGGTCGCTGTGCCAGAGGCACAAAAAGGCTCCCCTAGTTTAAGCGTGAGAGGATTAAGACCTTGCCCCCCGGTTACAGGGCGGTCATTTTACCTGGCGTGTCCAAGTGACCCGTGGCTCAATTAGCACGGCAAAGGGGAGCCGAACCCTGCTTACAGGGTGGTCCTTAAGCCAGGGCCATTCCGATGGGCCAGAGCGAAAAGCGCTGAAAAGGAGAGACCTCCGTTCCCTCGGTAGAGGGTGGTCTCGTTGCCCAGCAAGTGCCAACGGCCCAAGGCAAGCTCGAAAGGGGAGACCTGCACCCTTCTTACAGGGAGAGGTCAATGGCACAGGGCATTTTAAAGGCTAGGTGCTAAGGAGCTGAAAGCCACAGAGACCTCAACCCTTCTTAAAGGGGGGTCGCTCAGCCTCAGCTTTGGAAGGAAGACCCATAAAGCATTTGGGTTGGCAAGGAATGGACCTGGATCCCTGTTTACAGGGAGGTCCCTTGAGCTGGCACCTGAAGGGGGATTTAAACCTGTGCGGAGAAGTGTCGATCCCGAGCCCTCGGTACAGGGGTGCAGTGCGTGCAGCGTTTCGCCGTGGCTTTTTCTTCCCTTTTCCTGCAGTTTCTTTGGTGCTTGTGTCGTCTTGTCCAGTTTGTGCGTTGAGTTGCTAGAAAGAGAGAGAAAGAAAGAGAGAGGTGAAGCGGCTTAGGTGTGGCTCAGTAGACGGCATGATTACAAGGTACATTCCGATTAAATTGGCAAGGTAGTCGCCCCTGCTGGAAATTACCCTAATTCCTAGTTTTCGGCACCGATCTCTGGCAGAGAGCAGGAGAGCTGGCAGCAGAAGGGAGGTCCAGGTGGATGCGGAGTACGCTGGCTTTGACTTGGCTGAGTGCATGAGTGAGGAGGGCACGGCACAGCTAGTAGGACAAACCCGGAACCCTCTCAAGAGGCTGGTTTCTAGAACTCCCTTCCAAATGGCCGTGTTCTCTTGTGAAAGGCAGGGAAAGACCCACACCCTAGTTAGAGGGAGCTCACTTTAGAGCTTGGCATTAAGAGGGCCAATGCAGAGAGGAGAAAAGGGAAAGAGACCTGAACCCTGATTACGGGGCGATCCTGCCTTTCTTTAGGAAAATACTCCTCCTTTAAACAACGGGGGGGAAAGAAAAGTGGCCAATGTCAAAAGATCTGGAAATGAACAGGTAAGGGAGGGGTCCTGCTGAGTCTCCCCTTTCCAGTCAATCCTCCCTCCCTCAGCGACACCCTTCCCGACTTACCTTCCTACCCCACCAAGAAAATTACAACTTTGTGCCCCCTAAGCTTGACCAGAAAAGACACCTCTTACTTGTGACGCAGCCCTGTTAATAGGGTTAGGTGCACCCACATGCCGGCTCTGAATACCACCACATCTACCTCCAAGACCCGAGCATCACCACAGTTCAGAAAGGACAGCCACATCAATCCCTTCCAACATAGCCCTAGGAATATCCTCTGTCGATCACCAGAGAGACACAAGGCCTGGAATTCGGACACAACTTAGGGAGCTGTCCGAATCTCGACAGGTAACCCTCATCAGTCCGACAGTGTCTTTCTTGTGCACAAGAAAACAAAGGGTCACAGTTGAGGTTGGTTGAGCAGTGTAAATTGGGCAGGGCAAAAGGAATTGCGGAAGGATTACACGGAAGTGAGGGTCTGAAAGGAGCCCCCCACCTCACCTGTTCATTTCCAGCCTTTGGGACCTGTTGGGCGAGTTCTTGGCTTTTTTGAGAAAAGGGGCGACTTTTCCACGGCCTCCACCATCCCCTTACAGCCGGCCCTTCGCCACACCATGTTCCGTCCGCCCGGGATAAGTCACGAGTAAGAGTTCACTTCAAATCTCAAAAAAGCCAAGTAGAAATCATTCTGGGGGAATTTACTGTGAGTGACAGAAACAGAACCTCAACCCTTCTTAAAGGGGGGTCGCTCAGGCAGAGGCACAAGAAGGCTCCCTTAGTTTAAGCGTGAGAGGATTAAGACCTTGCCCCCCGGTTACAGGGCGGTCATTTTACCTGGCGTGTCCAAGTGACCCGTGGCTCAATTAGCACGGCAAAGGGGAGCCGAACCCTGCTTACAGGGTGGTCCTTAAGCCAGGGCCATTCCGATGGGCCAGAGCGAAAAGCGCTGAAAAGGAGAGACCTCCGTTCCCTCGCTAGAGGGTGGTCTCGTTGCCCAGCAAGTGCCAACGGCCCAAGGCAAGCTCGAAAGGGGAGACCTGCACCCTTCTTACAGGGAGAGGTCAATGGCACAGGGCATTTTAAAGGCTAGGTGCTAAGGAGCTGAAAGCCACAGAGACCTCAACCCTTCTTTAAGGGGGGTCGCTCAGCCTCAGCTTTGGAAGGGAGACCCATAAAGCATTTGGGTTGGCAAGGAATGGACCTGGATCCCTGTTTACAGGGAGGTCCCTTGAGCTGGCACCTGAAGGGGGATTTAAACCCGTGCGGAGAAGTGTCGATCCCGAGCCCTCGGTACAGGGGTGCAGTGCGTGCAGCGTTTCGCCGTGGCTTTTTCTTCCCTTTTCCTGCAGTTTCTTTGGTGCTTGTGTCGTCTTGTCCAGTTTGTGCGTTGAGTTGCTAGAAAGAGAGAGAAAGAAAGAGAGAGGTGAAGCGGCTTAGGTGTGGCTCAGTAGACGGCATGATTACAAGGTACATTCCGATTAAATTGGCAAGGTAGTCGCCCCTGCTGGAAATTACCCTAATTCCTAGTTTTCGGCACCGATCTCTGGCAGAGAGCAGGAGAGCTGGCAGCAGAAGGGAGGTCCAGGTGGATGCGGAGTACGCTGGCTTTGACTTGGCTGAGTGCATGAGTGAGGAGGGCACGGCACAGCTAGTAGGACAAACCCGGAACCCTCTCAAGAGGCTGGTTTCTAGAACTCCCTTCCAAATGGCCGTGTTCTCTTGTGAAAGGCAGGGAAAGACCCACACCCTAGTTAGAGGGAGCTCACTTTAGAGCTTGGCATTAAGAGGGCCAATGCAGAGAGGAGAAAAGGGAAAGAGACCTGAACCCTGATTACGGGGCGATCCTGCCTTTCTTTAGGAAAATACTCCTCCTTTAAACAACGGGGGGGAAAGGAAAGTGGCCAATGTCAAAAGATCTGGAAATGAACAGGAAAGGGAGGGGTCCTGCTGAGTCTCCCCTTTCCAGTCAATCCTCCCTCCCTCAGCGACACCCTTCCCGACTTACCTTCCTACCCCACCAAGAAAATTACAACTTTGTGCCCCCTAAGCTTGACCAGAAAAGACACCTCTTACTTGTGACGCAGCCCTGTTAATAGGGTTAGGTGCACCCACGTGCCGGCTCTGAATACCACCACATCTACCTCCAAGACCCGAGCATCACCACAGTTCAGAAAGGACAGCCACATCAATCCCTTCCAACATAGCCCTAGGAATATCCTCTGTCGATCACCAGAGAGACACAAGGCCTGGAATTCGGACACAACTTAGGGAGCTGTCCGAATCTCGACAGGTAACCCTCATCAGTCCGACAGTGTCTTTCTTGTGCACAAGAAAACAAAGGGTCACAGTTGAGGTTGGTTGAGCAGTGTAAATTGGGCAGGGCAAAAGGAATTGCGGAAGGATTACACGGAAGTGAGGGTCTGAAAGGAGCCCCCCACCTCACCTGTTCATTTCCAGCCTTTGGGACCTGTTGGGCGATTTCTTGGCTTTTTTGAGAAAAGGGGCGACTTTTCCACGGCCTCCACCATCCCCTTACAGCCGGCCCTTCGCCACACCATGTTCCGTCCGCCCGGGATAAGTCACGAGTAAGAGTTCACTTCAAATCTCAAAAAAGCCAAGTAGAAATCATTCTGGGGGAATTTACTGTGAGTGACAGAAACAGAACCTCAACCCTTCTTAAAGGGGGGTCGCTGAGGCAGAGGCACAAGAAGGCTCCCCTAGTTTAAGCGTGAGAGGATTAAGACCTTGCCCCCCGGTTACAGGGCGGTCATTTTACCTGGCGTGTCCAAGTGACCCGTGGCTCAATTAGCACGGCAAAGGGGAGCCGAACCCTGCTTACAGGGTGGTCCTTAAGCCAGGGCCATTCCGATGGGCCAGAGCGAAAAGCGCTGAAAAGGAGAGACCTCCGTTCCCTCGCTAGAGGGTGGTGTCGTTGCCCAGCAAGTGCCAACGGCCCAAGGCAAGCTCGAAAGGGGAGACCTGCACCCTTCTTACAGGGAGAGGTCAATGGCACAGGGCGTTTTAAAGGCTAGGTGCTAAGGAGCTGAAAGCCACAGAGACCTCAACCCTTCTTAAAGGGGGGTCGCTCAGCCTCAGCTTTGGAAGGGAGACCCATAAAGCATTTGGGTTGGCAAGGAATGGACCTGGATCCCTGTTTACAGGGAGGTCCCTTGAGCTGGCACCTGAAGGGGGATTTAAACCTGTGCGGAGAAGTGTCGATCCCGAGCCCTCGGTACAGGGGTGCAGTGCGTGCAGCGTTTCGCCATGGCTTTTTCTTCCCTTTTCCTGCAGTTTCTTTGGTGCTTGTGTCGTCTTGTCCAGTTTATGCGTTGAGTTGCTAGAAAGAGAGAGAAAGAAAGAGAGAGGTGAAGCGGCTTAGGTGTGGCTCAGTAGACGGCATGATTACAAGGTACATTCCGATTAAATTGGCAAGGTAGTCGCCCCTGCTGGAAATTACCCTAATTCCTAGTTTTCGGCACCGATCTCTGGCAGAGAGCAGGAGAGCTGGCAGCAGAAGGGAGGTCCAGGTGGATGCGGAGTACGCTGGCTTTGACTTGGCTGAGTGCATGAGTGAGGAGGGCACGGCACAGCTAGTAGGACAAACCCGGAACCCTCTCAAGAGGCTGGTTTCTAGAACTCCCTTCCAAATGGCCGTGTTCTCTTGTGAAAGGCAGGGAAAGACCCACACCCTAGTTAGAGGGAGCTCACTTTAGAGCTTGGCATTAAGAGGGCCAATGCAGAGAGGAGAAAAGGGAAAGAGACCTGAACCCTGATTACGGGGCGATCCTGCCTTTCTTTAGGAAAATACTCCTCCTTTAAACAACGGGGGGGAAAGGAAAGTGGCCAATGTCAAAAGATCTGGAAATGAACAGGAAAGGGAGGGGTCCTGCTGAGTCTCCCCTTTCCAGTCAATCCTCCCTCCCTCAGCGACACCCTTCCCGACTTACCTTCCTACCCCACCAAGAAAATTACAACTTTGTGCCCCCTAAGCTTGACCAGAAAAGACACCTCTTACTTGTGACGCAGCCCTGTTAATAGGGTTAGGTGCACCCACGTGCCGGCTCTGAATACCACCACATCTACCTCCAAGACCCGAGCATCACCACAGTTCAGAAAGGACAGCCACATCAATCCCTTCCAACATAGCCCTAGGAATATCCTCTGTCGATCACCAGAGAGACACAAGGCCTGGAATTCGGACACAACTTAGGGAGCTGTCCGAATCTCGACAGGTAACCCTCATCAGTCCGACAGTGTCTTTCTTGTGCACAAGAAAACAAAGGGTCACAGTTGAGGTTGGTTGAGCAGTGTAAATTGGGCAGGGCAAAAGGAATTGCGGAAGGATTACACGGAAGTGAGGGTCTGAAAGGAGCCCCCCACCTCACCTGTTCATTTCCAGCCTTTGGGACCTGTTGGGCGATTTCTTGGCTTTTTTGAGAAAAGGGGCGACTTTTCCACGGCCTCCACCATCCCCTTACAGCCGGCCCTTCGCCACACCATGTTCCGTCCGCCCGGGATAAGTCACGAGTAAGAGTTCACTTCAAATCTCAAAAAAGCCAAGTAGAAATCATTCTGGGGGAATTTACTGTGAGTGACAGAAACAGAACCTCAACCCTTCTTAAAGGGGGGTCGCTGAGGCAGAGGCACAAGAAGGCTCCCCTAGTTTAAGCGTGAGAGGATTAAGACCTTGCCCCCCGGTTACAGGGCGGTCATTTTACCTGGCGTGTCCAAGTGACCCGTGGCTCAATTAGCACGGCAAAGGGGAGCCGAACCCTGCTTACAGGGTGGTCCTTAAGCCAGGGCCATTCCGATGGGCCAGAGCGAAAAGCGCTGAAAAGGAGAGACCTCCGTTCCCTCGCTAGAGGGTGGTCTCGTTGCCCAGCAAGTGCCAACGGCCCAAGGCAAGCTCGAAAGGGGAGACCTGCACCCTTCTTACAGGGAGAGGTCAATGGCACAGGGCGTTTTAAAGGCTAGGTGCTAAGGAGCTGAAAGCCACAGAGACCTCAACCCTTCTTAAAGGGGGGTCGCTCAGCCTCAGCTTTGGAAGGGAGACCCATAAAGCATTTGGGTTGGCAAGGAATGGACCTGGATCCCTGTTTACAGGGAGGTCCCTTGAGCTGGCACCTGAAGGGGGATTTAAACCTGTGCGGAGAAGTGTCGATCCCGAGCCCTCGGTACAGGGGTGCAGTGCGTGCAGCGTTTCGCCATGGCTTTTTCTTCCCTTTTCCTGCAGTTTCTTTGGTGCTTGTGTCGTCTTGTCCAGTTTATGCGTTGAGTTGCTAGAAAGAGAGAGAAAGAAAGAGAGAGGTGAAGCGGCTTAGGTGTGGCTCAGTAGACGGCATGATTACAAGGTACATTCCGATTAAATTGGCAAGGTAGTCGCCCCTGCTGGAAATTACCCTAATTCCTAGTTTTCGGCACCGATCTCTGGCAGAGAGCAGGAGAGCTGGCAGCAGAAGGGAGGTCCAGGTGGATGCGGAGTACGCTGGCTTTGACTTGGCTGAGTGCATGAGTGAGGAGGGCACGGCACAGCTAGTAGGACAAACCCGGAACCCTCTCAAGAGGCTGGTTTCTAGAACTCCCTTCCAAATGGCCGTGTTCTCTTGTGAAAGGCAGGGAAAGACCCACACCCTAGTTAGAGGGAGCTCACTTTAGAGCTTGGCATTAAGAGGGCCAATGCAGAGAGGAGAAAAGGAAAAGAGACCTGAACCCTGATTACAGGGCGATCCTGCCTTTCTTTAGGAAAATACTCCTCCTTTAAACAACGGGGGGGAAAGGAAAGTGGCCAATGTCAAAAGATCTGGAAATGAACAGGTAAGGGAGGGGTCCTGCTGAGTCTCCCCTTTCCAGTCAATCCTCCCTCCCTCAGCGACACCCTTCCCGACTTACCTTCCTACCCCACCAAGAAAATTACAACTTTGTGCCCCCTAAGCTTGACCAGAAAAGACACCTCTTACTTGTGACGCAGCCCTGTTAATAGGGTTAGGTGCACCCACGTGCCGGCTCTGAATACCACCACATCTACCTCCAAGACCCGAGCATCACCACAGTTCAGAAAGGACAGCCACATCAATCCCTTCCAACATAGCCCTAGGAATATCCTCTGTCGATCACCAGAGAGACACAAGGCCTGGAATTCGGACACAACTTAGGGAGCTGTCCGAATCTCGACAGGTAACCCTCATCAGTCCGACAGTGTCTTTCTTGTGCACAAGAAAACAAAGGGTCACAGTTGAGGTTGGTTGAGCAGTGTAAATTGGGCAGGGCAAAAGGAATTGCGGAAGGATTACACGGAAGTGAGGGTCTGAAAGGAGCCCCCCACCTCACCTGTTCATTTCCAGCCTTTGGGACCTGTTGGGCGATTTCTTGGCTTTTTTGAGAAAAGGGGCGACTTTTCCACGGCCTCCACCATCCCCTTACAGCCGGCCCTTCGCCACACCATGTTCCGTCCGCCCGGGATAAGTCACGAGTAAGAGTTCACTTCAAATCTCAAAAAAGCCAAGTAGAAATCATTCTGGGGGAATTTACTGTGAGTGACAGAAACAGAACCTCAACCCTTCTTAAAGGGGGGTCACTCAGGCAGAGGCACAAGAAGGCTCCCCTAGTTTAAGCGTGAGAGGATTAAGACCTTGCCCCCCGGTTACAGGGCGGTCATTTTACCTGGCGTGTCCAAGTGACCCGTGGCTCAATTAGCACGGCAAAGGGGAGCCGAACCCTGCTTACAGGGTGGTCCTTAAGCCAGGGCCATTCCGATGGGCCAGAGCGAAAAGCGCTGAAAAGGAGAGACCTCCGTTCCCTCGCTAGAGGGTGGTCTCGTTGCCCAGCAAGTGCCAACGGCCCAAGGCAAGCTCGAAAGGGGAGACCTGCACCCTTCTTACAGGGAGAGGTCAATGGCACAGGGCATTTTAAAGGCTAGGTGCTAAGGAGCTGAAAGCCACAGAGACCTCAACCCTTTTTAAAGGGGGGTCGCTGTGCCAGAGGCACAAAAAGGCTCCCCTAGTTTAAGCGTGAGAGGATTAAGACCTTGCCCCCCGGTTACAGGGCGGTCATTTTACCTGGCGTGTCCAAGTGACCCGTGGCTCAATTAGCACGGCAAAGGGGAGCCGAACCCTGCTTACAGGGTGGTCCTTAAGCCAGGGCCATTCCGATGGGCCAGAGCGAAAAGCGCTGAAAAGGAGAGACCTCCGTTCCCTCGCTAGAGGGTGGTCTCGTTGCCCAGCAAGTGCCAACGGCCCAAGGCAAGCTCGAAAGGGGAGACCTGCACCCTTCTTACAGGGAGAGGTCAATGGCACAGGGCGTTTTAAAGGCTAGGTGCTAAGGAGCTGAAAGCCACAGAGACCTCAACCCTTCTTAAAGGGGGGTCGCTCAGCCTCAGCTTTGGAAGGGAGACCCATAAAGCATTTGGGTTGGCAAGGAATGGACCTGGATCCCTGTTTACAGGGAGGTCCCTTGAGCTGGCACCTGAAGGGGGATTTAAACCTGTGCGGAGAAGTGTCGATCCCGAGCCCTCAGTACAGGGGTGCAGTGCGTGCAGCGTTTCGCCGTGGCTTTTTCTTCCCTTTTCCTGCAGTTTCTTTGGTGCTTGTGTCGTCTTGTCCAGTTTGTGCGTTGAGTTGCTAGAAAGAGAGAGAAAGAAAGAGAGAGGTGAAGCGGCTTAGGTGTGGCTCAGTAGACGGCATGATTACAAGGTACATTCCGATTAAATTGGCAAGGTAGTCGCCCCTGCTGGAAATTACCCTAATTCCTAGTTTTCGGCACCGATCTCTGGCAGAGAGCAGGAGAGCTGGCAGCAGAAGGGAGGTCCAGGTGGATGCGGAGTACGCTGGCTTTGACTTGGCTGAGTGCATGAGTGAGGAGGGCACGGCACAGCTAGTAGGACAAACCCGGAACCCTCTCAAGAGGCTGGTTTCTAGAACTCCCTTCCAAATGGCCGTGTTCTCTTGTGAAAGGCAGGGAAAGACCCACACCCTAGTTAGAGGGAGCTCACTTTAGAGCTTGGCATTAAGAGGGCCAATGCAGAGAGGAGAAAAGGGAAAGAGACCTGAACCCTGATTACAGGGCGATCCTGCCTTTCTTCAGGAAAATACTCCTCCTTTAAACAACGGGGGGGAAAGGAAAGTGGCCAATGTCAAAAGATCTGGAAATGAACAGGTAAGGGAGGGGTCCTGCTGAGTCTCCCCTTTCCAGTCAATCCTCCCTCCCTCAGCGACACCCGTCCCGACTTACCTTCCTACCCCACCAAGAAAATTACAACTTTGTGCCCCCTAAGCTTGACCAGAAAAGACACCTCTTACTTGTGACGCAGCCCTGTTAATAGGGTTAGGTGCACCCACGTGCCGGCTCTGAATACCACCACATCTACCTCCAAGACCCGAGCATCACCACAGTTCAGAAAGGACAGCCACATCAATCCCTTCCAACATAGCCCTAGGAATATCCTCTGTCGATCACCAGAGAGACACAAGGCCTGGAATTCGGACACAACTTAGGGAGCTGTCCGAATCTCGACAGGTAACCCTCATCAGTCCGACAGTGTCTTTCTTGTGCACAAGAAAACAAAGGGTCACAGTTGAGGTTGGTTGAGCAGTGTAAATTGGGCAGGGCAAAAGGAATTGCGGAAGGATTACACGGAAGTGAGGGTCTGAAAGGAGCCCCCCACCTCACCTGTTCATTTCCAGCCTTTGGGACCTGTTGGGCGATTTCTTGGCTTTTTTGAGAAAAGGGGCGACTTTTCCACGGCCTCCACCATCCCCTTACAGCCGGCCCTTCGCCACACCATGTTCCGTCCGCCCGGGATAAGTCACGAGTAAGAGTTCACTTCAAATCTCAAAAAAGCCAAGTAGAAATCATTCTGGGGGAATTTACTGTGAGTGACAGAAACAGAACCTCAACCCTTCTTAAAGGGGGGTCGCTCAGGCAGAGGCACAAGAAGGCTCCCCTAGTTTAAGCGTGAGAGGATTAAGACCTTGCCCCCCGGTTACAGGGCGGTCATTTTACCTGGCGTGTCCAAGTGACCCGTGGCTCAATTAGCACGGCAAAGGGGAGCCGAACCCTGCTTACAGGGTGGTCCTTAAGCCAGGGCCATTCCGATGGGCCAGAGCGAAAAGCGCTGAAAAGGAGAGACCTCCGTTCCCTCGCTAGAGGGTGGTCTCGTTGCCCAGCAAGTGCCAACGGCCCAAGGCAAGCTCGAAAGGGGAGACCTGCACCCTTCTTACAGGGAGAGGTCAATGGCACAGGGCATTTTAAAGGCTAGGTGCTAAGGAGCTGAAAGCCACAGAGACCTCAACCCTTCTTAAAGGGGGGTCGCTGTGCCAGAGGCACAAAAAGGCTCCCCTAGTTTAAGCGTGAGAGGATTAAGACCTTGCCCCCCGGTTACAGGGCGGTCATTTTACCTGGCATGTCCAAGTGACCCGTGGCTCAATTAGCACGGCAAAGGGGAGCCGAACCCTGCTTACAGGGTGGTCCTTAAGCCAGGGCCATTCCGATGGGCCAGAGCGAAAAGCGCTGAAAAGGAGAGACCTCCGTTCCCTCGCTAGAGGGTGGTCTCGTTGCCCAGCAAGTGCCAACGGCCCAAGGCAAGCTCGAAAGGGGAGACCTGCACCCTTCTTACAGGGAGAGGTCAATGGCACAGGGCATTTTAAAGGCTAGGTCCTAAGGAGCTGAAAGCCACAGAGACCTCAACCCTTCTTAAAGGGGGGTCGCTCAGCCTCAGCTTTGGAAGGGAGACCCATAAAGCATTTTGGTTGGCAAGGAATGGACCTGGATCCCTGTTTACAGGGAGGTCCCTTGAGCTGGCACCTCAAGGGGGATTTAAACCTGTGCGGAGAAGTGTCGATCCCGAGCCCTCGGTACAGGGGTGCAGTGCGTGCAGCGTTTCGCCGTGGCTTTTTCTTCCCTTTTCCTGCAGTTTCTTTGGTGCTTGTGTCGTCTTGTCTAGTTTGTGCGTTGAGTTGCTAGAAAAAGAGAGGTGAAGCGGCTTAGGTGTGGCTCAGTAGACGGCATGATTACAAGGTACATTGGCAAGGTAGTCGCCCCTGCTGGAAATTACCCTAATTCCTAGTTTTCTGCACCAATCTCTGGCAGAGAGCAGGAGAGCTTGCAGCAGAACTCAGCACCTTTTTCCTCGTCTGCACAAACTCCTTAGGCTTCCTTCTTAGCGTCTGTTCCCGTTTAGCTGAAGCCTGCACACAGAGTTGCCCCGTAGGGCCATTGGTCTCGTGAGTGCACGCTGCTTTTGGAGTTTCCTTCCCAGTACTTTTTGTCATATCTGTCAAAGACCCCGTTTCTCTTTCTTCCCCGTGTCTCTTCCCAGTAAGGGCATCATTTACAGTTTTACCTGCCCAGCACCTTCTGCTCAGGCCTTGGTGCCGGGTTCTGTGGTTTGTGACGCAGCACGTTCTGTGCTGTCACTGTGAGCTGTCTCCTTCGTTTTCCCACTGAACGCTCCTGAGCATCAGCTGGAACCACCAGTGGGCTTTGCCACCCTGCATCTCCTGCCCAGTCATTATTCTGCCCAGCACCTCCAGTGCTGTGAGCTCAACCTACCTCTGGGCTTTCCGGCCCAACACCTCCTGTCCAGTCAGCGTGAGCTGCCTCGGTGATTTTCCCTCCCAGCGCCTCCTGCCCAATCAGGAAAACCCACCTCTGGGCTTTCCCACCTGGCACCTCCTGAGCAGTCAGCACCAGCCGCCTCAGTGATTTTCCCTCCCGACACCTCCTGCCCAGTCAGCGTAAGCAGTCTCGGTGATTTACTTGCCCAACATCTCCTACCCAGTCAGCACTAGCTGCCTCCAATGATATTCCCTCCCAGCACCTCCTGTGCTGTGAGCACGACCCACCTCTGGGCTTTCCCGCCCAGCACCTCCTATCCAGTCAGCACGCGCACCTCAGTGACTTTTCCCTCCCAACACCTCCTGCCCAGTCAGTGTGAGCTACCTCAGTCATTTTCCTGCCCAGCGCCTTCTGTGCTGTGCGCTCGACCCACCTCAGGGCTTTCCCGCCCAACTCGTCCTACCCAGAGAGCGAGAGCCGCCTCCGATGATATTCCTGCCCAGCGCCTCCTGCCCAGTCAGAAAATCCCACTTCTTGGCTTTCCCTCCCAACTCCTCCTACCCAGTCAGCGTGAGCCGTCTCGGTAATTTTCCCTCCCAACTCCTCCTGCCCAGTCAGTGAAATCCACCTCTGGGCTTTCCCACCCGGCGCCTCCTGCCCAGTCAGTGCCAACCACCTCAGTGATTTTTCCCTCCCAACTCCTCCTACCCAGTCAGCGCGAGCCACCTCCAGTGATATTCCCGCCCAGCACCTCCTGCCCAGTGAGCACAAGCACCTCAGTGACTTTTCCCTCCCAACACATCCTGCCCTGTCAGCGTGAGCCACCTCCAGTGATTTTCCCGCCCAGCACCTCCTGCCCAGTCAGCGTGTGCCATTTCAGTGATTTTCCTGCCCAGCACGTCCTGCCCAATCGGTGAAACCCATCTCTGGGCTTTCCCGCCCAGCGCCTCCTGCCCAGTCAGCACCAGCCACCTCCAGTGATTTTCCCTGCCAGCACCGCCTGCCCAGTCAGCGCGAACTGCCTCAGAGATTTTCCCGCCCAGCACCTGCTGTGCTGTGCGCTCGACCCACCTCAGGGCTTTCCCGCCCAACACCTCCTACCCAGTCAGCGCAAGCCGTCTCGGTGATTTTCCTCCCAACACCTCCTACCCAGTCAGCGAAACCCATCTCAGGGCTTTCCTGCCCAACACCTCCTGTCCAGTCAGCACGAGCGCCTCAGTGATATTCCCGCCCAGCACCTCCAGTGCTGTGAGCTCGACCCACCTCTGGGCTTCCCTCCCAACACCTCCTGCCCAGTCAGCACCAGCCTCCTCTGTGATTTTCCTGCCCAACACCTCCTACCCAGTCAGCGCGACCCGCCACAGTGATTTTCCCGCCCAGCGCCTCTTGCCCAGTCAGTGAAACCCACCTCCATGACTTTTCCCTCCCAACAGCTCCTACCCAGTCAGCGAAACCCACCTTTTGGTTTCCACCCAAAACACCTCCTACCCAGTCAGCGTGAGCCTCCTCAGTGATTTTCCCTCCCAACACCTCCTGCCCAATCAGCAAAACCAACCTCTGGGCTTTCCTGCCTGGCGCCTTCTGTCCTGTCAGCACCAACCACCTCAGAGACTTTTCCCACCCAACACCTCCTGCCCAGTCAGCACCAGCCTCCTCTGTGATTTTCCTGCCCAACACCTCCTACCCAGTCAGCGCGACCCGCCACAGTGATTTTCCCGCCCAGCGCCTCCTGCCCAGTCAGTGAAACCCACCTCCATGACTTTTCCTACCCAGTCAGCACAAGCTGCGTCAGTGAATTTCCCTCCCAACTCCTCCTACCCAGTCAGCGCGAGCCGCCTCCAGTGATATTCCCACCCAGCGCCTCCTGTGCTGTGAGCTCGACCCACCTCTGGGCTTTCCCGCCCAGCGCCTCCTACCCAGTCAGGACGCGCACCTCTGTGACTTTTCCCTCCCAACACCTCCTGCCCAGTCAGCGCGAGCTGCCTCAGTCATTTTCCTGCCCAGCACCTTCTGTGCTGTGAGCTCAACCCACCTCTGGGCTTTCCCGCCCAACTCCTCCTGTCCAGTCAGCAAAACCCACCTCTGGGCTTTCCCGCCCAACTCCTCCTACCCAGTCAGCGCGAGCTGCCTCAGTCATTTTCCTGCCCAGCGCCTTCTGTGCTGTGCGCTCGACCCACCTCTGGGCTTTCCCGCCCAACTCCTCCTACCCAGTCAGCGCGAGCTGCCTCAGTCATTTTCCTGCCCAGCACCTTCTGTGCTGTGAGCTCAACCCACCTCTGGGCTTTCCCGCCCAACTCCTCCTGTCCAGTCAGCGCGAGCTGCCTCAGTGACTTTCCCTCCCAACACCTCCTGCCCAGTCAGCAAAACCCACCTCTGGGCTTTCCCGCCCGGTGCCTCCTGCCCAGTCAGCGTGAGCCGTCTTGGTGATTCTCCCGCCCAGCACCTCCTGCCCAATCGCTGAAACCCACCTCTGGGCTTTCCTGCCCAGCGCCTCCTGCCCAGTCAACGCCAGCCACCTCCAGTGATATTCCCCCCCAGCACCTCCTGTGCTGTGCGCTCGACACACCTCAGGGCTTCCCCCCCCAGCGCCTTCTACCCAGTGAGCACGAGCACCTCCGTGATTTTCCCTCCCAACACCTCCTGTCCAGTCAGCACAAGCGCCTCAGTGATTTTCTACCCAGCACCTCCTATGCTGTGAGCTCGACCCACTTCAGGGCTTTCCCGCCCAACTCCTCCTGTCCAGTCTGCGCCAGCCACCTCCAGTGATTTTCCCGCCTAGCGCAACTCATCTCAGGGCTTTCCTGCCCAACCCCTCCTGCCTAGTCAGCGCCTGCCGCCTTAGTGATTTTCCTGCCCAGCACCTCCTGTGCTGTGAGCTCAACCCACCTCTGGGCTTTACCACCCAGCATCTCCTGTTCTGTCAGCTGGACCCACCTCCAGGCTTCTCCCGCCCAGCACCTCCTGCCTTGTCAGAGCCAGCCACCTCAGTGAGTTTCCCACACAGCATCTCCTGTGCTGTGAGCTCGATCCACCCCTGGGTTTTCCCGCCCAGCGCCTCCTACCCAGTCAGCTGGACCCACCTCCAGGCCACTCCCGGCCAGCAGAGATGAAGCAGAGGCAGGCTGAATCACTGCCGTCCAGCGGCTCGCCTGCTCGCCCTCCCACCCAGCCCAACACTCATGAACCTTTTAAAGAATTTCCATGCAGCTTGCAGGCACTTCACCCTGTCACTGATCCTTTTTACTGCCAGCTAACTAGCCTCCTGTTTGTGTCATTCCCCTTTTGGAAAGGGATTGCATTGCTGGGGATATTGCCCAGCTACCTTCACCTCTTGGACCAGATCATGTGCAGTGCTTAGGACTCGGGCTGTCAATTAATCTCAGTTAACGCACACGATTAATGCCAAACAAATTAACTAGATTAATTTCAGTCCACTCAGTCCTACTTCTTGTTCAGCGAAACACTAGACAAACAAGTTTGTTTACATTTACGGATGATAATGCTGCCTGCTTTTTATTTACAATGTCACCTGAAAGTGAGAACTGGCGTTCAGATGGCACTGTTGTAGCTGGTGTTGCAAGGTATTTACATGCCAGATGCACTAAACGTTCGCATGCCCTTTCATGCTTTGACTTGTAGGCTCTAAAATTTTACATTGTTTTGTGCAGTTATGTAAAAAAAAAATTCTACATTTGTAAGTTGCACTTTCACAATAAAAGAAATTGCACCACAGTACTTGTATGAGGTGAATTGAAAAATAGTTTCTTTTGTTTATCTGTTTACAGTGCAAATATTTGTAATCAAAAGTAATATAAAGTGAGCACTGTACACTTTGTATTCTGTGTTGTAACTGAAATCAATATATTTGACAATGTAGCTCAGCTCTGAATATTAGGGCCTGGGTGGCTGAGGGGCAGGAAGCCAGGCAGTGCAGTTTCCTACATTAGTGTACATTAAAGTGCTGTTGTAGGAGACATTTCTAGCCTAAAAACATGGGCAGGAGCAGATTCTGGCTAAAGAATGTTAGCAGAGAAAGATCCTGAGTGTGGGGGGGGGGGGCGGGGGGGACACGTTAATCCACAGGGTCTGATCCTGCTGCCAATTGAAACCAATTGGAGCTTTGCTGTTGAATCCAGCTGGAGCAGGAATCGGCCCAAAGTTAGCTGCTTTGCCCAGGCCTGGCTCTTTTGTATGCATATGATCCTCACTGCCATGCTGAGAGCCTTGGAGTGCAGGAGGGGATGACTGTGGGGACTGGACCACCTGGTGTGAACTCTCTAGGACTCTTTGGTAAATGACAGCGTGGGCCCAGCCCTTCACTCTATGAAGGCCTCTAATCTCCTGCTGTCGCTATTTCCAGTGAGCCCGCCACTGGCGACAGATCACTGGAGAAGCTGAGCTCACACAGTGTACAGTATTCTGTGTGGGGCTTCAAGGTGAGTCCTCAAAGACTATCTCTGGCAGGTCCTGCTGCTCTTTCTGCAAGAGGATGGGGTTTGCCTTGGAAGTCCTTAGAGAAATATCCCTTCCCCCAACCTTCACTGTTCTACAGTCTGCTGCTTAGCCAGTCAGCTGTCACCCTGACCCCCAGAAGCGGCTGCATTTCAGAGGTGCTCTTTGTGTAGGGTTGGAACGCATTTTGGGATAAAAGGTGCTGTAAAAATACAGCAGGAGTTGCAGCTCTGGGCCTGGTGGGGTAAGCCCAGGGACGCTGGGCGACCTTGGCAGTGCACTTGCCAGTGTTTTGTTATCAAAAACCAGACTTTTGTTGCTGTTTCTGCATGGTCCTTTTTGCAGTTGATACGTCTGTATTTTCAGCTCAGTGGGCAATCAGTTTACTGGCTGATGTGGTGCCAAGTTGCTCCAGTACATCTTTAGACCACTGCAGGCTGCAATCTGTCAGGGGCTTTTTGGACAAGCATATGTTTTTCTACTTATTACGCTGATCTAGTGCACTTTAATCCAGGCACCTAATTCCAAGGAGCTGACAAAGTCAGCCCTGCTCAGCCTGATGACCAGTCCTCCTACCCCTCGAAGGAAGAGGACCCAGCTAGGCTAGATTGCACCAGGGCAGAGGCAGTGCATTGTCTGCCCTGCAAGAGGCCCCCATTCTGCAGCCCATTCAGGCAATGGCAGAACGAGGTGCGAATCTCCCAAAGATGGTAAAGGGCACACTGCTGTATGCTGGGCATAGCTATCTGCAGCTGTGCTGCCCAGGCTGCTGGGCTGCCCAATCTTCTGGGCAGGGACCATGAATATAAGAACGGCCATACCGGGACAGAGAGCAAAGGTCTATCTAGCCCAGGATCCTGTCTTCCGAGAGCGGCCAATGCCAGGCGCCCCAGAGGGAATGAACGGAACAGGTTATCATCAAGTGACCCATCCCCTGTTGCCCATTCAAAGCTTCTGGCAAACAGAGGCTAGGGACACCATCCCTGCCCATCCTGGCTAATAGCCATTGATGGACCTATCCTCCATGAATTTATGTAGCTCTTTTTTTAACCCTGTGTGACAGACCCAGACCAGTGGGGTACAGGAGTCTGGCAGAAGGCAAATATGCTGGCCACTGGATGAATAGTTTTCTGTTCCCTGAGTGACCAGAACAGGGGCTGTGCTAGAGCAATCAGGAACCTGCTAGAACCAATTAAGACAGGCGAGCTAATTAAGACACCTGGAGCCAATTAAGAACATACTAGAACCAATTATGGCAGGCAGACTAATCAGGACACCTGTTTTAAAAAGGACCCTCCCATCAGTGAGTGGCAGGAGTGCAAGGAGTGCTGCTGGAGGAGTACAAGTGTGATCAGGCTTCAGGAGGAAGATCCTGCGGTGAGAATAAAGAAGGTGTTGGGAGGAGGCCATGGGGACGTAGCCCAGGGAGTTGTAGCTGTCATGCAGCTGATACAGGAGACATTGAAGACAGCTGCTCTCCACAGGGCCCCGGGCTGGAGCCTGGTGTAGAGGGCGGGCCCGGGTCCTCCCTGTCCCCTGACCCGACACAGGAGGAGTTGACCTGGTCTGTGAGCAGCACCAGAAGGGAAGGTCTAATTTGAAAAGGGATCTGGCCTGTCCCCGACCCACTAGGTGGGCCACAGAGACTGCGGGGATTGTTCTCTGTTTCCCCCATGCTGGCTAATGATGAGGTTAGCTGAGTGAATGGCAGGTTTGAGTCTCTAGCAAAAGCAGCTAAACTGCGGCCTGCTGTGAAGCTCTGAGGCGAGCAAATCCGCCAGAAAGTGCAGGACCCACCAAGGCAGAGGAGGAACTTTGTCTCATCTGTTAGAGGCTTGGCCTTCACAACATCCCCTGGCAAGGAGTTCCACAGGCTGACTGTGCATTGCATGAAAAAATACTTCCTTGGGTTTGTTTTAAACCTGCTGCCTGTTAATTTCATTTGGTGACCTCTGGCTCTTGTGTTATGAGAAGGAGTAAATAACACTTCCTTATTTACTTTTTCTACATCCAGCATGATTTAAAAAACCTCTGTCATATCCTCCTGTAGTCGTCTCTTTTCCAGAGGCCTTTGGTTTGTCCCTGCTCTCAGGAGGTAGGCAGGACTCAAGTGGAGGGATCCGGGTGTGGTCCAGTGCTGTGAGAATGTGTGGCACCGTGCAGTCCTGTGTCAAGAGATGGCCCCTGTGCTGGGGGCGTGTCTGAGGAAGCTGAGGCGTAAAGGAAACAGGCTTGTGAGCCACGTGGGCTTCCCGCTGCAGAGGGGCCCTTGAGTTATAAGAACCAGGTGAGGAGATGGCACGGGGAGAAGAGAAGGAGCTTTGGAAATGGGAGAGGAGCCGGAGAGCCAGGAATCACTGTCTCCAGCATTAACATGGGAGAGCTTTGCCAGCTGGGGGTGTGAGGGAGATGGTGATAGCAAGTGCCTCTGGGGAGGGAAAAGTTTCGCTGTGAGCATCCAGCAGATCTCATCTCTCTGGGCCTCGGTTTCCTCCTGTGTTATATGGGGAGAATTCTGATCCACTTGCTGTGGGGGTCAGGGGCCAGGGGCTAGAGCAGGGCCTACCGCAGCTGTTCTAGGATAGAACTACGGTTCGCTCCACCTGGCTGGGGGTCGGGGGTAGGATGGGTACCAACACCCTCCGCACCAAGGGACGTGGGGAGTTAGGAGTGTGTGTGTGGGGAGCTCCTGTCTCTCGGGAGATGGAGCCACTGTGATGGTTCTTTGAAGTCCCCAGGCCCAGAAGAGGATCAATCCCGACAGGGACGAACGACTCTTGCATCCAAAGTTTCTGCTTTCTGTACGTGCCCTTGTTGGCATCAGCCCCCAGCGCAGTACAGCCCCTTTGCACCATGGCTCTGGGAGTGGAATGAGATGATCAGCTGGCATTCTCTGGGAGCTCCCTGTATGGAGCTATCGCACAAGGCAGCATCCTTGCAAAGGGGTTAGGGGGGGCTGGCTGTGCAGCAGGATCGCCCCCAATGTCAGCCAGTCTGGGGTGTGCTCAGACACCACGGGAGTGAGCAGAGTGTGAATTCCCGGGGCCACAGGGATGGATATTTAGGCCTTTAGGAAGAGCGGGGTGCAGAGGTTGGATCATTATTTTTCCAGCTCATTTCCGTACCGGCTTGTGCCAGAGTCATCCCCCCTGTACAGGGCAGTTGGGTGGGGTCTGGAGAGGTCTGTGCTTTGGGTTGTGGAGGAGATTTGGAAGCAGAAGAAACAGTCAGTGCAGTAAAAATAACCCAAGCCCGGCCTCCTGCTGCCAAACCCATCAGCACTTGGTGAAATAAACACTTTTTTAAAAAGCTCTGGTTATTTAAATATTTACACTGTCTGCCTGGCCTACTTTAATTCCATTAACGAGTTTGAGTGTTTTCCTGGCTCTGTGCTGTCCTTGGGCTGGGAATAGGAGACAGGGGCCCTGAGCCCCTCAGCTGCCTGTCTTTGGAAAGCACCAGATGCTGGGAAGGCACATTAGGGTAGCGTAAGGATAAGCCAGTCGGGCATGTTAGTGGATTAAGGAGACAGACATTAAAAGCCAATCACGGCTTCTAAATATGAGTGTGAGCTGGAATTAACCCTCCTGCCTCCGGCTTGGCAAGAGGCAGGTGCTGCCCTCCGTTAGATGTGGCGACGCTGTTAGATGTGGTCTCCTGACAGGTTGATGCCCACACATGAGTGGACCCTCAATCCTGCAGACGAAAATCTGCAGGGAGGGACGCAGGAGTGGGCAGCCTCTGCTGTCCCTGCTCCTGGCCATGGGGCCCTCTGCAAAACCAGGATAGGCATCTAGCATTACCAGTGTGTGAGGGGGGCAAGTTGATGTTTAGAAAGTGCTTTGAGATCCTGGTATGATAGGCGTCCGGCAGAATAAAGTGTCCTTGCATTGCATGGTGCCGGGGTGGGAGGCAGGGCTTTGTGGGGCCACAATGTACAGCCTGCATTTCAGGGGTATTTCAGCTGCACGGGGTGGTAGAAATGAGCACAAGTCAAGACATAGCACGATGGTGCGTTGTGGGCAGCAGTGATCCCCCCTCGGAAGTAGATTTTAACATGAGGCCTTAGAATCCCCACAATGTTAGACAGCAAAACAGTCGGGCATCACAGCCCAGATGCCACCTGTGCTCTTGTGCTGCAAGAGGGCACCAGCAGTAACAATGAGTTTGAACCAAACCTACCATTTAAGGGCTTGAGTCTTGGTCTGGGCTGAACACTGGCGTGGAAGAGAGGAGAGCAACAAAGACGATAAAATGTTTAGAAAACCTGACCTCTGAGGAAAGTTTAAAAAAACGGGGCATGTTTAGACTTGAGCAAAGGAGCCTGAGGTGGGACCTGAGAACAGTCTTCAAAGGTGCTAAGGGCTGTTCCAAAGAGGGCAGGGATCAATTGTTCTCCATGTCCACTGAAAGCAGGGCAAGAAATAATGGGCTTAATCTGCAGCAAGGGAGATATAGGTAAGATACTAGGAAAACCTTTCTAACTCTAAGGATAGTTAAGCTCTGGAACAGGCTCCCAAGGGAGGTTGTGGAATCCCCATCATTGGAGGTTTTTAAGAATAGGTCAGATAAGCACCTGTCAGGGATGGTCTGAGTTTCCTTGGTCCTGCCTCAGCACAGGGGAAGGACTAGATGACCTATCAAGGTCCCTTCCAGCCCCACATTTCTATGGTTCTGTGAAAGCCCCAGCCCAGGTGCTTCCCACTTCCCCAGCCAAGCTCTGAACCCAAAATGAAAGGTAGGACGGATTGTCCACCACTGGATTTGCTTCCTTTGCCCCTTGGGCTGACTCAGCATCTGCCCTCCCTGGGATGGGAGGGTGAAAGGCTCAGCCCTGCGGCAGCAGGCGTTCCCTACATGCAGCCTCCAGAATAGCTTTCCTCCATTCTGTGCACCCAAAGTGGTCCTGTGCCAAAATAGCATTTGCATCCAACACCAAGCCAGAGCAGGATCCAGAACCAGCCCTTCTGCAGGGTTGACTCCTTTTAGAATTGTGGCGTTCCTGGTTATGGAATTCCTCTTAGAACAAGACCTCAAATGATGTGAATGCCTGCAGACGCTGGGTGTGCAGGAAGAGTGGTCTGGCCTTTCCCCTCACGGGGAGGAAGAATCCGTGCCCTGCTCGGGAGGTCGTGGTGGATCTAGCCGGCTTTGCTGAAGCTGCTGGGTCTAAAATGAATTGTCTCTTGCTCAGTTCCAGGCCCCCCCGCTGGGATAAAAGCTGTCCCGTCTTCTGCCAGCAGCGTGGTCGTGTCCTGGCTTCCCCCAGCTAAGCCGAATGGGATCATCCGGAAGTATACTATCTTCTGTTCCAGCCCCGGGTCCGGACAGCCGGTAAGTAGGACACGAAGGAGCTTGGGTGATAAGGTGGGTGGTTGGCAATGAAGAATTACCCTTTCTGCTCAGTGGAGACCGCATGCACCCCTGGAGGGCATGCATGAAAACACCCTGGCCCCCCACCCTCAATAAGCTAGCAGAGCTGCCTTGGGCAAACAGGCACGCTTGGCTTGCCGTAGGAGGGAGCTGGGAAACATTCAGCTCCGTGCTCAAGGGGTCAGAAAGCACTCGCAGGGGGGGCCCTCAGCTACATGAGCTAATGGGTCAAATGGAAATGCAGGTGGGAAAGCCTGGGTGCCTTCTTATACTCCTAGCTGTCACCCCTTGTTTGTTTAACAACCTGCCCCCACCAGAGTCAAACCCAGGGCACACGTCCCTGCCACTCGACCGAAACAAGTAACTGTTAGCAAATAGGAGTCGTGGGCTGTTATCCCGTAGAAGGGGACGTAACATTTGTCTAGCATTTTGCATTTATTACCTCTGGCTCATCTGGCCCTATGCATTCCTGATGCTCATAATCTAAAGGCACCTCTTAGCAGTGATAGCAGAAGCCCACTGCCCTGCGTATGAAAGCTAATCAGTTGTTTTTACGATGGATTAGTGTATTGCTCTTGCAAGGGTGGATGTTCTGAGTGCACCACAGATGGTTTCTGTCTTAGACACCCCTCCACTTGTACATTTATTGCTGTGGTGTCAGTGGTTTATGGGTGTAGATGCAGCACTGCTGTCAGGGATCGCTTGTACTTTTAAAAAGCAACCAAGTCACAGGATCTGGTCCCCCCGTCCTTGCAGCCTGCAGGCACAGAGCCCCTCCTGGGAGACTGAGCGCAATGCTGTTCCTGTGGCACAGTTTCTGGACGGGGGGTTTATCCGACCCTGGGGGATTCTCCAGAATGGAAGCAGTCGTTTGGTGGTTCTACTTGGGTGACGCCTTCAACAAACAGGCGCTGGTGTCCAGTGCAAAGCATTTCTTGGGTTTAGAGCTTGCTAGGAGCCCTTGTCTTCTTGCAGGAAACTTGGGGGCAGAAGGAAAGAGGCCAGCGCGTGTGTGAGAGTGCAAGAGAGCGCACATATGTGGGGGGTGAATGTTAGTCTTCAGTAAGACACTGAGGCTGAGCGGAGAGCCAGGCACACAGCAGACAAGGATCGCGTCAGCTGCCCGTCAGCCCGGACCTGCAGCATCCCCGTTATTCCAGAGAACACTGTTCCCCTCCCCTCCCAAGCTCTGCTGATGCCCCAGAGCCCTGACCCCCACCAGCCCCTGTTACCCCAGTTCTGACTCTCTGCTCCACAGGCTGCTAATTATTCTGAAATGGGCAGAGCTGAAGGATTCCCTCCCCCTACAGAAGTGGCTCACCCCCAGCCCCTTCCTGAACGTGAATTAACTTGAATTCCTACTTCTAGAGGGGAGAAGCCCAAACTGTTAGTTACGGCTGCCCTTCATCTTCCATCACGCAGCTCCCTGCCTGCAGGCCAGGCAGGGAGATGTGCCACGTGGGTAGAGGGGGCTTCTCTTAAACTAGTAGCATCAAGTTTAAAAGAAATAGACCAACTCCAGGAGTGAGAGGGGGAACCTTAAAAGAACTGAGCTGGGATCCCGGGTCACTTCTAGTGTAAGGGAAAAATGGAGGAACCTGCCCTGCCCCCGTACATCCGCCCTGACATTTCCAGGGAGCCTGGCCTGTGGAAGATTCAGGCTCCTTGCGTCTGGTATCAATCCCCCCGGGGTCTATGCTACCTGCAGACACTTCCACTTCATCTACCATGCCCGACTCAGTCTAAAACAAGCTGCTTAGTGGATTCATGTTTTATAGATTTTCGTGTTCTGTTGTTTACAAACCTCTCTGAAGTAAATATCTGAGTGATGTTCCAGCGGCAGGTGTGTGTAAGGGAGGCCGTGTCAGGCAGCGTGAAAATGTCCCACTGAAAGCAAAACAACTCGATACCTACCTCAGAAATCAGAGGAGATAACCCAGCTGGTCCCATTGGGTCCATCCCACTGGGTCAGTGCAGGATTGGTTCTTGCTATGTGTGGGCCGTTGGTTTCTCCATCCTCTCTCTTGGTATCTAAGACCTGGGAACTTCCCTAGGGGACACTGTTTTATAGGCTGATCACTCTCCCTGCTGGGAGGCATTGAGACATGATCCAAAATTTCCTTTGCTCAGCTTCATCCCTTGCTCCTAGTTACACCCACTCCTCTTCCTCCCAACATTCCACCCTCTTCACACAAAAGGAAGCCTGTACAGGAAGTCTCCTAAACTAGCCATCCTCCCTGTCTTAGGGTTTGTCTACACCAGGAAGTGTGAGTTTAAAGCAGACTAGCTCTTCCTGATTAACCGCATGTGTGAGCACTCTTATTCTGGAATAAGAGAATCCACACAGGGAGTGAATCAGGAATAACTCCCCAAGTAGACAAGCCCCTGGAGCACTACACAGGAGTATCCCATGGTGCATAGAGGAGGGGGATCTCCTGCACCTTTCAGAAGACCCTGCTCGACTAGGCAGATGATCTTCGTCTGCCCTGCTCTCCATTAGGGGAGGTATCACACTGTGGGCACAGCTCTCCTGTGCACCCCTTGCTGTATTTTAGCCGAACTCTGTCATGGGGATACACTCCAGCTGGGATTCCCAAAGGAGCCGAGGAGAATTGGTGCCCAAATCCCATAAGATTTCAATAGGCACTGGCTGGGCGCCTGCCTCCCTTGGGAAATCCCAGCCTTAAGTAAATGGTTTGAATTTGGGAGCCTCAAAACCAGTGCCTAGATGTTAGTGGCCTGGTTTGTCCAGGTGCCGTGCAGCTAGTAGAATCAGGGTGCTGCATCCTGTCAGGACCTCAGGCTGCTTTTATTCAGGTGCTAGAGTTTAGGCCCTGAGCCCTGGACACTTTGGCCTTGGCACTTCCCCTCTCTCTCTTTGTGGGCTCCCTCTGTCCCTGAACTGTTGTTGTTCTGCTCTGAATCTCCTCTGTTGGTCACTCTCTGGTTCTGGGTGCTCTGCAGTATGGGGGTTCGGGCACAGAGTGGCAATTCCTGCTCCATGATGTACCAGCCCCAGCTTGCCGAGGCTTCAGGCTTTTGTATTGCATTGCAAGCACATGCCCAGTTGGGCCCCTTTAGCCCCTGCCATCACCCAGGCTGGGTCCAGTTGTGGCAGTTGATCTTCTGCCAACTCCTAAGAGAAGGTGAGGGCTCATGTCCCCATTTCCATGGGGCAGGTGTAGACTGGTTTCTAGACTGATGCCATTTCTACTTTGCCGGGGGAGGGGGAAGGAAAAGCAAAGGATCTGAAACAAAGGGGCCGCTCCTGCTGGAGCGGGATTCACAGCAGCAGGACCCAGAACTAGGTGTTGCTGCTACATCGAGCAGGGGAGAGGGATTAATTGGCCTGGAAAAAATATAAATAATAGAGCCAAGTGGTGTGGATGAAAGTCGATTTGATTCGGCTCCACACATGGTGCAGGTCCTCACACTCCTGTTACAGAGGGATTGTGCAAATAAACGTGTGTACAATTTGCATTGGATCATAATCTCACTATCTGTTTATTATCTTCCACCACCCATCCCACTCCTTGTCCCTGCATGGATTTCAAAAGGGCAAATTTACAAGACGTTTCTCTTACCAGCAGCTGGCCGAAATTAAAATAAAAATTAAACAGGGGCCCATCCCGTCTTCATGAGGGGAGAGGTTGACAGGAGGTCTGCAAACTAGTGCTTATCAAAAGCTCCTTCTCAAATTCATTTCAATATCTGAGCCTCTGGTTTCCAGGGCAACATAATCTTTTCATCAAAGCAACTGGTAAAACCGCTGGGATCTGATATTGTTTTCTTGGCATAATGTCAAAACTGTCATTTGGTTAAAAAAATTATGCATACAATATAATATTTATATCTGTATATCTATTTATTGGATATATTTACATATATTGTAACATACATATCTATCTATATATATATATTATGTGTCTATGTATGTGTATACACACACATGTAAATATGTGTATACACGATTAAGTCTCTATTCTATGGAATGAATAGTGTGTGTGTTTATACACATGCACACGTAAGTGTTTTTACGTATATGGGTCTGTGTGTGTGTGTGTGTATATATATAAACAAAATATCCATCCTATAGACTAGAAAATTAATTGTTGAATTCCCTCTCCCTCACGGCCCATCCCTTCCATTGTGACTGGAATACCAGACAAACAACATATTGATGATGGGCTGGGTGAATGGCTTCCGGTTGTTTGACAGTTGGGGGTGCAGCGTTTCCATGCCCCTATGGTGGCGTGATGGTGAGGAGCAATGGCCCTGGAAGGTGCCTTTTATCCCAGCTTGGCATTCAGCCCCCTCTGGTTTCAGGAAGTCTCTGCCAGTCCCTGTTCATTAGGGGTCTTTTCTGGAGCAGGTTCACTGCCCCAGAGTCAATGGCTTTAGTATCCATTGCACTTGGTCATGTGCTCTGTGTGTGTGTGTGTGTGTGTGTGTGTGTGCGCGTGCGCGCACTCCTGCCCTCACCTGGCTCACCCACAAATGGGAGAAACGTCCCCAGTGATGTAAAAGCCAGAGAATGTTGTTTAGCTCCAGTGTCAGAGGCATGTGGTTTTGGAGAAGCGGAGGGCCTGAGTGTTAGATCCTGGGGGTTCATTGGTGGCCAAGACTAACATTGCATGGGGCCATAGATCTCTTAGAGCCTCCGCATGCCAGATTTCCTGTGAGTTCTCCCTGTTATCACTGCTGGGAGCAGAGGCTGTAACGTGCTGGCTGCATTGTCTGAGCACAGGATAACAGCCGCTGCACTCCATGAGGCTCCTCCTCAAGGATCTCTGTTACCCCTAGTCCAGCCATAGTTTACCACCCTTCTTGTGGCTCATGCATCCTTTATGCCAGGGGCTGCCTACAAAAGTGATTCTGCTGTTCTCTGAGCCCTCCCTCAGGAAGCACTAGAGAGGGAGACGTGTGGCCCAGTAGATAAGAAACTGCTCTGAGAGTCAGGAGCCTTGATTTCTAATACCAGCTCTGTCACTGTGTCCATCCCACTCCCACCCTTTGTCTGTCTTGTCTATTTAGACGATAAGCTCTCTGGGGCAGTGATTCCCTCTTACTTTATGTTTGTTCAGAACCTAGCAGAATGGGCCCTGATCTCGGTAGGAGCTGTTAGGTGCACCATAGTATGGCTACTCATATCGAACGGGTAACGAGATCAACTCCCCATCTCTTATCTCCTCCTCCCATCCCATAATATCAGGAATGTCTCTTGCCCCAGGTTGCTCTCAGTTCCTTAGTGCAAGCTCCTGGAAGTTGCTGCTACCAAATGGTTCTCATGTGCAACAGCGAGCCCCGTGGTTGCTATGTTGCTCTGCTGGTTTCCTTTCCGTCGGTCTGTTGCGTGGGAGAGAACAACTGGAAACCTGGCTTGGCACTCAGCTTTTCTTCTCTGGTCTGTTTGATGTCCAAAGGGCAACTGAGCCCACAAGCAATGTGCCAGAAATCTGCGCAGGAGCAGGGCTAGTCCTAAATGCGAGTGAGACAATTATGGTTGCACTGGGGCAGCTCTTTATGTGAGTGGAGTGGGTTTGGGGGTGGGGTGATTTTATCCATTTATTTATTTGAAATAAACCTGTCTCTTGGTTCCAGGATTTTTGCATGCCCTGCAGAGAGGGGAGTGAGGAAGGGCCCTATGCAGTACAGCAAGTGGGAGGGTGACGAAGAATTATCTGTGGGAGGTGGGGGGAGCCATAACATGGGGTCAGTATTTTTGATATTGAATTTTGGGCTGGATGAGGTGAATGTCTTGTTGCATGTTTCACACTGAGCAGCCACAAAGCAAATTGCTGGGGGGAGGAGGGGGGTTCATCGAGCCATCATGGGCTCCTGCCCTCCCAGCCTGCCCTGCTCGTGCTGTAGATCAGCAGGAGGGATCGTGGGCCCTCGGAAGCGTGATATCGCTGGAACACATCACACCGATGCCGCCATCTGTTCCTGAAGCTCAGAACTGGGCTCCCTGGAGAAATGACGACACCAGCCAGTTTACACTGGCATTGAGAAATGCCAAATGGAGCTGGATTAGCTTTCAGAAACTAGAGCCAAGCAAACCAACGCAAAGAGAGAGAGCCGCTCTGAGTGCTACCCGGCCTCTCCAGCGATTGTGAGAGCCGGGGGGTGGCTCTCTCATCTCTAACCTTGTGCCTCCTCGGGCTGATGGATCCTCGGCAGAGGAAGGGGATGTTGGGGGCGGGGGGGGTGTTGCAGATTTTGCTAGCTTTCCTTTACATAAAAATCATGAGCCTTTTGAAATATACCAGCGAGAGGCCTGGTGTGTTTCCAGAGCTCGACCACACCCACCTTCCCGTGTCTCGCCCGCCTGCCTGCGATAATCCTCCCTCCTCGGGGACATTCGCAGACAGCAGGGAGAGGAGCTGGACCACTGAATGTCGACTTTTATTGGAAGTCCTCAGGAGCAGCAGCTGCTGCCCTGCTCCCAACAACCCGTGCTCCCAGCCCATCGGAGCGCGAGGTAAGGGGGACACCTGTGAGGGCAGCGCCCCCCAGCCCCTGCAGGTGTGCTGCGAGCTGAGCTACAGGGTTGATTGGGTACGCCATGGGGCTGGAGAAGCAAGTGTTGCTATCCCCGGGTTGTTCAGAGGAGATGCAAAGGCAGGGATTTGGGGCTGTCTCTTCCATGGGACGTTAGCCAGGAGTTGTTAGAGAATGCATAGACTAGGGCAGGGTCAGGGTCTGTCTCTTTATTCCCTGTGCGTACAGCGCCTAGCACAATGGGGTCATGGTCCATTTGCTGCGATAATTCAGGTCATAAATCAGGGTTCTGCACTGCAAGGCCGCAAGCCAGTGGCGGCTCCCATCGACCCAACGTGCGCTAAGTTCCCTATAAATAGCCATGCAGCAGGGACCTGAAGAGGAGAAAGGCTGGGGGGGGAGCAAGTTGGGGCTTGCAGGGCTGCTGTGGGTCTCTTCCCCCAGCCCCAGAGCTCCCTGCTGCCGGCAGAGGGGAGAGAGGTCCCTTCCTCGGAGCTAGCTGCTGCAGCTGGCAGGAAGAGGGCTGGGGGGACTTCTCTGGCCCCAGCCCCAGGGCAGCCTGCCTGCACCCCAAACTCCTCATCCTTGCCCCTCACCCCCCCGCCACATTCCAACCCTCTGCCCCAGTTCTGAGCCCCCTCCTGAACCCCTCATCCCTGGCCTCACCCCGCAGCCCTCACCCCCACACCCCAACACTCTGCCCTAGCCCTGAGTCCCTCCCACACCGCAAACGCCTCATCCTCAGCCAGACCCCACACCCCACCCTCTGCCCTACCCTGGGCCACCTCCCACACTCCGAACCCCTTGTCCCCACCCCATGTGGCTTTCCCTTCAAAGATAGTGAAGACACCGTAATAAATAATAACATATAACAATTTGCTTAATCTAGATAAAAATACCCCAAATGCTGGGGCGTCCACCACTTTATTGGGAAACTTCCCTGGCAAATAGCCCTCCCTGGAGCGACTGCCTGCCCGGTCCCTAAATGTGGGTGTATTATGGGTTGTCCCTCTGTGCCCAGTGCCTGTGGCTTGCTCCGCCCCAGCAGTGGAGTCGGTGCTCATTAGCAAAAGCTCCGGCGTTTAGCTCTGCGGGTCCCTGTCTGATCCTGGGGTCAGCCGAGATGGTGGCCGTCACACCAGGATAATCTGGGGTGGTCCCTTAAAGTCAGGACTTGTCCGAGCAGGGGTTAGGGTGCCCAGACTGTTGTTATGACTAGTATGGCTGTACTGGGGGGTGGGGCGGGGTTGGTGGCTGCATCAAAGCCTGGGCAGGAAGAGGTGCATGAAAGGGGGTTCACCTTGTCCTGGTTAACCAGCTGCATCCCCTCCTTCCCCCGCCAGGCCCCCAGCGAGTACGAGACCAGCCCCGAGCAACTCTTCTACCGCATCGCCCACCTCAACCGCGGGCAGCAGTACATGTTGTGGGTGGCGGCTGTGACCTCGGCGGGACGTGGCAACATCAGTGAAAAGGTCACCATTGAGCCTGCTGGGAAAGGTACGGCAGGACCTATGGGGTGGGGTGGATAGATGGGATAGGGGCAGTGGGGCTGATTGGAGGGGAGTTGGGTCTCTCTCTGGGTAACAGAGTCCTGGGTGGGGTGGGGAAGGTCATCTGGCATTTAGGTTTGGCTCAGTGTAGAGGCGGGGGGCCCACTGCACATCTGGATTCAGGCTTGGGTTTGACAAGTGCCCTGGTGCTGGCTCTGGGTCGGCCCCTTGTCTCCAGGACTCGCCATAGCCCGCACCTCACGAAGCACTGGCTAATCCGTCTGCCCATTGGCTTGGAGCAGGTTCTGCGTCATCAACAAAGGTGGTGAATCTCCGCTCCCGGTGCAGCAGGGTGGGCTCTGCACTGGTGGGATAGGCAGGCTCTGTGTGCGTGGTTCGTCCAGCCAGACTGACGTTCCCTTCTCCCCACAGCCCCAGCCAAGATCATCTCCTTTGGCGGCACTGTCACCACTCCGTGGATGAAGGATGTCAGGCTGCCATGCAATTCAGTTGGGGAGCCGGCCCCTGCCATTAAATGGACAAAGGACAGGTAACTAAAGCCTACCTTTTCCCCGCCGTGCAGCCTCTCAGGAGGAGCCCTGATCCCTGTGGCAGAGAGGTGGCAAAAGGGAAAAGCTCCAGAGGTCTTTGTTCCCTGGAGGAGCTGACCTTTTGTTTGGGGGCTCTGCCTGGCCGTTGGCCTGTGGAATGGAAGAGCAGCCAGGCAGTGCTACACGCCATCTGGGCGGCTCTTGGGCTCCTGGGGCAACACGTTCTGGAGCCCCATCCGTAGGCGCTGGGAGCTTCTTGCTGCTGGGAGGCACGAGTAGGGATTTACACTGATAAGCTGCTGGCATTTCTTGCTCCTTGCAGCGAGGATTCTGCCATTCCGGTGGCAGTGGACGGACACCGGCTGATCCAGGCCAACGGCACGCTGGTCCTGCGCTCGGTGAAAGCTGAGGATTCTGGGTATTACACCTGCACTGCCACCAACACATGGGGCTTTGATACCATCATCATTAACCTGCTGGTGCAAGGTAAGGGCTGTGCCAGGATACCCAGCCTGGCGTGCTCAGCCATGCTCTGCCTTTGTCCACTTTGCCCATCATTATGAATCTGCTTGTTTCTGGAAATGGCTGGACAGAGATTTTCTGCAGACGCATCTCGGCCTCTGGAGTTGTTCATTCAGCTCATCAGAGCTTGGAATTAGTTGTTGGAGCTCTGTGATTGGCCGCTTAAGTTACATGCAGTTGTTTGTTCCCTGATTGGGCAGCCTTCCCTTTTATATAAACTACTGTTGCCCGAAGCCAATCACACTTTGTCACGAGTCAAGTTTTGTTTTACAATTAAATGAGTTTTGTCCTTGGGCCTGAGAATTGCTTTCCAAAAGCCCATCCAAACACCACTTCGCCCAGTGAAAGTGCCCACACCAGCAATGTAGCTATGCACTGATTCTGGTCTCACATAGCCTGGTGCGTCCGTCCAGCTGAGCCCCCCTGGAGTCTATGGAGTTACATCAGTGTGATGCCTCTGTGAGAGCCGCAGGCATTTCCCTCCCTACGTTGATGCTAATGAAGCCATGAAGTTGTGTGCACTGTGAAGGGTGGGGTCCAGTTGACCTGTTGCTAGTGACGCTGTTGTGTTACACTTCACTTTTCACTCACTCTGGAGCAGGGAGGTGAGACAGGATTATTTTGTTTTCTGTTTCAGGACCGTCTTACTCTCAGGTCTTGTGCATTAAACCATGGCTGCTGTCTGGGTTGCTAGGGGGTGTCCGAAACATTGAATTAAAAAAACTCTCATGCAAAAATTTCCCTCCATGTTAGGTTTTGCTGAACACCTTGTAAACTGCCCCCAAAATCTGTACCTCAAAGATCCAAACATTAGATTTTTCTCCACACTGTGATGAAGCTGCATGTCTCTTCCCAACTAGATGAAAGGATAGAGGGCCATCCCTGGGCACACGGGGCTCAGTGCTCAAAGGTCATCCATGGGCACGGGGCTTGTATTTGAAATTAACCCTATAAAGGTGCAGATGCCTGGCTCTGATTCCAGTGTGAAATGCGCTCAGTGACTTTATGCTGTTTGATCTAGTTCCCCCAGACCAGCCACGCTTGACTGTATCTAAAACCTCAGCTTCATCCATCACGTTGGCCTGGATTCCTGGGGACAATGGCGGCAGCTCCATCAGAGGTGAGACAGGGAAGGGGAAGGGACTGGAGAGCATCATGAGCTCTGTGTGGCTGGACAGCTGTAGGGCTGTGATATTGAGAGCCCAGGTTTAAGGTGCTGAGATTCCCTCTTTCGGCTCTGCACGGCTTGTGCTTCACAGCCAAGGCCAAGGGAGGAGAGGCAGTGGCATAAATTCTGGGGATTCTGCATGACCTTCTCAGGAAGGGGCTGGGGAGATGGCGGATCCTGTGTCTGAGCTTGATATTGCTAAGTTTTCTGGGAGGGGCCGGGGGTGGACTGCCATGTGTGAGTAGCTGGGTCTGCTTCGCCACTGGGGCAGCAAAGCCAGATGGAGGCACATAGTGTCAAAGAGGGAAGGCCTCGTGGCTTTGAAGCTCCAGATGCTAGCACATTAGGGCTTAGCTTCTGGAGATCCTGACTGGCCTTCTGAGGATGAATGATGAGTCTGTCACGGAAGGTGCAATGGCATGCATCCTTATTTTGAAGGAGATCCTTGCGTGGCTCCCATGGTGGTCAGTTGCTGCTCGAGAAGAAGGCTGGAGATGCCATGTCATTCGCATTGCCATGCCCTGACACAAAGCCCAGAGTTCCTCAGTTTGCAGCAGAGATGTAAAAAGGCCATGTTTGGGGGTAGGCAGAAGCTTGGTTCAGTTTGGGAAAAGCGCATGGTCCACTCTTGGAGCTGAGAATCAAGGGTCAGGACTCCTGGTTCTACACCCAACTTCAGGAGGTGAATGTAGTCTAGTGGTTAGAGGAGGGGGAACGGCGAGTCAGGACTCGTTCTGTTCCTGGCTCTGAGAAGGAATGTTAGCCTATGGCTTAGGGCTAAGAACTGGGAGCCAGGAGGACTCCTGGCTTTTACTTCCGGCTCTGCCACTGACCTGCTGGGTGAGTAAATTATTTAGTCTGTGTGCCTTGCTTTCCCCATCTGTAAGAGTGATGCTTCCCAACCTTGCAGGGGGGCTGCAAGTCTCAATTAAATGGCTTGTTACGTGTTTTTACAAGATCCTGGGACTGAAGTGGCTTGCAAAAGCCAAGCTGCTAATTGCTGTTTCTGGCTGCCTGGGAGATCTCTTGTAGCTACCTAGTGTCTACGAAGCTTGGACCCTGAGTGACTAGGGCTCTTCTCCTGCCTCCCTCTACCCTTCCCAGCAGATCTTGGACGGCTAGAGAGCTCTAGGAATTTCCTGGCTTTCCAAAGCCTCCTTTCTGCTCTGATTCATCTAATGAATTATATGTTGAAACAGCTGCACACTGGGGGTGGGGGGGAATGGAAATCTCACTTACAATTAATTTAAAAGCATGAAAGTAATTACAAGCAAATCTCCCCAGCCAGCAGCCTTTCACTTCAGCGGACTCTGTTGATACATTTGGTTATAATTGGATTAGAAATATTAAAAACATGCTGCATATAAAAAATCAATAAATAACTAAAGGCCAGGTGTCTTGTCCTGGCGAATCGTGGCGTGAGACTTCAGAACAGGAGTGCACAGCTTGATGAAATGCCCCGTCCCGGGCTCTTCCTTCTGCAAAGCTCCTTGGTGTTGGCTTTGCAGGGGGAGACAGCGCCATCTGATGGGGCTGGTCTGGAAGTGGCAGGACGGAAGTCTGGTGTGAAATGGGCGTTGAGGGAGAGGAGTGGCTGGGTCGGTGTGAGCAGTCACAGGTCACTGCCGGACAGAACCGGGCACTTTCATGCTGGGGAAGAGGTGGGAGTATTTCCTGCGGTTCGGCTCGGTGTGGGGCTTGCTCCCCTGAGGTTCTGGGAGCAGAAGACTCAAACCTCAGTCAAACCCACTGAGATTTGCTTGGTTTTATGACATAGAGCCTCATGCTGCTGCAAATGGGATGGGATTATTTTACCCCGAGCTTTGAACTGGCCCTGGATTGGGTCAGGGGGCTGGCCCAGGCTCCGTGGATCCATGAACCTTCCCCGATACCGGCTGAGCTTTGAGTTTGTGGTGAAATGTGTAACTAGGCCAGTTTGTTTGGGATGGGGCTTCCTTGGGCTCATGCATGTTAATAACAACACTCTGCCTCTGCCCTTCATGCGGGGTCTCTGGGCCCTGCCAATGCTAATGGATCCAGCTGCACATCCACGCCGAGAGGTAGCTCGACATTATTGTCCCATTATCCTGATGGGGAAACCAAGGTGCAGAAAGGGAAAGTGACTGGCACAAAGTCACAGACATGGTCAGTAGCAAATCTGGTAACCAAACCCAGATCTCCACGCTGTTGGGAGACAGTGCAGTCGTGTGCAGAGAGTCTGGACTGCCACTTGGGAGTCCTGAGTTCTATTCCCATCTGCCAACGACCTGACGGGTGACCTGATGCAAGTTCCTGCCTCTCTCTCTGCCACAGTTTCCCCTCCCACCATGTGACTATCTTGTCTGTTTAGATTATAGGTTCTTTAAGGCGTGGATGGTCTCTTATTATGTGCCTGTCTGTGCAGCACCTCGCACAGTGAAGCTGCAGTTTTGTGTCTAGGTGCTATGGTAATACCGTGTCTTTTAACAAGACCATCTTTCCCACTCTTTTGCACCGTTTCACCTGGATTGTCATTGAGTTTGTGTGGATTTGTCTGTAGTAAACCAAATGCACTTACCTGTACGTCAGTCTTGAGATCAAATATTGTCCGACAGTCAAATCACACAGGCGTCTGAGAGTGTCCAATTGAACATTACTACGTTCATTTGAATATTCATTCATTTGGCTCATGACGCACATTTGCACAAACGTGGGCCTCTCTTCCTGTTCTATTTTTGTTTAAGAATGAGCGAAGTAAATGCAAAAATAAATAAACCTGTCAGTGCAACACGAAGGTTGAGATTTGCATATATAAGAAAAGTCAAGACGTTCCAAGTTATGAATCCCTCGGAACAGTAAGTCTTCCTCATTACAGGAAGACAGTGACATGAACCCTATACTCATGATGCGTCAGGTACACCAGCTGCCACCTTTGACTTTCCTCGCTCTTTTGAGTGTCTAACAACAACTGTAACTGTGTACTGTGTTTAGTTGAGATGAGTGTGTGTATTATATGTATCGGTCCTGTATACGATCATTCAGCTACAAATTCAACATCTTAGATCACCGTGAAAGCATCTGTGAAGTCAAGCACAGTCCTGCATTACCTGACACAGCAAATGTTCCTTTGTCCGTAGGTTCTCTCACCAAAGTAACTGAGACAAAAGTTCCTAAGGCGGGAATCCAATAGCCACATGTCAGATTCCCATTAGAGAGAACTACAGTAGCCATGCACAAAATTCATTGAGCCCTAGGAATCTGCAGTCCATCCTGGGAGTTATAGGTTTTACTCATTAAGATACTTGGCTCCATTGTAACATCAAAGAGCTCCCGTTGAGCAAACAAAACAGCATTTCAGTCCCTGCCTATGAAATGAATGTGATCTGAAATACCCCACCTTGGGTCCCAAGAATTTGTGTCCCCCCCCGGCACCTGTAGTGGGGCAGCTGCCCCACTCCTGGAGAACAGGGGTTAAAAGCAGCCAAGGTAGGCTGATTAGGGAAGCAGCCACAGCTGGGGCCATGCCAATCAGGGCCCAGCTGGCCCTGATAAAAGGGCTGTGGGCCAGAAGGCAGAGGAGTCTCTCTCTAGCTCTGGAGAGAGAAGGGCCTGGCTGCCTGGGAGCTGAGCAGGGTACTTGAGGTAGAGCGGTGCTTGGGGAAAGGCAAGAGGAGCTGGGGAGCTCCAGCCTGGTAACGCCCCAGGCTGCAGGCCTTGTGCAAGGCCTAAAGAAGGTACTGGGGCTACAGAAGTGCAGCCTGGGAATAGGCAGAGGCAGCTGGTCCTACCCCCTTGCCAATGATGAGTGACCATTACAGACTGCAGTCTGCTCCAGTGAGCGGGGGTTAGATGATGACTGGCAGTAGCCACTGAGGCAAGGTGGGTTTAGAGGATTGGGGGTTCCCCTGGGAGAGGAGACCCAGAGAGTGGGGGCACTGCTGGGGCAGAACCCTGAGGTAAAGGGGCACCAGGGTCCGGGAGGGACATGGGGCCTGAGGCAGGCAAGCCACTGGCCAGCAGAGGGCGCTCTAAAGCTGGAAAAGAGCGAATTCCAAGATGACCAGCAGGAGGCACCCCACAGGTGAGTCTCCGCTTTGCTACTGCACCCTACATAATGGTGACCAAGCTGAATGTAGTCCCTAAACAAATGACTCCTGCACACACCGACTGTTATCAGAGGATGCAGAAATAAGAGCACCCACTCAAGCGCTTTGCAAAGTGAGCCTGGAGGTTTCTCTGCACCACATCTTAAAATCTGCAGAGACTGGCAGACATTTAGCGTTCATAGGGTAACCAGATGTCTCGATTTTTATAGGGACAGTCCTGATTTTTGGGTCTTTTTTTTTATATAGGATCCTATTACCCCTTCCACCCCCTGTCCCGATTTTTTACATTTGCTGTCTGGTCACCCTAAGCATTCAGTTCAGTGCAGACTATCAGAGGAGAGAACGACACTGTGCTCTCTCTCTTAGGGACTTGTGTCTCGTTTTGTAGTTCTCCAACTCTGAAATAAATCCTTCAGACTGGGAATGTGTGTTTGCTCTGTGTGTAAACAGAATCATAACACAGGGCTTGTGTGCATGGGACACTCTGTTCTAAACTACGGGGTTATGCTGGCTCGAACTGTAACAGTGTCATTATTCCACTGTAGCTAGACAGGGCAATTTCTCTGTGTAGACAAGCCTACAGTTAAAGCAGCAGTAGTGTGTGTGTGTGAGCAAGTCATTTGTTTGGGAATCTTGCATGACACACCTATGGAAGTGAGGCCTTTGAGCCTTGCTGGAATAGATTATGCGTTAGGCATTTGACAGGTGATTCTTTGTTGTGCGTATTCTGGGATTGCAAGGGGATCGGCTCAGAATAATAATCACCTCACTGAAGTGTAACAACTGCTTCTTTGTGTGTATACGAGCCTGCCTCACTCCCCAATAAAGCCCCGAGAGCCATTTTAAGACATGTTGTTGATGGGAGTGTAACAGGTTTATTCATCTAGGCCCCGGTGTGTTTCCTAATACTCTTAATCATGTGAAAGGAGGCAGCATTCAATGACAGAAGCAACTTCCTAGCAGCTTCCCAAGGGAGCCAGTTAATTCTGGCTTTCCTTTTATAGCCTCGCTCCAATCAATCACATTCCCCACTCACCAAACTCTGATGCGGAAACAAGTAATTGGTGAAAATGCTATTGATGGTGCCAGGTAGGATGCTCCGTGCCCCAGGGAGCAAGATCGAAAGGCAGGATGCTTGAAAAGCCGGGGAGACCGGAGCCATGGGAGTCTCCAGAATTGCTAGTGCCTGGCAGAGGCATCTGCTGAAGGGGCCAGACCAGGCTGTCAGGTGCGGGCATGCGCCTTCCCCAAGGCAGTGGTTTGGAGAGCGATCAGGGTTGGGAGGACCGAGGGGCAGAGGCTAGGGCCCAAAGGGGATGCTGTGTACAGACTGTGAACCCTGTGGGGGAGTGGGCAGCAGACCCCAAGGAAAGCTGCAGGCATGCTGGAGGTGGGTGACAGGGCAGTGTTATGCCTCGCCTTGCACCAGAACTGTGCACCTTGCTTTGTACTGAGTGATCTCTGTATCCCAGCCCTGCCCCACAGCCCACTGGGGAACATGGAACAGGAAGCCCATTATCCTCAAGAGCTGTGGTTGTTTCTGTCCTCTGGCATTGCCCTCCCACTGTGGCCCTTCTCCCAAGGAGAGCTGGAGGCAGGGGGTGGAATCTGAAGCTGTATCTCCAGCATGGCAGCTCAGTGCTGGCTCTGACATTTGAGAATCCCTTCTCCCCCCGTCCAGTCTTCACACTGCCCCTCGCCTAAGGAAACAATGCTGAAGTTCCCTGCCTCCTTTTGGTCGGGGGCCCTCCACGCCCCAAGTCTCTCACTGGGTTGTGGGGGACCCACTTGCAACGTGGCAGCCCTGGCGTGGTTCAGCTCACAGGACACGTGGGAGCAGACCACATTTTCATATTGGTTTTGGACCCTGGAAAGGCCCAAAGCTCTAGTGTCGTTCCAGACCATGGATCAGGCCCCATCTCCCCACCTCCAGTCCCCACAGCTGTGCTGGAACTGGGTCCTGCACCATGACGGGAACTGCAGGGTGGAGGGGGCGTGTGTGTGTGTTCAACATTCCTAGTTTGCCACAGTCCCACTGGGCCAGAGCTGGGCGGCTGGAGAACTGTGACTGTGACAGGCTGCAGAGTCCACGACCTGTATATTCCAGTGCAGGCTTTGGCCCCATGCCTTTTAATCCGGAAACTCCCTTCTCCTGCCTTTTCCCCAGTATCCTGCTCAGACAGCTGTGGGGTCAGTAGCTTTCTCCCCACAAACTGATCCGGATGGCAGATGCCCCAACACACCCGCATGTCTGTGGAGGGATTTGGTGCTGGCTGAGAGGTGGATTTTCCTGCCCACAGACTCTGTAGCTGCCAAGCGAGCCAGCTTCAAACCCCGGCACTAATATCAATAATAAAGGGGGGGAAATCTCCCCCCTCGTTCCAGCTCCATTTTAATACTCTAAGAAAAGAGGGCTCCATTTCCATCCCCATTCATATGTATGAAATTAGGCAGGAAGACATGTTTAATGTGCTCGGAGGCAGAGCTGGATTTGAATTGTAAATCAGGGCTCCTTCCAGGGCTGGCCCGGAGGGGGGTAGGAGAGGCTGTGGAGTGCAGTATTCTGGGGTTAGTCTGCGGGGTCACGCTCCCCCCTAGCGCTGCATGGCTGCTGGTTTGGCAAAGGCGGGGCAGTGGCGGGGCAGTGGCTAACACCGGAATGATTTTATTTGGGATGAGAAACTGCGAGTTGGTGGCTGAGAGCTCCCCTCGGAGGGTGCCTCGGGGGGCGGTGTGCAAGGGGTCTGGCAAGGTCCCAGCTGGGATCCGGCCCCACTGAAAACCCCCTTGCAATCAGCACGGACTGGCCGAGGACAGTCACAGAGATGGCGCTCCCCACTCTGCCCTCGAGACGGGCACCTTGGCAGGGCCGGCAGCAGAATCTGGCAGAGGCCTTTGCCTTCCACCGCTGTCATTTCAGAGCTTCCTGCTGGGGATTTAATGAACCCCTCTCCCCCGGGATGGGTCTGGAGATCCGTGGCCGGGGGGAGCCATTAGCGCAGTCCCTCCCCCCACACACACTGGTGGGGCGGAGCAGTACCCAGTCTGCAGCCGTGCTGGTGCCCTCGGCTGCCCAGGCTGGTCAGCTTTTAGTATTATGCAGGTGGGCCCTTATGCATGGCTGGTGTTGAGCCGCTTTGATCTGGGTTCCTGCTGTGTATCAGGCTCCCACTGCTAGCAGCCCCATGCAATCCCAGGGCTGTGTCACTCTGCATTGGGGGGAGGCGAAGGGGGAGCTGCGGGAATTGTTCTCCTCTGCATTCGTTATAGATGCATAAAGATTATTTTCCCCCTGCCTTTTTGGAGTCTGTTCATCTGGCTGCTTCAGCTCCTGGAACTGCAGAGTACCACCTGGCGGCAGGGGTGGGTTGCACTTTACAATTGTCTGCTCTGAGCCCAAACCAAGGAGTAGGGAGCTTGTAGGATCGGTCTACCCTGTAAAGTAAGCCCTCTGCAGCAGAACTCAAGTTAGCAGACCTTGGGTTTGTTAACCTAGGGCTTGAGTGTCTACACTCATTTGTAACCCCAGGCTAGGAATTGTTGAACCCTGGGTCCCAATGTGGGATTCCAGGATCTGCACTGAATTATGCAGGCCCAAGTCCAACCACCCATATCCCAGACTTCCTAGCGCCCTTCCAGAATGTGGCCACTCTATCCCTTTGTTCGTGGTGCAATGTGGGAAAACTTGACTGTCCACAAAACTTGGCCATCCAGAGGACACAGAAAGTCACCCTGTGGGATTCTTTTGGTGGATTCCCAGAACACGAGTCATGGGGAGGCTGCATCTACACTGCAAAGCAATAAGGCTTGAACCCAGGGTCTCGGCTTGACTCAGGCTTTGACCCTCCGTCCCTGTGGGGTCCTGGGGTCTGGGTTAGCGTGATTTGTGTGTAGATGGAAGCGGGGTTAGGCTCGAGCCTGAGTTGAAACTGCCGTGTAGACATACCCTTAGTCAAAAACAGTGGGCTAGGGCTCTGGACTTGTGGGTTCTCTGCAGGACTCTGCCGCTGACTGGCTGTGCAATATTGGGCAAGTAACTTAGATCCAGATTTTCCTGTGAATCTGGAGCACGTGCAGCATGCAAACCTGAACCATACACCCGCTGGCAGTGCCTGGGCAGGCTGGGTAACTGCACGTTAAAGTGGCTAACCTTGTACTTTGCACAGGCAATTAATGCAACACCTTCCACAGTGTTACCTAAAGACGCTGCAAATCTGGCTCCTCAGCCAGCCCTGCCTCAGTGTATCCATCTGTACAATGGGGCTGAGAGTCACCTACCTTCAGACGGGCGGCATTGAGGCCTGCTTGATTGGATGCACAGATTCAGAGCACAGTAGACCTGCACAGCCAGGGCTTCTTTGACCAGCCCTTCCCCCTTGGAGAGGAGGTTGTGCTCTGTCCCCTTCTCCCCAGCTGCCTCTAGAGCTTGAGTGCTAACAGCCCCTGCCCCCTCCCCCACAGGCTTTGTGCTGCAGTACTCGGTGGACAACAGCGAGGAGTGGAAGGACGTGTTCATCAGCTCCACCGAACGCTCGTTCAAGCTGGACGGCCTCAAGTGCGGCACGTGGTACAAGGTGAAGCTGGCAGCTAAGAACAGCGTGGGGGCCGGCCGGATCAGTGAGATCATCGAGGCCAAGACGCACGGCAGAGGTAAACCGGCAGGGGCCGGCCAGCCCCTCGGAATTTGTCTGTGCGTCTTGGGCCACCTGCGCTGGTTCCCCTCTTTAGTGCATTCATTAGCTCCTGGGGAGGGAGGGGCTGGGGCGGGGAGGAAGTAGACTGCCCCTCATTCAGCACAGCACTATGGGCTGCTGCTGGAGGCAGAATACAGGACGCAGGGCTTGACAAGCTGGTTCTAGCTTGTCACTAGGGAAAGGCGGAGGGCTTCCCTTTTGCTTCTGTCCTGGACGATGTTCTTCCAGAGCTGCTGGCCATTCCCAGGGCATCCTGCACCAGCTGGTACCCTGGCACGCACTCACCAGGGCCTCCCCCAGCCCAGCGAGGAAAGGTCCTGAGGCAACTTGCTCTGCACTGTTCCGTGCCACTGCCCAGCCCCTAGCACGGCCAGGGGCCTCACAAGCCCGGTGCAGAGATTCACCCGCTGCATTTCTTTTCCCTTTCAGATTTTCCATTTGACCTACCCATTGTGGGGTCAGGTGTTGATGCTTTAACCCCTCCCCATCCTCCTGTCACACTGCCACGCACCCTGCCTTCTCCCCCAGTTTGCTCCAGTGCAGTTTGCTGAGCTGCAGTTTTGGGAACACCATGAGGAGTGACAGCAGCATGATCCTGGGGGGGTGTGCATGGTGCTAAGCCCATGGTTAGGTGTCCAGAGAGGGTCCAGTAAGGCCAGCGCTGCCTTCTTGCAAGGATCAAGCAAGGTAGACTGGTGGGCAGAGCAGGAGAAGCAGGAAAATTCCTGCCCTCGTCCGTTGTTGCTGGGTCATTTGGTTTTGTAAGGTTGCTGCAGGGGCCACCAATTGACTCCTCTGTGCGACCGTCTGTCCTTTTCTTTGCTGAAATGAGAAACTCCGAGGAGGTGTTTAGAATTGTATTCTGTAATGTGTGGTGCAAGGTGCAGGAGGTCAGTTTATTGGCCTCACATCCTTGACGAGAGTCCTGTCAAAAGTTGGCCCTGGCCTTATATGTACGAGCTTATTTCCGGCTGTGACCGACGGTAAAAGAACTCCACTGCCCTCAGTCGTCTTTCGCTAAGATGCTGTCGCAGCTGGCTGTGACCAGAAGTAGAATTGTTTCCCCTCGCTGCCCGGACAGTGACCTCAGCAGTCGTGTATTACGGAGACCCGGGCTCTGCTCCTCCAGTTCACTTACCAAACCCTATTTCCAGCAGCCCAGCCATAAAACCCCGGCAGGAGGGAAGCTGAGCAGCAAGGCCTCTGCTGGGCAATGCGGTGGGAGGGGCCCTTTGCTGCTTCTCACTTGCTGGGCATTTACCAGCCTCTGGACAGGCGGCTTTGTGCTTGGGAGCTCCGTCACCAGCTCCGCTTTGCAGCACGAAATGTGGCTGCCGGGCAGTCGCTGGGTCGGAGGGGATTGAGCGCCCTGAGTGTCGCTGGCAGGATGGGGACGGGGTAAGAGCCAGCTCCCATTGACGGCTGGGCTGAGTGAGTGGAGGCCATGTGGGGGGCAGATGGGAAGCTTGTCCTGTAAGAGCTGCCCCCTCCCAGGCCCTCATGCCATGTCCTTTTCCACAGAGCCCTCCTTCAGCAAGGACCAGCACCTCTTCACCCACCTTAATTCTACGCACGCCAGGCTGAACCTGCAGGGCTGGAGCAGCGGGGGCTGCCCCATCGTGGCCATTGTCCTGGAGTACCGGCCCAAGGGCAACTGGGTCTGGCAGAGCCTCAAGACCAACAACTCCAACGAGGTCTTCCTGACGGAGCTGCGCGAGGCCACCTGGTACGAGCTCCGGATGAAGGCCTGCAACAGCGCCGGCTGCGGTAACGAGACCACCCAGTTCGCCACGCTGGACTACGACGGCAGTAAGAGCTGACCCAGCATGGGGCAGGGGCTGGCCGTGGGGCACAGGGGGCCGGGGGATGTGGGGCGGGTTAGGCGGCTGGGGTGGGCCAGCCATAGGATTCCTGCGCCAGCGTCGGGTTGCATGGTGCGCCAGTGGTGTGCGTTAAGGGGTGTCTCTCGTGCTCAGCATTTTGCTCCTGCCTGTGGCCCTGCTGAGCCACTCAGCTGAATGCCCGGCAGCTGCAGCACCCAAAACTCGCTGCTTCTGAAGTGCTCCCCACCCCACCTTCCTCACTTCCTAGCCAGGCCCTCCATGCAGCTGCCCCTCGCCGTCCTCTGCCCACAGCTCCCCGCAGCCGGGATCACGTGGGGCTCTGGCGCCTGGCCCAGAGCTGGGAGGGGAGCACGAGCAGTGAGATTTGCCTAAAGTGGGTGAGAGAGACAAGCTGCACAGAGCTCTTCTTCAGGCCTCTGTGTAGCTCGCCAGCTCGTCTCTCTCTCCAGCAGAAGCTGGTCCAGTAAAAGACAGACAGACACACAGACACCGGTCTTTCTACTATCCTGGGAGTGACACGGCTACCAGCACACTCTGAACTAGATTAGGCTGATGGGGAGAGGAGTACAGGAGAAAGCCAGCTCTCCAAACCACCGAGAGCGTATGCTGGAGACTCCCTGCTAAGTGTCTTCCTAGCTCACCACAGGCCTGTCCTAGCCAGAGACTTCTCCAGGTCTTTCTCCTGCCTTATTACTTCATACACGTTAGCGCTGGCTCCTGGCTATCCCAGCTCAGGGGTCAGGTTTTAAACACACCCACAGCCTGATCATTTGTGACCCAGCGCCATCTCTGCAGAGTCTGTGCCGGCTGGGGTCTGACCATGCACGGCCGTGCTGCAGCAGCCATTCCTCCTCTCCCATCCAGGGCCTAGGCTCCTCCCTCCTGGAAGGGTGGATTTAATGAGCAGCGTGCTGTCCTTTCTCCACGGGCACCTCTACGCTGTCGCTGCGAGCCTGCGTCTGGCCCAGGTAGACAGACAGGCGGTTGCTGTGTTTGAAATAGCATGTGAAAAATAGCAGTGTGGCCATGTCGATGCAGGCGAGCCATCCCAGTGCAATCCTGCCTGACCCCGGGGCGCAGACACAGGCAGCTCCCCTGCTGTTTTCACAGCATTAGCTCGAGCACAGCGAGCGTCTGTCTGCCTCCCCGTGTGCTGTGTAGACATACCCCATCACCCCTTCAGTCCTTGGCATCCCTGCGCAGGCTGTCTGCAGTCAGGGCCGGCTGCAGTGGTCTTGGTTTTGCGATGCAGACACCCGGGAACTGGACGGATACCCCAGCTCTTCTCATGCCTCCTCCCTTATTGTCCAAAGAACATTGAGAAATGTCCCAGTAATTGCTACTGGAGAACCAGCTATCATCCCTGCTGCTCCCCCGCTTTGGTTCCTGTCCTCCCCTGCCTCCCCCACTCCCTGCAAAGATTGCAGGAGTCAGTATCACTATCTGTGTTGTACACATGGGGAAACTGAGGCACAGAGCAGGGGTCTAACTTGCACAGTGAGGGAGTCAGTAGCAAGACCAGGAAATGAACCCTGGAGTTCTGGCTTCTAGTCCCTTGCTGTAACCATTAGACGCTTGGCCCCTTAGTATTCAGCCTGCGGGGGGTTCTAGCCATAAAACAAACCCCTCTAAAGTCACATCTGCTTTGTTTCTTCACCTTCCACAAGGGCAGCTCAGGTGGCAGGTGGGTTTCTTCCAATTGTACAAAGGCCAGAGATCTGTGCTGGCCCCTTCCTGAGCAGCCCCCGAGCCAGGCAGGGCCAGCTGTCAGCAGGGAGTGTGGGGCCAGAGTCGTGGTAGGGCTGGTGTGTTCTTATGACAGATGCTTCTACTCAGAGCCTGGTCACGTGTTCATTATCCAGGGAGACTGCAAGTGCCTCGTTTTTATCAGTGGACTGAGAGGGAGGTGGAGATGACACAGGGCAGGTGTGCCCGTTACCTACTGAATACTAAAGGAGGACTTGTGGCACCTTAGAGACTAACAAATTTATTTGAGCATAAGCTTTCGTGAGCTACAGCTCACCTCATCGGATGCATTCAGTGGAAAATACGGTGGGGAGATTTATATACATAGAGAACATGAAACAATGGGTGTTACCATACACGCTGTAACCAGAGGGATCACTTAAGGTGAGCTATTACCAGCAGGAGAGCCGGGGGGGGGGGGGGGGGGACCTTTTGTAGTGATAATCAAGGTGGGCCATTTCCAGCAGTTGACAAGAACGTCTGAGGAATACTGTTTGCCCTGCCCCGCCCCCACTCCCCCTTCTGCAAAGGCCACACCACCCAGCAGGGAAATGAGATTTGCATGCAATCTTCTCAGGGGAGCAACAATGCATCCCAGTGGCCTCACATCCCCACCCTCCACGCGCTGGTTAGGTTACCAGGTAGGTAACCAGGGTCAGTGGCTGTGGCGGTGACTCCGTGCCAGATAAACTCTGTGGTGGGTCAGATCAGAGCGCTTCACAGCACGTGGCTGTGCATTAGGAACGTGAATCCTGGCAGGGGAGGAGGTGGCTGGGGCCAGGATACCTCTTAGCTGCCATTTGCGGGACTTGCAGTTGCACATGCTCTCATGTATCATGCGTGTGCTTAGCGTGGGTTCCCATGACCGACGGTAAGAAGGATTGGGTGAATCTCTGTAGCTTGGATGGGGTGAGCCCCCAACAGCCCAGCTCTGAGGGTAGGTCTGTGCTGCAGCTGGAGGAGAGGCACCCAGCGCGGTAGGTTCACCTGCCAAAGCTTGAATCTGGCTACAGTGGCTAAAAACAGGAGCGAAGATGCAACAGCACGGGCTGCTAAGCTGAGTGCGCACCCAGGTCTGTACAGCCATGCTGGGGTCCAGGCCATCCCTGTCGGTGGCCGTGCTAGCTCGATGAACGCTAGTGTGGGTACGCTGCCATGAGCTGTGTCACGCCTCCCACTGCAGTGCAGATGCCGGGTGAGTCTGCACAAGTGAGCCAGAAACACCCTCATCTAAACACACTTACCGCCAGCCTCGGCTGCAGGTACCATGAGGCCAGCTTGTCTCTTGGGTTCCCAGGCTGGCTGGAAGCAGCGAGAGAGCGAGCGCGCGCATTTATCTGGGTGTACCAGACCTCTCCCCCTGCCCCCACCCCGACATCCCTCTGGAGCCGCTTTGCAGTTGGGAGGAAGCTGTTGTCTGCAGCCCTCCCCTGTCAGCCGGGCCTGGCCTGGGCTCGGCTCAGGTTCCCGAGCTGAGGTCTGACATGGGTGTGTTGTCTTACTGCCTCGTGTGTGTGTGTGTGTGTGTGTGTGGCTCTGTCCTAGGTACCATACCCCCAATCAAATCTGCTCAGGGGGAGGGGGATGACGTGAAGAAGCTTTTCACCATTGCCTGCCCTGTGATCCTGGCTACGCTCGGGGTGGCCCTGCTCTTCATCATCCGCAAGAAGAGGAAGGAGAAGCGTCTGAAGAGATTGAGAGGTGAGGTGTGAGCCTGGCCTCCTGTGGGGTGGTGGGTTTAACTTCACCTGCCATAGAGGAAAACTGCAGCCACCCCAGACTTAGATGCACAGGCTAAATACCAGCTGGTCAGGAGGCTGCGTATTGATTGCACTGGGCCGGGCAGGGAGATTCAGGCTTGCAGCTGGAAAGCATGTTGGGAACCTGTGAGTTACACCATCCTGAAAAGACTGGTTCCTCCTCCGGGTTAATTTAACGCTGCTCAGGCCAGCAACTAACGGAGGGTGCCCCACTGTCTAGAAACGATAGAACAAGAGTCACGCGGTCCGATTCCCAAGGGGCAAGCAAATTCTGACAGACAGCTTCTGTACTGTGAATGGGGGGAAGGAACATTCAGCAGCAGGATCTCCATGAGACGCAGGCTCTGCTCCCTTCCCCGAGGGACTGAACCCAGGCAAGCATTCATAGGAAGTGATCGGGAAGTTCCTTTTTTATTCAGTTAAATATGTAGGTTGAGGTCTTTCTGTGTGACTCGTGATTCTGGGGCCCTCGCTGCAGACACCACGAAGAGGCGTCGTTCTCAGAAGGGGTGCTCAGCGCTTTTGGGAGACCCCTCCCAGATCACTAGTCACTGTGGACTATCTTGGCCATCATTTCTGTTACTGTCGTGCATCCCGCGCCCCACTGCGCTACGCACTGAACAGACATAGAATGAGAGTCTGCCCTGAAGCGAGTAGCAGAGCCCTAGCAGGTCGGGAGGAAGGGATCTAGGCAGAGTGAACAAGGTAGGCTCACGAAGCATCATGGTAGTTGCATGAGCTTTGTTGCTATTTTGGGTGGGTTTGTTGGGAGGTGATTAGTTTACACTAACGAGCGTTAGAGGTCTCGCTGCAGTTTTCCTGGAAGGCAGTCCTTGCAGTTCTTTAACTGCAACCGTCAAAGGTGGTGTATGCCATTAAACACCTTTGGGCTTTAGAGGGTTTGACCAACTGTGTTCCCAACTGGTCTTTGTAACTTACATCTGCACCTCAGCATATGGCAGGGCAGGAGAGGGAGTTGGGGGAGCTATCTCCCCACAAAGTCCAGCCTGCACTTTCACATCTTTGGGCAGGTTTCCCTGTCTCTTTCCCTACCCAGTCCCCAAAGCATAGACAGATGCTTAATGAAACAGAAAACTTTGACGGGGGGTTCAGTTAACATGGATTAAACACGTTGCAACAGTTAATAGGAGACCACAGATTCCTAGCGGCAATCACTAAGTATGGGCAACAGTCCTGCACAGGCAGGGGAGATGGTATCTGACAGCTGCTGAATCTGTAAGCTGCTCTGCCATGACGGTGCTGTGTCTGGGAGAAGTAGGCAGACAAAGTGCCCCCATGAGTTTTTGCATCTCTCAATTCTGTGCTCATCCATTTCAGTGTAGATCTTAGTTTAGATCCTGGAGGCTTTCTTGGGCGTTGGACTGTATTGCTCTTTAAGCATGTGCTGAACAAGGCTGAATTTTGGATGGGTGGGTGAGGCCAAGAGCTTCATTGACTGGAAGGATTTTTTTTTTTTAATAGAAAACTAGTTTGCTCAGGTACTTAAAAAATAACTGTGCCTATGATAGTAATTGGATATAGTTTGATGGCAGGGTAGTGTGATTGTGCACACCTTACACTACAGTTAATGTTGACCATGTCTGTGTGCATGTCATGTGCCCTCCCGCCTAGCACATCACACAGAAGGCTGTTCTAGAAACTTGCCTGCTTGCAGAGACACGCTCCAGCCCATGCATCAGTCTGCAGTGGGGAACAGAATCTATCTTCCGTCCTTTTCGTGTGTCTCTCACAAACATCTCTCTCTTTTGTATTGCAGATGCAAAGAGCTTGGCAGAAATGCTAATAAGGTGGGTGAGCAGCGCCTTGTTTCCCAGTGTAAGAACCAGTCTCGCTTGCTGGTGTAGGTCACAGAATCATAGAATAGAATCATAGAATATCAGGGTTGGAAGGGACCTCGGGAGATCATCTAGTCCAACCCCCTGCTCAAAGCAGGACCCGATCCCCAACTAAATCACCCCCGCCAGGGCTTTGTCAAGCCGGACCTTACAAACTTCTAAGGAAAGAGATTCCACCACCTCCCTAGGTAACGCATTCCAGTGTTTTACCACCCTGCTAGTGAAAAAGTTTTTCCTAATATCCAACCTAAACCTCCCCCACTGCAACTTGAGACCATTACTCCTTGTTCTGTCATCTGCTACCATGGAGAACAGTCTAGAGCCATCCTCTTTGGAACCCCCTTTCAGGTAGTTGAAAGCAGCTATCAAATCCCCCCTCGTTCTTCTCTTCCGCAGACTAAACAATCCCAGTTCCCTCAGCCTCTCCTCATAAGTCATGTGTTCCAGACCCGTAATCATTTTCGTTGCCCTTTGCTGGACTCTCTCCAATTTATCCACATCCTTCTTGTAGTGCGGGGCCCAAAACTGGACACAGGACTCCAGATGAGGCCTCACCAATGTCGAATAGAGGGGAATGATCGTGTCCCTCCATCTGCTGGCAATGCCCCTACTTACACATCCCAAAATGCCATTGGCCTTCTTCTTGGCAACAAGGGCACCCTGTTAACTCATATCCAGCTTCTCGTCCACTGTCACCCCTAGGTCCTTTTCTGCAGAACTGCTGCCGAGCCATTCGGTCCCTAGTCTGTAGCGGTGCATGGGATTCTTCCGTCCTAAGTGCAGGACTCTGCACTTGTCCTTGTTGAACCTCATCAGATTTCTTTTGGCCCAATCCTCTAATTTGTCTAGGGCCCTCTGTATCCTATCCCTACCCTCCAGCGTATCTACCTCTCCTCCCAGTTTAGTGTCATCTGCAAACTTGCTGAGGGTGCAGTCCACACCATCCTCCAGATCATTTATGAAGATATTGAACAAAACCGGCCCCAGAACCGACCCTTGGGGCACTCCGCTCGATACTGGCTGCCAACTAGACATGGAGCCATTGATCGCTACCCGTTGAGCCCGACAATCTAGCCCAACTTTCTATCTACCTTATAGTCCATTCATCGAGCCCATACTTCTTTAACTTGCTTGCAAGAATACTATGGGAGACCATGTCAAAAGCTTTGCTAAAGTCAAGGAACAACACGTCCACCGCTTTCCCCTCATCCACAGAGCCAGTTATCTCGTCATAGAAGGCAATTAGATTAGTCAGGCATGACCTACCCTTGGTGAATCCATGCTGACTGTTCCTGATCACTTTCCTCTCCTCTAAGTGCTCCAGAATTGATTCTTTGAGGACAAGCTCCATGATTTTTCCAGGGACTGAGGTGAGGCTGACTGGCCTGTAGTTCCCAGGATCCTCCTCCTTCCCTTTTTTAAAGATGGGCACTACATTAGCCTTTTTCCAGTCGTCCGGGACTTCCCCCAATCGCCATGAGTTTTCAAAGATAACGGCCAATGGCTCCACAATCACATCCGCCAACTCCTTTAGCACTCTCGGATGCAGCACATCCGGCCCCATGGGCTAGTGCTCATCCAGCTTTTCTAAATAGTCCCGAACCACTTCTTTCTCCACAGAGGGCTGGTCACCTCCTCCCCGTGCTGTGCTGCCCAGTGCAGTAGTCTGGGAGCTGACCTTGTTCGTGAAGACAGAGGCAAAAAAAGCATTGCGTACATTAGCTTTTTCCACATCCTCTGTCACTAGGTTGCCTCCCTCATTCAGTAAGGGGCCCACGCTTCCCTTGACTTTCTTCTTGTTGCTAACACACCTGAAGAAACCCTTCTTGTTACTCTTAACATCTCTTGCTAGCTGCACCTCCAGGTGTGATTTGGCCTTCCTGATTTCACTCCTGCATTCCCGAGCAATATTTTTATACTCTTCCCTGGTCATTTGTCCAATCTTCCGCTCCTTGTAAGCTTCTTTTTTGTGTTTAAGATCAGCAAGGATTTCACTGTTAAGCCAAGCCGGTCGCCTGCCATATTGACTATTCTTTCTACACATCGGGATGGTTTGTCCCTGTAACCGCAATAAGGATTCTTTCAAATACAGCCAGCTCTCCTGAACTCCTTTCCCCCTCATGCTATTCTCCCAGGGGATCCTGCCCATCAGTTCCCTGAGGCAGTCAAAGTCTGCTTTTCTGAAGTCCAGGGTCTGTATTCGGCTGCTCTCCTTTCTTCCCTGTGTCAGGATCCTGAACTCTACCATCTCATGGTCACTGCCTCCCAGGTTCCCATCCACTTCTTCCCAGTTTGTGAGCAGCAGGTCAAGAAGAGCTCTGCCCCTAGTTGGTTCCTCCAGCACTTGCACCAGGAAATTGTCCCCTACACTTCCCAAAAATTTCCTGGATTGTCTGTGCACCGCTGTATTGCTCTCCCAGCAGATAACAGGGGCATTGAAGTCTCCCATGAGAACCAGGGCCCGTGATCTAGTAACTTCTGTGAGTTGCTAGAAGAAAGCCTCGTCCACCTCATCCCCCTGGTCCGGTGGTCTATAGCAGACTCCCACCACGACATCACCCTTGTTGCTCACGCTTCTAAACTTAATCCAGAGACTCTCAGGTTTTTCTGCAGTTTCATACCGGAGCTCTGAGCAGTCAAACTGCTCCCTTACATACAATGCAACTCCCCCACCTTTTCTGCCCTGCCTGTCCTTCTGGAACAGTTTATATCCATCCATGACAGTACTCCAGTAATGTGAGTTATCCCACCAAGTCTCTGTTATTCCAATCACATCATAATTCCTTGACTGTGCCAGGACTTCCAGTTCTCCCTGCTTCTTTCCCAGGCTTCTTGCATTTGTGTATAGGCACTTGAGATAACTTGCTTTTTGTCTTGCTTTCTTAGTATGAGGCAGAAGCCCTCCCCTCTCGTGCTCTCCTGCTCGTGCTTCCTCCCGGTATCCCACTTCCCCACTTATCTCAGGGTTTTGGTCTCCTTCCCCCGGTGAACCTAGTTTAAAGCCCTCCTCACTAGGTTACCCAGCCTGCTTGCGAAGATGCTCTTCCCTCTCTTCGTTAGGTGGAGCCCGTCTCTGCCTAGCACTCCTCTTTCTTGGAACACCATCCCATGCTCAAAGAATCCAAAGCCTTCTCTCTGACATCACCTGCGTAGCCATTTGTTGACGTCCACGATTCGACAGTCTCTACCCAGGCCCTTTCCTTCCAAGGTCATGGTACCAGAGTGCACCCTCGGCATGTGTCTATATATGCTGCAGTCACACCTCCCACTTGCAGTGTAGACAGACCCACAGCGCTCAGGGGGTGTCACTTCCAAGCTTCCCTTTCTAATGCTGCTTGAAAGTGGGTGTAGCCAGTGGCTGTTCTCAAAGCTACTGCTGGCCCCCCTATTCTGACAGCAGATGAATGTTGCGTGAGAAATGGCCCTGTGGCGCTCTGCACCAGACGGGGGTGTTTGAATCCCTCACTGGGATTCTGGGATCATACCCAGCATTGACCCTGCGGGTGGGAGGCTGCCCTGAAGAAGAGAGGATAGACGTGGTGCCCTGACGGGCGCCAAGGCCCAGCGCTGTGTGCAGGCTGCGGCTGCTTGACTCGCCTCACGGTCCTGCCTGCTCGTTTGGGGTAGTGCGTGCACACAGCGCTGCAGGGATTGGATCCCTGTCATAATGGAGCACAGCAAAGACGCCATTTTACCCACTAATTTGGGACTTTGTAACACTGAATATCTCCCTGTGACGGCAGCAGGTCTGGTGCGTCGCTTTCTGCTTGACTTTCAAAGCATGGCAGAGCGATTTCCAATACGTGGCAAGCATTAGGATGTGATGGGGTGACGACTTGTTCTTCAACCAGAGCCCTTTTGTTTCTCCCTCCCCCCCAGCAGGAAATAAGGGGTCATAGACCTGGTCGGTGGTAAGGCGTCAGTGAAGCGGAGACTCTGCTGTATTCATTGGCTTCTCTTTTCTCTGCAGCAAGAATAACCGGAGCTTTGACACACCAGTGAAAGGGCCCCCCCAGGGTCCCCGGCTGCATATCGATATTCCTCGTGTCCAGCTGCTCATTGAGGATAAGGAGGGCATCAAGCAGCTGGGTGAGTGGGGCTCTTGCCTCAGATCTAATGGCACTCGGCCTTATTCCAGTTTAAAGGATTGCTGAGCAAACCCTCCTCCCCCGCCCCCGTCCCTGCTGAGACCACGGCTGCACCTTACCCATAGCCCCACAGGCTCCTGGCTGGGCCCAGTTGGAGTGTTGCATGCTGGGACACAATCCTGCTTATACACCAGAGATGAGGGCAGCTGCAGCAAGCGCTGTGGGATGGGACAGGTATGGCCATACTTTGAGGGAACCCACAGAAGGGCCCTAGGGGAAGAGAATCTTCCCCCTGCCACACTTCTGGCCAGGGAAATACTATTCTCAGGTAGATATCTGCCTGCCCTGGCTTCTGAGTGCCAGCTCCCCATGCCAAGAGCCCATCTTGGCCAGGGCATGTAGTTTCCCTTAAGACTGGAGGGTCTTCCCGCCCCCATCTTTCTCCCCCTCGCATTTATTCCATCCATTGTCAGCCAAGTTGCCAATATCGCTTGGGATCATTCTCACATTCCAGTTCTGGGGGGAACTGGGTTGGAAGCTGAGAGTCCCCTGTGCCCTGCCCCGCTTTCATACCCGGGAAGGAAGAAGTGCCATTTCCCTGGCCCTGCGTGCTGCACCCGTACCGCACAGGAGGAGCTGTGTGAAGCCCCAGCTTTTTTGTGTGTGTTGAGCCTGACATGGGTGGAGGAGAGTGAGGGAGATCCCCCAAGCAGCGAAGCCAGAGATCGGTCAGGCAAGGAGCTACTGTCAAGTGGGTCAGGGCAGCATGGGCTGGTGATGCTGGTGACTTGCAACAGATGCTTCGGTGGAGCTGTCTGAACTCAGTCCCCAAACTCTTCTCCTTGCAGGGGATGATAAAGCTACAATACCAGTGACAGACACAGAGTTCAGCCAAGCTGTGAATCCCCAGAGCTTCTGCACTGGGGTATCCTTGCATCATCCAGCTCTGATACAGAACACCGGACCCTTGATTGACATGTCTGACATTCGACCCGGTACCAGTAAGTACTCGAGGCTGTGTGGCAGATCCCTTTCCTCAAGAGGCAGAGAGAGGCAACTGATGCAGGCTGTTTGCTGGCTGAGTGCCCCAGCCATCAAGCTGAGTGGTGTAACCAACTTGGGTGGAGTTAGGCCGCTTCTGAGCATGCCTACCAGGGCCATGCCTAGGTGCCCTGGCTTTGAGAATCCTGCTGGGGCTCAGGCATGAGAGAGAGGGGCAGCAATTGATGTGCTCACATTCACCTAGAGAACTATTTGAGCACAAACTTAGGTGCCACGTGAGTTTAGGCACCTACAGGTTTGGGCCATCGCAGTGGTGCCTAAAAGTGGGACTTGGGCACCTCAGTCGCTGTGTGGCTTTGTGTGCTCATCATTGCACCCCAGAGTTCTGTGCATGGGGCCCCATACTGAGCACTCATTCTCAGTTCAAGCTCCAGCTAAAGCGGTGCTGAGGTTCCCGAGGTAGGTTGCCTTATTGTCGGAATAATAGGGAGACTCTATACCCCCAAATTGTACCCCAGACTCTGTTCTGTGTCTTCATCAGGCATCGCAAGCCAAATGGGCTGTGTTTTGTTTGCATTTTAGAGCACTTTAATTTTAAACCAGTCAGATGGTAGGAGAGGAAGCGAATTGTACCTCAGGAGCCCCTTCGCCATCACCCCAAACTTGCACCATGCATGGGACCCGTGGCCGCCTACTAGCATACACAACACATGGTCTGTGAACTTTAAAAGAAAATGTGCAAAGCGCTCCAAACAAAAATGCTCCTGCAGCCTGTGTCCCTCCCAGGTGGCTGTTGGCAGTTGTTCTCTTCCTCTGCATAGAGGAAGCATAGCTGCATAGAATGAAAGTGAAAATCTAATACTGCTTGGATTACTGGGCGTTGGAGCTTTGGGTGGGTCACATCAGGGGAGGCCACGGTGATATGTTCTATGTGAATATGGCTCATTTTCCTGCCAAAGAAAAGTGATTTCTTCCCATCCCAAGAACAAGTGTGAAATACCAGCTGGGGTGTGTGTCGGTAACCTAACTGCACCCTGTCATTGAGAAGCCTGGTGCTGTCACCTGCTCCAGAAGCCACCCTCCCCGTTGTGCAGTGTGGCTGGGAGAGCACCTGTACAACAAATGCTGCATGTGACTGAGACAGGGACGAGCGCCTTGAGCAAACATCAGACAGATTCTATGGGGGAGTGAAAATGTTTCAACTATTTGCAAATTACTGGCACTCCATCTAGCTCAAAGGGGTGTTACGTTAGACATTCAGTAGCTCATAGTTACATGTAGGGATTACATAAGAGTACATGGTTATATTTTGTTATGCACACAAGACCTTCTGCTAAGAGTTATGACCGTTATGTAAATAGCGTACATGGATTAGTGATAAGTAAGGCTAAAGCATACATGGTACCACTGTAATTATCTTCTTCTTATGTCTCCAGCTGAGCAGATAACCCCGACAATGTATGCTTTATAATGAGGAGGCAGGGACTCTAAATATCTGTATAACTTTGTAAAAACAGACAGTTTCTCAAATCAGTTCATTCTACAAATAATGACAAATATTTTGATGTTTGTACCATGTATCCAGGTGACTACAGACTCTTGCTCTAATGGAAGACAAAAAAGCACATCTCATATCACCTGGAGTGAAGTGTTTTCCAAAGTACTAGTCTGAGTACTTGGTTGCATTATCAATTGCATTTGGAAGCTTTCTGCCAATTTTCCACCAGTTATGGCTCTTTTTCTGATTTTTTCAGATTGGATGCCCGATGAGAACGTTTAAACATCCATGCTGGTGATGACCACTACATATGTGCCAGCCATCAACCTTTTCTAGCTGATGAGTTAGTTACCCCTTAGTGCCCCATATGGGTCAGGGCTGGTAACGACAGGCACAAGCGTCTGTCGGTGGACAGATGTCTAGCAATGTACACAGACAGACATCTGTGTTTGCCTGTGTCTAGCTGTAGACACACATGCCCACCTGTAGAGTGGCGGGTCCCAGGAAGGCTCTGTGTTTGTTTGCCTCATGAGAGCACATCTTTCTCAGAGAACAAACCTGACCGTGTTGTGTAACTTTTGTGCTTCAGACCCAGTTTCCCGGAAGAGCGTGAAATCTGCACACAGCACCCGGAACAGGTACTCCAGCCAATGGACTCTCACCAAATGCCAGGCATCTACTCCTGCACGTACTCTTACATCTGACTGGAGGACTGTGGGATCCCAGCATGGAATTACGGTCACAGAGAGTGACAGCTACAGTGCCAGTTTATCTCAGGACACGGGTGAGTCAGCAGGATGGGGAATGCAGTGGTGGTAGTGATCATCACTGCCCAAGGGAAAGGCCAGGCAGCTGGCACACCTAGGGGAGTAAGAGGAAAAACCAGAGGCTCAGCTACCCACTTACTCACTCCTGGGAGCAGCTTCTGCCTCAGCCACCCTCTACCACGTCTCCAGCAGGAAACAGCCCAGGGTATCTCCATGCCATTTTCTTCAGAGTCCAGGCCGAGCATACTCTGCAGTGGGGTGGATTTGATTTAAATCCCTAATCAGGAAGACTTGATTTAATCATGGATTTCTACATAAAAGTGCTTTCTTGTTCTAACCTGAATCCATGTTCTTCAGAGATCGATGTAGGTTTCATTTTTAGAAGATACACACTGTAAAGTGATTTATTTTGAAAACTGTTCAGATGAGTTTTACAGCTATCTATCTCAGAAAATGAATGATTGATTGGTTATTTCATTTACCAAAGGTAACTGAAGCAGTTCACGTCCGAATGACTTCAGAAAGATCTATCTCCCGTTCAATCGGTTAATCATTAATATTTGGAGGGTTTTCTTGCCATGCTGTATGAGGAGGAGAACATCAGCAACATCAGACATTTAAATTTATTTATTTATTTAACGAAAACAACAATGATACGTATTGTGGATTTGTTTGACAGCAAACAACCAACCATATAATAATGTAGCAAAACAAGCATATAGTTAATTGACATTAAAGAAAGCCAGAAAATTAACTAACACACACTCCAGATTTTTAAACCGACTGTCAGGCAGGTCAACATGAGAAACTTAAGATATTGGCTTCTGCAGCTAACTAACTTGGTCATCTTCACCTTCATTTTCCTGTTTGTTCATAATCTGACAAAGGAAAACCAGCTTTCCTGTTTGTTTTTTTGGGTCCCAAACGAAGAAACTATTCTTTCTACACTGGCAGAAGAAGCTACTGCTGTTAAGTGAGATGATCACTTCCTTCCACAGTCTCTGAATCCAAGTGCTTACATGACTTCCACCAGTTCACTGGTGTGACTTTCTGTAAAACCTCAGCAGCAAACATATTTTTTGAATGGTTCACGCTTAGCTCTGAAGTTTATTATAGTTGGCATTATTGGAGGGCTGATTGCTGGATGTCCATGTCATAGCCAACTCCTCCTCCTCAGTGGTTTGGGTTTGACTGTGGTACTGAGTATTGAAACTATTAGCAAGAAAAGGAGCTGGAGATTGTGTTTGTCCCATTTGGTTTTTTAATGCTTGAAATTTAACTGTGTCATTTCATATTTCTCTTTTTAAGATCTCACTCAGTTCCTTCCAAATTAAAACAGGTATTTATTTAATTCCCCTGCATTTTGTTCAAGGCTACAGAAATAGCTCCAGGGAACTCAGCGTGTGCCACATTTCTCTGACGCCCACTGTTGAGAGCTTTTGGCTGGGAGGGTGCCATCATCTATGTTTGTCAGTCAGGATTTTGCTCACAAACTGTCATGCGATTAGGCCAGTGCTCCAAACAAACAGTCCACTACTGAGTGAGTTCCACTGCACATCTTGTGGGGGAGTTTGCAGCACCTGCTCTGAAAAGAGTGGGAGGAACCAAGCTAAGTGGTTGTTACTGAAGTATTTTGCCATTTAGAATTGTAAACTATCAGGGTTGGAAGGGACCTTGGGAGGGCATCTAGTCCAACCCCCAAGTAAATCATCCTAGCCAGGCTTTAAAAACCTCTAAGGAAGGAGATTCCACCACTAAATTCCTAGTGAAAGAGTAGTTCCTACTATGTGCCTTAAACCTCTGCCACTGCAACTTGAGACCATTACTCCTCATGCTGTTGTCTGCTACCATGGAGAACAATCTAGATCCACCCCCTTTTGGGTAGTTGAAAGCAGCTATCAAATCCCCCCTCATTCTTCTCTTCCGCAGACTAAACAAACAACTGCAGTTCCCTTTTGGTGATGTCTCATCTGGAGTCCTGTGTCCAGTTTTGGGCCCCGCACTACAAGAAGGACGTGGATAAATTGGAGAGAGTCCAGCGAAGGGCAACGAAAATGATTAGGGGTCTGGAACACACGACTTATGAGGAGAGGCTGAGGGAACTGGGATTGTTTAGTCTGCGGAAGAGAAGAACGAGGGGGGATTTGATAGCTGCTTTCAGCTACCCAAAAGGGGGTTCCAAAGAGGATGGTTCTAGACTATTCTCAGTGGTAGAAGAGGACAGGACAAGGAGTAATGTTCTCAAGTTGCAGTGGGGGAGGTTTAGGTTGGATATTAGGAAAACCTTTTTCACTAGGAGGGTGGTGAAACACTGGAATGGGTTACCTAGGGAGGTGGTGGAATCTCCTTCCTTAGAAGTTTGTAAGGTCCGGCTTGACAAAGCCCTGGCGGGGGTGATTTAGTTGGGGATTGGTCCTGCTTTGAGCAGGGGGCTGGACTAGAGGAGGTCCCTTCCAACCCTGATAGTCTATGATTCCCTCAGCCTCTCCTCATAAGTCGTGTGTTCCAGTCCCTGAATCATTTTTGTTGCCCTCTGCTGGACTCTTTCCAATTTGTCCACATCCTTCTTGTAGTGTAGGGCCCCAACCTGCAGACAGGACTCCAGATGAGGCTTCACCAGTGTTGAAGAGAGGGGAATGATCGCGTCCCTTGATCTGCTGGCAATGCCACTGGCCTTCTTGGCAACAAGGGCACCCTGTGGACTCATACCCAGCTTCTTGTCCACTGTCACCCCTAGGTCCTTTTCTGCAGAACTGCTGCCTAGTGTGTAGCAGTGCCAGACTCTGCACTTGTCCTTGTTGAATGTCATCAGATGTCTTTTTGGCCCACTCCTCCAATTTGTCTAGGTCCCTCTGTATTCTATCTGCCACGCCTCCCAGTTTAGCATCACCTGCAGACTTGCTGAGGGTGCAGTCCTCTAGATCATTACTGAAGATGTTGAACAAAACTGGCTACTGGACCGACCCTTGGGGCACTCTGTCAACTAGACATGGAGCCATTGATCACTCCCTGTTGAGCCTGAGGATCTAGCTGGCTTTCTATGCATCTTATAGTCCATTCTTCCAGCCCATACCTCTAACATGCTGGCCAGAAGACTGTGGGAGATGAGATGAGATGACTGTCTCAAAAGCACAGTTCTTGGCTTTCCTGGATGGGATGGCAGATAGATAGATGACTCAGTCTCCCTTAGGAGGGAGTCCCTGACCATCCCCACCTGCTGCCTCCTCTTGGGTGTGGTGGTTGTGAAACCCCCAGCCCTTCCAATTGGTGGAGTCTCCTTCTGCTCCCTTCCCTCAGCTGTCTCATCTAGTTGACTCTCAGCATCAGGACCTGGGGAGAGAACATGAAACTGGGTGCTCACCTGTACCTGCAGTGCTGGTACAGAGATGCTTTGCTGTTGGTCTGTCTGCTTCTGGAAGTCACGTGCCGCCAATTGTCCTCACTGTTGTTCTGTCCCTGCTAGGCAGCCTGCTCTGCCTCTTCAGAAGGTTGTGCCTGCTGGAGCGTATCCTGATGTCTGTCTGTCCAGGGGATCTTCATGTTCTCTTTGGCAATGCAGGGTTGGTACTGGGTTCTCCAGTCCTTGAACCTTCTCTTCCAGGCGGGTGACATGGCCTTTGTGGCACAGCAGCTGACTGATTGCTCACCTTCCTTCTGGGAGATGAAAGAGTCTGTGGGCCCGCCTGCTGTTTGCAGCAGGTGTCCTGGCTCAAAGCCTTGCCCTGCACTCACTCAGTCAGGCCCAAGCTGAACACAGCACTGCCCCAGCCAAGCACCCCATTGGCTGCAGGGCTCTGGCCCCCTCACACTCCCCGCTAAACTCCCTTGCGAAACTCCCCTGTTAGCCATCCCTGTTCGCACACTCCTCTGGTCGCTTAGGGGCCAGCTTCTTAGAGTCCTGCTGGCCCCACCCCCTGAGCAGGGGTTGGTGGATGCGAACAGGCTTAGTGCTTGCAGCCTTGCCTAGCACACCACTAAGCTCTGCATTCACAGCACCTGTCAGCCACGCTGCAGGCACCCGATACACACTTTCCCCAAGGGTCACATCATCACTCCTCCTTCACCTGGAGACCCCCCTCGCTCGCAATACAACACTCAAGCCTTTGGCTAGGAAGTGCATCAACCAAGCACTGCAACCACATGTTGTTAGCTTGGGACTCACTCTCTTCCAATCTCAGATACAGTTGCACCATCGTCTGTGACCAAGCTGCATACTAGACATTTGACCTTTTTGCACAGTGTGAGACAGCTTTCATTGCTGCTACTTGGAAGTATTCTGCTTTGTGTGCATTTCCCAATGCCTCTGTAAGGAAGACATTCCCCACTTCCATTGTCACACAAGCAAAGACAATAGGATCATTGTAGCCATTGCTCCACCCATCATAGATTCATAGATATTTAGGTCAGAAGGGACCATTATGATGATCTAGTCCGACCTCCTGCACGACGCAGGCCACAGAATCTCACCCACCCACTCCTGCGAAAAACCTCTCACCTATGTCTGAGCTATTGAAGTCCTCAAATTGTGGTTTAAAGACTTACTTCAAGGAGCAGAGAATCCTCCAGCAAGTGACCCGTGCCCCATGCTACAGAGGAAGGCGAAAAACCTCCAGGGCCTCTTCCAATCTGCCCTGGAGGAAAATTCCTTCCCGACCCCAAATATGGCGATCGGCTAAACCCAGAGCATGTGGGCAAGATTCACCAGCCAGATACTACAGAAAATGCTTTCCTGGGTAACTCAGATCCCACCCCATCTAACAAACATCCCATCACAGGCCATTGGGCCTATTTACCATGAATATTTAATTCCCAAAACCATGTTATCCCATTGTACCATCTCCTCCATAAACTTATCAAGTTTAATCTTAAAGCCAGATAGATCTTTTGCCCCCACTGCTTCCCTTGGACGGCTGTTCCAAAACTTCACTCCACTGAGGGTTACAAACCTTCGTCTAATTTCAAGTCTAAACTTCCCGATGACCAGTTTATATCCATTTGTTCTTGTGTCCACGTTGGCACAGAGCTTAAATAATTCCTCTCCCTCTCCAGTATTTCTCCCTCTGATGTATTTATAGAGAGCAATCTTATCTCCCCTCAACCTTCTTTTCGTTAGGCTAAACAAGCCAAGCTCCTTGAGTCTCCTTTCGTGAGACAGGTTTTCCATTCCTTGGATCATCCCGGTAGCCCTTCTCTGTACCTGTTCCAGTTTGAATTCATCCTTCTTAAACATGGGAGACCAGAACTGCACACAGTATTCCAGGGGAGGTCTCACCGGTGCCTCATATAACAGTACTAACAAATACCTCCTTATCTCTACTGGAAATACCTCACCTGATGCATCCCAAGACCACATTAGCTTTTTTCACAGCCAGATCACATTGGCGGCTCATAGTCATCCTGTGATCAACCAATACTCCAAGGTCCTTCTCCTCCTCCGTTACTTCTAATTGATGCATCCCCAGCTTATAACTAAAATCAATTTCACCCTCTAGACCTTTTGCACACTGATCACTTTCTCTTTCAGACACTGTATCCAGCAATTTGCCCGCAACATCTGCTCTTTTCCACAGACCGTATCCCAGTCTGTCTTACTGACTGAACCATGTTAATGAAGTGTGAGTTCTCAATCCTACAGAAAGGAGAGTTTGTGGCATAACCAAACCAGACAATTGGTTTCATCGCTTACCTACCTCTTTTTGTGATCTGCAGGGTCTTCTCACAAACTTATCTATGGACCATTGAAAATCCTTTCCTTTTGCTACACAGGATATACTGTGGCTATGTGACACATCTGATATGGCTGAACCATTATCATTGGCAGACAACTCTGACACTATAGAAAATGATGGTGATCTTGACAAGTGGATAGGCTTCAGAATCCTGTATATTAACAGATTCTCCTCACCAACATAAGTCAATGCAGTTCTTTATTAATTATCATCATAATCATTTAGTGTTACTCATTGCATTCACTGACACTTTCTGGTACTATCAATCATTTTAGGTAACAAACCACTGAAATAGACAGATCTTCCTTTTACAATTTCACCTTTAGCATAACTATATTGCTTGCTCAAACACGAGAATTCAAGAATAGTCCGGAAGGAAGACAGGCAGTCCTTACAAAAGAAATATGAAATAGAAAAGTTTACCAACCTGAAGATCCTGCATGTTCCTTTCATCATCTTCAACAGAGCTTCTGCCTCAGAAGAAACACTTCTCATGAGAGCAGCAAAGAGTCCGGTGGCACCTTATAGACTAACAAACAGACTCATTGGAGCATGAGCTTCCGTGGGTCAATACCCACTTCATCGGATGCATGTAGTGGAAATTTCCAGAGGCAGGTATAACTATTCAAGCAAGAATCAGGCTAGGGATAATGAGGTTAGTTCAATCAGGGAGGATGAGGCCCTCTTCTCATGACGTTGTTTCAGTGAGGCAAGCAGGCCTTGCATTTCGCATACATGCCTGTCTTGTCCACAGGTAGAGGGACTTCATTACAATAACCCCAAACTGGATCTCTTTTACAGCCTCCCAGCATAGCAGGTTTTCCCTTCTAGTGAAAGGATGGTACAGTAGATCTCAAATCAATGAAGACTACACTCAGAAAGACCTCAACACTTCCAGACTATGCTGCCCAAATAGTGTAACTGTTGCTTCTACTGCCCATCCCTCTCTTCTCTTTGTCCAGATCTATTCCACCCTCAACAATCTGCTGTTCATTGAACTTTCTGAGAGAGGTTAGGGATTGACTCTGTGTACACCAATTTGCAGAGGGACAATAGAGTTGAGGTCTCATTTTTTTCTCCCCTCTATTTCTTTGTGCACAAGCATGTTATCTCTGGAGGCACAAATCTACAGTTTGAGAACTGCAAAACTAAGCATCCCTGATGGTATCTTCTAGACAGAGCCACGTTGCATAGTGTACTGATGCTGGTTCTGGCAGGACCCAACTGAGAGTGCCAATTCAGAACAAATTGCTTCAAGCAAGTCAGTTAGAGCCAAAGGCTGGGGTTTTGCCACCTCTAAGGCAAACCAAACCAACCAACCAGACAAGACTTGTGGTTAGCCAGCGGGGTAAAACCAAAGTCACACAAGCAATTTCCTTAGACGCTCCAGTTTCCCAGCATTGCCACCAGTGCCACTCATTATGGGGACAGATGGTTATGAAAACTAAGACCCCAGTAAAAGAAAAGAGGTTCTCTCGATCCCAAAGGACCAAGCCCCAGACCCAGATCAATATACAAATCAGATCTCACCCACAAACCACGCTGTTGCCGATCCTTTAGAATCTAAAGATCTATTTAGAAAAGGGAAAAGATATTGATGAGAGCTACAACTGGTTAAATGGAATCAATTACATACAGTAATGGCAAAGTTCTTGGTTCAGGCTTGTAGCTGTGATAGAATAAACTGCAAGTTCAAATCAAGTCTCTGGAGTCTATCCACAGCTGAGATGGGTCATCCGTCCTTTGTGTAGAGCTTCCGTTTGTAGCAAAGTCCCTCCAGCAGTCAGAAGCAGGATTGAAGACAAGATGGAGATGAGGCATCGGCCTTTCATAGTCTTTTCCAGGTGTAAGAACGCCTCTTTGTTCTTACTGTGGAAAATTACAGCACAATCAAGTTTGGAGTCATATGGGCAAGGCCCTGCGTACTTTGCCAAGTCACAAGGTATATCTATCTGCCTTCTCTCAATGGGTCAGTTGTATAGCTGATGGTCCTTAAGGGGCCATCCAGCAGGCTAGGCAGAGCTGACACCGACTTCTCTGGGGTATCACCCAGAAGCATAGCATAAGGTTGAAATACAGACAGTATAGAGCCAATATTCATAACCAACTTTAACTACAAAAATGATTGATTGATAGATACACACAGCATAACCTAGACCCCTTACACGACAACCTTTAGACAATATTTGCTGCAAATATATAACAGTGATCGACACAGTTACAGATTGTCAACAACATCACAGGTAGATTAGATTAGAAAGATTTACCTAAATAATCCATATGGAAGCCCCTGGAACCCCATAAGATTGGGTCCCTCATCTATGATCTACAAAACTTTTCATAAACATTACATGAATATATATTCTCACACTATAGAATTAATAATCCCTATTCCATGATGAGATAGATCTCTATCTTTGAGCTATAATGTATCTTAACTCAACTAAAATTTTCTTTCTTTAGATAGGTTTTTTTTCCTCAAAAAGCATTTTATCAAACAAACAATTCTGTTGTTTTTTTTATCATAGATTAGATTTGTATCCACCCTGCTCTGCAACCTCAGTATCATTAGTGGCTGAGGCATGCACCAGTGGGCAGTGTGACTGACAGACACATTCCCATCCACTAAGTGACTTTGCCCCTCACAAGGGAAAAGCTGGCTAATGGAGAACACCACATCAAACTTTGACGTTTTGTTTTTGTATACAATACACAGAAAGATGCGTGTCTCTTGTTTGGTTACATAAATACACAACACATAGTTTGAAACAAACATACATACACAAATTGACACACTTGTTTTTAACACAAAACATATGCACCAATAAGGATACATACAAACCCTACACAAATATTTTAATCTGTGGTGTGGGTTTTTATATTAAAATATAAAGCTTGGAAAAAATGCAGACTGCTTCATTTTAATATGGTTGTTTCAAAGGAAAATTTAGTCAAAATCAGCCCATTTTAAACAGCTGTACCCTCGGCATTCTACACCAGTGCCTCCCCGTCCCGGATCTGATTGCCTACCTTGTTTTCAGACAAAGGGCGGAACAGCATGGTGTCTACGGAGAGCGCCTCATCCACCTACGAGGAGCTGGCACGGGCCTATGAGCACGCCAAGCTCGAGGAGCAATTGCAGCATGCCAAGTTCGAGATCACAGAGTGCTTCATCTCAGATAGCTCTTCCGACCAAATGACCACAGGGACCAATGAGAACGCAGACAGCATGACCTCCATGAGCACCCCGTCCGAGCCAGGCATCTGCAGGTTCACCGCCTCCCCGCCCAAGCCGCAGGACAGCGACAGAGGCAAGAACGTGGCAGTGCCCATCCCACACAGAGCTAACAAGAGTAAGTATCCTTCCGATGGCTAAGAGCGCCCCCGTCACCCATGCAGGAGCAAGGCTGCAGCATGGCTATTACAGCCACTGAGGTCCCAGCCCCTGAGGGCTAGTGCTCAGCATGGCACTGTCATCCCGTAGAGCGCACACACGGCCTTCCTCGAGATTCGTTTTCAAGCAGCCCTGCTGTGTCTGGCCACATCTGCAATGTGAGCGCTCACCTAAATTTGCTGCTACTGTCTCCTCCATTTTTGTTCCACAATTCTTTGGGTAGCTACAACAAAAAACAAGGCTTATTTTACACAAGAGTTTAATCCCTATTTCCCAGTCTTTAAGGGCTCATGAGCTCAGAGAGGGAAGCGATTACTTACCACAGAACGTGTCATATCAGTTTTACCCCACTACGCTCTCGGCCCTTCTAAGGACAAACTGAAGCATGGATGACAACTAGACAGAGCTTCTGCTCTCGAGAGGAGTCAAGGGCCACTGACCCTGTTGCTGTCCTCTAGCTCACGCACACCTACATAATCCTTTCCAGCAGCTACCTTAGAGCCTTCAGGTTCACACTGTGATCAACCCTTACTAAGCCCACTTTCCTTTCTCCCTACTAGCCTTACAGGTCTGTTATAAGGATTACTATACACAGATGATCCCTGGTAATTTACTGTTTGTGTTATTATGCATTGGGTGCTGCTTTCAGTCCTCACTCCTGAAATTCTAAGGAGCAGTCCAGTGATGCGGCAAGGCTAAGAGCTCAGTCCCGCAAACGCTGCCACCCACAATCCCCCACCTTCTGTGAGCTCAAGGGGACCCTGCAGATATTACTCCCCCATCCGTAAATATTTGTAGAATTGGACCCTAGAAGAGCAAATGATTTGGTTTGGCTGAGTGGGGACACAGGTGAATCTCACCACCAGAGGTTTATCCCGATGGATAGCCCACAAAGTCTTATTAATTGTTAGTGGATGGACTCAACCCTGCATTCACAGGGAGCTGGGCTAGATAAGCCACTAGCTTCCCACCCCCACCGGGACAGCACACTCCCCTTTATTTTGTGCATTCAGGGACTGACCTTTGGATCCTATGGACACTGTTGCTGCCTTGCTAGCTCCGTGCAATGCTTTTCCATCTAGGGCTCATGCCATTCCAAGTTGCTGAGAGATGGTGGCCAGCTTTGTTTTACCTGTTTGTGAGCGAGCTATAGACGCCTTCGGGTGCTGAACTCTAGAGAATTCATTTCTGGGCCAGGGTTGGTATTATCTTATCTTATAACCATCACTCCACCGTTAGCATTCACCAGGCCTGAATCTGCTGTGATCTGTATAGGAGCCACCTGCATTTGCATTACTTCATTATCTACAGTCTCAGGAAGGGTCACCTACTGTCCTAGACCGCTCTTCTGCCTTTGCAGTGATGTTCCCGTGGGGCATGGGTTTCCTTCTCTCCACCCCTCCACTGACAGCTGCTGGGCTGGGGGAAGCTAGAATGAAATGATCCTCTCGAACCTCAGCCACGAAGCCCCTGGGCGGAACGGGACTCCAGTCCCAACAAACAAAACTAAACTCCAGCATCTTTCTTCCCCCATCACTATTTCAATTGCATTTCAGCAGCAGAGGCACCTCAGGTCTCAACCTTCGCTTTCCTCCTGACAACACTACTTTCCCTCAGGGTCTCCTCACCGTTACTGGGCAGCCATACGTTAGATACTTCCTCTTTTTATAGCATGGGTCCTTTATCATCCTCAGAGATGAGAGTATCAAATCGTGGCGCACATAAAGAACAGGGATCTTTCCTCTCTGATCCTGATAAGAAAAGCGCAAAGGCAGAGCAAGGTTCCTGGCGTGTAAGCACACACCACAAACCATTTGTGCCTGAGTAAAAAGAGGAGACCTATGAAGAGCGAAAGACAAACGGGTGCTTGTCGTCAGGCACACGCAGGGGTCAGTCGTTACTCTTGCTTCCCACGCTCTATGCGAAACTGCTAGGCGTTTCGAGCACCTTACCTCTGTCTTTGTTCCCTGCAGGCGATTACTGCAACCTTCCCTTGTACGTGAAATCAGAAGCATTCTTCCGCAAGCCTGACATCCACGATCCTTGTCCAGTGGTCCCGCCCAGGGAAGCCTCCATCCGAAACCTAGCCAGGGCTTATCACACGCAAGCGAGGCATATGACGCTAGACCCAGGCAGCAAGCCTTTGGGCCTGCCACACCCGGGCTCCTCCACAACTACTTTACCTCAAAGAACACTCACCATGCCTGTCTCGGCAAACTCCGCTTCTGCTCCTGCCGCTTCTGCTCCTGCCGCCGATCCCGCTCCTGCCGCCAGCGCTGAGCCACGCATGCCCACACACACCAAGATGGGAGGCTCTAGAGACTCTTTACTAGAAATGAGCACATCCGGTATAGGGAGATCTCAAAAACAAGGGGCTGGAGCGTACTCCAAATCCTACACTCTTGTGTAGGAAACTAGAAAACCAATTTAAAAGAAACTGCTGGTTTCCTGCATTATTTATATTGAAATAAAATAAACTCTTGTACATAATGAACTCTTTTGTATAAATGAAACTATTTTCTTCTTCTCCAGAACTGAAAAAGAAGCCAGGGCACAAAGAATTTGATGTTACAGATTTAAAATATATATATATATGTGATCTTATATTTCACATCATTTTGAAAGGAGCACAAAGAGACTCAGCGATTTTTTCCCCTGATATTATTGGTGGTTTTGAAAAGCAAATTCTCAAAGACATTGCATGCTGTTTACTGTTCTGAAAACAACAGGAGTTGCTTTGATTTGCAAATGCTTATGTGTTAATACCTTTTTCTATGAAAAAACCCAGCGCCGTGTGCAATAAAAGTTATGTTTATACGTTGGAGTTTTCCATTTGATTCAAGCCTCAGGATTGCACTAGGAGCGGACCGGGTTGGGAGAAGAGCTCAAATAGCTGAGAGAAGGGTTTAGTGCTCTTAGCTTTTCAGTAGCTCGTGGCAGTTTGCACGTCTGCCTAAAAACCATGGCTGTAAAGGTTTAGCCAGGACACTAAGCCTGCAGGGAAGCACGGAATGGAGAGAGACAAGCCAATCCATCACAGATCAGCAGGAGCCTCTCCCCCATCCCATGCTGTCCTGAGGGCAAGTGTCAGGCCAGCTGGGGGCACTAGGAATTGCAAGGGCATACGCTTTCTTGCCTACCTTTTGTCTTGCTTCTCAGGAGTAGCTGTGAGCCTGCAGCAGGGCAGGGAGCAGGCACGTCGGCTGTCTGCAGACAGAGGCAGTGCCCCAGTAGCTCCGAGGCAGCTGGGCTTACTCACTGAGGAAGAAACCAGTGGCACTGCAGTGAGGTGCAAGGAGGTTGCCAGATATGTAGGAGGCTGTGCAGCCTGGGTATGGGCCCAGTCCTGGAAGGGCATGTGCCAGGGCAGCATCCCATGACTTCAAGAGGATTCCATGTAGGAACGGCTCCAAACTGGGTCCAGGAGAACCTCAAAGACACACAAACACACACACACACACACAGAGCAAATACTTCACTGCCTTGAGGCTTTAGCCCTGGTACTCAGGGTTTCAACTGGGGGGGGAAGGGGGGCACAGCTTCAGCCCCCCAGGAGAGGCCTAGACGTGGGGCGCGCCAGTTTCAGCCCCAGCAGTCCCCCCATAGCCAAAGCCCCAAACCCCAGAGCTTCCCGCCCCCCGCAGCTGAAACCAGGAGTGGAGCTGTGGGGAGCCCCAGCACTCCCCCCAGGTCTAAAGCCCCGAGCCATGGTGCTCCCAAGGGTCAGAAGCCTTGCTGAAGTGGCTGAAGTCCATAACGTCTTGGTCAGCGTTACCGACAACTTCCACTTCTGAGGTTCTGCTGTAGTTCTCATTTGACGCTAGAGGAGGTGCAGCGTGTGAAGTCCGGAGCTGTTCTGGCCTCCATATCCGTGCTGTGCACGGCTCTCCCCGCAGACACAGCTGCTCTTCCAGAGTAAGGAGTTGGACTCTCGCAACCCTTTCCTTTCTCTCGACCCGCAGCTGGCTACACGGTGAATGAGATGCCAAACGTAACATGTTCTTCAGCAGAGAGAAAAGATGCGTGGGTGACCTGAGAGCAGTACAGTACAGGAGAAGAGCTGTGTTTTTTTTTTAAATCCCGGCTACAGTTAATTGGGAGACATTTTCTACATTGTCCTTACACATTAAATAGATTTTAGTCTTTCTGTAGAACCTAATTTTCCAAGGGCAGTTTTGCTCTGAAACATAGAGTAACTGTTTAAAGTCTATACGCAGGACAATGGATCTTGGTTGCTATGTACAACATTACAACCGTATTTTAAATTCTGCCTTGGGATGGGCGCTGCTAGCAGCTGTAAAGAGAGCCCTTTGGGAGCCGCCCACCGGTCACTTCGAGCACGCAGGGTCCTGGGTTTGGCTAGAGGAGGAGCAGGTTGGCAGGAGCAGAAGGGAGAGCCGCTTCACAGGTGGGGGCTTGGCCGGGATCCATCTGCCGGACAGAGCCAGGAAAGCTTGAGAGGCAGCCTGTGTGAGGACAGGCTGAACCTGGAAAGAAAAGGCAGGCAGAGCACCAAGCCCCACTGGGATGGCAGGCAAAGAAACAGCAGGCACTTACTTCCGGAGTTCCTGAAGGAACAGACCCACGTACAACAGCAGGTATTACACAATCTGACAAGTCCTGCCACTGGGGAGGGGGGCTGGGCCCGGGGAGGATCCCAGTGCCTTTGTACTGACTTTCAAAAGAACTGCTGCTGGTGTGAGCTGGGGTAAAGATTTGTGGGCATATAGTTAGCCCTTACCTGTCGGGAGAAGCCCAAGTGCTTACCTGGCATTGAGCAAAGAGCAGGCCAAGAACTCTGAGGTGTTAAATGCTGCTATATTGAACCATGTAGGTTTGTGTCGTCCAAAAGATACTGGCAAAAATATAGGGCAGCCAGGTGGACATCTGGGGTAAGGCCCAGAGCATTTGCACAGATTGGGCCAACTACTGGCTGAGGCAAGATGTGGAAGCAGTCCTGGATGCTGTGATATTACGCAGAGCCTTCCAGAGACCACGAGGGTCTGGAGACACCAACCAAAGACAATGGAGGCAACGTCAAAATTGGCCGAGAAGCGTTCCAAGATTTGCAAAGAAAAGCAGCTTGTCCAACACAAGCAGTATGACCTGCAGGCGTGAGACAGGAAGAAAGGAAGGCCACTTGGTCAGACAGGATATAACCTGCTAGCAGCACAGGGGAAAAGGCATCAAGTGGGACAGCTCAGAGATGGAACGTGGTCTGGGGGAACGTTGTGGCTAGACTGGGGTGATGGAAAGCTCTCAGAAGGGAGTAAAAACTATTCCAGTAAGGGTGGGCTGACAACCAGAGATGGGGTTGTTTCTTCAGAGGCCAGTTACTCACTCCTGCAGAGCAGGCTGGTTACATCACGGTGGTTTTGGGACGGGTACATGCTCTAGGAATGGAGTGTATACACGGGGCAGAAAGCCTTTTCCAGCGGCATCATCCCAATAGAGTTGTGCAGGAGCTACAGGCCCCCCATCCCATGGTTGTGGGGACTGATTGGAACCCATTCCCTTCAAGAGCCACGCACGGGAGGGAACCTCAATGGATGGTAAGACACAGAGGGGTCAGTATAAGACCCAGACCCACAAGCCAAAAACGTGAGGCCCAGATTGGAAATGCCAGGGCAGAGAAAAAACCCTAGACAAATACCAACAAACCCAGAACGTGCGGCCCAGGTGGGAAATGCTGGAGAAAGGGGTGAAGGAGCAAAGGGGGCCTATACAAGGACAAACCAAAGGAAAAGACAGAGCCAACCCCAGTTGGGGGCCGAGAGGAGGTGGATGCTGGAGGACTTAATAGCTAACAGGGAGCAGAGACCATCAGACTGTGAGGTGCTGGTTGGGGAAAAGGCCACAGTGTGGTCTACAAAGGATGGGACAGACACAGGGCAAAAGTCTGTGGGATGCCCCTGTGGGTCGAAAGAGCCCTAGGGTAGACGCCCACCTAAGGAATGCTCATTCTATGGATGGAGAATGGGAGATGGTCCACAGGAAGTCAGACTAAAGGGATTCCAGAGGCAGGGCGGGATTGCTGCCCTCCATAAAGAAGGGAGAGCACTGACAAGAAGAAAGCCGATCCCACATTAGAAAAGGGGGTCCTAGCTAAGGCTGTACTAACATAACACACAGCTCCCCCCAGGAACTCTGTTCTTGCCAGCAAGGGGAGGGGGGGGGGCAGGCCAGGCTTCATGAAAATACCAGAGCAAGCACCTCAGTTGGAAATAAATACCATCAGAAGCACCAGGTCTGTAAAGAGAAGGGCTGATGCAGTGGAGGCAAATACCATTTCCTCCTCTGTACCTGCTGGGAATGGGAACAGCAATTCTCCAGGAACTGAATGCACAGTTCTAGCAGCACGCCCAAGAGCAGGCAGGGGGCTATGCCGCAGCGGCTTTGTAGAAGTGGTGGGTGCTGTTTCCCTTTCTGTTTTGGGGCTGGAGGGATGTCTCGCTCGTCTCCAGCCAGTCAGGTGTTGGGTTTGACTTTGCTGCTCTGCAGACACTCAGGGCAGCATTCTCCACCGGCGAACCCACTGCCTGCCACCTTCCCACCCTGCTTGCTCTCTTGCTGCTCAGTGAAGGGTTTGAGTTCTGCTGTACCCTAGGAGGGGTGCTCAGACCATGCATCTCCCAGAGGCAGATGGCTGCATCCAACTGGTACAGATAAATACCTGGTTTCCAAAAACAGATGCCCACAGCAGTTGCCAGCTCCTCTGCCTTTAACATCAGCAGCAGCAGGGAGCCAGGTTCACCATCAGCGAACGCCAGGAGTTTGAGCAGGTTGGTTTAACCCTGAGTTATCGAAAGACAGCAGCCACAGGCTCTTCGTATACCCCTCACTGTGCTGAGAGTCTTCTTTTTAGGACTAGCACTTTGTCTATGCTTTATTTACTGATCTCAAAGCACTTTACAGAAGTAGGGAAACTGAGGCAGAGGGGCGCACAAATGAACACAGGTGCACGTGGTAAGACACAGATTACAGGCCTGCCGCCTACCAGTGCCATGCTCTAACCACCGGGACAAGTTACGTTTTCGCATCCTGGTAGACTGCCGCCACCATGGCAATGTTTTCCGAGCAGCAAGTTCTGTAAGAACCACCCACAGCCCCTACGGGCTACAGCGAGACAGAAAGGTTGTGCCCGATCCTTACTGAGAAGCCTCTCAGTTATCAGAACGGATTATCATACTTCAAATCACATTCATTTCAGCCTGGGTGCTGGTTAAATTTTACACTGAGACCAGTCACCTGCATGTTTCTAGTCGTCTTCTGGTTCTCCCCGTTAGACGAAGGCAAGAATGTTTACAAGCAAACTAACATTTCACTAGCATGGTTTCACAATCTTTAAAAACATTCCTACTACGATTGAACAGTCTGAACACGGTAGAGACACAAGTCCTAAAGGGAGGGCCCTGTAAACACCCCTGGCATCGGCACAGTGCTGTAGTCTGTGACCACATGTTCCTCTGAGGTCTGAAATTTCAACCCAGAACTGCAAATGAAAGAGCCAAGAATACTCTCTGCTGTTTGACCAAGTGGGTTGGCAAAATAACGAAAGGCAGAAGACTAGATTGTCACTTCTTTATTATCATGTAGCTGGTACAAATCTCAATCCTACATTCTAATACAAATTCTCCACTGTACTTTCCCATGCAACTACAGGCCATGCTATCGCACAGCTTTATCCAATCTGGCTCGATTTCCACCACTACAGAAAGACGGGGAAATAGATCAGCCCTAGTCCAGCCTCATTTATTGTTGCTATAACAGGCATACCGTTGTAGGAAATTACAAACCAGCATTTCAGGGGAGGAGAAAGTTGCCGAAGGGAATTCAAGTCAAACTGGCCAACCTTTAACTCCCTATTGTTTCACCTGCCCTAAAACATGGGAGGTGCAAGAAACTATTGAGTGAAAAATCAAAGTTTAAAAGGACGTGAAGCTAGCGTCCCCAGTACCTGGTGTCTGTGCCGCACGCAGCACAAGAGGCCCTGATCCTGGCACAGTGCCTCCACAATACAAGCAACAAAAACAAGAGCCAGTGAAAGCCTCATAGTCTAACAACCCTCAGTGCAGAGGAGCTGGAACCAGCTGTGCAGTAATAGAGGGCGAACAAGCTGGCACTAGCCCCTGGCTTGGAACGAGTATGTAGGGGATCAGAGTTCAAGCGGGCGCAGAACTACTGGGGAGAGGAGAGAACCCAGAGACAGTGACCCCCTCACTGAGCATTGACACTGGGCTTTACATATTTAAAGCCCTTTACAAGCACTGATTAACCAGCACGCAACTGGGGGTGCAGCAGCATTCATGGCCATGTGGGAGGGAGCTAGGTCAGCCTGCAACGGGGGGCACGGGGGGGGGGGGGAGGGCAGGCTAGAGATGGGGGACCCGGTGCTCTCAAGGAGGTTTAAGGGCCAGAGTCCATTGTGGGTACTGCACAGAATCACTGTCAGCTACAGCAAGGAGGCAGCTGAGAACCCTTCTCAAGGGGCCAGAGCAATATAGTTCAACACTAGCAATATCTTGTGCACAAGACGATTCATAGGTCCCCCCGCACCCCCCCAGGGCAAAGTCTCTCCCACTTACAGCTGTTGGAGGGTTGCAATGCACCAGCGTGTAAAATTCCCTTACGTTTGTTTGAATGTAACCAGCCAATCCATCCTGAGCCCTCAATGACGTTCTCACTGCACTTCCTGGGTTACCCAATGCAGATACACATCCCAGGGCTTTACTCCTTTACCCTGCTCCCCATAGATTCCCCCTCCCCCCCTCAAAAACAGTCCTCTTACAAAACCCTCAGAGAGACAGGGACTTAGCAACTCCACCCCCACCTCCTGGAAGCACATGCAACTAGCCATATATAACTGTGAGAGCTCATCACCACATCCCCCCCAGTCTGTTGCGTGCACTGCTCTGGCCTAATGCCGAGGACACTGTAAACTCCTCCAGGCAAACAGTGGGTCTCCTACCTGGCCGTATGTCATGGACAACTATGGCCTAGCTAGAGAACAGCGGTGTGACTAGCCCCATGTCGGGCGGGAGCGATTAGCAGGGGGAACGACTACTAGGTTAGGGTGACAAATCAGAAGGGACAGGAGAAAGGAGACAGGGAAGATCCATCAAGCTAATTGCAGGGGTGGTGGTCAGCATCCACACATCTGCAAGCACCTCCTTTCTATGCCTCTCCCAGCTGCTCAACCTACTCCCGTGACCCCACGACCCCTCCCAGCTTACCACAAAGCCTACAGCCCCTGCTGCCAGCTCCCCCTTCCCCCAAGTAACCTGGCCCCTCTCTCTAGCTTTTCTCCTGCTAAAAGAACCCAGCTCTCTAAGAGTTAGCACCGGCCCCTGCTGCGGCTCCAGGACACAGACCTGCTCCCACGAGGGCTCCGGAGCAGGCTGAACATGCCCTGGCACGCTGGGTCAGTTACTACGTGGACATGGGACTGCTGCCTCCTGCCCACTCGACCGCGGTCACATGGCCAGACGGTGGAGCTGGCCCAAGAGCTCAGCTTCACCATGGAGGGATTAATTCCAGATCTACAAAAAGAAAAGGAGTACTTGTGGCACCTTAGAAACTATTATCTAAGGTGCCACTAGTCCTCCTTTTTTTTTGGCGGATACAGACTAACACGGCTGCTACTCTGATTCCAGATTTAGCAGCTCATGGTGCCACCTATCCCACGAGGGGCCACAGTGAACCTAGCTCGGCACTGCACTGAGGGAGGGGTGTCCTGCCCTATGCCAATTTCAGACAAGCCCAGACACTTAGAGATGCCAGATGTGGCCCCTCTGCTCCCTCCCACCCACCTCCTTGGGTGCAAGAGGCCAGAAAGATGGGAAAAGAGCCGTGTGCAAAAACGTACATCCAACCGATGGGCACTCGGACACTCCAGCACTGAAGGTGGCGTGAGGGTGCTGGAGCCCCAGTTAGCACCCACAAATCTGAGATTTGGGCCTGCGGGTCTCAAAGCTGGGCTCCATGTCAGTCTCTGGACTCCAGTTCCCACCCAGTCAAACACTTGCTCTCCCTGCGCCCTGCCCAGACCCCCGGCAGGGGCTATGGCATGCGGGGATGGGCTTGCCACAAGGCTTGCAACTGAGGGCCGGCGTAGACACCCTGACAAACATGGACATGTCTCTAAATCTCTGCACACAGGGAGCACTACGAAGAAGGGAGCAGACAGCAGGCGAGTGTGGATTCAGGGAGCCACCACAACAGTGACGGAAAAACTTCTTGTTCCCCAGGAAAACCAACCCAACACATAAGAAAGGGATCCCGGCCACGTCTATTTCTTCTCATGCTTGTGCTGCTGGTATTTCCTGTAGTGAGTCTGGATCGTGACGGCAGCCCGCTCGGTCGGGTCACACAAGCACTGGCTCTTGCTGCTCGAATCAGGAATCACGTTACCTGGGGAGACAGGCAAGCAGCACGATGAATCCAACAGTCTGAACGCGTGCTGGTGAAAGGCGCCAGCAACAGCCCTGCAGACCGAGCTCTAGATCCACACGGCAGGGACAGCAGAGCCCTGCCAGCCCATCACCGCTGACCGCTCCTAGGGACGAGTGGGAATTCAGTGTACATGGCCCAGGCCAGCCTCTGCCTTACCACCACCACCACCACGGGACCCAGTTCGTGCCATCAGCCAGGGGGTCTTCTGGCACGTGGGTGCTTGTCCACCGGGGGCTGCAAGAGGCAATGGTCAGTCGCTGCCAAACAGAACTGACCGTAACGGAGCAGCCTCAAGGCCAAAGGCTGTAGTGCGCCATTGCCAAGACTTGCTCCAGCCTCCTGCCCCCGAGTGATGGGCAGAGCTTGGAGCTGGGAATTCTGTTGCACTCTTACATAAGCCCCCGCTTATACTGACAACTCACAGGCCTCTGCTCCCGCACAGTAATGGATGCAGGGCTCTTATCTGCCACCCGTCCATGCGACATCCTTAATCTGCTGCTCGTCTCTCCAGGCCAACACAAACAGGCTGCCACATTTCTGCAGAACAAAACCTGCCCAACCAGGGCTGACCTAGGGTTCTTAACCAGACCTATCCCCACTTCCCCCACCCCGTAGGTGGTCTCGTTAGAGTGGGCTGGGGAGTCCCGGATGGACGACAAGGATGGGAATTGCTTCCGGTGGGAGTTCCTCACAGAGGCCAGCGTTCAGGGAACTCAGCTCTAAACACAACTGGAAGGAGACTCCAGTTCTCTCTTTTTAACTGTGAATTTAGCCCTGGGGAGAGTAGCTGGGTCGATGACCCTGGAGAGACTCATACCCCTTATTTAACCACAGATCAGACAGCAAAGGCCTCCATGGCCCATTGAATCCTTAGCACTTCTCTTCGCATCAGGAAGCCTCCGACAAGGTCTCACACCAAAGGCTCTTAAGCAAAGTAAGCTGTCGTGGGAAAAGAGGGAAGGTCCTCTCCTGGATCCGTAACTGGTTCAAAGACAGGATACAAAGGGTAGGAATGATCGATCAGTTTTCACAGTGGCAAGTGGCAAATAGTGGGGTGTCCCAAGGATTTGTACTGGGACGTGTGCTGTTCAACATATTCATGAAGGAGTTGGAAAAAGGGGTAAACAGCGAGGTGGTAAAATTTGCAGACAATACTAAATTACTCAAGACAGTTAAGTTCAAAGCCGACTCTGAGGAGTTACAAAGGGATCTCACTCCACTGGGCAACAAAATGGCAGATAACTGAAAAGTAATGGAAAACATAATCCCAAATATACATACAAAATGATGGGATCTAAATTAGCTGTTGCCACTCAAGAAAGATCTTGGAGTCACTGTGGATAGTTCTCTGAAAACATCCACTCAGTGTGCAGCGGCAGTCAAAAAAGCAAACAGAACGTTAGATAGCATTAGGAAAGGGATAGATAAGACAGAAAATATCATCATGCCACTCTGTAAATTCATGGTATGCCCACACCTTAAATACTGCGTGCAGTTCTGGTCGCCCCATCTCATAAAAGACATATTAAAATTGGGAAAAGTACAAGGAAGGGCAACAAAAATGACTAAGGGTATGAAACAGCTTCCGTATGAAGAGAGATTGAAAAGACTGGGACTGTTCAGTTTAGAAAAAAAAAGAGCTGACGAAAGGGTGAAATGACTGACAGAGGTCTGTAAAATCATGACTGGGAGGAGAAAGTGAAGAGGGACGTGTTATTTACCTATGCACATAACACAAGAACCAGGGGTCACCCAATGAAATTAATAGGCAGCAGGTTTAAAACAAACAGAAGGAAATACTTCTTCACACAACACACAGTCAACCTGTGGAACTCATTGCCAGGGGATTTTGTGAAGGCCAAAGGTATAACTGGGTTCAAAAAAAGAACTAGATACATTCATAGAGAATAAGTCCATCAATAGCTATTAGCCAAGATGGCCAGGCATGAAACCCCATTGTCCGAGCAACCCTAAATCTCCACCATTAAAAGCTGGGACTGCACAACAGGGGATCGATCACTTGATAATTGTCCAGTTCTGTTCGCTTCCTCTGAAGAATCTGGCACTGGCCACTGTCAGAAGACAGGATACTAGGCAAGATGGACCACTGGTCTGACCCACTATGGGCATTCTTATCTCCACCGAGACCAGCACAAGGGGGTCACTTACACCTACTGCAGCACCAGGAACTGTTCACTGGACTGAACCAAGAACTACAAACCTCCTTACATGCAGGCCACGGAACAGCCATCACCAGGTAATAGCTTCTAATCACCACCAACCTAGTCTGGATTTGAACAAGGCGCCAGGCTGTGACTAGCCTATTGCCAGGCCCCAGAGCCACACAGCCTCTCCACCAAGGCAGCGTATTAATAGTTGGCATTCAAGACCCCTCATCTGCTATGCAACGCTGTCTTGCTTGGTGTATTTGTACCCCAGTGGCTGAGCCTGGCTTCAGAGCCCTCTCGCTCATCTACAGCCACATCACCACTTACATTGCAAGCAGCTTTGTGCTGCTCCTGCATCTCAGAGGCAGCCAGAGGAAGGGAGGGAAGCCTTTTGCTGCAACGATGTTAAACCATTAGATTTCCAAGGTGTAACACACCCAGCACGCTCAACAGAGCTCGCCCCCGCCTCCAGCAGCTAGAGGAGATGGGAAGGTTACTCCCAGGGGCAGTTAAACCCGGAGAGACTAGGCGAGGTTCTGGGTACCCTGTGCTATTCTAACCCTGCAGGCCCTGTTTGCTATATTACACACAGCTGCTTGACAAGTCCATGCAGCATCTGGTAATTAATCACCTGGGCTCTATGGAGTTGTACAGGGCACTTCCAAGGCGAGGGACTGAGCAGGCCTAGAGAGTTTGTTTCACGTGATGAAAAAAGCAGCTATGCCAGGAAGGTTGCGTGCCCCGGGACTGTGGAACCCAGGGAAGCTCTTGACACACTGCACGAATTGTGTCACTTCCTGGGTGAGGGCCTCAGAGATCAAGAGTTCCCAGACTGGTTGCCGCCCCAAGTACTCCCCACTTCCTGGGCTGGGGGGGATAACCCAGAACACGAGGCCAAGCAACCACTGAAGGAGACGAGGTGCCCAAGACAGTCACGGTCCTGCATGTTTCACATCCCTCCAGAGCACAGAGGAGCGCAGACCCTGTTACTCACACTAAACAGAGCCCGCGCTCTGGATGAAGATCTCACTACAACTCTCAGGGAGCACCCTGCCCTCTCTGGGGTGGAAAGCTCCTCGAGGTTTGCCCCATTTTAGCAAGAGACCTGTTTTTTTCTGCACCCTGTAGGTAAAAATGAAAGAAAGCCACAAAGCTAGCTGTGCCCAGCAACGGAGAGGGGTCATTTGAACCCATCGTAGCTGGGGGTTGGAGCCGTGCCTGCAGGACTTGTCAGCCGTCACCCAGGTACTGGGGTAAGCGGAGGAGAATTATGTCAGGGATCTGCCTTTGAGTCCTTTGGTCAAATCAGCCTGTCTGCCATATATTCTACAGAGAGGCCATCATCCAAGTCCCTGCTCCAGTGGGGGGGAAAAACCCTTTTTCATTACTGACTAAAAATAAATAGCCAGGTGCTACCAAGGACAAAATCCAGGCTCTCAGCACAGGCCACAAGTTCAATGAGTTTGCCGTTCTCTGCCTATTTTTCAGGCGTCTACACCATAGACTTGTTCCAAATGCACTGTGCAGTTCCCGCAAGGGCCCCAGAAATGGCACACAACCACTCAGCTCGGGTCTGTATGGACAACATCCAGGTCAGAGAAGCGGTGGAGCGGGCAAATGATACAGAAGGGAGAACCCTCCCTCGCTCTCTGCCAACACTAATCCCACTATTTAGACAGCTGTGCTCCCCAAAGCCCTCCCCGTGTTTAATCACGGAGCGGGATGCTCACCTCGCTGGCGCACACAGAGAAGAGTAAAAGGAAGCAGGGCACTGTACAGGAATGAAGCGCTCATGCTGATAAATGGGAGCACTCCCTGCCCGATGCTTAATGTCGCATTAGGGAGGTATTGTGAAATTCAACAGAAACTGAATTAAAGCAGCCCAGCAGCGTTCTTTTAAGCCAACATGTCACAGCTAAGCACTCCCCTAGCAGCGCTCCAACAGCCCCGTGCCAGATGCTGCTGTATCAACTCAGCTGTGTCACCTGAACCCATTTTTATTCACATCCTAAAAGAAACTGCAAAGTAAGAGACACATAAAACAGCCCGCACTGGGAATCAGCTCCTGCCTGCCTGCTCACAACGGGCCCCATCTGCCATAAATCCTGTTCTCGGCACTGTCGAACGCCAGAGGCCACGGAGGCAGTTGGAAGTGCGGGGAACATGCAGCAGTAAACCAGGAATAAACCCCATCTCTGTGTGCACTGTGTTGTCAGTTCTTAAAGAAATACACCAGCCAAAGGATCTCTGCGGGGCTGAGCAGATACTGACCCTATCGACAACGCTGCATTGCTGTAACCCCACAAGTCCAGTTCTCAGCTGGGAAGCAGCCAAAATATTCCTGTTAGGGTGAAAGTCACTTAGGCCTTTGTGGTTTTCACTGTCCATCACTGCAGGCTACAGAACAACAAACAGATGCAACAAAAACCACCTGGTTGGTAAGTGCGGATCCCTGCACTTGGCACCTCTGACCACAAGGCTACACTGCCCCTCTTCCGTCACAGTGCCCCCATACGGAACTATGGAGAACATTTAGCACTGATATAGCACTTTCCACCTTCAAAGAATCAATTGCCCTGCATGACACCCTGGGAGGTAGGTCAGGATTACCAGCTCCATTTCAGAGCAGGAAACTGAGGCACACAGAGGGGAAGTGACTTACCCACGGCCACAGGAGGGAGTCAGTGGAGAGCCAGGAATAGGATTCAGTAGTTCCTGGCTTCCAGTGCTATGGAGCATGGCATCCTGGATTGTTACACGTTAATTTTATGGCAGTCACACAGGGACCTGGTGATCTGTGTAACTATGCTGGACATTCGGGACAGAGATGATCGGCAGCTCACACAGGTGAGAATGCTCAGGTGCTTACATCAGACCACGTCATTACACTGTAGCCCTTTTTCAGACACGCGAGTCCTATTCTACCTGATACCAGTCTGGAGAGGAGGGACAACGGGAGGTGCTAGCTACTTAGGTCTCATTTGAACTACAACGTTTACACTCATGTAACTAAAACCAGTTTAGAAACTAATTTAATTAAACGGGTGCAAGTCCTTTGTATGGACACTGAAATGCAGCTAAGAGAGACTCAGGTCAGTGCAGCCCAGTCGAATCTGTACGAGCTAACCCGACAGGCGTTACCCTGGTTTAACCAACTAAGTTTCTAAACAGATTGAGTTAAGTCGGTGCATCTTTCTTGTGCAGATGCCAAAGAGCCTTGGAAAAAATTGGACATCCACAAGGCACACTTGGAAGTGCTTCTTAGAGGGTTAGCAACATGGAAATGTTAACAGTCCATCTCGATTTCAAAGGGCTGGCCATTGGAAAAACAGGAGCTGCTCAGACAAGAGCTGAACGATGAAGCCCCTAAGTTCCCAATGGCTTGTCAAGGCCCCTGCCAGAAAGCAGCAAGAGACACTGGCTCCAAAACACTTGCAAGTCACAGCAGCACGTCTAAAACTTCTGTTCCAGCTCCACGCTGGAGCATTGATGATCTGGTCAGGAGCACGAAGCCACACGGCCCATACCTGCTGAGCACCAGATCCTGCTGTGGAATCCCTGCAGGGGGCTGTGGAAGGGGTAGGGAAAGGGCACCCACGACGGTGGCAAGAAGCATCGTCTGCTCTGCTGCATGGGGCTTTCCTGAAGGATGCCCATGAGAAGCTGGAATTCAGCCCAGTGGCCCACCGGGACTCCAGACAGGAGGGGTCACCACACTGGATTCCCTGCCAAAGTTCCTGTCCAGAACAGGACACTCCATCCTCCTCAGCAGCAGCCTCCAATCCCCCTTGACTCAGCGCACAGCTCAGCAGCACGTTCCAGCCTTCGCTGCAGAGAGTGGCAGCGCACCGGCCTTCATCCGATTACAGCCTGAGCTGCGCTGAGAATAGATGTGGACAAATCCTATTTGCTGAGCACTTGACTTCATTAGAGGCAGCAGAATTTGAGGACATTTCAAAGTGGCTCCTGCCAGGCGAGGAGGGAAGAGGATGAGACCCTGGGAAAGAGGGACCTTCTGACACCCACCTCTGTCCATTCTAAATTCAGCTGGGTGGGCTGGCAGGAGGAGAGGGATTTGCTTGGAGAAACAAGCACATTACAGACCTGCTGCACAGCACAGAGCTCTGCACCAGCTGGACAGTGGGTCAGAGCAGCGAGGCTCCAAAAGGGTACACGGGGTGGGCGTCTGGCTATTGATGCTGCCAGCTATAATTAAGACAGCTGCCATCCTGCTTGGGATCCTGTACACACTCCCAGATGCTCTGGCTGGCGGTACATTCTAATCAGCACAGAAATGATTAAAAATTAATTAAAAATGGAGTGTGCTGGCTCTGCTGAGTCGGAGCAGCGCTGCTCGGGGGTGCGAATCCCTCCCACAAACCCAGTCTTGTTCCAGTTAACATCTCAGCGGGTCCCCGATCCCTCCTCCTCACGCCAGAGGCATGCTGCGCACTCACCTTTCCGCGAGTAGATGCTGCCGCGCCGAGAGCTCCCACCTTTCTGGAAATAAACAAAACGGAAATAGGGAGAGAGTTAGTCCTGACCCCAACAAGAGCCCATGAGGATGGTCCCTGCCAAGGCAGCTGAAAGGAGGCAGGGCTGGTTTCAATGTGCTTTTAACTCTCCATTGCTCACAGTGACTCTGAGACCCTGACTATAGTATAGTGGTCCCCGTAGAGGGGCACCACGGAGTAACGCTTTCAGTAATTAATATTTGTGAGAGCACTTGGAAGGCAGAGTTACAGAAAAGGCTCCTGTTACAAAAAAAAAAAAAAAAAATCAAGTTTTTGAAAACAAGATTTCTTTAATTTGTTTCCCTGACAGCTCAGGAGATTAAATTTGCACTAGCTAGCCTCATTAATGCCTGAGCATGCAGTTCAGATGAAAGAAGGCAGTGAAACTAGCCTGGTCAGTTTCATTGCCTACCGCTCACGCCCTCGCAGGATGCTGCAGTGCCTAGGATGCAAGCTCTGCAGGGGGATGCTTCCATGCAAAGGAAAAGCCGTACTTAAAACCCCCCAAACCTTTCTACCTGGCGCTGTCCCTTTAGTGATGCTCTTCTTTGCCCTTTGGAGAAAAAGAATCTCTCCCCCACAGACTTTGTTTAGAGCAGATTGTTTAATTAACAAACACACCCCGCTTTTTCATTAAAAATAAAAACATGCCCATTTGTATCATTACCAACATGGTCACCTGATCCCACATGCAAGAGTCAGACGTTCCACAGCTGTCTAACCTAGAGTCCAGGAAACCTGGCCAAGTAGTCCCCCAATACTAGTTATTTTTCACATTTCAGGCATGGAAGACCCTTAGTTCTAATAAATAAAATAGTAACAAATAGGATGCTGCTGAGGGAACTCTCCCAGGCCTCTGGAATACGGAGGTCAATGGTTTATTGCCGTCCCTTGGCCTACAGAAAGGGCCCTGGACTTCCACAAGGTCTGGGATATTCAGCCAAGGTGCAGCTGCTCGCTACTATTAAATACCTTAGCCAGTCACAACCGTTACGGAAGCGATCTGTGCTCAAAGCAGCCGCTGGCTGAGCACGCAGCACCAAGTCCATTGGCCAGCGAGAGAAGAGAGGCAGCCTTGAGTGCGGTGCTGCCACCGGGGAGGCGCAGCATGGGCGACCATGGAGCGGAGCTGGAGATCTGCTTCTTTAGCTACAGGGGACTGAGAACCACTTCATGCCCTACCCTAGTATTTCTGCACAGGAGTGGCAAGGAAGAGTTTGAGGGGAGAGGGGATGGTGCTAGGCCCAAAGGTAGTGGAGGCTGGAGGAGAGAAAGGCGACTCTCTTCCAGGAAGGTCACTCCTAGTTCCAGTTTCCACCTGGAAACCTGGACCCTCTTAGAGGCAGACTTGGAGCAGCTAGGGGCATTGCACAGGTGCTGCAGCACCAAATCCTGAGCATAAAGTTGTTTGACTTTGTGCAAAAAGTCACAAAGATCTGGCTTCCTTCAGTTGCTCAGTTTACTCAAAAGTGGCACTGGAAGCTCTTCAGCCATGTCACCAGGATAGCAAAAACACCCCCACACATCGTGCTCTCAAGCTTTCCATCGACATCCCGCAGGGCCAGCCCACAGATTGTGAATCTCCTGGATTGAGACACACCTGGGAACTTCACTACACAACACCTGGTGCAACACCATCAGCCATGGTCATTCTGGCCGGTACAACGGTACTTAGTACCCTCGGCATGTTTGCCGATGAGGGTGTGTTAACAGGAGCGTCATATTTAAGACACGGGAGGTAACTGTCCCACTCTACTCCGCACTGGTGAGGCCTCAGCTGGAGTACTGGGTCCAGTTCTGGGCTCCATACTTTAAGAAGGATGTGAACAAACTGGAGTCTCGAAGAGAACAGGAGAAGTGATCAAGGGTTAGAAAACCTGACCTATGAAGAAAGGTTAAAAAATGGGGCATGTTTAGTTTTGAGAAAGGAAGACCGAGGGGGGCCTGAGAACAGTCTTCCAACAGGGTAAGGGCTGTTCTAAGGAGGACGGGGATCAGTTGAGCTCCATCTCCACTGAAGGTAGAGGTAATGGGCTTAATCTGCAGCAAGGGAGATTTAGGTTAAATATTAGGAAAACCCTTTCTAACTCTAAGGCTAGTTAAGCTCTGGAACAGGCTTCCAAGGCAGGATGCGGAATCCCCATCATTGGAGGTTTTTAAGAACAGGCTGGACAAACACCTGTTGGGGATGGTCTAGCTGTACTCGTCCTGCCTCAGTGCGGGGGCCTGGACTACATGACCTCTCGAGGTCCCTTCCAGCCCCACATTTCTATGAAGGACAAGGAATTGAGGGAGGGAAAGGGAAAGTGCATGGAGTTTGGGAAAACTCCAATTACTGCGTGAGGTCGCTACTTTTCTGGACCATGTTGTGTCGCCAAGTTCAAAAGACTTGTCAGCTGGGATTGGATAAAGTTGGTTGGAGACGGCCCCTCAGAAGGAAGTGGGGTTGGATGTAGCTTGTAAGCAGGGACCCTCTTGCTGTGTAGCTTGAGTCACTGTTGGGTTATTGTGCTCTTGCATTTTTTCCTTCTCCAGGCAGAGAATTATGTTCACGTCTTCACCTGAATTATTCCCTATCACATACATTCACACACCTCCCTCGAATGGCTCTTTTGTGGAGTTCCTCTTTTATTCTCTCCGAGAGTCCAGACCCACACTGTTCAGTCTGAAAGTTCACAGATGATTTCACCTCCGCAAATTCCCCTAGGACCTGACCGCCAGCTGGATTCTCTCTGTCCCATACAGGTTTGCCTTCTTCTCGGTCCTTAAACACCCTCCCTCAAATGTCCCCTCTGCCTTCCTTGCCTCTGTCTCGCTAAACCCTTCCCAACAAAACCCTACCCCAAAAATAAAATAAATAAATCGTAGCATTAAGATGGGGTTTGCAAACTCTCACTTGGGTCACTTGGCCTTTATGTTCCATATTTTCCACTGCCCTGTCTGCCAGGTCTATTTAGACTGTAAACTCTTTAGGGAAGGGAGCGCCTCTGGTTCTCTGCTTGTATAGCGCCTCGCACAACGGAACCATGGCCTGCGTTGGGGTCCCTAGGCACTACCACAACTCAGTAATAAATTCTACTAATCACTGTGTTATCATCAGCAATGCAGAGTCTGCAGCTGGAAAGCTGAACCATTTGGCTGGAGACGGAGCAAGGAATTCCAGCCTACTACCCTGCAGGGCGAAGAGGAACAGGCACCTGCTTGTGTCAGTGGAGCCAGGAGATATGGGGAGTGACCCGGGGCCGGCTCTCCAGAGTCACAGCTGTGTGTTAAGGGGCATGTTCACTAACAATTCAAAGCCTGGCGTTTGCCTCCGGAGACCCACATTTCCCTTCCTGCGCCTGCACTAGCAGGGATGCTGCAAGTGGCATTGGCCAGCACTGTCAAGATACAATCCTGTTCTTTGGCTGCTGAACATCCCTGGCTCGCCCTGTCTCATGGCTCACTACCCAGAAACACACAGGCGACTGGCTACAGATAATAAAAGAGCATGGAGGCGACTCCCCAGCTGTGCTCCAGGAAAGGTCTGAGCAGGTTAGAAGTGCCGGGCATTTCCTCACTAACCAAACAGGAGGGAACTAGTCATTGTTCTGGGTCTGCAGCACCCACGAGGAAACACAGAGCGACCGCTGGATTTGCAACACTGGGCCCAGCTAGCCTGCATGACTGCACTTCCTATCATTGTGTGTTGTGGCAATGCATGGAGGGCCCTCTAAGATTCAACATCCCATAGGCTCCAAGCCCAGAAGGGCCCACTGTGACCATCTAGGCTGACCTCCTGTTTAGCACAGGCCAGGGAACTTCCCCCAAATAATTCCCAGAGCAGATCTTTTAGCAAAACATCCAGTCGTGATTTTAAAATGGTCAGAGACAGCGAATCCACCTTTGCCCTTGGGAAATTGTCCAATGGTTAATTACTCTCACTGTTAAAAATGCACGTTGTATTTCCATTCTGAATCTGCCTAGCTTCAACTTTCAGCCTTTGGATCGTGTTCCACTTTCCTCTGCTAGACTGAAGAGCCCATTATCATATATATATTCCCTATGGAGGTACGGACAAACTGCCCTCTGGTCACCCTTTAACCTCTCTTTGTGAAGCTAATCCAATTGAGCTCTTTGAGTCTATCGCTATCAGGCAGGTTTTCTAATCCTTCCTGTGGCTCTTCCCGAACCCTCTTCAGTTTATCAGCATCCTTCTCAGACGGTGGGCTCCAGAACTGGACACAGCATTCCAGATCAGGAGCCCATCCCGGTGGGCTCTGCACAGAGACATCATGAGAGACAGTCCCTGCCCCCGGAGCTGACAATCGACACAGACAAAACAGACACAGGGTGAGAGGGGAAATGGAGGCACAGGAGGGGGCATGACTGCCCCAAAGACACCCAGCAGGTCAGTGGCAGGAGTCTTTCAACACCTACTCCAGTGCCCTACTCACTGGGCAACACGGCCACATCCCTCTCACGAGACACTGCACATGAGCCCACCCTTGGGTGCTGGGCTGCTTGGCTTGTGGCCATGCAGCATCACGCTGCCATGCCTCTAGCTGTAGGCAGTTGGCCTCTCCCAGTCTAAAGCGCCGATGACTACAAAAGGAGACAAGGAGAGCGACACGTACCCCACTGTCCCGGCGGCTCTGGGTCACATACTGGACCTGCCACGGCAGGGGCTGGTACACGAGATAGGGCAGCGGCTCCTCATGGAACAGGCTGGTTCTGAGCTAGGTTGTGGAGAAAGGCAATGCAGGTTAGAGAGAGAGAGAGAGAGACTCGTCTGTACACAGACCTGCTGCCCACTTCCAGGGAGACTAGCAAGAGCCAGTGCTTATGTTTGCACCGTGCTCTCCTGTGTGCACAACTCCTTCATCTCCCTTAGGTCCTGTGACATCCTTGCCACATGCCTGCGGGCAGGCAGGGCCAGTACCCCACTGTACACATGGGAACTGAGGCCCAAGGAGACTAAGGGACTTTCCCACGCTCACACAAGAAGTCTGGGGCAGAGCAGGGAACGGACCCCAAGCCCCAGGCTAGCACTTTGACCACTGGGCCTTCCTTTCTCTGGCTAGTTAGATACGGCAGTGATGCAGGCTCAGCGACTTGCGAAGGGGGCCTGGAGAAGTAGGATGAGCAAGAAGACAGTTACATTTACAGTACAATTCGTAACATGAAGGAATGCAGCAGTGCAGATGCCAGGTGTTATTCAGATGCCAGCCCAGAGCCAGGGGGCAGTTTTGTGGCCCATTTGGGATTAGGTTAAGACCCCCAAACCTATCTGCGAGGCCATAACCTTTGCAAATCCTTGTGCCTGCTGCTTATGCCCATGCCCTGGTTCGGACACAATCTTCCATTTGTGACGTCACAATCGGCTGCTGGGGAGATGGTTACGAGGTCACAGGCAGCAGCTTATGAGGAGAAGATGGGGACTCGACAGCAAGCCCAGTGCCACAGACGCACATTTACAGCTCAGCGGGATGGCTGAGGTTTGCCACGTGGCATCGGGACGTTCCGCAAGGCCCAAGAGTGGGGATGGCAGAAGTGGCGGGAGCTTCTTGCCAGGCGTAGTCTGCTCACAGGAAATGCTCTCAAAGGGGAAAATGCAGAGAGAGCTCCTGCCCCCTTTATCTCCTCTGGGGTCACTCCTGGACAGCTCACAATACATGGAGAGGGAGCTTGTCTGCCAGTAGCTCAGTGCATGGCCTTGGGAAAGTCACTTCCCTTCCCTTTGCCTCACCATAGGGACAACACCTGCCTCCTCGGGGCATCACAAAGCTGAATTCATTAACATTTGAAAAGCACTTGGAGATCCATGGATGGCTGGTGCTAGAGAAGGGTCTACAGAAGAGGGACGTAGGGTCAGTGCAGCCAGTAGGGATGTTTCCTTAAAAAGAGTCAGTAGGACCAATAATTACATAACGGGCTTGGAAATTGACACAGTCTGAGGGAAGAGAAATTAGTGTATTTTCAGCCTCCGCTGGTTCCCCTCTCCAGAGGGCAGCTGAGAAGCTTGACTGCAAAGTAGATAACACAGATTTGAGCTGGGGGACCCCACACGAGGCAGAGCCACAGCCCCGGACAAGGGAAGGGTGGGAATCGGCAGTCTTCCCCTCAGCCCCATGAGCTCTGTCCCCATTATTCAGATTTGCAGAAGCAGCAGCAGCCATCTCCAGCACATAGCCCAGGGCTCACGCTGGCTCCAGTGTGTGCCCCAGTGAAAAAGGACAGCACTGCTTGGCAGAGCCATCACAAAGGATGATAAACACCCAAATCCACTTTAAGCCAACACCGTGGAAGACTCGCTTTGGTGCCTAAAGCCACTGCGCTGGAGAGGATCCCGCAGCTGCTTTCTACGACCTTCCCGTACATCATGTTCTCTCCAGCCACACCGCTGGAATTTGAAAAAGGGGGGAAAACACCCATACGTTTCATTGAGATTAATGGAGCCTAGGGAAAAGCGGGCGTCCCCAAGCGTGCAGCGTGTCCCAGACAGCACCAGCTCCGTGCTTCACAGCCAGCGCCATCTGCCTTGGAAACCCTGGCCACGAACCCCACCATTCCGGGGTCGGCTGTGGCCGGCAGGAGGCTCCGCTGGGCTTGGTTGCCAGAGGCTGGGGTAGTTCCGAGCCAACAAGAACCAGAGTCCCCGACTAGTTCCCAGTGTCCATAATATAGCCACACACACTGAATTAACGGAATAACAAGCTCCCTAGAAATAAAACCTCATTACACCAAGCAAGCCCAAAAGCCCAGCCTGGACTCACCTGTCCAAACGCTCTCACCATGAAAAACAGCGCAGTCATCAGCGTGGCCAGCATGGTCAGACTCTACAATGGGCTCCCCCCACCTAAGGGAAACAGAAAAATCTCCCGAGACAGAGTCCCGATTGTCACAATGTCACCAGCAACTGAAATGTCCCCTTCTCCGGCTGCAACAGGGCAGATGACCTCCCAACCCCTTAATGAGCTTAGCGCTCGTTCTCCTCCTGCCAGAGTAATTGTTTGCTGTCCTTTTGCTCGTCTAATTGCCGGGGCTTGTCCAGCACATACGGCACCAGTGCAGAGCCTCTTCACCCATCCCCTTCAAGAAATGAATGGGCCCACCGAGTGAGGATTTAAAGAAACAGGGATGTGGCAAAGGCAGGCACTGGTCGGTGGCTTGTGGGATTACAGTAGCACAGCAATGCCTCTAGCACCCAGGAACCATCTGCTTTTCCATTAGGGACGGGGATTTTTCAGGGCTTTGCAATGCTCCCTGCATGGCCAAAGCTGCTGGCAGGGCTGCGGGGAGGAGTGACCTGACTGCTTCGATTATTGCCATGACAAAGGGACGTGTATCAGACCAAGATGTACCTGAATAGCTGGCAGGGTGCTCTCTGCCCAGTGCCCCAAGACCCCACCTGAGCTGGACGGGGGCGAACCCCAGTGTAGACTGCAAGACACTGGCATTTAATCAGGCTTTTAATTGATTTTTCAAATGTAGTTAGCAACAGCTGGGGTGAGGGAGTCCTCTGCCAAAGCAGGGCACGGAGCCTCTTACTGAGCCAGCAATAAGCACCAGAGCTGAAAGAAACCCAGATAAGGGGCCCCTACAACCCCATGGAACCAGCAGGCCACAAGCGGTCACGGGAATAAAGGAACCATTTACTTCCCCAGATGGAACTCAGCATCACTCTCCTTAACACGAGGTCAGAGAAAACAGCCCGGAAAGCATACTTCCAAAGCACTTCGATACTAGAGTGATGGGTGCTGGACATAGCCCCTCGGGAGACTGAAGCTATCCAGGGAGAGGCAGACAGCCTAGGGTATTATTATTTGACTTGCCTCAAGGAGAGAGGACAGCCTAGGGTAACACTCCATCAGACTTCTGCTCTGGCTGCCCTGATCATCCCATCCCATCCCCCTTCCCCTCCCTCACACACAAACACACACACACACTGTACTTTTTAAGGTGTCTCGACTGCTCAAACCCGTTGTTCAACCTCCCAGCCCAGCAGGCCTTTCATCACAAAAGGATCGCAAGGCACTTCACGGAGTGAGCTCAGCACAGGAGACACAGGATGGCAAAGGTGGAACTAGATGGAAGAAGAGAGACAATCAAACCCTTGAAGTAGACTCCCTTTTCCCTCCAGCTTAGTTTCCTGGGCCTTTCTATTGCAGCATCTCATCCCCTATGAATCACTCTCCTCTTGGGCAAAATCCAGGACTTTAACAAGTTTTACTCCCCAAGAGCTGCTTTTCAGTAGTCGTCAGAGCTCCATGTGGCTCTAATCAGGGCAATGGAAGACGAGGAGCCAACACTCCCCTCTGGATTTCTCCCTGGCGGTCAATGTCCATGGGAGATCAGCTCAGCAAGAAACGTAGGAGTTTCAACAGCACAGGCAAATGGTCTTCTCACCGCGCTGGGAGCACCAGCGGGCACGGTTCTCTTCTGCCAGCTCCACACAGTACCATGACTTCCCGACTGACAGTGGTGGGAGCAAGGAGAGAAGCAGGCCCTTGGAGCGGAGCACAAACACACCACACTAAACCAACTGCTGTGGGAGTCACCAGGGCCTCTGCAAGGACACCGTTTCTAGGCAGACAATCAGGCTTCGCCTGTTCTATGCCTCACAGGACATGGCTGGTTTTATGCATCACCATGAGTTTCCCCTTTCCCCCGGTGCTGCCGGCAGCCACTTCACCAGACACTTGAGAGCAGCCTTGAGTCCAGGAGGCCATGGTTTGGGCATGCCGCGCTTTGACCCAGGGAAGAAAGGAGGCGGCAGACGCAAGTCCATAGCTGGCCCCAGCCAACTGATTTCCGCAGTAGCAGCAGCGGGGGTCGCTGGGGGGAGCAGAGCACAAGGCAGCAGCGTGTTGGAGGCAGAAGAAAAGGCTCCTTGCGTCAGTGGTGGGTGGGTGAACGAGAGCCAGGGAGCCACAGACTGGCCATTTGAGAGCTTTCACACAGCCAGCCGTATCACAGTCGTCCACGATGCATATCCATGGCCACTCAGGACAACAGCACCATGCAGCCCTCAGACCCGGAACGAGCGATTCTGATGCAGGCTGTCTCTCGATAAGCCCCGGGGCTTCGAGCGGATGGTCAGCAAGCTAAGTCTTTGATGCAAGAGTTCTCCTACGTGGAAAACCATGCAGGGGCAGCACAGAACCAGCCAGGCAGAGCTCAGAGGACAGTCATCTAGCTGGCAGAAGGGCTGGGAGGGGAAAAAAGGACAATGGTAGGAAATGAGAGGGAAAGAAATAAACCACGAGAAAAAAAAGGGGGCCCCGATCCTGCTTGATTCCCAAAGAAATGGCTCTCTCAGCCATCCAATCAGCACACTTCGGTGAGAGCAGGGTGCTGAAATAGCACTTGGGAAGGCATTGCTGGTATAAAATAAATGTAAAAGTCAATAGCGACAGCCAATCCGCAGAGTTACCCAATGTTAACACATCCCCAGGTGCCAGCCAGCTGCCTGGGGAGCCGCCAAGTAACACAGGGAGAGGTGGTCCCCGCCAAGTACCACATAGCACAGGCACAGCTGTGTAGAGGCCCCTACCACACCTTTAAAGAGCGTGGTGTAATTAACTCCACCCCAGCCTTCATCTACTCCAGCCAGAGACACCTCTCCCTCAGCCCTCCCGCTGGTATCGCCCTAGTCTATTGCAGCACAACACCCGCCCTACGACCTTGGCACATGCTTGGAAGGAGGGAGCCACTGCAGACGTGCATGGAAAGGGGTGGGGGAGAGGCCCGGGGGAAAACCTGGCTCAGGGCTGCCCATGCTGAGTTTTCTGCTGGCTGAAAGCTCCGTTTTCTAGCTCTCTAGTACCCCATTTAGCACCCTAACCTGATAACAAATAGACTTGTTTGTGCAGCGGTCTTTGAACTTGGCAGAGGCAACCTTGACAGGATAAGAGCAATACAACTTGGAGAGGAGCAAAGGAAGTGTCTGAAAGGGAACAGCAAGGTGGATACCAGGGCTGGGTTCGAGGGAGGGAGACAAAAATCTCAGCTGGAAAAAAAAAAAAGCTGCAAACACCACCATTGTACAAAATAGATCCGTGCCAATTTAATTTGCATACAAAACAGGATACAGCTTAAAGCTTCACAAGGGGGAGAAGAGACCTGCGACAGAAACAGTCATTTGGTTACTAAAATAGTCTTTTACCCACACAAAGAATATATGCTCTCTAGAATGTACAGGTATGATTCCAAAGGGGGCACGTCTTCTGCTGTGTGTGTGCTTTGGGTGTAATGTCCCAATGACGGCAGAGGGGTTCAGTGCTGGGGAAAGCCAGGACAAGTGGGGCTGTTCAAAAAAAGTTGAGGGCTGCCATGTGGCAGAGAGAGAAAGACTAAAAGCAAATTCAAGCAGACAAGGATTTGCGTAATCTGGTACAGCAGGCAGGAAACCTACATAATGATCCATTCTTTCCTGCCGGTTCCCAGTGGCCACTCAAGGCCACTCAGTCAGTCAGTACTGCTAAGTGTGCCCTAGGCAAGGACATCAGCATGCTGTGTTATATCAGCAGTGCCTCTGGGAGTCACCTGCCCTCAGCTTATCAGCAAGGAAAGGGGTAAGAGATGTTAGTGCCAGACCCTGTGAGCACAAATCCACTCCCCGGGATCTGTCTGCAGAACCAGTCCAAGCCCTTGTTTAAGGAGAACAAAGTCAGGTAGCTTACATTTTAAAGATTAGGTATTATTTTAAAAGTTATAAAGTATAAAAATGGACATTTTCTCTTGCTTAAAAATTTAAATAAAACATTTTCTGTTTGCATGTAAACAGTCCCTTGAAGCATTTGCAACCCAAACTATTGCAACCAGGTGCTGGCGCACGAAAATCAGAAAGCAAAATGAACCAGACAATGTCACTTTCTATTTTAGCCTATCCTCACTATCCAGATTGAGAAACGCAAACAGTATGAAAGGGTGGAAAGCTACAACTTCCAGTCCTTTCTGTTTTAGTCATCTCTGGTAGGAACTGTTTGAAGGATGATTTCTCATCCCTTTAATGCAGATTTTTAGTCAAACAATAATGGCCAGAAAGAAAATTGTTGTTTAAAAAGCATAAATATCCCAAGCCAGCTTAGAGGAATGATGGCTAATGACACAGCACCACGCAGCAGCTAGAAATGCAGCCTGCCTCTACACCCATCTCTGCATTTCCTTCTCACTGCCCTGACCCAGAACTGAGGACAGGATAGGAGGATATTTTTTAAAGGCCGTCTTCAGGCAAATGCCAAGTGGGTTTTAATGTCCACAAGGCAACGAAATCAAGCTGCAGCCATGCCAAGGGACTGATCCAATGCCGAGGAAAGCGTCTTACAATGGACTTCAGTGGCCCCCAGTTGGGAAGCTGACAGATACTTGGCCGTTTGAATCCTGGGCAGGCGCCCAACACCCCCTCCCTGCCATACAATCCCATGGCTCATCTGCTCTGTGTTTTTTCGAGCTGCGCTGTCTCTGGGCTGCCTCCTCAGGTTCAGGCACTTCAGCAGGAGCGAGTGCTAAGACACAGAAGTGCCTTTCCCGCCCCAGAAAAGCACCCTCTCCGGAGTGATGCTGGCTTGCTCCACACATTGAAACAAGCTGGAGGGGCCCAGCAAACGGAGGGACTTAAAAGCTAGGTGTGCGGCTTCACGACGGCTGCAGTCAGAAAAGCGACTGTGCAAAGCAGAAACGACCTTATCCAACACGCCAGCCTCCTCTCCGGCCCAGTCAGAGCCGTGTCACTGACCATACCAGCTCTCCCACACAAGTCCTGCAGAGCAGCAAGCTGCTCCTAGTCTGTCTCGTGTATCGTCAAGCTCAGCCCTTATCGGAAACTACCCCAAACCAGCCCAAGTCTGGAGCTGGGCTCCCCCAGGGAGTGAGAGCATTCGGCTTGGCCGGGGCTCTATCTATTATTGGTGATTATTCAGGCCACACCTATCGGTATAGCTCCACTGACACCAGTAACAATGGTGCACTACTGGAGACCAGCCACAGACTCTCTCACGACAGTCTCTGCCCACCATGTCCTCCAGCCTGGCTCTCAGCAAATCCAGACTGGAAAGAATCCAGACAGACTCCCACCACAGGCTTTTCCAACCACCCCGACTCGAACCGCGCAGTTCGGGGGGAGTAGGGAGGTCTCCTCCATCGCGTCAGCCCTGTAAGCCATCCCCACCGGGCACTGTCTGCTCCTATGGCTTCTGCCCTGTCAAAAAGAAAGTGGGTTTGTTAAAACCCTTCCCAGAGGCTTAGCCTCCACTGTCCCCTGAAGGATCAGCCTGAGTCTCCTAACTCAGACGCACTGAATACAAAAACATTTTCAACTAGAAACAAACTCAACACTGGGTATTAAAAAGAATCCTGACTGAACAGAGTTGGTTTTCTTTTCCTGTTCTAGGCACCACGTCCTGACTATAAGCTCTGACTATATTACTTTCGATTGTGCTCTTCCATGTAAAAAATTATAGACAATTGCTTTTCATTCTCCCAAGCTCAAGTCTGTGCCACAGAGTCTGGGTGTGAGGTCACCTGCAACCACCGTTTATTGAGAATCCACAGTGCATTCTTTTCCTCTGGCAACAGTTTCTGTTGGAATTCACCTCCTCCCCCGCAACAAGTTATTCCAAGTCCTCAGTGAGCCACATTTCCATCAGGTGATGGCTGGAATACTAATGAGGGAACTGTTGATTTATTGAAGCCCTGACATTTCACCACTGGATTAAGCGGTCTATAAAGTATATTTGGACACATTACAGGATTAGAAGAATTCACTTGGGAAGTCCACTTCCTCCCTCCTCCTGGAAAGATACTTTATTTCAAGGGCAGAGCAAAAAGACAGACGAGAGACTGCTGGGTACCACTGCAACGCAATGTATTGTAAGAGGAAACAGAGTGCAGCTGTGTTGCTGTCTTGCCAGGCTGTCTCCTGGGGCATAGGGCTGGGAAGGCTATGCCCCTCTCTGCTGGTGCTCCGTCACCTTTTAGTAGTGATACACTTTAATTTGGTTGTTTTCATCCAGTCCAAGCTGCACCAGGCCAGGGCTGCTGGCAGAAGGCTTCTGTGTGCTTGGAAAGAGAGGACTGGAAGCTCAGTGAAGGAAAAGCATTGCTTACATGTGAATTCAGCCTGCGTGAATGTAGACATGGGAGGAGGACAAGTCACGGGCGCAGGAATCAAGCCTCATGCTCACATGTTGTATTCGGACCCCTGCACACAGGTCAAATAGACTTACAGCAGGGTTATGGAACTCAACACAGCCCTGTGCTCAAGACAGATCGCTCTGTCACAGGGACCTGGGGATTTGTTGCCCATATCGACGTGCACTGCAGAGAGAGTTACAGCTGCAGCATAACGCGGTCAGAGAGCACGGGGGACCTGTTACCCCATTTAACAGCGAGGGGAGATCTCTTTCTAGTGGCTCTTCTCCCTTTGAGTCAACTGCACAGCGCAGTAACCATTGCTTCCCATTCCCGAGCTTCTCGTCAGAAACTGCCCACAGCACAAACGTCAGTGCTGCTAAAGGTCTCACAGGGACCAGGTGCGGGAGGCAGTCTCTTTTATTGGACCAAACTTCTGTTGGGGAGAGATTGAGAGAGAAACTTTCGAGCTACACTGAGCTCTTTTTCAGGGCTGGGATACGTATTTAGTGTCCCCCAGCTAAATAGGAGGTGGAACAGATTGTTTAGCGTAAGTAGGTAACACATATTTCTCTCTCCAACAGAAGTTGGTCCAATAAAAGATCTTACCTCACCACCGTGTCTCTCTAATACCCTGGGACCGACACAGCTACAGATACACTGCATACAGGGACAAGACTAACCCCAAGAAACTAAATCCTTCATTTCCCAGCTGCCTCCTCTGCTATTGCGCCCGTGACCACCCAGAGCAGTGCAGTATCCCGACTAGAAGTGGCAGCGCTTGGGCCCATCGCTGCAGAATAGCGAGGCACAAAGAGAAGGGATTTGTCTAAGGTCACAGTGAGTCAAGACACAGCTGGCCACAGAATCCAGAAGTCCAGAGCCTTAGTCCACCTTCTGCTCTAACCACTAGATACGCTGTCCCTTGCAGGGACCAAATTCACAGCTGCTGCTCAATGCTTTGCTGCTCCATAGTCACTCACCACCTGCTTTCCGCTTCTACCTACAGCGGCGCCAGGAGTGCCAACAAGACAAGACCAAAGCAAAGGATACGCTTTTGAATCCTTCTTGAAATTTTCCAGCCATTTCTTGTTGGCATCAATCATTCCCTGGACACTACTCCTGTCTGTCTCAGGGCCTCGGAGCTGGGAACGCTGGAACCGGCGGATTTGCTCACTGTCGTGACAGAGAGAGAAAGAAAGATATGGCAAGAAATGAGCCAACGGATTAGACTGAAACTGATGGGCTGCCATGGAAATAGCCACAGCTTGATGCAACAGAAAGCAACCGCTTCTTGGCTCAGTGTCCTGCCCTCCTCTCCCCTACCAGACTGGGAAGAAGTTTCAGCAGCCACGTTACTCAGCCGCTGCCATTCTCCTGGTCTCTCTAGCACCACAAAGCCTCAGTTGTTGGCAAGGACCCAGGCACCCCAGCTAACTCCACAGGAGTCTCCATTTACCCCATTATCCTCTGCCGCCGACAGGCAGCACCATTACACTCTTCTTCAGGAAGAAAGGGGGTAGGCAGCTCCCCACTCGTCCCTGCCCCTTGAGAAAAATGCAGTGTCGTTGGGTAGCAAAAGCCCAGCAGAAAGAGAGAGACAGAGAGAGAGACTCTAGGCTGATTTTCCACCTTCTTGAACTGGATTAAGATACAAGGGAGTTGAAGAGAAAGCTTGGGAAATTAAGGTGTTCCCCTCACTCCAGGTGCTGCTTAGCCAGGCACGAGTTCTGTGGGCCTGGGAAAAGATTTTTAAAAGGACTGCCTTCAAGGTTCGGAAGAGCAGCTGTTCAGCAAAGGTGAAACACAAACTCTGAGCCTGGTGTAACCCAGACAGCAGAGAGCTGTGCTGCTGGGGCGGTCCTTTGCCAGTCTGGAACTACAAAATACCAAGACTTTTGCAATGGACTAGACTTGGGGGTTGTACCCACAAATCTCACAGAGCAATGAGTTAGAATGAAACGCAGTGATCCCACAAGCGTCCACTTGCAAAATGGTGACTTAAAATCGAGCAGAGCCAAGCAGCTGCAGCCCTATTGGACTAGTCGCAGAAAGGCATTCTGGGAAAAGTTCCTGGGCGAGGGAGAGTCTGCCTACTTGGGGGATCATTACAAGAGGCCAGGGAGCCACCAGAGAAGCTGCTCCTTGGACAGGGCGTGCTTTGTGGTCATGCCTATCACCATGGCATCACAGTGGGCACTGCACCCCCAGCAATAACTCAGCTGCAGCGCTGGAGATAAGAGCCTCTTTTTTAACAGAGGGATGTGTTGCCTGGGAAAACAGGTTCATCCCCTGCTCTTCACGAAAGGTACCAAAGGATCTTTGATTTCCACCTCGCCACCAGGATCTCAACAACTCAGCCAAAAAGACACTGTCGCCCTGAGTGCGGCAGCCCTTCCTTCCCAGGCCTGCACTGCAGCATTGATCCTAAGTGTGAAATCACACTTGTTGGGGGACTGGAACCCATAACATTCTGGTCTTGAAACAAGAGTGCTATCGGCTGAGCCTTACTGGGAGCACTTTTGTAAAACCTGCAACTGAGCATTTAAATGGGGACCTGGCTAATAACTTAAGCTCCGAATCTAACCTATTTGATGAAACAAGTAGGTCACGACAAAATCATATCTGACCTACAAACCACATCAAACAAAAAACAGCAGCTCTTTGAAACAGCCACACTCAATAGACCAGGAGTCTTACCCTGCAGGTAAATAACCTAGATTGCTGTCCAGAGGGGCAGGACTTCCACTGAGCGACGGGAACCCACCTGGAAGAGACAGAAACATTCAGTACAGATATAGAAACATACACTACAGGAAAGGCTTCCATCTTCCTGGTCATTGTTTGCGTTACAAGCACATTATCCCTGCATGGTGCAGTCACATGCTGAGGCCCTTTGGGCTGTACTCGTTCGAAAGCTTGCAGCAGGATCTTCTGGTGCTTCCCACTCTGTTTCCAATGGGAGGCAAGGAACAAGAAACGTGCAAATTCCCCCTCCAATTCCTGTTATTTATTCTAACCTCACATCCTCCTCATCTCTAACGTCTGTTGGGATCCCCCCTCAAGAATGGGACATCTCTTATTTCCACTAAGGGGAAAAACTGAATAGGAACTGCATGATTCTTGATAAGCCTTGGGGCATGAATTGTAATAGTCTATGCTCCTGGTGGTCGCCCTCTTCTGAAAGTGCTTTATTTTTGTGTTGCAAGGACTGACACTTTCATTGCTAACACAGTCCAAAGCCAAAATGTTCCAACATGTTGCCCAAAGGTAGACACCTCAATCCATGTTCAGGCATGTGGCATAATGGCCTAATTTTCCAAAGAAACCAAGCACTGCGGTTCCCATTAATTTTAACACTATCAGGGTAGTATCCACAGTCAAGAGATAACAAATGCAGGAGACACAGTTGTGGTAAACTTGAGTTATTTCAATGGCTCAAGCAACAGATGCAAAATCTGGGAAATCAGAATTTTTGGGGGAGAATAATCAGAATTTCAGAAAAACACAAGTACAGTTTCAGAGAACAGTTCTGAATTGTGGGTAATGGGAGTTTACCTACAGCATGAGGAGAACAAATTAAAGGCAGAAGGACTAAATTATGCTCTCAGAGTCACATGCCTTGCCAGGTGACTTCAAAGACCAAGGGCAGAACTCACAACAGACTCTTCTAGGGAAGAGCATCCTCACTGACAAGAAGGAGATTGGCATGCAACACAGGAGCCACTCCAGAGAGGATACAAGTCAGAATGGAGGATGGTATACGCCACAGACGGTATCACACAAACTAAGATGCAATCCCTCCATTCGCACAGATTGTGCCAGAGATACCCTGTCTGTGTTGTGCTTAAAGTTTCACCTCTAATAAAAATACGCACCACTCTCCCAAAAGAGCCCGAGGGTTTCCTTGCCCCCAAAAGGCAGAGAAGAGGGTCTCACCCCCCTGGAATCTTCCAAGTTCTCCAACATCATTTAAATGACACATGAGCAAAGGGTCTGCCACTGCCCCAACCGCCAAACTCAGGGCCAGGCTAGGGAGGCAATTCCCACCGACGAAATGAAGCAACATGGCACAAAAAACATCAGTCAATAGGCCCCATAAAAATGCTTGTCTTAAGGCCCCTTAAGGCACTTAACTATATGATTAAAGTTAAACATGGGTAAGTCCTCATGAAGTCAGTGAGACTTAGGCACGTGCTTAAGTGCTCTGTTGAATCTGGGCACACCGGTCGAGGCCAGGGTATTATTGTTTCCTTAGTACATGCACGCGCTTCATAGACGCTGATGCCAGCAGCCGGCCCACATCAAAGCAGACCGCATCCAAAGAGGGCATATAAAATAGAATGACTAGCAAGAACTTTCAGAGTGAAAACAAACATTACGTTAATCTTGGGGCTGCCATGGTTTTGCTGGCTAAGGATTAGCAGGACTAGGGGCCGGGGATTTTGTCTTTGGTTAAAAGGTTTAAACGGGATACAAATAGAAAAGAAAAATTTGCTCTCCTAAGGAAATTGTAAATTGTGAGCCACGTGTACCATCTGTCTCAACACCCCTCCCCATCAGTGTGTTTTCAGCCAGGCAGCCTAATCTAACAGAAAGTTCCTCCTCTTCTTTTGCTGGCTCCTTTAATGACTGCTATTCTTGTGCAAATGTCAGAAGCTGAAGTGCTCTGGAAACAGTATAATGAGATCAGCTTTGCACTTCACTTCCCGGAATGAGCTGTTGTTATCTCCTCTTCTTTTCAAATCTGCCACGTGCCCAAGTCCAAGGAGCTACACACACCAGCTCCTTGGACTGTCTGCCACTGAAGCTCATTGTCTATTAGGGACACAAAGTCACATTCATCTGTGATTTTCACTCTCACCTGTTGAGGTGAATGGCTGCCCACAGCACAGACTAGTCAGTCACTAGCCCTGAGCTCAGACTTGCGCAGAAGCTCCACTTGTTCTCTTTAAAGAGCTTCCATCACATTGCAGGCAAATCATCAAGCCGGCACCTCAGGAGGAGTCATTCCCCTTCAGAGTGGATGCAGAGCCAAGAGTGGGGAAGGAAGCAAAGAGTGCAGCTCTCTATTATATCCTTGCCTTCTTAACCCTCCATGAGGCCAGTCTGGGTCTATCTCCTGTCCCATCACACTTGCTTGGTCCCAGGTTTGGTTCTGGCCCTCCCCGAGTCAGGCTGCAGACCCTGTATTATGCCCATTGTGTTAGCCCAGCCTGCTATAGCGAATGGAATTCTAGCTTCCCTTCCCTTCAGCAGCGATTCCCTGTGGGTATTTTTATATCCAGCACCCCTGGGCCATGTAAACTGCAGAGAGAAATTATCTTCATCTCAGAATAGCCCACACTGGGCCATCTGTCCCAAAGTGCTTCACAAACTACACTGGAATCGCTTCTGAGCAGTGAGGTCCAGCTACATCTGGAAGGGAGAGACAGAAGCCAGCACGCTGTACAACAGGGAGTCATAAATGATCTGGAGGATGGTTTGGATTGCACTCTCAGCAAATTTGCGGATGATACTAAACTGGGAGGAGTGGTAGATATGCTGGAGGGGAGGGATAGGATACAGAAGGACCTAGACAAATTGGAGGATTGGGCCAAAAGAAATCTGATGAGGTTCAATAAGGATAAGTGCAGGGTCCTGCACTTAGGATGGAAGAATCCAATGCACCGCTACAGACTAGGGACCGAATGGCTAGGCAGCAGTTCTGCGGAAAAGGACCTAGGGGTGACAGTAGACGAGAAGCTGGATATGAGTCAGCAGTGTGCCCTTGTTGCCAAGAAGGCCAATGGCATTTTGGGATGTATAAGTAGGGGCATAGCGAGCAGATCGAGGGACGTGATCGTTCCCCTCTATTCGACACTGGTGAGGCCTCATCTGGAGTACTGTGTCCAGTTTTGGGCCCCACACTACAAGAAGGATGTGGATAAATTGGAAAGAGTCCAGCGAAGGGCAACAAAAATGATTAGGGGTCTAGAGCACATGACTTATGAGGAGAGGCTGAGGGAGCTGGGATTGTTTAGTCTGCAGAAGAGAAGAACGAGGGGGGATTTGATAGCTGCTTTCAACTACCTGAAAGGGGGTTCCAAAGAGGATGGCTCTAGACTGTTCTCAATGGTAGCAGATGACAGAACGAGGAGTAATGGTCTCAAGTTGCAATGGGGGAGGTTTAGATTGGATATTAGGAAAAACTTTTTCACTAAGAGGGTGGTGAAACACTGGAATGCGTTACCTAGGGAGGTGGTAGAATCTCCTTCCTTACAGGTTTTTAAGGTCAGGCTTGACAAAGCCCTGGCTGGGATGATTTAACTGGGACTTGGTCCTGCTTTGAGCAGGGGGTTGGACTAGATGCCCTCCTGAGGTCCCTTCCAACCCTGATATTCTATGATTCTATGAGTCATCATGGGCAACTACACCTCCAAAACTGCCACCAGCAGAGTCCCATAGGATCCACACCCCTCAACAGAGAGCCTCAGAAGCTGGCAAGATCCCCCAGGCCCAAGCACTAGCCAAGTGCGGACAGCACACAGCTCTACGTCTCCTTCACGTAGAACGTCAACAGTTCTATCAACGGCGAGCTGAATTCAGCACCTGGCTACAGCTGAACCCAGACAAGACTGAGGTGATGCTGGTAGAAGAGTGAGAGCTTTAAAGAACTTGACTCGTCTGTAACATCTCTTACTGCCATCGGCACTTACCTGCAAATTGCTAGGTCAGTCAGCAGCAGCCCCACCCCCAGGGTCCTTCTGGATCCTTCGCTGCTGCTGGTTGCTCTAAATAGGCCCCTTCCACCTGCAACTGGCCAGCAAATTGCACTCTGTCCTGTCAGAGGCAGACTTGGCCATGCTGACCCATGGGCTCACGTTCACCAGGCTTGGCCTTTGCAGCTTGTATCTAGGAGTGAAGCCGCACGCCCTGACAATTGGTGCAAGGCTAGCAGCCCATCTGCTCAGCGTCACAGACCACTGTGAACATGCTGCCCTGGTGCCCAGCTGAACAGAGTCCAGTTCAAGGCCTCTGTCCTGACATTCTAAGTACTCCGTGGGATTGGCTCTGGCTACCTGGGGCACAACTCTCCCTCTACAACCTCGGCCTCCCCCTAAGGTACATTCCTGCAGAGCAAAGGAACTGTCAGCCCCAGGGGAAGGCTTGGGATGCAGGACACAGACTATCACGGCAGCTGGACCAAGGTTATAAAACTTGCTCCCAGTAGAGATAAGAGACCAGGGACTTCACTGTACTCAGAACTGAAACGACACTCACATCTTTGACTTGCCTTTCCCACGAGGTGCCACGCGCACACACACAAAATCCATCATAATGACTCAGGCCATTTCTCCTACAGGCTGGGAAGAGAGAACCTTGTTTCTATGTTAAATACCTGGAGGAAGCGGAGATGCTATGGAAATGCAGGAAATCACCAGACAGAGCAGAAAAGAAGAACTGTGGCCAAGGACACCAAGATTCCTGCTGACATGATGGGATGGGCCATGGCATCACTAGCATCCGTGCAATACAGATGGGATCTTGTTTTATTTTTAAATGAGCTCATTCATAACATGCCCACGTAGGACTTTTCATGGAGCTCAGTTCATCTGCCTTGGGAGGATGAAGGGTGAGTCGAGTAGATCGTGCAGTGCCAGGGAGTGAGCGGAGACAGCTCACTCAGCTTGGTCAAATGGGGTGCGTTCCCTTACTGAGCAGTCCCACAGGACAACACGTAAGAGGTACTTTGCTGCACCCTGGCATAGAAGTGACAGCACAAAATCAATGGCCATAGACATGATAAGCAAACCCGGAAGGAGGCGGAACTGCAGCAGACCCTCACCTGGGAAATACTTGCGCCATTTCTCTGCCAGCATGTTGTCTACTGACTGACCAGCCGTAGAAGAGAGGCTGGAGTTCAAACCGGTACTCCATGCCTGCTGGTTAACCAAAGGAATCCCAGCAGGAGGCACGATGGGGCCAGCAGCCTGGACTCTTGCAAAGGAGGTGTACGCGGAAAGAGGAACTCCATCACTGGGCAGAGCAGGCATCGGCACCAGCACAGAAGTGAAGAGGGGAGGCTGCTGATGGTTCAGAGAGCCCAAGGTGCCAAGGACCCCGTTCAGCTCAGCGGTGATGTGCTGCAGAGTGTTGGTCAAGTGCTGGATCTTGTCGAGCTGGGGGAACTGGACATCTGGTTTCAAATCAACTAGTCAAAGAAAAAAAGAAAACCCAGATCAACAGAGGGAAAAGATTTAAAGGAGACCTTGAGTGTATCCTCAGAGGCAGCACCATTCTCTGCATCTCCCCACCAAGAGCACCTTATCCTCCCATGCACTCTGTCTCCAGGCTTCACAGAGGCTGAACTTTATACATTCAGCTAAGCGAGTGAGGGACGTCTGGCTACAGAGACAAGGGGGCAGTTCAGTTCCATGTCGAGGAGCAGAGAACTTTGGCGAGAAGGTTGGTCAGGTGTGGTGTGGAGGAGAGGAAGTTGGGGAAATGAGATGAAAAGGGACAGGATCCTGGAGATTCCAAGGATTAAACTCTGATGGAGAAAGGAGGATACAAAGGGACACCAAGCACTGGGATGGCAGAGCTGAAATATGGCTTGCAGCACAAGCATAAGTGCGCTTCTGTCCTTCCTGCCCACTACAAATTTATGAGCGGGGCCAGAGCAGCGAGTGCACTTCCACTGGGCACCGCGACAGCCACCCATCTGTAGCGCGTGGACTTCCCCTGCAAATGGCTAGCTCTTTGCAGAGCAGCACAAAGCCTGCTCACTACACTGAAAGATACAAGAACTCTGAAATACTGGAACAGCAGGAGCCTGAGATGTTTCAATAATCAAACTGCACACAAACTGAGCAGGGAGACAGAGTGGACGGATTGCACTCCACAGGTGCACATCACAAAGAAACCTGGTGCTGTGGGAAGGTTAGAGGCAGGACTGTGGGGATTTTATCAATATGAAAACCTTCATTCTAGGCAGGGAGAAGGTCCTAAAACTTTTTGGATTCTTACAGATAGTTCAATTTTTTTTTTTTTTTTTTTAAATGAGGGTGAATTCGTAGCCATCAGCCTGGCCAGCATCTCTGGAAAAAGCACAGTCTTCCTGCATGGTTACTCATTTACTGAGCGCTCCGCTATTCACACACACTGCTCTAATCACGGGACAGTAAAGAACAATCCCTTGTGCCTTGCTCCTGTTGGAGCATACACACAGTGCTACAGGCAGGGAACAATTCTTTGTACAAAATATTGTGCCTCGAGTGCTGGCATAAACAGCACACCTCTCCTACATGCTTTAGAGTTTAATGGGCACAAGCGAAAACAAGACAAGGCAGGAACCAGGAACACACAGTGGGAGGGGTGTGGTGATGCAGAATGTAAAATATTGGGTACAATGCACAAAGCTCTGAAATGCGGCCCATGGCATTCTACGAGAGACACTGAACCCTTACATTTGTGCTGAGATACATCTGTGCTGCTCAGGCTGTTTGTGTCTTCTGAATCACTAAGGTCAAAGGTTACCACCTTTTTACATGCAGCACCCTTCAGCGTATCTTCATCAGAAAGCTGCCAAGAGAAGGAAATATTTACAGTAGAGGAAAATAAAATATGATCTCCTACACGCTTCTGTCCCTTGGGAAACCAAACCAGATCTAAAGCTTCCGTGACTCCAAGCTAGATATCCCATAACGGCTCTCACAGGCTGCGCTTGGAGTGTTATGAAACATGTGAAGATAGCAGTACAAACGTGGTTCCCTGCTCCTGGGTCAGCGAAGGCTGGGAGTGTTGCAAAGGGAGACGGCTCAGTCTGTGGAGGGGGTGGGTTGTGTTGGGGACTGAACATTCCAATTTCGGCAGTGACTCCCTGGAGTCAGAAATCATAAGGCCCAGCACGAGGTGAGCAGGCAGGGAGGTCTCTCCATTAAGAGCTTGACTTTCAAAGATGTTGTGCTCTTCAAATCTCCCACTGACCCTGGGCCTATGGAACTCACCCAAGTCACTGATAGAGCTGGGAACATTGTCCAGGAGCACTGGCTCCCAGATACCTCCCTTAGCATCTAGGATGGCCTACTGGCTAACAGTACTCGCTAGCCAACGTGTCCTCGGCTTCCGAAGACACCAATAACCAAGTATTTTTCCTGCTTACTTACCACAGAAACCCCATGGTCACACAATTAAATGGTGAGCAGGTATCATGCAAGCCAAGGGAATGTACAGTATCTGTAATCTCACCCATGTAGACAGTTAATATAACCTCTGTTTAACCAGCACGAAAATGGGATTTTTCTATTTTTTAGTACATCAGAGCCAGAACTGACTCACTTCTAGCCTCATGGGCTAATTCTGAAGGAAGAATCATTCATTCTGCTCTAACAACTGTGCTTTTTCCACTCAGCTTCTTAACTAAAAACAGAAGCCTGCCTGGCAAGCTGCTCACATCAGAGAAGCCCTCCATCCCCCAGCCCCTCTTGGCTACACAGCTAGTGAATCATGTGGAATCTTTCCAGTTTGATTTGTAGTTCCTTGCAGACCTGTGACCAGCCTCCTCTCCCCACTGTGCTCACACACAGGCAAACAGATGCCAGACAGCTCGCAAAGCAATCCAGCTCCAGCCACCAACCCTCAGCCTTCAACTAAACGTCCCTCACTGGAACCGAAATCCCTATGAAGTCCCCTCATCAGGGAGCGAATCTGGCTTTCTCTGGACGCTGCTCTGTGGGTGTGTGGCTGGTTAATGCCAAGTGATTGAGATGCTGGCAGTTACCTCTTCCAGCAGCGAAGACTCCAGTTGGCTCAGCTTCTCTTCCTTCTTCTTCAGCAGCACCTGTCCTTTCCGCATGGCCGACTTCATCTTGTCCAGCTGCTCTGATTCCTGCCGCGGAGCAACCACCCAGCCAGGGAGGAGAATTTAATCAGAGTGATGGGAAATAATCGGTTTTTCTGATTTGGATTTTTTCATCATTTAAATAATTTTAACCCAACACAGAAGATGGTGATCCTGGAGTCGCAACACACCCCAAACCCCTAACAGCACAGGAGGGAAGGGTGCGGGAAACTCTTATGCTTCTCGACAAAAGGAAGTTACAGCTCCCAACCTGCCCTTTCCACAAAGCCAACTGCTTTGGTTCTACATTTTCAGCCAGCCACTTGTTCTCATTGGAAATCCCATAGCAGCGTGTGGATAACAGTTGAGGTGCTAACCCCCCGGTATCCCGACCAAATTACAATCTGAGTAATTACATCCTGCAGACCCTAACTTTCAGTCACACTGGAGAGAGGATTCTTTTTCACTTCCTGTTCCAAATGTTATGGAGGGATGCTGAGCACTACGAAGCAGCCTGCAAGCATCACACCAGAGGCCGTGGCGTGACTGCGGTCTAGAGTCTGTGTATGAGCTCATTTAGCAAATGCTTTAGGATCCATCCGCAAAGAAGTGTAAAAGAATTGCAAAACCACAGCTACAGAACTGCAGGCACTAGAATTACCATGAGTTGCTCATCCCTTCCTTTGCAATTTGCAGAAGATTCCGTGATGTGGCAACACTCTGGAGGATCTGTCATTTTACAGAATGTCCAAATTCACGTATTTCATCCATTTAGGATGAAATGGAGTTAGGTTTTTATCAAGCTAGCTTCTCAGGTGATAAAAGTACCACATTGCATATTCTAGCAGAGGCTCAAAGGGCTTTACAAACTTTAATGAATTAATCTCTACAGCCACCCTGAGAGGCAGGGGAGAATTTTAATCCCTGTCACACAGATGAGGAAGATGATGTGCATAGCTGAACGGTAACTCTGGGTGCCCATCTTGAGACACACAGGGGCTGATTTCCAGGAGGACGAGCACCTCCAGCGTCAAGTGCAGTTGTGGGTGCTCGACATCTCTGAGAAGAGTCAGGTCCTGCCTGTCTGAAGTTGGGCTCCCAAACTCAGGGGCCACTCTCAAAAACCTGAGACTTAGTGGCTTGGCCAACAGCACACAGGAAGTTCATAGCAGAGACAAGAACACGCTTTGTCGCTGGGCTCCCACTCCTGGGCCAGAACCACAATGCCACCTGAGTCTCAGAACACAGGGCTGCCAGCTCACCTCCTCCAAGTTCCGGCGCACGTCCTCCAAGAGCTGAGAGCTACCCGGATCCTGCACCGCGTCCCGTGCCTGCTGCATGGTGTGACGCCACTGCTGTGTTGCAGCTTTCAGTGCAGCGTGCCTTTTCCTCATGGAGCGAGTCTGACGCACCAGGAACTCCTTGGCGTTCCTTATGGAGACTCCTTCTGCAGAAATGTAGTGTCTGACGCTGCAGGAAGGAATCGAGGGAGAGAGCTTTCAAAGGCCATTATCCTGGAAACGTGTCAGTGCTGCTCTCGGACATCAGGAATTTCCCAGTGATTTTGGAGGCTGGTTTTCTATCCAACTTGAATAAACCGGGTAAGTATGATAAAAACCCTCAGAGTTAACAGGGTTGCTTCTCCTGCACAACATAGCCTCAGAGATGCAGTCAAGAAGCATGCCAGGCCCTTTCTGTAGCTGCAACAGCCTTGCACACCAGCCATGACCCGCAATTCATTGACTCATCCGCTGACGGCTGCACTATTCCAGGTGCTATAAGCCATCAAGTCATGGTGCTCTGTGGCAGAGGGCAGCACGGCACTCAGCCTTGTTCTCCTGGGCTGTGCATTCCATACTGCACCTCTGACAATACCTTCTCCTTAGGCAGCATCTCGTCAACGTGTTACATTTACACACAACCGCACGGACAGCACTTTTCAAAATGGCCTGTGTGCTGATGCTTACTTATCAAGCTGGAAGTCACCATCCTCATTGCTGTGCGAGGTTAAGGAAGCAGGCTCTCTGGAGGAGTGCTAGAGGGTTTAAACATTTCAAAATCAATTAATATGCGAATGAAGGAAGAACCTCATAAGCCCAGGAGAACGAGAGTATAGAGCGTGAATGACAGCAGCATGCAAACTGCCCTAGGAATAGCCCAGTGCAGAGGAGTGTTTCTCTATGGGAACACTTTAAAAAACAAAGATCTCCTTCCCTGCCCAAGACCTGCTTTCTTCCCCAAGTTCCCCAGCCCACTTTTGAACAAGAGCACCCCAAACCTCCCCAGCCAATGCACAACAAAGGTATCAAAACCAGAGCAACACATTCCTTTTCTATTTTGAAGGACAAAACCCCTGCAAATAATGTCAGCAAAGAGGAGTAAATTAGGAGTTCAGATCTGTTCCTTTGGGGGCTAGGGGAGGGAATGGAACCGTAAGGCTCTGGAAAGGGGCATTTCAGTGCAACACTTTACTGCTTTGAAGTGACACAAGTGACACACTAAAGCCCTTGTCCACATCAAAATGAAGAAACAAGAAATCCAGTCCCAGGTATCTCACTGCCCTGCTGAAAGGACTCAGGGAGTCCTCTGCCTGTTGAAACACACGCAGCGATGGGAATCAGAGACGCAGCTATCGTTACTGCGTGCTCAATACGAGCACCTTAGAGCAGACTCTGACAGCACCCAAGACCTGAGGGGAGCCTAGGACCAGCAATAATCACCTTGGAAATGCCAAGGATCTAGTGGAAAGGTGACCTTTGGGAGACGCTCTATGATTACATTCCCTGGGGTATATAAATGGGATGACGAAAGCACCAGAGAAATGAACAAACAGACTAATAACACCGTGCATGGCAGTGGCTTCTCCCATTCAGGAACCCAAAGCGCTGTACGAACAATCATTAAAATGATGAAGTGAGCTGCCTGCCGGGATGGAACAGATCTTAGGCAGAGCCAGAAATAGGATTCCTGGCTGCTGTCCTGTGTCCTCTGTCACTAGACTTTGCTTCCGTTAATTTAATCAAACAAATAACCCTTCCCACCTGCAACAGTAACCACCCATCTCTGCACCTATGAGCCGGAACAGGCAGCAAAGAACCTCGTCAGGATTTTCAAAGGGACCTAGGGGAGTTATGTGCACAGTCCCTCTAATTTGGGAGCCTTTGAAAGGCACAAACACACACCAACCTCCATGGGGAGCTCAAATGCACAGGCTTTTACTCACAGCTCGAAGCGTCTCTCTCAGGTCCTCGATGTGGAGCTCAGCTTCCCTCCTGGGAGACGCCATGCTGTCTTCGGCTACCAGCTCTTTCAGGGTCTCCTGTTGGCTCTTGACTGCGGCCTCCAGTTCACTGTCACAGATGTCCACAATGTGCAGTGGGGGGTGGGGGGGAGCACGCCATCAACATACAGAACAGACAGGGACACAGAGCCATGCTACCCACAAGAATTCACAACACTCTGCAGGAATCAAATCTCCTCGAACACCTCAAACGGCTCCTGCTCACAATCCCCCAAAGGGAAAACACCAGGGACTTCATGCTCTGCAGATCCAGGCCATTAGGAAGGGTGCCTGACTAGCCAGGACACTGCCTACTGCTGTTTAAACACAGGGTCCTACAGCTACAGGCTGAGAAGTGTTGCTGGATAAACTACTGAGTTTGTGTCCAACAAAGTAAATATCATGTCTACACGAATATTTTAATGTAATAAAGACCACTGGCTACTTGGGACAATAGCTGGTTTATGCCAATGTACACCCTTAAAAACAGGAACAAGGAAGCATGCCACCCAGAGGTCTCAGAAAGGTCTTTTCTAGAGTCTGTCAGTCACCCAAGGTTCTCAAAGCATTTACGAACATTTCCTCATAAGTCAGCTTTGAGGAAGATGAATGCTAGATACATGCTTCAGAGGGTGAACCTGAGGCCCACAGAGGTTAAGTGACTTAAACCGACCTTGCACAGCGAGTCATGGCAGCCCTAGGAACAGAAAGCAGGAATTCTATCCCCCAGCACCCTGCTCTAACATCTAGCGACACTGCCCCTCATAAATCTGGCACAAATCTGAAGCACCACCATTTAAGAAGGTCAGCAGCAGAGGGTGGGGTGGGTGTGTAAATACGAGCATCAGAGACCATCTCTAGGACACCCACCTCATCCGTTTCTGCAGCCTTTGGCTTCGGGTCTGCAACAGATCCACCTGGGACTCCAGCTCAGCTTTCTGGTCTTGAAGCTCCTCCAGAGTCCTGCGCAACTGGTGGATGGATTCCACAAGGTCAGCATGCTCTTTCCTAGACGCCTCTAGGCGGAGCTGAGCAGCTGAAGCAGCTTCCTGGAAGTGAAATTAAAATCACTCTCTCATTTCCCCAGCACAGAAATACAAGCACACAACATGCAACAGACATGAGTGCTGCATGCAGAGCTTGCAGGGCAATGGAAGTTAAGTGTGCACAAAACATTCTTCAAACCTGTGTTTTTGTGTGGTCTTTGTCCCTGCTTTTCCATACCCAGAAATGGCCCCGACCTGGAATCTCCAGATCTGAACAGCCACGAGCTTGCTGGGAAATCTGGTTCCAGACCTGGATTATGCCTAGTACATACAACACTTGGATGCTGTTGGCAGCAAGATGGAGGACTCAGGGGAAATTACAAACCTGACTGCAGTAGTTCAGACTGAAGCTCAGCAGCCAGGGTTCCTGCAGCTGTCATGCCCACACTCATCCTTCTCCCTCACTCCCAATGCACTGCAGCCATCTCCTGGCGTTGCAGGAGGAGAGGAGAGGCAAAGCCCAAGTAATTGACACAAGCACGGACTCTGTTCTCCATTTTGGAACACGGGATGGGGAGGAGCCCGAACGGCTCACACTGACACCGACCCGTTGGTTTCCTTCCATGGAGGCCTTGTCCTCATCTGCCTACAATGTCTATCCCATCTTGTGCCAAATGCTTAATGCATCCTCCCAAGAGATGGCCTGACTGGTGTCCGCTCCCCCATGGGTAAACTATAGCACTAGAGATGGAAGAGCTCAACCATGTCCCATCTAGTCCTCCTCCTTCTCCCTGGGGGTCAGCAAAGGATTGCCCCCTGCAGCGCAGTGCTCCCATCGCTCCCAGGAGGAAGCAGCAATCTGCTAAATCTCAATGTTCGGAAGCTTTCCTAGATACCTCATGCATTTACGTTTGTTCAGATCTACCCCATTGCTCCTTGTCCATGTCCCTCTGCCCACTCTAAGCACCCGTCTCCCTCCCTGCTGCGCATGCCCTTCACAGCATAGCAGACAGTTAGGTTACGGTGTAACTCCAGGAGCCATTTCCATGGTGCCCAACCACTCGATTTTGCTTAACTCTTGCCCATACACCTGCAATAACCTCAAAGCCCACACTGGAGTTGCAGCACCATCACCCCTGCATAACATGTGGAATGCCCATCAGCAGCAGGCAAAGGCAGGCAGACAGTAGGACATGCCCACCCCTTTCTGGGAACGTGCAGAGAAAGGGAGTCAACGTGCTTCCCAGGAGTGTCCAAGCTACTCCGCGGGCAGTTCCTCAGCTTGGCTTTGGAGACTTCTAGCCCCAGTTCAAGCTAGCCCCTCACACTGCATGGTGCCATCAGCCAACCTCTCGGCCTCGTCCCACCCACCCACGGGACGTTCTAAAATTAACAGAGTGGTTAGAGGCTAGAGTTTTCACAACCCAGTGAGATTAAAAAGCAACAGATGCAGTAGTTAGCCTCCTCATTCCTGGCAAGGAGCACGTGGGTCCGGACAAGCAAACCCTGTTCTCCATAAAGCAGAGCCATGTGCAGTAACCTCTCCCTTTGCACCATGATGAAATGCACTCCCAGCTAATCAGTCTGCCAACAATACAGCGCTCCTTTCTGAAGCAGAACTGTAAGGGAGGTGTTCAGATCTAGGACTCAAGAGTTATTTCTGAGCTTCTTTTTAAAGCCACTGTGCTGATCTGCTCTAGTGTTTCACGCATAGAGCGAATGATTGGGCAGCAGCTCCTTCCGAGAGCTGGAGCATACGTACATTTCTCTGCAGCTCAGTTTGTTTCTCTTCATCCAGAAGCTGCTGCCTTTTCTTTCTCATGGCCTCTTCCTGCATAGAGAAGTGAAGAGCAAACCAGTGAATGCTGGAGCATCATGACACAAGGCACAGAAGCAAGTTGACTCTAGAACACTGTTGGTCTTGGGGTCAAGTCTCGGCATGACACAGCCCCAGCTTTCAAGGCCACTGGGAAATACTTCAGCAATGTTTCCACTCTTTCACTGATCTCTCCCCATTCATTTTGACCTTTCCCCAGTATTTTGAATGTGAAATTAAACAGTGCTGTTTGGGTAGCTCCCTCCTTTGTGTGCCTGGCCCCACGACACCAACTACGTTCCATGGCACTGAGAGCAGGGCTGGCTAATCAACACAAGCCCTTCAGAATGTCCCAATGCTCCATTTCCCAGGGCTTCAGCAAGCATGGAGCCTGAAACCTGCTGTTGCTTGTGGGAAGAGCAGACTGCCCTGCTCAGCTACACAGACATGGAAGAATTCCCCATAGTGTAGCATCTTACTGTCCTGCAGCCACACAGCTTTCCACCTCCAGCACTGCTCAGTTCCCTTCCCTTCCTTTCATAAGCATCCTCTCTCAAATATTGTTTATCAAATCGAGAGATAATAGAAGCAGAGGTATCTATAGCCTTTATAACAATCCAGGACTTCAGGTTTTTGCCAGCCAAGGACACATAGCCAGAGATTTCTGCCAGGTCAACGGGAAGGCCTTCTCTCTCTCTCACACTGAAGAGAGCCCATTTTGCTTTCCAAAAGCCAGAAATTGCTTGTTAGTTTTGCCCTGCAGTACAGGTGGGGAATAGGACACGGTCCGAAATCAAAAGTGACGCTGAGAATGACATACTTGCATGACACCAGGCTTTGCGCGGCCCCTTACCCTACACAAGTATTCCCCCAAAGCAAGGCTGAAAGCCCAAGGCACTGGCTCTGATAAAGAGGGGCATGATACATGGAGGCTGGGATTTCCAGGGGCATTCAGCACTGACCCAGTTCTGCTCCCCAGTTCTTCCTGTGACTTTAATGGGTGCCATTAGGCACACTGACCAGTCCCCCCAACAAGGAATAGGGGGAGATGAGAAGTGCCAGTTAGGAAACTTTCAAAATGTCCTGTAGGACTGACTCACCTGGTGATTCAGCTGAGCACATCTGGCCTTGGCATCTTTTGCTCGCATTTCGAGTTCCATTTCCAACTCCTGGACTTTTCGTTCCTGTGCAGAACAAGGAGCCTGACATGAGGGGTTTGCTGAACCAAACTTCACCACAAGTTAAAACAGCAACGATCTCTGAAAACTGGACCTTGTGACAGGCTGGTCTCCTGAGAGCAGTGCACATACTCATGGAGCCAGAGACCATGGTCTATTCCAGGCAGAGCGTAGCTATGGTAGAAATGGAAGTTACCACTCACCTTCGCCTTGTGGCTCTGCCGCAAGTCACTGAGCTGCTCATCCAGCTGTTTCTGCAAAGCCCGCAGCTCCCCATCATGGAGCTGTCTCAGGCGCTCCAGCTCCCCTTTCAGCACCTCGAGCTTCTTGGCTCTTTGCTTTCTCTCCTCCCAGATGCAAAACCAAGAAAGAAGAGCAAGCAGAGGAGTAGAGGTCTATAGCAACATCACAGGCATATGTGCTCTCTCTCCCACCACCCTCACGGACATGCACACACTCTCTCCCCCACCCTGTGGGCAAGCAACCCACCACCGAACAGTCTGGGAAGCAGACGGATTAATTGGATCAGACCACAATCTTTTACAGGCAAGGCAACGCAGAGAAACAGGTCAGAGAAAGAGGAAATCACCTTTCCATTGCCTAGGGAGCACACAGTTCTACACATGCCCATTAGTGATTCTGTAATCTGAAACTGGAGGCATACAGATATTCAAGGCCAAGTTTTCTGATGGAGGCACAACAGATGCATCTGCAAAGAACTGTGCACTTGTTTCTTGTGCAAAAATCCACGTGTGAATGCACAAGTCAGGTGTAGACACAAAGGAGGCACACCCATTCTGGCAGGTCATCCAGGACACTTTCCTTCAGAGCCTTGGCCCTAGACTCGTTCCAGCTTGTGATACTGCTGCTCAATGGAAAAAGACTGGCTTGGCCATCGACCACCCGGCATGGTTCCAACCCTTAGACTTGCTGTACGAGGGGCAGATCTGGACTGTCACTATGGGGCTCCTGGTAACTATTTCTGGGACAATGAGCCAATCGCTAAGGTCATCTACAGGCTGACTGTGGCTCTCAGCAGCATTACCTCCTCTTCGTACTGATCCTGAATCCTCGCCAGGATTTCCTGATGCTCCTCTTTCATCCTCTCCATTTTCCGGTCATGGTCTTTCTCCACTTCCTGGCGTTTCTCTTTCATGAGCTCACTGAGCTGCAGTGGTCACAGAGGCAGACCGCATTACATCACGGTAAGGCACGATTCCCCCCCAAAGCAGCAATTCCCAACATGCACTGCTGCTCCAGCAACGCTGAAGCATCTCAGCGGTGAGATTAGGGCAGCCCTGGTGCACTCATTGTCCGGCTGGTGGTGCAGGGGTAAGCATAGAGGTAAGAAACTCAGTCTGCAGGTGGTATGGATCTTACCTGATCTATGGCATACCTCTCCACCACGAGATAGGAAGACTTTAAACCAAGCTCTCACAACCACGGCTAAGCATGCATATGCGGGGGAGGGGCAAGAGAGGGGAATCGACCTCCAAGGCTGTTGCACAAAAGTAATCACCTCTCGCTCAAACTCTGCTACTCGATACATTTTTTGCTGCACTTTTTGCTCTGCTCTCTCCAATTCCTCGTGCAGCTGGGCCTCCTCACTCCTCTGGGCCTCTGCTATTTGCTTCCGGAGGCTGGAAACAACCTGCCACAAAAGAAACCAGGGAGTCATTTTGGCCTTCAGATATGGCCACCCCACTGTATACAGCATGGCAAAAATCAGTGTACTCAGGCTCGCCTCTCCCTGACTGGAGCATGCCCAAGTGCTGATCCAGATAAGAATCACCTTTTGGGGGTGGAAGAAACTGCACCAATGACATTTTGGGAAGCTATTAAGTGCAGAATTATTACAGATTTATTATAAGTTTTAGCAACACTGGCTTTTACCTTGTGGTGTTTCTCTTCTGCTGTAGATTTTAGCTCCTGGAGCTCAGCTGCAAACTGCTTCTCTAGCACTTCTGCAGCCTGCAGGAGAGTCAACAAAGTCCTGCTTGAAAAACCCCATTTCATGTGAAGGTGATGTACAAATGCCCTGTTTCAATCAGCAATTTATACACAACCTTTGAGAACAAGCAAGGCTCATACCCTTTCCAATCTGAGCTGCACTCAAGGTATCTGGAGTGTCCTGAATTTACTGCCACCAATGAGACACACTATTGGAATAGCGCATTGGCTACAAGGGACTAGTTCTCTTTTTAAAAAAAACAAACCCTATGGGGATGGTAACAGAGTTTCCACCATCCCTCTAGTGGCCTGAGTTTCCCTTCTCACACGGAGTTCCTCGATAACTCACCATAACACTCCAGTCATAATTAAAATACTCCTTTTCTGGGGTTCAGTTTATTTAGGCCTTACACAGATTAATACTGCACACCAGCTTCACCCATCTGGCTACTGGTTTCAGAATTCAAAACAGTTCTCTCTCCTCGAGACAGGAGTTCCTAGCCTTCCTTCCCAGAGCTGAGTTATCATTCAAACAGTCCCTTTACGATGTGCAGGAGCCGGTGCTGCTCCCTGCAGATGCTTCCTCAAGCTAGCTACAGCTTCCCAGTCTTCTGCCCTGCCTGGGCCTCCTAGCTCTCTGCCACCGCTTCCACTAGCCCTTTCCTGCTCCCCTTTGGCTTCCTCTAGAGCTGCCCTCTGTCAGCTCCCATCAAGGCTGTTAATGAGCACAGGTGGACCTAATAAAGAGCCTGTCACAGTAGCACCCTTAATTTCAATGGCTGCCTGAGCCTTCTGGGGGACACACAGAGGGAGGGCATATCCAGATCTGGGGAGAATGGCTAGCTTTGGCCAGGCGAGGGTTCATTTCATCTGAATCCGTTTGCCCATGTAAACAGAACTCATGACTAGGACTCGCAGCTCCCGTGTCTTACCTTCAACACTCCTGTTACTACACTCTAGAATGAAATTAGCCTTTTTGACTACTGCATCCCCTCGCTGACGCGTATTCAGTCTGTGATCCATTATAACCTCCAAATCCTTTTCAGCAGTGCTACCACCTGGCCATTTTGTAGATGGGCATTTGATTTTTTCTTCCTAGGTGTAATACTTTGTACTTGTCTATTGAATTTCATCTTCTTGAATTCGGAGCAATTCCCCAATTTGTCATGGTTGTTTTGCATTCTAACCCTGTCCTCCCAAGCGCTAGCAGCCCCTCCCAGCTTCATGTCAGCCTCAGATTTTATAAGCATTTTCTCCACTCTATTATCCAAGTCATTCATGAAAATATTGACGAGTAGCAGACCCAGGACAGAGCCCTCCAGGGCCTGGCCACACGTGTGTCCCCAGTTTGACAGCAAACCATTGGTAACTACTCTTTGAGTACAATCTTTCAACTAGTTGTGCACCCACCTTCTAGTAATTTCACACAGGCCACATTTCCCTTGTTTATGAGAATGTCATATGGGACTGGGCCAAAAGCCTCACTAAAACCATACACTTGAAAGCAGAGATCTGTTATTTAGAATCGAAGCTATCAGAGATGGGAAGAGACTGACTAGGTCAGGCCTAGTCCTTCCAATACCACAATGTATTCTCCAGGCTGATTTTTCAACATCAAGGGGGTTTCCACCCACTTCTTTCAAGACTGTTCCAGTCAGAGACGTCTCACCATTACTCAGCTTGTGCAGCTATGCAGGCTAAGCATTATCCCACTATTTCCAGTTATAGTGCTTAGAGCCCACAAGCACGTTTGGTGCATCACAGAATGCATGAGAGATTCCCGACACCCCTAACCAATTACTCTCCCCCAGCCTACACCCTGCGGCTACTCACACAGCTCTCACAGGTACAGTCAGTCTTCACCTGGCCCAGCTGCAGGCAAGGATTTCTGCCCGACCCAGGATGCACCTCTTACCAAACGTAAAGAACAATAGGTCTTGAAACCAGGGAGTCTTTGAGATTATAAGGTGGTTCATCGCCTGGGCATCTGCCCCAAGGACCATGCATTCGGTAGGAAACGATTAGAAGCATCTCCATTACGTTCCCCAGCACTTTGTAGTATCAGCATTTATAGAAAACTATTGCCCAGTCTCATGCAGGTGCTATTTGATCTCACGGGGTTGGCAATACAATACAAGCCTTCTCAGTTTTGACTCTGCCTGGTAAAAATGTGAGTTTCACCTCTTTTCTTTCTCTTTCTAATCTCTCCTTTAACTCATTCAGGACTCGCTCCTTCTCCTGTTCCAGCTCTGTCGCTTCTCTCTGCTGCGCTTCCTCCACTTCCACCTTCAGCATCTCCAAAACACGCTTCTTCCTCTCCTCCAAGCTCTCCCTCTCCACCTTCTGAAGGGACTCCCATTCCTCTCTCAGCTTTTGCAATGCAGCCTCTTGCTCAGCCCTGGTAGATTTGTGATAAGCGGTAAGGCGACACAGGTAAGTAGGTCAGTCATATTGCAATACTGCATTTCATTTAGCATCCAATACGAATACATGGTACAAGTGCAAATTGCAAGCCTAAAGACATGAACAAAAGCAAAAACTCGGGTTCTCAAACATGAGTCAAGTAATGTGTTACCTAGAATGTATGCCTTGACAATGGATAATTAGGCAGCATGGCAAAGAACAAAGGCAGCTATTAGACTATTTGTAGTCTACATTTAATACAGGGGGTGTGTGTGTGTGCGCGCGCCTCTCTCTATGTATATAAAGAGTAGAGATGAAAATTGTGCTCCTGTTTTTTCAGTTCCTGCCCTTGCCTGTCTCCTCCAACTCTCATTAGTCTTGATGCCCCTCAAAGAGCTAGAGAAGAGGTCTACTCAATCCAACCATCTCCTCAAGCATCCTAATCACAAGGGACAGTGCAACTCACTTGTGCGGGGGTGGGGGTGGGGGGGGGTTCATTCACAGCCCCCAGGTCATCAAAAGAGATGTCTCTGTGGGAGGGAGGGGGTAAAGCAGCAGCAGGGAGTCTCAGAGTCGAGGTCAGTTGAGTCGGGCCATGCTGTGAGGCTGAAAAGAGCAGTGTAGACATTCAAGGTTGGGCTGCAGCCCGGGTGCCGAGACCCTCTGCCACACGACCTTTTTGTTTTGTTTTAGAGTAACGGCCATGTTAGTGTGTATTTGCAAAAAGAAAAGGAGTACTTGTGGCACCTTAGAGACTAACCAATTTATTTGAGCATAAGCTTTTGTGAGCTATAGCTCACTTCATCGGATAATCAAGGTGGGCCATTTCCAGCACAAATCCAGGGTTTCACAAGAACGTCGGGGGGGGTAGGAAAAAACAAGGGAAAATAGGTTACCTTGCATAATGACTTAGCCACTCCCAGTCTCTATTCAAGCCTAAGTTAATTGTATCCAATTTGCAAATGAATTCCAATTCAACAGTCTCTCGCTGGAGTCTGGATTTGAAGTTTTTTTTTTTGTAATATCGCAACTTTCATGTCTGTAATCGCGTGACCAGAGAGATTGAAGTGTTCTCCGACTGGTTTATGAATGTTATAATTCTTGACATCTCATTTGTGTCCATTTATTCTTTTACGTAGAGACTGTCCAGTTTGACCAATGTACATGGCTGAGGGGCATTGCTGGCACATGATGGCATATATCACATTGGTGGATGTGCAGGTGAACGAGCCTCTGACAGTGTGGCTGATGTTATTAGGCCCTGTGATGGTGTCCCCTGAATAGATACGTGGGCACAGTTGGCAACAGGCTTTGTTGCAAGGATAGGTTCCTGGGTTAGTGGTTCTGTTGTGTGGTATGTGGTTGCTGGTGAGTATTTGCTTCAGGTTGGGGGCTGTCTGTAGGCAAGGACTGGCCTGTCTCCCAAGATTTGTGAGAGTGTTGGGTCAAACCTTGGATTTGTGCTGGAAATGGCCCACCTTGATTATCATACACATTGTAAGGAGAGTGGTCACTTTAGATAAGCTATTACCAACAGGAGAGTGGGTTTGTGTGGGGGGGGGAGGGGGGAGGACACCTGGATTTCTGCTGGAAATGGCCCAATTTGATCATCATACACATTGTAAGGAGAGTGATCACTTTAGATAAGCTATTACCAGCAGGAGAGTGGGGTGGGGGGAGGTATTTTTTCATGCTTTGTGTGTATAAAAAGATCTTCTACACTTTCCACAGTATGCATCCGATGAAGTGAGCTGTAGCTCACGAAAGCTTATGCTCAAATAAATTGGTTAGTCTCTAAGGTGCCACAAGTACTCCTTTTCTTTTTGTTTTGTTGGCTATGTAGACATACTTGGACAGGCTGAGCCATCCAAAAGAAATCAGAAGATACACATTACAAAGACATCCTCCTATATGATGTTGCTATTGCTCATTTCCATACCCACTGACCTCTTCTGCTTTAGAAAGTACAAGGGGCACCAAGAAAGCTGGCCAGTTTTGCCACACATAAACAGATACATTTACCTCAATGTTTGCAGTGTTATGAGTATTCCCCAGTACTTACTATAAGGGAACCCTGTCAATACTGAGATTAAACCATCTAGTTAGCCAGGGCATCATCTACAGTAACTGCACATTTGTAAGTGTGGCCACTCTGCTGCCTGATAGCGGGCCGGGTTTCTATTTACAGGGAGTAAAGGGAAGGCTCACACCCACAGCTTTACACAGCTTGCTCTGAATTTTTCACCTTATTTTCTCCTTTTCTGTCTCAGTCTCTGAGCGGATTTGGGCTCGTAGCTTTGAGAGTTTCTCGACCTCTTCCTCTCTCATCCGCAGCTCTTCCTCCTCAGAAGCCTTCGCCAGCTCCTCTTTAAGAGACCTGCATGACCAGCAGCAGGAAGAGAGATTCAGAGGTTTTAACAACCTTAACCAGCTTCCCTCTGAGACCCATAGATCAGATGCTGGCTCCTGTAGGTGTTATCAGCCTGTCTGAAGCTCTCCCAAGAATTGGAGTCCCATTTGTTGTCCTTATGCATTAAAATTTGGCTCCTGGGCACAAAAGAACCTGGGAGCGTTCAAAGTTCTGCAGCACTCTTTCAAAATAGCCTAAAGAATCCAAGGCCCGGGGTGGGGTAGTGTGTCCCTGGATCCAACAGGAAATTCCTGCGACAGGAGCTCTTTTTTCAATAACGTCACGTAGTGCTGTGAAAGCTGAAAATGAAAAGATGTCCCCAGATGGCTGGCTGGATCCATTAGCAGCAACCTGGGCTTTGTGTTCTCGCAACAAACTCTTTTTATGCTGCTTCCAGGCACCCCTTCTACTACAAATCCCTTGTCTTGTTCCTTGGCTTCTCTCCCCATCTCCTCTGGGTGCTCCATCTTCCACTCCTCCAACAACAAATTATTAAACAATCAATTTATGAGCACCGAGAGGATAATAGGGTTACAAGGAATAGCCAGCATGGATTTGTCAAGAACTAATCATGCTAGACCAACCTAATTTCCTTTTTTGACAGGGTTACTAACTTAGTGAATGGCGGGGGAGGGTCAGAGGGGAAGGAGCGGGAAGCTGTAGATGTGATATTTTGATTTTGGTATAGCTTTTGACACAGTCCCATGTGATATTCTCATAAACGAACTAGGGAAATGTGGTCTAGGTGAAATTACTACTAGGCGGGTGCAAGACTCGTTGAAAGACTACTCCAAGAGTAGTTACCTCTGGTTCACTATCCAGCTGGGAGGGTGTATCTAGTGGGGTTCCACAGGGGTCAGTTCTGGGTCCACTAATCACTATTTTCACTAATGACTTGAATAATGGAGGGGAGAGTATGCTTATAAAATGTACGGATGACATCAAGCTGGGAGGGCGTTTCAAGCACTTTTGATGGCAGGATGAGAATTCCAAAAGGATGCTGACAAATTGGAGACTTGGTCTGAAATCAACAAGAGGTGGAGGAAGTGATCAGAGGAGAGGCTGTTCTGGATTTGATTCTGACAAACAAGGAGGAACTAGTTGTGAATGTGAGGGTGGAAGGCAGCTTGAGTGAAACTGATCACGAAACAATATAGTTTATGATTCCAAGGAATGGTAGGAGGGGAAATAGCAGAATAAATACAATGAATTTGATAAAGTCTGCCTTCTTGAAGTGCAGAGAATTGGTAGGTAAAATCCCACTGGAAGCAAGTCGAAGGGGAAAAAAAAAAGAGTTCAGGAGAGTTGGCAGTTTTTTAGAGAGCCATTATTAAGGGCACAAGAGCAAACTGTACCAATGCAAAGGAAAAAATAGGAAGTATGGTAAGAAACCACCCTGACTAAACCAGGAGATCTTCAATGACTTGCATTTCAAAAAAAGGAGTCATACGCAAAGTGGAAAATAGGTCAAATTGCAAATTCTGAATATAAAACAAAACACCACAAGCGTTTAGGGACAAGATAAGAAAGGCCAAGGCACAAAATGAGATTAAAACAGCTAGGAATATAAAGGGTAACAAGAAAGCATTTTACAATGCTGGGAAGCAAAGGAAGACCAGGAACAGGGTAGGCCCATCACTAAATGAGGAGGAAAGACAACAACAGAAAACGCAGCAATGACCAAAGTCTTAAATTACATTTTTGTTTCAGCTTTCACCCAAAGTTAGCAGTGGTCAGATAACACAGGAAATATCAGAGTAAAAAGGGTAGGACCTGAGACTAAAATAGGAAAGGAACAAATTGAGAATTACTTAGACAAATTAGATGTCTTCAAATCAGCTGGGCCTGATGAAATACATCCTAGAATATTTCAGGAATTGGCAAAGAGATCTCTGAGCCATTAGCAATTATCTTTGAGAACTTGTGGAGGACAGGAAAGATGCCGGAGGACTGGACAACTGTAGCATCTATCTATAAAAAGGGGAATAAGGACAAACCGGGGAATCATAGGCCAGTCAGCTTAACTTCTGTACCCAGAAAGATAATGGAGCAAATAATCAAAAACTTTCTATTTGTCAGCACTTAGAAGAAAATGAGGTGATAAGTAACAGTCAGCATGGATTTGTCAAGAATAAGTCATGTGAAACCAACCTAATAGCCTTCTTTGACATGGTAACAAGCCTGTGGATATGGGAGAAGCAGTACAGGTCATATATCTTGACTTCAGTAAAGTTTCTGATACTGTCTCACATGACCTTCTCATAAACAAACTAGAGAAATAGCCTAGACAAGGGTTCTCAACCTCTTTCTGAGGGCCCCGCCAACATGCTATAACAACTCCATGCCCACGTGTGCCACAATAACTGGTTTTCTGCATATAAAAGCCAGGGCCGGTGTTAGGGGGTCGCAATCAGGGCAATTGCCTGAGGCTCATTGCCACACGAGCTCCCATGAAGCTACATTGCTCAGGCTTCAGCCGCAGCTGACGGGGCTCAGGGACCTGGTGTTCTGCCCTGGGCCCCAGCGCGTCTAATGCTGGCCCTGCTTGGAGGCTCCCCTGAAACCTGCTTGAGGCCCCCTAGGGGGCCCCAGACCCCTGGTTGAGAACCACTGGCCTAGACAAATCCACTGTAAAGTGGGTGCACAACTGCCTAGAAGATTGCTCCCAGACTAGTCATCAATGGTTCACACACAAGCTGGAAAGGCATACTGAATGGAGTTCCACAGGGATCTGTCCTGGATCCATTTCTATTCAGTATCTTCATAAATGATTTGGATAATGGCATAGAGAGTACACTTAAAGTTTGTGGACTATGGCAAGCAGGGCAGGGCTGCAAGCATTTTGGATTAAGGCAGAGCTCACAAACAGGTTTCTTCCAGATAGGCAATGAGTCTCAGACAAATGTAAATTAAACATGGTAGGCCAAATCTGCATATGGAGTAAACAGAGGGATGGGCAAAACACCAGAGACCAAACCCCAGGGGTTGTTCGCTCTCTGGGGTATAAAGAAAATGAACTTTGGAGGTATAAGAGGAAGACAAAGACGACATTTTGTTATCCATCACTGAGGAGAACAGGACAGCACTTTCTGCATTTGTGAAAGATGGATCCTGGCCATGATGGCTAGTGACACTGGGAGGTTGCAATAGGTGAGAAATTGCTTTAGACGAGGATTTTAGCCGACTGAAAGTTACGTGTAGATGCTAAGAAACGTGTTGTACCTTTTGTTTTAAAAGGAACTTGCTGTTCTTATTGTCTTTGCTCACTATCTCTTAAATCTTAACCTTTGTTAATAACCCTACTTGTTTTCACTATAAGTAGAGTACAGTACTGTGCTGTTACATAGGAGCAGATACTCTGCTGAATCCGTTACGTGTGTACAGCTCCCTTAGGAACAGCAAACCTGCTCATTACTGGGATGGGGCTGGACACTACAGGGGGATGATTCTGGGGAGTTCAGAGAGCGGAGCACACCAAGGGCTGGCAGAGCCCAGAGGAGAGTGCTTAAGTGACTGAACGGCTGTCAGCATCAGGGAGCAGCCACAAGACAGCCTGTCTCACTGAGTGGGGGGGGGGAAGCAGACGGGGGGGTGGTAACAGGGTAACTCACAGTCCCGGGCACCCTCAGAAAGCGTCATAAGTTACCAAACAGGCTAATGTTCTCAGGTGTGTTAATAGGGAATGTCACACGGGACACAGGAGGTGACTGCCCCTCGACTAGGCACTGACGAGGCCTCAGCTGGAGTGCCGTGTCCAGTTCTCGGCACTGCGCTTTAAGAAAAAAGTGAGTAATATGGAGAGAGTTCGAGGAGAGCAACAAACATGATAAAAGGTTTAGAAAATCTGACCTACAAGGAAAGGGGAAAAAAAACGGGGCACGTTTAGTCTTGAGCACAGACAACTGAGGGGGACCTGGGAACTGTCTTCAAATACACTAAGGGCTGCTCTAAAGAGGGCAGGGATCAGTGGTTCTCCATGTCCACTGAAGGCAGGGCAAGAAGTAGTCGGTTAATCTGCAGCAAGGGAGATATAGATTAGATATTGGGAAAAGCCATCTAACTCGAAGGGGAGTTAGGCTTCAAGGCAGGTTGTGGAATCCCCGTCACTGGAGGTTTTTAAGAACAAGCTGGACAAACACCTGTCAGGGACGGTCTAGAAGATTCACTTGGTCCTGCCTCAGAGCAGGGGACTGCACTCAATGGTCTCTTGAGGTGCCTTCCGGCCTGACATTTCTCAGATTCCCCACAGCACTGCCCATGAAGATGCTACTTGGCCTGCTCAGCACCCTGCGAGGAGCATGTTTAACAGAACCAGCACAGACACAACCCAGAGGCCGGGTGCAGAAGCACCACTGAAAGTTTTAAACAGAGAACCTGAAGCTTCTGACAAGGTTCACTTCCCTGGGTAACCTTCAAGCCCAGGCAGCCTGACCGGGCTTTGACATTTAACTGGCCACATTCCCCACTCCTAAAAGCCTTGTTCTGAAGTACCTGGGAATTCAGCATGTGGCACTCCTGGAGTAACCCCATGTGCCCTGAGGATCCAATTTCCAATTCCATCACCGTCACTTAGCCTAGGCTTGAACATCTGCCATGCTGTAAACCATTGAGCACAGAGAAGGACACTTTACCCAGGTTTACAACCTGAGAGACAGGTGCATATGCTGAAAGCTACATTTGTGTCAGATCACAGCTCTTCTTGCTGGACTAGGAGGAAAAGGCTCCCTGCTCTATGCTGGAAAGACCAAGAGCTTTATCCAGACACAGATGCACACTCTGCACATACACTTCAAGGATTTACATCATGTCCATAAGCAGCGTTTATGGGGGAACGCTATTGGCCGTGAGATGCACAGACTGTCATGCACAGCACAGAGCCTGAGGAAGCAAAACGAGTCCCTCACTCGTCTCCACCCAAAAATCCCAGCCCAGTCCCCCTGTGCCCAAGGCACTGGCAAAGTGGCACCAGTCTCTTTTGCACAGGAGAGACAGTCGCTCGCAGACACCTCAAGATCACAGGGATGGCAGAGTGTGGTACAGCACAAGCGTGGGGTCTCCAGCAATGAGTCACAGCAGGGGAAGGTTTTGGAGGGGAGGCGTTAGAGTATGAAAGGAAATTACCGGAGGGACTTTTCTTTTTGCTGATGAAGCACTTGAGCTTCTTCCTCCTCCTCTTGCCTCAACTCCTCCTGAAATCGCTGAACCTTCTCCTCCTTTGCTTGCAGTAAACGCATTTTTTCTTGCTCCAGCTCCTGCTCCTTGGCTACTTCCTCCAGGGATTCTGCGGAAAGCCAGTTCAAGGACACCACTTGCTTGATTTCCTCCCCAAGTTGTCTGCCAGAAAAAAAAAATAAAGCTGTCTTGAAAACAGGATAACAGAGAACTGGCTAATGCAATGAGAACAGTACCACTCCACCTACACTGCAAGGATCTCAAAGCCATGTACAAATGCCAGCTAAGCACCCCTCAACACACCTTGGTGAGGTAGGGAGGGGATTCCCAGAAATCACTGCCACCACCACTGGTATGTAGCCACCTCTGGACTGGAGCACAGCTGCTGCTGACCAGCTGTGCAGGACAAGCGATGAAGAAGAGTGGTGTAGGTGGGTGCAAGCACCGAGACGGGAGAAGAGATGGAATGCGCTTCGCCATACAACTTATCCTCTTGATATTCCTCTCAGCACGACTGGAGAACTGAGCCATTCTCACATCAAGCTCCCACCCAACTCTCTGTTGGCGATTATACCACTTGCCCTGTATCCAGTTGGGTCAGCAGGGGGAATTCAGGGAGGCAGCATGTCATTACCAAGCTGGAATTTAACCAGCAGCGCACCAGGGTTAATACCGCAACGCTTCCAGAAAGAGCCCTCGACAAGTATAAAGGACATGCAGCCAGGGCATGAGTTTTATATTTCCTTCCAAAGACAGCCCCTCCAGCAAGAGTCCCCAAGTACCACGGACTGAATCCAATACGGAGGCAGGGAAGGACCCCTCCTCCAGTAGCATCTAGGTATTCCTTGCTTGTCGCCTACTCCTGTTCTGTACTGGCCCATCACCACTTCGCTTGCAAGATGTGCCAGGACCCCAGTGCACGAGAGTCAGGCCGGGGGGAAAGCGCTTGGTGACCATGCAGCCGCAACTGGAGCTTCCAGGCACTACTGGCAAACAGACAAGGGAAGAGGCAGAGTCTCAGCCCGGCCTGGAGAACAATGGGCTCACTCTGAAAGGCCAAAGGCTCTAAGCTGCAGTCTATGCAGCGACTAGAGTATGACAACGTATGTTCTACGGGCCCATTTGGCCAGGGCTCGGAGAATGGCTCACGTAGAGGAGCAGGATTTGGCAGCTGCCTTTTGTTTCCATATAGGCCAGAAAGGTCTCGGCTGAATGGGCAGAATAACAGAGTAACCTCTGGGGAACAATTATTCTGTTGTGAAAAACAGACACACGGAATACCTCTAGCGTAAGCAGGAAACCGAGCAGTGGATAAGCCTCACAGTCGGATCAGGCAGCAGGGAGTAAGTAAGCAGAACTCCAGGTGGAACACATGGCTTCATAAGGCGGCCCCAGGCGCCCTCCTGTGGCAGGCCACAACCAAACAGGCATGCCTGCCTCAGCTTCCCTCCTTCACGGTCCCCAGTAACGCCACACAAACTCTCTTGCCTCAGAAATACCCCTCCTGGGCGCCAGTTTATTACTAAAACATCGTACAAACAGTCCGTAACAAACACCCCAAAAGGCAGACCGTTTGTCACCTCCAGTGCAAGTAGTCCTTAAAGTCCCACAATAGCTAGTCCATTGACTTAGGACTTACTGCACTCTACCGTCTTCCACCACACCCAGGTTCTTCTCCGATCCTCTCCTGTCCTCCTGCCCGGACAGCTGGACTGCAATGCACTCTTCCCAGTGAGAACCCCTCAGCCTCTCTGCTGGGAGATCATCCGCACCAGGGACCGCCCATCGCGCCCCTTGGCCCCCTCACTGGTCCCCTGGGTCCAGCTCTCCAGTGTGGAGATGTCAGTGGGTAAGCTCCTCCATGGCCCTCAGCTGTAACTCTTTGGCTTAGAAGTGAGCAGGCCCTCTGCTTTTTTTGCTGCCTTCAGCACCAGCACTCCAGCCCTTGTCTCAGCCTTGGGGAGGCCAACTGGCAAACCCCTCTCCTGCCTTCAGCTTTCCTCCAGGAACCTCCTACAACTCTCTTCGAGGACCTCCTCCCTCTCTGATTCACCCTGATCCTTTATAGCCCCAGGTGCTGCCTTGCCTTCTAAATTGGCCAAACTGAGAGCACCTGAGCGGGCACAGGGCAGCTGGACCTTCACCTAAATGGGCCACCTTGTGACAGGGGGCCACAAGAAAACAAGAACAAAGAGAAACGCCCATGAATGCAAAACCTTGACCCTCCAGTTCGGTAACCTATACACGAGGTTGGCAAAGTTAGCTCTAGCCAGTGAGCTGCTCCAGCCATTAGGGTTCTGCAAAAAGACCCCCGATCCCCCAACCACAAAGCACACAGTGGGTTCCTTGCCAGTTCATGATGCAATGCCAGCCCTCCCTCTCACTGGCCAGGTGACACTGTGGGAGGAGGCCTCAGGTCACAGGGGACATTAGAAAACAAGCAGGTTTGACCAGGCTGCACCAGTTCTACAGAGAACAGTTACAGGCAGAAGATGATTAACCAAAGTGCCAGACTAATTCAGACAAGGGTAGGGGAAACACCTCAATGTTCTTCCAGGTCTCTGCCATGCCCCGAGATCTAATCTGGTTTGCTTGGGCAGCAAAGTCCCTGGTACAGGTAATAACTAGTCAGTGATTTATCTATAACCCTGGGAGGACACTCGAGGTGAGGACCTCAGAGGAAGCTTGGGGGCTCTGAAACTCAGGCTTCTTCACTCAAGCGGAATGAGAATGCATTGAGACAACCATTACACAGAGAGAGGGATGAAAAAGCTCCTGCATACCCTTTCTCAGCTCGGCCTGGATTGTGACCAAAAGCAGCTTTCTTGCTTGGGAAGCAGCAAGGACACACTGCTCAGCTATCACTGGGCACAGCACCACAGTAATGCCTCTAAAGAAACCATTAAACCAAACACGACTGGGGCTCAGGAGAGTTGGGCTCTAGTCTTGGCTTTGCTGCTTCCATGCTGAGTGACCTAGGAAAGCAGCTTCCCCTCTTCATGCCTCAGCTTCTCGAACTGACACACAGCACAGCCTCCTTGGTGGAAGGGGTAAAGATCAGCCTCTGGACACAGAGGATACCTAAGTGACTGCTTTTCTCCCTGAACCATCCTCCCACAGCTGCGGGGCTTCTGATGTGACTACCTACATTGGGGGAATGGAGGCAAGGGGCTCTCCCCTTCTCATCCAGCCACCGCCTGAATTTGCTGATCTTCACAAGGACCCCCTGGTCCTCAAGCTTGTGCAGAAGAGGGCAAGGGAGAAGAGTTTCTCTTTCACCTCTTCAAGCTGGGGGAGCACTGGTGTCTGGGTGATGTGAGCTTCCACCAGTTCCAGCAGCAGCACCTTCCCACTGTGCTAATGCAGAAAGGCCACGTGTTATGACAACACATGCTTGTGTGGCCACGTGTTCGAAAGAACCCAGCAGCCAGTGTCTTTGGAAAGTCTGGCTCTCCCTCTTTTCCATAGATGAGCTCACAGCCCATGAAGTGGGCTCATGTTTAGAGTTAAAGGAAGGCGAGTGTGGCATGAGTCAGAAGGAAGTCTGCTTATAACAGGGAAAAGCTGAGGCTTCCCCACAAATATTCTGGTGAACAGCAATCATGGGGGCAGAAAAAGAAAGAGGGGGGGAAGGAAAACAGAGAAAGAGTCAAGAGTTTAAAAAGAAAATGTAATTCAGTCATAAAGCCGCTTGAGCCCACCAGCTCAAAGCCGGGGTTCTTTAAATACGCAAGTAACATGCACAAAAACGGCGCTCTTTCCACGGCACCTCCATTTTCAGAGAGAGCTCGGCCTTCTCTTCATTCGTCTCGTCACCTGATTCTGCACGCACTCACATTGCCTGCCATGGGAGCATTGCTTATACCAGGACTGCGGGATTGGGGACCGGTTATTTTACGTAGCCAGCTTCACCCCTTCCCCAGCTAAAGCAAACCAACCAGTGTCTGGCTCAAACAAACACGCTACCTATGGGCCAGTATTTTCCTGAATCAGCAATATAAATGTGCTGGAAGCTTGCTGGCCTCCAGTAACAGAAAGCAATAGGGTCTCTAAAAATTCAACAGAAACCAATCTGTTTTTAATTCAGCTTTTTCAAAGGGCAGCAAAGTTATGAGGCCTGAAAGAGGCTCAAGGGGAAAAAAAAAACTGCACTGCTCTCGGTAAAAAATAAAATTCTGCTTCCCAGGTGGTGAGATCGAAAGCTGTAGGCCTTGGCACGCTCCGACACCGCTGAACTGAGGCAGAGGCTGCTGGGGAACAGGGAATTCAGCGATGTCCGTAGCACCAGAAAAAGGGTGCAGTCACTACAGAGAAAGCGAGCTGCGTAGGGGCGGGCCCTTGGGGCTATAGATAAATCATGCACTCCTCATACCGCCGTACCACTTCCCAGTGCATTGCCCATGTCAACGCTACATGTAACAACGCCCAAAGAAAACAGGTGCTGCTCATCGTCCTGAGCTGGACAGCACTCCAAGCTCCTGGTCATTATTTCCCCCCTTCCCCACCTCCATTTTCTTTTTTTAAAAAGCATTTACACAAACTGTTCTCTGTTTTTCAAGGCAGGTATTTTCCTGGACACTGCACTGGGACACCCTCACACTTCCCTACCAGTGACCACAGATTGTCTCGAAGTTGCATGTACCCTGTGAGGGCACCACCAGTTCTGCCCAGTTACACCTGGTGTTTTTTTCAGTACAGGCACAAAAATCTGCAAGATTGTTTCCACCAAGATCTGTTGCTGTGGTAGGACTGCAGGTACCTGACTGCAAAGGCCACCAGTTTAGTAAGCGATGAGCCACTGGCCTTTATTGGGGACTCTAGTTCTATCAGCTGGGGCTGCGATCTCACCAGATAACACAAGCCAAGACGTAGTCCGCTGTTCACGGATGGCAGTTAAATGCATTTGATACTTGTGGCTCTGGTCTCAGTAGTGCTCAGCAATTATACTTTGAGGAATCAGCTCTCTGGCATAAAACTAGACAGGCATGGTTGGCCTTTCTAACCACACAGAGACGCTGAAGTGCTGTCTTTCAAGCAGGAAGTGAGCAAACCTTGCTTCAATCATTTCTGCACTGCCTAGGAATGAACCTGACGATCTAACTCCTCACCTGAATTTTCTAACTCTCAGTAATTAGATCATGAAGCCTGGACTCTAAGGCCCAGTGGCTGGGCAAGAACAGCAGCTACTTCATTTTCCCCAACACAGACAATTGACACACTGGGTTATTGGTTGCAGGACTGGCAGCAAAACAGCGCCTTAGGAACATGTGCACTTAGGAGCTGCACACTAAAGTGCTCTTGTTTTTACACTCATTCTCCCAGTGCCAACTGAGAATCTCAGCTGAAAGCACCAAGCCACATCTTCAAATTCAGCCAGGGTCACATACGAGAACCTCATACAAGGCAGCAAGAACTCTCCTGCTCAGAGTGCCAGAGGAATTTAATGCGAGCCCTTACGCCTGGTGAGGGGCTGCAGGCTCTTCCGGATTGGTCAGACTATCCAGCGATCCCTCCTTTTGCTCCAGGGCAGCTGTATCTTGCTGGCTGGCGTTCTTTAAACTTAAACACTTCTCTTCGGCCATTTCGCAAGCACTGAAGGGGCGCTGGTCCCTCTCACTATGCAGCAGTAAAAAGGTAACAGAATAACAGATTAGTGAAAAGTGGACTCCACTGCTTGCTCCATTTCAACAGGATGGAGGGAGACCAGGATGCAAAGCCAGAGTGAGGGATGCACACATCTGCAGCACCACTGCATACCTGACAAGGGTACCAGTTAGTTAGTCCAACACTGTTGTTGCCTAAGGACAAAACAACAGCTCCCTTCCATCATCCAAACCAGCGTAGGAGTTGGAAGCACTGAAAGACTAATAGGTGGCTGGGGGGTATAAGTGAGAGTCTGACAATCTCTAAATGCTGTATCCCTTCCAAGGAAAATTTCCCTTCTTTTCCAAGTCCTTGGAGAATTTCCCAAAGCATATTTGAAGACAAACCAATCCCATTTGCAACATTTATACTGTATCTGAACTACAGCTGGAAATACTGGCAGGCATGCCCATATCTACAGTCCTACAGCATCTTAGAGGCAGAAAGACAAGAGACACCAGACAAGTACAAAGCAGCTTTACCAGCAGACAGGAGGAATAAAGAATGAATAGAGTGAACACACAGCTCTGGGAAGCAGGTATAGAGAGATAAGATGTTTGCTGCACAGAGGATGTATTTTCAGGGAGCCTTCATATGAGCAGGATCTCAGAGCACAAGTTCACTGGGTTCGCCAGTGTCTATGGCAGGTCATAAGGACTACTGCAATCAGTCTCTCCATCAGCCTTTTTGGAAGAGGGCCATCTTTGGCACTAGGGCACAGGACCATGGTTCCCAAATGCCCAACACACCAGAATACTTTGAAACTACACATGGAGATTAGGTTTCTTACAAACAAAACATTCTTCAGCTCCCAGCAGAGACTTGCGGGAAGACTGAGCTGCTTTGGTCAGAACATTTCTGTATTTTTAAACTTGTCACCACAAATAGAAAACAAGCAAACAGATCTTCTAGTCCCTGCAATAACTAAGTGTTAGGATGCCCATATTGTTCCTGGGATAGTAAATGTTGCTCTCCAGAATTAAAACTTCAACAGATCATGACACAAAATAGTCTAATATGGATACTGGATCCATTCTGCCTGCTGTAGGAATGTACCCTCATGGAAATAAATGGAGTTGGTCCCACTTAGGTCAAGGCTGGATTCACCCATTGTCATTAACAGGGAGCCGGGCTGTCACTGAAGAGCATTTAGCCACTGATAAGCTAGCTGCACAGTACTGATATTCCAATAGGCCCAGTATATCGTGGACTGGGAGGGGCTGCTTCAGGCCCTGAATAACCTGATGATATAAATGATATGTAGTGACTGAGACTCCCATAGTTAAATGCCAGGAGCCACAACAGGAGATTTGAACTAGTCCAAAGCATCCTGATAGGACTGCGAAAATGTTAGCTATATTCACCCAGATCAGCAACACAGAAGAAAAGAAAAAGTTTTCTAGCCTTAGAGAAAAGCCAAATAGCCTTAAGGGAAACAAGAAGCTGACTCTCTCTCTCTGGTGGAATTTTCAGGGAGATGAAAGTACATCGTTTGCTTGCCTACCCAGCCAGAGGCCTGAAGCAGCACTGAACCTGCCGAGACAGCAGGGGAGAGGGAAAAGAGAAGAGAAGAAAGTGAAAAATCTTAAGATAAGCTGTAGAAACCCTGGGGTGTTTAGCAGGGGGATTCCTGCAGGGGTTGCAATGATCACACTACAATAGCCTCAGGTATAGGCTGGATAGGAGAGCAGTGGGGATCTTGACCTCCACATCCATCGTTTGTAGTACTGGCCTGTTTATACCATACCTCTCAGCAGCTTTGGTTCTTTTGCTTTGCTCTTCTTCTAAACTGGCTTTGCTTGGGTCCTTTTCCTCTTCTCCCAGCCCCTGGGCCTGCAGGTAAAAGCAAACGGTGTGGGGTTTGCAGACTCCATTACTCTTGAGAATTTACAGTCGCTCTGCAGAAGAGATGAGGGAAGCCTGTGCTGCTTTGTCCCTGTAGCTGAGCACCACACTGAAGCAGCAAATAAACTGGCCCTCAGAAAACAGTCCAAGCAATCGCTAAAATCAAAATGTTCTGTCCTTCTCTGGGGCACGAAAGACCTCAAAGAGCTTTACAAACAAACACTAATAAACCTGACAGCATCCTTGCAAGATGCTTTGAACTGTCTAGTGATTTTGGGGGCCAAGTTGACACATCTGAAAAGGTTTTCAGAGAGCGGGGGCTCAGCACCTTGGAAAGTCAGGTCGGGCACCAGAACCACTTGCCACTTTTGAAAATGTTGGCTTGAATCCCGAGCCCAATTTTACAGGAAGGGAAACAGAGATGCAGAAGTGAGGCCAAATTCACAGCAGGAGTCAGTGGCTGAGCTGGGAGTAGACCCTTACTCCTGACTCAGTCCTACGTCATGGCTTCTCTCCAGGACAGCATCAGATCATGAGGGGCCAGACTCAGGTGCGTACAGGTGGAGTCAGACCCCACCACATGGAGACAAATTGCCCTCTCGCAGGCAACACCCTTGGGACTCTGGGGTAGGAAGACTCTCTCGCTAGCATCCACTTGGAGTGACTGCTGCTGCCTGGTTCACGAAGCAGCCTTGCACAATTGCCGAAGGAAAGGGGGATCTTCTAGCAGGGGAGAGAGGAAATCAGTGAGCCTGCAAGTTTACAAGGTGCCTAGGAACATAAGGGGAGTGAGAAGCAGACAACTCAGTCTCAGATAAAGAGCCAATGCAATGAGGCCAACAGATGAGAACAAGGCTAAGGCATCAGAAACAGCCTCCCCCTCCACCCAGGGAGGGCAAGGCAAGGCAAGGCCCGTTAAAGCCTACATGTCCTGGACCCAAGGCCTCCCTGCAATCCAGCTGTTGCTCCTGTGAGGGGAGTGCCTCTCTGGGAGGGAAAGTGTTAACAGCCCATCTCTTGATCGGAGGCTCCCCGCACACTCATTGGTGGCTGAGTGCTCGGGAGCTGAGGCGGTGACTTTGCCATATGGAAGTGCACCAAGGGGCAGGGCCAACGTTTTAAAAAAAATGAAATTATAAATAGCAATGATTTATGCAAATTTCTAGCAAAGCAAAGAGCAGAAGAATTCCCTCCTAGTGCTGTCACTTCTCATCACGTCAACCCAGTCAGACCTCTCCCAGGCAGCTCCTGCTCATGCCCTCTCTCCTGACTGGTGCAATTAATGGCTTCAGGTCCCAAAAACCAGGTACCTCAGCAAACATCCCCTGGCTTCAGATGGGATCCGTTATTGTCACCTTTGAAAGCACAAATGGCTATTTTTATTCATAGAAAGATCTCATTCCCCTACTAGAGTAATTGGTGGGGAGTCTACACTTATAGCTGCCACCTGGCTCTCACTTGGTCTCTTTCTCTCCAACTGGAGCGACCTGCACCCCTTGACACTGCAATTAAAGGAATTGCTTCGGTTCATTTTTAAAAGCTGGGGTTAGCCTGTGTCTTCTGCAGGGCATCAGAGTTCTAGCCCCAGGGACGGCTTTGGGCTAGTGGATTGAGCTGGGGGCTGGGAGTCAGGAGACTTAGGGTTTAAATCCAGATTTTGCCACTGACTCACTGTGTGACCTTGGGCAAGTCCCTTCCCCTCCCCATACCTCAGTACCGTCCAGTGGGGATCCTGGAGGAGAGTGAAGTGGTATTATTAGTCTGGTCTCCTGTTCTGCTGGGACGCAGATCTGCGAAACCGCTCAGGATGAAACACAACACTGAGGGTGAGACGGAAGGGGAGGAGAAATGACAAACTGTTCTCCAAGGGGGAAATCTAACCCAATTCCTTTCTAAGGGCATGATCAAAACCCACAGACGGCAAGATAAAGATTCCCATCGACTTTGAAGGCAATTAGACCAGGCCCTGTGCCTGTTTCTTTATTAGCCTTTTACCACTATTGCTACCATTGAGGCAGCTTCACTGGTGGAGCCAAACGTCAGCAGCTTAAACACTGTGTCCTCTAAGCCTGCTCAGAGCCAGTCTAGACAGCAAAGGGTTAACAGGGCTGCGGCTGTGGCACCTGGTCCACTCTAGCTACGCTGCTGGAGCTGAGCCTGGCGTAGCAATAATGGGATCACCAGGAGGGAAAATGCTAGTATAGATCAGACCGATAGGAATAATGTTGTTCTCGGAGTCAAATGAAAATCATCACCCTCAACCTGCAGAGGAGAAATCCCCTCCCTTCCAGCCCTAAAGAGAGGCCAGAAAAAATATTTCCAGTCTATACAAAATCTTCATCGGAGATCTCAAAGCCCTTGGCAAACCCTCCAGGCAGGTGTTCGCCCCATCTATAAAAGGAGGATTCGGGGGCAGGGTGGGGAGAGTGCAGTGCCTTATTCATCGTGAGTGCGGGAGCCCAGTCCCTTACTCTAGATAACAAACAACACGGCCTCTGCTGAGCCATTGGGCTCGTCTACTGCAGATCCCGACACAGGGTACGCACTGAGAAACGCAAACCCTAACACTGGCCGCTCAGCTGTCACACAGGCAATTTTATTTAAAGAAACAGGATATTTTGCCAAAGCAAAAGCAAGCCCCTTGTATAGAAATAAACACATTCTAAGCAACCAGAAGTGTCATTTGAAAACATCCTCTTTCAACACAAAGGAGCAGCTGCAGTTCTGCAGGGGGCACCATTTCAAACCCACCTCTCTTTCCTAGAGACAAGGCTGTAATAAACTCAAAATGTGTCTGATCCAACGAGGAATTTGTATGCATGATACTTATGCTGTAGCAAAAAGGAGAGGGGAAAATATACAGCAGACACATATTTTCTTTTCCTTTCACACCCGATTATCTTCATTATTAGGCACAAGAGGACAGGTGTATTCTCCAAACGCCACCTAAGCAAACTTGGATTTCTACTCTCTGCCAGACAGGTGGCGAGTTTGTCACTTGGGGTGTCTTCCACTCGGCTGATCGACTCACTTACAGATCAGATCAAGGCTGAGTAAACCCCAGCTGGAGCCCCGACCCAATGCTTACTGACACACAGTGCAACACATTCGTTCAGCTGATGCACTGCCAAGCTTACCTCGTACAGTGGGGAAGGTAAAACTGGCTTGTGGGGGCTGAAAAATTGGTTTGGTAACAAACTGGAGAGAGACAGATAAAACCTCCAGATGCCCAAAAGCCTCCTTCAACCAGAATTGGGCTCAGTCAGTCACTTCCTGGATGTGGTAACTGCACACACTCGCCACACCACAAACACACACCTCTGTTCACATGCCACATTGACCCAGAGAGAGGGTCTCATTTTCCCAACAAATTAGGCCACACACACAAAAAACATAAGACGCCAGAGCCTCTTCGTACTGACATCTGTCCGAGCAAGTCAGCCTCTGGTTTTCTTGGAACATTTGTTTATTTTTTTCCCTGCCATTGTTTTCCATTATCCAAATCCCACCCGTCCACTTAGGAGAAAGAAAGAGAGAAACACACACACACACACACACACACACACACACAGAGCAGGAAAATATAAAATACACTCACCATCCCACCAGCAATCGCCAGAGAAAGAGGGACCCAAGGAAAGGCAACATGCCCATTCACAGACACTACGAGGTATGTCTACGCTGGCTCTAAATGGGAACCAGCTTTCCAGCCAAGGAACATATTGCAGCTGCCTCTGCGTTTAGCTGTGGTTTGCATTCAGCATGGACAGGGCACCGCACTAGGGCTCAAGCAGATTGTGGTTCTAAGCCCAGCTCTGCCACTATTCATTGTATGGCCTCCACACTGCACTTCTGTTTCCCTTCAGACAGCCTCATATGAGAAGCTCAGAGCAAGTGCCAGCGTTACATTATCCCCCGTCCACAGCTCCATCGCTGACTGCACGGCCACCACTCACCTCAACCTTGGGGCTGTCCAGAGCAGCAGAAAGAATACCCATATCCAGGACCTGCTCAGAGATCTGACTCTGGAAACCAAAGTCCTAAAAGAAAATAAAAGGAGAAGGGGCTGGTTTCAGGTGTGTACATAGGGTCTAACAGAGATCCCCAGGAGTCAGAGCACAGACCTACCACACCCAGGGATATCCTTCCCACCTCTGCACAGTGAGAGCGAGTTGCTCCGAACTTTCGAGATTTGAACAGCAAGGATGGTGTAGAGAAAACAAGAGATAGCCATTGATCGACCTATTAGCCAAGATGGTCAGGGATGCAACCCCAAGCTCTCAGTGTCTCTAAACCTCTGACTGCCAGATGCTGGGACTGGACAATGGGGGATGAGTCACTTGATAATTGCCTTGTTCTGTTCATTCCCTTTAAAGCACCTGGCACTGGCCACTGTTGGCAGACAGGATACTGAGCTAGGTGGACCATTGGTCTGACCCAGTTTGGCCATTCTGATTTTAAGCAGTCTGAGCTCTGTGATGGATCCTGGCCAGTAAAATCTGGAAAACAGACTGTAGGTGAGAGAAAACATCTTGAACAAAGACTGTAGTCTTGCTAGATTAAGTTTTAGTCTTCTTGTTTTCACTTTTAATTGTTTATAACCATTTCTACCTTTATCCCACTAATTGAGATCACTTAACCTATGTCCTTTTGTTCATGAACTCATGTTATTTTTGCTATAAACCAACTCAGTGCTGTGCTTTAAGGGAGGGGTGTATACCCCAGTTAAGTTAATAAGATGCAATATAACAATGCTTTAACAGAGCAGCAAACTTAATATCCTCTGTGAACGAACGGTGACAGAGTCTGTGTGTCAAAGAGAACCGTCTCTGAGGAGCTCGGGGGCTGGAGTTTGCTGACTACTACCTGCCAGGCGAGGTTTGGGCTGGGAGAGCGCAGAGGAGTTTGCTGGTGAGGTAGGGAGCGGATACACAGTCCAATCTCCAGCAAAGCTCGCGCATACAGACACAGAGGGGTAACACATTGGCTCACAGCTCTGGATATCCCCAGAGTCAGAGCTGGGTTCCCTTCCCAACTCTACCACTGACTCACAGCAGGACCTCAGTCCAGACACTTCAGCTCTTGGGGTCTGTGTTTCCCCAGCAGTGAAATGGAGTTATACTGAGCCAAGCCTTTAAAAAGTGTTTGGAGACTCCTGGAAGCAAGCCTAAGCAAGTGCAAAATATTGTGTTGGTTTGGGCCACGCTGTGAAGTTCTTTCCCAGCAGTGGGGAGACAGGGACAGGGGACTGCAGGAGGCCTGAGGACTCATTTGCTGAGTGTTCATAGAGGAACACAAGGTCGATGCCCAAGGACTCACCGTCAGACGAAGCAGCTCATGATCCGAACGGTCAGAAACCTGCAATTCTTTCATGTGCTCACTGGCCTCGGACTCCTTTAAAAATCCAAAATTGATACTGTTACATTACAGTGTGTGTATACATGGCCATTTCCAACACAAAGCAGACCTACAGGTACTAGGAAAACAAATCCAATCTGTACATACCACAGAGACGCACCCAAGTTTCTTAGACGCTACACGAAAGGCATTTCTAAGGGTGTGACCCACAGACAAGCACAAGACGCCACTTTGCAGAGAGAAAGGGCTTTTGGAAGGAGGAGGGGCTGGAGAGGGTAAAGAAGTGCTCTTCAGATGGTCTCCACAACATTTGGACATCCCCTGATGAATGGCGTTCGTACAGTGCTTACGCTCCCCCACTTCTTCTACAAAGCTCTTCAGAACTCCAACCACTGCCAATTCTGACCATTATTCCCTCCCCAAGTCCAGCCTGCTGCTCTGGCTCCCAACTCAAGCCTTGCACCTAGCTTCGCTATTTCTCCCACTCCAGATCTCACGCTGCCCTGAATGCCTGGAATACACAACTGTAGCATCTACCACCGTGAGCAGCGTACGGTCTTTAAAAGGGCTATGCTCAGCAGCAAGTTCAACTCCTGGGGGTAAGAGTGTACAGGAATGTGCCCTATGCCCCAGTCCTGCAAAACTTACACACATGCTTAACTTTATGAACCTGAGCCAGACTGGGGAGGAATTGGCCTTTTGGGATATGCTGTCTATGGACTGGACACTGTGCATCTGTTTGGACCCAGCTCCAAGGGGCAGAGAGTTAACACGCCCTGCTGGAATGGGAACACTTCAGGCTCTGACTCTCACCAGAGACTGCATTGTAAAACACCTTGCTTATTGGCTTGGCTGCTTTCTGGGATCTCAATAGAAGTATGGTGGGAAATGTGACATGCGTACCGGAAAGGATCACATTCTGCAGAGTCAGTCCAAATCTGGAACCAAACCCCACAGGCTTGGTCCCCTCTAGCCTCACACCCTCTCTTCAGCATCCTTCCTCAGATGACTCACTTTCATATTCCTTCCTGTAAATATCAGGACCGGTAACTCATTTTACACATTTGCCCCATCTCTAAACAAGCCAAGAGAAACCACTGACAGCCGGGCATGGTGTGAACGTAGAATGATAGAATTGTAGGACTGGGAGGGACCTCGAGAGGCCATCTAGTCCAGTCTCCTGCACTCAGGGCAGGATTAAGTATTATCTAGACCATCCCTGACAGATGTTTGTCTAACCTGCTCTGAAAAACCTCCAACGATGGAGGATTCCACAACCTCCTTAGGCAATTTATTCCAGTGCTTAACCACCTTAACAGTTAGGAAGTTTTTCCTGATGTCCAACCTAAACCTCCCTTGCTACAATTTAAGCCCATTGCTTCTTCTCCTTCTTCAGTGAACAATTTTTCTCCCTCCTCCTTGTAACAACCTTTTATGTCCATCCCCCCACCCCGGTTTACTCTTTTCCAGACTAAACAAACCCAATTTTTTCAATCTTCCCTCATAGGTCATGTTTTCTAGACCTTTAATCATTTTTGTTGCTCTTCTCTGGACTTTCTCCAATTTGTCCACATCTTGCCTGAAATGTGGTGCCCAGAACTGGACACAATACTCCAGTTGAGGCCTCATCAGCGCAGACTAGAGCAGAAGAATTATTTTGTGTGTCTTGCTTACAACACTCCTGCTAATGCAACCAGACTGTTCGCTTTTTTTGCAACAGTGTTACGTTGTAGACTCATGTTTAGCTTGTGATCCACTATGACCCCCAGATCCCTTTCCACAGTACTCCTTCCTAGGCAGTCATTTCCCATTTTATATGTGTGCAACTGATTGTTCCTTCCTAAGTGGAATACTTAGCATTTGTCCTTATTGAAGTTCATCCTATTTACTTCAGACCATTTCTTCAGTTTGTCCAGATCATTTTAAATTTTAATCCTATGCTCCAAAGCATTGCAACTCCTCCCAGCTTGGTATCCATCCACAAACTTTGTAAGTGTATTCTCTATGCCATTATCTAAATCACTGATAAAGATATTGAACAGAACCAGACCCAGAACTGATCCCTGTGGGACCCTATCGATATGCCCTTCCAGCTTGACTGTGAACCACTGATAACTACTCTTTGGGAATGGTTTTCCAATCAGTTATGCAACCACCTTATAGTAGCTCCATCTAGGTTGTATTTCCCTAGTTTATGAGAAGGTCATGAGAGACAGTATCAAAAGCCAGACTAAAAGTCAAGATATACCACATCTACCGCTTCCCCTCTCTCCACAAGGCTTGTTCCCCTGTCAAAGAAAGCTACTAGGTTGCTGTAAAAACCAGCTTACTTACTACAGATGGCAGCACTGAAACCCGGGTCTTATTTCTCTTCTAAGATTTGAAATGTGTATCCCAGTTCAGCGTCTTTGCCTTCTGGATGCTCTGGACAGCACTTCTTATGTGCATTAAAACAAGGGATTTTCTAGAGACAAAACTGGGAATTTGTAGAGCACTTGCACCCCAATTCAGGAATGCATTACTACTAGGAAAGCCTTACACACATGCTTCACTTTAAGTCCATGCCAAGTCCTATTGCAGTCAATGGGATTTAAGCACATGCTTAAAGTGCTCTCCTGAATGAGGGCCTTACAAAGCAGTAGAGGCTGCAGGCAGCAGTTCTCACAACAAGCCCTGCCCAAGCAGGCAGATTTCTTACTTTCCCAGCGTCCAGCTTGCTGTCAGTTTTCAGATCAGTTGCTTCTTCCCTCATTCCATTTACAATCTTTTCATTGACAGACATGGTGTCAATGGTGACAGCCACGCTTTCCAGCTGATCTGTCTCAGCAGCTCTAACATCTGGAGACGCAGCTACGGGATGCCCTTGACTGCTGACCACATCTGTCCCCACCGCTGTCCTTTCCCCCGGAGTTCCTGATTGTTTGTAAGCTACAGAAACCACATCTTCTACATCAGTATCTTCCTTTTCTAACAGTTCATTCCCCATGGGTTTCCCATTGGACTCCTCTTTGTTCAGGCCACACAGGCTGCTGTCAGCATCTCTGTTAAGCAGTTCATCCAGAGTTGGAGGGCGCACACCATCAGAATCCCAGGGAAACTCTTGACTTTCTTCAGGGTGATTCACTTTCAAGGACTCCTTCTAGGCAGCAAATTAAACACAATTAGAGCTACATAGCGCTCATGCTTTGCCCCTTCTCTGGGAGGATCCTTTGTACCAAAGTGGGTCTATATTCTCCTACAGGAGGACAAGGAATCACAAAGCTTTGGGTGACTTCGGCAAGGCCAGTTTGAATTTGTTTAAATTTATCCCACTTTTTGAGAAAAGGAACCTCATTGTGAGGAATGTCCTCGTCTCTGAGGGGGGGGATTTGTTTTGCTGGAATTCTGCTTTCATACCCTAGGGATCCCAAGGTGTGCGAGTTAGCGTCTGATGCTGCAGGGACCAGAGGCCAGCACGTTAATCATTACATGCCCCTCACTAGCACTCACACACAGCCCTAGACATTGCAATCTGTTTAGTAAGAGAAGGTAGTTTGAAAGAAAGAGTGTTATTGGTTTTTTTAACTTCTGCCTGGAGCCGTCACCTAGGCCAGGTAAACAGGATATGCCCACTGCATTGTCTACCTTCAGCACTGGGCCAAGAACAGACAGAGGATTCTAACCCACAATCTTCAGGGCCAGAATGAGAATAAAACTGGCAAAGGGATACTGATGAGAGCAAAGGAGCTAGTCTAGCCTAAGGTCCAATGAACAGGACATATTAGACTTGGAAAACATGATCTGAACAAGCTTAGTCACCCAAAGCTTCAGCAGCATCGCATGGCAGCCAGGCAGCTCAGGAAACTCACAGCAAAAAGTACAACCACCAGGAGAAAGCTGGGAAAGGTTCCCTCATCAGAATGCAAACCGAGTCACTGACAGTTCTTAGCTTCTCACTGTTTTATTAATGCTGTGGTGACTTGTCGAAGGCTTTAGCTAAAGTCTTTGTACAGTCTGTACTGTACACAAACGGCATATTTTATCTAGGTATTTTTACCACGGTGTTGCTGGAACAGTGTCACTCTGAAGCCCAGAATGCCAAGACACTGAAAGGATGCCTAGCAGGCTGCCATTCAGATGCGGGAATTCAGCAGGACTCAGGAGATTTATTAGCTGAGTTGGGGAGAGCAAAGAGAGAAATCAAATCACTGGATATTCTCCCCAAACAATGCATCATAACTGTATTTTAGAGCGTCACCGGCAATTTGCCAAGTGATAAAATGAAAACTTGAACCTACTTCAGTTCAGGGCCCCATTAACACAGGCTTACAAATGCACCATTAGCATGGGTCACCTCTACAGGGCTTTTCAAAGGGATGCATTTATTTGACATGCGAAAAGAATTTTATATTTTCATGTTTCATATGATTCCCAGTCCTGAGTAAGTTTCTCTCATTCCTGGATGTTACTATGTCGCCAGAGATTGGCCACTGATTGATGTATCATATGAATGATTCCATTTTGGAATTTGTTTGTTTCACCACTAAACAGCCAAGATACTTAACTTTTAAGAATGCCTAGCGATGGTCGCCCCTTTCCATTCTAATTTCACAGGGTATTTTACTGTGCAGTAGAGCACACGCCCAGCACGACCCTTCTCCATTCCTAGAACAAAACCAAGCTAAAACGGGTATATTCTTCCCTTTGATGAACACAAACAACTCCCTTCTGCATTCACTGGAGTGTCTACAGGTCATGGGCATAAGAGACTTCTCTTTAAGCAGGTTTACATGACACACTGGAATGGTTCAGAAGGATTCTAAGAACAGACAGAGGCAAGCCTAGTTTTGAATGCTATATCTGAATTATCACTACATGCTGTTCTATAAAATAGTGAACCATGCAAATTACACACGAGCAGAGATGCAAAATCTCCCATTTTGCAAGGGCAAAGCAAATTCTACCAGGCATTTCGGTGCTATCTCAAGTCAGTCAGGTAGTAACTGGCTCTAGCGGGTCTTCCCACAAGCTGTAAGATACTTTACCTGCAGCTGACTGACACTCTGAATGACGAGAAATTCCTGCCTATCAAATAAATTGAATGCCCCAATGTTCAGCATAAATCTGGAGCAAACACACCAATACCCATGGGACTGGATTTCATAGAGTAATCCATGATGCACAGAAACGAATGACCACTACAAGCAGCAATCACTAAAGCTGAATTGCTACTCCCCATGAAAAACAATGCAGCGATGCTGCTTGTTTGTTGGTATTTAAACAAGTTTAACACAAAAGGTCATAATGCTGGGAATTTAGCTCAAAAAACCCCATACATATGACATACAAAAATCTTCTAAAATGTGAGCTCTTTGGCTTTTGTTGTTTGAAGCCAGACTCTCAAGTTTGGATTGTTCCTGGGAAGACAAGCACACAAAGCAGTGTAGGATCTGCAATGTTAGCCTGGAAAGCTTTCCCATTTGCTGTTCAGGTTGATAAATCTTTTCCATGCAACATTTTAATCACCAGAAAAGAACAACAACAGCAATCTGATGCTTTATTGCAGCACTAGCAGGTGCCTGTTTTCTACACCATGCAAAGCTTCAGAGACATCATGCAAGCCAGTGAAAGGAGAGATCCACTGTCACCTCTCTCAGACTTCCAGCTTCATCTTCAGAACTCCTTAGGTGCTGGAGCCCAGGTTCTGCAACACTGGCTAACCGAGTACCACAATTGTCTTCCTCTGCTCTGCAGCTGCCCTGATGAGCAGAACACCACATATCAGCTGCCACCCCTCTGAACTGGGGGTGCAAGAGGCATTTCATTTACTTTCTCCCCGCACACCACACAGTGCCAACCTACAGTCCCCAAAAAGGAGTTTCACAGTTTACATCTCTCTTACTGATACCATTTAAATGCAAGAGAAATTATATTTCCAAAAAAAAAAAAAACAGAGGTCTAGTAGTATTCAAAACCTGGAGATACGTCCCCTCTCTCCTAAAAACTAGCTGGACTGATTTTGATACTTCACAACAAACAGATAGTGTACATGCAAGCCAAGAAGAGAGTCCAGAGTGTCGGCTGCATTTAAATCACCCACTTCACCTGAGAGTTTCACAGCGTTCTGAGTGACAGCAAAAGATTACCAAGGTGACTGCCAGGAGAGACCGTCTAACTTAATACCTTCTACCAAGCCTCTTCTACCGAGATAGATCCTGGATGTGATGCTACATTGGTAGCAAAAGGGCAATGATTGAGACAATCCCAAATGGGGATACATGGTCAGTCATCCTAAATGAATTCATTGCCATAGTTAGCTACTCTAAGCTTCACCTTTGGCTAAAGGCCAAAGCTGATCCAATCAAAGCGGGGAAGGGATAGCTCAGTGGTTTGAGCACTGACCTGCAAAACCCAGGGTTGTGAGTTCAATCCTTGAGGGGGCCATTTAGGGATCTGGGGCAAAAATTGGAGATTGGTCCTGCTTTGAGCAGAGGGTTGGACTAGATGACCTCCTGAGGTCCCTTCCAAACCTGATATTCTATGATTTGTAAGACACAGTGAGAAGCCCCTCCACCCTGGATTCCCAAATGTCAAAAACTGTACATGCTCAGCATGATTTACTGCTTCTGCTTTTCAAACTGCTGGTCAGTTTGATTAATTCACTGTTCTACCAAGCTCTCGCTACATCAGGGGCTTGTTTCACTGGCCCAAAGAGAAGGCTAGTGGTTACAGAAGTTGCTAACCATGCTCTTCACTACAATGGAGAGAATAATACAATGAACAATTTATCTATTCTTACCCTTAAGATAGTCAACACTGTGCCCATGATTTATGGATGTCACATGACTTCCTTGGAACACACAACACTCCCTCCTGCACACGTCTCTGCTTTAATACACACTAGCACACTGTACTGTGCTGCATTTATTTATGGAGATGGCTCGCCTTTCACACATTTCCATCTGCTAAAATATTGTTGCATTTTAATGTTCCATCGTATAGATAGGCCATGTGATGCTGAATGTTTACCTGCAGATAGACCTTTTTGGAATGCGGAGCGCCAAAGCTCCCTGAACTGCTAGAGGTACAGAATGATTTGCTACGATATGTCATGCACAATTTTCTCTCTCCAGTCACCCGCAGTCAGAAGTCTTCAGGCCTCTCCCATGATAGCCTGAAGTCCTCTTGTATTCCCAGTCATGTTAATATAATCTTTGCCGCAGTTACCCCAGAAATCCCTCAAAGATCGGTTCAGAGAATATTTAACAATGACAATTCAAACCCCATCATCTTCACCCTCCTTACCTTCCAAACCCCAGAAAAAAGAGTGTTTCCATGAGCACAAATGTAAGAAAAGCAAATCAAGTTCTTCAACATCTGACTGGTTTGATTTCCCACTCCCCTTCCCCAGTTTTAGTTACTCAGCTTCCAGCTCCCCCCTTAAAACACCTTGGGATTTCTATGAATTATTTTCAGTTCTCCTTCTCTTTCAACCAGTTCATTTCATTCTTTGCAGTCTCCTTTCCCAGCAAGCATCACCGCACCACTGCATTTCACTAAAACTATCACCTATTGTCTCCAAATACGGATTCTCAGTCTTTGATCCACTGAGTGAATTTTTACCAGCTCTGTAGGCAAACTGGCTTAGCACTTCATCCCATCACTTCTCACACACTCCTTTGTGGGGCCTGTTTTATGGACCTTAGCTTTATTACAAAATCAAAAGGAAGTGAGAGAAGGGCTTGGGATGCAGAGAGAGAGTTGGCTAACATGTTTTCCTACTGCCATCTTATGGCATTAAACATGAATGGTAATTTCCAGTGGGACATTAATAACTCATCAGGACTCAAGGTAACATCCATCTAGGTTACTAGCTCTTAAGAGGCAGTCTGGTTGTGGGGGGCAACTGCCATTTCATAACAGATCCCAAAGCCCTGCCATGGCAGTGGAATGCTAAGCTCTCTTTGTTCCTAGCCACATTAACATTTCAGTGACGAACTGGGCCCCAGCAGACCTCTTGTTGTTCTGGAGATGAAGACCGCTTGGGTCCTTCCTATTCACATCCAATTTAACACAAGCTGCCTTGCACACTATGCCCAGCGCAGCAGGCATTTGAAAGCTTACTTTTCATGTGCCATGAAAAAGGATAATGAAAATACTGCATTGCATTTTAAAATCAATTAATTTGCCTCACAGATGCTGGAGCGGAATTTTTAAAGCATCGAGAAGGGATTAATGCCCACAGGAACAGTCTGGCTAAATCACTACAAACTGCTTTCAACACATAAAGCATTGTTTCCTTGTCATCCTAACCCTGATTGCTCTTAATTATGTATGGACAAGGAGCACCCCAACCCCATGAAAAATAAAAAAATATATGCTTCAAGGCCACACATGTTTTTAAATCATTGTCGATGCTTAACATTTGAGGGCAGTAATTTGAGGGCAACAGTGCACCAGAAAAGGGAGCAGTGACCAAGGTTCTACGTTTATACTAAAGAAAGTGGCCATGTGCCAATATTCCTCTCAGCTTCCACATAACCAAAGAACCAGAACACACTTGCCAAAAGGAATGATGAAGCTGGAGTGGTATTTTTTTAAAAGGAAAAAAAAACTGAAGACCTCGCTGAAATATAGTTGCCATATTTCCATATTCGGTTATTTTACTTGAGAACGTTACTTCTATTCACCCACTGGAAAAGGCAAAGACTAAATGAAATCCTGCCCAATGCAAATACCGCCATTCCTGCAGTAACCTTAACTCTCAAGAAGGGGCTAGATGGTTCTGTCCTTGGCCCTCAGATATTCTCCCACTATATGATACCTCTGGGATACCCGTATCCAGCTGCATGAATTCCACGGCCTCCGCAACTGTGCCCCTAAGAGTTCAGCTGGACCCAACAGTGGCCAAAACCAAGCTCTGATTTCTCCTTGCAAACCCTCACCTTTTCCCTTTTACCCAACAACTCCCCTGTCACTCAGACTTGCGACCCTGGGGTCATCTTGGCCTCCCCTCCTCCCTTCACATCCAGATGGTCACTAAGTTTTGCTGCTTCTTTGTTCAGAGTAAAGTGAAAATCCAAACCTTCTTTCCTGTCCTGACATTCACCCAGGCCCAATGCTCATCTTCTGCTTGACCTCCTGCTCCCAATTCCCCCATCCCCAGTCCTGCCAACACACAACTGCCAACTTTATCTTCTGTGTGCAATCAGAACCCATCACTCCCCTCTTCAGAGCCTTCCCAACTTCATCTACTTCTCCCATTCCAGCTTTCATGCCTCCTTCCGTACCACCCCCATAGATGGGCCCTTCACTTTCCACATTCTAATCCCTCCTAAAGATTCTCTTCTCCTGAAGACCCACAGATGCTAATCCAGGACAGTCAATGACTGACCTGACCTTGACATTATAAAAGAAGGACAAAAAGGTAAAGTTCAAAAATAAAACCAAAGAACAAAACCACTCTGACTTCCAGCCCCAGATGCTCTTGGGGTATCTCATATTATCCATGGCTGTCTTTTAAGCTTCTTAGGGCAGGCACTGCGTTTTCATTTGTGTCTCTGGAAAGCACAAGTCTCTTAACTGAATAATAACTATGCCACACTGCACGTAGGTAGTATTTCTATTCCATTTTTTCTAGTTAAATGAGTATGTTAGGATCTATTTATGCCATAAATGTACATTATGAAATATACAGGATGCACAACTGGGCAGAGCTATCATTGCTGTGGGACCCTTCACCGGCTTAGTTTTAACTGTGCACACTTGAAGTTCCATTAACGGATATATTTTTTAAATGTAATTGCCTCTTACACTAGGTAGCGTGGGGGAAATGCTTGTGTATTATGAGGAGATCTAGACAACGCTGCATTAAGTACATCAGCAAATGGAGGAGCTCTCTCTGCATATGAACTCCCCACATTGTTAACTCTGGTGTAGCTGCACCATTGTAAGCAATAGTGGGACATTTTTGGAAGAAAAACCTAGCATAGGCATGATCAGTTTATACAAGTGCAACTTCACTGACTTCAAGTGAGTTACACCCTGTTTACACCAACAGGAGATCAGACACCCCCCCCCCCGAAAGAAAAAAAAAACAACACAAAAACCTCAGAATTTGCAGAATATTGCAGAATACAGCAAAAACCTTTGACCCATAAAATGGTGCAATCTGTCATCTTCTCCTGTTTTTCATGTTAAGGCCCTGACGACTTTTAGAAGATCCTGCCACGTGTACTTCAATTGACATATACTAATTCTCTCAGATAAATAGCCCCACCATTGACTTGAGAGAAGTAAACACTGGATCATACAAACCCCTGATCAGGCCAAGCAGGGAAAACATGGACTGCAATGCTCCAGAGGGGTCAATACCATTATGCTCTTCTAAATACCTCAGCAGACACATACCCAAAAAACCTACTCTGGACATGCGCAGTATGTCTTTTTCACTCAATCAATCTTATACAAAAGCACATCTGTTAGCATTATTTATATGCCAAGTTTCAAAGTTCAGCCATTTTTTAAATTTACCTACATGACAAAGTGTGGTATTTTTTACTGTGGTTTTTAAACAGGAATTTTAATCTACCTACCCCAGAAGCAGAGAACTCAAAGAAAGTCTGACTGGATTTTGTTCAAACTTAAAAAGAGACTCATCTTTGGACAGAGACCAATCAAGGAAAATTTCATCCCCAAAAGTGAATTTTTTAGAAAGTGATAATGTGAAAACAAAGGGCTCACAAGTTAAACAGATACACAGCCTGAACAACAGCAAGTTCTACAGAAATATTTCACAATGCTACAAAGTTATTTTTATGCAAACTAATGTAAATTCATCAGCCTTATTTTAAAAATGCAATCTTAGGACCTCCCTTACAAAGCCCAGGTTCCTGCAAATGATATGAACAATATGTTTGATAATGACTAATGAACAGCAGAGCAACTCAGCCCCAGATCCGCTTAGAGCACCTGCGAATATCCAGCCAGTCATTACTATCTCAAGTGACCCATTTCTTTCCTAAATGCCCTTGACAATTCCAAGGACATGCTCTTTCTTACCTCATACTCGAAGCCGCCTCCTAGGGCGCTAACATCCATGTGCAGATTTTTGAGCAGTCTCGCTGTCCCACGGGGACTCTATATATTCAAAAAAGGAAAACAACTGCACATGAGTTTGTATCTTTGCAACTGGCCATATTTCAGGCCATGCTTGAGGACATTCTACAATTTAGTAATTGGTGGAAATGGGGCAGGAGAACTGCAAGACAATGTGTTAAAGCAACATGATGGAACCATCTGATACATTTCAGAAACCCTCCTTAGCAGTGTATCGCTTCTGGAATTATTCTTCTTTACAAATGCGAGCGATGACCAGCTACACATGGCAAGCAGGTGCTCCACACAGGCAGCCACCTGGGTAAGGGGTCTCTCTGCTGGGTTGGCAGGATTCTTCCATATTGCTATCCTGAACTGCCATTTCCCAATAGCACAATGAGTTCACAAATGAGTGTGCTCATACAGATTTCAGTCTAGTCCACTATACCTGGGATCTTGTACCCAATGAATTTAATGGCAAAGCTGCCAATGAGGTCAAAGGGGCAGGATCAGGCCCACAGAGATTGTGAACGTGTCCATAATAAACAATGAAACCCTCTATACATCTAGGAAAAGAAGAGAGCACAGCTATGCACTTGGAAGGGAAACTTCCCTAGCTGACACATCCATGGCCAAGACCCCCTACAGACAGTAGCACTCACCCTCTTAAAAACCTAACAGTTCAAACCAGAGCGAGAATAGGGTTAGCTACCCTGGGGAAAAGACAAGAAACTTAGCCTAAGTTAAACCCAGAAGCACTGGAACCACAGGACATTCTGGGCTGAAAACCCCCATGAGGCAAGGACTATCAGTGTCTATTCTCTTATGGGATCTACGCACAGCCCACAAAAACAACACACGGCACTCACAGGAATCTAACAAGTTTCTCAGCACTCTTGCTACCTGATTCTCACTCTCTTCCTCTTCATTTTCCCCTTCATCTAGAGCTAGGAGATTTAAGGAGGCTTTTTCTTCATGCATGGATCCCAGCAAGCTCTTAGTGCAGCCGGTGGATTTAAGGGTCTGTGGAGGCTGCAAAGTCACACAGACACAAAAAAAAAAAAAAAGGGGCGGGGGGGGGGGGGAAAGAGTAGTTAGACCAGAGCAAGCCAAACAGGAAAGGACACAGGCATCCACTCAGGCATATCAAAGCATGGCAGTCCAATTCCATCCCTAGCAGAGGGACTCTCTCACCAGCTAAGTAGCACACAGCAGCATAACAGCCGGAATATCAAGGACTATGCAGGCTAACTTGACTTCTGAAACAGTTATTTTGCAGACAATCATTGCAAACATATCTCGACTACTGAGGTGGTGAGGTCTGCTTTACACAAAACTTTCCATTATAGCAAAGGTGCTTTCACTGTAAAGAAAAACACATGCAAAATCTCCCCACCGAAGAAAATACAAATTCATCAAGTTGGATTTGCAACAGACTTCCCCCTCCCGCTTTTCTTTTTTAAGCTGGATTTGTTGCTGGTAGAAGGTGTAAGACTGATAGCTCTGGGGATGCAAGATCTCTATACCCACCAAACAAGTACAGAAACCGATAGCAACAAAAGTTTCTCACTCCCACCCCCACTAGTGTGGGCTTCTCTACATGGCAAGTTATTGAAAGACAAGCCAGCACGTTCATCTACAGCCTACCAGCTTGCCACTCAGTAACATCCCTGATGGACACTGCTACAGTGCACTGAAAGTCGTGCCCCACGATTTGTGTGTGCTGCAGCAGTGTCCACACGGGATAGTCCTGCACAGCAAGCTGGCGCACTGTAGATTCACACCCTGATCCACCACTCAGTAACTGGGCTTGTAAACAAGCCCAGTGTCTCAGCTTGCTGCTGGAGGGACCTCCGCTGGAAAACAAAAGGAAATTCAGTCTCTGCAGCCCCTTTAGTCTTTCCCCTCTCTGTGGGGTGACCAATGAGGGGCCAGAGGCTATTTTACAAAGTGAACGTTTCCCCTCATGGCTGGGCTTGAGGCCCAACAGCTCATTTCAGCATCAGATGGGAACAGCTGCTCAGCCACTAGTGTGATGGCACCTGTGATATCCTATTATCACAGCGAATGAGTGTTCCATCTTCCCTGGCAGAATTAACACATGGGGGCTCAAATACTAGAATGATGGGCACCAACATAAGAGCTTCCATAGCTAGAAGGCGGGGAAAGAGAGGAGCAACTCTTATGCTCCAGCAGCGTCATTCTGACTGCAGTGGGCTGGAGAGCATCAGGCCCAGGATCAGGGCCACTCTGGACTAGGTTCTGTATAGACATTGGGGCGGTGGGCGAGGGGAGAAAATGTAGATGGAGGAAACACATTTCACATTTCTAAGCATGGCTTCAAAAGACAGGATAAAAAACCATGTACGAGCAACAGGGATACTGCCTTTGAAACACCATTCTAGTGTGTCTGTGGAGGTTCCTGAAAACCTGGCGCATTGCAATAAACACATCCCAAACTGAACTTGCAGTGAAGAGGGAGAGAGTTACCAGAGTTCCTTCTCTGAGCAGCAGACTGGGTACCCCGGAGTTCTCCACATCGGTGCTTAGCGAGCCACGGAGGGCACTGGCTGGACCATCCACGACACCACGTAAAGGAGCAAGACTCCCCAGGGGAGCTTGGACAGGTGCTAGCAGGGAACCTGGAGACTAGGGCATGCAAGGACAAGGTAAGTATCTGACCACAATTGAGATGGATCAAGAGAAAGAGAGCAAGCACCATTTCCAGTCTGCAAGTATAAAACTACAAAAATAAAGAGTCACTCCTATCTAAACACTGCCTGCTACCATTTAAACTACCTCTGCTCAAAAGCTGCTAATGAGACCCAGCACTCAGATGTGTGAGAAATAACAGGTGGATTCACTTGTGCATATAGCCCAGGACCCATATGAACACAGAGTTATTTAGTTCACAACAGCCAGGAGTTTGTCTGATTCACAAAGTTCAGAAAAACACCACCAAAACATCAGGGAGTAGATAAAATACAATATAACCATATTGGCATACACAAACTTTATAGATGCACATTCACAAACAACATTATACGAATGCCTAGGAGGGTGGTCAGAATCACTGTACTATTCTAATAAAATCAGGCCAGACAGCATTTCCCATCTTGTACCCCTCGCTGCTTTGCACAGCACTGAATAACTGAAGTAGAAACCACGGCTGACAAATTCGGTTTCCTCAGCAAAGAAAAAGAAGTGACGTTTATGGTGAATTACTGTCCAGATATCAATCCGTGACTTTTCAAATAAGAACGAACCAAAAGGATTAATACACTCTTGCTGTTACTTGAAACAACCCTTCCCTGAGTTGGGTCCTCCCATGCCAGCCTTGCCCTCACTGTTGAGTTTCGAGCTGCTGGCCAGGAAGAGGGGGAGCAGGGATGCCCATATGAAGTAATAACAGCTCAGCAGCCCAACAAACTGATTGTGTAGGACCTAGGCTAACTGTGCAGCTTCCCCCTCCAATTACCCATGAGGGGCTCGGGGGGTTCTCTCATCATTTCTTGTTGTTATTCTAAGCAGAATAAGGCATGACAGTCTCACTGGGATGGCAAGAAGTCTCCTGCCGTCCAGAAGCTGCAATAAGCAGCTGGGACTGCAGCAATGACTTTGGCTGAGAAGTACAATTGTTCAGTGGCAGGCAATTCTGCTGCAGAACTTCACCAAGGGTCTCTTAATAATTTCGACTGAGGCTTCTCCCATCTACAGCACAGCAAAAACCCTGAGAATAATTCCTCCCTCCATCCCAGTTAGAGGGGTCAGAGAAGAGCCATGAAAACTGTTAAAGGACTGGAAAACATTTTAGCGTGAGAAACTCAAGGAGCTCAATCTATTAAGCTTAATAAAAGGAAGGTTAAGGGGTGATGACAGTCTGTAAGTACCGACATGAGGAACAAACATTTGATAATGACTCTTCAGACTAGCAGCAAAGGCAGGACAAGATCCAAGGGCTGGAAGTTGAAGCTCGACAAATTCAGACTGGAAATCAGATACACAGCTTTAACAGTGAGGGTATTTACCACTGGAACAGCTTACCAAATGCTGTGGTGGATTCTCCGTCATTGAGAATTTTTAAAGCAAAATTAGATGATTTTCTAAAAGGTCTGAGCTAGGTCTAACAGGAATTAATTTAGGGAAGTCCTGTGGCCTGTGCTATGGAGGTGGTTAGACCAGATGATCACAGTGGTCCCTTCTGGCCTTGGAATCTATAAATCTCTAAACAAACGCAAGTCCCATAAAGGGCTGAAATCAAACAGGACAAGCTGGAGAAAATGCCGAACTCAATTGACCTGATCAGAAGAGCCAAAGTTTAAATTGCACTTGTAAAGGTGGGCTGAGAAACTATAGGCTAGCTCGGAAATAATCCCTCTCGTATAGCAGTGACACAAACAGGCCCCCAACCAAGGACCTGAATTACCACCACAGAGCATCTCAAAGCTCTATTTTACACAGTGGAATTTTTTATCCAGTAAGTCATACCTCGCAATACCCAGCCCGAGATAAACTGGAAACTAATGCATGCTTCAAATACGCCTATGGTTTGCCAGCACAGCTCTGTAGCATTTCTTCAACAGAGCATGTGTGCGTTGACAGAGCCCCTGTGCATTGGTAGAGCAGTCTCCCGTACACTGTGTTTATACAAAATTACAGACTGAAAACACAGTTAATTCACTAGCACACCGGGGGATGGGGAAGGAAGATAAACGCACACTGATCTCTCCTCCACCAAGTTGTTGCCAAATCAATGGTTATAGTGTAAATTACACATTCTGGGCTTAACTAGTGATTTTCTACCGATGGCTATTAACTGTGTGCGTGAAGCTGGGGGTGTTAGTTGTCCTTCAGCAAGAAAAACTCACTTCCATCCAGCTAATTAAAACTTCCAGGATAATCTGCAATTTATCTGATATTTATAGTCATAGTTATTATCAGCTAAGGGGGTGCTACCACACGCTGGTAACTGGAAATCGAAGCTAGCAATTCAGTGGAGTCACAGCTGGATACCAGCAGTACGGGACCAAAGCAATTCATTAACATTACATACACACACTGACCTTTTATTTTATTTCTTCAGAACACAAGATTTGGCAAGTCGTTATTAAACCGAGGCAATTACTTATGAAACAAAGAACAAGCCAGCCCAGGACACTCTTCACACCGATGAGGCACCTCCCACTGTATGCAGTGGAGGAAAGCACCATGGCCCAAAACTAGTATATCTTATAGCAGTGGGGGACACTCAACTGCGCTGCCTCTTGGGGAGGAAGAGTGAGCTTCAAGCACACGCAGCTGCAGGCCAGAGCAAAACAGCTTGAGCGCTTGTCATCCAACATTAAATACTACCTGGATTTTTGTTTTTAATTAACGAGGCAATTGTAGCCCAGGATAAATGTCCTAATAATGGAGAGGTGGGAGCTCTGAAAAGAAACAAGAATACTTTGGATTGAATTGTTTTATCAAGCTATGAAGGGCGGAGAGTTTGTCCCATGATATTCAAAGCAAAACAGTCAGAGAGCATTGCTTGCCATCTGCTGCATACCCCCATGTCCCCGGGTTCACTGTCAGCTTTGCAGGGAAGCATCACTTTTAATCGGTGCTTTGGAATCTTTTGGTTTCCCAAGAGTGGAGGCGGAGGGGAAAGAGGGAGAAGACTGCTTTCAGAGATGGCACCATTCCAAGCCCACCTTTGCTGCTCTCCCATGAATTTACCTGGTTTGAGTTTGCCAAGATGTAACATAAGACAACAGCAGTGGTGTTCAGGTCAAGACTGAGGTTTGCTCAAAGTAGGTCGTGCAGCACCTGCCTGTAAAAAGGCCTGCACCGGGGGGCGGGGTGTCACTGTGCTAATGCCCAACTTCCATGAGAAAACAAGTTCATGCAACCTTTGTTTTTCTGAGTTCACCAGAAAGGGTAGCCCTGTGGTTAAGGCACTGGACTGAATTCCTGGCTTGTTCATACTCCCTACATAACCCCTGCCAAATCACTTAATCGCTTTGAGCCTCAGTTTCCTGTCTGTAAAATGAAGACACTTTCTTTCTCCCACCACTGGTCTACCTTATCTATTTAGACAGTTCACTCTTCAGCACAGGGAGTGGCTCTATGTGTTTGGACAGTGGCTAGCACAATGGGCCCTGATCTAAGGTGGAGCCTCAAAGCAAGTGAAAAACAAAAAAGGGAGATGTTCCTAGAAATTACTTTGTAATTAAATGTAATAATCCCAACCCATGTACTGCTCCATGTGATCTGTTCGATAGTTCACAAGACAGAAATATTATATTATATTATTGTAGAATTCACCCAGGATGTAAGTTATGTAGTGCTTACCATGCCAGGAAGGTCAGCCGCAAGGTATTTTTTATCCTGCACCCCAAAGCTTTAATAAACCCCCAGAATACCTGCCATATCAGCTCATGTGACCACCACCAGGAAGGTAATTTCCCTTTCTCCTGAAACTTCGCTCAGCAGAGAGAAAATGCCCACTCAACTCCTCTGATTCATTTATAATGGAACAGCAAACCAGTTACAGAGGGATTTTTAAGTCTAAGCTGCCTACCTCATTACTGCCTGCTCCTTCACAAAGCTCCCGTTTGCTGCAATCCTCAGTCGCTTTCCCGCTCTGGGTCAACTCTCCTTCCACCTGCCGACAGAGCCTGCTGCTTTCCTGGCACTCGGTGGTCTGATAAAGCCAACCAGGAGAAACCTGTAAACCTTCTGTGAACAAATCTGCCTCTAGCCCTCTAGGAACTGGCTCTGTCCTTTGCTGTTCTTCTACTGTTTCTTCTTGTCTGCCCTCATTGTTCGTCTCAGGGGCATCACGTGACCTATTCAGTTTCATGTTAAAACTGACACAACTATGTTCCTGAGTAGGCACTTGATCGTTTTCCTGCACATACTGATAGAACTGCTCATCCTCAGAGTTACAGTCACTCTGCAACTTTTCATTGGCTGAGCTTTGTGGCTGAGTTTGGAGAGTTCCTGAGAAAGGATGAGTGGGCAGAGGACCTTTAGCAGCAGCAAGCAGGTCTGTCTGTCTGTCAGACTCATGAGAGCTCTGGAGATCCCAGGAGAAGTTATCAACCTCTCCCAAAATCTGTGATACAAAATGGTCAGCGGAACTGCTTGTAACACTGCTATCAGGTTCAGGCCCCAAACCGTTTGCCTTCTCCTTCTCTTCGTGCTGTCCAGCACAAAGAGAAACAGGCTCCGACGCAGAAATTTCAGCTCCTGCTTGAGCACAAACTTCCACCCCTATGGTGTAGGGTAATGTTTCTGCAGTCACTTCAGGGACTGCCAGGTGGCAGTCTAACATGTCTTTTTTCTGGGCTACTTGTAGGCCTGCTCCTTCAGATTCAACAAACTCTGCCCGCTTTGAGCGCTCTATCTCACACTTGCCGACAGCCTCATTGCTCTTGCAAAGTTTGGTGGCTTGACTCAATGCATGATCCTGAAGTTTTCTCTTCCTTCTGCTCTCGACTGCTGTGCTGTGTGCCCTCAGCTCCCGTTGGGGATAGTGAGCATCAAATTCCGCAATCAAACTCAGGTCTTCTGGGAGACTGGCATCAAAGAGAATCATTTCACGTTTCCTGCTGTAAAAAATATGGTCAGGGGCACTGGGGGTCAAGAAAGCTTCATTTTCATTGGCTTGTGATAAACCCGGGTCTCTTTCCTTATCACCACCAGGCCCTGTTGATCTTTCTCTAACTGATAAGCAGTCATCAGGCTGACAGACACACTCTCCTGTCATTTCCTCCTCCTTCCAGTCGTCAGACAGCTTTTCCTCAACAAAGAGCATACCTTTGTCCTCCAGGACATTGGGGGAATCAAGGACACTTCTCCCATTCTCAATGTCTTGTGAACACGATTTCTTTGACACGTAGGAAATGGGCTTTGTCCTAACAACATCCAAACCTTCAAACTCCGAGTCAGAAAAACCAAGACAAGGCTTGTCTCCAATTTTTGGGGTCTTGTCTTGGCCCTGCTGGTTGTCTACATCCGATTTGCTAAAAGATGGCGTCCTTCCTAAAATTTTCTCCACATCAGCTAAGATCTGGTGAGTTCTGCTGGACTTTGCTGTCAGAAGTGGCTGCAATTTATTTGGGGAAGTCCCTGCAAACTGTCTGTTTGAGTCACTTGTCTCTGGTGGTCTCCCAGAGGTCTTTCCTTTACCTTTCTTAAGAAAGCCCTCATTCCTAATCTGGCTATCCTGATCTAGATCAGGACTTGCACACTCAGAGGACAGGATGGGAGAGGACATTCGATAAAAGGATGTTGAAGGAAGAATCCCTGGCTCTGGCTGCATTTCCTAAGTAAATAAATATTAGCAGATAACTAAAATAGACAACATGCGATACATACACTCATCTACAGCACGAAATGGAACAGGATATACTTGCAGCATTTGAAATAAGAAGCGCTATCAGAAGTCCCTCAAATTGAAGGCTTGGGCCTTTTCCATGGAAGGTCCCTGCCTGAAAACTTCTAACCCCAAGAGTTTTTTGGCCTTCAAGGCACATCTTATCAGCCTGACATTTACCCAGTTACTGATTGAACTGGGAAAGGTCTCTATCTGAAAAGGGAGGAATGGTTTGCCATTGGGAGGACTACTCTTGTTGCCAACCAACAGCAAAAACAGATGAATCTGTTGCTTTTAAGGCTGTGCCTGGTGCCTAGATACCATAGCAACAGGTGCACAGTTACTGCATAAACAACATTGGTTGTTCCTTCCAATGAGAAATACTGCTCCAAAAATTCTACAACAACCCCCCCCACCCACCATCTCGGCACAGCAATTACTCCATCCCTGAAAGGCAGGAAGTAAGAGGAATGGCGTGAGTTCAGAGCTCTGAGCCCATGTTCTGCAAGGGCCTGTGATCAAACGGGGGTATGCAAAGCATTAGGAAACAGGAGGATCCTAGAGACATTCTGGGTGTGCCACAGACCCACTCTAACTCCAAGTCACCTGAGCAGCTTGATACCTTGGGAAGAACAATATGCTAGAAAACCTTGGCCAGCCCTCAGCACAAACAAAACGAAGAAGAGACACCTTTGGGTCTTGCAGTATCCTTGACTTGATTTAGGAAAGGGGCTTTGAACTGCTCATGCCAACATGGGGCCCCTCTGGCACCACAGCAACTCCACAGTCCCAGCTCCCTTTTCTAAGAGCAAGACTGGAGGGAGGGAGCATCCAGTGAGCCCTGTCTTCCTTCCACCTCACAGCCCCTCAGGCCATAAGGTCATTGGGAGCATCACAGAAAACCAAGTGCTGAGTTGCTGAGGGGAAAGTGAGAGTTCAGTGACCTGGAGGGTGAAAGTGGCAGTAGCTGCTCCCCTGAACAGGCCAATTTCTCCTCTGGCCTTGGGTTACTAAGGGATTTGGCCCAGTTGTTAAAAATTAAGTTAAAGAACAATAATTGAAAAGCGATGCCACGTCTGCCTCTGTCTGCTCCTCTGCACAGCCTCCCACAACCACTTCATGCCTGAAGCCAGCCAGGCAGGTCATTCATTCTGCCTAACCTCTAATACCACAATAAGAAGCAGCCATCACCAACTCGTGGCTGGTCACTTATACTCAGGCTGGCTCTTCTGGCCCTCCCCAAGGTATACTCACCACAGCATGTTTCATTGGCTCTCTCTCCTTCTTGTCTTTCCTCTCCTTCTTGTCTTTTTTCTTCTTCTTGTCTTTCTTTTTAACGCTGCCATGAGCCGAAAGCTTCTCCCGCTCCTGGATCACAAGTTCTCTGTAATGTTCATCACAAGGGTGGTCCCACGTGGACTGGCCATTAGAAAAGTTAAAGTAATAGATGTCGCCAGTGATATCTTGACTGATGTGGGGAAACAGAACACGAAGACAGGAGAGAGTCAGGGCATCAGCTCTGTGCATGGGAATCAGTACACACAGCTAGCATCAATGCTGCTTTGTGTGGCCACAGAACCTTTCGTCTCAGGAGCTCATAGGGCTTTACAAATGCTGGCCATAGGCTCCCTTTGGTGCATAGCAGAAGCGGAGCATGCTGCCCCAGAAAAGCCCAAATACACAGGATGGGGGAGCAGCTGCCCCACAGCACATTCCTGCCTCCATCACACACATTTCCCAAACTACTTCTTCCCTCTCCCTAGGGCAAAGGCAGCATTTCCACCATTTTTTTAAGCATCACCGCACCCCAGTGAAGTACGGTATTGTATTATCCCCATTTTACAGGCATGGAGGGGAAGTGACTTACCCAGGATCACAAACTGGTTCTGTTGAAGTGCTGGGAATAAAACCCAGGAGCCCTGACACCCAGTCCCCTGCTCCAACCATTAGGCTACTTTCCCCTACTTATTTGACAAGCTCCCAGAGAGGGATTAGCAAGGAGAGGTTGACAATCTACTGAAATAGCTGCTGATTTAGAGTTCTCACCATGGTTTCCACTCTGGAGGTAAAGGAGCCACAATGCCTTCTCTGGCCAGCCACATCAGCTCCGGCTCATTCTCAGGGTCAATCCCTATCTCCCTGGCAAACTCCTGAATTTCTGCAGTAGAAGAAAAGCAAAGGAAACAAAAGACAGTAGAAAACAGTGTGGCAGACAAGCAAGGCTGTGCGTTACTGTGCAAACCTGTGCTAGGTACAACCCAGGGGTGCTGGGAAACCCCCTCATTGAAGACACTAGAATTAGGCTGCACAGAGCTATAGAAAACATCCCATGTGCCAGGGAGCATCTTACAATGGGCGAGGCAAGGCTGAACACTGCAGGGGTAGGAGATAGAGGCAGCCACAAACTGATGTATATCCATGAGAATGAAAACCAGGAGCCTTATTCTATCATCTCACCGCCGTATGTCAGAATTAACTGCATGGAAGTCAAAAGGAGTTAGTCCAGTGAAAACCAGTGTAAGTAAGAGGACAATCAGCTCCCAAGAACCCTGAATCCTAGTGTCCCACTCTAGCCACTAGATGACACCATCTCCTCTTGACAAACATTTGCCCCTCATTTTCCTAAAAGAGATTGGCTCTCTTGCTCAGCCCCAGGTGGCTGGTTTCCTCTGTGACAGTCCCAAAGGCTGCAAGGGAATGGAACCAAGAGCCAACGCAGCACCTCTTTTCAGTGAGTGCACTGACTGGACTAACGTCAGCCTCTAAATCTGCCTTGCAACCCCTTCTGCTTGAATTTGCTAGCAGATCAGAATTTCTTTGTGAGACTGGCTGTTGTAGATGCACTAACTATAGCAGGATGGAGTGCCACTAACACAAGAGCTATCTTTTCAACTCTCCAACATATTGACCATCACTCATCCTCCTGCAATACTGAAGAGCAGCTCCTGAGCCCTCTCCTTCTGCTCTGAGGAAGGCAGATGCCAGTTACCTTGCTCACTGGGTATGTACGTTTCATCATAATCTTCTTCTAGGATGAGCTGATCCCCAATGCGTATAGCAGGTCCTGCCATGTCCATTCATAAGGGGACACACTGACTGCACCTAGTAGTGAAAACACAACCAATGTCCATAGCTAGATATAAATGAATTTCACTCATTATATATTAATTAGCAGATATGCATGTGGGGCTGTGACGCTTTCCTGGGGAGCCCAGAACTATGGGTGACCTCGTTACCCTCTCTCTCTCATCAAGAGAGAGACTTGCTGGAACTAAACTGGTTGACAGCTCCCTGTCAGCCCAGCATGTTAGCCAGCCAAACAATCTCCGCCAAAGCTCTGCCAGCTTTTAATTAGCCTTGCAGGTAACACTTGATGAACCCTAGTCCCAGAAACTCCCTGGAAGAATGTGCCTCTTCCACATCCAGCCGTTACTGGACACCTGCAGAAATTACCAGATCCTCTGTCCCCAAAGAGAAAGTGCGCACACCAGCCCGCTAGGTGAACTGCGGATCCACACTTTAGTATAACAACAACACTGAGGAGAACATATAGTAAAACCAAGAATACGTTTATTACTAAAGAACAGAAATTCAAGCGATAATACGAAGCAAAGATAATAGAAAAATCTGGTTAAAAAAAAAAAAAAGAGATAGAAATGTTTCTGCAAGTCTAGAACTTAACTCTAGGAAGTTAATCTTTTCTAAAACAGTCTCTCACCTAAAACTTCTCCTGTAGTGCTTGCTGGAATTCAGACATACCAGGATCCAGACTTTCATGATTCCCCTAAGCCCTACAAAGGGTTTCCTCAGTATGTCGATGAACCTCGGGTCTTTTTTCCCCCTCTTCTTATACGCCAGGACATCTTTGAAATGCATCCTGTGAAGCGTAACCCCAGACAACATTCCTTGCCCTACTGGTTGCTCTTTGAGGTGTAGGTGCCGAGCTGTCGATGTTACCCTTCCGTTACTTTGCTTTTTTTGTTGCCTCAATATGTGAATATAGTCCCCACTGTTTTTAGCTAATCCTGATTAATTAACATTAGAGACAGGGCGATAACTACATCCTCTCCTGTCTGGAAGAAAACCTGCTTTTCCTCTTTGTTTGATTACAGACTTAAAGCATAATATCGGTAAGTATCCATAATTCCTCCTATAGTGTTCACACACACACACAGCTATTAATGACCAGTGCACTGTACGTTTTCATTAGATACCTTATATGACATTCCTCATAGATAAATGCCACGACAAGAGTGCGTTAGGTGTAGTGCCTTTGCCAGGCCTGACTGGAGTTTGCCAGTAGGCACGGAGGCACTCTGAGGGTCACGGGGGCCATGATCGGGAAGCGAAGCAGGTTTGACAGACCAGGGCTCAGGTGCATCGACAGGGCAGCGATTGCTGAAATCTGCAGCTGCCAATGATGTGGTGACTGCTGACTCGCTCCTCCAACACACAAAGAATCACAAGCAGCCCTGGTATAGGCCACATGGCTTCTCTATAATTGTTATTGATCGTGTCCTCGTTAAAAATCATTGGTAGTCTATGGTCATGGATGTACGAGTTCACAATATGCTAAACTTGACATGACCATCAGCTTCCGCTGACAAGGGTGCACCTCCCACTTCTACCACAGCCAGTTAATGAGGCTGAAATTAGTCCAATTCAACCAAAAGCTGCTCTTAGAATTGAGGTATCGGATGACTGTTTGTTCTGGGCTGCTCAAGGTTGTTGAAACATTACAGACGGAAGGAATGGAGTTGTTTCAAGTCAGCAGGGAAGACTGTTAGCTCAGGGCTGTGGCCAAAGCCCTTCAAACATCAAGCACTGATTGGTGAGGAGATGCTCACTGCAGCTGGAATTAAAGAAAAAAGGTACATCTATCACGAGCAAAAGCAAAGGCTGGATGGGTTAAACTTTGGAACAGCATCCAGTCACTGTGTAAGGAAAATCAGGAATCCTAGTGGTCAACTCAGGCAGCCAGTTTTGGACAGGCTGCCACCAGGCACAATCTCTGCAGTCTCTATGCAACTGTGCAGTGTCTGCAGTGGAGGGTGGTACCAGCCTGTACAGTAAAGAACCAGGAAAGCAGCATCAGCCAGAGTCTGCAAGACCACGTCATGATGTTCCTCAATTATCCACTGCCTGAAGAGGGCCAAGAAGTTCCGGGAGAGCGACCGTCTGTCAGCCAAGAAGAGATCGGGATTCCAGTCTGTAAGATGAAGTCTGGGAAGGCACCAGGAGTTTGTAACATCACCCCTATGTTGTTGAAAACAGGCGAGAGTATTGTTGTACCTAGGCTGCACAGACTCTTCCAGACCCTCTGGAGCACTAACATAACTGCCAACAATTGGAAGGCGGCATTATTTTTACTCTGTTCCAAAGGGTGATAAGGCCATAGGTAGCAACTCAGAGGTATTACACTTTTGCCAGTCCCAGGGAGAGTCTTCATTTCCATATTAATGTCTTGAATCAACAATGCACTTAATGGCAAAGACCAGGATACTCAGCGTGGCTTCAGACCTGGTCGTTCCACTGTCAACCAGATATTTAACTTGAGACTGCTTTTTGAGAAGATGGATGAATTAATAAGCTGCGTGCAGCACTTTTTATGGACCTCCATCAGGCCTTCGATTCAGCGCATTGAGCAAGTTCGCAGGCTCTGAAGAGATGACTTGGAATCCCTGGGAAGATAATGTCAATGACAGAAGAGCGCTATAAAGAAACAGAAAGCTGCGAACACAGGAGTTCGGCTAGGCTGTGTTCTGTCGCTATCGTTATTCAATATCAGCACCAATTAGTTTATGGATAAGCTTGAGGAGCCAGCTGTCGGTGACAGTGAGCTGAACACCCTTCTGTTTCGAGATTTCAAACATGCCAATCACACTGCCTTGTTGGCTCAGACTGGTGAATCAGTGATGGCTGATCTAGTCGGGCAAGAAGCAGTGCGCGTTGGTCTGGTTAATGCCTGGCCATCACCATCAAGCAGCCTCCAGCTGCAGATTACAATGCATTTAGTATTAATCTGTCTACATGGGACATCAAGCAGGTGGCAACTGTCAAATCCTTGGGAAGCAGCAAGAGCAGTGCTGGACGGTTCTCAAAAGATGTGGACATCTGTAGAGCAGCCACGTTGCAGGCCCTTCAGCAGCCTCTGTGAGGACCTCGTGGCATCAAGCCTGCCACAAAGCTACAGATCCACAGAACCCTGGTTATACCTGCGCTGTTGTATGGCAGTGAGATGTGGGTGCTCAAGAAAGCTGAAGAACACCAGACTGAGGTTTTTAATTCTCATTGTCTCTGTCAGCTGCTTTATATAAAGTGGCAAGACAACATCAGAAATGAGGATATTAGAAGTTGAACGCAGCAACTGCCTCCATCAGCTTTGGTTCAGTTTCAGTGGTTTTCTTGGTACAGACGCATTACTAGAATGGAAGACCAATGTATTATGAAGCACGTGCACCAAGGAATGCTGCTACACGGACAGCAATTACCATGGTTACCAAAAGCTTCAGTTGTGTCGTAAGATTGCCGAAGACGGATATAAACTGAATATCCAGCCAGACCACCGTAACAATCTAGCTAGAAATGGATCCAGGTGGCACTTGATCTGCAAGGAGACTATGTCCCTTTGGGTTTTCCATGATAATGATAACGTGTCCCAATTATAAAATTATTAGAAGACTATCCCCAATATTAAACATGAACAGTCACTTATTTGTGATGATTACTTCATAGGTTACCCCACATAAAGGCCAGACAAAAGAACCATTAGTGCCCTGGAAAACTCCCGTCCATTTTTTCTCGGTGATGTTCAGTGGGTCTTCAACTTCCTGTGGGCCTTTGTACCGGTCAATCACCACTATCAAGGGCAGGCAGAGTACCAGGCAATGTTGTCAACACGCTAACAATGACAGCTCTAAGTGCTAGCACCACACTGCTGCCATCATTGAGCTCTCCTTGCCTTTTCCCTTTCCAGTGACCTCAGACGGCTCCGTATTTTTAACTCTTATGTAAAATGAGCAGCAATTAATCCTACTAGGTCCCAGACTGCAGTATTTTCAGGACCACAGGATCAAAGCAACATCACAAATCCTACTCCACATTCTCTCCTGAACATACGCGACCTAAAACATCTGAATATGGACAATTTAAGGTTAAGGTGCTTCCATTCTTATTTCTTTACTAGTGTTTATAGTCATCTCGCTCACACACAGTCTTTAGCAGCAGAAGATCGAGTCTGTGCTGATTTATTCCAGTTAATTGAATCCCAATTTGTATATGTACCAAAGTGCTTGTGCGTACTGTAAATATCACCACACACATGTATATTGTGAAGCCGTGAGCTACCACACTAATCAAGTGAGTATGCTGTTCCCAGCTTGGTATTAGTGGCTACAACCATGCCTTGCTTAATCACCCACCTAAGAGAAAATTAAAAACCAGCAAGGCAGGGTGCTGGCCAGGAAACAGATTTTCATGCTCTCCTTGCCAAAAGCAGAATGAGGGACAGACTTCACGCCCCCAGCGCACAGACCTGCTCCCTCGCACCCTTTCCATACGCGCCCTCCCCTGGCACCCCCACGTGCTCTCAGCAGGAACTCTCCCACCCCCATGGCACAGCTTGTGCACACCCACTCACACCAGTGCACACCGAGTCCTGCACCAGCCTTCCCCTCTCCACTTGCACACGCAACGCCCACACTCACCCCCCACCTCCACTCTCCCTTGCACACTTAGCCCCCCTTGCACACCCGTCCCCCTTGCACACCCGGCGCCCCCCCTGCACACCCACGCCCCCTACAGCAGACGCCCATGACAGGGCGGCCTTACCTTCCACGGGGCCCCAGCACCTCCCCAGCCGGGGCCACCCCCCGCTCCCTACGGGCAGCACCAGAGGGGGGAGGCGGCCCCCGGCCTGGGCTCCCCACCCTCCGCTTCCATGGACGCCTGGGGGTTGCCCTGCACGGGCCAGCAGCTACTTCCGGGCTTGGTCTAAGCCTAGCAACGGCAGGGCCCGCCCCAGCCTCCGCCTGATTGGGCGCCGGGGGGGCCCGGCGGCAGTGGATTGGTGCAGACGTCGGGCCGAGTCACGTGGGTCCTGCCGCTAGCCCAGGGTTTTGTGGGAGTTGTAGTCCGCAATGACCCTCCCCGGGCCTAGCGACCCCCTCCCCAAAACCGGGGCTAATGACCCTGCGGGGCCCTCGAGCCCCCACGCGACATGCCCCCGAACGCCGGGTGTCATGACCCCAGGGATCACCCCCCAACACTGCGTGTCATGATGCCTCCCGGGGGCATGCCCCCCAAAACCTAGTGTAATGACACACACACACAGGGGCCCGACCCCCCAAGCCCAAGGGGACACAACCCCCCCAAAACTGTGACTTCATGAGAATTCCAGGGGTCACTTTTTTAAACAAAGCAAGTTTCCAGCCCTCCCTGGTGCAGAGAAAAGCTTGAAAACACAACCCTCTATGGATTTGAAAATCTGAAGGGAAAGAAAAATTAACAACAATAATTCTATTTATTTAAAATCTCATTATTTTTAAGCCAGTGTCATGACTGCCCATCCCTCCACACTTCCATCAGTTTCAACAAGTTGGCCTGAACAGTCCGCAGACAGTAGCTGATTTTTAATTGCCAACTATATCCTTTTACTTCTTATGGTGCGAGCTACTGAAATGCCCATTAAAGGGGCACTATAAAACAATATATTAAAAATCCTTTCTTTGTTAGTACAATTTTAGATCAGTAGGCACCAAACTGTGTTGGCCATATTCTGCTACCTCTCCTCCTCACTGTCTCCAGCTAAATCAGATAGAGAGACCGTTAATAATACACATACATTTCCTAATGTTACATCAATTGCATACATGGAAAAGTAATTGCAAGATCTTGTGTAACTCTGAGGCCTTCTCGCTGGAGTGGAGATGTCTCGGAGGCCTTGTCTCTGTTAGGATGTAATCCACGCTAAGAGAGAGTTGAAGAATCTCTACCTGAGATTATTAAAATTGAATGAATTTTAGGGCCTGATCCTGCAAAGGGAACTATTTGAATAACTCCTGGTATTTACACTGAGCCCCGTTAAAATTAAGGGCCTTATTGAGAAATTTGGTCATCCCTTCTAACATACTCAGCAGAAGAGAGCTCCCCAGCCAGCAAGGCAGAATCTTTAGCCAGGTTCTTTGAATATTAACCTGATCCTGAATAAGTAATGTACAATATAGTATGTTAACTTTTTTTGTAACTTTGCTTAAAAGTTAAAAAAAAAAGGGGGGGGGGGGAACCACTCCTACATGAGGTATTTATGTATCTGAGTAGCCAGAGTGAAATCAATAAGGCTACTAGTGCAAGTCCTTGAGTAAGGGCTTGTCTACATAGATAAATTTTACCAGTATAAATTACATTGTGAATTTAAACTGCTATAGTTATAACACTATAAACACACAGACACACACACTTGTGGACACTTCTTATAGTTTAGGAGGACTTTTTAAATTAGGTTATGTTGTTTGGGAAGGGGTTTAAAGTGAACTGAAAATATCCAATATGGAAAAAAGTGTCCACACAGGCAGTTATGCCTGTATAATTATACCAGTATAATTGTACTTATACTAACATAACTTTCCAGAGTAGACAAGCCCTAAATGTGTTCTGGATTAGGACACATGTTTAGACTCTGTGCATTTCACTTTGCTTGCCCTATAGCCTGGTCATTTACTCACCATGGTTTCTGCTCAATTTCACTTTTTTTGTATGGGTTTTTAGGGAATATAAATTATCTCCAGACAAACTGGTTCAATGCATTTTTTGTTTTATGGTCATAAAAATGTTCAATTAATTTTAAACTTTACACACACACACACATAAAAGTAGTGTGCAAACAATGAAGGAAAATGAACTGTTTGGGAAGCAGATTTTTAATTCAAGACTAATTTAAACAAAAATGCATGCGGAGGGAAGTAGGGTGCTCTATAGTAGCATAACCCACTCTTGTGAGTCTTACAATATTTGGTGTTTTTCTTAAAGTCCCTGCTGTTGGAGTTCTGCAAGAATCTCAGTTTTCACTTAAAAAAAAAAAAAAAAAAGTACATTGCTGGGTCTTGTAGTTGCAGAGAAAAGCTGGAAAAAATGACTCCCCAAAGGCTCAGAAACCAGAAAGTAAATAAAAAGAACCCCCAATTATTTTTTTAATCTCAATCTCATGATCTTTTGGGTCATGTCTTGTGCTTTTTTTGAATGGTTGGGTTTGGTAATACTGCTATAAGATAGATGGCTCTCTAAAAACTACATATCCTGAAATCAACCTTGCTTCTTATGACCAGCAGCCTTCCTCTATCCCTCAGCACACGTACTCATAACCCTCTTGAAGGCTGCACACATATTCATGTTGCAAATAAACTTTATACTTTAAACAAGCAAACAGAAACTTCATTTTCTTATGCAGCTTTCTTCTTCAGCTGCCCCCACTGGCTGAAATTTATATGGGAAAAAAGAGTTCTTGAAATGTTTTTCCCTCTCTCTTGGGATTCATAGACTACAAAGCCAGAATTGTGATCATCCAGTCCAGAGAGTGCAGACGCTGTTCTCTTCACCAAAGGGCACCGAAACCAGACACAGCTGATATAGCTGTTACTTGAACAGGAAGCAAAAGTGGAAACTACACTTCCCAGAGATCTTTGGGGGGGAACCTTTGGCTTTGACAGCGGCCGCCACAAGTCTTTCCGCCTCCAAATCTTGATTGCAGAGTGAAGAGATTATGGTGGACTGACAAATGCCGCCTCTGGAGCCTGGAAAGTGACCGGATTGCCTGGTTTTCCCATGCTTCAGCTAACCAAAAGGAGGAGGAGGAAAAAAAATCAGCCCAGCATGACTGCTGCTTCCAGGTTCTTATTTGCACTGAATCTCCTGTCTCCTCTCCGAGGTGCTTGGTGGTTATTACTTTAGATTTACCAATCGAGATATATTCTCACGCTGGAATGCTCTCTGCCCCGAAGATGCTGCTGCTGGCTGCTGGCTTGCTAGGAAGGAGCGTTTGGTGATCTGAGTGAAACTTTTACCTGGTCCTTATGCATTCGGCTTTGCAAAGGGGGGGATTTGCTTGAAGAAAACGACTGCAACAGCACCATCACCTCAGGAACAGCAAATTCAAAGGAAGGGCTGGGCAGGGCTTTCACCAAAATGGCCCAGGTGTTGCCTTGGTTGCTGCTGTGGCTGGGGTCTGGCATGGTGCAGGCCAGCCAGCCACATCTGGGGATCCGGGTGCCTCTGAGGAATGGGATGGGGACCCTGCAACAGGCCCCCAGGATGCAGCGCTCCGCTGAGTTGGAGCGGGAGGATTCCAGACAAAGAAACAGTTTTGTGAACATGATAGATAACTTGAGAGGAAAATCTGGACAGGGCTACTATGTGGAGATGACTCTAGGGAGCCCCCCACAAAAGGTAAGGCACGCTATCCACATTCCCTGGCCGCGGGTTATTGGGTTGGTTTGCGAAGCTGAGACCAAGCCCCGACTTCACAGAAGTTGAGGCATGTGGGGTTTGGTATGTGTACCGCTGCGTGGCTGTGCTCGAGAGAGACCACACACTGGTCAAGAGAGAATCTAAACAGACTCTGAGCAGGGAAAATAGTGATTTTAGAAAGCGACGAATCCAACTGCCAGAGAGTGAGAAATACAAACTTCACTCAAGGGAATTTTGTGGCCAGAGTACAGAGCCATTATCCGTGTGGCTGCACGAGGCATTACCGATACCCATTTCAGACACAAAAAGCAGGGCCTGGTCTATTAATTGGAGAGCAGTTTATAAAATGCTCTTCATAGGTGTTTGCAAATGAAACACTCCAGGCTGTAGGACTGTGTGTGGCAATTACGTTGTGTGATGTACAAATGAGATGTCTTTTGGTAAATACTCTCCCTATATAGTCACAGAATAGGCCTTCAGTTCTGTTGATTCCTGTGTTTCATGGCTGGCTATTTTGGGCATCTGGATGATGGTGGTTGTTGAAGAACAGGTTTTACTAATATTCAGATCACCAAAGGAAGTGCAGCACAAAGAGGTGAATTCAGCCTCTCTTTTAGGCAGACTCCCAGGATGTCAGAGCCCAGGGCTGCAAGACTTGGCCCCAGATAGATCCTTCAACGCTACAGGATCGTAGTGGTAACCCTGCAGCACTGAAATGCAAAGCTCCGAGCCAGCCTCTGTCCTTAGCTGACATCGTTGTGCTTAGGTTGACCCGGCCCGCAAGTAAGGAACTTGCATTGCTTGTGAACAGCAGCAATATCCAGGGGTTACAATGGTTTTCTGATGCCTTAGCAACTTCATCTTGGATTCCTATGGAATGTAGATGTGCATGAGAAGGGGGTGGGCGGCAGGGCATGGGGATACAATCCCCCCTGGAGAAACACAGGTCTATTTTAAAATGACAAGTATTTGTTTTGAGAATGTCACCACAGCTGTACACCAGTCATCAGGAAGATTCAGAAATGGCAGAATTGCTCTACTGAAAACACAGACTTACGAGAGTGACCAGCCTGGCGCTTGGCCAGCTTTTTCTTCATTGTTTCCAGCCATCTATAAATGAAAGTGGGGTGCAGTTGTTCAGGGAACTTGAGCTTCACCCCACATGACAATTAAAAAATAGCAGAAGGATTGGGGGTTGGTGTATGGGTGCACACAGGTGTGGATAAGCATGTAGATATGTTGGGGATTGTATCTTTGTGTGTGTACACATACACACACTACACAAGCTGGCTTCTGCACCCGCTGAAATCAACAGTAAACCTCCTCTTGACTGCAGTCATGCAGAGTCAGGTGCTAATGGAGTGCATGGGGAGGAGTTGAATGTGTAATCTGTGTGCATGTGTGAGTGGAGTGTGCACACATGTGTGCATAGCATGCATGCGTTTACAGCTGTGTGAGTGCGTGTGGGTGTGTAGAGTCTGAGTTTCTAGAGAATATCTCCCAGGAAGCACACAGCAAACAGTATGTGCATGACAGCACATTAAAGCATGTTTATTATCTGCTTGGATTCGGGATGCAATTCCTGACTAGTGCAAACCTTCCAGGGCTTGTTTTGGTTTCAGCTCCTGAGTAGCTCACACTCACATGCAGTATGAGACTTGAGCCAGTGACCTGCACTGGCTATGCTGTGAGCAAATTAGCGAAGTAAAAAGAGCTGGAGTTTGCAACAAGCCAGCCCCTCTCGGATTAAATAATCTGGTCAGAAGCAGGGTTTCCTTGGCCCTGGGTGGCCTTGTGTAGCTCCACCCCCTCCTCAGGGCAATGATGCTCACAGGCATCAGCATCCAGGTGGCTGGCGGGCACAGGGGGAAACCTGGGAATGCTCACAGGGGTGTCCCAAGTCGCATGGATTGTTCTTTAGGCCCAATGCTTGCCCCTGGGTGGGTGCTGGATTCCTGCCGACTTCTCTGTGAGTTGGGCGTCCCTTGGGCCAGCATCTCAGCACGGTCCATTTCCAGGGGGCTGGTGGGAGATGCTACACAGCAAGCCCTGAAGGCTGGAGTCCTCTGGCTGGCTCCAGAAAGCTTGTGGGCAGCTGCAAGGCAAGTTGCCCCCTGGTAGCTTGCCCCAGTTACGAGTCAGAGGGGCCACCTCAGGGATAGGAGCATGGTCCAGTCTCTGCAGCCCATTCAGCCCTTGGCCTACTGCAGAGACAGCCCATGGGTACCAGTTATAAGACTGGTCACTTGTCCACTGGGAGCTGCAAACGGGCATCCCATGTGGCACATGACAGTGCACGTACATGCATCGTGGGTACAGACAATGGAGGGGCTATACCAGTAATACTGTAGAGCAGATCTGGTGCTGGGCAAAGCTGGGTCTGGGATAGAGGCACATATATGGACAGTGAAAGTTTCCCCAAGCCAGTGGCTGCCCTACACCAATCCAACTCCCTGCTGGCAGCCTCGCTGTGCAGCTCCAGCCACCCCATGCAGAGCAGGGAGCAGCTCTTTAGAATGGCTAATGGGCCAGTGGGAGCCAGGTTCTGGAATAAAGAGCTCCCCTCCCTGCAACACCCTCCAAACGCATGCACACCCATGCACACCCCGGCATGCCTGTCCTACCCCTGTAATATTATTATTTGCATTGCCATAGTGCCTAGGAGCCCTCTGGAAACACAATACAGCTGTAGCCTTGTGCACTCTCCCTGACAGCCACAGGGCACGACGCAGGATCAGCCCTTGTAATACAGTACAGCTTTAGGTGCTGACTGGTCTGATTGGAGCAATTGCCTGGAACCTGCCATATATCCAGACATTTTCAGTGAGACCCTCCCCTTTCCACACACACACTCACATTTCTGAAATATTCACTCTTCGGGCAGCACCTTTCATGTTTGGCCCCCGTCCGCAGTGGAATTTTATTTTATGTTTTTAAGTTTGAGCAAAATCCCTTCAGCAGGCATTTTTAGTGGGCATAAAGTCTATATAAAGTGTGTGTGTGTCTCCACATGATTTGGCTTCTACTCCTGACTCCACCGCCGATTCACTGAGAGACCTCAGTCCGTTCCCCATGGGCTGGTTTTCCAAGGCAGTCGGGCACCCACTTCCCATTGACTCTCCACAGGAGTTGAGCTACTCACTGCCTTTGGAAAATCTCCCCCTCACTCTCTCTGCTCCTCAGTTTCCCCACCTATGAAATGGGGGGGAATTACACTACCCTGCCTCCCAGGGGGAGGGTAAGGCCGTGCATTAATGTGTGCAAAGTGCTTCAAGAACTACATGTGAAGGGTGCATGAAGGGTGCAGGGCAGGGGTGATATTTATTACAAATCCCAGGTTACCAAATTTCACACCCTCCTCCATGTGTTCCATCCCTGACCACTGTTCCTTTGGACAGCTTTTGAATTTTTCCCCTAGCCCCTGCTCTCTCTTGCTGCTCCCCAAAGGGAACCCTGCACACCCAGCACTGCCTCTCTACCATCAAGGGGCCCGCAGGGCAGAGCCTGCCATGGATCACTGTACCATGGCAAGCTCCTTTCCCCCAGCACTGCACAGCCTCAGCTTGTAAAATACACTTGTTTCTTTTGCAGCTAAGTCCCTTATGGCAGTAGCGCTCAACCTTTCCAGACTACTGGACCGCTTTCAGGAGTCTGACTGGTCTTGTGTACCCCCAAGTTTCCCCTCACTTAAATACTTACAAAATCAGACATAAAAATACAAGTGTCCCAGCCACACCAGTACTGAACAATGGCTGACTTACTCATTTTTACCAATTATAAATATTGCACTTACATTTCAGTGTCTATACAGAGCAGTGTAAACAAGTCGTCATCTGTAGGACATTTTAGTTCGTACTGACTCCACGAGGGCTGTTTATGTAGCCTGTTGTAAAACTAGGCAAATATCTAGGTGAGCTGATGTACCCCCTGGAAGACCTCGACGTGCCCCTGTGGAGAACTGCTGCTGTATGGGCTCCTTAGTCTAAGAGCGATACTGGGTCACGCTCGCTCAGACACGAGCACAGAACGAAGCAGTGAAGGGCAGCGACCAAGTACCAAGCTGCATCAGCAGTGCAACTTAAGTCAAATTAATTAAAAAAGGGAAAATCCCTGCTTAAAGAGGAAGGGCCCAATCCTGCCGACTCAGAGCACTCAGCACCCACAGTGGGAGCTAAGCCTCTTACAGGACCAGGGTCAAATCGGCTTCTGAAGTTAACCAGGGCAGAAGCTAAGACAGCACTGCCAAGTACAGCCCCACTAAGAATCTGCCTGTTACCAGGCCCGGGCACAGGGACTGTGGCCAGCACCAGTCTGTAACTCACCTTCACTCACAGCCAGGCCAGTCTGTGTGCACAGCCCTATCCAGGCACCTCAGCTCCCTGCTGCCCCACGCTTCCTGGCCGGTGTAGGTGGGGCTCCTTCTACCTGCCCACCGGAAAGACCTGCAGAGTGCAGTGCTCCTAACAGCCAGTGATGCCTGGGGTCCTGACCTTAGCCCATCCTAGGGGTCCCATTGGCCACTCACCAGCAGCCTGGGGCTGCCCCTAATTTGCACATGAAAGCACACTCCCCTGTGTACGGCTGCTGGAGGATTTCCCCAGCCCAGGAAGGACTAGCCCCAGGTCTGCTCAAGCCCTTCCTTCAGACCCAGCAGTTCAACATAAGCTTCTCCAAACGCCTCCTGCAGCCCCTCCCTTGAGCTGGGCTCTTTCAGCCTCTATCGAGATCACCTGTCCCCCTTCCCAGCTGTGTCTGATCCTCCCCTCTCAAGCCCAACTCCCTTTCTTAAAGGGGCTCCAGCTCCAAACAGGTCTGGCTAGCGGCTAGCCTCAAGCCCCTTGGCCCTCTCACATCGTGGGATGTGTCAGCCCGTGTCTTGACCTCAACGAGCAGGACGCACTCACTGGCTGAGCCATCGAGCAATACTGAGGGGTTTGCCAGGGGTTGCAGACCCAGCCCAATATATTTTATAAGCCAGCCGGGCCGATGGGCGCACTCTAAGCACTTTCTTACCAAAGCTGCTGCTCACAGATTATGATAGACCCCCGGCTTTTTCAGACCCATTAAGCACTGATGTCACTCACTAACACCGGCTGTGGTGAGCTTTGTCCTCAGGCCCTGGCTGCATCCAGAATGCCTCCTAGAGCACAGCCTGGCTTGGGCATCACGGTGCCTTGATGGGGTCCCTGGCAGCCCCAAGGGGCGGAACTTGCTCCCCAACAATCAGCCTGGAGGCATTTCCATTGGGAAGGCTGTTTCTTGTCTGAGTTCTGCTGTCTTCCCATCACCTCCTGCATCCCTTCCGGGTTGGCCCTGTCTCCCTCACGAGGTTTCATTTCTCTGGACACTCGATTTTTATGCCATTTCAATTGTGCTGAAATTATGGGTCTGTGCAGCACCTTCCCAGGGAGTCACTATCCATAAAGTATTTTCATTCCACTAGGATTCTCTGTTCCTGCCATTCCCCGCCCAGTTCTAGCACAGCAACAAGTCAGACTTCAGAGCCCATTGCAGATTGTGGCAACGTCAGCCCGTGAACGCTCCCAGCCACCCATAGGCCCCTCCCCAACCTCTCGCCCTCAGGAGCAGAGATGCCTCTGCAGGGAACCTGGGAGTTCCATAGACGGGGGCTCCGTCAGACCAAGGGCAGGGGGTGAAATCCGGAGTGGAGTGCCCTCCCCGACACACCCGCCTAGGCACTGCTGGCTCCCATGTCCCCGTCCAGAGCAATGCCTGGGTGGAGTCTCAGGGAGAGAGGCGTCATCCCCATGAAACGCAAGTTAACAAGGGCCTGATCCTCCTGCCCTGCACCTCGTGCTGTCGTTTACACCCCATGAAAACCACATAAATTGCTGCAATGCAGATTGGGTGCCATTTCGTGCCCACTTGGCCCAGATGTGAATGACAGTGAGGGCCAGGTCCCAGCCTGTCGGACAGCGCCGGGGCGGTCCAAAGCCTTTACTCTGTTACCAGGACGCAGGTCCCAGCTACCCTGCAGATTTTACCCGTGTGCTCCCCGGGGCCTCACCGCTCATGTGCGGATGGGGTAAGGGCTCAGGCTGCAAACCATTCATCTTGCTGGGCTGATCCTCTCTCCCTGCTGCTGTATGTTGCCTGTTTAGCAGGGTATTGGTCCAGCGAGACCTCTCTTCAGTGACCACCCAAGGGACCAGCAAAAGGCAGTTGCCTAGCACAGATGGCCTTTAATTAGCGATCGAACGGAAAGGCACTGGAAGCCCTGCAGAGGGGCTAGAGGCGGTGGCTGCGGACGCCGGGTTGCCTCGTGAAGACGGGGTTCCTCAGCGCAGGTGTTGCTGTGTCAGTTGCGATCCAGCTGCTGACGGTATCTCTGGGTGCCCTTCAGCCTGTTGACTTACACACACCTGAGCGGGGTTCACCTGGAGGGTGCATTAGGCTGATGCAGAGACCCACCCTGTGAAACACGTCGCTGGGTGGTGTGAGCAGTGCCCCCCCCGGCTTTTAGCCACCCCGCAGGACAGCTCCGACCTAGGACCCAGGAGTGGCACAAGGGGCAGTTTCTAAAGGAGATAATGAGGGGCGGGTGGGGCTGCAGAGCAGGATTGCGGGACATTGGCAGAGCTGTGGGAGGTGTAAGGCCTGGCTAACAGGGGCCTACAGGGCTAGACAGTGGCGCGTCGCACGGCATTGAGCGAGCAGCGCGGGGAGGCAGTGGTGCGTCGCACGGCATTGAGCGAGCAGCGCGGGGAGGCAGTGGTGCGTCGCACGGCATTGAGCTAGCGGCGCGGGGAGGCAGTGGCGCGTCGCACGGCATTGAGCGAGCAGCGCGGGGAGGCAGTGGCGCGTCGCACGGCATTCAGCTAGCGGCGCGGTGAGGCAGTGGTGCGTCACACGGCACTGAGCTAGCGGCGCGGGGAGGCAGTGGTGCGTCGCACGGCACTGAGCTAGCGGCGCGGGGAGGCAGTGGCGCGTCGCACGGCACTGAGCTAGCAGCGCGGGGAGGCAGTGGCGCGTCGCACGGCACTGAGCGAGCAGTGCGGGGAGGCAGTGGCGCGTCGCACGGCACTGAGCGAGCAGCACGGGGAGGCAGTGGCGCGTCGCACGGCACTGAGCGAGCAGCGCGGGGAGGCAGTGGCGCGTCGCACGGCACTGAGCTAGCGGCGCGGGGAGGCAGTGGTGCGTCGCACGGCATTCAGCTAGCGGCGCGGTGAGGCAGTGGTGCGTCGCACGGCACTGAGCTAGCAGCGCGGGGAGGCAGTGGTGCGTCGCACGGCACTGAGCGAGCAGCGCGGGGAGGCAGTGGTGCGTCGCACGGCACTGAGCGAGCAGCGCGGGGAGGCAGTGGTGCGTCGCACGGCACTGAGCTAGCAGCGCGGGGAGGCAGTGGTGCGTCACATGGCATTGAGCTAGCAGTGCGGGGAGGCAGTGGTGCGTCGCACGGCACTGAGCTAGCGGCGCGGGGAGGCAGTGGTGCGTCGCACGGCATTCAGCTAGCGGCGCGGGGAGGCAGTGGCGCGTCGCACGGCACTGAGCTAGCGGCGCGGGGAGGCAGTGGTGCGTCGCACGGCATTCAGCTAGCGGCGCGGGGAGGCAGTGGCGCGTCGCACGGCATTGAGCGAGCAGTGCGGGGAGGCAGTGGTGCGTCGCACGGCATTGAGCTATCAGCGCGGGGAGGCAGTGGTGCGTCGCACGGCACTGAGCGAGCAGTGCGGGGAGGCAGTGGCGCGTCGCACGGCATTGAGCGAGCAGCGCGGGGAGGCAGTGGCGCGTCGCACGGCACTGAGCTAGCGGCGCGGGGAGGCAGTGGTGCGTCGCACGGCATTCAGCTAGCGGCGCGGTGAGGCAGTGGTGCGTCGCACGGCACTGAGCTAGCAGCGCGGGGAGGCAGTGGTGCGTCGCACGGCACTGAGCGAGCAGCGCGGGGAGGCAGTGGTGCGTCGCACGGCACTGAGCGAGCAGCGCGGGGAGGCAGTGGTGCGTCGCACGGCACTGAGCTAGCAGCGCGGGGAGGCAGTGGTGCGTCACATGGCATTGAGCTAGCAGTGCGGGGAGGCAGTGGTGCGTCGCACGGCACTGAGCTAGCGGCGCGGGGAGGCAGTGGTGCGTCGCACGGCATTCAGCTAGCGGCGCGGGGAGGCAGTGGCGCGTCGCACGGCACTGAGCTAGCGGCGCGGGGAGGCAGTGGTGCGTCGCACGGCATTCAGCTAGCGGCGCGGGGAGGCAGTGGCGCGTCGCACGGCATTGAGCGAGCAGTGCGGGGAGGCAGTGGTGCGTCGCACGGCATTGAGCTATCAGCGCGGGGAGGCAGTGGTGCGTCGCACGGCATTGAGCTAGCAGTGCGGGGAGGCAGTGGTGCGTCGCACGGCACTGAGCTAGCAGCGCGGTGAGGCAGTGGCGCGTCGCACGGCACTGAGCGAGCAGCGCGGGGAGGCAGTGGTGCGTCGCACGGCACTGAGCTAGCAGCGCGGTGAGGCAGTGGTGCGTCGCACGGCATTGAGCTATCAGCGCGGGGAGGCAGTGGTGCGTCGCACGGCATTGAGCTAGCAGCGCGGGGAGGCAGTGGTGCAATAGGAAAAGCCTGCTCTGGGGAGGTGCAGTGCTGAGACACTGGTGTAAGCGCTTCATTGGGACAACTCTCCCCGCTGCGGCTGGAGTGATTTTCTGATTCGCACAAGTGCATTAGCCCTCTGGCTCTGCAGATTAAGAGCAGAAGCCCCCCTGGGGCCGGTTAGACAAGGCAGTCTTGGCAAATCAGCCCAGCAGAGGCTCTGGAGTAGAACGATACCCAGTGGAACGGAGCATCTCCCCCTGCCCCATTGCACAGGCTGCGCCCGCAAAGGGGCTAGGGTCCACCTGGAGTTTAGCCGGGGGCAGCAGCCAGATCCCTTTGTGCAAATTGATGGGGAGGAGTCTGGGGAGGCTATGTCACGCCTGGTACCAGGGCCCGGAGCTGGTCTCCTTCCCTCTGGTCCACTCGCCCTGCTCCGTGTTGCTCCCCTGGGATGCACAGGCTCCTGCTCGGGGCTGTGGGACTGGGAGGCGTTCAGGGAACACCCTCCTCATGTGGGTGACTGAAGGGGTTTGCTTGGCCTTTGCTCCCATGCCTCTGAATGCCTGTCTACCCCATGCCCGGCACCTTGGACCAATACTTGGCACTGTCGGGCATGGGGACGGGTTCACTGGGCTGGACTCTTCCTTCCACATCAGCGCTGGACCCAACGCCCCAAAGGAGTTACAGGGTGGGGGTGGCTGGGGGCGATTCCCAGGGAGGGACCCTTCCTGGCGTGCCTGGATTCCCAGAACGGTCCTCAAGGGGGAATTCCCTGTGCAGGAGCAGGGCAGAGCAGGCCCTGAGCTGGATGACCCTGGTCTGATCCAGCCAGCCATTCCCTGGGCTCCGGGTTGAGCCCCTGGAGGTTGGCTGCACCGTGCCTGGCACCCACCAGGGTGTCCTGCCGGAGTAATGCGGAGCCCTTGGTGCAGAGCTGGCTCTCCCGCCCTGCCCCAGAGGGAAGCGGATACATCCGCAGTGCCCAGCCGTGCTGCTGAGCGGGCTGGTTCCTGCAAGGTGGCGGGAGTCGGGTGTCCTGCCGCAGCAACCACGGAGCTGATCGCAGACAGCCACGGCGGGAGAGAGGCTGGAGAGCTGAGGTCTGAGGCTTCCCTGGGAATAGTGGCAGCAAGGGCCCGTTCCCAGCTGGCTTTGGCATGGGCAGAGGAAATCTGGGCACTGCTGCTCTCCCCGCCCTGTGAATAAATGCAAACGTTAAAAGCTAAGACGCTAACAGCCCAAAGAGCACCAGAGACCAGGCTGTGGCAGGGGCTGGGAGCCCCACTGTGCCAGGCAGGGGTGGGGGCTGGCTTCCCCACTGTGCCAGGCAGGGGTGGGGGCCGGGAGCCCCGCTGTGCCAGGCAGGGGTGGGGGGCTGGGTGCACTGCTGTGCCAGGAAGTGATGGGGGCTGGATGCCCCACTGTGCCAGGAAGTGATGGGGGCTGGATGCCCCACTGTACCAGGCAGGGGTAGGGGCTGGGTGCCCCACTGTGCCAGGCAGGGGTAGGGGCTGGATGCCCCACTGTGCCAGGCAGGGGTGGGGGCTGGGTGCCCCACTGTGCCAGGCAGGGGTGGGGGCTGGGAGCCCTCCTGTGCCAGGCAGGGGTGGGGGCTGGGTGCCCCGCTGTGCCAGGCAGGGGTGGGGGCTGGGTGCCCCGCTGTGCCAGGCAGGGGTGGGGGCTGGGAGCCCTGCTGTGCCAGGCAGGGGTGGGGGGCTGGGAGCCCCGCTGTGCCAGGCAGGGGTGGGGGCTGGGAGCCCCGCTGTGCCAGGCAGGGGTGGGGGCTGGGTGCCCCGCTGTGCCAGGCAGGGGTGGGGGCTGGGAGCCCCGCTGTGCCAGGCAGGGGTGGGGGCTGGGAGCCCCGCTGTGCCAGGCAGGGGTGGGGGCTGGGTGCACTGCTGTTTCCTGCTCCTAAGTAACGTGCCCCCGCTCTCCTTCCCCAGCTGAACATTCTGGTGGACACGGGGAGCAGTAACTTTGCCGTGGGGGCAGCGCCTCACTCCTTCCTGCGGAGGTACTACCAGCGGCAGCTGTGAGTATGGCCGGGGTGCTATGGGCTGGCGGGGGCAGAACGCGGCGCTGCACTGGGGAAGCCCAGTCACCCCGCCTGGTGGCTCAGCCATGGGAGTCTCGTCCATCATGGGGCACCCACTGCCCTGGCCCCGGAAAGCGACTCCCAGGGGACCCCCACTTTGCTCTTTCCCATCTTGGGGAGGGGGCCCTGCTCTGAGCCAGCATCCCCAGCTGTGGCAGTGCCGGGGGGCTCCCTGCTGGGCCCAGAGCCCTGGACAGAGCTAGATGCTGAGGGGTCTGTGTTCCCTGAGCTGCGCTGTGTGAGGGGAGGTCCTGGCCACAGCAGCCCAAGCAAAGAGTGCGGTACCCCTCTCCACCCCCTCCACCCCCCAACCTGCCCTCCCTCCATGCGGCCCCGTCTGCTGCTCCGGGCTCCACTTCTCACAGAATCACGCCCTGAGCTGACAGCAGCCATCGCCCGCAGACTACAGCCCCCAGGAACACTCCCTCCCTGTGCCCACAGGTCGGGTCGGTCAGTCATCCCACTTTGGGGAGGGCACCTTTCACAGCCTGGGGCCCAGGGGGCTCTCGCGGGGCCGGCTCACTCTGGCATGGAACCCACTGGGGGCTGTCTGGGCTCCCCCCTTGGGCACGGTGGCGGTTCTGTGCTCAGCCCCAGGAGCTGCATGAGGCGAGGCTGCCCCTCGGCCCCCGGCTAGCACTCGCAGAGCCCTGGCTGTTCCCCTCCAGGGAGAGGAACTATGGGCAGGAAAGGAGCTGGCGCATGAGGCTGGGGCAGGGGTGCTGGCAGCAATGGCCAGGTTTATTCGCTGGGCCTGGCCCAGGGCCCCTAGTGTGCTCCCATGGAATAATGAGATGAACCATCGCTTCACATAGCACAAACAGAGTGAGCTCCAGCTCCAGGCCGGCCTGAGGGGTCACTGGCCTGCATGCACCAGGTGCCAATGCCCAGTGTAAACGTGCAGTGAGCCCATCCACTGCAGCAGAGCCACTCCAGATTTCCAGCCGGGTGACTGACAGGAGTCTGGCCGCCTGCCTGGAACACTGTTTATCGCTGTTCTCTGACGTCAGACCCCCTCCTCCGTCTGCCGCTGCTCGTCCCCCTCCACCCACCACCGCAGTCCGTTGGTGTCATTGTTTGCAGACCCTCAGGGTCCCAGCTGGCAGCAGGACCCCGGTACTGGACACTGCACACGCTCCTCGTGAAGGCGTCCCGGCTCAGGCAGCCAGCACTCTAGCTAGACTAGGAAGAGGGCGGCCCAAGGGACGTGTCTGCCCTCACCTTGCAGACGGGGAGCAGAGCCCAGGGGGTGGGCGTGAAGGGAGGCAGTGGCAAAGGTGGGAGCTGAGCCGCAGTCTGGTGCATCGGCCCCCGGCCTTCCTGGAGCCGGCTCTGAGCGTGTAGAGCCGTGTCGCTCAGTGCCCCTCTCTCCCCAGATGCACCCCTCTGCTGCAGTCTGGAGCAACGCACAACCCCTGGACGTGGGGCACCACCCTTGAGACTGCCTCTGGGAGAGCATCTGGGGTCCTTGGTGCTGAGCCTAGGAATCGCTCCCCAGGCCAGCCACATGGCTGGCTCCTGCGTGCTCCATCGCTGGGATGCCCCAGGCAGCTGCCGGCCTGGTGGGGAACCGGAGGGGGCCTGTACAGGCCTCCCCCTGGCAGGCGGGGGCAGAGCAGCCCCCTCCTGTGCACTGTATGTGCCGGGGCCCCTGCTCTGGCCCTCGAATCCCAAGGCTGGCAGTGCCAGGCATGGCGCCGGCCCGGGCTCAGGGCCAACACGGCCAGGTGCTGGTCAGCCTCCGTGATGGCAGCGTATGTGCTGGGGCGGTACTCAATGGCCCCTTTCTGTGCCGAGCGGGGCAGAGGAGATCCTCCCCCACCCCGCCTCTCCTGCCACATTACAACACTGCCCGGCCTCCAGGCCAGTGGGCACAATGTCTGGGCTTGTTCCTCGCCCGCCCCTTGGCTGGGCCCATTGTGCTCCCCTGGCCCTGGCCCAAGTGTCTGAGGAGGGGGAGCTCCCCCACGCCCTAGAATCAGCCCACGGCTCAGAGTGCCCTGCGCACGGACAGCTACAATCCGGTCCCTGTGCGGGGACCACGCCAAGGAGCATTTGGAGCTGCTAGCGGGCTCCATCTTGATGGGCCCCTGGCCTCAGGGTGGGGCCAGCAGCAGATGGGGCCTATGGGGATGCTGCAGTTCAGTCTAGCCTGGGCACCTCTGGTGTCCTGGGGAGGGGGAGAGGGGGTCATAGTCCAGCTGTGGAGATGCAGGTGGGCTGGGGGCCCATTGTGTTTGTGTGTGTGTGGGGGGGGTGTTCCTGGTACCTGCTCGTATGCACACCCTGAGGGACGCAGAGTCACAAACACACGGACACGCAGGCCAGTTCCCAGACACACACATCCAGATTCACTAGCGTGTAGCCCATATGTATGGCTGCTCGCACACACACACAGACATACATGTGAGTTCACAATCCCTCCACTCGCAGACACACGTGGAGATTTGCACATTCACCGGTTCTCAGCTCCACAATCCTGGGGGTTCACTGGCCCCGCCCAAACTGCCATCCCCCCCCAGGCCCCTGCCCACTCCCCCCACTCCCACCCTTTCCCCAGCTCCTCCCATGCTCCGGTACAACTAGCCTGACGGCTTTGCTCTTGTCTTTGGCATTCGTTGCAGGTCCAGCACCTACCGGGACTTGCGGAAAGGGGTCTACGTGCCGTACACCCAGGGCAAATGGGAAGGGGAACTGGGGACGGACCTGGTCACCATCCCCCACGGCCCGAATGTCACAGTCCGCGCAAACATCGCTGCCATCACAGAGTCAGACAAATTCTTCATCAACGGGTCAAACTGGGAAGGGATCCTGGGGCTGGCCTACGCAGAAATCGCCCGGGTGAGCATGGCACCGCCGGCCTGGGTGGGGCTCAGCACCACAAGACCAAGGAGGGGCCAGGCAGCTACTGTGTACGGGTGCACATCCAGCACCTCAAACTCTGCCCCTCAGCCCCCGGCTCTGTTAATTCTCCCCAAACCCAGCCCCTCAGCCCCCGGCTCGGTCACTGGACCCCAAACCCAGCCCCTCGGCCACCAGCTCTGTCACTGCACCCCAAACCCAGCCCCTCAGCCCCCGGCTCTGTCACTGCACCCCATACCCAGCCCCTCGGCCACCAGCTCTGTCACTGCACCCCAAACCTAGCCCCTCAGCCCCCGGCTCGGTCACTGCACCCCAAACCCGGCCCCTCAGCCCCCGGCTCTGTCACTGCACCCCAAACCCAGCCCCTCGGCCCCCGGCTCGGTCACTGCACCCCAAACCCAGCCCCTCGGCCACCAGCTCTGTCACTGCACCCCAAACCCGGCCCCTCAGCCCCCGGCTCAGTCACTGCTCCCTAAATCCAGAACCTCGGCCCCCGGCTCAGTCACTGCACCCCAAACCCAGCCCCTCGGCCCCCGGCTCGGTCACTGGACCCCAAACCCAGCCCCTCGGCCACCAGCTCTGTCACTGCACCCCAAACCCGGCCCCTCGGCCACCAGCTCTGTCACTGCACCCGAAACCCAGCCCCTCAGCCCCCGGCTCGGTCACTGCACCCCAAACCCGGCCCCTCAGCCCCCGGCTCTGTCACTGCACCCCAAACCCAGCCCCTCGGCCCCCGGCTCGGTCACTGGACCCCAAACCCAGCCCCTCAGCCACCAGCTCTGTCACTGCACCCCAAACCCGGCCCCTCGGCCCCCGGCTCGGTCACTGGACCCCAAACCCAGCCCCTCGGCCACCAGCTCTGTCACTGCACCCCAAACCCGGCCCCTCAGCCCCCGGCTCTGTCACTGCACCCCATACCCAGCCCCTCGGCCCCCGGCTCAGTCACTGCTCCCTAAATCCAGCCCCTCGGCCCCCAGCTCAGTCACTGCACCCCAAACCCGGCCCCTCGGCCCCCGGCTCGGTCACTACACCCCAAACCCAGCCCCTCGGCCACCAGCTCTGTCACTGCACCCCAAACCCAGTCCTGTGCCCCTCAGCTACCAGCTCTGTCATTGCACCACAAACCCAGTCCTCCAAAAAGGAGAGCAATAACACCCTGCCTTTCTCCAGTCCTCCCACAAGGCAGCCACCTAGTGCTGCCCCATCTTACAGAAGGGGAAACTGAGGCACAGAGAGAGGCTGCAGTTTGCCCAAGGCTGTAGCAGCGATGGGACCAGAACCCCTGTGTCCTGCCCCTGAGGCCTGGCTGTAACAGTGACCCAGGACTCGCTGCTCTAGAGATGGGGAATGAGGCTATTCCAGACGGTCGATATTTCCTGGCTGCCATCAGCCAGACCTAAATTCCCAGCTGCAGCCCTCCCGGCTGCTCCTTGCCCTGCCTGCAGCACGCCTTGCTGAAGCAGGCCAAACCCCTCTCCTCTTAGCTCTGCTGTCACCTCCCGCCAGCCCCTGGGGGAGCTGGCTCCGGCTTTCAGAACGGTGTCAGCCACCTGGAGCCCAACACCAGGTCTCTCTGTAGCAAGTGCAGGGGAATGGAGCCAGGCCGCCGCGGGGTCCCCGAGGAGCGCTCCCAGGCTGCCCCGTCTCCCGGCTGCTCACAGCTCTGCGGTTCTGTCTCCCCCATCAGCCTGACGACACCCTGGAGCCCTTCTTCAACTCGCTGGTGAAGCAGACCCGGGTGCCCAACATCTTCTCCCTGCAGCTCTGCGGGGCCGGCTTCTCTCCCAACGAGTCCGAGGCCCTGGCGTCGGTTGGGGGCAGCATGGTGAGTGCACAGGCTCAGCTCAGCGCTGGGACCCTGGGCTCGGAGCGGTGCCAGGCGCCGGCCGCAGCAGTGCCATGCGGTCGCGAGGCAGAGAGCGCCCCCACCCATTACTGGGAGGGGCCCCTCGGGGCTGGTTCCAGAGTCAGTGTTCTCGCTGGTTCCCCATCTCCTTTTCCGCAAGCCCCTGTGGTTGGGCCCTGCTCCCGGGGCTGATGGCCGCTCACACCTCTCTCCCGGCTGCAGATCATCGGGGGCGTGGACCATTCCCTCCACATTGGCAGCATCTGGTACACGCCCATCCGCAAGGAGTGGTACTACGAGGTCATCATCGTTAAGATGGAGATCAATGGGCAGGACCTGAAGATGGACTGCAAGGAGGTGACGGGGGTGGCGAGGGGCTGCACGAGCGAGGGCCACGTACCTCTGGGGGGCACTGAGAGAGAAATGGCAGGGACTGTTCCCCTGCCCCCTGGCACACCCTGACTCTCAGGCCTTCCGAGGTACTGACGTATTACCACAACAGGGATGGAGGCAAGGGAGGCTGGGCTTAGAGCTCGCACACTACGTGGGTCTGGCTCCCTGCAGACCTGTGGGGCGTATGGGGGGTGCCAGCACCCCCTGGCCCTACACACTGAGGCCCGTTGTGCCCAGGAGAGGGGGGAGGCTGGAGGCAGCACAGGGGCCCCCCACCCAGAGCAGTACGATGTGGACAGTGAACGGGGTGAGTTGTTTGTGTGCAGGCCCGTTCCTCGTCCGGAGCAGGGAGATAAATGCTTCTCCAGGTGCAGGCGCCGGCCCCACAGCCAGCACACATGCCTGGCCCTGGATTAGTACATGTGACAAATCCCCTGTGCCCGTGCACTGCCGGGGAGCTGCCCGCAGGTCTCTGCAGCCAGACATGCGCCGTACTTTGCTTCCCCGGCTGCCTTTGGCAGTCTCCATGTAGCCAGCGAAGTTCTGCTGGGACTGTCAGTGATGCCGGGGGAGTCACGGGAGAGCTGGCGGCTTGGCAGCGGGAGGCGACCTGCTCAACTGGAATCAGCCCAAGCCCTGGGCTTTGACCCTGCCTCCCTCAGGAACAGTTGCTTAAGCCTGATGGCAGCCTCCTGGCTTAAGGTGGGAGCAGGGCGGGTGCTGCCTCGGGGGGGCCCATGGAGAAGGAGAGAAGCAGGGGCTGGTGCTTCATTCGCCATGTCGCCCCCACAGTATAATTACGACAAGAGCATCGTGGACAGCGGGACCACCAACCTCCGGCTGCCAAAGAAGGTGTTTGAGGCTGCAGTGAAATCCATCAAAATGGTGTCTTCGGTCAGTATCGCTCTCTGACAAACCCAATCCCCTCCCTTCCCCAGCCGGATCCCTGGTGAATGCCGAGGGCCCCAGAGACCAAGCCATTGTGACCCGGCACAAACAGAGTGCTTAGCAGACTGTATTCCGGGATCACTTTGCCCACCACTGAAAGGCAGCCCCCTCTGGGGTAAAAGGTGGCAGCTGGCTAGGACAGGAAGAATGCTGTTTCCGTTTGAAACGGCAAGGAAACTTTGAAAGGTGAGACACTTACAATGTGAGCTGACACGCGGCTCGGAGGCTGTGGGCAAGCAGCCCTGCCCTTGTGGAGAGCGCCATGACACCTTCACAGAGCACAGACTGACAGGGCCTTCCTTTCATGTCTCAGCTAAAAGAGTCTCTAGCATGACAACACCCCACCCCCGTCATCAGCTCCGCCCTGAAGGGAAGGGTCCCCGCACTGACACCCAGCCCCTGCAGCACCCTGCACTGACACAGTCTAGCCCTGCGTCACTGAACACCAACACGATCTCACGGTCTCTCTCCTTCCCCACGGGGCAGACGGAGAAGTTCCCAGATGGCTTCTGGCTGGGGGAACAGCTGGTTTGCTGGCAAGTCGGCACTACCCCCTGGCACATCTTCCCAGTCATATCACTCTACCTGATGGGCGAGGCGACAAACCAGTCCTTCCGGATCACCATCTTACCCCAGGTGGGTCCCCGGCGGGGCACGGCAGGGCGCTCACAGGTAGCACTCGGATAGGGTGTGAGCAGGAAGGAGCCGCATAGCTCAGTCCCTGGGGGTCTGCAGGAGCAGCAGCCCTTGGACATGGGCCAGCACCAGACGTCCTGGATTTTATTTGGGAGGCGAGGGGCTGACAACTCAGAGTTGGCCCTCCTCTCTCTAATGGGCTAAGCCAGAACTTGGGAGCCCAGCACCCCAAATATTTGGGGGGGGCAATTTGAAATACAGCTCATGTGGGCCCCTCTCCAACACCAGCTCTGCTGGCCTGGGCATTGTCGAGTGAAGGGGGCTGCCTTGGACTCAGAGTGGTAAAGCCCCCGGCCCAGGAACAAGTCCCCGGCCAGTGAGCTGGGGCTACAGGGAGGTGGCTGCTCCTCTCAGAACTCAGCTGGAAGCTGGAGCTCTCTGCTCCCCACCCCCAGGGGCTCTGATAACACCCACCCCGGTCTCCTTCCAGCAATACCTGCGCCCCGTTGAGGACGTGGCCACATCCCAGGACGACTGCTACAAGTTCGCCATCTCCCAGTCCTCCACAGGCACCGTCATGGGCGCTGTCATCATGGAAGGCTTCTACGTGGTCTTCGACCGCGCCCGCAAGCGGATCGGCTTTGCCGTCAGCACCTGCCACGGTGAGGGGAGGGGCGTGCAGCGCAGGGGAAGAGCCAGGGGCTGGCAGGGCATTCGGGGGCGGGTGGTAGCGTCTCCACAGGGCTGAGATCCTGGCTCATTCTGGTGTCCTGCAAGCAGGGGGGTGGCTGCAGGAGAGGGGGAGACGGCAGCGCCCCCCGGGTCACCCAGCTTCCCCTCTCCTGGTTGCAGGAAGGAAGGGGGCGGTGCTGGTCCCTGTGGGGCAGACGCATCCGCCCAGCTGAGCCGTGGGTCCATGTGGTTAGAGGGGGCAGGGGACAAGAACAATTATTGCTCACAGTTGGTGCAGCCCATGGAGCTCTGCAGCCTGGTCCACAGCTGCCCTCATCCTTCGTTTGGTGGCTCCGGGGCCGCCCCAGGCCAGGGACGAGCTGGGGGGCTCGCAGGGGGCCCACTCATGCCACTCCGACGCGGTTTCTGAACAGTCAGGACTGTGCATACAGGGTAGCTCTGGTCTCCCTCCTGGTGACCAGGGCAGCTGAGAGTGCCAGCGCTTCCCCCTGCTGAGCCAAGTGTAGCCACGGCCCCCGCAGCAGCCACCCACAGCCCCCGCCTGGCCATCACTGGTGCACTGAATGGGGGGTCCCATCCGCAGTGCATGACGAGTTCCGGACGGCGGCGGTGGAGGGGCCCTACGTGCACCCCAACATGGAGGACTGCGGCTACAACATCCCGCAGACAGACGAGTCCACCCTGATGACCATCGCCTACGTCATGGCGGCCATCTGCGCCCTCTTCATGCTGCCGCTGTGCCTCATGGTCTTCCAGGGGCGCTGCTTCCGCTGCCTGCGACGGGACCACGGTGACTTCGCCGACGACATATCCTTGCTCAAGTGACGCCCGCTCTGCGGGCGCGAGGGAGCAGCCGGCGCGGGGAAGGCAGGGAGGGAGGGCATGAGCTGAGCTCACCAGCACAGGCTCCTCTGCCCACAGAGTTTGGCTGGGGCTGGAAACAGCACCAGCCATTGCCCCAGGCCAGAGCCGGGTCTGTTCTTCCCCTGCCCCCTCCAGTGGCTCAGCCAACACTGCCTGGAGCTGTTGGCTCTGCCCTGGGAGCGGGCACCGGAACAGTGCCGCCGGGGTTCTCAGCAGCAGGCCAGGACGCTGGGCCTGTCGGCAGGTTCATACGGTCACCGTAGAGTACATTGAAGCTTGCTCGCTGTTTAACTTCCCTCCGTGTGTGGCAGCCCCGGAGAGCCTGGGAATCAAACCCCTTTGCTCTCTGGCCAACGTGGACTCGCTCCCTCTCCCTGTTTGGGATACAGCCTCACCAAACCACAGCCCTTGTGATCCAGGGTACGCCGAGGCCACACTACACCCGGGCTCTGACTCACGTTTGAGCCCAAGCCCCACTTCCGTCCACACACAAACCCATTCTGACTCGGGTCAGCCAGCACTCAGGACCCTGCCGGGGATAGGCCTGAGCCCTACAGTGGCTCGGGTCCAAGCCCTGTTACACTGCAGTGTGGACACAGCTCAGACCCGAGTCGGACGGTCTGTGTCTTTCAGCATGGACCCGGGAGCATGGCGGGGAGAGCCGGGTGCAGCAGCTGTCAGCCCAGGTTTCCAGTGCAGCCTGGAAACACCAGGTGCACAGCCCAGGTCCACCAGACCCGAGTTTACAATGGAGCGTAGACACACACCCAGAGTCCGTAGGGGAATCAGCCCAGGTCTGAGCATTGCTTGTTAGCCACTGCTGGTGCAAAGCCAGCAGAGGGAGCCCAAAACATTGTTTTTGTGTAGGGCCTACATAAACCATGGTCATTACATCTTAATAGTTCGGGTTTTCAAAAATTGTGAACAGTTGTAGATTCTAAAATAGCCATTTAAAGTCCAGGGGATATTCCTCCCCAGGCAGCCACTAATTTACGATGCCAACAGGTCGTGATTTAGGCCTCCTCTCCCAGGAGGTGCCCCTTTGAAATCTCCAAGCTGGAAAGACCTACCCCACAGCACCTTCACTCCCGCGTCGGGAGGGACTGGGCCTCTGCTAGAGCCCAGGAGCTGCGGTGAGCCTGGGCTCTAGCAGTGAGTCAGCCTAACAACCCAGCTCCCCTTTCCCCGGCGGGCACTGCTGGGACAGACACACAGTGGAGTTCAGGAGGGTCCATGCTGTCCAGTGCGGTGTGTGTGCGTGTCGCTGTCCTGTTTGCTGCAGCCCCCTTCTCCCCACCCCACCCACCCTCATCTGGTCCCCGTGGGATGCCTACATGAGCTGGACTCAACCCCTTGCATCTCAAGGGCCCTTGGCCATGGTGAAGCGGGAGCAGAGAGAACGGATCTTCCCCAAACTGGCTCCTGCATCTCTTCCGCGCCTCCCTCTCCGGGCTCTGGGGGCCCCACTCGGGCCAGCCCCCTCCTCACAGGGGGGTTGAAGGCTGTGGTGTGCAGCCAGTGCTTAATTGGTAATGAAAGAGGTGCTGAGGCTCAAGCCATTTTTTAACTTTCACAACTGACACAACAAACCCTGAACTGCCGAGCCTCGCTGTGCTGGGGCTCAGCCCTGGCAAGCCCCGGCACAAATTAGGCACTGTGTGCAGCCACCACAATCCCATGCTGTTGTACGGGGAGCAGGACAGCCGTCCCAGCAGTGAGTGCCAGGGTCTGCTGATGGGCCGAGGAGCTTTCTCTCCAGGCCAGCTGTCCGTGCTGGGGCTGGAGACGGGCGGCTCGCTGCGGGCTGGTGGAGTGAAGTCCAGGCGCCTCAGGCTGCTAGGGGGGTCTCTGCTCCAGGGCTTGCAGCTTAGACCAGTCGACGTAGGGGTAGGGCGCCGCCCCATCCTGCAGCTCGCAGGGAACAGCTGCTTCGCTGCTCTCCCCGGAGAAGGGTCGCTGAGGGGGCAGCTCTGGCAGCCCTGGTGGCAGGACCGGCTCTAGGCACCAGCAAAGCAGCCCCGTGCGGGGGGCGGCACGTGCGGGGGGCGGCACGTTCTGGGGGCGGCGTTCCGGCCGTCCTTTTCATTCGGGGCAGTGGCGCTCTCGGAGCCGCGCCCCTTAGACAGGGCGAGGGTGCCGCGCCCCCGGCCGCAGCGGGAAGGGGAAGCCCCGGCCCCGGGATGCTGAGCTGCCAGGGCCCAGCCGCTCCCAGGGGAGAGGAGGGCGAGTCCTGCCGGGGAGCCGGGGCTGCGCCCCCGCATCTGCGCACCGGCTGCTGCGCGGCCTTGGGCCACCCCTTATCTTGGGGCTTCTCTGCGCGGCCGGGCCGGGGGGGGGAGCCTCTGCAGGCGCTGGGAGAAGGGGACCTCACTCCCCCTGCTTCCAGCACCACCTGCGAGCCCCAGCCCCACCTCAGCTTGGGGGGCAAAAACCTGGAGCCGGTCCTGGCTGCTGGGGTCAGGGAAGGGATGGGGGAGGGGTACAATGTCCCTCCACTTTTCTATCTCTTTGGCCCTGGGAAGTGGATTGGGGCAGAGCCCTCTGCCCTCCCGTCCAAAGACTGGGGGGAAAGGTGGGGGCAGGGCACATCATCCATTCCCCTCATCTCTGCCTGGGCTGCAAATCATGGGAAAGGGCCTAACCTCCTCCGGCTCCCAGCTCTCCTGCCAAGCATGGCACACCGAAGCTTTTGACGGGCCTCACCCTGCAGCACCAGGGGGAGAACCAGCAGCCTCTGCTGGGGCGGGGTGGAACCCAGCCCCAGGACAGGACCAGCAGCCCAGGAAGGTGTGGAAGCCACGAAACCAGACTGTTACCCGGCCTGCTTGGGAAAGCCCCTGGAAAGCCAGAGCGGCGTCCGCGGGTCGCCTCCTCCAGGAGCCCCTCCACAGAAGGCGTGCAGCACAAGACAGGCTCGCCTCACACTGCACTGGTCACGAGGGGGAAACCCCTTCCCTGCGCTGGACTTAACCATCCAAGGCGATTCGCTCCTGGAATATCTGCCTCTGGCTGCAGTGGGGGAAGGCCCCAGCCCACCACACTAAATAGTTTGTTATTTCACGGGGTCAGCAGCAGCCTCACCATCATCATTATTAGTGTGTTTGAAACACATGGTTTTACTTAATTTTCCTTCTTTATAATGGCAAAGGGCCAGGGATGTTGTGCTCGAGCAGAGGGCAGCGTGTGTATGTAGCAGGCTGTGCTGTATGTGAGTGTACCAATAATGAATGCTTCTTGCCTGTACAATATATACATATTTTTATATTTTTAATCTAGTGCTGAAAGCCCCTGGTTCATTGCAAACCCAGCCTGAGGGGGTTGGTGGGTTTTTAAGCTCCCTGCTTTGGTTGTGGGCAAAGGAGCCAGGCTGCAAGTCAGGGATGCTTAGCAGTGGTTTGTCTGATGGAAGCACTTTATGGATCGTTGGCAATCTGGCATTTGTTGTGATGGATGTATCTCTTGTAATATATCTGGCGAAGGTGATGGGGGCACTGGGTTGTGGGAGGTGAAATTAGATCACGCACACAGCAGTGGTTCACAAGCCAAAACAATATATTGCTCAAGGCTGTTTTTGCTTCTGTCCCGTTTCTGTTCAAGTAGGTTTTCCTACTACATAAGAACCCCTCATCCTGAATCCCAGTGATCAAGGCCTGCACATTTTGCTTCAGTTCTGGTACTAATTGTTGCTTTAAAAAGCAACTTTGTTCCTTCCCAACCTGGGTTCCTTTCCTACTTAATCCTGCAGGTGACTCCTCCTGGGGAATTGGTAACACAGCTGTTCCTAGCCACAGCACAAGGTGATGTGTAGGCCTTCATGGTGAGACTGAAAAGGACCAGAGCAGCCTGGGCAGGGGAAGGTGCTCAGCCAAGCACAAATACCTGAGCTTTTAGTGCATGAGACAACCAAGGAAACTAGCTGTTGGTAGGAACATTTGCCCAGCCTGGGAACTGCTTATTACAGAGCTTTGCTAATGCAGCTCCTAAAGGGGACTTGGGGTTTAACGTGCCACTAAATGGCCCAGCAAGATAAAGCTGAGCCATTCGGGAGGAATGCAGAACGGTTTCACTTTGCAGAGAGGCTTGGGAGGTGGGGGTCAGATCCCAGCTGTACCTCACAAATGTATAGTAGCACCACACCCTGCTGTTCTGCAGCAGCTTCCTTGTCAGGTGGAAGTGCAGGGGCAGCTGCAACTGTGTAGGAACCATTGACTCCTAAAGAGGGTAGAGAAAAACCTCTCTCCAGTGGAAGCCTCTCACCTGCTAGCTGGGATCCAGAGATGCTGTGCTGGTGGGAGCAGCATTACTGGAAACTTTCCATGCACGGTGCAAGAACCGTTCCAAGGGCAGCAAGACAGCGCAAGATGGAGGGCAGACTGCAGGGCTCTCCTCTCCCCCGACGGCAAGTAACTGACCATGAGCACTAGCCCCAGCTGATTCCAATATGTGACCCTAGCTCAATGGCTCCAACAACAGCAAATCTCCCTACCCTACTTTACTTTTCCTGGGATGATTGGAGAGGAGCTGCTGCCATGACCCCCAAGGGAAGACTCAACAGGGCTCTGAAGAATTTCAAGGGGCAGCAGCAAGGAGTGTAGGCCCAAATTTGAGCCTTGGTGGAGGAGAAAAGAAAGCATAGGCAGGTACAAGAGGGACTCTGGCATGAAGTGTTTTCAGGAATTTTTGCTTTACACATTGATGAGAATCATCCTTGTTTAAAAATGTTAACGTTCCCCAGCAGCACAGGGAGAACTAACAGTATAAAAAGTGACGAGCAGGGGGCTGAGGTGGTCCGGTGGCTCTTCTATGTAAATATTCCTTAAAGAAAGCAGGAAGAAGTCCCTGGAGTGAGTCACTAGCGAAGGAGCCAGCACTGGGTAGCCAGAAACCTTACAAACAGGCCGGACCAAGTGAACTCTGGCTGTGGGTACAGCTGCAGCACCCCACCCCGTCTCACTCTATGAACCTGCTTCGCTGTTGTTTGCAGTGTTGGTCCCAGGGTAGAGAGGCACGGGGGGGTGAGGTAATGAGGTAATGTCTTTTATTGGACCAACATCTGTTGGTGAGACAGACACACTTTCAAGCTTATGGACAGGTCAGCCCTGCAGAAGAGCTCCGTGTGGCTCCAAAGCGTGTCCTCTCATCAGCAGAAGTTGGTCCAGTAGAAGATATTCCCTCACCACCCCCATCACCGCACCCGCACCCCCTACTTCACGAGACACAGAGGCTTTGCTTTTGCCAGCACCATCTGGTTCCCATAACTTGCTCCAGTCCTGCACTCAGGGAGCAACCCGACTCCAACCAAGGGGGAAATTATGCAACTGCAACCTCCACACCCCAGTGCCTGCCCAGAACACCTCCGGGACACCACTCAGTTTGGACCACTGCCTTTACATGTCTGTGTGTGTGCAGAAATTCACTGACGGGCCAAACCCAGCCATGCTGCACGTAGGTGACACTTCCATTGACTTCAGTGGAGTTGCAGCTGCTTACACCAGTGCTGACTTTGTCCCAAGGACTGTGCAGAATCTACAAAGTAGGGGCCAGATCCTGAGAGGTGCTGGGCACCATTAACTCCCATTGAAATCAGTAGCAATCACTCTGGTTATGCCAGCCCGATGTAGGAAGAAGTGCTCAGAGGGGGCAAGTTGGGTCTTGAAAGCTTTGTTATTCTGAGCTGCAGCGCAGCCAGCTTTATCACCTGAAGAACTCCCTTCCCATGGGCCCTGGGTTAGAGTAACAGGAGAATGCGAGGACCACACCATGCGTCCAACTCTCTGTCCAATTATTTGGGGAGCGGGACGAGGACTGGGGATAGTTACTCTTCGTGGCTACTATAGACGCCCATACTCTGTAACCCTAATGTCGATGTACGAATAATGAATGTTACACAGTAAATTATTACATTAAACAGAAAAGCCTTGTGTTCACAGCCTGTTCATTGCCTGGGGGGCAACTCAGAGCATGCAAGGAAGGAGATGGGGGAGGGTTGCGGGGGACTTTGAGCTGCTGAGGGCTCTTCAGGATTAGGGCGGGTAAGGGAAGTGCCTGACTTAGTGGAGAACTCAATGAGATGCACTGAGGTTGTTAGTGAGCACAGACGTCCCACTGGGTAAGGGTGTGGAGTTTGAGTTAGCAGTTCAGTATTCCCCTCATTGTATGTTCTCAACAGGTGGGGATGGCTCACAGGTCAGGCATGGGGTAGGGTGAGGGAGAACCACTGACGTATTACACTGCAACACAAATTCCACTAGCAGCTCATGCTTTTCTCATATGAATTCATAGGTTGAAATTATTTGCTTAATTTCTCCAGTGACCCCGGGGCTGCTGCTCAGTCCAGGTATTTAACAGGGCAGCAGCAGCAGGCAGAATAATGTAGTTCATTTCCATGCACACCTGGATGATCATTAACTCTCAGACTTTGGGACTAATATTTGAAGTTGCTGTTGCCAGCAATCCCACTGAGTAGCGTAACTGCAGAAAGCAAAGACTAGAGTGACTCAGCCAGGGTGAGTTTGTTCCAAGGTTTGAATATTGGCAGGACGTGCTTTGCACTGTTCAGCCCACTCCTCTAGTGAGATAGGAAGCCTGGCTCCTCATCTTAAATCTGGCCCAGGCCAGCAGTAGCTGTGAGTCAGGCAGGGCTCCTAAGAGGAGCAACCTGTTTCAGCTCAGGGAAAGGTGTCTACAGGACAAACAGACTAGCGGTGGGGGCTCAGTGGAGGCCAAAGACTGAGCGAACCGTGACGGCAGGGTTGAGACACTGGCAGGATGGAGGAGGGAAGCTTGCATTGCTGCTGTCCGCGTTGCACCTGCTGCGTGGATGGAGGATTGCTGAACAGCTAGACATGCCTCAGGCCTACCCTAAGGTGAAGAAAGACTTGTGGACACATTTCACGGGAGGTTTGAGAACTGCCAATTTAATGGTAGCTTAAGCACCATCTACAGCATGCTAAGTGAGGCCAGTTCCACGTGCTGGGCTGCAATTATTTGTGTAGGATGCTGATGCGTGTCCATCCTCCCACCCGGACTGCGTTCACCCTTCAACACAGTGTGCAACGTTCACCCTCTGTTCAGCAGTGGGGTCCCTTGGGCTACAGGTAGTTTGCTTGTTTTAACCTAAGGCAGGAGGTATTATGGAGTGACACAACCATAGGAAACCCATTTTGTGAGCTGCCCATGCCTTCTCCCACGGGAGCAGGAAGTGCTGTGGCCTAGACAGGTGAGAAATGGGATCATGGCTGGAGCTCAGGAGGCCCAGTACCAGCCCCTATCAGGATAGTGCTTTCATCCAAGGAGCTAAGCACAGGAGGAAGAGAGCCTCTCCCTGTGCATAGGGCAGCGTGATACTTGTGGAGAAACAGGCAGAGAAGTGACGTGTCCAAGATCACTGGCAGGGCAGCGTAGAGAACCCAGGTCTCCCACACACTAGCCCTGCACTCGAATGACTAGACTAAGCTTCGCCTTCCCCCAGGAAGCCAGCACTGAATACTGGGCTGTTAATCTCAAGAGCCTCGGCATGCAGAGCTCTTCCACTACAAGGTGTGCGCCCAGACAGCCCAATGCAGTACCGAACAGCCGCGTCTCCCACGGCTCCTTCCAGGCTCCAACAACTGCAGAGCAGCTCGGCCCACAGCATCTTGTGACAGACAGACACGAAAGCAACGAAGACAGCTAGGCTATAAAGCATGATCTGAAAAGGAGGAACGATATCAAATCTATGCATAATATACATACTTTTATTTATGAATTTGTATGTATACAGACTTTCTATACACACATTACCTATATAATAAAAATGTACATGTGTATACATGGTTGTATAAATATATAACTGTAGAAATCTCAGAACCGATCCTGCCTATTCACAGCGACGTCTCCAGTACAGGTGCTTTGTTTGAGTGGCTGTCATTTGGGACTTGGACAAAAGGGGCAAGTGTCATTTGTGTTGGTTTGGGCCCAGAATTTGATGCACTGAAAAAGAGAGAGTCAATAAGGAGCCACCAGCCCAACTCGAAGGTGGTGTGTTATACAGAGATTCTATCAGCATCTTGCTGGTTCGGGGCGCTATCTCCCAGGGATGGTCTGCTCCAGATTGCATCATTAAGATTTCTGCATCTGGGGGACCGAGTCCACAGCCGGGAGCTTTTTAACATGGCAGGATCACTAAGTTCTCCTAACACAAAAAGCAACCATTCACGCTCTATGTGCTTCCTGTTTCCTCCTTAGCCACAAAGGGCAGACAACTGGGCTTTGCCCCCCCTGCATTTCACCCTAGTGAACCATGGTTGAGATGTCTCCTGTACCGGCACTAAGATCAGCCTCTCCTCCCCCAGATAACAATTCAGAGCTCCAAAAGCGATGCACACTCAGGGGGGGCCAGCTCAGCAATTCACCCTCTATTCTAGAACCTTCGGCTGTGACCTACTCCAGAGCGGGACACAGTTTGGGTCTAACCCTCCAAACACGGAGAGGGCGAGAGAGAAGCATTTAGAGCACGAATCAGATGACTGTGCATTCTTAAAAACCGCAACGAAATGGCCATCTAAAGAGGGCAAACCTCCCAGCCTGACGCGAGGACATGGAAAGGCTGGCTTACTGATTTCACCTGCCGCAGGGAGGACTATTCTTTCCTTTGGGAGCCTCATTTCCCAGGGGACTCCTGTCCCTTGCTCTGCATTTCCCACCAGCTATGTTGGCTCCCCAGCCCAGGGAGAGGCTCAGCACCCTGAACCGCACAAGCCACATAAGAAGAGCATTTCCTGGCCAAGCAGCTGGCCCCTGCTGAGTGGCAGGAGGATGGTGTCCCAAGCCAGGGCTGTGCACTACACTTACCTCCTTGTGGAGCACGTGAGAACAGGCCATCGGGTGGAGCTCACTGGGCTGCACGAGTTTCTGGCACATTAGACACAGCTTACAGGTAGCAGGGGCCTGGGTCACAGCAGCAAGCGTGCACACAGAAATGAGAGTCACAGAAGCCTGGTCACCAGGCGCAGCTCTAAGTGTCCTGCATCCCCAGGGTCCACATCCCGCTAGACATGGTGCCTCCTGTCCCCATCCCCACTAAGAAGGTCCGGAGGGGGGCCTTGCCAGGGCTGAACATTTAAGTGGGGAAACCCTGGGGACAGGGAAGCGTACCGGCTATGTGGCACTGATCAGACCGTCTCCCTCAGGGCTCCGCTTGTTCATACTGCGATTGGGCTCTCTCCCGCCCCACGCCAGTGTTGCATGCTTGCCTATCCCAGGCACTCTGGTATGCCCCCTCGGGCCCTCACCTGTGCCCTGCTGTGGTGGCTGTTTCACTCCTTCCCCTTGCGCTGAGTGCTCATGGCCAGCAGATGGCGAGGTGCCTGTGCCCCTAGCCCTTCCCCCCGTCTCACCAGTCTAAGGTTAGAGCCCAGAGCCTGCACTGTGGGTGCCGCCCAGCCTGTGGGGCACATTGCAGGGGTGCACCCAGCCCCCTGCAGGCCATGCTGGGGAACATGCAGGAACGCCCAGGTAACTAAGAACATCTTACATGTGATGGTGTCCCTGGGTAAGACACCTGAGCCGGTGGCAGGAACATAGGGGCGCTGATCTGGGGCAGAGGAGCAGGAAACATGGGGGCCCTGATTCGGCCAAGTGGCTGTTAGCAAAGATGATAAAAGGTATTAGGCATGTTTTAGAGGGAGCGTTGAAGTCACCCCAGGGTATTTACGGGGGTGATGGAGACCAGCAGGGAGGGGACCTGTTGGACTCTGACTATCGCCTCCTTGCACAGGATGGAAAGCTGGGAGCTCCGGCTTTGCCTCTGTGGATGCCATTTGTTTCCTAGGGAATGGCCCTGTACAGTAGCACAGATCAGACCCATGCTGTAGTTCACTCCTGCCCAGCCCTCCTTTGACGAGCTCCAACCAACTGCCACGGGGCTGCCTTGTCCAGGAGCCGAATGCTGCCTCCTTCAATACAACCCCTCCCGCCACCACTTGGACCCCGACAATACTCATGCAGCTGACCCACCTGGGCACCCACTGCTGCACCCTGATGCTCGGCCAGCTTCGCGGCTACCAGCTGATTCAGCTCGTCCATGGTCAGCCCTGCCATGGTTCTCCTCGCTGTCTTTATCTGCTGCAGTATGTTCGTCAGCTGGGCCCTGAGGAGACAGCGAGCGGGTCAGAAGCACAAGTTCTGGTCCCAGGTGCCAGTCAGCTGGAAGGTCTGTTTCACCGTGGCAACCAGCACCCCTTCTAGCAAGGGACCCGAGATGCTGCCACAGGTTGGAGTCTGCCACGGCCTTTCCCTAACCACACGCTGAGGTCAGTCAGAGGTACCATTACTTGCCATGCTCTCCTCCAGAGGACAGCCGCAGCACTGGACAACAGGGCACCAGTACTGCGGTTTCCATGCACTTCACCACCTCATGCACTGATCCCCAGGGAACGCCTGGGAGGCAGGGCAGTACTATCAGCCCATGTTACAGGTCGGGGAACTGAGGCACAGAGATCAAATGATTCGTCCAAGGTCACACAGGGAGAATGTGTCACAGCTAGCACCCTACCCCGGCATCGTGCTCTCACTGCACTGGAAATACTGGGATACCTTAAGGTGAGGCAAGTCTAGTGGCGCTAGCGAACCCAGAAAATCCATGTCCACCCAGAGAGCCCTGCAGTGAGGGCAAACAGCAGCAGCCATCCTTGCTGTTAGAACACACCAATGCAACCCTACTGCGTGCTTTCATTCTGGGTCCCAGACTGCACCTCCCACCACAGCATCTGAGCCCCTTCCAGAAGGGTCTTAGCGAACACCGCGAAGTCTGTAACACACATCATGCACTGGCTTCAGTGCACTTCCCAGCTGGTAGCAGAGTCAGTCCCAAGCCCTGACTGAGGCAGAGGAATAGAGGGATCTCCATTATGCAGACAGAAAGCTGAAGCACAGACAGTGAGGTACTGCTGCGTCTGCTGAGCAGTTACGGATGCTCCGAGAGGACCCAAGGTTATTTACGGAGAACGTTCCGTGCACTGCTTGGCCCTACTCCTGGAACCGCTGTAGCACCGCATTCTCAGAGCTTGCTCCCACGCTCCAGACAAACACCTTGGAGCCTTTCCTATGGCACTGTTGGCTACACATTTTCAGAGACTCAAGTCCAGCCTCTTTTAACATCTCTGTTGCTACCCCACATGTAGGGCCCCACCCCAGACAGGGACACTCACTTGTTACACTGGGGAAATCGAGCCAAGAGCTTCTCCAGGATCTTTTCCAGCTTATCGACCGGCTGTGGCCTGTGAAACTCATGAGCACCCTTGACTCCTCCGAGCCCAGGCGGAGGCGGGATAGAGGCAGCAGATGTCATGTGAGGGCCGTGGGTGCTGACAAGAGATGCCAATACAGGGCTGTTCCTCCCTTGGGAAGCAGGCAGAGGGGGTGAGGGCTGATTAGGCCTGGAGACGACAGGGTTAAGGAGCGGGAAGGAGAGTGCCCGAGGATCAGCACTGGGCATGACCATGGGAACCGGGACCGGCCCAATGGGGAACGGGAGCCTGGGAGTAAGGGATGGATTGGGCTGAAATGCCGGCATCATGAACTCTGTCTGAGAGAGAGAAGAGAATACCGGTTAGAATAGGCTCGTGGGAAACCAGCCAGGAACTCCTTCCACCCAGACCAGAGACATGAAAACCAGGGGGGGTGAGTGGCAAGGAACCCACACCTCACAGATCCCCAGTTTCATCTTCCAGCCGGCCGACGAGTGCAGCTGCCATGCTATCACCAGAGGAACAAGGGGTGCACTGTAACTTCTGAGCAGCCAACTGGCTAATACCATGAACATGTGCACGTGCCAGACCACTACCTAAGCCAGGGTTTGTGACCAGCCTGCATCTCCAGTCTGCCCAATTCAGGCAACTGTCTACTGGGGTCAGCAGCGAGGCTCTCTGCTAGCCTTAGAAAAGCCCCGTGCATGACTGACCAGGAACCCTTCACACGGAGCATCTGGGCCAGGATTTGGGGCGTGACACTCACTTCTGATGGGGGTGGTGGCAGGGTGGGGGTTGGGATCTGTGGCAGGCTGCTCAGCTTTGCTCCATTCCTCACCAGCTGAATGTGAGCATTGAACTGGTCCTAAGAGAAAGAATGAAAAAACAAAACAAAACAAAAAACATAAGGGGTGTGTGTTACCAAACCCTATCAGCCCAAGAGTCTCCCTCGCTCCAGCATGCCATGGCTGCCTGGGTGAAGGGTCCTAACAGCAAGCATCCGCAGGCTGATTCCACACCCTAACACAGCTACAGTTTTGCTGGACTGGACCGTATGGGGGAGGCAAAGGAATTGTTGCTTATGCAAAAGCCTCGCCCCAGCCCCTGCTGCCACGTGCACATACTGGATTTCCAGATACTGGCACAGGGCAAGCTGAGGCGTAGCTATCCATAGTCAGTTCTGAGGGGTAATCTGGGGTCACTGCATTTCTGTGGAGGACCATGTCCCCAGAGTACGGCTCACAAACCAAAAGAAAGAGTGATGATGTACAAACTTTCAAATGCAATCTCAGACACCCATTCAAGTGAATCCTATACATACGACTCAAGATGAGTCACGTCCAGGACTAAATAGCTTTACTACAGAATGTTATTTAGGAAGAAAAGAGAAACAAGCCTACAAACCTCCTGGGGAGGTGATGATGAGGTATTCAAGGGCATTTTATTGAGGTTAGACATCAGCCAGATCCTCAGGCCTGCCCGAGTTGTCTTGCTTGCATTTTGTGTTTTAATTCCTAGGCCCTGACCCATCTGGACACGCCCATAATTAGTGTTTCCTATCTAATCAAGTTTATCTTTTACAATGCTCACTTATTTCACTTACTGATTGCATGCCCACCATAGAGTGGCTGGACAAGACAGATCATTTTATAACTGCCCTGCTATAGAAAGTAGTGCAGCTATTCGTGTGAGGAACAGATATATTTTAACAAATGGCAAAGTTATTGCCACAATAACATCACAGACCAAATCTGAGACTTTATTACAAAGAGAAGCTAAGTTTCTTCAGAACAGCACAAGGCAATGACCTTCAGCCCCACATAAAAAAAGACCCTCGCTGACCAAACATATCTTCAAAAGCCCTATGTTAGGAAGAGATTTCATTGCAAATAAGATCATACGTGTGTATTATAACAGCCTCCATGTATTTTGTTAGAATATTTACATGAAAGCGTGTATTAACAATAGAGCAATTGAACGCCACAGTCAAATACAGAGATGGGTCCTAGGTATACAGCCTGCCATGAAGGCAACAAGAACCCAAAAACTAACTATACACCCTATGTCACAGTTTCTCTTTGTCAGAACAGCATTCTGAATTTACCTGAAAGTTTTCCTCTGTGTTTAGCTGTCCCCTAATCCAGTGGGTTCAAACTACAGAAGGACAGATTTAGACTGAATCTCAGGAAACACTTCCCAGCTGTAAGAACTGTAGGACAATGGAACAAACTGCCTATGGTGTTTTGGAGGCTCCTTGACTGGAGGTTTTCAAAAGGAGGCTGGATCGCCATCTGCCTTCAATGGGTTAGACACAACAAATCCTGCATATTGGACTAGATGACCCTTGTGGTCCCTTCTAACCCTATGATTCTATGGTTTGAGACCACATCTGAGGCACAGCATTGTTAAGGTCATTAACACCTGGCCATTGGGGAATGTCCATTTTCAAGCTCATTGACAGAGTTACGCAGTTATTCCTATCACCTGTTTAAGCAGTAAGTTTTGGCAATGTGGTTGGAGCTGTAGGAGATACAGAACAGGGACAGTGCGAGTCCCGAATAGTTTAATCTAATGATTATTTAAGGGCTTGCTTGAGAACACCTGACAAGACTTGCAGAATCAATGAAGGGGGGGAGAGGGAGGGAGAAGGGGAGGGGGGGAGAGAGAGAGAGAGAGAGAGAGAGAAATAAACCCAATCTAGTACTTAAATTTGGTTCATGTTCCCATACCTCCCACCTAAGTATTTTTAGGGGTTGCTTGATGCCCAGCAGAGACCCTACCCGGACACTTTCTTTGGTCATTCGTATCCTGTTCAGCCTCATTTCCCACTCCTGCTCGGGTTGTATGGTCTCCAGTGTGGGTGGCGCTGACCTACTCAGAGACAAGAAGAATTAAAAGGGAAAAGAGGGTTTGAGCCCATGTTGTTTGGTAGCAAAGTGGGAACAGCTACAAGCAGAACAGAGACACCTGTTTACACGTTACTCCCCATCATTTTTCTCTCAACCCTGCCCCTCTTCCCCTGTCCCTCCATTGCAACTCTAACCCACTTTCTCCTCAAAGCCAGGAAAGGAGGGTCCAATCCACACAGATTCCCCCTGTATAAGAGAGCAGAACTTCAGGTGTGGGAGTTAGGGCACAAGATGTACATCTCCTGGATTCGGGTGAAGAAAACTACAGCACACAAACCTCAACAGATTTGGTGCATGACAGAGGCTCAGCGGACAAGAGGAAAGAATATGGAGTAGCTAAAGATTAAGGAAAAAACATGGAAAACTGGAACTCCACCATCCAGTGTTTTGAGGACCTCAGGGCAGGAAACCTTAACTTGGTTGTAACAAAGTCTCTCACACTCAAACACAGACTAGTTGGGGTTTTAGGAGGGGATGAATCGGTGCAAACGGGGTTACTTCGCTCCCTATTGGCCTATACAGAACTCACCTGAGGTAGGTGAGGTGTAGCTCCGCCTCTTTTTCGGCTTCTTCTAGTTTCAGAACCAGCAGCTCCTTCCGGCTCTCCAAGGACAATATCTAATGGAGAGGGAGATCACACACATCGAGCTCATGTACTTGATTATCTCCCGCAGGCCATGTTGCTCATCCTCCCAGGCTGAGCTTGTCACTTTGCACAGTGCTTAGCACGACGGGGCCCCAATCCTGACAAACATTCATCAGCAGATCACAGTGCAGTAATTTCTCTTGCCCCCTGTGAAGAGCAAGACCCATCCAAAGAGCCGGACACTCCACTGTTCCTTTCACCCATTCTGCAAGGAAGACACACACCATGCCATTCCCAGCCTGCCACGATTATTAACTCTAGGCCAGTGGTTCTCAATCCACGGCCCGCTTGTGGCCCAGTCAGCACACAGCTGCGGCCCATGTGACTTCTCAGGGCCATACAGGTAGTTCATCTATTGTGTGGATGTGGCCCACATAACACACACAGAGCTGCATATGTGGCCCACAATGGTAAATCAGTTGACAACTACTGGACTGTGCACTGTTCTGCATCAATCCATGACTTGCAACCATGCGGCTTATACCAACCTCTGCTTTCCAAGCCCTTTCTGTTTCCTCCAGGATGTTCCTATTGATCTCATTGTGCTGGTTCTTCAGCTTATCTAGTTCCATCTCCCATACCTCCCTAGAAGCAAAAGCAGAACACGTCTGTTTAGGCACTAGTGTGACATGCTGACTGGCAACCTGGGACCACAGAGCCGCCAAAATGTTGGGTAAGCTGCCCATACATTCCTTGGATTGCACCCAGGAGTGCACCCAGTTTGCAGACTATGGCAGCAATGACCTTCACCAGACATGTAGAGGCCGCAGATCTCAAGACCAAGCTAGCTCAGTGTATACCAGTGACCAGTCATTTCAGAGCAGGACACTGAACATCTTACTCTGAAATGGGCACCACTGAATCAGCCATGGAGATCCCTGCAAACTGTCGTTCCTCAAAGTTACACCTTCTAAGACGGGGTTCAAAGATGGTAGTAATGAACGGTCCATTCTCCTTCTCTTTGTGTGTGTGTGGGGGGGGGGGGGGGTGTGCCTAAATATGCTGAAGGTTACTCCTTGCCAAGATTGTGTCCAAGTTTGGCAGAAAAAAAAAAAAAAAAAAAAACGAACAGTCTGAACTAGAAAGAGACCTGAAAATGATGTGGGGGTTCCAGTGGATCACAAACTGAATATAAGTCAGCAAAAAGCTGCAGTTGTGAAAAAGGCAAATATCATTCTGGGGTGTATTAACAGGACTGTCGTATGAAAGACATAGGAGGTAATTGTACCGCTTTACTCAGCACTGGTGAGGCCTCAACTGCAGAACTGTCTCTAGTTCTGGGTGCCACACTTCAAGAAAGAAGTGGATAAGCTGGAGAAAGTCCAGAGGAGAGCAACAACAACGATAAAAGTCTTAGAAAACTTGACCAATGAGGAAAGGTTAAAAAAAGGGGGCATGTTTCGTCATAAGAAAAGACGACTGAGGGGGACCTGGGAACAGTCTTCCAATGCATTAAGGGCTGTTCTAAAGAGGGCAGGGATCAGTGGCTCTCCATGTCCACTGAAGGGAAGACAAGAAGTAATGGGCTTAATCTGCAGAAAGGGAGATTTAGGTTAGATTAGGAAAAACTTTCTAACTATAAGGATAGTTAAGCTCTAGAAAATGCTTTCAATGGAGGTTGTGGAATTCCCGTGATTGGAGGTTTTTAAGAACAGGCTGGACAAACACCTGTCAGGAGAGGTCTAGGTTTACTGGTCCTGCCTCAGTGCAGGAAGCTGGACTAGATGGCCTCTTGAGGTCCCTTCCAGATGAATCAAAACCCCTGATCCAAACAGCCCAAACTCTGAAGAAGTTCTATCTTTAGGGTCTTATATTACTGCCCATTACTATTATCTGAGCACCCAAGTTTGGCTCTGTATCAGAACTTTGAAGCTCGAACTTGTCTCTACTCAGAACATAAATACTCCAAAGTTAAAAACAGCATTAGGGCAAAAGTATATGGGATACCTTGGACTAGTTTGACCTCTGCAAGCACAAGTTCAGTTACAGGTAGAGGTGACAAAGTCATTCTGTATGGCCTAATTCCCATCCACACCAGTGAAGCACTTGGCAGTCTCTGCTCATGAGAAGCCTGTGCATAACACAGGTAGGGACTGATGGGCATTGGCAGAGCTGGGGAGGAGACAAAAAGCACGCACACTATCCCACGTGCCTCTAGCCTGCATTATCAGCCTCTCACTTGGAGCATCACATTCACCCACAGGGAAAAAGGTGAAGCAAGTCTCACTTTGGAGCTAGTGCGTGTGATTTAATGTTTCCAATGAATTAAGGGGAAGGGAATGGAAGGAGAGCACTCCACAGAACTGATTTTATAAAAACAGAGTCCTACTTTTCATCAGACTGCTCTGCGATTAGAGAAACAATTTTATTTTCCTTCTCCTCCTGTTCTTTCAGTAACCTGCAAAAGGGAGAAAGGACAGACCAAGTCACTTACTGCAAGTGTGGAGCCTTTCACTTATCACTGCTACAGGGCTCAGAACTAAAAGCACATCAAAATCAGGAGCTCCATACAGTGATCTACATTGAGAAATCAACCACATCAGTATTTTTGTAAGGATTCCAGTAATGCTTTCAGGGGAGCATAATCTTCGCTATATCATGAAATTGTGCAAAGAAAGCCATTGTCCAAGGACCGGATTATTTGCAGAGGGACACACAGGAAGTGGATTTGGTACTTGGATTATTATTATTATTAAGAAGGTAGTTTTAGAAGGACTGTTTAGAAAAATGCAATGGCTGTGCTCTTCAAAATAAGACCTACACCATGGGACAGTTGATGATAAACTCTCTCCCGAAGTGTAAGATCATCCCCTCCCTTCTTCCAAAAGGAACCCAAAGTACTTTACAAAGTACGAGCCAAATTCTGCTCACTTTATCCATGTAACAGTCCCATTGGAACCAGTGAGGCAATTTGCATGAGAAAGGCAAGCAGCATCTGGCCCTAGAGAAGAACAGCAGCTGTTTTACAGTGCATCCCAACTCAACCCTCCACAGCAGCTCAGGGTGAGCAGCAAGGAACAACTCAGCCACCCAAAACTGTTAGCTGTCCATAGGGCACCCATCTATGCAGCATCTGAGCAAACCATCCACAGGGGTAACTCTGGGTAGACAGGGAGTCATCAATCAAACTGAAATTGGGCCACAACACCAAGATGGCAAAGCACCAAAGGACTGAGTGACCCCAACTACTCAGGGCTTCAGCTGTATGTCTCCTTTGTCAAGATCAGTCAGCATTTACAGCCAACAACCTTGACATTGTCTCTTGGAAAATACATTCATTTTGGGGAGCCTCTGTATACCTAGATCTACTACAGACAGAGTTGCTTAAAACCTGAACTGACCTCCCCTAATATATTAAAATACATGCCGCTGGAAATACTTTTGACAGTCCAGAAAGGTCGCATGGTGGTGGTGCGGTCTCCATCTAGTGCACCAAACTAACCAGAGGGGGCCCTAGTGTTCAATCACACACTGTTTTATTTCAATAAACACTTGGTCTCCCACAGGAATACCTTCTGCCTTTCTCACAGAGCTTCTCAATTTCGGCTTTCAGATCCTGCTCCTTTTGCAAGAATTCTTTCTTCTCTTTCTCCATCTTCTTCTTGGTCTCTTCTCGTTTGATCGTCACATCCTGAATGGCCTTCAGGATCTCCTAGAGTATAGCCACCACCAAGCAAATAAAGAACGTAAGCTCACCACAAGATTGTTTTTTTAAATTCTGAACTTGGTACAAGTAATTATTCCCACAATTAAATGTGCCACAAAAGGGTTTTAAAAGACTAATGTTAGAACATTAGTTAAGCGAGGCAATGGGCTGAGCGTTATGAACAGGAAACTAGAATCTGCTGTACAAGACAGATGAGTGGTCTACGTCACAGGTTTTCGTGCAGGGAGGAGTAGGGGGTTCACAAACAGGTGTCAGGGGTTAATAACCTTCCTCCCTTTCTTTAAATCTAGTTGAGAGGATGTGCTGAAGCTTTTTTCTGTTCTGACAAGGGGTTGCAGTATGGAAGAAGAGGCTGAGAACCACTGGTCTAATCCAATGGCTTTCAAGCTGCGGGCCACACTGGTCACACAGTGCTAACTCTCCTTGTTCCCAGCTCCTGTGATTCATACATGAAATACTTCCCTAGTGCATTGCTGTTGTTGTCATGGGGATGTTAGGAGATCATGAACGGGAAGGGACCTGACCACGAGATGCTGTTTATTTAGATGTAGTCACAGGATTAAAGATTTGGAAAAGTCGACATCTAAACAAGTCCTTAGCCCTGACTCTCGCCGTGACCAATATCTGATGCTTAGAAGAATCCCCACACACTTGGCAAGTTGTGCTATGTTCCCCATAGCACGAGTACGAGCCATAAGAGAAATCCCTGCCTGACCTCTCCAAGCAGCATCTTGTGCTCTGCAGCATAGCACTGGATTACCCCAGTTTAGCAGTACAATTGTGAACGGTGCTGGGCAGGCTGGATGTTGAGAGAAAAAGTGCTTCATCTGATACCTGGTGATTCTTCATCTCTTCTTCCCGACGTTGCTGGAGCTGCTTGAGCTGCACCTGGAGTTGATTCTCCACCTGCCTCTGTTTGTCTAGCACTTCCTGGTAACGTTCCTTCAACAAAGCCCTCTCAGACATCATTTTGCCCTGTAATGGACAAAAGTGTAGGTAAATGTTTCCTCTCACCTACTGCATCAAAGAGAATGATACAGACAGACCTGTCATGCAGTACAAAGTGATGATGCATCCGATGAAGCGAGCTGCAGCTCATGAAAGCTTATGCTCAGATAAATTTGTTAGTCTCTAAGGTGCCACAAGTCCTCCTGTTCTTTATATGATATTAACATTTCCCAACCTAACACGAGTGCTATGACAATTCACAAAAGTTTTGTCAAACTCTTTGGGAGCAAAGGAGCTCAAAAAGAGCAAGGGTGAGGGAGATTTGGAAAGAAATAAGTCAGTGGTATTTCAAGAACCTTGTGGCCAAAGTGAAATAAAGGTAGGTCCAAGGTATCATACTGTAAGAAAAACAACAGGGCTTGAACCCTGGGTCCTGGCTTAGAACCACCACCTTATGGGGTCCCAGGACCCTGAGTTAGCATGATTTTTGCATAGACAGAAGGGGGCTAGGCTTGAGCCTGAATCCGGAGCTACACTGCAGTATAGACACACCCAATGTCATTTTACCTGTAAGTAAACAGAGAGGATTTAGGGCCTCATTTTCAGTGGTCCTGTTGGGATCCTGAGTTCCCAGTGACTTCACTGAGTTGGAAACCCTTATTACAGAGAATGGAGGCCTCCTCAGGCCTGAGTAACTTGCCCAGTGACAGAGTTAGTAAAAGATCTGTGATCGGAACCCAGGAATTTGAGAAGTAGTCCCCTGTTCTAATCACAAGACTGGCTGTTCTTTAGTACTGTACTCACCAAGTTCTTTTCAATATCTTGATCTGTGTTCACCTCCATATCAGCAGTCTTGAAGTCAGTCTGCAAAGATAGAAATGATTACTTGTGTTAGAGCTCTTTGGAGGTGCAAGCAATAGTTTCATGCACAAACAGTTCCTACTTTTAGAGGAACTTTTAGTTGTCTCCTGAGCCAGCCCTGACATCATTTCATTCATCAGCCTTGAAGAAACATTAGACAACCGGGCAGCATGACTGGGACCATACTCGGTGCTCACGTCAGTTGGTGCTCATAATTCCCCCACCCTCTTTTTTGTTTACAAAAGACAATACGCACATACGGTAACTGATTTTACGAGGTACAGAGGCATGTACTGCTTTGTATCGGGAATGCCTGCAGTCCATTTCGCTCATTACTATGCTATCTGCCATTCTCACATCCTTCCCTCCTACAAAATAGCTGACATCTGTAACACCCTACCAAGGAAAGAGCCCTTCCAGGGAGCCTAGAAAATGACCTCTACAAACCAGGGAAATCAGAAACCATTCAGAATAGACACAGAAGCTTTAATTCTTCCTGCTACAAGAGGCATATATCGCATGAACATATTGGCAAAGGACAACAAGGATTGTTCCAAACCTAAGAAGATTACTGGATTTTAAAAGGGATCCTGTCTCTAGGAAGAGTTCCAGCAGGATCCTCTGCCACATCACGTACTGTGGATTGGTGGATTAAAAGGCCCTATGGAGCTATTAAGCAGTTACTTGCCTGAAACAAACAAAACAACCAGAAAACCAGAAGAGCTTGCCTGGTGCACACAGCAGGCTCTCAGCTGGGAATCAGTGCTTCTGTCTTCCACCCCCCCAACACTGCCCCCCCCCCCCAATCAAAAAAACCAAGCTAGAGAAAACTCAAGCTTCATGAACATAAGGAAACTGGTACCTGACCTGCACTGCAATGTTCTGAGAGGGCTTCTGGGATGAAGCTTTCTGATCTGAGTCCTGTGCAACTCTGCTGTTTTCAATCCCATTCTCCCCATTTGGTGGCACCTCCAGGGGTTTACTATCCAGCTCCAGACCCCCATCCCCTCTGGCCTGCTGCAAGTGTGAAGCTTCCAGTTCACCTTCAGAGCAATTATTGGTAGCATATTGCTGTTCTGCATGGACATCAACCTGGAAGTGCAGAGAAACTGTTTGCAGATTTTCCCCAGTCAGCAAGGTTCTTTCTTCTTCCACCGCACTGTCTGAACCCTCTGAACCAGACTGATAAAGCTCTTCATTTGAGGAACGCGCCTGCGTCTCTCTGGAAACAGCACCAGAGTGTCCTACCGCTCTGGGCATAGGTTCTTCTCCTTTGTTCTCTGCAGCCAGCAGTGATGCATCAGTCAGCAATATCCCAGGATCACTTTCTGCTCCTCCTGAATGAGCATCTCCTGTACTCTCACTTGTTATTGGTTGGTTATGATCGGCAGCTTCCAATGATAGGGGATCATTCTCATTTTCTTGTATAGAAAGGTCACTTATGCTATTCAAAAGAAACAGATACTAATCCATACTTTGCATTCCGATTGCATCTTTCACCCAAGTCTCTAAATAAGTGCTTTAAAAAGTATATCCCACAATCAACCTGTGCGGTAGTTCAATGTTCTCATATTACAGATGGGGAAACTGAGATAGAGGAGAAGCCCACACGGCAAGTCTGTGGCAGAGCCAAAATCTCAGACCAAGGAGACCCAAGTTACCATTAGGCCGCACTCCCACATTTGCTCTATTTATCGTACACTCTTTAATTGGTTCCATTCTCTTTGCTGGTAGGGATTTTAGAAACTTTCACTCAGAATCTACAACTAGAACACCATACCCATCACTGGGCTGTAGGGAGAAGGGGACTAGTAGGGAAATGGTCTCCAGTTTTCCCCCACTGTCTATGCCCTCCATATGCTGTCTCAAAACAAACTAGTTCAATAAGTTAACAACACATTGGACTTCTGCCACTAAGGTCAGTGCTGCTTGTGCAGAAGTAAGAGGCCATTAAAAGGAACCATTTGATTGATTTTGTGCACAAACCATCAGCGAGCGACCTGACACACACACACACACACACACCCCTACACCCTACCTCACAGGCAAACTGTCAAGTTCTTTGTATGGGTCTGATTCTCGCAGGGCCAGCTGGACAGCAGTGGATTTCTCAGGAACTGGCACCTCATCCTTGGTTTGCTCTGATGCCATAGTCCTTTCACTGCAGTTAAAAATTATCATTAGTATTACAGAAGCCCACAGAGGTCCCTGACGGTATTAGGGCCCCCTTGTGCTAAGGACTGTATGAACATGTCATAAGAATCCCCACTGCAAAGAGTTTACAGTCGACACAGACAAGACAAAGGGTCGAAAAAAGAACGTATCGCTATCAGCGTTTTACAGATGGGAAACATGAAGCATTAAAGAGAGATACATTTCCTATTTATTTATAACTTTAAAAGTACAGGACATTACAACAAAGACAAACCTGTTTAAAACAGAATCTCTGGGAACCATTAAAGTGGATACATCTGTATATGGCATCTACAGACATTGTGGGTCATTATTACCAGACATCAGTTAACAGATGAGTAAAGATAAAATCACTAAAATGACAGCTGTACCATCTTCTAGTATTAAACAGATGAATAGGGTCTCAGTGACAACCTCACACAAACTATGAAAGAGGAAACAAGTAACTGCTGATGAAGCATGATACCAGTATCCCTTTTCACCAAATACTCGACCCGTGGGGCTGTCCCATGGTACCCTTGCAAACATGCAATATACACAATACAGGACTATCCAGCGTGATTCATTTCAGAGTAGCAGCCGTGTTAGTCTGTATCCACAAAAAGAACAGGAGGACTTGTGGCACCTTAGAGACTAACAAATTTATTAGAGCACAAGCTTTCGTGAGCTACAGCTCACTTCATCCAATGCTTGTGCTCTAATAAATTTGTTAGTCTCTAAGGTGCCACAAGTCCTCCTGTTCTTTTTGCAGTGTGACTCAACCACTCTACAGTCTGAGACCAGCTGAAATTCTTCAGTGGATATTTGACGAGCAAGTCTATATATCTGCACGGGGAGGAACACATGGATTTCATACACAGCGTTCACAGCTTTAGGAGCTCGTCCACACCAGAAAAATGGGTCCGGGGGCATGAACTAACCTCAGCCTGCTGCTTGGTGTAGGCGCACAGCAAGGCCTTTTCCCTCAGGGGGCAGGCTGAGTCCCACCGAGGCTGGTCGAGAGAGGAAAGAGGTGTTGCAATGCAGCCAGGTGAGAAACAGAAGGTGTGAGGAGGCCGAGCTCAGCGAACGCACCCTGAGCGGCCCAGGGAAGGGGGGAGCAGCCAGTGTCGTGGGGGTGGGGCCGGGGGCTTCTCAGGCAGGCGCCAGGGGGGCTCTTGGGGCAGAAGATGGGGAGCTTGCTCAGACACCCCCCATTGGGCCGGGGGGGAGGGGACCCCCCCAGGGCGGGGGGGGAGAAGGGGGGCCGGAGGGCGGGGACCCCCCCTAGGGCGGGGGGGAGAGAAGGGGGGCGGGGACCCCCCCCAGGGCGGGGGGGGGAGAAGGGGGGCCGGAGGACGGGGACCCCCAGAGGGGGAGGGGCGCGGAGGCCGGGCCGGGCCGCGCACCCACCTGCGGCCGGAGCCAGGCCTAGCAGCGCCCCCTCGCCGGACACTTCCTGGGCCGCTCGCCGAGGAGCCGGCGGAGCGAGCGGGGCGAAGAGGCGGCGCCCCCGCCGGCCGGAGCTGGCTCCGCTCCCGAGAGCGCCCCCTGCGGCCGGAGGTCCGGCCCCGGCGGACACGGGGCCTGTCACTGGGCGCTATTGACAGCGACCCGATAGAAACCCTAGAGAGCTCGCCCCGGGAGCCCGATAGAAACCCTAGAGAGCTCGCCCCGGGAGCCCGATAGAAACCCTAGAGAGCTCGCCCCGGGAGCCCGATAGAAACCCTAGAGAGCTCGCCCCGGGAGCCCGATAGAAACCCTAGAGAGCTCGCCCCGGGAGCCCGGTAGAAACCCTAGAGAGCTCGCCCCGGGAGGAGCTCTACAGAAATCCGCCTTTGCAAGCCTGGGATTTCCAGCAAACCCGGCCACATCCAGGGCTGACCACGGGAACCTGCCCGGGGCTCACAGGACAGGGGCGGCACAAGCCCGAGCAGGGAATCAGATCTTGCCGAAAGACAATGGGACAGGCCCACACCAGTCCCCAGACTGACACCCGCCCCGCGGTGACTGATCGGTGCTGGGCGGGGGTCACACCTGGCCTGCGGGCCCCTGGCTCTAGCTGCAGGGCCTGGGGGGAGCTGTTGTCAGAAGGCCCCTGTCCCCGGGGGGGGCCGGTACCCAGCCCCAGGGAGATGCTGGGAGTGAAAGTGACCTGGGTGCAGGGCTGGAGAGCGGAGACACAGCCCCGCCATGCCCCGGGGTTCCCAACCGCTGGAGTCTCCAGGAACCAAAGATTAACCCTTAACTAGGGATGAACAGAGCCACCCAAACTGGCCACCCTGGGCGGAGAGCGCCTGGGCCGAGGGCTTGCAAGGGGCCCGGGGAGCCCCCCAGGGTGCTGCACGGTCACTCCCAGGGGTGCCCCCCAGAGCTCACCGGAGCCGGTCCCACCCAGCCCCTGGCCACCCAACAGGGGCAGCAGACACCAGAGAAGCCCCCAGAGAGCCCCCAGCGCGAGCCCCGCCAGCGGCCCGAGAACGAAGCCCGCGGGCGATACACGCGGACCACGTGGGTCCTAGAGCCAGCCCCGGGGCGCTGCAGGGGAGCGGGGCCCCCAGGATCCCTCCCGGAGCCCCCGGCCCTGCAGCGTGGGGCCGGCCGGCGCGGCGCAGCTAGGGGCGGGTTCCCGGGACGGGCGGACGTGACGCACCTGTCATCGGCTACACTGTATCCTGGGGCCGGTGCGGGCTGCACGGGGCGACGAGCCGCCGGAGCCGGGAGGGACCGAGAGCGCCCCGGGCCGCCCCGATCCATGAGGCTCCCTGCACGGTGAGGGCTGCGGGGAGCTGGGGTGCAGAGCAAGGGGAGCTGATGGGGCAGCTGGGGGGTGCGCTGCAGGGGCAATGGGGGCAGGGGCAGTTGGGGGGCAGAGCAGTGGGGTGCAGGGGAGTTGGGGGGTGCGCTGCAGGGGCAGTTGGAGGGCAGAACAGTGGGGGGCAGGGGCAGTTTCAGGGCACAGGAAAGGGACTAAATCGAAAGCAGGAATGAGGCGAGGCGGGAGGCTTGGGCGAGGGGTCAGGGAGCTGGGCAGGGGGGCAGCATGGGACGGGCATAAGGTGAGAGGAAAGGAAAGAAGTGGGCAGAGAGAGCTTAGAGTGGGGACAGAGTCCGGTAGGGGGCCAAGCAGAGGAAGCCAGGGGAAAAGGGAGCAAGGGAGTTAGGGGTCCCTTGTCCTGGAGAATGACAGCATTTCATTCTTCCCTTAAAGGAGTTATTTATCCAACTCCCCTCCTTCTCCAGTCCCCCAATAGCTCTCTCTTCCCATGTGTTTAGGAGGAGGTTCTGGGAAAGTGCAAAGTGTACCCTCTTCTGAAGGGGCTAATCCTGTCCCGTTTGCTGGGGGCTGGACAAAGACACTTCTGCTGAACTTTCATATATCCCTGAATATCTTGGGCATGCAAAGAGCCAGGAGAATAGCACTGTCCAATAGCCTGACACTCAGTTGGGAGTCACAGTTTCTGGGTTCCTATCCTGCTCTGCCACTGATGTGGCTGTGTGACTTAACTTCCCTGTGCCTCCTTTCCCCCACATGAGTCAGGAATAAGACTTGCAAACAATGATTACTGTGTGTAAAATACCTTGGGATCATCTGAGAATAAGGTCTTATAGAAAATCAAAATGTTATCTGTCGTAATTATGTGATTTATTTGAGCACAGGCTTTTGTAGGTAAAAACCCCACTTCTTCAGATGCACCTGAAGAAGTGGGGTTTTTACCCACGAAAGCTTATGCTCAAATAAATCTGTTAGTCTTTAAGGTGCCACTGGACTCCTTGTTGGTTTTGTGGATACAGACTAACATGGCTACCCCCTGATACTTATTGTAAATATGATTATTCAGCAGCCTTTGTGTAGTTTTGTCAGGTGGTCTGTCTTTGGCTGCTTGTTTTCTCTATTTCAACAGCACCCTATCTCTTCAGGAAGTGGGGAAACTGAAGGTTTTAGCAGCTGGTGTGTTCAGAAATGTACAGCTGTCAGTTTCCTCCTTAGAGGAGACCAGTCATATAAAAATACCCTGTTTGGGGTAGGGAATGAGGAAGGGAACCTAGATCTCAGGATGAAGTAGGATAGAAATCGGGCTGAAGGCATCCAATGTGCTGAGTTAGCAGATGTAATCTGCAATACATTTCCTCCAACTACTATCTACCACTTTCTGAGCTGTTCATACTCTGTTCTCAGGCTCCCCAGCTCTTGGCATGTTTCCATCTCCCAACGTCTAGGCCTGTTTGATTTTCTTGAGTGTCATGGAGTCATAGAATTTAAAGGCATTCTAGGTGCTGAGCAAGCAGATGCTGCTGGTTTAATCACCCCCAGGTCTTCCTGCTCTGAGTTGTTTTCCTTTTCTAACCTGCACTACAAAACCCTACAGGTTAGAACAGAACAGAGTGTGAACCAAGATAAACAGGGCCCATGACTAACAATGAGCATGACAGAAATGCAATGATACTTCTTTGGAATAATGACTCTAAGGGTGTGCCTACACACAGAAGTTGCACTAATTGAACTAAAGGCTGGTACTCAATCACTTCAGTTAAATGAGTACAACTTCTGTCTGTAGATAAGTCCTAACAGTGAAGTCTTTAGGGCTGCCAGAGGGCGTGAATATGCTTATACAGACTTTCATGGGGGTACTTCTGATTGTCAGTTATACGCAAGGCACTAGAAAACATTAACACTGTAATTCTTGCAAGTGGGTATGCGTAAAGAACGACATGCATGGACTTGTCAAACATACTGTATGAACAACTCAAGGGTAGATCATGCAAGTGCTTTCCTGGCATAACTATAGCTTTGCTTCAAACAAACCATTTAATAGAGGGTAAAGAATAAGTAAAACTTGAGGCCTGTCAACTCAGAGGAACATTCATGTTATTAGTTCTGTGCATGTCCTGTCCACTTGGACGTTAGTGAGTGAGTTTCAAAGTGAAGCTGTTACTGCCTCAGTTAACCATTTACTAAGAATATTCTGTATTTTCTAAGTGCAGTCAAGGAGCATTTCATAGAAGTTATTTAAGCCTCAAAAATCTTTATAGGGTGGATAAATATCCCCATTTTATAGTTGGGTAAACTGAGGAGAAGTGACTATTGAGTGTAACTGATACTTTGGCTCACAAGACAGCTATCGTGCCTTGCAGAAACTTTTAAAAAATGGGAAGTTACTGATTTGCTAAAACTGTTCAGAAAAATAACCTTTGACACAGAGCCCTACTGTTTCGATTGAGCAAGCAATGTCCTAATTGCAGTAGACAGGAATCCAAAAATGAGTAAGCAGCAGTTAGTGATTATGCAGTTGAAAATTAATGAAATACAACAAAGTCTGGAAATGGACTAAAAGTGGCCAGTTTTAGGGCTGGTTCTCACAGACTCTGGTATCTACTCTCTTTCTGTTATGTGCTGTCTAATTAACTAATTATTTAATATATCCAGTCAAGTTGACTTCTGAGGGCTCTTTAATTACTGAACAAATTCAAACGTTACTAAAACCCTTGTTGGAACAGTGTCCATGGCAGAGCTGGGAAAGAAACCCAGTTCTATTCCCTAGCCCAGTGGTTCCCAAACTTGTTCCACCGCTAGTGCAGGGAAAGCCCCTGCTGGGCCAGACTGGTTTGTTTACCTATCGCGTCGGCGGGTTCGGCCGATCGCGACTCCCAGGAGCCGCGGTTCGCTGCTCCCGGCCAATGGGAGCTGCTGGAAGCAGTGGCCAGTACGTCCCTCAGCCTGCGCCGCTTCCAGCAGCTCCCATTGGCCTGGAGCAGCGAACTGCAGTCACTGGGAGCCGCGATCGGCCGAATCTGCGGACATGGCAGGTAAACAACCCGGCCCGGCCCGCCAGGGGCTTTCCCCGCACAAGCGGTGGAACAAGTTTGGGAACCACTGCTCTAGCCCCCTGATCTGACCCAGTTGGTTGGTTTGGAGTTGTGTTTGCAGCGTGATTGTGTTTTTGTCACTCAGTGTGCTAATGGGAAATACTGGACATTGATCTGAAAGATTTGAGATGGAAAGGGAAACTGAGGGCAGGATACGTAACACAAGAACCAGGGGTCACCCAATGGAATTAATAGGCAGCAGGTTTAAAACAAATATAAGGAAGTACTATTTCACACAACACACAGTCAACCACAGGAACTCATTGCCAGGGGATGTTGTGAAGGCCAAAACTATAACAGGGTTCCAAAAAGAACTAGGTAAGTTCTTGGAGAATAGGTCCTTCGATGGCTATTAGCCAAGATGGGCAGAGACAACAGGGGATGAATCAGAGTAACAGCCGTGTTAGTCTGTATTCGCAAAAAGAAAAGGAGTACTTGTGGCACCTTAGAGACTAACCAATTTATTTGAGCATAAGCTTTCATGAGCTACAGCTCACTTCATTGGATGCATCCGATGAAGTGAGCTGTAGCTCACAAAAGCTTATGCTCAAATAAATTGGTTAGTCTCTAAGGTGCCACAAGTACTCCTTTTCTTTTAGGGGATGAATCAGTTGATGATTGCCCTGTTCTGTTCATTCTCTCTGGAGCACCTGGCATTGGCTGCTGCCGGAAGACAGAGTATTGGACTAGGTAGTATAGCTGTTCTTTTGTTCTTTTTTGTTTGTTTTTGACAGTAGTCTGCTTGTGCAGAGTCTGTGCCTCCTGGAGCTCAAAAGGAGCACTTGGAAAAGGCAGATGAACCGTGAACTTGTGTGACCTTTTCTGACTCAGCCACTTAGTGTAATATTTCAGTGAGCAGGTTGGCTTTGGTCTCCAGCAACATCATGCCACTACGGAAATCCCCCTCTCCCCTACAATCTGCAGATAGTCTTCTGGATCCTGGCTTGTGGTGCATCACTTCATAATGGAGATACGGGAATGCAGTGGACAATGGAATGTTACCATCTAGCAGCCCATCTGTCTGATGCGGGGAGGGATAGCTCAGTGGTTTGAACGTTGGCCTGCTAAACCCAGGGTTGTGAGTTCAATCCTTGAGGGGGTCATTTAGGGATCTGGGGCAAAAATTGGGGATTGGCCCTGCTTTGTGCTGGGGGTTGGACTAGGTGACCGCCTGAGGTCCCTTCCAACCCTGATGTTCTATGATTTGTTCACCCCTGAAACTAAGTGTTGACAATTCATTTGTGTGAGATCTCTTATCTCCATTACACTTTTTAATGAGCCGAAAGCCAAAAGCTAGTTACAGTCATTCATGTTCCCTTTTCACAATAGGTTGTGATTTTTTTTTAATTGCCCCTCCCTTCTTGTTCCCTGATCCTTTACCCATCATGAGCATTAGTTGCTGATGGTGTCTGACAGGAATTGCACCCCACTGACTTATTTCACATGCTTGTAAACTGAATAGGGGGGAAAGCTTTTGTGTAATTGTTACCAATTAAACTGCTGGTGAGGTGAGGTATCACAGAGCTCCGGTGACTATTAATGCACAAGTCCAGGCACATGCAGGGGTCAGAGGTGGGCGGGGCCAGAGGGTATGAATATTCTCACTCCTGCATGAAGTGGGACTGGCTTTCAGTGCAACATGCCACCGAAACCCAAACTCAGATCCTTGGTTGTAGAGTTTGAAATGCGGCCTCAAGTTACGAGCAGGTGAGAGTCGGATCACAGAGAGGAAAGCAGTGGGTTCCTTCTGCTGGGGACAGGCTAGGAATATGTTTAAGGAGACTTTCCAAGAAGGATCTGGATCTCAGATGTGTCCATCTGATGTGAATATAGAGGTGTTGTAAAGTTTTGTTTCTGTGTAGCTTTATATTGTTAGCCTCATGCCTCTTCCCTGTAGGCTGGGGCACAGCTGTCTGAGCAGAGCCAGAGGAGGAAACGATCAGGCAAACTGTCCTTTTGTTCTGCCACTCAACAGCATTCAAAAGGAAACCCAAGGCTGGAGACTTTTTTCCCTGTTGAGCCTCGGGTTGAATCTGCCCAATGGTCAGTGATCCCAGGAGACAAGTCAGCAGTTTGTCTGGCAGGCAGTAATTTCACTCGCCCACAGTGGGTTCATGGCTGCCAGATGACAGGATATTTTCTCCTAGGTTGGGTGTGGCATATTCAATTCCAATTCTAACATTATTGGAAAGGCAACTAACTCCGTGACAGTCAGCACACAAAGGAGCCTGGTGCTGCCCTTGCTGTACCAAAGGGCTCTGCAGAGTCCTGGCTTCGTTTTAAGGGCGAGCTTCTCGAAGGGATGTGGGGCTTTCTGGTCCAGAGGATGTTCAGTTATGTGCTTGGGGGTGAAGCTCCCAAGCCCAGCCTGGTCATGTGAAGGACTCTCACTCTCCGTCTTTGCCCTCTGCAGCCCGCTTGTCTGATGCCGCATTGGAGGAGGAAGGCGCCATTATGGAGTGCTGTCATGGAGGCCACCCTGTGTATCCACACGTGCCTTTGGCTGATTGCAGCCTGGACTCCCTTCCTAGGGCCAAATGGACTTGCACAGGGTTCAGAACTCGATCCTGGGGCTAAAACCCAGGAGATGGCACAAGGCTCTGGAGAGTTAACCTGGGCCGTGCACTTAAATGTGCCGGAGGGGCTGGCCTCCCATGAGGAGGAGCTGGAGCAACAGGCAGACGAACTGGCCAGGACGGGCGGCCTGGTGAACCTGGGCCGGATTGGGGAGTTAAAGGGCCGTTACCTCTTCACCCACCAACCGAATGACCACACAGAACGGGGACCTGAAGCAATAAGGAGATCGGTGGAGGCTTTATTTGCACAGCATGACCGCGTGCGGTGGCACTCTGAGCAGAAGCTTCTGAAGCGCTCCAAACGCAGCCTGCACTTTAATGACCCCGAGTACCCCCATCAGTGGCATCTGGTGAGTGTCCTTCCTGTGCGAGTGGCTGTGGGATCTCACTGCTGCTCTGGGCAGGCTGCGGCGCTGCCAGCAGGGTGAGCCCTGGGATTTGCCTGGAAATGGGGGAGGGAAAGCGGCCTCTTGGAGATCAGAAGGGATTTCTTTCGTTAACAAACTCCGAGAAACAAAGGAACTGTTTGGCCCAGTTCCCAGCGCACAAGTGATCGTGTCGCCAAACCACTGCCCTGGCTGGGTCCCTGGCTGGCACGCTTGGCAGATAGGGCAGTGAGCTCCTGTCCCATCCTTGGAGGTGGTTCCCCCGGGCAGGGGAATGCCCTGCCTCTCTCTGGGCTGTACTTCCATCTCCTAGGGCTGGTGATCCAGCACCTTTCACCAGCGGCATGCTCACTTGAAATCAGCTGGGCTGGGAGAGTGGGAAACTGACCTGTCCTGGTTCTTACTGGAATAGGGAGGTGCCGGCAATAACACGAACCTGAGCAGAGGCCAGACAAAGCATTGTGCCGGGAAAATATCCTGCATTTCACACTGGTATGGAAGTTCCCAAGCCCTCCTGCTGCTGCAGGGGATAGGTACCAGTTTAAGGCCTGATTTTATTGATTGATTTGGGAGTGCCAGGCACCCACAGCTCCAGCTGGCCATTGGGAGCTTTAGGTGCTCATCGTCTCTGAAAGTCAGACTCTGTCACAAGGCTTCTTGCACTCCCAGCCATCAGCTTCATGCCCTCCCCTAAGCAATGGCTGAGAGCAAATGCTCCTGTAATCTGCCTGGGAGCCAAGATCTCTGTGTGCTCTGACCCTCGTTCCCCAGCCGCTGCCCCGGCTCTGCTGTTGCTCACCTCTCCTTCTTTCTGCTGGCGCTTAGAACAATCGGAGGACCCCGGGAAAGGATATCAATGTGACGGGCGTGTGGGAGCGGAACGTGACAGGCCGCGGCGTGACCGTCGTGGTCGTGGATGATGGCGTGGAGCACACCATCCAAGATATACAGCCAAATTACGTGAGTACCCCACAGCCTGGCTCTGGAGTGGGATGCCCCAGCTGGGTCTGAGATAAGAGCAGCCAATAGCCCAAAGCAAGTGGCTGCCTAGGTACAGCCCAGACATGAAACTCTTCGCCTGGTAGCTCCATTGTGGCAGCCGCATGGCTGTTCACAGGACTCAGGGCCCATTAGCAGCAGCACCACTTAATCCCCCTGGCGGTGTCTCGTGTGCCATTGATGCACGTCCTCTCCCGCAGTCCCTCCCCGTCACTGGAATGGGGGAGACGGGGCTTGGAACCAGAGGCTCCTGCTCTCTGGTGGCAGTAGCTGACTGGCCTGGCGTGTGTCTCTTGGGTGCAGGAGGCTACATGAACACTGCACAGACTGCTAGTGAGCAGCAGATGTCTGGGGCCTGCTGTGCCAGGCGAGCCAGCTGCTCGCCATAGGGCATGAGTATCAGAGGTGCCCACCTGGAGATCTTACAAGCTGCTCCCTTAAGTAGAGAGGCAAAGCCAGGGCTGCTCACTGGGAAGGAGCTTTCCCTCGCCTGTGGAGGGAGAGGTGGGGGTCACGTTTGCTCCCTTCGCCACCCCTGCTCCAGGGTGAAGTGAGGGCACTTAGCCTTTGTTTGCAATCATTTCTGTTGGCTGAGGTGCCTCTGGCTTTGGGTGCCGCAAACGTTCCCTGTCTCTACTGGCAGGCTGGGCAGAGAGCAGCTACATGGGGAGAGGTGAATGTCACTGTCCGGGAATCCAGGGTATGCTGTGAACTGGCTGGGATGGGGAGGAGGACATCTTTTCTAGATGCTAAAATGTCATTAAATTTGACTTTACCATTCCACTGCCCATCAGGACACCAGTGCTGGTTCTGCTAATATCCTTCCACAGTGATACATAATGGGGTTTGGTGACTAACCCACATTGACCCCTGCCTCTGCATTCTTTAAGCTTTCAGCTTATGCTTTCCAGGCCTGCTAATGTGGTATTAAATCTGCTTTCTCCAAAGAAAGGAGACCTCTAAGCTGCAGTTGTTGGTCTGTTTCAGAGCCCTGAAGGCAGCTATGATTTGAACTCCAATGACCCCGACCCTATGCCCCGCCCTGACGCAGAAAACGGGAACCACCATGGGACCCGGTGCGCTGGTGAAATCGCAGCTGTCCCAAACAACGGCATCTGTGCCGTGGGAGTTGCCTACGGCAGCCGCATTGCAGGTATGCCACCTCTGTATGCTGAGTTCGGTGCCTTTTTCAGTCCTCTCTGCTGTGTATTGTCCCCTTGTCTAGTGGGGTGGTTTGATTGGCGTGTGTTGGCTTTGCTCCCGTGCCAAGCTGTTTGAGTCCGGTTGGTGAGTTAGTCAGCGTTTTTGCAAGGGAAATGCCAGGGATATCTCATTTCCCCCAGTGTGTTGGGGTGTTTGGATGTTGTGGGTTGGCTTGGACCCATTTCTGCATTGCCAGAGCAGCTGTTCCCTACACGTGTAAGTCAGGTCGACGTAGGCAGCAAGGGAGCTTCCCAAACAGCTACGCTCTGGCCTTGTGCACTTATGGCCTCATGCAGATGTCCAGGAAGCCGGTATGATGGGACAGGGCAACTGACACGCCCTGTGGTTTGGAGAAAGTCTGGTTTCTATTCAGCTCTGAAAGTGGCTGGGCCCCAGTGTCTCCATAGCGTGAGACTCCCCACTCCACATGCGAGAGGCTGGCTGGTGGATCTTGCACTGGCCATCGGTGCTTTCCATTCACAAACTGAGCCAAAAGCTTCCTGCTTCGACTGAAATGAGTCTTGGATAAACATGCACTCTGGTGCCAAGCAGTTTGGTTCCCAGAATCCTTTCCATACCTTGCGATTCCAGGGAAGTGAAGCGGTGTCCCATCCCCTGCAGACCTTGTTGTTCACCTAGCCCTTCGTCTTCGCAGACATGATGTGCACAGACGTGGCTGCACTCTGATCTGTGCAAAACCAGGGAAACGGTTCCTGTTGACTTTACCCTTTGGTTTTAGTAGGTACTGAAACCACCTTGACGCCCATTGATTTCAGGGAGAGGATTTAGCCCCGCAACGGGGGAGGGTCCCAGAGCCCGGGCTCTCCGCTGAAGTTTTGTAGCCCTGCAGTCCAAGCCGTGAGCCCAAGTCAGCTGGTATGGGACAGCCACAGGTGTTTTATTGCAGTACACACATACCCACCGGATGCCTGGGAACTTAATAGTCCTGTGTTTTCACTCTGTCCAGCAGATGGTGCTGCTCTCCTTAGAATGAATCCAAATGTCCCATGAGCTGCAGTAGTTTAGCACCAGCCAGCACTCTTGCGGTGCAGGGTAAAACCATGGAGACCATACACTGCGCAAGTAAAATGGAACCGAAAGAGGAGACTAAAATGCAGTCGTGCTCCTGCCCGGTTAATTTGTTCTGTGTCTTGGAGCAGTTCCCCCTGCCCATGGCTTTTTCTGCACAGCCCCTCAGTAAGTGTGCACTGCTGTATGACCCCTCTGTAGTGTGTACCTGCCCGGCTCCTCCCTGGCTTGGAGATTTTGGTTATTGCCATTGGAAAGTGGAGTTTATTTAGAAGAGTGCAACAGGAAGGATGGCCTTGTGGTTTAAACCATGGGGCTGGGCATAGGGCGGATCTAATCCCAACTCTGCCAGGGTGACCTCAGGCAAGACATGTCTTTTCTCCGTGCCTCAGTTTCCCCACTGCAGAAATGAAGCTCTGTCCCTTGCAGAGGAGGTGAGAGCATAAATCAATGTCTCTCCCATGTGTTGAGGTAGATCTGTGGATGGAAGGTGCTATAGATGTGCAGAATGTCACTATAGTAATTAAATTGGGTGCCAGCAGCCAGATTTTGTTCTCTAAATCAAGGGCATAGTAAATTAAACAATACACAGTGTTACCATCAAATGACCACGGGTTGGAGGGGAGGAAGAGGGGAAAGCCAGCTGCACTCTAAACAAATTCCTGAGGAATAAACTGAGTGAAGAATCTGTGCTTGATAAGAGTGATCAAACCATAATCTGAACCTGCCCCTGAGTCTGTGAATTGGGTACAGCTCAAGCAATGCAGGAACCAGGCAGAGCAGCCTCTGGCTAAGGGGTGGGACAGAGGATATCTCCCTCTGCCAAGCCTTCACTTGCAGTCCTGAGACCACACATGGCTTGGTGCAAGCTGGCTAGATTTCAGACAGCTGGGAGTGGTGCAGTGCCAGCTGCCTTCATTCGACTTCTTTGGCACTGGGGCGGGGACTGTTCCACTGTGACAGTAAATAAGGCACTTGTGCTGCACCGGCCTGGAGCGGAAACTGGTGGGTGTTTCCTCTGTGGTAGAGATTTGCATGGTTTCCATTTGTAACATTGTTTGCTAACCTAAACTATGATGCAAAACCGTTTGACTATCGACTCTTTGGTTCCCTGAAAACATGAGTCCGGTTTAAGCTTTCATTTGTTTATAATCTAGCCTCTGGAGGTGGGGTTACTGTACTGTCAAATACTCAGTGTCTTGATCACAGAAATCTGGTAGTTCTGCAACTTAGAAGCCTTTCTAATTAATAATATATTGAGCAGATACATATCCGCTTCTGCCATAAAGGATCCCTAAATACTTAGCAACCTATACATAATGGGATTGTTTCGCCCACTGCTGCATTACAGCTGGGTCTGGGGTGGAACGCATCAGCTGTTTAACAGTGCACAGCACAGCAGTTTAGGACAGATGGCTTAAAAAATACTGTCTCCAGCTGAGACTGTAGGGGGGCTGGGGAGGCAGAATAGAATTGTCTGAATTGGAATTTGGCCAGGATGCCTCAGTCCTAGTGAAAAGCACCAGGGGGATATTTGGGGACCCCAAGGGCACATCTGTGCTGCATCTGGGATCGAGCCTCCCAGCCTGTGCAGACAGACTCGTGGCAGTGGGACTCACGCTAGCATGCGAAAGATAGCCGTGTGGCTGTTACAGCACTGGCGAAGGCTCGGGCTAGCCACCTGAGCTGGGCAGGGGGAGGTGCGGATTGAGTCTGTAAGACGAGCTGGTGTGAGTCTATCTCCACAGCTTACTCCCAACTCCAGTGTGGACATACCCCAGGAGGTCAAGACTTTGGCCTTTTGTCTCTTCTGACCCACCCTTTCCCCTTCTCTCATCCCTTTGCCTCCCTTCCCCATCCTCCCACTCCAGCTCCCAAGTTTAGAGCAGAGACATGCAAATCACCCCAGTGACCTGACACTGCTTCCAGCAGCCCCTCGTGTTTCACTGGCTGACTCCTTATCTGCCTCTCCTTGCCCGGGTGTGAGGGGCTCTGACAGTTTGTAAATGGGAGGTTTGGGCTTTCCATTCACTAGCCCAGAATGAGCCTCTGTGTGGCTTGACTCAAGCTCTAGCCTGAGTCCAGGGAATCCATCTCCGGTTACTGCCTTGGTCCTGGCACAAACGAACCAGTTTGGCCTGATGCTGGGCCCATACATGTCCCTGCTGGGAACCTGCTGAGGAGTTGGTTCACACTACATCCATTACAGTAACGCTAATTGTCCTTTGTTGTGCAGGCATCCGAGTCCTGGATGGGCCCCTCACAGATAGCATGGAGGCTATCGCTTTCAACAAGCACTATCAGATCAATGACATCTACAGCTGCAGGTGAGCCCAGAGCTCCGTGCTAAGGTCCTGCCAAAACACATGGTACAACTACTCTTAGCATGAGTGGTGCAGAGCCCGGTGCTGGGCTACCTTCCTGGGATGTTCTGGCAAAATCAGAGCGGTGGTTGTCTGAGTGTTACAGGGCTGCTGCCCCTCTCCCTCCACACCAGCTCCCTTTCCTCTCTTCCGCTTCTAAGGAGCAGCTCGGCCGTGAGCACCAAAACCCGTAGCATCTTTCCCCTTTGTGTGCTCGCGTTTAAACGAGATTGAAATGCTCAAGAGAGGTTGCTCCCTTTGCTCGGTGGGATAATGTCTGCTGGAAGGAACGGCCGGTCTGGGGACGCACCAGCTGTTTGGGGCCGGAGGCGAGGGATTCTCTTGGTGTCTGGCCCAGGAGATGGGGATACCCGGAGAGATGCAAGAGCACTTTGCGGATCTCTAGCACCTTTCATTAAAAGGCTTTGAAGGCCCCAGTGAAGCCCCCGGAGCCTCCCATGAGATGGGTTGGCATTGCCATCCCTGCTGGGAGATGGGAACTGAATGGCAGAATCCTGGTGCGCTGCCTTCCAGTGCGTTGCTCTGAGCGCTAGCCCACACTTCTGTCCTCCCAGTCCTGTCCTGGGCTTTGGACCTGGGACCCCGCGGAAAGCGCCGGGGGCTCTTAGCGCTGCACTGGGAGGCTTGGCCCTGGTGTCCCGGGGGCTGAGCTTTAATGAAGCCACGTGGTATGTTTCCTCCTGGCGGCAGAAGAGCCCACACCACAAACACAGCCGCCGTGGCGGGGGCCAGGGTCTGTGCGTTCTCACCAAGGGCCTGTCTGGAAGGAAGGCAGGAGCTGTCCATGGGGACATGGGCTTGGGCCTGCATATCTTTTGGAATCAAGCTTTCCAAGCGTCTCCTGCCCCAGCCTGCCTTGCCAGGAGTCCTGCACAGTTGAGCCAGGTGGAGGTTTGCAGCCCATCATATTTCAGGGGTGGGGCTATGACTTTATTGTTCCTAATAGACATGTCGGTGCTGTTGAAGGCTGAAGTACACCGTACTCGGTGCTCCTGGATGGGAGTCCGTCTCTGGGCCTGTCCACTGGGAGATTGTCTAGCGCCTTTTAAAATTGCTCCAACTAAACTGACCGTGAAACCAGTTAGAGCTGTGGGGTAAACCCAGTTAAGGCGGCTTGACCTATTCTTAATCAGCCAGCTTCCAGACAGGTGTAGACCGGCCCCCCTGTGACACCCAGCCTTGTGTGAGGGTGAGGCTTACAAAGGGGAAACTGGAGCCCAGAGGCATCCTGCCTGGGAGGTGCATTGTGAGCTGGAGTGTCTGGGGAGAATAACCTTACCCAAAATCAAACCTTCCCTCCCTTGGACTCAGACCCGGAGTGTGGTGTGAACATGAGGGCAGGCTCCGACGGCCTGGGGCCCCCTCAGATGGATGGGAAAGTGCCGTGTGCTCAGCTCCCAGATGGCTGAAAGCTGGTCCTGTCTGACCGGTGCTTGGGAGCCTCTGTCCAGGTTTTGCATATAACCAGCACTAGCCTGCCCACTGGTTGGCAGATTGGATAGAAGGAGGCCATGGAGACTGAGCTCCTTTCCTGCCCTAGAGGTGGGCTGTGCTGGGCAGGGTAGGGCTGCATGTGGGAAGCTGCTCCTTGACCTGTCTGTGCTGCATCTGTCCTGTGGACAGATAAAGGGCTGCCAGTTGGGCACCTTTTCCCAGCACTGCAGTCACGCATGAAAACTTGAATTCAAAGCAGCATCCCAAGGTGACTGTGTCTTTTCATGGTGTCTCTCTTCACAGCTGGGGTCCGGATGATGATGGCAAAACTGTGGATGGCCCTCACCAGCTAGGAAAGGTATAAAAGAACTGAGCCTGCCCCAGAGCGACCACCTCGCTGGGAAATGCCTTGCCAGGCTGGAGCCTGTGATTCTCGGTTTGCCTAAAGCTCAGAGCAGGAGGGACTGCCCTGTGGTGCAGAAAGCTCTTGTGTGACCCCATCGTGCAGCGCACAGCACGCCAGGTCACCGTGCCACAGGGAGAGCTGTTGTTGCCTCAGAAAGGGTGACAGCTGGGGTTGTAGGGGATGGTGACTTGAAGTTCCAAGGAAAGGTTCATCTCACATAGACTCTCAGCCCCTTTGTTACTTAACAGCTTTTATAGGAGTGAGCGGCTCAGAATCCAAGGAGTGCAACCTCAGAAAGCCTGAGAATGAATAAGGGACTCAGGCAGAGTATCCAGACCCTGATGAGTGGGATAAATGGCAGAGGGAGTCAGTCTGGAAGGGGCATGTAAAGGTTTTTAAGATGCCCCTGCCTGAGAGAAAGAGGTGGCTGGAAAGGAAAAGAAGGAAGGAGTGATTTTTGGATTAATCCACCTGGGGGCTGGCTGGGCTTTCCTCCCCTCTCCCTAGAATGGCTGGTCTGGCTGCTGCTGGAGTGCAGAGGTAATTTGGCCCCTGGCAGACTCTGTAATCCAACTCCACTGCTTGTTAAGACATTCTGTCAGGTCTATGAACAGCCCCTTCACTTCTTGCAAACAACTATAAGTTATTGTGGCTGTGGGCTGAGGGTTTCTCTATATTTAGTCACTGCTCGGCCCTGCTGCAGGAGAGCCTGCACTGTTACTGAGCAGCAAATGAAACACCCCCCAAAAATGCAGGCAGAAGCCAAGCTGCTGACTCTGATGCAGATCAAGGCCTGGCCCATTTCCGGCCCTAATGCATCATTAAGACACTGATGCTCTCGGTTTTCGCTAAAAAGTGAGCATTTATCACAGCCATGCTGTGCACTAGCTCCCCATCCATGCGCCTGCCACCCAGTGACTTACTAATGTGAGTAAGAGCTACAGGGTCAAGCCCCTAGTTTTTATCCATAGAGTACTCGATGGGCGAGAGCCTGGCTGACCCAGGGACTGCCTCTCCATGGGCCTGATCCAAAGCACATTAAAGTCAGGGAAAATATTCCCATTGATTTCAGAGGTTTTGGGATCAGAGCCCATCTGCGAATCCCTGAGAGTGCCCTGCGGCTGTTCTGGGGAAGGGGTGCAGCGCACCTCGGGGAGGGTCTTGGGAGGCCGAGGCTGTGAGTGGAGCTGTGGAACTCCCTGCCTCTGGAGACCGGGATGGACACATACCTCATCTCTTTGCCCAGGCGTTCCCTTGAAAAAGGGGAGGCTGCCCAGTGGCCAGTGAACTTGTTCCTTCCAGAGCCCTTTCTGCAGAACAGCCCATAAAATGCATGCTAACCAGAGAGGGATGGATGAACATTGTCCCAATTCCCTAACAGCCTTCACGCTTTACTACCTTGTACGTTGTATTTGATGCCTAGAGCGTACAGCGATGGGCTTAGCTAGATGATGCCTCCTTTGGAGTGAGCGCCTAGAAATTCAGCACGGCTCATGTTTAGCTCTCAACTAACACAGAACTCTGCAGAGTTCGTCCTGCAATGCTGTTGCTGCATCTCGGTAACCACAGAACAACAGTTGTGTTGCAGCTCGGTGGCGTGGATACAGATGCCTTACAGCATGCATCTCTGTCACGTTGTGGTTCCAAATGGATTCCAGTTGTACCTGTTCATTTATTCTTTCCCAGCATTCATAGGCCGTCCAGAATGCTGAGACCAGCCCCTGGCTCTCTAGTAGCTACTTCGCACCTCTGTAGCACAGTTCGTCCCAGGATCTCAGAATGTGTATAATAGACGCAGCCTCATGCCACTGCTGGGAGGCAGGAGGAATTACCTTTGCTTCCTAGTTGGGTAAACTGAGGCACAGAGTGGTTTTTTGACTGACTTCTGGTCACACAGTAAGCTGGGAATTGTAGCCAAAGGGTATTGACTCCCAGTTTCCAGCTCTAAGTGCCAGGACACAGTATCTTAGAACATAATGACAGGTTTCAGAGTAGCAGCCGTGTTAGTCTGTATCCGCAAGAAGAAAAGGAGGACTTGTGGCACCTTAGAGACTAACCAATTTATTTGAGCATAAGCTTTCGTGGAAAACACTGAATGCATCCAATGAAGTGAGCTGCAGCTCACGAAAGCTTATGCTCAAATAAATTGGTTAGTCTCTAAGGTGCCACAAGTCCTCCTTTTCTTAGAACATAATGTGCTCATCAGAGGGGTCCATGCAATTAACTCTTTACTAGGTGCTAGGGTCACTGTCTGTGCCTTTGGAAGTACTGCCACGTCTGGGTTGGAACATGGGTGCTGCGAATGGAATCCAGCAATGTTACACAATAACGAGTTTAAGACAGATTACCTTCTCCAGCTGAACCTGCAGGGAGAGTGTAAGAAAGCAGAACATGATTCAGATCAACATAGTCAAAGCAGAGAAATATGCACATCAGAGTCTGAAAGCTCTTTGATGTAAACTTGGTTAGCTGAGTTCAGACCTGGTGTAAGCAGGTTCAACTCCATTGGCTTCAATGGAGATTCATCCTCTTATGCCAAGTCTGAAATTGACCCAGCATTTGCTGGTGGAAATGCTTTATAAAAGCACCTCGTTTCAGCAGGGCAGGGTGCAGAGCTGGGTATTTTATGGTTTCTGGCTGTAATTGTGCCGGTAAGCCTGGATAAGGGAACAACAGGAGCTCACTCTTTAGCAGTAACATGTCTTTTCTCTTCCCCAGGCTGCCTTGCAACATGGGGTGATTGCTGGTCGCAGGGGCTTTGGAAGCATTTTTGTCGTGGCCAGCGGCAATGGAGGGCAGCACAATGACAATTGCAACTACGATGGTTACGCCAACTCCATCTACACCGTCACTATAGGTAACCTGCCGTGTGCCTGTAACCCGGCCCCGCTCATCTGAGCGCTGGCGATTGCTGAGTAGCACTGCGAGTTGCCAGGTCTGCTCTCCAGTATGACCCCAGCAAGGAGCTGAGCTCAGAGTCCTCTCCGCAGTCTGTGTGGCTGCAGGCACCGACTTTAGGGCCTTGGCATGGAGGTGTGCGTGAAAGGCTCTTGCTGCTGCTTGGAGGGAATGCTTGTGCCATGCCCTAGAGAAAGATTGTAAAGATGAGAATGACGACTCTTTCTTTTTTAAGGAAAAATATAATCCGGCTTCTCTAGGGCAGAAGCTGAGTGAGGGGTGGTAAAATCTGTGAAATGGGAAGTAGAATTAAGCTCTTCCCTGTAGAGCTGCCAGCCATGAAAAAATACGTTTGGGTCTAGTTTCTCCTCCATTCCTTCCAGGGATCACCCACGTAATGTCCCTGTCTCTGTCAGAGCTGTTTGCACTGAAAGTCATCATGCAGCAATCGAAACCTACCAAACAGCAGCTGTTCTAATAGAGATCGCTGAGCCATGACCCCAGAATGGCTGATTCAGGGGTTTGCCCCAAAGCCCAGGTTCATGACGACAACAGCAACCCAGCCCTGTGACAGACTAGCATGCGAGGAGCTGAACGGTAGGCAATGGGCACTGGCTGGCATAGCCTGCTAAACCGGTACCACTGCCAAAGGAAGCTGGTAACTCCTGCCCTCAGCATCCCATTTGGAAATTCCCAGATTCCCTGCATCCCCAAGTTCAGATCATGCGAGGGTCTCCCTCCAGGCTGCCTAGAAATTCCACATCTGACAGGGCACTTCTGTAAGAGCAAGTGGCAGGGGGAGGTCTGAGGCCTGGCTCGCTGTGAAAAGCGCTTTGAGATCCTTGGATGAAAGAGAAGTGCTTCTTCAAGTGTGTGAGAGTCTGCCAGAGCCATTACATCCCGTCCTGTCTGATTGCAGCTCTTCCTCAATGCTTCTTTCCCAGATTTAAATACCCATTCACCTGGGGAGGTGGACCAGGATGGTGGGGGTGGGGGAATGACAGAAGCTATAAGATTATGGGCTTCTGGGACACCATAAACAGTTTATAGCACATTCATTTTGAACAAGGAGCTTTATCCCTTGCAATGAGCCTTCATTTCTGCAGCATCCCTGCTGTGTGGGGCTTTAGCTCCTAACCCCCCCGAGACTCTGCCTGTGACAACGGATGGCTCTGTAAGCTCTGGGGCCCAGGAGGTATGCAGGTGATGTGGGCTCCGCAAATGAAATGTAACTCTGTGATTGATGGCTTCCATTTGCTGCAGCTACTGTAGGGCCAGCAGGGAGAAAATGCATATTAAAATCTGTGCTCTCGCTGCAGAATGCACAGTTAATGAGACGTCACCAGTATCTTCCCCGCTTGCCTTCCTCACTTGCACTGCAGGATTTTGCTGCTTTCAGTTTTGCTGAATTACTGAAACTTTCCCCTGCATTCAGCTTTGCCCTGCATGTGAATTAGCGAGGAGGGAGGCAGCACGGTCTAAGGAATGGCACACGGGGCTAGGTACCAGGAACAACTGCCCGTTCTTGCTGTACAGCCTCTGGCAAGTCACTTCACTGCAGCTTTTTCCCCAGCTATAAAATGGAAGTAACTTGCCTGCGTCTCAAAGATGTCGGGGCTGATTAATGGTTGTGAAGGGCTAATTAGTAAGACGTCCAAGTAGCTGCCTGTGTTGATGATGATAATACAAAGAAATGCAACAAGTCCTCCCCTCCCTTGCTCCCAGTGTATGAGAGGGGTTTTTCCATTCAGTTTAATATCCAAGATATTTCTGTATCCTGGGGAGGGAACGGGTGTGTTAAGGGTGGGGGGGCAGGAGATGCTTCTTCATGAGACTCGACCAGCGTAGCTATGGATAGAAAACTTGCTGAGCAACATTGCAGGCTGAGAGCTCTGCTTCTCGTCATCTGCTGGTATTTCACTGAATAAAATGAGGCTTAATATGGTAAATGTCTCTGGGAACTTCTTCCTGGAGGCCAAGCAGGGTATGTGTTTGCTGTAGGGCCCCTGTTCGGACACTGGAACAGGGTGGCTTTGTGGGAGGGTACAGACAGCAGCCTCAGCCCCGTAGGCCGCCGGCTGTAGGTATGGGTCCGTGCAGCAGCACCGTCTCCCGATTCCAGAGTGCACCAGGGCCTGTGTTCCAGACCCAGGCACGACGGGCAGCGTGCACAGGAGATAGCTGTGTGGTAGTCTACCATGCCGGTACTTAGCTTCTGACAAACGGTAATTTGCTGTGGGTATTATTCTCCCCATTATACAGCTGGATAAACTAGGGCGCAGAGAGGGGAAGTAACTTGTCTAAAATCCCAGGAAGTCCCTTGCAGAACTGGGATTAGAATCCTGTTCTCCGGGTGCTGGTTCTGTGAAGTCACCGCGAACCCAGGCTGCCCCTCAGTAGAGCCCGTAGTAACGCTGTCTTTCATGGAGACTGAGGTGTTGAGCGAAGACCATCTTGGGATAGTTCTGGTTTTGTAAGCAAATTGCTTTAATTGACATTTCCTATGTGCTTTCTGAGAAGGAATTTGCCAGTTGTTCAGATTAGACTGTCGTGTGTGTAAGTGCATGCCAGATAGTGACTGGTGAAACCCAAAAGGGTTGGAGGCTTGCTTTGGATAAGCCCGCTTCAGACTGCTGAGCACTGCTTAAAATTCAAAAGTCCTCTGGATTTTCCATCTTACAAACTGCATCATAAGGGATCCCCTCCTGGCCCCATCTCCTTCCCAACGTCCTATTCCTCCACTTGGCTTCCGGCAGGTTTCCTTCTGGGGATTGCTGGCGATCCATGGTCCAGGCACTGTGAGAGCCAGCGTACTACTAACCATTGAGCTCAGTTGCTCATCTGCAAACTCCCAATATCCTCCTTGTCCCCAACCTGCCCTGGAGGGAAGGGAGCAACCGGAGGGGTGACGTGGCCATGGGGTAACTGGCCTGAACAGTGGGTGCCCGTGAGCTGTTTGGACTCCGATAGCCGCCTCCCTAGAGGGAGCGTTACGCAGAGTAGGACTTCCCCACTGATCAGGGCTCGGGCAAAGGGCGGAACGACCAAGCTTGTCTCAATTTCCTTGGCAGGGTCACAAAGAGGATAAGATTTGTTTGGGCATAACACTATGTGGAAGTTAATTCTGGGCCATTTTGTAGCAGGCCTTCTGCTCACCTGTGAAACTTTCCCGCACAGGCCGGCGTGCGTTGAAACGCAAGGAGCGTCAGCGGTTCGATATGTGACTCGGTTTCTCCTGGAAGTGCGGAGTTCTAGAGTCTGTCACTTTTTTGGAGTGAAAAATCCAGCCTCCGTCTCAAGGGGGAAGGCTGAGAAGTTGCCTAGGAACTGAGCAGCTGGGACGTGTAGTGAGAGAGGCAGCAGCCCCTCGAGCTTAACGTGTTCTCCTTCGCTTTTCCCCAGGTGCGGTGGATGACGAGGGGAACAGGCCGTTCTACGCTGAGGAGTGTGCTTCCATGCTGGCAGTGACCTTCAGCGGTGGGGATAAGTTGAGGAGGAGCATTGTGAGTAATGCATAAGGCAACTTCTTCCCTTCTACCCTCTTAGCCAGCTCTGAGCGGCTGCCGAGCGGTCTGGCCCCACGGTCTGCTCTCAGCAGTAATGAGCTGAGCCTGGAGGAGCTGGGTGGGCAAGAGCACGAGCACGTCTCCCATCTGGTTGTTCCCTGCCAAGGTGAGCACCCAGAATAAATAGACCAGATTCTGGCCCCTGCTACCGTCCCTCTGTGCCGCTGCAGCCATGCCTGTGAAGTTGCTCTAGCTGTTGGGATTCCTCCCGCTGGCAGGATCCCCAGATGGCATAAAGCCGGAGTAACAGGCCATCCCAAGCCCTGGCCGTGGTGTTGGGGGTGTCACCAGGGCTGCTGTGCTTGTCCCTGACGGGTGTCACAGCCCAGCTGGATGCTGTTAGAGCCGGCACATGGGAGCACAACACCAACTAGAGCAGGGGTGGGCAAACTACAGCCCGCAGGAGAGTCCTGCCAGGCCCCGGAGCTCCCGGCCGGGGAGGCTCACCCCTGGCCCCTCCCCTGTTGTCCCCCCTCCCCTGCAGTAACACCGCCTTGCGCCTGCCCACCTCCCAGGCTTTCAAATAAGCCTGTCCTGCCCCTCTGAGCGGCATGGGAAGGGGGAGGTTGGATAAGGAGCAGGAGGCCCCGGGGAGCAGTCAGGTGACAGGGGGCAGTTGGATGGGGTTGAGGTTCGGGGCCGGGGGGGGAGGAGACAGGGAACGGGAGGGGAGGGGTTGGATAGGGGAGGTCCCGGGGAGGGACAGGGAGCAGGGGGAGTTGGATAGGCGTGGGAGTCCTGGGGGGCCTGTCAGGGGGTAGGGGTGTGGATAGGGGTCGGGGCAGTCAGGGAGCGGGGAGGGTAGGATGGGAGTGGAGTCCCAGGGAGGCAGTCAGGGGACAGGGAGCAGGGGGGGGTTGGATAGGCGTGGAAGTCCTGGGGGGCCTGTCAGGGGGCGGGGGTGTGGATAGGGGGCAGGGCAGTCAGGGGACAGGGAGCGGGGGGGGTTGGACGGGAGTGGAGTCCCAGGGAGGCAGTTAGGGGCAGGGGTCCCAGGAGGGGGCGGTCAGGGGACAAGGAGCAGGGGGGTTGGATGGGTTGGGGGTTCTGAGGGGGGCGGGAGTGGGAGGGAGCAGATAGGGGGCGCAGCCTTCCCTACCCGGCCCTCCATACCGTTTTGCAACCCTGATGTGGCCCTCAGGCCAAAAAGTTTGCCCACCTCTGAACTAGAGACCACAGGGATCAGGGGAGTGTAAAGGGGTACAGCCACCTTTTGCCATCTTTCTCCTGCCCCCGACTCCTCCAGGGTACGGGGCTGAAGCCAGCTCAGCAGACCTGTGGCTCTAGCCCAGAGCGGGAATTAACCATTCCCATCCCAGGACAAACCCATGGTCCCCGTCGTTTGGTGTGCCGTCTGAGAGAGTGGCCGTTGCTGGATATATCAGAGAAAGGCATAAAATCCCAATGCCAGACCATTGTGGGGGGGCCTTTCGCCAGCTGCGAGTCAAGCATGAGGAATGAAAGCCCTTCTAATTTTCCAGCTAGCGAGCACTAGCATCGCTGCGACATGCTGTTCTGCCTCAGAGGTGGGCGCGAGCCCGCGTTTAACCCACTCAGCTGTTGGCTCCAGGATCCTGGAGCAGGGGGCGTCACACAACAACACATGTCTGTCTGGGGTTTGTTCTTTATTTGCTTCCGCTGGAGTGTGGCTGGCTCACTATGTGCACCAGCCTGCGAGGTACCGGTGTGCTCAGGACCATGGCGTGCTGGAGCCCGGGTTCCCCTTGCAGCAGCGGGGCAGGAGGCTGTTGTCCTTGGGGGTGGCTGCCGTCACTAGAGATAAATGGGTGAGTCCTGCTCACCTGTCATGGGCAGCCAGTCTAGATGTAGGGGCTTTGGACCCAGTTCCTCCGCCTGGCTTGCAGCACAGCTTAACTAACTGAGAGCTCCAGAGCTGGAGGAAATACAGTTCACCATCACTAACCTGTCTAGTCGCCCTGCCTGAGCCCACTCACCCACGGGGTCATCTCAGCAGACATTGGGACTGCTGGTGCCACAGCACAGAAAGCAATTAGGAGAAGCACTGGGGAGAGGGGGCACTTGTTTCGGTCTATCTCCTACAGAAATATTGCCCAGTGGGTGATCTGTTTATTTCCTGTCAGGCAGCCCTCTCTCACCAGCACGTGTGGATCATTGCGTCCGGAGAGTACTGCCCCTCCACATGCTTGCCCATGTCATATTTTGTATCTCAGCAGATTCTTAGTGGGAAACCTAAACACACATTTTTGTCCTAAAGCATCAAGAGGGTGTTGGCTTTAACGGGACTCTGGCTACACTCCAAAGCAGCTTCTTCATGCTCCCTCTTTCCCCGCTTCTGTCACCATCATTAATGGGCTGTGACCACTGTTCCCTCTCAGCTGTGCGTGTGTGCGCGTGCACACAGATCCTAAACTCCGCATACACGGCAAAACACTGTGTGCACAAAAATTTGCACAGAAGAAATTTTTTGCACACAACGCCTGTCAAAAATTTGCACAGAAGAAATCTTTTGCGCATACGGCCTGTCAAAAATTAGAGGGAACATTGGCTATGACCCTATGTTAGAAAACTGTGTTCTGACTTTGCTTTCCAAAGGGGAACACACGGCAAGAGACTGTCTCTTCACAGGTGGATCTCAGCTGTGCGCAGGCTGCCTGGTCTCCGTGGCTGTGCTGCACCAATCACTGAGGGTATGTCTACACTACGAAATTAGGTCGAATTTATAGAAGTCGTTTTTTTAGAAATCGGTTTTATATATTCGAGTGTGTGTGTCCCCACAGAAAATGCTCTAAGTGCAGTAAGTGCATTAACTCGGCGGAGTGCTTCCACAGTACCGAGGCTAGAGTCGACTTCCGGAGCGTTGCACTGTGGGTAGCTATCCCACAGTTCCCGCAGTCTCCGCTGCCCATTGGAATTCTGGGTTGAGATCCCAATGCCTGATGGGGCTGAAACATTGTCGCGGGTGGTTCTGGGTACATATCGTCAGGCCCCCGTTCCCTCCCTCCCTCCTTGAAAGCAAGGGCAGACAATCGTTTTGCGCCTTTTTTCCTGAGTTACCTGTGGAGATGCCATACCACGGCAAGCATGGAGCCCGCTCAGGTAACTGTCACCGTATGTCTCCTGGGTGCTGGCAGACGCGGTACTGCATTGCTACACAGCAGCAGCCACCCATTGCCTTGTGGCAGCAGACGGTGCAATAGGACTGGTAGCCGTCATCGTCATGTCTGAGGTGCTCCTGGTCGCCTCTGTGAGGTCGATCAGGAGCGCCTGGGCAGACATGGGCGCAGGGACTAAATTTGGAGTGACTTGACCAGGTCATTCTCTTTAGTCCTGCAGTCAGTCCTATTGAACCATCTTATGGTGAGCAGGCAGGCGATACGGATTGCTAGCAGTCCTACTGCATCATCTTCTGCCGGGCAGGCAAGAGATGAGGATGGCTAGCAGTCCTATTGTGCCATCTTCTGCCGAGCAGCCATGGGATGTGGATGGCATGCAGTCCTTCTGCACCGTCTGCTGCCAGCCAGAGATGTAAAAGATAGATGGAGTGGATCAAAACAAGAAATAGACCAGATTTGTTTTGTACTCATTTGCAAACCCCCCCCTGCCCCCCGACTAGGGGACTCATTCCTCTAGGTCACACTGCAGTCACTCACAGAGAAGGTGCAGCCAGGTAAATCTAGCCATGTATCAATCAGAGGCCAGACTAACCTCCTTGTTCCAATGAGAACAATAACTTAGGTGCACCATTTCTTATTGGAACCCTCCGTGAAGTCCTGCCTGAAATACTCCTTGACATAAAGCCACCCCCTTTGTTGATTTTAACTCCCTGTAAGCCAACCCTGTAAGCCGTGTCGTCAGTCGCCCCTCCCTGCGTCAGAGCAACGGCAAACAATCGTGCATTTGAGTTGAGAGTGCTGTCCAGAGCAGTCACAATGGAGCACTCTGGGATAGCTCCCGGAGGCCAATACCATTGAATTGTGTCCACAGTACCCCAAATTCAACCCGGCAAGGCTGATTTAAGCGCTAATCCACTTGTCAGGGGTGGAGTAAGGAAATCGATTTTAAGAGCCCTTTAAGTCGAAATAAAGGGCTTCATCGTGTGGATGGGTGCAGGTTTACATCGATTTAACGCTGCTAAATTCGACCTAAAGTCCTAGTGTAGACCAGGGCTGAAGGAACATTTGGTAGCTGTTACTCGGGTTGGGTCGTTAAGCTGATTGGCTGCCTCTCCTTCCCAGGTTGGGCATGCTTAACCCCCAGCTGTTTGGGGAATATTTTGTCGACTTTTCCTTTTTTGTCAGAAATGACTTGTCACCGCACTATCCTGCTTCCCTGGGCCAAACATGTGTCCCGGCTTTTGGTGCAGTGCGAAAGCCGGGGCACCAGATCCCCAGCATAGTGCCAGTGAATTTGTGCCAATTTCCACCAGCTCAGGATCTGGCCCAGTATGTTCCCAGTTTGGGACCAGAGCATCCTGGAGTCTTGCCAGCCTGGTGCAGTCTCAGACTGTTGCCCTTACTGGCTCAGGGTGGAAAGAGGTCTGCAAAGTTAACCAGCTCCAAGCAACAGGTGCACGTCCTCTGCATGCATCACCAAGGAAGGCAAGCATCTGCCTCCAGGCCTACGGATCCGGGCAGAGTCACTGGTGTTCTGAGCTGGGGAAGCCTGGCTTTTGACCACACTGGCAGGAGTACTACGTTCTCTCTCCCATTCAGCTAGGCGACAGCTAGAGCTCTTGCAGCATTTCACTGTTTGCAGGTAGTTGTTTAATTTGTGTCAGTGCTCAGTAGTCAAACGGCGCTGGGGTCGGTGCTTGCTTTTGGTCCCAGGAGGCCGAGAGTGGGAAATCTTGGCAGCGAGAGGGGCCCTCTTCTTTAACCAGCTCTAGCTGTGCCTGCTCCATGACAGCTGGGAAGCAGATTTCCTTCCTCTCTGAGTATTTCTGGGCCCCGTTCGAATGTGCCTTGTGCTTCCTCTCAGTCGTCTGTCGAGGGCCATAGCTCAGGGGAACTTCTGCCTGAGCCATATTACTGGGGAAAGACTCAGCTGAAATTTGTAACAGGAACATGTCCCCTTCTGTTGCTTATCTTTTCAGACGTTGCCCAGTGCCCAGCGCATAGCAGGAGCTACCAGCATAGACATGATGAGTGTGATTGATTCCTGGGCCTAGCGGTTGGCCGTGGGGTCTTGTAATGTGGCACATGGAGAAAGTTTTGTACCTCCAACAATTTTGTCTTAGCAGCCACATCCCAAAGTGCACCCATGCATTGCCCACGACCTCGTCTCTCCCAGCAGAGCTACGTCGGGGCCGTGGAAACCGCACCCTCTGTGTTTTGTGCCATGTGAGCTGTCGGAAGTACAGCTTCCCAGGCACCAGCAGGGCATCTTATTGGAAAGAAAGGGCAGGGCAGCTCAGTACGTTTCCGGTGGCAGTGCTGAGTCTAGTGAGACATGATGCCACCTTTAAATCAAGCAATGCAGGTAACGGCTCTTCCTCATGCACTTCTGTGTAAGTGGCAGATTCTAGCCGTGTGCCTGGGTATCACAGGCAGTCCCTCACCCCAAGCTTGTCCTCCACACTCCCTCCCAAGCTTTTCAATAGAGCCAAAGATTAAACCTCTAGACAGTGCTAGCTTATCTAAACAACGCTCCGAGCATTCCTGATGCTGTTGTGAGCTTTGGCTCAGCTCTGTATGCTGGAGAGTAAAACAAAATCCCCATTCTCTGTTCGTGTGGAAAAACCAGGCAGTGCAAACCTAACAGCTGCTGGTCTTCTGTCCTTCATGGGCTATCCCTGAGCCACCTTCCCACAGCAGGGAGTAAGAGAACCAAACAGCGATTTGTCTAGTGGGAACACACACTGCTGGGTACGTCTTCGACGATGCTAGGGATTGCAATAGCTTTTCTATAGAACAGAATCAAATAGATGGAGTTCATAGACTCTGCTATGGAGGCAGGAGTCTGACAGTTTGCTTGGCTTCCAGTGGGAACAGGCTTCTCCTAATGCTGCTGGCACTTCCTTTAGGTCTGCTTGGCTGTGTTATTTCCAAACAACTAACATTCAGCAGCCACGGTAGTTTGTTTTTATGGGCTGCCGCTCTTTTTAAATACAAGAAAGTGGGAGGGGAGAGATTACCCTGGAGACCAGCCTTGGGAAATCTCAGAGTGTTTCCACTAGCATACATGGAAGAGGGGCACGTCAGTTGCCCTTTCTCTCTCCCCCATAGCTCTAGTTCTCTCCTGTTCATGATGCGTATGTGCTGTTCCTGGCTCCTTCGAAGAAACGACCAAGTTCTAAATACATCTGGCAATTTCCCATTGCTCAGGTTTGGCAGTAGTTCTACAAACGAGAACTCTCCGAAAGAGCCAGATCTGTAGCTCTGGATCTGTAACCGGATCTCTGCTTTGTAAACCAGACTTTGATAACTAATTGGAGCAATTAGGGGGAATGACAGGGTCTCCAAATGGAAATGGGGAACTTGGGGGGGGGTCCAGGAAAATGTAACAATGAAAGAGACCGTGATGAGAGTACAAGTTAACTAGCCACTCAGTTTGTATGCTGAAAAGTAAATGAGCCCGAGAAAGCTTGGTTCATTTCATCTCTGAAAACCCCAGGGGCTAGTGCAAAGAATCAGTGTTTCCGAACTAGAAAAGGCCACATCCCCATCTAAGAAAATGGTTAGACTCCGGGTGCTACAAAAGAAATAAAATCTATAATGGAGCTTAAGTTTTCCTTTAAAAAATAACTTGAATTAATTCACGCTGGCTTGAAAACCACTGGTGCTAGAGAAAAAGAAACGCTCGTCAATTAGGGACTCTGCTATACTTTTCATCTTGGAGTGTGTTGTCGTTTTCATTTTTATGTCCAGTTTCCTCCAAACCTGAGGTCTGTGAGCTAATTTTAAAAATCCTGACATGCCCTTTCTCCTTAAAGGATGGCCTCATATATTGATAAAACAGGCACTACTCTTCCATCAAAGAGTCTGAATTGGATGCCTTTCACAGCCAAGGAATTACACATGATGTAGATCTGTCCTCTCTTTTTACAGTAACATGACCACTACTCCAATAAACCTGTGTCTCTGTTACATAGGGGCATATTAAATATACCCCCGTCTACAGAGACTATTCTCTCCTCTTTGTGCCTTTTAATTGTCCTTTAATAGTATTGGAGTTAATGTTTTTGACAGCCATCTATTTTTCAGACTATAAATGTTCTGCCATTTCCGTTAATGGGAAGAATTTAATATGGTCTCTGGCATGAACTGCATCTCTGACTGACCTTTGTGGTGCTCGCTGTATTTTTTTTATAAATTTTTCTGTAGAACATACAGTATCTCAGTGCAAATTGCAGCTGTTAGCAGCAGACAAAATGCTTTGGAGTGGAACATAAAAGTCAACAAAGGAAGTACAGTTCTTGGCAATGGAGGATGCAGTTATATCTCACTGTGAGCGGAGAGGGACAAATGTTTATGCCAGCTTGCCCTGTGCTTTGACCATAACCAAGCTTTAATTAGCTGATTTTATGGCATGATGGAGGACAGAATGATGCACCATTTGGAGCCTTCTCAAGTGAATTTTCTAAGGCTCCCTTGTTTACTTGCATCTTATCTAAGATACCTCTTACAAAGGCCAAATTTTGCTTGGTTACACACCAGTGTAAAGCCAGAATAAATCTGTCGCCTTTAGTGGAGCTAATCTGGAATTACACTGCTGTATCCAAAAAAGCAGAACTTGGCCTGGTAGTTTTATTTTCTACCAAGCTATGACTGCTTTTACCTCTCTCCTGACTGATAGCTGCATTTAGGTAACTACGGTTTTGTCCACACTGGACACTCAGGAAAGTTAATCCAAATTAACTGAAGTATGAATTTAAAGTAGATTAGTTAAGCTGCATTGAACCCCTGTGGGATTAATTCTTATTCAGAGTTAAAGTGGCCTTAATTCTGTTTATCTTAATTCACTTCCAGATGGAATAACGGCCCTCAGTGCGCCAGTCTCTGCAGCTGGGCCTGTCTCTTACTTTGTGTTTCAAAAAGAAATAGCATCAGTTTAATTTTAGCAGGGGAAGCATTAACTCTATCCAAGCTTCTGTGCAGGGCTTAATTGCCCCCAGCACCCTCCTTGGAGCAGTGCTAGACCAGCCCCCTTGCTTCAGCTGGCAGGAATCCATGGCTGATAGTCTTACAAAGAGACGGGCATGGGTAGGGCAGGAGATGGCTGGTGTCTGCGCTCAGCCTCCAGGAGAGGGAGGCTCCGTGGCAAAGGTAACTCCTGCAAGTTTTAAGTTCTGTGGCTGCAGGATATGGTGGCCGAAAAGCTGAGCCAAACTGGCCACTAAGCGCTTCCCGGGAAGAATAGGGTGAGCTGGATGGGGGAGAAGCTCCCTGTGTCTCACATGAAGACTCGATGCAGGAGGGCGCCAGGTTGGCTGGGTGGTGACCACATGGTAATGACATGAGTGCTGCTGAGCCTCAGCCGAGGCCTTTGCTGAGTTCACAGGAAGCGGAAGGGCGGCAAATGGGGGCTTACCAGGGTTTGATACTTCCGGCGTAAGCTGCTGGGAAGTCTATGAAAAGCCAGTCCCCCTTAACCTGGGCAACGGAGCCGTGGGAAATCCTGCCTGGCAGCCAGGGGGGAAATAGCCGTCCCGCTGCACCCTGGGGGAGACTCAGCTTTCTGGGTTTGGAGAACTGAACTGCTGAGTCAAAAACCATTAGCAGCTCTTGACAGGGGGAGTGAGGGGTGTTCAGCATGGTCCCCAGCAGGAAAAGGAGCTGCGGGAGCAGGGCAGGGCAGAGCAGGAGGGTTGAGAGGCAAGCACGCCTGTGAAGCTGCCATGGGGGTAGGTGGGTTATTTTGGGCAGAGCTTGTAGGGTTGAGAGCTGGAAGGTGGCTTGGAGCAATGGAGCGATCTGGTCCTGGGCAGCTAAAAAACCAGAGCAGAACTTTTTTCACAGTAGCAGCCGTATTAGTCTGTATCTGCAAAAAGAACAGGAGGACTTGTGGCACCTTAGAGACTAACACATTTATTTGAGCATAAGCGTTCGTGAGCTACAGCTCACTTCATCTTGTTGTGTGACCCGTGTGAATCCATCCCTGCCATAAGCCAGGCAAGCCCTTTGTGGGCCAGCAGCTGCAATGCTGCCCTCTCCTGTTCATATGTAGCACGGGGGGAGCTCTTCGCTTGGTCAAAGTGCTGGGCAGACGTCCCCTGCAATCCTCACGCCCCAGCCCTCAGTTTAGGGCTGCAGAAACAACTGTGCTTCGGGTGCCCACGGCAAAGCTGCCTGTGGTGTCATTGCAGGAGCACGGTGTCCTCCTGCGTCTGTCCTGTACTACGCTGTACGTACCTTCACGGGCAGGCGCCATCTGCTCCAGGACTCTGTCACTACGGCTCAGCACCTGCCCTGGCCACTTAGAGAGAAGTGAAAGCTGCCTTCCCCTGGCTGCAGAGCCCAGGGAGCTCAGCATGGGGTGGAAAGCAATCCCACGAATAAACACAAGAGCCTGTGTTTAGGAGCATGTGCACCAGGCTATGCGTGGAATTACAAGGCTGAAGCTTGGCTATGGTAAGTGCCAGCCCAGTGCTGTGGTCTCCCCAGAATATGCTAGTTTGGAGTCCTGCCGTCTTGGAATTTATTCATCACAAATACAGAAGCTCTTGAGCCCCTACATGGCAGCTGCCGGGCACTGCAGATCCGGGTCTGGGTGTGACACTCTGCACATTGGTGAGGCCCAGTGGCAGCCAGCCAGAAACCTCCACTAAGCTCGCTAATCTGAACCCTCTAAGTGCTCTCCCTCAGACGGCAAGAGTCCTTCCCCCGGGAGTGCTGACTCCTACCCCCCGGGAAACGAAGCAAAGAGGGCCTGGAACTGAGCCAGGATGTCAGGGTCCCACTCCCCGCTCTGCTGCTCACCCCCTCTGTGACATTTTGGGCCATTCACTCTCCTCTCAAGGGCTGAGTTAAGTCAGTGACCTTTGTAAAGGGCTCCCTGAGACAGAAGATGGTGGGGAGGTGCAATGTCCCACTAGTCAAAGTTTGCTTGTCTAACCTCCTGAAGGTTAATCCCTACAGCGGCCGGACTCTTTGTCCTGGTCAGTCCTTTCCTGAGCCCATCGCCCCTTCCGTCTCCCTACCACCACAGCCATTGTGTGCAGCACAGCAACCCAGTGTGGCCGTGCCCAGACCGCCCGTGGCTGCTTTTCTGCTTAATCCAGTGGTTTGACTGTGAACTCCCAGGGAAATGTTTCCAGACTTTCCCGTTACTAAATCCTGCCCCTTTGTTGTTGTTCCATTTCTGGCTGCGAGTGAGAATGACAAACCTTCTGGCAGCTTGGCCTGCCTGGCTGCAGCTTGGCGTGGGCTCAGCAACCACAAAGAACAAAAAAGTCCCTGTGTGCTGCGAATTCCACAGACGTCCGGAGAGGAGGTCGCTGGTGCCTTCCTGTGGCTGTTCCAGGGGAGACGGTAGGGTGGTGAACGGATCACACCCCAGCCTGCCTGGAGTTAATAGTGAGCCAAACAGTCCTGGGGACTGCATTTGCAAAAGTAGCCACTTCTTTTGGGTGCCCGAGCTGAGAAATTGGAGGCCAGACACTGGAAGGTCTGAGTCATTGGGCGTCTCAGTTGGGCACCCAGTTGTCCCAGGTGGGGCACCCAGTCACTGGACACACTTGAGAATTCTGGCCCAAGTGCACTGGGGAGGGAGACACAATCGGCAGTGAGGGGAGTGTTAGGGGCAGGGAGCCCTTTGGCCATTTTTTTAGACTCTTGTCACTACCAGTGTTTGCATGGGGGCAGGAGTCAGGGCTCCTGGCTTCTAATCTGAGCTCTGGAGCTGAAACAGCATAGCTAAGTCCCGTCACCTCCCCGTACCTGTTTCCACAAGCTTAAAATGAGGACTGTATTTACCCGTCTTGGTGAAGTGCTTGGAGATTCTCAAGCAGCTGCTGTACAAGTGCAAAGCATCATGATTTATTCTAGTGCCAAAAGCCATAAGGTGTGTGTGAAATGGGAAGTGACTCCAAACAAAACTATCTGAAGCCCTCGTCTGTGTGTGTGTATCCGTGTCCGTCCCCCTTTAAATAGCGCCCTTCCTGCAGGAGGGCCGCTGCATTGTTCAGATACTGTGCGAAGCTCCTGCGAGGAGATGCCCAGCTGGTTGGGTTAGTGGCACATGTGCCAGCGTTACATTCTGGCCGGGCTTTCATGCTCTGATTCCCACTCTGACGTTCCTTTGTACAACCGCTCCCCACTTCTCCCCACTCACATGCTTTCCAGTCAGTTTCACGCTTCTGATCACCCTGGGCGGGGCAGGGGAGGCCTGAGCGTTTAGGCTGGAATGCATGGCTAGGCTGGTTATCTGAAAGGGCAGGGCGTAATATGCTAGCTATGGGCAGCGCAAAATATGCTTGGTAATTGCTGTAGCAATTAGCCCATCCCTTCCTTTTTAGGGCAGACGTCTCGCCCCAGTCGAAGGACTTGTAGGGTGGATGGGAGTTTGCAGTTCTTAGTGTGCAAACCGGAGGAAGTTAATGGGCGACATGAGCTCAGTCTATAAGTAACTACGTGGGGAACAAATACTGAATAATGGGCTCTTCAGTCTAGCAGAGAACGGTAGAACATGATCCAATGGCTGGAAGTTGAAGCTAGACCAATTGAGCCTGGAAATAAAGCATAAATTGATAACACAGAGTAATTAACCACTGGAACAAAGTTGTGATGGATTCTCCATCACTGGCAGTTTTTAAATCAGGATTGGGTTTTTTCAATTTCTAGGCACTTGTGAGGCTGGTCTCTGGGCTGTGTGATACTGAGGGTCGGACAAGGTGATCACAATGGTGCCTTCTGGCCTCGGGATCTATGAATCTATTAAATGATAGCACCGGCCTTGCTTTCTAGGTGTACAGCACCTTGCACTACATGGCTGGGTTGCTCAGAGTCCTTGGGGAGTTAGCAGTCCTGTTCCCATTGGGATTTGGGCTCCTTTGAAAATCCCAGTCTATGAGCACTATGACAAACAAATGATAACCCAGTCCCCCGCAAGCATGCCTGTGAAGCAGCCATGGGGGTAGGTGGGTTATTTTGGGGGACTGTAGTGGAGGGATAGACCACAGAGAGGAAGCCTGTTCCAGTGATTCAGGCACTAACCTAGGATTTGGGAGCCCCCGGTTCCATTCCCTGCTTTGCCACGGTCTTCCTGTGTGACCTTGGGCAAGTCCCTTAGCCTCTTGGTGCCCCAGCTGTAGCATGGGGATGGTCACCCGGCCCTGCTGCCCAGGGGTGCTCGGAGGATAAATACATTAAAGACTGAGGTGCTCACTGTGGTGATGGGAGCCAGACAAGTGCCATAAATGGGTAGACAGGCCCAGTGGAAGAACAGCCCTCGGAATGGCTGCACCCCTTCTGCTTCTCAGTGATGCGGCTCCTTGTCAGACCAGGCCTCTGTGGCCTTGAAGTTGGTTCCCCCAACCTCTGAACCCTTCCTCCCCATTTCCAGCTGTAACTCATGGTCCCTTTTATCTCATCTTGCCCGTGGGAGGCAAGGAGCCATCTTGGCTGTGGCGAAAGCAGAGGAGGGCTCAGTTCTGCAGGCCTGTCCAGGAAGTGCCCTGGGAGCCCTTGTCTGTGTGAGCAGTGGGTAAACGTTCAGGTCGGCACCCAAACCTCTGTCTGCTCCTTTGAAACCCTGAGCTGGAAATGTGGCTTCTCGCAGGGTTAGGCCTATTCCCTGGCTGGGACTAGGGGGTGCGTTAAGACGAAACATCATCTGAAAAAACCCCCAGTGATGGTTTGTCTTCCCTCGTTGCTTGGCTGAGGCTCAGCTTCAGTGTTGGGCAAATGGTCAGGAGCATTCGCTGGGCCCAGTCTGTACCCAGCGCTTTTTTTATTGGATGTGTTACAAGCAAGGTGTAGCCTCCATCAGCCGGTGCTGTAACCTGACTGGAGAGCGAGCCAGGGATGTGAAAGTGATTCCTGCGTGCACAGACTGGTGTGCACGGTGGCTCACGCGTCCTAAAAGCTCTAGCACTGTGAAGGCTGCATCTGACTGGAGACGTCTCTTTGGCTCTTTCTTTCAAGGTGACTACAGACTGGAATATGGAGAAAGGCACAGGATGCACCGAGGGTCACACAGGGACTTCAGCTGCTGCCCCCCTGGCAGCCGGCATGATTGCCTTGATGCTCCAAGTGCGACCGTGTCTCACGTGGCGAGATGTCCAGCACATCATTGTCTTCACAGCCACCAAGGTGAGAAAAGAGCTCCTTTGAGATGTCCCCGCTAGTTCCAGCTGCGCAGAACCTCCAGCCCCTCGGCTTTCTCTCCTTGGCCCCTCTTGGCAAAGGCTCCAGTGCATGCTGGATGGGTCTGGATGGGCTTGAAGAGTGAGCTCACCCTCTATCAATCTCTCCTTTTCCTTGACCCCAGTGGATGGATGGCTTTTCCCCTCGCCCCTTGTTCTCACCAGGAATGTGCCTGAGGCAGACGGTATTCTCTGCTGTCACCGTGATAAATGGAGTATTTGTTCCATGCATTCCTGAATCTGCCAGGATGCAAATCCTCAGAGGTATCCAGGATGAGCCTGCGCTTGGATAGTACAGGAGCCGGGATGGAGTAGGGCGGGGGTGGCGGGGTCGAGATGATACACCCGCTGGAGTTTTTGCAGTGACCCCTAAAGTGCTTCGCAATGCGAAAGCAGAAAGGCCTGATTCGTCTGATGCAGTCACGGAATTCTGAGTCTCGGAGACAGAAAGAGTGGGAAGAGCTCCTTTTGCAAACGTTACTGCTTGCTCGGTTCTTATTCAGGTACAGCTCCCGCTGACTTCAGGGGGAGTTTGACTGCAGAAGCAATGAGTAGATAGTGAATCTGAAAGAGGCATCAGGGGTTGGCCAGCAGTCAGGGTTTCTGTTGTACTTGGTGTGTGTGTGTCCTGCAGTTTATGTGACACAGTGAGATAAAACTTGCTTTGGCGCAGGGTAACTTTTTCCACAGTTGGAGACAACCGCTGCCAAAGCGCTCAACCCTGGTAAGTAATGGGACCCAGATCTGATCTGCCCCAACTCGCGCTGATTTAAGTGATTGTATTTATTCCTTTGAAACTGGCCTTTAGACTTTCCAGGGGCTGCAATCTGGGCAGGGAGGGAGGAAGGGACCGGCTGGGATATTTCAGAGCAGAGGCATTTTTGTCCTTTGCGCTGTTTGTTTTTCTTTTGAAGAGCTAGGAATCCTGGCTCGGTTGGGACTCAGTTTAAACAAAGGGCAAGCTGTCCTTTCTAATCAGGCCCCATGGCAGAGCCAGATTTGGCTTTGTTGCTGTTACCATTCACTTCTGAGTCTCTTCTGCAAAGTCTGCTGGTTAGGCAGATGTAGCCAGGTTCCCCCAGGTTCTGGAGGGTGGCTTAGGTCTGCGTTTCCAAGGTAGGGCCCATAGGTATGTGTGCGGCAAGGCTAGGAGGGTGCTTCCCCAGTTCCCCCAGTCCTTGCGACCCTTGTCTTTGCGTAGCTGGACGTTAGCTCGCCCTGCAAGAGGCAGGTGTGTCCCCCCCAGCTGAGTCGCTCCAGCCAACGTGGCTCCCTCTGGTTCCTTTTCAGTACGAAGATCGTCGCACCAACTGGGACACTAACCTGGCGGGCTTCAGCCACAGCCACGAGCATGGCTTCGGCTTGCTAAGCGCTTGGAGACTTGTCAATGCTGCCAAGGTAACTCATGGCTGCTGGCGTCAGGCCCATCTGACAGGCAACCCTGTGGGCTCCCCCAGACACGCCCTGCACCAGTGTCAAGTCCAGCCTAGCAACAGCTTCTTCCCCGTCTCCGGCTCCTGGTGGCCTGGCCTAGGTGTTTCCATAGTGCCCATTACTGTGGGCGCTGCCCAGCTGGCAGTGCTGTGGCCAGGCCATCCTGTGTACAAGAGACAAGGGCAGAGGCTACAATAGACAGCCATGGGCCTGGGCCAGCGCTCCTCAGCCTCAGGACAGCCTGAGGTCAACTCCCACCTCCCAAAACTCTCACTCTCCGTGGCCTTCCCCTCTGAGCGAGCTTGGGCGACCTCGGGGCTCTCTTGAGACGGGAAGGTCCTGTCGTTTTGGGGGGAGCTGTGAAGTCCTTTGCTGAGGGTGTGTATGAAGTGTTTCCCTCAGCAGGGCAAAGCTTCTCTAACAGAGACTCATGCAGCCACTCTGGTATGGTCCAGTGCAACAGGGCTCAGGACTGGCAGTCAGGAGACCTGGGTTCTAGATCTGGCTCTGCTACTGACCTTGGGCAAGTCACTTGCCCTCCCTGTGCCTCAGTTTTCTCCCGCTGTCCCATTTTGTACCGTCTGTGGATGGAAAACCCTATATGAAAGTGTCAAAGTCAGATTCAAGACTCACTGAATTTGTCAGACCACTCTGTTTATTAGCAAAGCGCTTTGCCAATGCACCCAGATATATGTGAGCCTTCTGCAAAAAGCTCAAGCCAACCCATTTACACAGACAAGCCAAAGCCAATCCAACACAGGAGACAAAAGGAAGCAGAAACTGACAAATATACATACATAGCTTATTTGCATACTAACGTTTATCAATCTCCTAGCTCAGTAGGAGCTCTAAGTTCATTAGTTTGAGGACCCATTGTCTCACACTCCTTAATGTTTCTCTTCCTGACAACTATATTTCAACAAATCTTTCAAGCAGCATTTCTTTAATGAATTATAATTGCAATATAATTCATTCTACTTTCACAAAAGCTATGTATTTTTACTGATAAATTGCAGTAATGGGGAGAAAAGTGCCTATGTAGAAGTGGTCCCTGCTTCCTCAGCAGGTCGGCTCCCTGTGCACAGTCTGGGTTAGAGCTGGCCATTTTGATATGGTCAGGTTTGGCCTTTAATACTGTCTCGCAGACAAGGGAAATAGAGCCTAGACAACCTACTATACAGTGGGTGCACAACTGGCTGGAAAACCCTACCCAGCGTCATTATCAGTGGTTCACAGTACAGCTGAAAGGGCATATCAAGTGGGGTCCCGCAGGGATCTCCTCAGTCTGTTTCTTTTCAATATCTTCCTAAATGATTTGGATAATGGCATAGAGAGCACACTTATAAAGTTTGTGGACAATACCAAGCTGGGAGGGGTTGCAAGTGCCTTGTAGGCAGGGCCGGCTCCAGCTTTTTTGCCGCCCCAAGCGGCAAAGAAAAAAAAGAAAAAAGAAGAAGCAGGGCCTGCCGCTGAATTGCCGCCGAAGACGCGGACGTGCTGCCCCAGTCACGGACAGAATGCCACCCCTTTCTATTGGCCGCCCCTGACACCTGCTTCCTTCGCTGGTGCCTGGAGCCGGCCCTGCTTGTAGGAAGGGATTAGAATTCAAAATGATCTTGGCAAACTGGAGAAATAGTCTGAAATAAATGGGATGAAATTCAGTAAGGAGAAATGCAAGTTTTACTCTTAGGAGAGAACAATCAATTGCACAAACACAAAATGGGAAATGACTGCCTAGAAAGGAGTACTGTAGAACAGGATCTGGGGTTATATTGGCTCACAAATGAAATATGAGTCAACAGTGTAATATTGTTGCAAAAAAAGCAAACATCATTCTGGGATGTTGTGAAGGAGCAGAGAGGCGTCTGCCAGGCACAGCAGGGGTTAAAGAACACCTGTGGGGTCAGCTAGCCCTGCCCTGCCCCCTCCCCCCTCTTATACCTGAAGCCAATGCCAGGCCTGGAGGGGGGAGAAAAGAAGGGAGCCTGGCTCAGTTAGGGGATGACTGGCGAAGAGGCAGGAGCTCTCTGCCTGAAGGCACAGATGCAACCTGCCTGCCAGCACATCCACTGGAAGCAAGTAAGATTTCCCCTGCCAAGGGGAGTCTACCGCCAAGCCCCAACTGTGGGGAGACTAGCAGGGCCATGCCCCAAACTAAAGAACTTACATAGGGAGCAGCTCAGACAACAGGTCCTGAGGGCCCCTCCCCACAGATGGGAGCAAGATCCGTCTCCCCTGTCTAGGGGTGTGAGTGGCCATGGATTCTGATCCAAGACCTGAGGGAAAGGAGGGCAGGTCTCCCACTCCAGCCCTTAACAATCTAGCACTAGGCTGCCCTGCCACTCAAGGCCCCGTCACAGATGTATTATCAGGAGTGTTGCAAGCAAGGCATGAGAGTAATTCTTCCGGTCTACTCATTGATTAGGCCTCAACTGAAGGACTGTATCCTATTCTGGGCCCCACACTTCAGGAAAAATGTGGACAAACTGGAGAAAGTCCAGAGAAGAGCAAAAATGATTAACAGTCTAGAAAACATGAGCTATGGGGGATAAATTGAATAAAATGGGGTTTGTTTAATCTGGAGAAGATATGACTGAGGTGGGGGACACAATAACTGTCTTCAGGTATGTGAAAGGTTGTTATAAAGAGGAGGGTGATAAATTGTGCTTATCCACTGAGGTCAGGAGAAGTAGTAATGGGGTTAAATTGCAGCAAAGGAAAAACTTCCTAACTGTCAGGATAGTTAAACACTGGAACAAATTCCCAGGGGAGATTGTGGAATCTCTGTCATCGGAGGTTTTTCGGAACAGGTTAGAAAAACACCTGTCAGGGATGGTCTAAATAATACTTAGTCCTGCCTGATTGCAGGGGCTGGACTAGATGACCTATCGAGGTCCCTCCCAGTCCTACATTTCTGTGATTTCGATATGTAGAATGAGTTTCCATGCATTTTGCTCCCATTGGCCCTGCAGAACTATCCCAGCCCAGGGAGTGGGAGTTGGATTCTAGTCTGATTCGTGTTTCAGCAACAGAATTATTCACTCAGTTCCAGTGCAGCATCTGTAATGCTTGAGAAGAAAAGTGCCAAGCTTGACACTCAGATCCCAGGGGGAGACAGCAGCACTGGCAGTTTAAGACAATAAAATAATAGAAAAAGAAACATTGGCAGAAAAATTTGAGTAGGGATCACAGAGACCAGTAAACACAGACCCCCTCGCACACAGACATGCTGTTCAGAGCAGAGCTGCACTTTAAACGCCAGCTCTGCTGAGCCTTATCCACGTCTGCCTCTCTCAGTGACTCCAAAGATCAGTTGCATAAAAAGGACAAGACTGTGGCCTTCCTTGTAGGGTAAGTGATACGTTGACTTTGGGGTCAAACTACAAGGATTCCTGCTGCACCGCCTCACTATACGGCTGCTTTGGGGATGAAGTCATGAGTCCTTAGGCAAGTAGTGCAAACCTGCCCCTCTTTCAGAGCTCTATATATAGCCACAGGCAAGAGGCTTGTTTATGGAAGCCGTCGGGTGTGATTCACGGCTCTGGGGGGGCGGGTTGTTGGCAGTGCGCAGCGGGATGAGGCTGTCGCACCTTCTCTTTGGGCACCAAGGTTTGTGACATGGCAGGACATCGCCCAATGGCAGGGGAACCCGGCATTCTCTGGAGGCAACTGCAGGTCTCCAAGAGCTGCAGTCCTTGATTGTTTGTGTGTGTGGCAGTGGAAGGGGAGTGCTTAAAGCAGGGGCCGGGTTCTATTCCCTGTTCTGGAATTAACTTGCTGTGAGACCTTGGGCAAATCCCTTCACCTCCGTTTCCTCGTCAGTCACCCGCTCAGTAGCATGTACAAAAACAAGAGCGCTCAGCCAGCCCCACCCACCAGGTGTCCGTGGTTTGCCAGAATCACACCTCCCCCAGAGTACCGTACTCACTGGATTCTCTCATGTTAGTGTTCTCAGGCTTGTCTCTCTCCCTGTCGTACTCAGAGAGGGTATTTAGGTGTCCCTGGGTAGGTGCCAAAAATCTTGTTCTGCTGCCCGAGCAGAGCCCTGGGAATCGAGGACCCGGCTGCCTTAGTTAAGGGCCAGGCTGCTTCAGTGACTGAGCAAATTTCACTTCCCCTGGAAACACCCTCACAGGCAAAGCACCTATGTTTCTGGGCCACCCCTGCTGGTTCCCCTCTTCCCAGCCCCATTGGCTGAGGCGTGAGCCAGGGGACGTGCCCCCGGTCACTCGGCGTGTTGGGGCCTGGGCTGAAAATGGAACCCGGGAGTCCCGGCTCCCAATCGCCTGCTCTAACGGATGAACCTGTGTTCCTTCTGCTCTTCAGTACAGTCAGCCGGCCGCCTTTTCTCACCTCGCATGCCTCGACAGCTTCCTAACCCCCCAGCTTCTCCCAGCATCCCCAGGAAAGGCCCCAGACTTAGGTTCCCGCACCAACGTGCTGCAATGGCTCACTGAGCTGTTTCTAAATACTTAACACCCCGTCCATGAAGGCCTGCAATAGATCCATTATTGACGAGCCCAGCCGTGGAGAGACTCGTACTTAAAGGCTTATGTGTTAATGGCTAGGGAGAGCAAGGGTCTGGGGAGGATTCGGATGCTGCAGGATGCCAACTCTTCCCCCGTCTCTCCTTCTACAGATCTGGGAATCTGTCCCATACTTAGCGTCGTACATCAGCCCTGTTCTAAAGGAGGGCAGGACCGTCCCCCAGGTCCCTCAGGCATTGGAAGTCACCTGGAACGGTAAGCATACCATGCCCCCTCTGTGGGGCCCCGTCCTTGTCTCTCAGGCAACCTGCGTCCACACAGAGGAGTACAAGGCCTTGTAGACCTCCAGGTCACCAGCTCAAATCAACAGCTGGGTGATGGCAACCAAAAGTTGCTCTCGCCTGCTGCCTGCTGGCTGGTGTGAGCTGAGAACGGGCCCTAGAGACCCAGCTCCTCGCAGGGGTGCACCACAGCACGGCGGGGCTGGGCTGTATGTGCAGGGCTCGCCGTGTCTCCTAGACTGTCAGTCCTCTGCCTTTCACCTGCACTGAATTCACCTAATAAACCACCCAAAGCATCTGCCTGGGCAGAGGGCTCCTAGAGTGTAACAGAGGGCAGCAGGCAGTGTGACTGTGCAGAGAGAACATCGTCCGGTGACGAAATCGGAGCATGCGGGGGCGAAGGCCCATAGCGGGGAGATTGAGGGAGCAGCAGGGATCGGTTTTCAGCGGTGCTGGGAAAGGAGCTGGAGATGATGCCGTGGGGAAGATAGGAAAGCTGTTCTGGGGTAAGGCTCTCACCCCACAGGCAGGGTGTTTCTCACAGTGAAATAGCAGGTGTTGGGAGCTGCCCTGTTAAGGGGTAGCGTCGTGATGAGCAAGGTCTGTGTGGGTGCCCGGGGGCTGGAGCGATACCTGCTGGCAGGATGAGAGTGCCCCGCGTCACTAGAGGGCTCCGGCATGGCCAGGGAAGAACTGATCAGGGTGAGCTGTCAGGGGAGCTTGGCACAAACCCAGGCTGCAGCCAGCCATTTCCATGATCTCAGGTCCCAGCGGGGTAAGAATGGGCAGAATTCTGCAGGGATGCTGCCAGAGCAGGGGTAGCTGAGCCGAGAAGAAAGGAAGCCAGGGCTAAGGTAAACGTGCCTGCATCATGCTGGTCAGAACGTGGCCCTCGGAGACCTCCAGCCAGATCTGCCCCTGCCCTAGGCAGCAGCTGCCAATCTAGGGACTGCCCGTCCCAGTGTGTGGTTCTGTGCAGGCAGCCAGTGCTGGGATCTGCTGGTGGTGGTGTCATGCCACTGAGGATCCAGGATCCCCTCGTTGTCTGCTGTGCTGTTTGTTTCTGAAGGGTGCTAATAAGCAGTAGGGCTCCTTCTTGCCCATCCAACTGGAGACGAGAGCAAGATGAAACAGGGAACCCTGGAGAAATGGGGGAGGCAGGATCTCCTGCTGGGTGTTCGCTCATGCAACATCTGTGGGGTTGAAACCAAAGCAGACAGAGTTCTCCCCTGCTGGGCGCTGCACCGTGGGAGGGATGCAGGGACAGGGATGCAGTGCTGAGAGGCTGGAGATGGTGCCAGAGCAGAAGCCTGACCCGGGGATGGGACGGACAGATTGGCCTCGCACAAGCCCAGGAATTTTAGACTGACTATGAAAGAGTTAAGTATCCCAAGAAGCCTGATTCTTTCCTCTCTTTCTGAGACTGCTGCTGCTTTTGTTTGTTGAGCTGCTTCCTCCCCCTCCCCTATCCCCTGCGTAGGATTAGTTTAATAAATTGATGTCTTTGGAAAGGCAGACAGGCATTAGCAAGCTCTTATGGCAGGGCCCAGCACGGCGGGGGCTGGGATGCGGCCAGACCTGTTCAGTTGCCTTTGACCATTTTAGGTAATGTTGCAGCTCCTGACTTGGCTGGCCTCTGTCAACATAAACAAGGCCCTTCTCCAGTGCTGCTACTAGTGGGAAGGAGAGGCCCAGAAGTAAAGTTGAGCCAATGTGGTGCAGCCCGGGGTTGCGGGGCTTGTTTTCCTTCCCATACCAGGAGCCCCCTTCCCATGGGCTCACTGGCCAGATGTGCTTATGTGTTTTAGTCTGGCCTTCCTTTCCTGCTCACCGGCCACCATCCCCTTTCATTGTGTTTTGCCTTCATGCATGATGGGAAATTCCATCTGCACCCACTGAAATGACAGACTCTCCAGCAGGGGGCGAATGTGCGCTTAAACCCTTGGCTCGCCCACTGATCCCGGGAGTTCATCCCATTCATGAACCTGGTGGGAGCGGCAGGGCACAGAGGAGCAGCCTTCCTTGTCCATTTCCAGTGCCTGCTGGTCCCTGAAGTAGGGACAGGGGGAGCCCCTATTACAGGCACTGCCGAGCGACTGACCTGCCAGACAGCTTTGAATCCTGGTGCTGCCTCTGGCTTCCACTCGCACCCTCTGCCGGGCAGGGAGCCCCCTGCTTTGAACCCACTGTATCAGGCCCTGGTGAGGCGCAAGCTGACTGAATGATTTCCCCCATGGTCACACAAAGGGTGACCTCCTCGTCAAGGGGGCCTCCAGTCTCCAAGTCCTGGGCGCTAACCGCTTGGCACAGGATGGGTCACGGGGCAGTGGGCAGAGAAGCTCATCTGAATGGTTTTCACGGCTGCTTGCAGTTTGACAGAGCCCAGCATGAAAGCCTGGGTTGGCCGTGACCCGTATTCGAAGGTCTCCCTGAAATGACTTTGAAGCGTCAGTGGATTTGCCAGTAGACAGGTGTCCCCATCGCAACTCTCCCTTTCGCCCCAGCCCTGTCCTTTGGGGGTCTCTCCAGGCCAGGCCTGAGGCACCTTGGCTGGAGCTTGCCTGGTTAATTTTGTGCCAGCTCTGGGGGTGGGGGGGTGGGGGGGAAGAGTCCGTCCCATGTCCTTTCTGAGCACTGAATTCACACACCAACGTGACGCGCAGAGACCTGGCTGCCCAGTCCAGGGAAACGTGAGTGTCAGGGGCAGCCCCTGGAGAGAACTTGTAAAACCGCAAGAGAGAAACTAACCCTGATCCTGGCAAACAGGAGACAGGGTTGTTTTTTGTTAATGGAGTCAGGTTTGTTCTCAGTCTGTAAGACCCTTAAAGATCATGGTTAGGAGAGAAAAATAAGGGAGCTCTGGCAGCTCTGAGAGCGTTGCCCTAAAAGGAATTCTAAGTCGAAAGTGCAGCAGCAAACAAGATGCTGGGAAATGCCAGAAGAGAGAGACTTGGGCGAAGTATGTCCGAAGGAATGCACGCTCTGCATTCCGCCCAGGTGCCCTGGGGACTCCCCCAGAGACTTAACCCTTCAGCGCAGGCACAAAGGGAGACTGAAACTAGCACCACAGAACTGACCTCCTAGTCACCATACACGTGAGAGGCCTGCGTTGCTAAGGAAGCCATGTGTGAAAGCAGCCAAGGAGAGTCCTTAATGCACCCCCTGGTCCTGGAGCTCAGGAATGGGCTAAGGAGGCAGATGCTGCCCGCCTGCTTCCTGGCTGGGGTGGTTCTCGAAGCTAGAGCTGGCCACATGGTTTGGCAAATAGTAAATTTGCCAGAAAATGCATGGAGGGGGCACTGAAACCGTTCATGAATTGTGGCTGGAAAAAATCGATTCTCTCTCTCGAAAAAGAGAAACTGGTTCATTTCAACCCTTTCAAAATGGAACATTGGGATGTTTTGTTTTGAAATTTAACTATATTTATTTAAAAATAAACAACAAAAAAGGATGAAAAACACCTGAAAAGGAAACACAACGAAAACCTGAAAATAATTCATTTCTTCTCAGGGTCTGGTGGTGTTTTGTTTTCATTTCATCAGAGGTGCTTTTGGATGCAAAATGAAATGTTTTTTTTCTTTCAGTGAGAAAAGCGAAAGTTTTGCTTCAAAATTCAGTTTTGCTTCAAAATAACCAGAATTGGGTTTGGATTTTTTCGGTTTGGCCCCCCAACTGATCAATTATTCCCTCGACTCTGTTAGCCACCCTTAACTCTGGTTGAAATCTGCTGCTGTCAAACTCTCTAGCTGATTACGGTTTCTCGTTGGTAGCTCCTCTGGGGAGGCAGTATTGACCAGTGGTTGGAACTGTGGACTGGGCGTCCGGACTCCTGGGTTCTACTCTCAGCTTCGATGCTCACTCACTTGCCACTTTAGGCAAGTCATTTACCCTCCCCATGCTTCTGGCTCCCAAGCTTTATTGGGAATAAAGATGCCTCTAGCTGACAGGGAGGTTGTGAGGCATAGTTCACTGATGTTTGCAAAGGGCTTGAAGATCCTCGGGTGAAAGGCACCAGCAAGGGGCAAAGGATTATTATTGCAGTTGCTGAAGATGGAAGGGTTCTTCTTGCAGTCCTGAACCTTGTCATCAACTTCCTCCTCTCCCTGCTCTGGAATTTGCAGTCCCTGTGTCAGGACTATGTGGAATTTTTGTGGTAAACTGGCCTGTCTGTCACCTTGAATTCATCCCATCTGTTCCAAAGGCAGAGTGTGTCACGGTGTACCTAGGGACGGGGCATTTGAATCCCTGTGGGGAAGGGCTGGAGCATTCAGCATGCAGCCAGGGCTGGGAGCTTGTGACATGCAGCATTTCGCTTTGACTGCAAGGTTAGGTGAGCTGAGCTTTCAGCACCTCTGACTGTAAGAAGATGCAAGGAAGCGTCTTGTCATGGCATGACCGTCACAGTGGCACACGCAGCCCTACTAACTTCACAGCACAGGCACACGGACTATTTCGGAGGGAGAAGAGCATAGATCCAACTCGGGCCATCTCCTGGGCTTTGCAGGAGCAGCTGACACGTTATGGGATATCAGAGAAGCCTCCGTTCTTTTGGGTACAACATTTCTGTTAGTTGCTGCCACTGCTTTCTTCAGCAGTTATCCGGCCCCACAAAACCCCTCTCCCAACTCTTCTGTCAAATCTGCCGTTTCCTGCCTTTGCTGTATATAGTAGCCAGAGCTCGGCAGGAGTCACTCTGCTAAATCCACAGAAAGAACAGGAGGACTTGGGGCACCCTAGAGACTAACCCATTTCTTTGAGCCTAAGCTTTCGTGAGCTACAGCTCACTTCGTCGGATGCATTCAGTGGAAAATACAGGGGGGAGATTTATATACACAGAGAACATGAAACAATGGGTGTTACCATACACGCTGTAACCAGAGAGATCAGGTAAGGTGAGCTATTACCAGCAGGAGAGCGGGGGGGGTGGGGGGGGTGGGGGGGAGGGACCTTTTGTAGTGATAATCAAGGTGGGCCATTTCCAGCAGTTGACAAGAACAGCTGAGGAACAGTGGGGTGGGAATAGTTTTACTTTGTGTAATGACCCATCCACTCCCAGTCTTTATTCAAGCCGAAGTTAATTGTATCCAGTTTGCAAATTAATTCCAATTCAGCAGTCTCTCGTTGGAATCTGGTTTTGAAGTTTTTTTGTTGAAGAATTGCCACTTTTAGGTCTATAATCAAGTGACCAGAGAGATTGACGTGTTCTCCGACTGGTTTTTGAATGTTATAATTCTTGACGTCTGATTTGTGTCCATTTATTCTTTTATGTAGAGACTGTCCAGTTTGGCCAGTGTACATGGCAGAGGGGCATTGCTGGCACAGGATGGCATATATCACATTGGTAGATGTGCAGGTGAATGAGCCTCTGACAGTGTGGCTGATGTGATTAGGCCCTATGATGATGTCCCCTGAATAGATATGTGGGCACAGTTGGCAACGGGCTTTGTTGCAAGGATAGGTTCCTGAGTTAGTGGTTCTGTTGTGTGGTGTGTGGTTGCTGGTGAGTATTTGCTTCAGGTTAGGGGGCTGTCTGTAAGCAAGGGCTGTCCTCTGCTAAATCCAGTTATTCTGCTTTGCAAAATTGTGCAGAGGAAGGATTTGTCTTTGGGAACAAAGCACATCTGCAAAAACTCCTAACGCTGGAGGGAAGCTCTGACCAGGTATCACCTGTGTATCTGTTTAGGACAAACTTCCTGCATTGGTGGGAAGACAAGCACTGTATTCAGGTGGCATGAGAAATTCCCACTGGAGCGCCCACAGCCCAAGCCACACAAGCCAGGCGTGAAAAGGCAGCGTAGTCACCACTGAAGGACCGCAAGCTACGGAGCTGGGTGTACAGCCCCCTTCCCCTGATGGTGGGAGGGGACTGAGAACCCTTTCCCAGGCCTGGCTGTTTTCCCACAGCTGACATGGGTGGCAAGGGGCTGTTAACAATGAAAACGGATCAGTCCGTGGGAAGTTGAGACACTGATTGCAGAGCTTGGTGCCCAGAGCGCCTGGAATTCGAAACCAGAGCAACCTTGCTGCATGTGCGGGCACTTGGCAGAGAGTCCGGGTGAGAGGTGTCTAGCATGTGTCTTGCCCACGTGTCACTCCATTGTGCCCATGCAGCGTGGGGCGGTCTGGGGGGAGTGGGGAGCGCTGATTGTGTGTGTGTCCGATTAACCAGCCTGCTGACACCTGCACGTCTTTATTCGTAACCAGTCACAGCAGCTGACCTCACCTTGTCTGGCATGAAGACCTTGGAGCACGTGGCAGTGACTGTCACCATAACCCACCCTCGCCGTGGCAACCTGGAAATCAAACTCCTATGCCCCAGTGGCATGGTGTCCAAGATTGGGACCACCAGGAGCCTGGACTCGTAAGCAGCGCAGAACTCTGCTGGCGGGGGCCGCAGGAAGGAGTGGGATGGGCTTGGGGGGCAGCGATGGGTGACTTCCCAGGTGCTATAAAGTGTGTGGGTCTGGAGGTGAAAGAGGGGGCTGGGTGGACCGTGTGCAGCAAGGGCGTTTCCATGTGGGTCGTTGGAGAGAAAGGGGGTAGTTGAAAGCCATGCAGGTAGTACAAGGATAGCACCTTATTAGCTCAGGAGCTTCTGTCCCTATGTGAGCCCCACGGCCCTTTCCAGTCCCAGCATCTAGAAGCCCGCAACATACTGCTTTTGCTCCACGGGTGGGGCGGGGGAATTTCCCAGGATCTCCCTACTTGACTCCTAGCCTGCTCCTGCCCCGTATTAACACAGACCTGCTGGCCATGGAGAGCTCCACTCCAAGCCCCCCAGAGCCCAGCGAGTCCACTGCAGGTGAATCCAGACAGAGCCGTTTCTGTCCATCTCTCGGGGGCAATGCAGGGAGTGGGAGGGTGTTAATTAGGTGCAGCTCCCAGGTTCCTGGCCAGTTCTCAGCACCACCCTTGGCATGAGCTCTCTCTGGGCTCTGTGTCCCCAGTGAACAGGGCCGGCCTCAGAGAAAGCAGCACAGGTAGGCAGGCAGCACTGGCTGGCCCCGCTCAGCTGGGTTGAGCTGGTACCAGGCCAGTGTCCCCCTCTCACCATCCAAGGTAGAGTGGGGAAGCTCACAGGGCAGCGCCCAGAACGCCCCGGCCTGTGAGTAGAAGCATTGCTGTGGCTGGCACCTCTGCTCTTTAATCTCCACGCTCGTGCCTGTTGGCTCATGCAATACGCTCTGCACTGAGGCCAGGGACGCCTTGGCTGCCAGCTCCTGACCTCCCGGCCGTCTCGTTGGGACAGAATCTGTTTGCAGACCTGATGCCCAGACACAAAGCGCCCAGTGGCGTGTTTGCTCCTTATGGGGTGTTTTTCTCCTCCCTCTTGCAGAGATCCCAATGGCTTTGCTGACTGGACCTTCTCCACGGTGCGGTGCTGGGGGGAGGAAGCCCAGGGCATGTACAGACTCATCATCAGGGATGTCGGTAAGTCCCTCCCTCTCTGGGAAACAAATGGTCCTGGGCCTGTTGTCGACTTTCGTTTCTGACTCTTGTGTGTGTCAGGTCCTTGCCCAGTCCCAGAGCCTGCAGTCTCCTCCTGCCCTGCAAGGTGAATCCATTGACTGCTGCTGAGTTCCTGGGGGGAAAGGCCCATTCCCTTCCTGCAGGACAGGTGGGGAGTGCAGGCCCCAGGGCTGGATGTAATCCAGGCAGGTGCTATATTAGCTGGTCTTCTACAGCTTCTTCTTCCCCGCTCCTCTCTCCTCCCCCACAGCACCCCTGATATTCAGCCCTCTGCAGCCTGCACCTCAATCCCAAACCTCATCCTCAGCCCTCCCTGCTGTCCCAGTCCTGTGCAGGCCGTCAGCTCATTCCTGCCCTGCAGCACCTCCTGCTCATCCAGGCCAGGGCCTCTCCAGTGCAGACAGAGGCTGCTAACTGTGGGGAGGGGCTGTGCTCACTTTGGGCTAGGCTGAGGCTAGTCGGGGCCTGAGTCCGACCGGAGCCCAGGCCTCCAGAGCAGGATGGCTGGGTTGGCTGTGCCCCCAAGGTCTCTCCTTGCTTAGGACCTGCTTTGTTGCTGGCAGAGCTGCTGGGTCTAGAGCCTGGCAGCGCATTTTTAGTCTGATGTGGGCACAGATGTGCGTTATCTGGGCGCTGTGCTGTGGGCCTTCCCATGAGTCGTGAGGGGAGCAGTCGTTTATGTGCCACGCAGCTGCTGCTGAGGCCACGTGCCCACCACATGCTCTGGCCCATAGATTACAGAACAATCCCGAGAACATTGATTCTTTCCCAGGCTAGGAGGCACAAAGGGTTCCCTTCCCCCGTTCTGCAGGCAGGCTGTGTCTGCACTGGAGAGGCCCTGGCTGTGTCTGCAGGCAGGAATGCCGATTTCTCTGGTACGCTGCAGCAGCAGGTACCATGTGGACCCAAGTCTCCGTTTGCTTTTCCAGGGGATGAGACACTGAAGACAGGGACATTGAAGCAGTGGCAGCTGACGCTTTACGGCTCTTCGTGGACTACGGCGGAGATGAGGGAACGGCAAAGGTACGGGACCCGCTTTCACAAAGGCGCTGTGAGGCCAGGCAGCGGGGTTTTTGTATGCGAACAGGTCAAACAGCCACGGCCCAGGAAGCATCAAATGAGGCAGAGGGAGCTGCATGGAATCTATTCCTAGCCGCTCAGTGTGCAGCTTGGCATTTCTGATGAGGGTTGCTGTAGCCTAGCTCCCAGGGAGAGAGCCCCAGGGCTCTGTGAAATGAAGGGAAATTCAGGTCTAAAGAGAGGGGGAGTCTGATTTCTTTATCGCCTCAGATATCCAAGCTGCTGCCCTTTGGCTGGCAGCAGTGTCTGTAAGCACCGCAAAGGCTGGCCTGGGGTGCTGAACGTAAAGAAACTCACAGTTGAACCTGGGACCATTTCCTGGTGAGGGGAAGCAGGAGGGGGGTTGTATCAGCCAGGAGATGGAGTCAGGACTCGCTGGGCTAGGGCCTGCAGCTGGTCCCATTGACTGATCTGCTGCGTGATTTGGCTGGCTGCGCATGGGAACTTTCTGGCTGCTGAATGGATCCAGCATATGATCCAATTCTGTCTGGCAAGTCCTGGAGTGCACAAGACCCTCACAGACAGCCTGGCCTCCAGGGCCAGATTAAGGAGCAGCGTGGAGTTCTTTAGGCTGGTGGATAGGTGACAACTCACGTATTTTGATCAATTCAAATACCTTTTCCTTTAACTCTCCTGCTGCCTGTCAGACTCGTTACCAAACGTGCATTCTGGCTGCTGATGGGGGCACAGATAGTCCCTGGGAGCTGCCGGTGCTTAATCCTGAGTGTTGGGGAGATCAAAGCCAGCAAATGCTCTGATGGGGGCAGAGCACCTCCCTGCAGGGCTGGTGTCTCTTCTAGGAGCTTAGATCTGAGCAAAATTCGACCCCAAGAGGAGAGGAAACCTGCTTTCCTAACCCACAGGTCAGGGCCCCTGGGATGGTCTCCTGCTTGCTGGTAAAAACCTGTGTCCATACATCCTCTCTTCTCGCATCAGTCCTCTTTGTCTCTTGGTTGTATATGTGTTACTGGCCCCATGGCCAGATGGGGCAAACAGGAGCAGGGGAATCTGAGAGAGAGACACCTCATCCCATCCTGCTCCTCGGGGCCTGCTACAGCCAGCATATGGCCGTGCTGGAGCCGGCAGCCATCCCTATACTAGCTGAAACAAGGGGGATACAATCAGCTCTTCTCCTCAGCCTCCGTTACAAGCCCCCTGCCCCACCCCGGGCTGTCTCCAGCTCTGACCGCCTCTCCCCGGGCAGGCCCAGGGGAGCCCGCGTGCTGGGACCATTCCATCCCATCCCTAGCTCTGTGTTCCTCAGCCCTCTTCCCTGATGCTTCGCCTCTGGGGCCTGTCTGGGTGTAGTTTATTGAATGCGTGTCTTGGCTTCAGGCTGGTGGAGGACGCCATGAGTGGCCAGTACTTGAGCCGTGGGGAGTCCCTGCCATGCCCTCCAGGGCTGGAGATCGCCGAGGAGGAGCCGTACACCATCACAGCTAACACCCTCAAGGTAAAGCCTGCAGAGCCTGCCAGGGCGTACACCAGGGGCCCATCTTTGCTTTGGGCAGCTGATTTGGGGACCGGATGGCTCAAGGGGGCAGCAGTGGAATCTGGAGCTTGTCCTCTGGGGCACCAATTCCTGTCCTGTCAAAGTCAGCAGCGAGCCAGAGTACTTAATACTTGACTGCTGGTTGCTGGAATGAGTTGGGGAGCAGGGCATGTCTCAGCCCAGTTCCCACCGTACACGGACCCACACGGCAAGAGCCATGAACACACCTTTGGCATGAACTGCCTGGCCCCGCTGGCAGTCTCAGCAGAAGGCCAAGGGCCAAGGCCTTGGAGCCCGAACTCCTCTGTACCCAGAGGGAGGGTCCCCGCCACTTGCGCTCGCTATGTTGCGTTCTACACGGGGACACTGAACGTTCCCATCGACCCTGCTTGTTGGCACTGAAATGGCTGGCCAGCAGCTCTGCAGAAGATGGGCTGGGAGCAAAGCCAGGCTGGCAGGCCAGGGGCTATCCGCACAGTGACAGTCACTGTGAACGCTGCCCTGGTCCGGCCCTTTGGGCATCTGCCTCCTCCCTGGGCCTCGTGAGCAAATCCCACACAGCAGCTCCTTTCGCCCTGCCCACGATCTCCGTCCATTCACCGTTCTTCTAAAGGGCTAGCTCTGCCCAGTTCTGCTTTCCCATGCCACGCAGCGGGGAGAGGGATTTCCGGCATGTCTGAGGTTTCTCTCCCCCCAACATTAACACACGGGCCCCACTTTACAGCCCCCACCCTACTGGGCAAGTTTGGAATGCAACTCCCTGGCGATCGCACGTGTGCTGTTCCTTTGCTGGCTTGAGGGATTGCTGTCCAGAGAGACAAGGCTTCTTCCCCAGGTCCCGTCCTGGAGCCCAGCCACTCCACTGAGCTCAGGCTGCTCCTCGGCTAAACCAGGTGTCCCTGAGAGGAAGGGAGCCAGCTGGCCCCATGCAGGTTACAAATCCTATCAGGAAACAAAGCTATCCTCCTTTGCAGCAAACACAAGGCCTTGAAGGAGGTGCAGGCATGTTTGAGGCCCATCCTTGGACTCTCTCCCCTCTCAGGCCAGCTGGCATGGCACACAGTTTCCACTGGGGTGGAGAGAGGGTAGGAGAGACTAGCTCTTGGGTTTCAATAGGAGGCTTTGGTTTCTAATGGGGTTTTCTCCTTCCTGTTTCCCCTTCCTCTCCCCAGATGCTCATGTTGCTGGGATGCTTTGCTGTCTTCTGGACTGTCTACTACATGCTGGAGGTTTCCCTGTCCAGAAACAACGTGGTCTTCAATCTGACGTGCAGCAGCTTCCCCGCCTGCCAATGGTACCCCAGGGCTGGGCGGCAGAAGCACGTGGAGAATGGGATGGATATGGAGTCCATCCCGCTCAGTGCAGGGAAGGACATGGAGGATGTGGAGATGGAGTTGGAGCATCCACTGCCCAGCCCAGAGGCCCCAGAGAACTTAGGGGAAGAGGGAAGCTGGAGTCCCCAAGATCCCAAACCGCACAGCAATGGCCGAACCGCAGGCTTTCATGAAGCAATCCATTCGGGCTCAGCGTATCTTGGCCGGGACCTGGCCTCCGAACTCCTCTCAGCAGACAGGGAGCAGCAGATGTGCTAGCAGGAGCTGAGAGCTTGGGATGCTGGGTGATGTTGGCTCCTGTCCTTCCCTGGTGCAGGGTGTGGGAGACTTTCCAACCCCCCCACAGAACCGCTGCTGACTTGGGGGTTGTTGGTGTTGGATGTGGCTCGGATGACACAGGCCCACGGCTGAGAGGAGGGACCAGCGTCTTGCTCTCGACATTCCCCATCGCAAAGGCCCCTTTCCCTGCCTTTTATAAACAAAACAAGCCTTAACTCATTTTATAATGGAGTCTGTCCCGTGGCAAAACTCGGGGCTTCCCTCCTTCCTCAGCCCTAGGCCCTGCGCTCCTGCTCCCTGCCCGTGAGCACCCAGCATCCGCTGAACTGAGCTTCCTTTCATCTCCCAGGGTGCCCCGCCCAGGGCCTGCCTGCTGCTGGTGGAGGAGCCCGGGCTCACCTGCTAGGGCAGCATGGTGCACTCAGCGAGTCCGAGCGCTGTCCTAGGGTGGCTTTGGAGTGGCACTCTCAGGTGTGGAGAGGGAAGCCAGAAGGTTTCCATGAGGGCAGCCCCCGGACCCTATGGCTGGTGCCCTCCCCGACATGCGTTCTGCAGGCAGGGCGCAGCCCTGGGGGAAAGGCGGAGATGGTGGAAGGCTCCTCAGGAATTCTCTCAGAGGGGATTAGCCTAGGGAGAGCCCCAGCTTGACTCCTCTCAGCAGTTTGACCCACACGCGTCTCCATTGCCTTCAGTGGGGTCACTCCTGGCTGACAGCCCTGGGAGAGTGGACAGGCCCTTAGTGTTGGATAGCTGCAGCCGAACCCCGCGGCTGCGGTACTCGGATGCCAGGGGTGGGTCATGCAGGGTGATTCTGCAGCGGGGAGAGCCTGGGTTCTGGACCTGGTGACTCTCTGGCTCATGCTCTGGGGTTACACCCAGGAGTGGTTACAGGTACTGCAGGTACCCCCAGACTTTGCCCAGGCCCAAGCCCCTTGCCAGGAGCCCTGGGGCTGCCCCAAACTGCATTAGTTGAGGAGACGGTCACCCCCTTAGTTACAGACCTGCAGGGACTAAGGGCCCAGCCCTTCAGCCAGCTGGGTCATGGCCTGGCCCCACGCTGTATTGGACACAAAGGTGGCACTGCGCAGGCTGCCCTATCTGGCCGCCCCCAGGTTAACGGCTGTACGGTCCCTTCGGTCTTGTAGGGTTAGTTACTTCACTGAGTCTGGGGCTGGATTTTCTGACCCAGAGGGGAGTCCAGCCGCACAGCTGTCTCTCTCCACGCCTCATCTGTCTCTTGTCCTCAGCATGGGCACCGTGCCAGCTGGCTTGGGCAGCTCGCTCGGGGTGGGTTTGGTACCCAGTGCACTTCATGCCTCCCAGAGCTCGAACCAAGGGTCAGCACCCAGGCTCTGCGAGTGCTCCTGAGCTATTGGGGGCCTTGAGAAATGAGGGCTTGGGGAGGTGATCGGCCGTGCCCGCCTGTAACCAGCAGGCTGCGAAGGCGAGAGCTAGGCTGTCCCTTTCCAGAGCCTACTGGGAGGGGGGGCACTGGCAGCCGTCAGGTAGGTGCATGAGTTCCTCCCCCTGTGCAGTCATGGTCTTGCACAGGAGTGTGCTGGGCAATGTCTGAAATCCTGGGAGCCCTTGGCCTGTTAGCAGGGGGCAGAGTGAGGCTTCATGCAGAGTCACCTGCCCCGACAGAAGTGCCGTGCACCGGCTGTGACTTCCCCAGCCCTGCACATGGTTGGGTTAGCTGGATGGCAGCAGGGGCCATGTGAGCGCAGGGTGTGCTGGCCAGCCATCTGTCTGTCTTTGCATCGTGTCCCTTTGGCTTTGTTCCTGTTTTCATGGCACAGGGGCAGGGGGAAGCTCTCACGCCGACCCCCGGGGCCCTGCTCAGCCAGCAACAGCCACAGTTTGGCTGGTGGTGTTTGTCATTTAAGCTCTGAAGATGCTGTCCTCCCTCTCGCCTGCCCGTGGCATCGCCGCTTCTGCTGGAAAAGTCTCTGTTTGGGACAGAGGCAGCAGGACCTGGGCTGTGTCTAAGCCGGCTGCTTAAAGCAGTGGTCCTCCCTGGGAGGAGACCCTTTAACTGGCCATTAAGTTATCCTGGGTGAAGGCATCCTACATCGCGAGAAGGCCCTTTACACAGTGTGTAGCCACTTGGTTGACTGTGTTAGCATGAAATCTAGTGGCCTTGGCTTGGCTGAGTGGTGTCTTCATTCCCCCTTCCTCACCCAGCTGCCTTACCCTGCTGTCCGTGGTTTCTGGGCTCTGCCTGCTGGCAGCAGTGGTCTCCGCGCACTGCGCTTGTTTCACCTCCGGATCTCTTAGTAGTTGGCTGACGTTAGCCAGGTAGACCAAATGCTGACAAAAAAATCTGTTTGCCCATTTCCAACAGCAGTAATTGCACCTTCCTCTCCCTGCTGTTCCGCTCCGGCCGCCACGCTCACCCCATCCTCTCTCAAACTAGCAATTGTCTGGCTAGAGGAAAGTAAAGGGCCTGGTTTGTCTTGGGCCTTGTGTGCACATTGAGGCCCGGCACAGGGCATTCACAGCAAACACAGCTGGTTGGCCCAGCGAGCGCAGAGAGAAGGTGCCTTTCCCCCTGTCTAGTTGCTAGAGCATGTCTGCGTCTGTGATTCCCAGGACAGGGCCCAGAGGAAGGTGGGGTGCAGAAGGGTCCGTGCCCCTCCAGATGCTTGAGGGGAGGCCATCGGAGTGTTCCAAGAGTGACAGGACCCCGACTCCAGCAATACATTGCATGGCTGGATGAGCGTGTCACGGTGACCATGTGTCTCCAGCCGTGGCCCGCTCTGCTGCTTAGCACAGTGCTCCTCTGTCAGCTACGCTGAGGGAGCAGATTTTAAATCCTGATGGGTTTTCCAGGTGAGCATTTTAAGTGTTACATTGGCGTTGACAGGTTGGGGGTTTTAGTTGTTTTTGCAGCAATCCATCACAGACAGTGGGAGCTTTTGTTTTTCTAAAGATTTGGGGTTTTATTTTTGAAACAGCAAAGGCCTTTTTGTGCAGCTTTCCAAAATAAAGTCTTTAAAAACCAGACTAGTAGCCGAAATCTCTGTGTGCCAGTTGGCTTGTCGTTAAACTGCTCTGAGCACTCCAAGCCCTCCCCCCAGCGGAAGAGCAAGGTAACCAGGCACTTGCCAGCAGGCAGGGTGGCGGGGAGCATGGTTCTGACTGACTTAGTCATCTCAGGGCGGCAGGGCCTGATTTTTAGGGGTGCTGAGCACCCGCAGAGCCAGGGGATGTCCCTGGGACTATGTTCAGGACCTCTGACACTCAAACCCAGCCTGCATGGGTGGGTCTCTCAGCGTTCTGGCTGTTAGCAGGTGGCAGGCGGTGCACCCCAAGGGGCTAGCAGAGCCATGTCAGGAGGCATTCATCCCTCACTGTGCCCAGAAATGGCCATTGGCATGGCTATTTCCTGTTTAGAACCATACACAAAACAGCTGGCAGACAACTGCTTAGTTACCACAGCTGGCTGTTAGCGACAGCCCTGGTGAAGTGCTGTCCCTCGGACAACTGACAAGCATCACCCCAAGAGTTGTCAGTGCCGAACGCTGACCTAACTTCAGAACTGACGGACTCTGATGGAGGGAGGGGGTTGGGTTTTTTTACATGTATTTCCACTGCTGCTGACTGAGCTAAGCTGTGGTTTTGCAGCCTCGTGTTCCCTGCGCTGGCTCTTTGACTCTGTCAGGCATGCCCAGGGCCCTGCAGACATGCGTAAGCAAGCCAAGCTTCTTCGTCACCCAAACAAAGAAAAAGCAGCAACTCAGGTCAAAAAGGGCCATTGGCCGAGGCTGCTTCATTCAAACCAGAGGGTGAAAAATCAACAATCAAAGCTCTCAGTTTCCAGCTTCTGAGTGCTTGGACAATGAGGAGTAACTTTGTGTTAAATGTCTTAAGTATCTTGTAAAGATATCAGTGCCCTGCTTTTGCTGGACAATCACGTGGTTGCAAAATCAGTCTCATCTGTTTGCCCAGTAGGGGTGAGGACTTGGGTTTTCATTGAGTCATAGATTTTAAAGCCAGCAGGGACCACTGTAATCATCTAGCCTGGCGTGCATAACACAGGCCGTAGAATTTCCCTGCATTAATTCCTATTTGAAATAAAGCAGCTCTTAGAAAAACATTCAGCTTGCCATTACCCTCTTTTCTGTAGCATTCACTCAAACCATTTGCTGCTTTTCGTCTTGAGTTTTTGTGAGTGCTCAAGACTGAAAATCCAGGATGAGCTAGTCAGAATTTAAAATAAAAAAACCCTCAGCAAACTGCAATAGAGTCATAATTCTTTTAATTTTGACAAAAAAAAAAGTACAAAACAGAGGCTAAGTTGACTTCCTTCCCATTTGCATGGATCTTTACAGAAGCACTTGGTTTTGCTTGTGCAAGATTTATTGAAAGGCTGGGTAATTCCAAGTATGCTATAGGTACGTGCTTTCCAATTTAGCCTTCTCGGGGGCGGGTGTAACATTGTAGGATGTTTGTAACAACCTTCTCTATAAAACAGTAGAAAAATCTAGCTCACAATACAATTAAGTCATGGGGAGTGAAGCAGGGAACATGCAAAGGTCTAAGAGGAAAGGCGACATTGGGAAATGGAGCAAGCGGTCAATATTTGTGGCTGAAATAAAGCTGCTCCTATAGAGAAATACTTTGGGAGGGGGAGTCTCCCCACCTCACTCCATGCATCGCCTTGTGGGCTGGGGTTAGGTGTTGTTTAAAAGTTACCTAAATTAATACCAATGGATTTGTGTTCGGTCCAACTGGTGGCCTTTGGCGCTCCGCTGGCTCTATTCACATTGGCTGCAGCTGGGCTCTAGTCAGGAGGGAGCTAAAGACTCAGTTCCTATGGTGGGGTTTGTTTTCTCTTCTCCATGGCTGTCTAACTGATGATCTGCCGGGGCCGCCCATAGCCTGTCATGCCAGCCTGCGAGGCCCCCTTGTTGGTGCCCATCTGTAAGCCAATCACATTCTTCCCTTCCTTCAGCTGGCTGTCGGAGAAATCCCGTTTGTACTCCTGCGCTTTCCTGGAGAGGGAGAGAATCATTCCAGGCCCCTGCTGTCCTGTGCATCCCACCCTGAAGGGACGCAGCTGATGGACAGGAGGGGATAGAGCAGGGATGGGAGAGGGGTGTTGTGTCCTTCCCCTCCCACCCCAGCCCAGCTGGGCTCTGCACACCTCTGGGCTTGTGCAGAGATTTTCCCTGGAACTAGAGCTGGCCCAAACTTTTTGACTGGGGAGTCGTTCTGACCAAAACCACCAGCTTTTCGTCCGAGTGTTCACGGAAAGCTCCCTGCTTCCATTCCGTTTGCGGGAGCAGGGGAAAAGCCTGACACTTTGTACGGAAAACAGATGTTCAAAACCTGACAACTTTCTGGCTTCTTGGTGCTTTTTTGTGACAGAAGAGATTTTTTGGCTGTGGGAAGTTTCATCGAGGACAGAGCCACTGAAGTTTCCTGCCCCGGATAACTGATGGTTTGACCAGCTCCACACACAGCCCCCAACTGGAATGCAGGGGAAAGGCAAGAGACCCTGTGCTACCAGCCAGGAGGCATGGCACCCATTTGGAGGGGCCAGCATTGACCCCACCCCCTGCACCTCTGCTCCCGAGAGCCTGCCCCCAGTGGCAGGAGACGCTGACGCGGGGCTGTGGGGAGGGACACTTTGCTGCTTACTTCATAAACCAGTTGGGGTCCCCGCGGTAATGTCCATCGTTCTTCGTGACCGCCAGGCTGCCCAAGGCCATGACTGTTCTCTGCACAGCCGCTATGTCCTTGCCTGCAGAAGGAAGGGTGCGTCCTACGTGACTGCCGGAAACCTCTGTGTGCATGTGGGGTGTAACTCAGCACCCGCATGGAACGCTTTCCTCCACCCACGAAGCTGGGGGAGCCTCGCGCAGGGAGGGGCACAAAGAGGTGAAGCGCAGTGCCGGGGTGTACCCGGACCCCAGGAACCTGCTCTCACCACCTCACCCCAGCAGCACACCCTGACATGTGCCCTGACACAAAAGCACCACCTCTCGCATGGCGTGTCCAGGAGCACAACACACCCCAGCGCTCCGGCCTCCCGGAGATCTGGGCCTGGGAAGCCCAGGCCCCATTAGCTTCTGCAGCATGTGTTGTGTTCTTTGGGATTTGGCTGTCGAACACGCCTGCGAAGAGGCGAACGTGTTACCTGCTGGCAACTTAGCAAGTGAGCCACCACTCAGCAAGGGCTAGTCAGTCCTACGCAGCAAGTACACACCAGTCACAGCAGGGCCTACCCTATTTACACTCCCCGTTCCTGGGGGAAGGGGTGTCTACCCCCCAAGAAGGGGCTCAGGGAGGAAGCCCAGCTCCTAAAGGGAGCGCCACACTTCAGCTCACTGTTCCCTTGGATGCCCCCATCCCATGTCTTTTGGTTTATACTTAGATTGTGAGCGCCAGGCACAGGGACCAGCTCTTTGTTCTGTGCACATGTACAGCGCCTAGTGCCGTGGGGCTCTGGTCAGTGACTGGGGCTCCTGGGGGCTACAATAATACAGGTGATTAAATAGTAATGCATGCCTGGATCTGCCCATCACATGGGCAGGACCAGCTGATGCACCCAGCCCCCTACCCTCACCTTCAAACAGGTCGACCGTCTGGAAGATGTCTGTTTTCACCACACCATAGTCCTCAGCTGCCTTCAGGAACTGGGCCACCTGCTCCATCTGTTTGAAGACCATGGTGGGAAGAGGTTTGGGGATTTTCACAGGCTTTGAGCCTTCTGGGTACAGGCTGTTCACCAGCTCGCTCAGCACCTGCCAGCGAAGGAGAGGGTAGACTCAACATTAAATGGCCCAGTGCAAAGGGAGCCAACAGATGGCATGGCCACCGCCATAGAGAAGGGGCAACCAATCCGCACTTACTACGCCATTCTTCAGCCAGACCTGGAACCCCAGTCTGCCACGTTCAGGGCGTCCCACGCCAGCCCCGCACTGGGCCACGATCCACTCCACCAGGCGCTCTTCCAGTTCATCGTCATACTTCTTCTCGATCTTGGACTGCACATCCCTGCTCAGCCCGTAGGAGGGTCCCTTGTTTGCCATGTTCACTGACGGAATGAGACCTGGAGGATGGGGAGCAAGTTGTGTGAACCCTGCCTATGGCAAACAGAAGCTGGGTTGCACTGTTGGCTCTCTCCTGCCCACTGAGCACCCTCACAGGCAGCAGAGACAAGGGTCACCCGTCATGAGGCCACTTGCTGCCCACACTTACTAGCCAATTCCCATTTCAGGTCCTGCAGCTGGATCTGGGAGACACAATGGACCCCGAGTTTTCTTTGCCCGCCCCAGCACCTGCCGAGCTGCTTCTCAGGGGCACTGCTTCTCAGAGACTGCCCTTTGCACACCACACAATAATGGGGGTTCCAGCTCTCATGGGCACCTGCCGTCCCACGCCCCATCACGGGAACGTTCTCCCGTATCAGTCGCATGTGTCTGACGTGGCTGTGGGAAGACCCTGCTGGTGGTTTGGGCAGCAGGAGGAGGAAGAACCGTGTCACAGCCCGCTCTCGGCCGAGCGCCAGCGTGTGCTCCATGGAGCTCAGTTTGGGAACCTGTGCCCGCGGGCGATTCCCATTGGCACCCTCCTGGGGCACTCGACTAGCACAAGCTGCAGCTGGGCACCGCGCTCTGGAGTGGGAAAGGAGCCAGAGAAGACGTGGGTATTCACCAATGCTAAATACAGCCTCTGCAGTGAGTTAGCGAGGATGAGGGGGGTCCAGGCCAAGAGGAGATCTGCTATGCACAGCACCAAAGGGCTCCACTCTATGTTGCGATGCAAAACCTCCCCGAAGCCAGACTCCTGACATTTATGTCCTCCCTGCTTCCACCAGTGGTCTCGTGCCCTCCAGTGCACTGAGCGCGGTCAGCAGCAGAGATCCGTGGTATGCAATATTACCCAGCAAGGCTCTGATTTGGGCTGGGGTGTACCACTGCCCTGTGCTCAAATAAAACCAAACTGTTTGCAGAGGAGAGGTCCCCCAGGAGCTGAACTCATGGGCTTGCTCCCGTGTGGAGGTCCATGACTTCAGCTCCCAGTCTGTGACGCTGCTGTACATAACTGCCGGCCCAGATCCAGGCCAGGTGCTCTCGTCTCCATTCCACACGGCTGAGCTGGGTGGTGTGAAAACAATCCATCCTACCTTCCTACCAAACCTCCCACACCCAGGGGCCCAAGGCACCGTGCAGACAAACTGACACACAAACGCTATAGAGGGATCACTGCACCCCCCACCCCCTCTGAGCTGCAGCACCCCTCCTCCCCCAACACAGAATGCAGTAGCTGTTTAACATGCACAACAACATTGCCCAGCGGGACGTGGCCCCCAGCTCTGTTTGCCATTGCTCTCGATCCCCTGTAGAGCCAAACACAGCAAGAACAGCCACACGCCTAGGAGCGGCATGGTGCAGCCACTTACAGGCACCTGGACTAGATTTATCCAGGAATGGGGCATTCTGCTTTAGCATCCTCCTCTCTTGGAGGAGAATTTCACCCGCTCCTTTCTATTGGCTCGTGACAGGCTCCCTCCACAGCTGCGTGCCTCCCGTGGCGAAAGTGGACTGGCTCCTGTCCCAGGATGGGGAAGATGACAGATTGCAAAGGAAGCCCACCCTGCACTCACCCTGAAGCTCCTACCCTGAAGGACCTATCCTCCAAGAACTTATCTTGTTCGTTTTTGAACCCAGGGGCGACATTTTAGATTTTGGTGGTGGTGATGGAGGGACAGCTTTAACTGTGATTCCAAAGGCCACTTGGGCACCTGAAAATGTTCTTGTTTTTTTGCAGATAATATCTTAGATACAGTATTCCTGGCAGATAATTTCTAATTCCTATATAAAGAAAGAAAATTAAATAAATATTAGACCCACTCAGCTCTAATATTTTTCTGACAGCTTGTGTCAATTAATTTAAGGGACACTGGTTAGATTTTAAAAATTAACGTATGTTCTTACTTTGTTACTAACTCTTGAATACAACAATTGAAACAATTGTAGAAAAACCCTAGATGACTTGCTATCACTTTTTTGCAGTTCATCAAGCTTGGAATAGATCCTTTAACTTTTGGAAACATCCTATTAGGGCAACAAGGCCCCCCGAGAAGTTTATACTGCACCTGCCTGGGGCTCTAGGGGGTGTTACCCCACTACAAATAATAGACTAGAAAATGACTTAACAGGAGTGAAAGTGACACTTTCAAGTCACTTTCACAGTGTGGCCAACCCCAAATGTTCAAAAACCACAAATCAGGCTCACCAAAAATCATGAGATGGGCTTTAAAATAACGAGATTATATAAAAATAGATTTGGGGTTTTTTTTTATTTACATTCTGTTTTTGAGCTTTTCAGGTGCACTGGGGTCATTTTGAAGCTTTCGCAACAGCCACAAGGGCTAGAAACGTCATTTTTCTTTAAGAATGAAGGCTGAAATCATCACATATCACCTGACTCCAGGAGCTGGGGCTTTAAGGAAAACAATAATTATCATGAGACTCATGACAAAAATCATGAGAGTCGGCAACACTGTTTACACTTCTGTTTAAAGGCTCGTTCCTTTCCAGAAGGCTCTTAAAACACAACACTCCAGTGATTCAGTTGCAGTTTTCACAGGAGCATATTTTAAATCAAACACCAAGAAAATTCAACATTTTAAAGTTGGGGGGAAAATTGAGACTTCTGAGGTATATCAGGGCCACTGCAGGCAGGAAAGGAAAATAAACAGGCACAGGAGCTCTTGGCAGCTCTTCTTCTTGAAAGAAAGTTGGAGGGTCAAATCTTCTAGTCCTTAAAAACTTCTATTGCCATCAGTGTCTCCACTCATAGATATAAACATCACAGCGACCATGTGATAACATGTGTGGTCAGTAACTATACACTTCATACATAAATATCTGAGCCGGCTTATCCACAGTTACACATCTTCTATGCATTGGCTCAGGGACCACATTTTCTGACATATTCTGAACAGCGCTGAGTGCCCAGATCGTGCCCAGTGAATTATGCAAATCATGACAATAATGGTCGACTTTATGGACTCTGTGCATGCAATTTCTGTTTTTTTTCTGGAACTGGTCTCAATACAACTGAAACCCTAAGAATTTGATGTATAATCACATCTGATACTCAGACGACACTTTCTCATTCCTTCCTTTTCTCAAACTCAGAACAAAAAAAATGACAAAACAAAATGGTTTTCAGTTAAAATCTAAAATTGCACAGTAGCATTACTGTACAACTCAGCCTGGGGCAGAACCTGCCACCCATTGGCAGGTAAGTGCTCCCCTCATTCTCTTTCTTTCTTCATTTTTCCTGACCTCTGTGCTGCTTTTCATACTGTCAACCATGACCTCCTTCCCAATCCCCTGGGACCAACTGCTGGCGTCCCAGAGAACTGACCACTTTGGCTTTGCTCCCATCCACCAGAGGCCTCCTTTTTGCAGCATGCAGCAGAGAGAAAGGCTGGTCCAGTGGATGGGGAGCTGGCCCTGGGTTCTACACCCCCGGTGCCCCAGGGACTTCCTGTACGACCTCAGGTCAGTGCTTTAAGGACAGCGTCTCAAAGGTTTTTAGGCACTCAAAGATGTAGCTAGGCATCTAGTGGGGTTTACAAAGCACCTAGTCTTCTAGGTGCCTAAATACCACTGAAAATCTGGCTGCGAGTCTCTCTGTGCCTCAGTGCCCCACCTGTACAATGGGGATAACAGCACTGCTGTACCTCACCGAGCGGCTGCGATGTGAGGCGCTCAGATACTACAGTGATGGGGCCACCTAAGTACCACAGGTAGAGTGGGAACCTCTCTACGCCACTGCTAGCCCTTCCCTGGGTTTTGGCTCCTTCTTTTCACTTCTGCCCCACACAGCTTCCTCTTTTCTGAATGAAACCTGGGCTCAGAGGGCTTGGCTGTATTTCTTCTGAGTCCCCTCTCTTTGCCCTGTGACTGGGGCAGAGCTCTGTGTGATCGCACAGCTACCCAGAGACATCCAGGGCTCGGGAAGGGCGGGGTCCCCCTGCTCTGACTGCGCTTATTGGAAAGGCTCACACAGAAGTGGTGACGGCTTAGGAGTTCTGCAGCACCAGGCGCCCATTCCCAGGAGGAGAGCAGCCCCAGCTCCTGCTGAGAGCCCCGGGGCAGGGCAGTCACTGGCATGAGCTCTGCAAACTCAAGAGGCAGCACGTCGGGCCGCATGGAGCCGCCAGTGGGATCCGTGCTGATTACCATGTAAGGGCATCCCCCCGGACAAGATGGCAGGTAGCAGCCCGTGTGCGTGCGAGGGAAGCTCTGCCAGCTGGGGCGGTGGCTGAACTGAACTGGCTGCCCAGAGGATGGTCAGTGCCTGGCTCCCACGCAGAGAGGAGACGCCCCAGTGGGTCCTGCCCCATCCACTCCTACTCGCCAAGGCAGCATCACTCCATCCAGGCACTGCCCAGCCCAGGTCTAAGCCGGCCACGCATTGGGGGGGCCCAGAAGGCTACTGGCTCATAGCACCCCGATCTCACACACACGGGCAAGAGCTGGCTCCTTTGAAAGAGTGCTGGTTAGGGCCAGGTGTTAGGCAAAAGCTGCATCCTGTAGTCTCCCAGCTACCCCGCTGTGTCAGCGCCACAGATCCCCTAGGATTTGGCAGGTCCCAGCCAGACGGGCATGGCTAGAGACGGCTCTTCCTAGCCTCCACTTTGGGTGCTCTCCCTCAGTGACTCAGCCTGGCCAACCCCAGACGTTCCAGGAGACCGGGCTCAGAAGCCACAAGACTGGCCTAACCCTCACGAGATGGTTGAAATGGTCAATGCTGGGCCTCGCCCTCTGCCGTCTGGTTTCTGAGCCCTTCGGATACTCCCAGCTCACAGACTCAAGCTTTTCTTTGCAACCATGATGCTGCGCAGCTTGGGTTCTCCTGGCTCCAGGACTCAAGGAGCTGGGGCCGTAAGGAAAACACCAGCTATGGCGAGATTTGCAGCACAGTGGCGAGAGCTGGCGGCTGCGAACGCTGCTCTGCGACCACCTGGCTGGATCTGGGGCTGGTCCTGGGGGCCGCAGGCTGCCTCAGCACAGGGCCCTGCAGCACGCAGTGCTCAAGGCTGGGTGAGCTGGGGGGCAGGAGGGGTTGGTACAGCTGAGAAGGAGGAATTTTTCCGAGATGCCGCCATCAGCGGCCAGTCGGTGGCCAGTAGGTAATGGGCCCTTCTGGGCCCAGCCAAGCAGCATGTCTGGGCGGCCGAAACCTGAAATAAAGGCCCGGGGCTAGAGTTCTCCCCATGCAACTTGGCTGGCACTGGTGGAGATGCACCAGGGATGGATTTGTCCCTTTGAGCTCCACACTGCCAGAGCCTGAGCCTGCTCCCAGCAACACCCACACGACCCCCTGGCGTCAGCACAGCTGCCCCGGCCTCGCTGAGCGCAGTCAGGCCCCTGGTTACCAGGTGACTATGGAACCGGCAGGGGTACAGCAGCAGGAGAGTGGGACTTTCCGAAGTGCTCAGGGTTGGCTTCACTCTGCTTCCATGCAAGTCGCTGGTCAAACTCCTGTTGGCTGCAATGCAGCTGAGTGTGGCCAGTGCTGAGCCCTCTCGAAAACCCAGCCACAGCCTCTTGCTCCTCCCTCTGAGCTTCTCTCATGCAACAACAATTATGGCCAGTTTCTGTCTCCCCGGGGAATTCATGCCGCAAGAGGCACAAGCAACCCTCAGCTTGACACTGTCAGTAAATAAACCAGCTCAGGCCCCAGCCACGGAGCCCCCTTTGTCTCCACACGGCAGCCGCTCAGAACAGTCTATTCAAATTCCACTGCTGCCCATGCCTGGAGGGTGCCCCTCTGGATTGGCCTGGTCCCAATTTGTGTGGGGCAGAGAGGGAGGGGTGCATGCAATGGCACTTGGAACTTTTCCAGTTCTTTCCCTGCCCTGCCATGATCGCTGGGGCTCCAGCTCCCAGGTGAAATGGAGAAATCTGCTAATACACCAGGTGGAGACAGGGAGTATCAGTTCAGAGTTAAGAAATACCCACACCTGAGCTGTCAGTGTGCAGAGATCCCACTAGCTCTGCCTGGCAAGCGGACGGCAGCCTCTCGCTGCCTGGGGTGAGTGCCCCTAGATAAGCAGTGGAGAACCTGTCCATCAAGGCCAGACTTCACTGCTTCAGGAAGCTAATTATTGCCTGCTAAGGAGAAACCCAGTGCATTAACAAATCATCGGCCCATCCTGTCTGGGCGCCAGCCTAGGAAACTTGCCCCTGCTCCAGCGGGCAGCCACTTCTGTGTCTATGAGTTTACCTGCATCCTGAACATCTAGTCCTCCACCTGGTCCCTGTGCATCCCACAGGGCGAGCAGCATCTTGTCACACTGGGAGTGACAGATTCACAGACCTCAGACCACGAGAGACCACTAGGATCCAGCCTGGCCTCGAGTAAAACAGGCCCCACCCAGGGACTCCAGGGCTGGGCAGCTCTAGAATGTGGCTTGTAGAAGAACCTAGGTCATCAGAGAACCAGAGGCCTGGCCAGCGTGGGATGCTACCAGGTGGGTGGGGAACAGCCAGTCCTGGACTTTAACCCCTTCCCAATTACCTAAGCAGACACGATTCCAAAACATTCACTGGCTGCAGGTCTACGGGCGCCGGCTGCTCATTAGGTCCCAGGGATTTGCCCTGGGGGCAGGTGTTTCCTGTTGGCCCCCAGCACAGGGAGAGTCCCACAGGATGCCAGTCTCATCGCAGACCAGGCTGGAGGGGAATGCACCAGCCCGATCCCTCCCAGCGGGGCCTGCACACACTGGCAGGTTTTACAGGCAATCTGGTTACCCCCTTGGACCAATGCACCCAGAGACAGCTCAGCCCCCCCGGCCATGCTGCCATGTGGGCAGGATTCTGCAGGGAGCAGGGCTGTGTGGGGCTCTGCACTCTCTTCTGTGATGCAACGCAGCCAGCAGCTCTGCAGGCAGGTGGGCATTTCCAGCATGCACCTGCCCCCAGGACGGAACCAGCCCCACAACCACCCTCTGTTGAGGAGATCAAAACTGGCATGAGACACTTAAGGCCCTCGCTACCTCCCCCGGCCCCAGAACGTGGCTGAAAGGCATGGGCCGGACTGGACATTTCTAGGAATTTCGGGGATTTCCCATCACCAGGCTGGCCACTTCACAGGCCAGGTACAGGCACCTGACTGTTTCAACGTCTGTGTGTGCAAACGGCAGCTCCCGACACTTCTGCTCACAGGCTCCTTTCTCTGTGGCCCAAATGGCTTCACCACAAGAGGCCGCCACCAGGCTGCCCTGGACGTGCACTCCTGCAATGGGGCAAGGAGCTAACCCCACTGCCATGTGGGGCTGAGGGCCCCCTTTGCTAAGGAATGGGTCAGCAGACACAGCACTCTCTGCGGCCGGTGTCCTGAGATCGCTCTTACAAGCGGCCTGTATCATGTCCCGTTCTTTAAAAGCCCCTCAGAGGCGCCGTATGTGGTGCTGGGGTCTGCACCTCTAAGGGCTGAGCTCCCCAGCCCACAGCGCCTGGGCCCTGACCCTCTTGTTACGCCCAGTCCGTGGGAACGGGACACAGCGTCCAGCCGAGCTCCTGCAAGCCCCGAGCCTCTCTGACCCCCACCCGTGCAGCATTTCCAGTCGGCTCCAGACAATCCAGCCAGCCCTGGCAGGCTCCGTGCCACCCGCTTCCTGCTGCCGACGCCCCAGGAGCTGCGGCGGCCCCGCGCCCCACCCAGACCCCCGCGAGCCCATCACGGGGCCCACACGCAGCCCCAGCCCGGGGCGTGCCGCGGGAGGTGCAGAAATAACGTCAGTTTTTAAAACAAGAACCGGGGCCGGGGGGAACCTTCTTCCGTCCTCTTGCAAGGCTGAGCTCCGGGCCCGGGGGGGCTCTGCGCCCCCGCACCGCGGCTCGCGGAAAGCATCGAGCCGGGCGGGTGGGTCGGTGGGTCGGCTCGGGACCGCCCCGCCCAGCGGCAATGTACCCTCCGGCGACCCCCCGGCAGCTCGGCCTCTGGCTGGGACACCGCTCAGCCCGGGGGGGACAGACCCTGGATCTACCGCCCCCCTGCCAGTGTAGCAGACGGGGAGAGGGGGGAGAGTTCACAGGGAGCAGCCCCCATCGGCGAGCCCCAGGAGCCCACGGAGGAATCAAAGGCCCTTCTGGCAGGGAGGACCCTGCCGGGCAGTTCCTCGCCTCTTCGAGCCCCGGCAAGCAGAGAGCCCAGAGCAGGGCTGCTGCCCCCGGCCTCCCCCCGCTGGCTCGGTTTAGCCAGGAAAGAAGCGTCGGCTCTGCCTGCCCTCTCCTTTGCCCTGCGCCCCCCCGGCCGCCCCCTCCAGGCTCGCAGCCGGAGGCTCGAGGATGCACTTACAAGATGCTCGCGGAGGAGGCTCTGCCGGGAGTCTGGGATCTGCCGACGCTGGAGCCTGGCCCTTGTGCTAAAAGGCCAGTTCGGAGCACAGTGATGTCACCAGCACCCCCGCCGGGCCCCACCCCAGCAGCCCCACCCCGCCCCTCTGCGTGAGAAGCCAGGCCCCTCATCACAGCAATGACCCTGCGCCCAGGCACCATATTTGGGGAAAGACTCCGAAAGACAGTGACCAAAGAGGCTGCGGGAAGCATTCCCCACATGCCTGGAGGGAATGGTTTTCGGGCCGGGACAAAGCAGGGTCCTGGGATCTGATGGAGTAAGTCCTTTTATAGACAGAAGCTCACCAGGCTCCTGGTGAATGTACAGGGAGGTTTTTGTCCCTGACTTCATGGCTGGTTTTCCCGTGTGCTCACATTCCCCATCATCGGCAGGGCTAGAGATCTGTGAGCGAAGCTTCCCAGAGAGCCTGCCTGCGGCAGCCAGGGGACAAGCCAAGCAGCCCTGGGGTGGCAGTGGGCTGTGCGAGCGCGTGGCCGGCTTTTCAGCAAATCACCTTCTCCATTTTTACAGAGAAACCTTCCCTGCTCCTGCCAGCAGGGTCACCTAATAACCCCGGTCATTTCCCCCCACACCAAGGCTGTTTCACAGGCTGATAGCCCCTGAGGCCAAGACTCTGATTTCGGGGGCCTTCACTGCTGGGTGCCTGGTAGGAGACACCGTGGGGCCTGTTTTCAGAACTGCAGAGCACCCCCATCCCAGGCACAACCCTGGGTCTCAAGTTGCACATGCAAAAATAGAGATGCCAGAAGCCACGGGGCCGCTTTTGAGAACGTCGGCCTTTGCCGTGGCTTCCCAAATGCTACACGTGCTCGCCAGCCCCGGGCCTCACAGAGGGAGTGAATGCCAGCCCCTCTGAGCGGGGAGTGACCCGCTGCCTGATAGCACCCGGCAACGTGACTCAGCAGCTTGGGAAGGACCGCATCGCCAGGTGTATGTGCAGGGTGCCACGGGGCGTGGAGGGAAGTCACCTGGGGCGGGAAGCATTGGGCTGGGTGGCCAGGGCCAGCACCTCACCGCTTACAGAGTGCGCCGGGGGTTAATGACCACAAATGGTCAGGAGTTTGGGGTTCTGTCATCCAAAGGCTGGCACCTCCAGCATTGGCTCTCACGGCACCGTGGCCCAAAGCTGGCACAGGGAAAGGGGGGCCCTCTACTGCCTCCCCAGCACCCGTGCAGGGGAAGGGGCTCCTTCCGGTACCGATCCAGCCCAACCCTGCTCGGGCGCTACGGCCTGACCCGCTTGGAGCGCAAGTTGGGAAAAAATGTGATTTGGGCAAATGGCAGGTGTCAGTTACGAGAGCAAAATCGTACCCCGAGCCGGGTCACAGCCCCCAACGTGAGGTGGCAGAGTGAAGCCACCTCCCTGTCCCCTCAGCTGCAGCAGAGAAGTCGGAGTCTCCACCACAGGACTTAGCTCGGCTGGGGGCATGTCGCCCGCCGCACTCTGAGGGAAGGAGAGAGGAAGTGGGTCTTATCCCATCCCAGGGGAGGGGCTCGCTTTAACGCTACACTTGGGTGTTAGCAACATAACCCCAGCAGCTCCCACTGCCTGCCCAGGACCTCTCCTCGGAGCCCGGAGGTGCCCCAGGCTTTTAGTGCCCTGATTCTGGCTGCGCTTGTCTGGAGCGGGATGCACATCTCGTCATTCTCCCACCAGGTACCCGGCCCAGCCCCCTGGGGAGTGAAGCAAAGTCACTGGGCCCGAGTCTCCTGGAGCAAAGTGCATGTAAACACCCCTGCTATGCGGCACCCTAAGCCGAGGCCCCAGGAAGGCCCACTGGCTGCCCAGCGATGGATTTGAACAAACCCTGCACAGACTGAGGACTGCCCCTGGGCTCAGGTGGGCGCTGGTTGTCAGGCCGGGCTGCAAACCCCTTTTCTGCCCTGTGGATTGCTGATGTTTGACAATGAGAGTGGCTTTGAGGTGAGGCTGTGACTCTCGTTCGTGCGGCATGGGGGAGCCATGCAACCCTCCTGCATCCCAGGTTCCACTGCTGGGATGCTCAAGGGTTAATGGGACAAGGCACGTGGCTATGCAGAATTTGGGGTCTAAGCCACCCCCCCCTGCAGCCTGGGGACTGCTTTGTGGGGGCTGCAGGGACAGCCTTTGCCAGGCTTGATCTCTAGCTCAGCTTTGAAGCAAGAATTTCAGCAGCAAAGCTTTGCAGCGGAGCAAGAGTGACATCGCCTGGTCAGCTGGGTCCTCGGGACCGGAGCAGCTCCATCAGACTAACAGCTGAGCTCCCACAGTGGGGAGCCCAGGTCAGGGTGGACCCTGGGCCAGTCCCACACAAAGGCTCCAGGATGCACGCAGAAGCCTGGGGCTAGCGGGGTCCCAAAGCGTCTGCCGTCTCCTCTGAGCTAGAGAGACGTGGTGACCATTTTAAATAAACTGCTAGCAACGGGGCATGGTGGGCTCATGCGCTTGCCTTCCCCTCCGGGGGCAAACATGGCTGGGTTGCAACTAAACATGAAATGAATCTGGTGGGGCTTGTGATGTGTTACCCCATGTTCTTTATGAAAACATGCTTATGACATGAACACGACATAGCTGTACTTCATGCAAGATGGCTCATGTGAGGTATCATTGGAGAGGTTATGATTTACTGAATGCGATTATCCGATTGTATGCCTGCATCATTTCTGTATCTAAAGTTAGGAATATTGACTAGGTATCTGTATTTCAGCTATGCTATTTTGGGTGACACCCACTGCCAACACTTCAGGTACAATGGAAAAGCCAGGCAGGGCGGATGGCCCATCAGCAAGGACAATGGACTGTGAAATGCTTGGCCTTCCTGTGGACCCTCCATACTGCCACTGACTCATGGAGGCTGTGATAAGAGTCAGGTACTACCTAAAACACATTACTTGGGACTTCCTGTAAATTTCCACTGTAAGGGAAGGGGTGGGGGGTCAAGTTTGGGAAACAAAGGATTCCCGCATTATGTCAATCCTATTTACAGGTGGGGAGGAAGGCAAACAGGACTCCTCCTCTCCATGGCCTGTCTGCCCAAGTAGAAAGACTGCAAAAGCCACCTGAAGGGAAGGCAAGTGGGGGGAGTCCAGACTGAGACAGGGGTCCAGTCTGAAAAGGAGCATAGCTGGAATTCTGAACCACAGAAACTTTGCAACCTGCCTGCAATAATATCTAGGGTGAGAAATACTATTTGTAACCAGCTTCTTTAATGAAAGTAGCTTAGTTTGCGTGTTTGATTTCACTTGCTTAGTAATCTGCTTTGTTCTCTGTGTTACCCCTTTTACCACTTGAAATCTGCCTTTTATAGTTTGTTTATTATTAAACCCAGTGTCTGTAATTTCTTACTGGGGGAGGGGGCAAGAAGTGTGCACACCTCTCTCCACATTGAGGAAGGGGGAAAATTTCATAAAACCTTTGGGTTTGTACCCCTTAAAAGGAGTGCCCACCGGCATGCTGGAGCAAGTGCCGAAGCGGAGTCTTCCCAGAGCCAAGCTGCAGCTGGGGGTAGCCCTGCCTGTGTTTATGTGTTAGAGGAGGCTTTAATAGCCTGACTCAGCAAGACAGGTTAAAGGGGGCCCATGCTGTCCGAATAGGTAGACTCGGAGGTATCAACACACCAGGCAGCTTCCTAAGGGGCATAACCCATCGCAGGCCTCATCTCACTGGGGGGATACATGTGTGCACAGCATAATTCGCACCTGATGGGATGGTTGCCAGGCCCTGCTAGAGTGACCCAGCTCTGCAAAAGCTGGGGCTGTTGCAGGTCAAGGCTGAGTGTCACTGATAGGACAGCACTGGTAGGGGGAGCCCAGCCCCCTGGCAGGCGGAGGGACAACAGAGCCATGTGCAGAGGACCCAGCGGGTGCTCCAGAGCAACACTCATTTGCAGCCCCTTCTGAAAACCCACAATCCACACCTCAAATTTGCTTTGAAAAGAAGATTTTACATCTGGGGATCTGACTCCCCCAGAGACTCAGTGTCTTGCCCAAGTCATGCCCAGACTCGGGGCATAGCAGGGAAGTAACCCTAGATCTCCTGAGCCAGAGCCCAGTGCCTAAGCCTCCAGATTCTCCTGACACACAAAACTGAAGCTGTGACACCTTGTGCTCGTTAGAGACCCCCAGCACTTTTCACAAGTGGGAATACTAACCCCAGCCTCCCGGACAAATGATATTCTGCCTCCCTATGCCCCCGTACAGGCTTCAGATGCGTGGCCCCATTCTCTTTTTCTATCTGACGCTGTGGTGTAGCATTACTGTGTCCTTAGATTGCGGGGCCATTACAGCCCAGAGACGATGGCATTTCCCTGCCATGCAAAGCTCACCAACTACTCTGGGTACCAGGTGCGGTACATATGCACAAGATGCTATTTATAGTAGGTATGTGGCCTTGCTCTACACCTGGAACTAAAGTTAACTCTAGTTTTTCCTTCACTAACCCCTGACTCTTAGAACACCCCTTCTTCCAATACCATTCATTTATATGCCTAGTCCTTACTAGACTGCCAGACACCACTGACTGAGACCCCTTGAGTAGAAGAGAAGAGCTTTGAAGGGTTGTTTTGTAAGTACTGTTCCATGGTGGTTGGCTGATGAGGAAGGGGCAGGGGTGTGGAGGTGGGAAATTTATTGAGAGCAGGTGAGTAAGTGGAGGAGGCTGGTGTGTGGAGTACAGTGGTAGGGAGCAGGCATGTAAGTGGGAACAGGTGTGGTGGCTAGTGGCTAAAGGGGTTGGTGGATGAATGGCTGGAGGGAGAAGTGCACAGACTGTGAGTGGATCAGGGGCTGGGTGTTGGGAGTGGAGAAATCTGGAGAGTTGAAGCATGGAATGAGTGTAGACAGGGGCAATAAACAAACCATCTCTTGTAGTTCTCCAGGCGTTCTGTGCAGCGGGGCTGTTATTAGCAGCCCAGTTTCATAGCTAGGGCCCAGCGAGGGGAAGTGATTCCTAAGCTCAGGTAACAAGGCTGTAGCAGAGTTGCTAATTGGTCTTTCTCAGTAACATTGAGGTTTTTCTTCCTCTAGCAGCCTTGGAGAAGCCTCTGACCTGCTCAGTGCAAGTGCCTGCAGTGTATCTAGGATCAGGGCTTGCTCGTGGCATCCAAATGGCCAGGCTTGTTCTCTAGCCAGCCATTCTCCCCAGAGAGCCCCAAGGACTGGTGCCCCATCTCCAGTTGTCCTGGTGCCATGCGTTTTGGGCTGGACAAGCGAGCTGGCCTGCCCTGTGCGTTAGAAGGGGGTGAAGTAGAGCTGCTAGGCTCTCTGCGTGAAGGCTTTGCGGCTGAAGCCTGGGAGTGTGCGCGTGTGCAGGGCTGGGCGTTGCTCATCAGGCAACAGACTGAGGTGCTTTGGCTACTCGAGTCCTTGCTGTTCTCAGCCGTCCGCCCTGAGCATATCTGGCATAAACCCACCATGCTGCTAGCCCTGCTGCCCCTGCACGGTAGGAGTGAGGGTCTGGGCAACCAAGCACAGCGCTGTCCTGCCCTCTACAGCAGGGGAGCCCAGCATCTGGGCACTCCTGGCTGTGGTGCCTCCAACCCCGTCGGCTTCATTTGCTGCTCATCTGCCCGGTGCTCCCCCAGCCCAGGTCAAGCAGCATCTCCAATGTGGTTCCCCTGGAGAGGGGCCAGGCCTGGCCATGCTGTGTGGGTGGGGAGGCCATGTGCTCCCTGGTCAGCGGCTGGCAGCTGTTGAGATAAAGCAGGTATCAGCTCACCTTTGAGGTCACTCGCTCAGAGAGGTGCTGGGCTGCCGTGTGGTTAGCTGACTCCCCACCTGTAGGACCGGCTGGCCAGCCCTGGCTCACGCTGGGGGCCCTGCTGGTCTCAAGCCAACGGCTGCCAGGTGAGTGAACAGGGATCCCCTGCATCTGAGCTGGGCCATTGTCAGCTGGGAGGTCCCCTACAGGAGCACGGAGCTAAGCGGGAGGACGTTCCTGCTCTGCAGGCCACACAGCTCCTGTGCCCAGGCTCTCAGGGAGAGTGTGCACACAGGTGTGAGTGTAGGTACGTCTGTGCCCCTGGGGGTCCCGCTCCTCAGTCCCCGCCTCAGGGGCCTGCACTAGGAAGCTGACAATCCAGTGGTGTGGGGAAGGGAGGGGCCCTTGCAGCAAGTGCCCTGCGGTGTGAAATGGCTGGAGCCCCTGCTCTGTAAGCCGTGGGATGCACAATGTAGCCAAGCTCCTTAGCATCCCATTCACCCCCCATGGCTACCCCCAAAACAACCAGCGAGGGTTACAAAGGCCATGGCAGCACAATGCACCTTCCTTCTCACAACAGGGATGCGTCATTCGCTGCCTAAGAGGGGGGTGTGTGCGTAGGGCGGGATTACGACAGGATAACGACCGTGCGGTATCTCACCTCAAAGCCCTCATGGGGACAAGGCCAGGTAGCAATTACTCCACTGTAACTAGCTGAGATCAAACCCTGGAGCCCCCTGCCCAGCTGTAGGTGGGTGTAGAAACCCACCTCTTCAGCAGCGATGATGTGGAGGTAACGTCTGCTGCAGGCTCGGGGCTGTGTCGGCACCGGAGGCTACGCACACCACCCCAGTACCGGAGGGCAAGGTCCACTGTGATAACAGCCAGCCACGGCCGCCCCATGGCAGGCTGGGTGCGTCTCTTCCGGGGCACCCCAGTGCTTCCAGCCACGCCAAGACACTGAGGTGCCCAGGAACAGGAGGAAAACAACTCGCCAAGCTCCCCGCGGCCTCCGCGAAAGCTGCGTGTTCTGGCTGTAGGGCCGGGCTTGAGCCACAGCCTCTGCGCCTGCTGGAACAAAACTGCCGTGAGTCTCGGGCTGCAGTGCGCAAACTGCAGCTAGTGCTGGCCAGAAGCTGATCTCAGCAAGGCCCCTCCCCTGCGTGACCGCTGCTGTCTCCCGCTGCTGGCCCCTGCCCTGAGAGAGGCCCCTCTGGCTGGGGTCTGGCCCAGGGGGTGAAAGCTGCAGGCAGTCACTTGTCCTTGCCAAAACCCACTGGAGAGGCAGCTGGGCAGACTGCTGCTTCCCAGCCGCTGGCTAGGTCCTGACCCAAATCTGGCCTGGGCCCCAGCCATCCCTTCTCCTAGTGGCCCCAGGCCAAGCTGGCACTGGGACCCCCATGTGGTAGTTTATGAGCAGGATGAAAGGGCTGTGAGTGGGGGAGGGTGCCCACATGGTGCACCACAGGTCCATGCCAGGATCCCCGCACCCTCTGCTTTGGGGTGGCCAGACTGTGTCCCCCCCAGTGTGGGATGGCTCTGCTGCTGCTGGCAGCTGCTAGACACGTGGGTAACAGCTCTGCCTCTATTCCCCCTGCAGCTCCAAGCTCCCCAGCCGCACCATGGCATCACCTTTATTCTTGTCGCGGGGAGCCCTGCCCCGCTTGGCTTACACCAGGCTGGCCGGTCGCAGCCCCGGCATCGTCTTCCTCTTGGGGTTCAAGGACACCAGAGCTAACCCCAAGTGCCTGGCCCTAGAGCAGTTCTGCCAGGAGTCGGGACGGGCTTTCCTGAGGTAGGTGATGGCCCGTTGAAAGCAACATCGTCTGGACTCTGCCCTGATGGCACAGAGATCTGGAATCCCCTCCAGCCGCCAGAGCCACCAAAGCCAGCTGGGGGCAGGAAAAGCAGGGTCTGGGGGCAGAGGGATCCCCACCCAACAGGGAGGTGGGGGACTGTCGCACCTGAACAGCTCTGCACCTTTGCCCTCTCAGCTTCGACTACACGGGCTGCGGCAGCTCGGACGGGTGTTTTGAGGACTGTTTGATCGGCCACTGGAAAAACGACGTCCTAACAGTGCTGGATGAACTCACCAGCGGGCCACAGGTAGGAGGCAAAGCTAGCAGCCCCTTCTGCCTCTGGGTCGGTGCAAAGGGCTTTGCCTGCTGGGGTGCAGGTCCCAGGGGGTTCTTGCAGGCAGGGAAGCTTTGCCCAACAGATAGGGCTCTTCAAACCCCTTGGTGCCCCCTGTGCAGCAGATTCACGATAGCGCTTGGCTGGGCTGTAGGAGAGCAGGCCCTGGGCAGAGGGGAGTGGACATAGCACCACGTCAGTGGAGCGTGGATGAGGCAAAGGCTGCCCGCTGGGCAGTGCGCCTCTCTGACCATGACGGTTCCCTGTCTCCATCTCTCTAGATCCTTGTTGGGGCCAGCATGGGAGGCTGGCTCATGCTCTTAGCAGCCCTGGAGCGGCCAGGGAGGGTGGCTGGGCTGGTGGCCACAGGAATCGGGGCTGATGCCTTCATAACCCTGTACAGAGAGCTCCCTCCGGAGGTAAGCCAGGGTCCAGCACACAATGCGTTCAGCGTAGGAAAGGCCCTGAGCTCTGTGTGCGGGGCGGAAAGGGGGCGGGATTGTAACCCACCACTGGGAACAAATGCCTAGAGTCGCCTCCCCAGTATGTGAGCACTGCCAGAACCCTGCTGGGAAGCGAATGCACCTGGTCTCAGCTCTGTCCCTGCTGAGCGGGGAAACAGACACCAGGCCCAGACTGTGAGTCCTTCCAGCGATCGCACTCTCCCTAGAGACCTATTCCTCACTGAGCCCAAGAAATCGCTCCTGGCCTTCAGCAAGGAGGGGGGGACATTCCTGGCACCTCTGCTCCCAGTGAGCCCCAAGGAATGGGGGGATCAAGCAATTGCCCGTCCAGCCGGGGAGAAAGATCCAGGCTGCTGCTGATCTGTCTGGAGTCTCTCCCCTCCCACCCTGGTCTGGAACCAGAAAGGGGCTTGCCCTGCGGCTCCGGCTCGTGGGAGTAGGGGGGTAGGGTGTCTTGACAGCCCAAGGTTTTGTGTAGCTTGTGGGACAAAAGCATCTCCCTGATCCCAAAGCTGGTGCTGACTGACCTGTGCATTTTCTGCCCGTGGGGGGCTAGGTGAAGAGCGAAATGGAGCAGACAGGAGTCTTTAACTACGAGATGGCTGGGTCTGGGTCTGTGCTAATTAAGCGGGAGTTCTTTGCGGAGATGGAGGAGCACAGTCTGCTGGGGCGCCCATCCATCCCCATCACCTGCCCTGTCCGGCTCCTCCATGGCATGCAGGACCAGTTGATACCATGGGGCAGGGCCGTGCAGGTGGCTGAGCAGCTGGAGAGCCAGGATGTCCGCATCACGCTGTTCAAGGCCGGGCAGCACGGACTGAAGGGAGCGGAGGAGCTGAGGGTGCTCGTGGGGACGGTCAGGGACCTTGCTGAGAGCTTGCAGAGAGAGCCAGGGCTCGGAGAGAGAGTGGAAGCAGCTGTGGGAACAGAGCCCGCTGATGGGGCAGCGGTGACCAGACAAGGAGCCCCTTCTGGGCCCAGATGCGAGGCCAGGGAGCAGGGCCATGCTGAACCTAGCCCTGTCTAATCAGTTAATGAAGAGAGTGTGTAGTGCTGGGCCCCCACTGCCCATGGCACCCCAAAGGCCCAAGCCAACCCCCTTAGCACCAGGAGGTGCTCAGATCCTTGGCTTGCTAATGAGCTCCCTGCAGGGGGTGAGGTGACTGCGCCCAGCTTGTAGGGCTGTGAGAGTCTGCTACTGTCCAGTGAATCTGGAAAGCGGCTCCTGGAAGGATCCGTGGCCACAGGGATCAAACGTGGGTCTCTGGGCCTCAAACAGAAAAATGGCTCAACACCCTACCCTCCCCCATCACAAACACCTGAGAAAACCCCAAAAGGGCTCAGGTTTTTGAGAAAAACTTTAAACTTTCCTGAAGAAATGGTCAGTGGTGCTGCGCTGTTCGGGCCCGAAGCATCCCCGGCTCGGTTTGTCAGCTGGCAGCTGTGGTGGCCCTAGGGCACTCCCTGGGGCAGAGCCGCACTGGGGTCACAGCAGGGTTTGCACAGCTGTCACTGGTCCCATTCAGGAAATAAATCAGTTCCCCCAATTGTTTCTCTGCTCTTGCCCTCCTGGCCTGGCGCGAACAGGTTCAGGGAAGGGGGTTGGACATTCAGCTGTCCCCCCTGGAGTTCCCAGCGCTGTTCCACGGCCCACTGCCTGTGGGGGGGGGCTGCCATGCAGGGTGTTGCCTGAAGCACTCTCGCTGAGGGGGCCAGGCGAGGAGAGGCCTGGCAGGTGCCCATGCTTTGGGCTCCATCAAGGCTAGATGAAAGGGAACAAAACAGGCCCCCTGGGTCAGGGTTGGCTTTGCTCTGAGCCTGCCGGGCCAGGCTGGCTTTGTGCCCATGGGTTGGGCGTTTCCCTATGCAGTGGCTGCTGCTATGGCAGGTGGGGGTGATATTTTTACTGGTACAACATCTCCCATGGTGCTGTAGCCCCCACAGAAACTGCTATGCCAGTCGGCGGCAGCCCTCCCCTGCGAGAACTGGGGCTGGAACTAGACTGCTGCGGTTAAAATCTCCAACTTTGGTGTAGCCAGGCCCATGGGCGTGGACTGCAGCCAGTCGCTGCTTGATGTCCTGGGGCGGGGACAGACGGTGGGGTTAGCGCATGCACAGGCTGCTGCAGCCAGGGGAACGCTTGGCTTTGTCTCCTGGGGAGAGCTGATACAGGGGCTTCCCTTCCCCTGAACTATGGTGCCCCCCCACCCAAGGGCCTGTTCCTTTCAGGGGGGCAGGGAGAAAGGGCTCCCCCAAACCCTAGCAAGGGGCAGAACTCTCCCTACTTCCCCTTCACTCCCATACCCTGCAGCCACTCCTAGCAGAAGGCGCACTGTCACGCGGCTGGGCTGGACCTGGGTCGCTCTAGGCCTTGCTGTCTCGTGCCCCTGTCAGGGGGAGGTTTCAGCACAGGGGGTAACTGTGTGCTGATTGCTCCATGGAAGTTGGGTCCATTGCAGATTGAAGGGGAAGGGGTCAGCAGCAGATCTGACAGTGCTAGACCTGCAGCTGAGTCCCTAATGGGGGTACCTGGGGCCCTGCCTTCCTGGAGTGAGGAGGCAGGAGACTCGTGGATAAAGTGCAGATCAACTTTTTTATTGTTTAATTCTCTTCATTTGACGGCCAAACCGTTCTTAGAAAACACGGTGCAACTTGGTTTAGTAACAGTGTATCTGGAAAGTCAAAATATCCTTGAAAATATTGTCAATGCATTCAAGAAACCAGAAAACTATGGACATTCCAGCGACATGACCCTTCTTCTGGAGCAGGAAGAGGGTGTCTTTCCCTGCAATGACTGATAAAGCACCATTCTTGGCCTTTCGTTGTGTAACCAAGGCATCCCTGGGCCTTGCACCACAGAACCATCACTGATATGTTATGTGGCCAGAACAAAGAGAACAGAGTCCTGGAGTGGAGTCCAAATTTGAGCCTAAACCTAAACAATTCTAAGATTAGAATACAAGCTCAAACTTGCAATGTAAACAGCCAGTAGGCTACCAGAGAAAGTTGCTTAATGACAACCTCAACACAGATGTGTGTTTTGACACCCCACCTTCAGTACACGTTAGCCAGAGGGAGCCCAAGACCACACAAGTCCTTAGCAGTGGGAGGAACCAGACACAGTTAGACTGGACACACATTCCTCCCCCCGCCCCCCCAAAAAAATTTAAATAAAATGATAAAAATTAGGCACTGAAGAGAGTCATGCGCCCATGTGCTTCTAGAACCGAAACGCAACTGCCCCCGGCTGCTCTCCCGCCTCTCGGAGGAGCCTCCGCCTGGGGCACGGTTTGGATGTGCTGCACCCACGGGGACGGCGTCACGTTGGCAAGGGGTGTGAACGGCACCCTTCCCCCGCGGGAAAGGCCACAGGTGTACGAACGATAGCAGCAGCGCCTTTACAAGAGTCACGTGCCTTGGAGACCGGACAGCCCCTCTTCCGGCTGTGGGTCAGACATGCCTGTGGTCTGTAACGTTGGTTATAGCCCGGGCGCAGGGGAGGAAACCGTGAAGACAGCAGGGATGGCAGCTACAGCCCCAGGCACTAGGGCTGGGAACTCCCTTCTGGGCCTACCTCACAGCTTGTCAGGTGGCGGGGGGGCAGCAGCCCACACCGAGAACAGCGCTGGAACCACGGCGAGAGCCCAATGGGTCAGCGTCGCCTTTGCCATGCCTCAGACCCTACCGTAGGGCCGTGGAGGGCTTGGGCTGCCCCCTGCTCTAGCGGGCGGGGAGGCTATACAGACTGGCGGGGGCAGTGGCTCCTGCCCCTGGACCAGACGATGGGTGGGGGTGACAGGAGGGAGCCAGGGAGCCTGCAGAGAGGAAGGGCCTGATCTAAGCCTTGACAGGGACACTTATGCCAAGGCCCAGCGCTCTCGCTAAACAGCCAGGCCTGAGAGGAGCTGCCCAGCTCGGGAGCAGCCTGAGGGGGGACCGACTGAACTGCACAGCTGAGCAGGCCGGTCCCTGGGCTGGGAGAGGGCTGAATATCCTCTTTGCAGGGGATGCCACATTGCTCCCCCGTGCCCTGGCCAGTACTGGAGCGTTTTCTAGCTTGCCTGACGTTTGTTCTGAGAGGTTCCCTGCCCCGCGCTGGCCCCAGAGCTATATGGGATAAACATGAAGGGGGAAGCTGGATGCTGGCTGGCTGAGGAGGAGCCAGGCATGTTAGGCAGAGGTGCCCATGGCAGTCCGTCTTAGCATGGCACTGTGGTGGGGACAGAGATGGGAGAACGGCAGTGCAGTGAGAACCCACCACTTGCCAGGCTGGGAACCTGGAGCCACCCCCATGACACTGCAGGACCAGTCGCCCCAGCAGGGGAAAGGGCAACGGCTTCTGCCGAGTCTGACCGGGCTTCACACCATCCCCACCCCTCTCTGTGAGCCACGTGGCGGCAGGTGGATGCATCGGGCCTGCCCTGCAGCCCCTTGAGCAGCTCAAGCAAGGAGGTGATGTGCTCAGCTTGGCAAGGCGCCGTCTGAGGGTTGGACGACACCATGGCATGCAGGAGGCGGGCGGGGGAGCATGAACACGAGTCCCACCTCCGGAGAAGCCCCCACACCTGGGATGCTTTGCCATGTCCTCGTGAGCTCCCCACCATGAGTCCGCTACACCGGAGACCAGGGCTGCAGGCAGCACCTGGGCCGGATGGAGTCCCTTCCAGGAGGCCCCAACTAACAAACCTCAGGCCAGGTGGCGTTATGGGAAAGGGCCTAGAAGACATAGATTTTGTCCCGTTGTACGCAGTCCAGGTCATCATCCAGCATCAGCAACACCTGCAAGGGGACAGGGCAGTGGCTAGGCCGGGGCTCAGCTCGAGGACAAACACCTTCCCCCTCTAGTAGGCAGCGTTCCCCCCACACCCCCTGATTGGGGGTAGGGGGAGGAGGACAGGGTGCTGGGACAGTGGCAGGGTGCTGGTGGGGGACGAGAACGGTGCTGGGGGGTGATGGGGGAGGGAAGAGGAGGAGGGCAGGGTGCTGGGGGGGCGGTGGGGAGGAAAAAGGAGGAGGGCAGGGTGCTGGGACAGTGGCAGGGTGCTGAGGGGAGACGGGGGGAGGGAAGAGGAGAAGGACAGGGTGCTGGGGGAGGAGGGCAGGGTGCTGGGGTGGGACGGGGGCAGGAAGAGGAGGAGGGCTGGGGGGATGGGGGAGCGGGAGGAGGGCAGGGTGCTGGGAATCTCTCGACCCCACATTGGTGTTTTTGGATGAGTGGAGTTGGTGCTGATGGGGGTGGGGTGGAGTTTATGATTCGTTCTAGACCCGACTCAGCCCCCCGCTTTCAGCACAGGGGCTGGCCCAGACGGGAGCCTATGTTGCAGCCAGCAGAGGGGGCCATGAGGATGCTGCAGCGTTAGGTGGACAGAGCGAGGCACCTGCCAGTCGGCCCTGGCCTCGCTGGGGCTCTACACGGGCACGGGACAGAGGGCCGTGCAAGACACATGCTCTCGCCTCAGGCTGACAGGGACCGCGTGCTCCCGAGGGCAGACCTGGTAGCCATGAGGAAGGGGCTGCCCCTGCTGGCCAAGGCTGACGGATCTCTGGGGAGCGACAAGTGCTTCTGGGGACCCTCCTATGTGCTCCCATCCCAGGCTGGGAGGGCAGCAGCCTGTGGCTAATGCAGCCTCAGGGCAGGGGGCGGGTGGCGACAGCAGCTGATTGTCTGGGGACCAGGGTGTGGGGAGCCTTTCCCTCTGGGTGAGCTGGCACAGCCGTGTGTGTTGGGGCTGGCAGGACCTACCAGGAAGGAGCCGAACATGGCGATGGAGGAGAGGAAGTGCCAGATGTCGTGGTCATCAAAGAAGTTGAGCAGGATGCAATCCCTGTTGTGCTGCCGGGACTCGGCTGGTGTTTTCTGCAGAGGGGACAGTCACAGCCAGTGTGTTATCTCCAGCCAAGCACGCTGCCCGCCTCCTCCCTGCGCAGCTCCTGCCCAGGGGCGTGCTGCAGCCTAGAAGAGCTGCAAGTAGGTTGGACTGGGCGCTTGGGCCATGCACAATGCTGCCCCCACTGCCTGCCCCGAACAGGGATCCTCCAAGCGGGAGACCCCCGAGTGTGGACCAGACACGTCAACCCTGCATAGTCAAGGCCCTGGCTGGCATGAGCCACCACTCACCTGCCAGGTGCTCAGACCCTGGAAGAAGAAGAAGAGGGCGAAGCCCCAGACCACGGAAGTGAAAATGATGCAGAGCAGGGGGATGAGCTTGATGCGCTCGCCGCTTCGGAGCTGGGGAGGAGAGAGAGCAGGTGAACGGTGACACGCAGAGGGCAGGGGAACGGCGACACCCAGCACACGCAGAGGGCAGGGGAACAGGGATGCCCCGCAGACGCAGAGGGCTAGGCACCTTCCTTGGCACACCTGGGGCCTGGGAAGGGCTCTCTGGAGGCTATGCCCACGTGTTCCCCAGTGACAGAGGCTTGTCTCCCCACTACCTGGACAGATAGCGTCTGGAAGGGCTCAGCGGTGCTGGGGGTAGTGGTGCAGGTACCAGGTCTCTGGGGATGTTGGTGAAAGGACTTATGGGTCCTGCTCCCCTGCTGAGGCCTGACTCTAGGGTAACCCCAGAGCTCAGTCACTCCCTATTCGCCCCAGAGCTCTCCCGGGGTACAGGCCCCCTTCCGCAAGGCCAGGGGGTCTGTCCAGCCGAGCCCCTAGCCTGTCCGCAGACAGTGATGGAACAGGGGCGTCCCCGCACCTTCATGATGATGTAGAAAGCGAAGTAGAGCAGCAGGTTGCAGATGCCGATGGCCAGCAGGTAGGAGGCGAAGTCGTTTGGTCGGACGATGAGTCCATAGGCAGCGCTGGGGAAGGGAGAGGTGGGTTAGGAAGGCAGCAGAGGGGGGCCCCCAGCTGCAGCATAGCAGAGACTGGGGCATCCCCATGCCCACTTCAGCAGCAATTCTCTATGGCCACTTCTGAACCCTGCAGCCACCGGCAAGATGACCTGGGTCTCCTGGAACCTAACCTGGGGCGCCTGCTGCATCCTGGGCCTTGCCCAGCGGCAGAGCTGAAAGGGGAAAGGCGTTAGCCCGACTGCTGTCCGGGGCAGCCCTCCATGGCTGCTGCTAGCGAGCCGCAGTGCACTCCTTCTCCAGGGCGCTACACCCTGCTTCACCCCATGGTGTTCACAGCTGATGTGAGTGGTGTGTTCTCAGCCTAGCTCCTGGCACAGCTGCATAGTAGCACAGAAGAGGGCTAGCCTGGAACAACTGAGACCAGCAGTTCAGGGCCGGGGCTGGCATAGCAGCAGGGGAGGGCCTGGATTGAGGTGCGTTGCCAGTGGTGGGAGGGGAGCTCTCCTGATGCCCCCTTTCCTCATACAGAGCACTCTCCTTCTGGGCAACCTGGGGCTTGTCACACACACACACACACACACTTACAGCGACCAGTTGATGATGTTGCCCACGACCAGCAGCACCATTCGATCCTGCAAACACAGACGAGGAGGGTCAGGGGAGGGGGTATATGCTGGGCTAGCGGTTCCGGGGGGGTGGCAAGTCGACGGGACCCCGTTTTCATGGCTCAGAGCCGTTAGAGCTGCCATCTCCCAGACCCACTCTCTGCCCCAGGGCACGGTTCATCTGCGTCTGAGACATGGTGGCTCAGCCGTTCTCTGGCTGGGAGGATGCTGGTCGCAGGGAGCAGGTGGAGAAGCCCTGATCACAGCGCGAGCTCTGTGTCCTGCCATGGAGCTCGGATCACCTCAGCTGGGTCCAGTGTCACATTCCACCACGGCCAAGGAAACAGCTTCCCTGGATCCCGCTTGGGGGGCAGTGGGTCTGGGCTAACTCTGAGGATGGGGGGCTGAGAGGGGCCGTGCTGGGTCAGGAGGGGGAGGGAGGCTTCACGGAAAGGACCCTGGGAGTCGTCCGCAGTGGGGATTGAATCTAGGACCTCGGCTTCCAAAAGCATGGTGCCCTCCAGCTCCGATAGCCCAGGCTCGAGCAGGCCCCTGAGCCCCCTGCGAGGGGACAGCGCTTCATGGGGTGGGCAACATGGTCACTGGCTTGTCACCTCTGGGGCAGACTCTTGGTTTAGCTCCGTTTGTCTCCATCGCAGAGTCAGGCCCAGAGCTGAGTAAACTGGGGATGTGCTTCAGAGGGGGCTGGACAGGGGCCCAGGGCTGTCATGCCCAGGGGCTGCAGGGTTGCACTGGCAGATTTGGGCTTGTGGTCCATCAAAACATCCTGCCCCCTGCTGGCGTGGTACGGTGGCCGGATGTGTCCTGAGCACAGCCCCGGGCCCGCAGCATGAGGCCTTGCTGGAAAATCCACCATCTAGCACAGAGAGCTCTGGGCTGGCCCCAGGGCACCGGGCCAGGCTCGTGCTGTTGCAGCTAGTCCTCATCGCGCAGCGTTAGCCACTCACAGGCTTTTCCCGAGAGTCGGGCTGAAGTGAGCCACTCACTCACCACGTACATGGGCCCACTGCACTGGCGGATGCAATCTGTGTACAGCACGTGCACAATTCTGCGCGGTATCCCAGAGTCTGCAGAGAGAGATAGCGCTAGAGCCGGGGGAGGGGGCAGCAGGCCCTTCCCCGGCCCCTCCTAGCCCAGCAGGGCATGGATTGCAGCCAGCTCCATCCGGAAGGGAAGAGCCTGAACCCTGTGCTCCCAGAGCCGCCGTCCTGCTGGAGGGAGGCCAATGCGAGCAGAGGGTGACCGCACAGAGCAGGGAGGTGCGGAGCTGCAGCTGGGGGCTCCCCCAGCCCATCACGCAGCCCGGGAGGGTGGGCCCTGCAGCGAGTCCCAGTGCCAAGCTGGCTTGGCTTTCAGACCAAGTCCCCTCTAGTCACCAGCGCTGCGGGCTCATCAGAGCAGGCCCGGCCACGCTGGGCCCCACAGACCCCCGAGTAAGTGCAGACGTCTCCTGTGAGAGTTGAGCCGGCAGCTCTGACAACGCCCAAGGTGGGAAGGAGCCTGACTTGCTCTGCCGGTGCGCAGAGAGGCCTGGCCGTGGGGTATACTAAGCAGGGAGGAGGGCTGGGCAGTCACCTGGTGCAGGCGTTCCAGCGCCATGGGACCACTCAGGCCACGACGCAGAGACAAGGACCCGCGTGCTGGGCTGGCCTGCCTGCGGTGCCCATTGGGAGTCTGGCTCTGCCCCCAATCCCTGTCCCGGGGCGGGGCCTCACCGAGTTTCCAGCGGCCCATGTAGTAGAGCTGCGTGCTCAGCAGCAGTGTGGCGATGATGTGGATGATGGAGAAGAAAATCCAGAACATCATGTTGCCTTTGCCAAAGACCTGTGGGGAGAAGACGGGGTGAGCGGGTGGGAGGCGGAGCTGGGGCTGGTCCCCAGGGGCCCGTGACACAGGCGTCAGAGCTGCGGTTACAGAAGGAGCCATCAGCACCAGGTTGCTGAGAGAGCCACAGAGCCAGGATTCATGCCTGAGGCCGGCCTGGGGCAAGGCAGTCTGGATTTTACTGGGGCAACTGCTGCCCTCTCCAGGTGCGGGGTTTGCTGGCCAACAACGACTCACAGGCTCTCAGAGAGCTCAGTCCTTAGTCCCTCTGCAGATGGCCAGTAACGCGCCCACCTGGACTGAGCCCGTCTGCACAGGGGGCACCGGCAAGCTGGCGAGCTCTGAGCCAGTGGCTCCTCCCTCTGGACGCGGCTCCGGGGCTGGCACTTACCACGCCGACGACGGAGAAGAAGATGACGATGGCCAGGCAGGCGTAGGCACTGTACGCGCTGGCATTGATGTCCGGGTGCCGTTTCTGATACAGCTTCAGCATGCAGAGCCCCGCGATCATGTACATGAAGGAAGTGTCTGCAAAGAGGGACAACGGCCAGGCTGAGTGAGGAGCCGGGGAGGGGCAGGCTGGCAGCGAGGGCAGTCCCTCAGCATTGCAGTGGGAGGGAGAGGAGGGCAGGGACAGCTCAGAAAGGAATGGCGGGAGGAACCTGCACATCTGGGACATGGCCCAGAGCACCCAGCTGGGGTGCTGAGCCGTGGGGCCAGAGCGGTGCTACACACCCCTCTGCTCGGAGCACAGCGGCTCGCTGAGCTCACCGGGGGATGTCGGGGGCTGTCTGATGCTGCAGGCTGCAGCACAAACCCCCCCAGAGCTCCACCTGTGCCCGTTCTCTGCCAGCACCACAGCCCCATGGCAGCTGGGTAGGGACAGGAGAGAGGGAGTCTGAGGCTGGGAAGGGGGTGAGCTCAGGGGGCTGGAGCAGCCAGCGAACGGGCTGCACTGGGCGGAGAGGAGAGCCCAGGATGCTTGGCCCAATAACGTCCCTGGCAGTCACCCACACTCCAGCTCCGCGCTGGAGCCGGGCAGAGGGTGGCAGCTCTCAAGGGCAGGTGTCATTGCAGGGTCAGGGAGCCCCGAGCAGGCCCGGCCTCGGCACTCACCGAACTGGAAGTTGGTGTAGTTGGGGCAGACGTGGTAGCAGGCGCTGAGCAGCCCCTCCATCATGAGCGCCGTGCCCATGGCGTAGAACAGGCCAAAGTGCTTGGGGATGCCACACTCCTGGGGGGGGGGGGGAGAGGGAGGATGGACACACCTGTCTCAGACAGACAGATCTGGCCAAAAGGCACCTGGCCTGAGCGAGACCCACTCCCAGCTCAGGCAGGGGGCACCCGGTGGACACCCCCCACAGGAACCCCCCAGAGGAACTCCCCATGCAGCACCCAGGCCCTGCCTGCCCCCACCCAAGGGCGCAGTCCTGCCCATCCCAGCTAGCATCACAGGGGATGGCGATCGCCCAGGCTGCAGGCGCAGGCAGGTCCCCCACCCCGCCCCACTGGGGCGGCGGAGCCCGGGCTCCAAGGAGCAGGGCAGGCGCGAGGGGCGGCGCTCACCAGGGCCTGCATGTCGTTGCGCACCAGCGCCCGGTTGCAGCTGATCTCTCTCTGCAGGGTGATGAGCAGGAAGAGCAGGCCCAGCAGCACGTAGCCCAGGTTGCTGAGGATGTTGTTGAAAGCGCTGGCGGGAAGCAGGTCAGTCCAGGTCACCGCCACTGGACCCACTCAGCTCGGCCCTGCCCAGGGCACTGCCCCTGCCCCAGGCAGCAGCATCCTCTGTCCCCTCCCCACCCTGCAGCCCCGCCCGCATCCCACGGGAAGGGGGCAGCACAGTTCACATGGGCTCCCCTCCTGGGTGCTACTGGGGGCCCAGCTCCCCCCCCCCCGTCAGCCCATGCGGAAAGGCCAGGGAGCGTCACTGGGAGCCCCGCGCCAGCTCCTACCTGAGGTTCCCCAGCGGGTGGGCGCACAGGAAGTTATAGTAGCAAATGTCCTGATTCCCTGTCACGTTCACCACCTGCAGCGGGGAAGCAAAGCGAGACCCTGAAGAGGAAGGGCAGGGGACAACAGCTGGAAGGGGCCTGGCACGGCTCACAGCCAGGATTCGGAGGCCTGAGGGAGGTGTCCCCAATAGAAAAGTGCACTCACTGAGGAGGGGGCAGGGCAGAGGATTTAGGGGACCCAGCCACACTGGGCGAGTGCAGGACCCCGATGCCAGCCCAGTCTCACGGCCCAAGTTGGGCAGACAGCGAGGGGTGACTCAGGGTTCATGTCTTCTTCCAGCTTCCACCCCTGGGGCTGGTTACAGCCAGGGCAGGGACGTGCCCATTTACAGAGGGCATTTGGCCAAACCTGCCCCTTTGAGAGGCTGCTAAGTGCAGAGGGAGACAATGTGGCACTTCACTGCAGAGGGCTGGGCAGGGCTGATCTCAGCATGCATCTCGCCCTGCTAAGCGTGGGTGACTGTGCCCCGCTTGAGAGGGGAGTGAAGGGGCCGCTCTGCTGGGGGAGCACCTGCGAGAAGACTCGGCTGGTTTCTTTGCCCCAGGAGGGAACTGCCCCCCAGCCCATCTCCAATGTTAGCCATGTGACTGCTTTGAAGCCCAGAGACTGGCCCTGGGAACTCCCCGAATGCAGGAGAACGTGGAGCAGGACAGCCAGCAGCCCCCAGGGAGTGAGCTGGGATACTGGGGCCGGAGGGGGATGCAGGCAGGGACTGTTCTTACCGTCTGGTAGGTGATGACCAGCTGTATGACAGGGAGGGCGTAGAACACAGCGATGGTGGCAATATTCCTGCAAGAGAGCGCGGCGTTGAGCCAGGCGGGCGCTGGCCGGGGACTCCAGCTCCGCCTCCTCCCCGGGGCTCTCCCCACCACTCCCAGTGGCACACATGTTCACCCATCTCCCTGCTGGGAGGCCAGACTCCTCCATGGGCTCTGCAGCACCCACTGGGTCGGATGGCGCATGTGAGACCAATGCCATGCGGGGGCAGGACGCTGATCTGCCCACTGCTCTGCAGCAGGGCAGGGCTCCAGACACCTCCTTAGCTCAAGGGCAACCAGAAGAGTCCCGCAGCACATCCCCCCGCCCGCCAGCCCCTCGTCCCCCGCAGCCCCTGGCCTCCCCTTCCTCCCCAGGCCTGCCCCCACTCACCAGAAGTAGATCTGGTATTTCTTCCGCAGGACACGCTTGTCCTTCCTGGCCAGGTCTGCCACGTACAGGTATTGCTGGGAGCAGAGGCAGGATCCTGTCACAGGCCAGGCGGGGCATGCAGCATACAGGGGCGAGGGCCCTAGCGCTTGGGGTGAGAGCGCACCCCGGGAACCAGCCCAGGCTGCTCTGCCTGCAGGTGCAGAGATACTCCTGCCCAGAGCACTAGCTAGCTGGCAGCCGGGAGACAGTAGCATTCCCGGGGTGCATACGGGCTTGGTCACAGCACTGGAAGGAGGCTGGCGCTGAGTGATGGGCACGTACCAGACCAGCCAGCACAGGGTTAATGAGCCCATTGCCACATGGTCCTGGGGCAGTGCCTGGGTACACAGGCCTCCCCGCCGCTCCATCACCCTCCGCCCCACATATACCCTGCTCCAGCACCTCCCCACGGGGCATGGCTGAAGCCTGACACAGGGCAGCCATACTGGCTGTGCAGTGTGTTTCCATTGCCGAAGCGATACCCAGGACAGGCAGGTGACGCAGGGGCCTGCATATCACGCTCCCCACCCCATCAGAGCAATGCCCAGGCTGGGCAGGTGACACAGGGGCCGGCATATCACGCTCCCCACCCCATCAGAGCAATGCCCAGGCTGGGCAGGTGACACAAGGGCCTGCATATCACGCTCCCCACCCCATCAGAGCAATGCCCAGGCTGGGCAGGTGACACAGGGGCCGGCATATCACGCTCCCCACCCCATCAGAGCAATGCCCGGGCTGGGCAGGTGACACAGGGACCTGCATATCACGCTCCCCACCCCATCAGAGCAATGCCCGGGCTGGGCAGGTGACACAGGGACCTGCATATCACGCTCCCCACCCCATCAGAGCAATGCCCAGGCTGGGCAGGTGACACAAGGGCCGGCATATCAGGCTCCCCACCCCATCAGAGCAATGCCCAGGCTGGGCAGGTGACACAAGGGCTGGCATATCACGCTCCCCACCCCATCAGAGCAATGCCCAGGCTGGGCAGGTGACACAGGGGCCTGTATATCACGCTCCCCACCCCATCAGAGCAATGCCCAGGCTGGGCAGGTGACACAGGGGCCTGCATATCACGCTCCCCACCCCATCAGAGCAACGCCCGGGCTGGGCAGGTGACACAAGGGCCTGCATATCAAGCTCCCCACCCCATCAGAGCGATGCCCAGGCTGGGCAGGTGACACAGGGGCCGGCATATCACGCTCCCCACCCCATCAGAGCAATGCCCAGGCTGGGCAGGTGACACAGGGGCCTGCATATCACGCTCCCCACCCCATCAGAGCAATACCCAGGCTGGGCAGGTGACACAGGGACCTGCATATCAAGCTCCCCACCCCATCAGAGCAATGCCCAGGCTGGGCAGGTGACACAAGGGCCGGCATATCACGCTCCCCACCCCATCAGAGCAATGCCCGGGCTGGGCAGGTGACACAGGGGCCGGCATATCACGCTCCCCACCCCATCAGAGCAATACCAGGCTGGGCAGGTGACACAGGGGCCTGCATATCACGCTCCCCACCCCATCAGAGCAATGCCCGGGCTGGGCAGGTGACACGGACCTTGGTCCGGATGACATTCTTGTCGGAATCTATGTCCGCCAGCGTGTCGTAGTCGTCCTCCTCCACGGAGCTGAGGGAGTCCAGGCGGGGCCGGCTGGCCACGTTCTCCAGGGTGCGCTCTGCAAGGGCACAGGGGAGCATCAGCGTCAGTCCGGGCTGAGGCCCACATACCCTGGGCAAGGCCTAGCCCACTCCTTCCCCACAGCCCTGGCGAAGAGATCAGACCAATCATTCGTATCACAGAGTCAATTGGAGCCATTCAATCACACCCTGAGATCATCCCCCCGTTCACTGTCCGTAGCTCAGTGCAAAGGGATCGACAGGGCAGAGTGGGGGCAGCACAGACCCCACAACAGAGACCCCCGCCCCCACCGCTGCAGGAGGCTCCATGGCATCCAGCAGACGATCCCAGCTCTTCAGCGCCCAGGTTCAACCCACCAGGCCCTGGGACAGAGATCCCCGTGCATTGAGCTACCTACGGCCCGTCGGGGTAATTACACCCCCGGGGTCGTTCGGTTCTGATTGGGCTGATCTGGATGTTGATGATACAAGGACTTGTGCGATTCGTTCGTCATGCTGATGCCCCCAGCGCTCTTTCTGAGGGGACAGACTGTTTCTTTCGGGGCTCGCGAGAGAGACAAAGCCCCAAATGCACCATTAGAAAGGGACTGGGAGGAGTAAGGCAGCTCCCTGCAGAGCAGAGCCAGGGCAGGCAGCTCCACGAGGCTCACACAGCGAGTCACCCTAGCACACAGGGCTCGCACTCCAGGAGGGGGCTCACTGGGGCATCAGTGCCCAGAGGACCTGGAGCAGGACCCGTGCTGGGGGGTGGGCGTCACCCTCAGCAAGCAGGAGGTGGCTCTGACCAGACTGAGTTAGCCAGGGGCAGTGAACTAGTCCAACTCAGCCTGCTGAGAACTCAGCCGCCCATCTCCTCCAGGGCTGCTAACTAGCCTTCTCTCCCAGCCACGGCAAGGCCACCGAGCTGGTTTTGGGGCGGCATGCAGGGCCGACACCCGCTGCTGAGCAACCTTAGTCACAGGGCGTGGGTCAGGCCTGGCTAGGAAGCTCTGCCGAATCCTGCTGTAACATTAAGTAACTCATGGAGACGTCACGCGCTGGCAGAGCATGGCCCCTTTGGCACAGAGCCCTGCTGGCACTTGTCCGATGCTGCCCAGTGCCACGTAGGGCCAGGGTGTCAGGGGCAGAAACCAGAGTAAGACAAGTCTGCCCCTTGCCTAACGCACCTCTCAGCACACAGTCGTCACCCTGGCCAATGCTGCCTGTGGGTCTGGGGAGGGCAGGCAGTCATGCACAGCTCGCTGGCACAGACACTGTGCTCCTGGGGCTGTTCGGTTGTTGCTCTGTTTTGGTCTGGCCTGTGAGTCACCTGACAGTCACATAAGGCTGCTGCATGTCTGCCACTCCCTGGCTCGCTCTGCTAGCAGCTGAGTGCCCTGCTGCTGGCCAAAGGCTGCCAGCCTCGGGGGCCTGATGAGAGAGGCCAAGGGCAGACGGGGCCATTGTGCCCCTCCCGTCTGCCCCCTGGCGTGACACAGGCCAGGGAAGCTCACCCCCTGCGGAGCCGACAGATGGCAGGGACACCAAGCCCTGCATGAGGTCAGGGAGCTGTGGCCGCTCTGGGAAGGCGGCTCCTTCTTTCGGTGCGTAGCCTGGGGCTCCAGGCCTGGCCATCACGGCCTTGGCAGGCGGGGGCAAGGTGCTGCCCACACAGCATGAAGTGGGCCGTTCTGCAGGTGATGCTGCCTTTGCCCCACTGCAATAAGGCCCATGGCTGCTCCCTCTAAATCCACACAGAACCCCGGCGCCCCCAGCCCCTCAGAAAGTGCAGCCCCCAGCCATGGCAAGCCTGGGCAGGGGTCCTCCAGGGCTTCACGTTACCATCTCAGACCCAGGCAGATGGGTTTCTTTGCGGGGTGGGGGGAGGTCAGCCAGTGAACAGTCCAGAGATCATCCCTCCCTTTCCAGGACCCTGAACAGGGCCCACAGAGCCAGGGCTAGGGCGGCGTTCTCGGCTCAGACGGGTCACACGGGTGTAGAGATCGGCAGCCGCTCCCCGCGCTCTGAGTCAGCTGAAACGGGATGGATTTGCCTCCGTCTGGTCCGGGCACCTCAACTCCTCCCCTCCTGTACCGCAACTGGCAGAGATCATCCACCGTTTGCTGAGCTTGTGCATCCCACCCCGCCCCCCCGAGGGACCAGGAGAGGAGGATGACAGTGCTTCCCCTTGACCTTTCCACCCCCGCCTCTGAAAATACAGCAGGACAAGCCAGGGCTTCCAACTGATGTCCTGTGCTGGTCCTGGGTCTGCCCCTCCCATGCCCTGCTCTGCAAACCTCACGGTCCAGCTGGGAGCCCGGGCCTGTTGGGAAAGGGTGGGGGGAGACACTGCACTAGGGAGAACCAGCCAGCATGTGTCTTACACACAGCATCGCCAGTGCCCCTCCTGACCTGCAGCCCCCCTGTTACCCCAGCCCTGGGCCCCCCGCTACCCCACACACAGCACTGCCTGGGCCCCTCAGTCCTAACCCCTACCACTCCATTCTCGCTCTCCTGCTCAGAGGCTGACAAGCAGGCAGAGCTGTGGGGCCCAGGGAGATGGCTGCTCCCAGCGTGACCACGCATTGGAAGATGGGAGCGTTATGGGACCGCTCGTGGCTGGAGGGACTGTTCAGTGGCTGTCCCTGGATCAAGGGACGACAGAAGGGAGTGAAGCTGCGAGTCGAATGCAGGGTCTGTCCCCAGGTAATGTGAAGCCGAGGGCACCCCAATACATTGGATTGATTCAAGTTTTCCTAGTGCCTTTTCTGCTTAACATCCACATCTACCCATAGCAATGCACAGGTGCCTCATCTGGCTGGAGGGGACACGTCGCTTGAAGTGCTCCAGCCCTTGAAAGGAAAGCGAGAATTGCTGGGAGGGTGGATGGGGACAGAGCCTCCTTCTGAGCGCCGAGCGGGATCCCAAGGAGCCAGCCAGGCAGTTTCAGTCCTCATCTGCTGCCCAAGCCAGACAGCGACAACCCGGTTAAAGGCCTGCCCAGTACATTGGTCTTTCAAAGTGGAGCAGAGTTGGCGAGGGTGGGGGGAGGTCTGAATGAGGACGAGAGCCTGGGGCAGCCACAGCTCCTGGGGCAAAGTCCTCTCCCCAGAGAGCCTTTCACACTCAGGCCCCCAGTTACGGGGGCAGATGCACACCCCCAGGCTTGACGAGTCCAGACAGCAGGCCTCAGACAGGGTCTCGGTGCATGGAGCATTTGCAGCAGGGATGGCTCCCATGCTCTGGGATTGCTCTGATGCGGACTCTGCAGTGCAAGACCCAGCTCCGGATCGCAGGGTCCGTCTCGCTGGCCAGTCGTTGCTGGTTTCTTGCGGCTTACCTGTGTACCCAGAGGAGATGTCCGTGGAGCCCATGCTCTCGGTGATGCCCTCGGTGCTTAGGGTGGAACTGTTCTCTGGAAGGAGAGTTAGAACAAGGAGGTGAGTTGAAGCGGTCAGACACCCAGCCAGGAATGGGCTCCTGGAGAGCAGAGGGCAAGGTGCCAGGAGCTCACACAGCAGCTCTGTGTGCGTGTGGTTGTGGGGTGGGGAGACCCTGGCTTGTCACCGTCTGGGGGAGAGGAGAGGAACGAGACTCTGGTCACAGGGTCAGGAATTGGGTCCAGTCATTGCCAAGGGACTGGCGACCTGGCCCCCCAGAGCCCACTCCCATCTCCGACTGGTCCCGGAGCCCCATGTGAGCATGAGGGTGCAGTGCTCCTCGCCGGTGCTTACCCAAAGAGCCATAGCTGTAGCCGTGGTAGGGAGGGTGACCCAGGAGGGAGTCCGGGGTGATGCGCGGATGCCCTGCAAGACACCACAGCACCCTGCGTCAGGCAGGCAGCAGTCTTCACATATCACCCCCAGCAGCCCAGGGGGCTGAGGAGAGCAGGGGGCACGTGTGCTCGGGGGCCAGGGCAGGGTCTCAGTGGGGTGAGCGTGGCAGGCTCAGGCTGTGCCCGGACAGCTGCAGTGCAGCGGAGAACTTGGGGCTGCAGACGGTTTCTGGTCAGGAGAGACCAAGGATGGGGGTAGCTGGAGGAGGAAGGGGACGCGTCAGGATTGTGGGGCATCGGCGGAGCTGGGTGAGAGGCGTTTGCACAGCACCCTGCGTCCCTCTTTTTAGTGGCTGGTGCTTCCTACGGAGCAAGACCCCAGTGCAGCACCCTGCCCCGCCCACTTCCAGCTGGAGGGTGGCTCAGGACCAGTGCGTCAGGGGCACCAAAGGGATCTGTTCACAGACTGAGAAATAACGGAGGCTGACGCTTACCCAGTAAAGACGCTGGGAATGGAAGTTCCCCAGGGGCGATGTGCAGGCAGAGAGAGAGAGACAGACAGATGGACAGACAGTCACTGACAGCAGCAGTCACTCAACCAGAGTCGCTCCGATCACAGATGACACGGAGCTTAGACTTGGCACTCTAAGGACCCGTTCACCTGTCTCCCCACAACGCAGGGAGATCTGTGCACAGAGAAAGGGCACGGGGGCTGAACCAGGCCGTCGAGCAAAGCCCGAGTCCAGGACTGGAGCCAGCTCTCCCGGCCCCTCCTTTCCCCTCCAGGGGAGTCCAGGCTGCGTGGAAGGGCAGCGACCAGGGAACCAGGGGTTCAGTTGGTGAGCGGCAGAGCTGGCCAGGGGCAATGGAGAGCGGGTTTCCATTCAAGGGAAATGTTCTATTTCCACCATCCGTTGTTTGCCAAACACCAAACCCCAAAACGTTTGTTTTGTGAAGAGAACCCAGCAGCAATGTGTCCATGAAAACGTTATTTCACAGGGAGAAAAATAAAGAACAAATCCCCAGCCAGCTCTGGTACATACTCCGCCCCCCAAGGGAACTATGCCCACAGTCAGCCCCCTTCCTCCAGCACATTATCTTCGCTGCCCCCCGGGCTCTACATGAGGGGGCCAGCTCCCAGAGTCTCGCCCCATGTCAGTGCCCCCTACGGGCCCTGGGGGTTCCATACCAGTGTCCGTGGTGGGCGTGTCCATGGCAGCCAGGAGCCCTTTTCTCTTCTTCTGTTGTCTGCAAAAACGCAAGGGAAAACCTGAAACAGAAGGGCCGGGAGGCAGCTCCCTCCTGCTGCAGACCCAGGTCCCGTCAGGCAGCCGAGGGCTGCAGAGCTCAGGCACCTCCCGACCTGTGTTAACACTAGTCAGGGTTTGCTCAGGGAAATCCAGCCCCGGCGCGGTCCCTGGCTGGGGCGCACCACCATCTGCCACTGTGTGTCCTGGGAGCTGCTCACACAGAGTGCAGGAGCCAAATGAAGGGCTCACCCAGCCCTGCCCGAGAACCGCAGCAGTCCCGGCTATGTCAGAGGCACATGCAGGCTGGGGGGCGAGGAAGGCTGCGTGCGTCTCCAGTAATGGTGACCTTCCCCGTGGCCCTTTGGAGACACAGCCGCGCCATCTTCCGATGTTCCCAGTGTCGGGTGGGAGTGGGGTGGGCGTCTCTGGGACGGACACTGGAGTTGGTGGGGATGCCCAGCCCTTGGTGTACAGGGAAACAGGCCTCCTACCCTGGGGTGGAGGGGAGGGGGATGTCTCATCCCTGGCTGCTTTTTCTGCCGTCAAGGCCCTGGCTCTCAATTCCCAGCCTGATGGACGATAGCTACCCTGCACTGGCAGCTACGAGTCACCGTGCCAGGCCCCGTGGCTGCACAGGCTGGGAGAGGGAGGTGAAACCTGCTCTAATTTTGCGGAGCCAACCCTGGCTGTGGTGGGTGAGTGAGAGGGAAGCTGGGGAGGAGGTGGGTGAGCTGAGCCAACCCAGCAGTCCGGTCCCGGAGCACCATGGGGTGGGCAGCGCGGGAAGCGAGGCCCAGGGACTCACCTCCAGGTCTCCCAGCAGGCGATGAGCAGCGTCAGCAGGTAGAAGGAGAGGAAGATCCCCAGGCAGAAGAGCATGGCGCTGACGTAGACCTCCGCTGTGGGGAGAGGGAGCGGGAAGGGGGATTACGGGACAGCAGCAGCCTACAGTGCCCCACCCAGACAGCACCTCGCTGGACAGCACAGCCTTGCGGGGATGGGGAATCAGCTGGGCACACAGCCTCTCCGGGCCCCACAACTCCCCCACCATGCCTACCATGACACAGCCCACACCATGTGTCCCTCCACGCGGGGGCACAGACCCTGGCTATACCGGGGGAGGTGGCCTCTGCTCATTTTAGCTGCTGTGTTGGAGCCAGGCCTGCTCCAGGATCATGCCCAGCATGTAACACCCAGACAGCGAGGGAGACCCAGGAGCAGGTGTGTCCGTCCGTGCCTGGGCCCAGCAAAGGCCCACTTCAGACACAGAGCCCAGGTGCTGCCCCAGGCCACGTGTGCTCGGGGCCTGCACCACCAGCAGGGTGGAGCCGTTTGTCAGAGCCATTCCCATGTGCCCAAGCCATGCCGGGGCGCTGTCCCGGGGGCGCTGGGGCAGCCCTGCAGGGACGGTGCCCCATGAACACGGGCATTGTGACCGGCGTTCAGCAGGAAACGCCCCCAGCTGCAGACCTAGCTTCCGCAGAGTAACCTGCCAGCCCTGCCCGTGGGAGCAGCTCACAGGTGATAGCAGGCGACACCATCACATCCAGCGCCTTCTGCCGACTGCCTTGATCTACCGGTTCATCTGGAAGGAACAGAAGGCTGGAGATTAGCCCAGCCTAGGTCTGCTGCCTCCCGTCTCCAGGAAAACTTCTCAAAGCAGATGGAGCAGGCCCTGTGGAAAGCCCACGCCCTGGGTCTAGTCCAGTGTCGCCCGGCCCAGAGGGGGGTATGCCCAGCAGGGGCTGTTGGACCCTTTCCACCCACAGCGCCTTGTTGCTGAGAAGTGGCAGCGACTGAGGCAGGGAAAGGGGTCACCACACACAGGGAAGCTGGTTCCCAGCCTGACACCTGGGCATTACGGTCCCCAGGGCCGCTTGCACGGTCTGGATCCCATCGCCAGTGCCTTGGGGCGGAGGGGACTGATAAAGCCCATGCCTAGATGTCAGAGGGGAGAAGGCTGTAGGGGCGGGTGGAGGAGAGGGACAGGTGAGTGGCTAAGCCCTGTGCCTTCCCAGACCCCCCCACGCCCCCATACCTTTGGTGAGGGGGTAGTAAGGCAGGGACCCTCCACAGGCCTCGTCTTCCGTTTTCACCACCACCACGACGTAGAAGCTGTTGCTGGGGAAATCCTTCTTCTGGCATGGCCGCCGGGAACGAGAGAGGAGAGTCAGTGGGAGCGGTGAATGGGCAGCTCTCCCTACCCGGCCCCGGCAGAGCGGAGAGGCCTGGATGCCCAGGATCCCCCAGTGAGAGTCTGGTGAGACGGGCACGTCGCGAGCCACCCAGAGAGACGCCAGAGCTGGTTGCGGAGGAAGCTGCTGGTCTGCGCGGCTGACGCACATGGTGCTATTAGCGTGGAGGCAGCACTGGAGACACGGGGATGAGCCCAGAGGCCACAGCTTGCCTGCAGGGAGCTGTCCAGCTCGCGCCGTCTGGCATGCGAGGAACGAGGCTGCCAGGCTGTGTGCCCCCTGGCTCAGCACGCGCCGGCAGGAACATCTCCAGCCGGCGCGAACTGTCGCAAGTGCCACAGCAGAGAGCACAGCGAGGCCCAGCACCTGCAGCTTTTTGGCGGGGCTGAGCTTGCAGGGCTCCCTACCTGCACCGTGATGGCTGCCTTCTTGGTCATGGTCTGGTACATCCCGATGAAGGCCACATTGTTGTCCAGGTCATAGACGGGGCACTACAGGGAGGAGAGGGGGAAGCAAAGACTCAGCACATGGAGTCTGGACCTGCCCAGAGGTCACCCTGGGGGACGCTGGGCGAGGGGAGCACAGGAAAGAGGAACCCAGCCCCAGGCCCCACGTACCAGGATGTCCTGGATGGAGACGACGGAGCAGGGGAAGGCCATGCGCGAGGTCACCTTCACAATCACCGAGTCCACATCCGCCGGGAACACATACTTAAAATACTACCGGGGGGAGGGAAGAGGGCACGTTATCACCATGGTGACACTGCCCCCCCCATAGCAGCCCCCCAAGCAGAGAGAGGCATTACCTGCGGCTGGGCTGCTGTGGCATTAAAGCTGAACTGCTCGCTCGTCCTGTGCGGAGAGAGCGTTAGAACAGCACCGTGGTGCATAAAGTGTGAGCAAACGGGGGCCCCCCATTGCCCCAGCCCACTGGGGCAAAGAAAACCCCACCCGGCTGGAGCCAGCCACTGGCTGGAGCCGCAAATCCCCAGCCCGTAGGGCCGTGAGCAGCCACTTGATGAGTCCCCAACCCTCCCTGAATGCTTGACAGGGAGCCCGGCAAGGCGATGCCTGCCCCAGCCCGGGACCTGGCTGGCCTGCATGGGTCTCCAGGAACGCGAGCTCCCCAGCCATCCTGCACAGCAGGCTCGTGGGCGGGAGCTGGGGGACGGGGGGAAGGAGGCACAAGGTGTAGGGCAGCGTGTGTATCTGGGGGGGTTCCTATCTCCATCCCTCACCTCAGCACGAAGTTCTCTACGCGGGTGACCCGCAGCTGGTAGGAGGCGTTCCTCGCAGACAGCGTGGACACATCCACATAGAAGAACTGTGTCTCCGACTCGCTCTTGGTCTGGGGCTGGCATAGCGTGCGGCTCACATTCTGGTACAGGTACTTCCTCTGGAACCTGGTGAAGGCCGAGACCCCCGGGCCGGATGAGAGGGGGGCCTGGCAGCAAAGGCTGCGCTGCACCCCCCCTCTGGCCTGGCAGCGGCAGCATGCGGCACTGAGCCAGTCCCCACCAGCATGGAGAGCACCCACAGCCTTCCCGGGGCCGCCCAGCGCCTACGGCATGGGGCACTGCTCAGGAGCGTCAGGCTTGGCTCCAGGACCCTCCGCCTGGGGCCCTCCTGGGGGTCGTTCCCTCGGCTGGCTGGGTCGCTGTCCCCACCTGAGCTAGGCAGGCTATCCTAGCCGCATGGAGGGTGCCATGGGGGGTCAGCTATGCAGCATCTCCCTTCCCAAAGAGCCCCCCGGGGCCCAGGCCGAGCTAAGGGTGCTGCTCTGGGTTCCAGGGCAAGGGGCAGCTCTCCCCTCTCGTCGGCGCTCAGTAGCTGGACCAGGTCACTATGGAGAAGGCTCAGAGGCTGAACTTGCAGCTGTCCCAGAGCCGCTCTGCACCCATCCAGCTGACAGAGCAGGACGTTCTGGGGCAGATGAGTCCACACATTCGGGTTTCAAGGCCATTTTCATGCCACGGTCAGAGAGCTGGCCTAGTTCCCATGCCTTTGGAGGCAGGGGGAGCCCAGAACTAGGCGGGGCATGGGTCTTTAGTCCCACCTCGGAGGTCGTCTCTGACAAGGATGGAACTTACAGGCCCCTGAGGATCAGCGGCACCTGAAACGACACCACCGCCTCCTTCTGCCTCACCACGAAGAGAAGCGGCATCTCCTTCTGCTCAGACAGCACGTTCACCGTCACCCGGACGCCCTCCGTCTGGGGAGGAGAGGAGAAGGGACATGCTGGCCTTGGCCAAAGAGACCGAAGCCCTCCCCTAGGTCCCTGGGCTCAGCTGGGGGACTGTGGATTGAGCCCCAGACTGTTGAATTTCTTTCAGCTCCACCTCAGGGGAAGTGGTGGCCATTGGTGCAAAGGACACAATAGCTCTGAGCACAGAGCCCTCCCGCAAGGACAGCGCGGGCTCACACTCGGCCCTTTGTTCCCTGTGACTCTCGAGTCGTGGGAGCTGCGTGACCAGCCTGGGGCAGAGAACTATCCCGCCTTAGCCCTGCTCACACATCAAACAGTTTACAGGCAGACACCGCATGCAATGGGGAATGGAACTCGTGACCGCCGGACCCTGCTGACTGAACGGGAAGTTCAGCTTGGCCCACGCCCGCGAACAGCTCCTGCACGTACTCCCCCCAGCAGAGATGAATGGTCAAGATGCTGCAAGTCAGCCAGTCCAACTGCACGGGATGGGATGGGATGGGGGAGTAGTGCTTGAATGCTGGTGCCCAGAGACCTGACAGGCCAGGCGGGGGTTTGGGAAGGGGGTGCTTGGCAGATGTTGACTGTGGGGAGAGGCTGTTACAGACGCAGGAGCACAGAGCTAGGACTCAGCTCTGGGGGCAGTTAGGACCGAGGCTTGGGCAGTGAGGGAGGGAAGCTTCAAAGTGCAGGGTGGGGATGAGCAGCTCAGAGAACAGGACATGCCAAAGCAGAGATGTGGGGGAGGAGGATTGGCAGGGGAGCAGCTCACTCCATGCACCCTGGGAAGGGATTACTCTCCCACAGGATGTCTCTCCTGCAGATCCAGCCTGGTACTAGAGACAGCCCTGAACCTAAACCCCCAGATCCAGCCACGCTGAACTCTGAGACATCTGGGTGCAAACCTTCCCAGTCAGGGCAAAATGCCCACTCTTCAGCTGGGGAAGCCGAGTATGTATTTCCTGGGCTATGTGGCCCTGGAATGAGAAAACAGCCTTTGCATCCCTTCCCTTTGCATCAGAAACAGGGACTTATCAGCTGCGAACCGGCAGCGCCCTTCCAACTCCCACAGCCGCAGGCGTGCCAGGCCAGAGCAGCCTTCCCAGTCACAGCCTGACTCAATGCTCAGAGAGGGAGGTAAAGGTGAATCTTCAGTCTGGAACCTGGCTTAACAACAGACCCAAAAGCGGCAGTCGCCTCCCACCCTTCTAAACAAACAGCTCAGCCGAGTTTGTGGAAAGAAAAAGTAAAAAGAGTCAGCAGAAGCAACTTCCTTTTAAAAAAACGCTGATTTGTGGCTTGCACAGTAGAACACAGAGATGCCCACAAGACACACACACCCTACTAGGGCAAAATGAACACACATGCCAAACACATCACAGCCACAAGATAGATGCAAGGCCAACAGCAGGCACTGGCCAAAGCCACTGTGATCTCAGCTGGAAGCGATGGGGACACTACCCAGTTGTTTAAACTCATCATGTCAGCTAGGGAGGGAAGAAGGAAGTGAAACTGGGCCAGGAAGTAAGCAGCCTTGCTTCGCTGGCTCGAGCCCCGTGGGAACAGAGAACTAACAGCACAACCGGGGGAGACGTTTGGGATTTTCCACCTGCAGTCGAGGGCTCAGGGGGCCAGATTCTCCACTGCCCTGCTCCCCGTGCACGCCGCAGGCAGGGCTAAACAGAACCTGATCCATACAGAGCATCCTGCACGTGGGGCAGGGCAGTGGAGAGTCAGGCTGAGGGACTGTTCAGAGACGCTTCATAGCACCCTCCAGCAGAGCACGAGGCCGGGCCCCCGTTGTGTGCTAGGCAAGGATTATCCCCTCAGCACCTCATCAGTTGTTCTGGGCATGGCCCAAAGGTGGGTGGAGCAGTTCACATGCCGATGGCTCTGGCAGAGGGACTGTGTCCCCTGGGCTGGTGCTGGGCCTGACTCGGGGCACACTCACTCACCCTGTTCCTCATCACGGTGTGGTTGAAGGTGTAGATGTTCAGTAGCTCGCTGTTCACAAAGTCCGTGTAGCTTTTGTCAAACTCGGCCTCCTTCTGGGAGATGTTCTTGGCAGCCAGGGCCTCGAGGAAAGCACCAGCCCCCGGCGGAGCCAGCAGCAGCAGGATGAGGGGCAGCTCCAGGGCCAACATGACTTGATCCCACAGGCAGGCAGTGCGTCTCCTGGGGCTGGCCTAAGGCAGCGGCAGGAGCTTCCAGCATCACCGGGGCCAGCACCCTTTAGACCCTACGTTGGGCAATCCCAGGTAACATTGCCCCCCTCCTCTTCCACGCCGCACCTGGCCAAAGGGTGCGGGTGGGAGCAGCTGTGAATCAACAGCTCTGCCACGGAGGCTGCAGGCTGGTCACGTCCAGGAGAAGAGTCTACAGGGCCTCCTGGAGCAAGGGTACCTCCGGGCCGCTCTGCCCCATAGCGCCGCCAGCCCCACTGCAGTGGTGGGAGCTGCCCTACACACTCCCAGCTCCCTGAATGGGAGCCAGTGAGCAGCAAGGTAGCAGCGTCGTTCCTGCCCTCTCCCCCAGCCCACTGCAGACAGGCCTCCGCCTGGCCACTGCACCTCACAGGTGAGGGGCTGCAGGCAGCTGGAGACTTTGTGAGCCTCCTGGATGCAACAAGCCCAGGCTGTAAACACTGAAGCAGCGGGTGACGTCAGGCAGGGAACTGACACACTCTTAAAGGGCCAGGCTGCAGAAAATCCTTAAAGGGGAACTGACACAGACGGCTCCATTCTCCTGCGGCCCCAAACTCAGCACCGGGAGTTCCTTGGGGACAAGATGAAAGACTGTAGGGTCTTCTAATACATGACGGGCTGTTCTAGAGCCCTGGTCTCCGGGCCAGCTGAAGGCAGGAGAAGGAGTAATAGGCTTAATCTGCAGCAAGGGAGATTTAGGAAAAACCATCGAACTCTAAGGCTCGTTAAGCTCTGGACCAGGCTCCCAAGGCAGGTCTCCATCATTGGAGATTTTTAAGAACAGGTCAGACAAACTCCTGTCAGGGATGGTCTAGACCAGTGGTTCTCGAAGCCGGTCCGCCGCTTGTTCAGGGCGTCACCTCCTTCCTTTCCTCGCTCAGCTACAGCGTACCTCTCCTGCCACCCCACTGGCTCCCCCCGCAATCACACGGCTTCAAACAGCAGGAACATTCATTGCTGGCGGTGTCCCTTTAACAGGAGGAAGGGATGGAAAGGTTCCATGGCTGTTGGCTGTGGCAGTTGGTCTGAGCAGATGCAGGGAGTAGCGGAGGGTCTAATTATTATGGTTTACATTGGGATAGCACCCAAAGGACCCCATGTGGACCAGCAGCCCACTGGGTGGGGCTGAGGCTGGATGCGGAGTTTCTTGAAGGACTTCATTTCTATTCATTTTAATTCCTAACTGTATTGACAGATTTCCTTTAAATGGTCAGAAGATTCATTCTAGGCGGCCAGAGGAAGCTCTATAGGCTGCAGGAGGAGACGCTGTGTTCGATCCTATATCTAAGAAGAGGTTGAATCCCAGTTTCAAGTGCAAAACTCAACTCAGCCTTAACTACGGTGTCCATTACATCATCTTTATTTACTTACATATTTAAGAGACTCTTGCCCAACTCAGCACCATACACACATTGTCCTCTCACCCTGGTGTGAATCGGGAGGGACTTCACAGTCTTCAGTGAAAGCACTCTACCGAGGGTCCACCCTACCCTGTCTCCATGCACACTGTCTCCTTTGGGAAGGGGCAAGTGACTCTTGTATACCCATTCTCCACCTCCTGAGCTGTGGGGAGGTGTAACTAGCTAACATTCATAAAGTGCGTTGGGATCCTTTTATTCAAGTTTCCATAAACATACAGGCTCCAAACAGTCAGGGCTAAGAGCCAGAAACAGCCATGAACCAATATTGGTAAGGACTTGGGTGCAGTGATGGGGAGGAATTCCCATAGCTCAGCCCTGCTGCAAATAGCTGAGGATTGAGTCTCTGCCCCATTTCATCTTCCCACCCTCCCACAGTCCAGTGCACATCCACAGCCATTACTCAGAGAGGATCATGCTGCAGGTTAGTGCAATGCCTAACTATCTTCCTATTCCATCGCACACAGGGATCCTGCACCATCATGGTCGAAGTGCTGTGGGGTGGATGGGAGCATTCGACTCCCACCTGTGTACGATGGCTTCATGGATCCCTCTAGGGCTTCAAAAAGGCAACAAAACCTCCTCTGTTTGCTGCATTCTCCACAGTGAACCTCCCTGGCAGGTTTGCTATTAGAGGGAGAGAGGCAGGAGTGTTTAGTCAGTGCGGTAACACTGCACGTCTCTAACCTCACAGCACATCACCTCTCTGGAGCATGGAATATTAGACATCTACGTGAATATAGATTCTAACAGCAACTCAGCAGTGCCCTCAATCAGTGTGTTTGCAGAACATTCTGACACGTGGCAGAGAGCTGCTTCAATAAATTTGCTGTTGCCCATGTAAATCATAATCCACACCCACTCCCTCTAAGCCTGTACTGGAAACACACCAGCTTATGAAACAAGGGCCTAAGCCTGGCAGATTCTCTGCACTGGGAATGGGTGGTTCTCAGCCCCTTTTAGAATCAGAACCCAATGAGGAAATTTGTCCAAAGCTAAAACAACCTGAAAACCAAGTCTTATCTCTATGGTCTCAATTTGGTTTTATCTGTGAACCACCCAGGGCCCCAGAGCGAGCTGCGGGAGTCAGACCCATCCAGCATTGTGTGGTGTTTCTGGTCACGTTTTCATCTCTGTTTGGAGTCTAGTACTGGGAAACATGGCTCTGGCTTTGGTCAGCTGGAGTTATTTTGGTTTTACACCCTCCTCACTACAAATACTAGACCTGCTCCCAAAGGGCTTCGTGGCTAATGAATATTTGTACCGTCCTTTGACAATCTTGCCTTAAAGGGCTATTGTTAATTTCTGTTTCACTTTGTATATTTCAATTCAGTGGGAGCTACATTAGAAAACAATGGATGGAATTGAACTGGGACCAGAGCTTGTGCTGCAAAGAACTCGCAGAGCCGGAGAAACACCAAGGAACACTCTGGCCTCTGAGAGAACTCCCTCTCAATGCTTACCATGCCCTTACAGCCCATCTCGACTGTTGTAACTACACGAGCACAGCTAATCATTGTACACTGGTGTGATACATTGGTAAGAGTTAAAACAGGAAGGGCTTGGGCACCATACAATATTGCTAAAGAACAGTGGTGCTTTGTTCTATGATTTTTTTTTAAATTAGACTATTCCTAACCCCAGATCACCACCTGCCCTTCATGCTAACGAAAGGAGGGGGTCATCAAGCAGAATGGAGAGCCATTCATTATATCTGCCAGTTCTGACATTGCAGCGATTGCCCCGTCACCTGTAGAGAAGGCAGCAATCAATAAAGTGCCGTTGCTTGGAAGTAAATAGAGAAGAGCTGGAAATCACAAGGGACGAATGTTTAAAATCTCACGGACTTTTCACTAGTTATACCCTGGGTCTTTTGGAGTGTGGAACTAGCCTAGTCAGTTTCAAAGGGGCCCCAGCTCACTGCTTTGTGCTTGAGGTTCTGGCATAGGACAGTTTAGATCTAGGCTTCTGAAACATTTTCGTCGCATGGACCTCACTGAAGCAGTTTGTCTGGTGGACAGACTCTCCCTTCCCATTTGTGATCTTGACACAAAATCCCTCCAGCAACTGCAGCAATTGCTAGCATGGAAAAGGAACATTAGGAAAATTCTCACTGTATTTATTTTATTTCTTCTGATTTAAATGCACACACCCCACCTAGGCAGAACTCTAGGCCTCCTGACAAGAACTATTGTAAAGTCAGGCCATGTCTGCACAGCAGGCACTATAACGGCATATAGCCATGGCACCATAGTCACCCTGTAATGGAGACATAGGCTACAGTGACAAGAAGGGCTTTTACTACCCTTGTAGGCGCTCCACCGCCCTGAGCAATGGCTCCATGTGCACCAGGCATTAGGTCAGCATAGCCCTGGCACTCAGCGATGGGGATTTTCGACTCCGCTGAGTGATGTAGCTAGGTCAACCTAAGTTTTGAGTGTAGCCCAGGCCTTACAATCCACATAGGAGACACACAAGGGAGATCTAGGTGAGATATTCGGATAAACTGTCTAACTCTAAAGGGGAGTTAAGCTCTGGAACAGGCTCCCAAGGCAGGTTGTGGAATCCCCATCACTAGAGGTTTTTAAGAACAGGTCGGACAAACACCTGTCAGGGATGGTCTAGGTTTACTTGATTCTGCCTCAGTGCAGGGGCTGGACTAGATGAGCTCTCAAGGCCCCTTCCAGCCCCACATTTCTATGATTCTATACCACAACACAAGTTAACACACCAGCCAGTAAATACAGCCAAATATAACCCTGTGCTCTCAGGCCTCCCCCCAAAAGCCGTGTCAAACTGATGGCTTTCACCGCATGCCCTGAAAGTCAGCCCATTCGGGCTATTTCTCGAAAGTGCAGTTGAGCAGCTGGAAATGAGGTGGCAGAGAACCCGGGGGCCAGCTAGCTCTCTCTAGACCCTTCCTGGCTCAGGGACCGCACTTGGGGAAACACTGGTTTGGATGTGTGGCTTCCGTGGCTGAGGTGAGGAGATACACTCTCCCCCATGCCAGGAGCAGCAGAGGGTGGTACTGCATAGCTCTTGCATAAGCCACATCTGCTTTGGCCCAGCAAGAGTAGTGTGAAAGTGGCTATGCTAGGAGAAGCCACGTGCAGGAGCATCACCAATACTGGTGTGAGCCAGGTCACCTGCCATCCTGGGCCAAATTTACACCCCGCAGCCACACACCATTGGCAAAAGTAGAATCTGAGGCCTAAACTACTTGACAAATGTCTGTTTAACTGGACAAAGCAACAGGGGGATACCACTGGGGGAAACTCCACTGAAGTCACTGGAGATGCACCCACCTGCATCAGGGCCAGTTTTGGCCCATAATCTCAAAGTAAGAGCAGCATGAAAAGGGCAAACAGAAGCAATGAACAACTAGGCAATGACGGATGCAAAATCTTATCCGTCCCAGAATTTTTCCTCCCCTAGTTTCTCTCCATTTTTATATACAGAGGGGTCTGATTTACACTCATCTCTCTGGGACAGATAGCGCCAGTTCTTAGCTTGCAGTGAAAGCACCGCTTTCCTGTCACCACAAAGCCCATGGGTTTGTGAGACCTGGGGACAAAGTGTTCTCAGGGGAGGGGAGCTAGCTGTGGAATGAACTTCCAGAGGAGACTGGACAAATCTAGAGCCTGGCCGTTGCTGGGCAAAGCTACAAGGCCTCCCTCATCATTAAAGCTTTTCCACCATTGCAAGAATGACATTCACAACACTCGTTTCAGAGTAACAGCCGTGTTAGTCTGTATTCGCAAAAAGAAAAGGAGTATTTGTGGCACTTTAGAGACTAACCAATTTATTTGAGCATAAGCTTTCGTGAGCTACAGCTCACTTCATCGGATGCATACTGTGGAAAGTGTAGAAGATCTTATTATATACACACAAAAAACACAACACTGACTCCCCCACGAACCCAATACACACCCAAAAACCCCAATCAACCAACCAAAAATCATTCATGTCCCAAGCAGTTTGTACTCAGAGCTGGGTAAATAATGAGCAAACATCCATGAATCCACACGTACTTCACAAATATCTATCCTATAATCTTATGTTCCCAACCTTGCTGGTTGAGGATCATGGATATTTTAGCGTGCCTTTTCTTTTGCACTCTCTCACTTATCAGGGAACAGCTGGGATTTGGGGGGACACATCGTACAGCACCAAAGATACAAATACTAAATGTTGCTGCAAATAAGAGCCGGGCACCAGGAACTATGCGGAAATTGGAATGGTAGCAGGCACTGCCGGAGTCAGTTTGTGAGCTCTGTGTCTGAACTGTGAAACTCCCTCTCTGCTCCAGAGCCTTGGGCAATTAGGCATCCTAGGTAAATACAATTTTGCCACCTCACAAGGGTGAGGTAAAGTCCATCCAGAAAACCAGAGAGAAAAACAAAGGCAATAAAGTAAATCAGATAAAGGCTTTGTTGGGCTAGAGCAGTCACTGCTTGTCTACTGCACCTGTCATGCTCAAGGACTTGCTGGGTACTTCTCATTGCATGGAGCCAGACGCTGAGAGGGGTGGAAGGTCTGTGCCAGCCAGCCAACAAAGCAGACAGGGTGATGGTTCACAGGCAGCTGTCACCTACCTCTCTGGATGCTCTCCATACCCTGTCCAGCTGATTATCCACCACACAAACAAAAAGTTAATCAGTCCCCTCTCACCAGTACCTAATTCAGACAGTTACAAATAATAGTGGAATCAGGCAGTGTTAAAGGAGTCCTCCTGTTAGCATACCTCATGGCCAGTTGCTGCGGACAGACTAGATGACTTGCAAAAGCTGTGACTCCACCGACAGGGGATGGATCACTTGATAATTGCCCTGTTCTGTTCATTCTCTTTGGGGCACCTGGCACTGACCACTGTCAGAGGACAGGATACCGGGCTAGATGGACCTTTGGTCTGATCCAGTATGGCCATTCTTATGCTCTTATCTGACCGTTTGTAGTTGATGCCAATTTGATGTTATTAAAACAGTTCTTATAACCAGATGATCATTGGTTCCCTGCAAGGTAGCAGTTCTCAAGCAGGAGTCTGGGGCCTCCTGGGGGGCCTTGAGTAGGTTTTAGGGGGTCCACCTAGCAGGGCTGGCAATAGACTTACTGGGGCTCAGGGCAGAAAGCCAAAGTGCCCCCCCCCATTCAGGGCTGAAGACTGGGGCCCCAAGCCCCACCACTTGGGGCTGAAGCCAAAGTTTGAGCAACTTCGCTTTGCAGGGCCTTCTGTTTGCTACCCCCTAACACTGGCCCTGCCTTTGTGGCACAAGTGGGTCGGGGAGTTTTTATAGCACGGGCTCAGAAAGAAAGAGGTTAAGAATCCCTGCTATAAGATACCTCTGTATCCTCCTGCAGGGAGAGCAAATCTACTGATTCAGGTTGTTCATGGCTTCCAGTTCCATGCTCTCCACAACACATACCCTAGATGTGGGTTTTTTCCTGTTTGATGAAGAAATGAAGTCTCCTGAAACCCAAATCAAACATGCTACCTATGTTGGATCATATTAAAGAAGTTCTGTATTAAAATCACAAATGAGTTTGATTCCCCATAGTTTAAATTCCCAGTTATTACTAATTAAGAGGTCTCTTGGTTTTTGGTACAGTTTCTCTCCCTCTATGTGTGAAACTTGCAAGTTGCTAATTGTGTTAGTACATTCTAAGACAGAGTCTGTTCTCAAAGCAATTCACAGAGGGAGAGACTCAAAGCAATACTCTAACAACAGAAACAGCACCCAGAGACTCCCCGCCCTTTTGTTGTATTAACAATTGTGATTAAAATAGAGATAGAGGATGTATGTGGATGGATGCTTGGTGTGGATAATAACTGAATGATCAGGGAGGTGCCAGCCTGAGAATCCAGTGTCCATTAGCTGAAGAAGGCATCAAGTGGAAATAACCAGAGGACCCCCGGAGGGCAGACTGGAATCCACCCAACAGCCTCAAGAATGGGAGAACCAAAGAACAAGATAACATCTAGCAGCATGGAGCCGTCAGGAATGTGCCATCTGCTGATTGATTCAGCAACAGCATGATGAAGCAATTCCCATAGACTGGCCTAGGAAGAAATTCCTATAAAAAGAGACTCTAAAAAGTGAGAACTTTGTGGTCTGATTCTGCAAACCAACTTCCAGGAGCATCAGATGAGCATCTGACAAGGCCCTGTTCCCTCCTCATGTCCAGGCCACCTGGCCAGTGGCTTGGCATGAGCAACTCTAAGGCTGGTAACGTGTGTGTGTGTGTGTGTGTGTGTGTGTGAATAAATATGAGATTGAATGGAATGTTATAGCTATAACTAACTGCTTACTATGATTCTTTCTGTATTCACAATAAATGTGGTATTTTGCCTTTTCCCCTTTAATAAGATCCTGCTGGTTTTTAATTTATTGGTACAACACCTACTGAGGTTCCTTCCAGTCCTACACTTCTCTGATTCTATGCTTGGCTTATTTCTGGCATTCAGACAGGCTCCACTCCCTGTGGAAGATACAGGCTTCCCCCTCTGGTCTCACCCCTACTATATAGTGCGATGCCAAAGGTAACGGCTCTTACCAAGGGCGGCAGCAGCTCTGTTCCCAGCCAGACTAAGCAATAACTGGACTGTAAGTGGTGTCGTGAGAGTTACAGCTAAGATGTTGGTGGTTAGTGGGAGGCCACTTCCGAAGAGAAGCAATAAATCTGCCACACATTCCTGAATGACATTCTGTGTTTACCATCCAGCTCCCACATGAACTGGAACACGGATGACAGCTCCTCCTCCCCTGCCACCCTCACGCCCAGTCACTCCTGCACAGTGCTGGGGACGTGGGAGCAAACGGCAAGGTTTCCAGAGAGGAAAGTAACAAAACAGAGTAACACTAGAGGGCACTACTGGCCTCTCTCAAAGCCCTTCCTTCACTCCTTTCTCCAGACCCGATAGCAGTGCAGTGACAAACGGAATGGAGGGCCTACCCAAGCATGTAGCTGCCTAGGAAGTGCCTTGCCCCATTTCCACTGTGTCTGCCAGGGTCTCTGTGTGGAGACCTCTACGATCTCCATTAATTTATATTTACAGAGTCTCCTTAAAAAGAAAAGGAGTACTTGTGGCACCTTAGAGACTAACCAGTTTATTTGAGCATGAGCTTTCGTGAGCTACAGCTCACTTCATCGGATGCATAGCATATCGTGGAAACTGCAGAAGACAGAGTCTCCTTAGTCACCAAGGCTCCAGAAACAAACTACAAATCATTGATTTATTCACCAGTGCTTGGCAGCCATCTCTGACATGGAATTATTAGGAAAAGCCTCAGAAGCAACAGTACCGCCCTTTATACCTATGAGCTCATGCTGTTCCGAGTCAGATTCCCTGTTTATGTTAAAAGGGCACCTTGACCCCCCACCAACAGATAGCAAATGGTGAGTGGGGAGGAAGAGGAGTCAACATTTGCTCGGGAGAGACAACTGCAGGATAAGGAGACAAGAGATGCTCGCTATGCTACTGCGCCCTTGGATCACAAAGCGGGAACTCAAAGGTCTTTCATTTTGCTCCATTTAGGAGAGAAATGTGATGCCTTGCCACATGCTATTTAAAAGCAAGCCTCCTGCTAGAGCTCCCCACAACACAAAGCACTGCACAGAGCCAGATGGGTTGGGGAAGCCAAGGGGGAGTTTGTCAACATTGTCTTTTAAAAAAAAAAAAAAAGGGCTTTAGGACCAATATATGATACTGTGGGGGTTCTACTCTCAAGTCTCCCAATTGGGCACCTGCATTCCCATATGCAAAGCCTGATGCCAACTTCTAGACCAAAACTGAAGTGTCAGTGTCTGTTATTAACCTCTGGTTTACACACTGCTGGACAAATGTGAGAAGCCTGGCAGACAAGGTGCCAGTGATATCGGGAATTTTATTTCTATACAACCTTTCATCTGAAGATTTGAAAGCACTTGACTGACAAGTCTCACAACTTCCTTGTGAATTATTACAGCAGTTTACAGGTGATTGCACTGAAATGCAGAGTGATTTGCCCAAGGTTACACAGGGATTCACAGCAGAACTAGCAATATAATCTATGAAAAACTTCTTGGTTCAAAGGCCAGAGGGGACAACTGGTCTCTGCCAGTAACACCCAAGAGTCTAGTCTCCTGAGGGCTGTAATACTTCCGTTTAATTCTGATTACTGGGGTTGTTGTGTGACTTATTGGTGCCCGGTAATCTACAGGAAGTCAGAGTTACGATCTGGGGGTCCCTTCTGACCTGAAACGCTGTGACCTAGTCTGACCTCCTGCATAACCCAGGCCATAGAACTTCTCTGAATTAAGTCCTGTTTGAACTAGAGAATACCTTTTAGAAAAACACCCAATCTTGATTTAAAGATTGCCAGTGATGGAGAACCCTCCATGACCCTTCGTTAATTGTACCAATGGTTAATTAGTCTCATTGTTAAAAATTTGCACCTTATTTACACTCTGAATTTGTTCAGCTTCAATTTCCGCCTTTGGATTGTGTTCTACCTCTCTGTGCTAGATTGAAGAGTCCATTATCAAATTTCTGTTCCCCATGGGGGTACTTATAGATTGTGATCAAGTCACCCCTTAACCTTCTCAAACTAAACAGACTGAGCTCTCGAGTCTATTACTATAAGGTATGTTTTCCAATCCTTCAGTCATTCTTGCGGTTCCTCTCTGAACCATCTCCTGTTTATCCACAGCCTTCTTGAATTGTGAGCACCAGCAGTAGACACAATATTCCAGCAGCAGTCACACCTATACTGGATACAGAAGTAAAATAACCTATTTCCTTTATATCCCCAAGGTTCACACTTGGAGCTCAAGTTCAGCTGATTATCCACCATGACCCCCAAGTCCTTTTCAGTGACTGCGTCCCACGATAAGAGTCCCCACACTGTGTAAGGATGGGCTACTTTTTTTGATCCTACATGTATAACTTTACATTTGGCCTACTAAAATGCATATTGTTTTCTTGTGCCCAGTTTCCAAGTGATCCAGATCACTGTGTATCAGCAACTTGTCCTCTTCATTATTTACCACTCCCCCAAGTTTGACTCTCAGGCTCTTGCTCAGATTCAGAATACTGCCTCCTTTAGATTGATTTTACAGCGACATCAGTACAAAAGTTCATTTCCTCTTCTATCTCAGGGATATTGAAACCCCCCCCCCCCCCCGCAAATAATCATTGAATACTAATTAGTGTTCAACGTAGGCCCCCCAATCTGAAAACAAAAGAGCAGAGTTTTGGGTGCAAAACCTAAACTCAGTTTAAAAAAAAAAAACAGGTCCTTGTTAAATCAGATGAGAACAGAGAATCAGAGTGCATCTCACCACACAGGAAACTAAATTAAAAGCGAAGGTTTAGATGAGTCTTCTTCGGAATACCACAGGGATGAATACAGCCAGCTTTTACCTGATAAAGGTTTTCACCCCATCAGATGTCACCCTTCCCAATGCATCACCCCTGGGTGATGACAGGTTGCCACCATTAGCCACTGCGCATCACTCCACACATTCTGATGAACCCTCTGGACACCTCCCCACCCCTGACGCACACACAGGGAAACCAGAGAGAGACGGAAACCAGAGAAAGACGCACACCAGAACTCATTGGGGTGAAACATTTACATTTATATTGAAATATGCACTAAACATAGTGAGTTCTACCAGTCAATGCCATTTTGCCAAAGCAGAATCACAGCTTTTCCTGGGGAAGGTTCAGTCAGCTCCCAGCAGTGGGCAGCGCCCCCAAGGAAGGTCACCGTGAAGCAGGGCTGTAATTGGATTTTACATACTGTGCAAGCTTCCAGCCTTTGAGGTCCCCCAGCCTGCACCTGGAGTCCCCTTGCTTGCACCCACATACGAGTTCAGAGACAAGGACTCTCTCCTTCCTTTCACACCGTTTCCTCTGCATTTTCTTCACTGCAATAAATATAAAATTGGCAATGCTCATACACCACAGCACAGACAAGATCCCAGGCTTCAGCATACAACTGTAAACGGTAACTAGATTATTTAAAAAAATTAAAAGTTCAGAAAGGGTCAGTTCTTTCACAATCAGCCAGTTACAATGGAAGAAGTCACAAAGGCTACACAGGAGCACCCACACTGGGGTCTGCTGGGCCTGATCCCCAGAGGTGGCAAGCACTCTACAGTTGAAATTGCAAATACTCAGTACTTCTCAGAACCAGGCTCTAATTTTGGTACAATGAGAAAAAGATTCTCTCCTTGCCTTCCCCAAAGGACATGTGGTTACACTGGGATATGGCCTGGTCACTGCTAGATGGTGGCAACAGGACAGTAGCTTCCATGTCCCAGAGAGAAGAAAGCTGCCCTTCCTTTCCACAGCAGCCACTGCCATGGGCACACACAGAGGTGGTTAACGCAGCTGGGAAAGACACAATGCAGACTGGAGATGAAGGGTTGTGAACGGTGACCCATGCCTAAGCAACATGGCACCTCAGCAAGACATCCGTGAGCATGGAGAGCCACCTGAGCTACTCTGCCCCTGCCCAACCAATGTATATTCAACATGCCAGACCCACACCACTGCAATCAGCACCAAACCAAAGGGCTCTGGGTCACAGCTGAAGACAGCCTCAGCTGTAAACACACTGCACTGTTACAAAGAGTTAGAGCTTTCTATAAAAAAAAAAAAACAACTAGACTGCCAGTAAGTAGCTGTCTTACCAGTGTGGTGACACCATGGAGAGACATTTAGTGCATGGTCAAACAAACATGGTACCTTTCAACAAAAGCCTACAACCCTCAAAAACTAGCAAAGACCGAAGTCCTGTTTCATCCCCCGACTCTTGCTACAGGTGGGGCCATACCACCCTGCTAAATCTTCTCCTCCCAACTTTTGTTTTAAAATCTGCTTGCTCTCTCTACTCCACACCCCCAAGTTCCTGTGCTGAGGCCTCCATTCTTTCAGCAGAGCTGAATGATGTTTCTACCGTTAATGTTTCAAGCTGTTGGAAGGGAAGGTAGTGGTGCTGCTGAACAAACATGATGACTGGGCCCATGGAACACTCCCCCAACCCACGCTGGCCTGAGGAGATAAGACCAGGACTACTCCTCTCCCACTGAGCACTATCAAACTTGAACCTTTATTTCTGGGAAGTGGGATTCTTCGGCTTTCCTCCACACCTCTGTGTGGATCACATATACTGGAGACACACACACACACACGCTATGCATGCAATCCAGGCAGAAATCCTGCTATGACAAATCCTACAGCAGCAGAGAAGCGTGATGGGGACATAAACACATTCCTTAATGCTAGATTAAAGCCTGCCTTAAACAGAACCTTTTACTAGAATAAAAGGGCAAACAGGCTATATATACTACATATGTACGTATTTTTGTAGTGGGGTAGAAAAAGCAATCTAGTTAGATCTCCTGTTTAACAAAAATGTAAAACAAAAATCATTTCCTCTTATTTACCTGCCAAAAAGCAGCATGACACTTGAAGGTTGCAGCCTTCATGAACACTTCAACCAGTGCAGAGCCTGCATTGGCTGTTGTATTTTAGCAAGCGGTGGTGTGAACCATTACCAGCGATAACACCACTGCGGAACTCCAATTGTGGTAGGTAAGTCAATGAAGAATAAACTTGGTTAAAGTATTTTTATTTTTAAGTAGCAAGGCTCTGCATTGGGTCTCAAACAGTTTCTTATTGATAAGAATGTTTTTTTCCTGTTCACCTTTAAATGAATGACAATTTTATATAGTCATTACACAGATTATAATTAGCTCTCGTATAAAAAGCTCTAGCGAGACAGAGTCCTTATGAACAGGCCACTCTCCACACTAACTCCATTTGCTGGAGGGGAAAGGGGCAGTGTCCAGGAGAGGAAAAGGCTACAGACTGACTCAATTCTTTACTGTCAAAGGCCTTATTTGCTTGAATAAAATGTTTGTACAAGTAAAACAGAAGCAATAAAGAAATAAACACCATAGCACTGGTAAAGCGTTAGATTGGTTCCGGCCTTGCAAAGATGGGCTGAGTATGGATTTAAAAAAAAAAAAAGTGTAACAGTCATACTTTAAAAAAATTGGAACGATGAACATGAACAGCCCTGTGCAGAATCCTGTAGCACAGCCCTCCCCGTGGGATGAACTGTCAACTCTACGTTTCTGACCGGCTTGTGTCTGATGTTTGCTGGAAAACTAAGCTCCTAAACCAAAGAACTGTTAAAAGCTGCCAATACTGTACACAAACCAAAGAACAGGTACTACAGAAGACATGATATTCAACAGCACCCAAATGAGACTGCCCACAGCCCAAGCAACAATGGAATGAAGTTTGTCACACCGAACAGACTTTGTAAAACACAACAATATTTTGGGAGTGTTAAATGAGTTCAGCTCAACTAACACTTTGGTTTTTTACATTTCTGAATTCCAGTTACATTTAGTCTCATGCTGCTTCAAAAACAAAGAGCCAGAAAGCAACAAGTGTCTCTTAAAAAAACCTTAGTAAATAAAACTTCTAAAGGTGGGAACGGTTTTTGAAAAAAAATGCAGTTGTTTTGTTTCTAGTGAGTGGAATGCAATTCTGGTTCCCAAGCTAATACATAAGAGTATAATCCCTAAGGGGAAAGGAAAAGCTAAACCGAGAGCTGCATATGGGTTATTAGAGTCAGGCTGACAGGGTTCTTGGGGCACCGTAGAGGAATAATGCATGTGGAGGGGCACAGAGGTGACAGTCTTGTTCTCATTTTAAATGAGGAATGGTTTAAAAGTAAAAATCTTCTTTAGCTAATTTCTTCCTGCAGTAAAACCAGTCAGCCCTGCCCTTTTATGTACAAGACCAGTTTGACGTTAGCCCTCCCCCTCAAAACACTAGATACGAACATCCAGTAACATTCTACAATGGAAAGTGCTTTAAGAAAGAAGGATTCTGTAGTGCCAGGGATAGAACTGATCTGATGGGGCCGGGATGACGTTGAACACTGATATTAGCTGATCAGGCCAGAGCAGCTTGCTTCTCCTCAGGGGTCTCCTCCAGTAGCTGCATGATCAGTTCATGGAGGGGTTTGCAGATCTTTGCATAGCCCCCTCCCGTCAGGTGCAGAAAATCAAACATGTCATGGCACGAGATGGCGCCATCTGAGTGCACGAAGCCCCCACTGACGTCCAGGAGCTGGACGCTGGCGAGTTTTGGGAGCGAGGCTTTTAGCAGCTGGTTCACCTTGGCATTCTTCTGCCGCAAAGGGTTTGGCTTCTCGCCTCGAGGTAGCAAGCTCTGATACAGGAAGGAGGCAAAGAAGAGAGCTTTGAAGTGACTCAGACAATATAATAACTTTCTCTTTCTAGGCTTAGACTCTTAAAGCTCAGAATGAGGGTCCATCCTATGGGTGGCACTCCTCCCCCTGCACATCTGCCTCAGCCCTATCCAGCCCCACTTTGAAACATGACTGAAAACAGTCTGAAGGACATTGCTGACACATGGGCAGAATCTGCTCCTCTTTTCACCAATTCTTATTAGCATTCTTATTAGCTACTTATGTCCTCTTTCTATGCAGTTTTAATCGTTGGTAATGCAACTCCCACAGCAGAAGACAACAGTCTATGCTGTTTGAGCACAGGATCAGAACTGGTATCGATCAAGTTTTAGTCCCAGCTCTGTCTCCATCATTCTCATCTCTCATGTGATTTCACCGCTTCCGTTTCTCTGTCTGGGACAAAGACGCCTCTAATGAGAAGATAATACTCTTCTGAAGGGGTTGAGAAAGTTAGATAATGTTGGCAAAGCCCTCTGAACAGGAGAAACCTTCCTACAGTGTTTATTATCGTAAATAAGTTACGACCCTCCCCCCAAAATGTACAGGTAACACCCAATACCATTGGGACAGGGGTGCAAACAACACACGACATGGGTTGTTCCAATGGTGCTATGTTATCACAACCCTCTGATGCGCATACCAATACAATAACTTTGGCCTGTGGCTGTCGGGTATTTATCAGCCGCACGATGGCCTCGATTCCACCTGCTACTTCCTCCGCTGTATTTTCATGGTTATTTGTTCCAACCCAGACGACAATGACCTGTGAAGAGGAAACAGGAACTGTGCAGCAGGTTTACCACTCCACTCAAGGTACACAAACAGGACGGGCTGTAGCAGCCATACTAGTTCTTGTGGAAAGGGCAATAGCTGGGACCTAGACTGTCTGCAACCAATTAGACAAAACAATTAAGAGTTAGGCTTAAATATTAAAAGTCCCAGACTGTCAGTTTTGTTGACTCTTGAATAATTTCTTATCAACTTAAGACTCCTCCCTCTCACTCAGTACAGAACCAGAGTCACAGTGTTAAGGGAAGCTACCCTGATCAGCACAGGAACAGATATCTGACACTTCTTCTGCACAGTGTTTAGTGACCAATTCAGACCCCTAGAGTACCTTGCATCTTGCCTGTCCTTACAGCATACTAGATGTGTACGAAGCAGACTATAAGCGTCACAGGAGAAGAGGCTTATTTGTTTGTAAAGCACCAACTACAGTCTTGGCTCTCAAATGAAACCCTTTTACAGCATTTCTCTATTTTTAAGCCTTAACCGCTTATGTTGGGGTCATCAATGTGCCTGACAATGGTGACCAAACTTGAACCTGTGCTGTACATTATCTATTGTAGGCATTTGGAAGCACCCTGTATGACAACACCCCGGTACACTGTACGTCATTTAGAATGTGCTATGAGTTGCGTGAAACCTTGCTCTGACCTGAGTTACAATCTCATTGAGATGGATAGGTACGAATGCACTCTTCAATTAATATAGCTGTAAAAATTCGATAACCTGAAGGAACAGCTAAATGCAGTGTCCGGCCCTGAAAGAACCTAAGGAGTGGTTTTTGGGTCAGGGTGCAGGATGAAGAGTTAGTTTTTGGTGCTATAAGCAAAAGAAGGTGTTTCTTGCTACTTGATTCCTTCTGTCTTCAGAGGCACAGGACTTTGTACATTCCTTGTAAATAAACACCCTTTAGAGAGGAGCTCTAAAGAAGCAGCTAAGAGTTCATTGGTTAGAGAGGGACTGTATTTTGGTGTCCTAAGTTCTGTACTAGACAATATTCAGAGTTTTTTTCTAAAATGAAAAACAAACATAAAAGCCAGCTCTGTATGTGTTTATACCTTGGGTTTAATGTTCTCCAATTCACCATTCTTCAATCTCCACAGAACATGAGCTGTTGTGTCCCCACCGATCCCAAAATTCAATGCATGAAGGGGTGAAAAAAGCTCTCGCCATATCTGTAACCAGGAACCAATTCAATATTTTAGCTCAAGTGTTATTCTTCAGCAACAAAACTAAAACACTTCACATACAGAGGTAGCTCAGGTAATGATACATTTGAAGTGAGTGAAGATACACTCCAGTGGAAGCATTACACATTCTCTGCGCCAGAAGAGGTGGAATCAGAGCAGTTAATGAACTCAGTCCTGGCACAGAGAAAAGAGGGAGCTAATACAGAGCAATTTCCCTTCAACCCATCCAGGAGGGATGTCGATGGCCCAGGAAGGGAGCCATCTCCAGGCCATCAAGGCCAGAATCAGATCTCTGTTAAACATGGGACTTTGGAGGAGGGAAAGGAACTCCTTTTACTGCCTAGGAAGTTAGAAGTCTAGAACCAAATGAGTCACACGGGAAAGTAACACTTTCAGTGCAAAGCAGTTTGGTAGCCATCACTGATGAAACAGCGGACGAAGGGCTTTCAAAACATTTTATACATCTTTTTAAAACATCCTAGTTGCTGCCTTTCCTAATCTCTGGACACTGGGATAGTCAATAGCACAGTCTCTAACCAGCAGAGGGATAAGCATGCTAGAACACTGTATGCAAGAGGGTTACATTGAAATTCTCTGGCTAAGGAGATACACGCACTAAGTTTCATATTTGTACCATAGTGAGATAAGAAAACTTCATTATTGAAAACCAAGTGAAAAACAGTCACACTGGAGTGCGATGGGCACAATCTAGAATACAGAAGGTGTGGGGAGAAGAGAGGATAGAATTCATTTTAAATCTACAAAAGGGCTCACACAGTGACTGCAGAGCAAGGAAGACAGAGTGACAACAGGGAGATAGAGGGACAGAAATGGGACGCGTACAGTGAAACTGAGAAGGCGGCAAGTGACCTCAGGAAAGGAGGGGTGGGGGAGAGGTTCAAAGTGGCTGATGGGATAGGACTGGAGAAGCCTGGGGCAAGCACAGGAAAATGGAAGTGATCAAGGTTTGGAAAGCAGCTGAAGAAGCAGCGGAGGTAAGATTAGAAAGGGCTGGAGGACAAGGAGGCACTGTCAGTATTGTCAGTATGTTCACCAGTTACTGGACTAGAAGCAATAGGGAGGCACCATCTCAGTCATCTAACCCCACAACTTCATCCACTCCAGCCATACCTCATACTGCTGTAGCAACTGCACCATGGAATCACCCACAAACAGCACATCGGGCTCCTTGTCCTTGCAGTCCAAGACAAATCTGTTATGCTGTTTAAAAGAAAGCAGCAACATAAGCTCCAGCTGACAGTTTCCCTTTGGTATCTGTAGCCCATACACAGAAAGTGAGAGTTGCCCAACCAGTTCCTCTGCTGCCAAACTTTGTGACTTTCCATCCTGTCTGCCCCTCAGGCATGTATCTTTAGTTTAACTCCTTAACTGCTGGACCTTCCTCCCTGCCTGCTCTCCCCCTGGCATAGACAAGTTCTGACATTTTAAATGGCCACTCCTTTACAACTCAGAGCCCCTCAGGCTATACTACACACCACACACAAAGGAGGTGCTTGCTCCAGATACTGTGTTCAGCAGTTCTAAATCTATGGGTCATTCAGGTTGTTGGCTAGTCACAATACAAGTCTCCTCAGACTATTTCACCCTGTCTAGGAGGAGCTTTAATAATCTAGTGGTGCGAACAGGAGACTCCGAGTCCAGACACTTGGGTTCAGCTTTTCTCAGCTTTGTCACTGCTTGGCTATATTACACACTTCAGTGCTCTCCAGCTTATTTGTTTTTAATAAACTGGTTGGCGATTCTTCTCAATTAGTGAGCCAGCTGAAATATCTTTCTGGAACTCTATTTCAAAATGTGATTTTCAGGTCATGCCACAAAGCTGCTTTTTGCCTCTTTTATCATGGCAGGTTATTGGAACTCAATGACGCTGCTAACATCTGGGTGGCTGAGCTGCACCAGCCACAGAATCAGAAATGTAAGCACCTGTATTTTGCTCATCATGCACTTGATTGCCTCACAATCTGCTAGTAAAGAGGATTCTATCTAATTTGTCAGCTGTGTTATCAGTTTTACCTGCGACATCCACCTGTCGTCTCCTTGAATATCTTCAGCTGCATGTGGAACTGCTGCTGGGTTTGAGTCTCCCTGGCTCATTCTATTCCTGTTGAAAGAACATTTAATACATGTTACGCTATACATCGAAGATCAAAATCAAGCTCTGACTCTCAAGAGGCCAGACCTGTTGTCATGCACTCGTACAAGGAGTCAAGACCAGCAGTGGCTTAGCTTGAAAGAATTGCATTTACAGATATTTATAACTAATAACAATTTGCATCTGTTCTGCTGAAAGCTAATATGCCTGGAAGACTCACTTAAGCAAGTTTTATACCATGCAGGAACCCCAAATTGTCCCTGCAGCATGATCTTCTTGAAACCACTCTACTGACTTGTGATCAGTGACATCCAAACAGGTGAAAACAACCTCTTAATAATAATAATAATATCAAGTTCATTTTAGTGCTATCTTTGCAGGAGCACCTATCTCACCCATAAAGAAAAGGAGGACTTGTGGCACCTTAGAGACTAACCAATTTATTTGAGCATAAGCTTTCGTGAGCTACAGCTTACTTCATCGGATCTTGCATCCGATGAAGTGAGCTGTAGCTCACGAAAGCTTATGCTCAAATAAATTGGTTAGTCTCTAAGGTGCCACAAGTCCTCCTTTTCTTTTTGCGAATACAGACTAACACGGCTGCTACTCTGAAACCTATCTCACCCATGTTCATTTTTCACCATAACACAGTATACATGCGAATTATCATAGCATTTGCCACTACTTGTACAATACCCAGACTGCAACTGCAAATACACATTTCAGATGGATTAACTGGTTTCAAAAGACAATGTACTAGCTCCATTAGCCCAAGAGGGTCTAAGCAGAAAACATTAGAATTCCACACGGGGCTGGCACCTCCGAAGTGTCTTTAGCTGCAGTTCTGTGTAATAAGACAAAAAACTTTATTCTGAAGCCAGTGTGTTGGTCTAGTGGAGCATACCATTAGCCAACACACAGGAAACAGACAGGAATATACCTTGGGAAAGAAAGGAATGGGACTGAAATATGCAGCCCTGAAAAAAGTTGGGTGAAAACCTAAGAACCCTTACTTTGGTATAGCTAGTTTTATGTTAAATGCAAAATGTAGAGAGACCAGGTGGTCTCTTCTGGTACATGCAAATAGGGAAAGAGAATGCCCATATCCAAGTGCCAGAGATCATAAAATTACATTTAAAAATATTTGCTCTAAAGTATTTTCATATTTAACCCTACAGACTAGTGCTTCCTTTTGAGTAATGTATATAGAATAATACAAGCTGAGGGGAGAGTAATTTCTTTTGAAGTCTTTTTAGACAAAATATCATTAGTGATAGTTAATGTTATCTTGCTCTGTAAGCTTGCATTTTCTCTCAATTTGTGCTTTATACATGCGCACACATATACTGTGAAATATTCTTAGCATTAAGTCATTTTTCTCACCTAGAAGAGATTTCACTGTTTCCAGAACTGCAATTTGCTCACTATGATGCAGTGAAACCTAGGACATTCATACCATACCATTAGAAACAGAATGATCTAGTGATCCAAGTTGACTATAGAAGTGGGCTCTACTACAGGGATTGGCAACCTTTGGCCCGCAGCCTGCCAGGGAAACATCCCTTGGCCCACGCTGCTTCCTGCAGCCCCCATTGGCCTGGGACGGCGAACCGCGGCCAGTGGGAGTTGTGATCAGCCGCACCTGCAGACGCTGCAGGTAAACAAACCGATCCAGCCCACCAGCAGCTTTCCCTGGCAGGCTGCATGCCAAAGGTTGCTGATCCCTGCTCTACTGTATTATTATAAAGAGGAAAACAATTTTGGAATGTTCTTTTATATGTAACAGTCCAACCCGCATAACTGCTTTATCCACAAATAACTGAATCACAACATTTACAAGCCGCTCTATAAAGTTCATGTGCCACGTACACACCGTGCATTACTCTTACCGCTACACATGTACACAAAGAGCTCCAAGGCGAGTAACAGGAGGGAGCACACAGCGTTCCCACAAAGCAAACCTTTTCTGACAAAAGAGGCGACTGATACCAATATTTATTCTAACTTTTTTCGCCTCAAATGACTCTTGCTAAGAAGTCACACACCATTATGTACACATTTATCCCTGCATTTAGGAGCAGAACACGCACCCTAGCACTGGAAGGAGAATTTGCCAAAACTAGGCTTACACAACATATGCCCTCTTCACAACAGGAAGTGCTAATGTTAATGGCTGACAACCATAGATAAAAGTACTGTTATGGAGACAAAGGGTTTGATGCACAACAGCACTTACTCATTTTGGTGAAAACAGTTTCAAGTTTCCTGAAGCCTTCTGGGTCAATGTTGCCCTAGAGTGAATGAAGTAAAAGGTCTACTGCACACAAGAAAAGCTTGCCACGCCAGATCAGACCATAGCTCCATCCGGCCTTGTGGCCTGCAGTTGCCAATAGCTTATGCTTCAGAGAAAGGAGAAAACTTAATTCACCGATTACAGAACATATGAATTTCCATACTGGTTCAGACCTGTTGTCAGCTCATCTAATCCAATATCCTGTCCTTGGCAGTGGCCAACACCAAATGCTTGAGAGGAAGGTCAAGAACTCCACAGCAGACAGACATAGGATTATCAGACTTCATGAAAGTCTTGTCCCAACCCCTAACAGTCAGAGATTGTCTTAAGACCTGAAACATGAGATTTTATATTCCTTCCAATGCTTTTTTGGGGCAGCAGAGTCTATTAGAGCCAATATTGTTGTTATCCATATAACAATTTGTCTTTAAATACAGCACAGTACAGGAAGAGGGGAATGAGTCCTGAAGATGAGATCTGAGCTATAGCTATTACTAATGGACATGAAATTAACCAGCTCTTTAAAAATTCAGTCACATGATTTGATTCAGTAACCTAAATAACCCTAAATACACCTATCACTTAAAAGTCCCACAATATCTCCACCAATACCTTTGGCAAGAACTTTGGTTGAAACCCTTTTGGCTGCCACAGATAACTGTTTCGTGGTATCAAAGTATGCAGGTGTATGTGGGGAATAAAGTCTCACCTAATCAATTGATCAGTGACTTTCACCCGCAGTGGCAAAGAGCATTACAGTGTTGAGAAGTTCAGGTATTTTTCCATGAGTGTGTTAGTTTCCACCCACCCCACAATGGCCAGTCCCTCTTCTAGCGTAATATTAATGTGCCTAGGTTAGAGCTCCCTGTAGTCTGGACCAGGAGACTGCTCTGAAGTATACTACAGGAAGCATTTCAGGAATATAGGTCAATTTGCAACAAGGTGGAATGAGGTCTAAGAATTCTCCTCTATCCTTTAACAGAAATTTCTTCTCTTTACCCCTACCACCCATTATGATTACAAAGAACAACATAGTTTCCAGTCAGCTTCCTGCTCTGGAACTTGATCCCACAATGAAGTAGGAACGATGACTTTTTAGACAGCAGCAGCCAAGTTGTGAGGAAAAGAAGTGTCTCTTTAAACAAATATTTGATAGTTACAGCAGAAGGAAAAAGTGGCAAAACTGCATCAGATAATGTCCCAGTGTGAAAGTCCCTCTTTAGAGACATATGGCATCATAACCTGGGAAGGTCCGAAGTTCCATATTCAAAGCTACAGATGTACATCATTTCCATTTTACCCTTGTAAAGTCACATGATGATAATTTTGCTAATAGTGCATCCCTGATGCAAAAAGACTGTGCAAAAAAACCTGAGGTTATACAAAATTTGAGACTCAGTGGATCAGTAAGACTAAATTATGGACATTTATATACCATTAAGGTAAATTAGGAGACAGTTTATACAAATTCTACATTTCTCCTCTTGTCTCAAATAACAATCCCCACTCCCACCCCCTTAGAAATAATTTTATAAAGTCCTGTGCACCACCAGATGGCAACGGGAGCAGAGCAAATAACGAGGCCTTGGCTAGACTGTTGGTAGCCTGACAGTCTTATGCTCTAATAAATTTGTTAGTCTTTATGGTGCCACAAGTACTCCTGCTCTTTTTGCAGATACTGACTAACTGCCGCTACTCTGAAACCTGTCATACAGCAAATGAGACTCAGCTACTCTCATCATTTGAAAGGGTTCCTTTCAAGGCTCCGTTGAAACACATTGGCAGGTACAGTTTGGAGAAAGCTGCCTGTTCTTGGGACAGAGAACTACCATATCCTGATTGTCAACTCAACATCTTCCACCAGAAGATTCACCTAGTTTTTAAAGAAATACCAAAAGCATAAAAGAAACATTGCCCCAGTAAGTCAGGACTTGTGTGTTACAGTATTCCTCCCCCTTGCTACCCAAACCCATTAGGATTGAGAATCTCATTCCATCCAGGATGTGAACAGATTCTGGAATCCTCTCCTGTTATTATGGCTGTGTCTGACGGTAGAGTCTGGCACAGAGTAGATCGAACGTGCTTGTGAAGCGAAGAGGCTGTTGGTCAGACTGGCCACAAACACAACTCATGGTTTAAAAAAAAAAAAATAATCCAGAAGTCCACTCTGCATAACTATTGCCCAGGCCTTCAAAATCCCTTGTGTACAGAGGAAAGGTTTTAAATTCAAGTGTCATGTATGTAATAACCTCCAGTGGTTATACACAAAGTGATAACAATGCTTACACTTGATTTCTCACCTGTGTTTCTGGGACAGACCCTAGCAGGAGGGCGGAGCAGCTCACGGTGAATTCATGGAGGAGCGGTCCCCTTTCCCTGCGCCCCACCCCCAGTTCCCGTGAGCGGCTGCCTCCCTGCACACCAGGGGTTAGTACCCAACGGCCAAGCCGACCCACAAACTCACACAACCCGCTCCTCGCTCCCTCGCCCACAACAAGACGCCGCCGCCGCCGCGGAGCCGGGCAGCGGGCGCCCGCCCTGGCCGCGCCGGGGAGCGAGGCGGGGTCCCCGGCGGCAGGACCCTGCAGGGAGGGGGCCCCAGGCCCCGGCCGGGGATGCGGCCCCCTCGGGGCACGGCAGCAGGCGGGGCGCAAAGGCAGAGCCGGAGAAAGACCCGCTCCCAGGCCGCGGCGCTGCGGAGCCAGCGACCAAGCGGCCGCTCCAGGGGCCGGGCGGAGCCCCCCGCCGCCCGGGACAGACGGGCCGCGGCTCCGCACCGGAACCGCCCCCGGCCGGCGGCAAAGGGCCGCGGGGCGGGGGCGCGAGCAGGCCCGGCCGCGCGCCCCCGGCTGCCTGAGGCGGCGCAGGGCGGCCCCGGCTCTGTCTCACTCACGCTGGCTGCGGCTCCCCCCGCGTCTCCATCTCGCTCTCGGGCGGGCGGCGCGTCCCTCCCCCGCGGCCCTGCGCACTACGCTGCTTCCGCTTCCGCCCCCCCACGCCTACCAATCACGTGCCGGCTGTGCCGGAAATCCCGCCCAGCCCGTCTCCGGGCTTTCCCTCCCCCCGCCCGTAGGGGGCGCCGAGGGGCCCTGGCGCGGGGAGAGCGGGGGTGCTGCCCGGGAGGGCCTGGGTGAGGCGATGGGACATGGCACAGCCTGATGAGGTCACCGGGCAGCATGGTGACGAGACAAAGTGTCCCCACAGAACGCTGATACGCCTGGTGACGTGAACACTTCGTTGGAGACGCGGCAGTGGCGCAGTGTGATGACGTCACTGCACAGCATGATGAGCAAACCACGTGTCATCACAGAGCAATGATGCCTGTGCTGACGTGATGACCTCATCTGCAAGGAGGCCGTGGGTTAACCTGATGATGTCACCTCACTGGGCATCATGATGACAGGCATAGGGGCTGGGCTGGGGGCGGCATTGGACCCTGCTGGAGGTCATGTTGCTGTTGTGAGGTGACATTTTTGCCCAGGCTGGTGACACAAAATGACAGCACTTGGATTATCATGCTGGTCCAGCGTCACCGTGTGGAGACCTCTTTTTTCCGTATAACTTCTTGGTGCCATGGTGTGTCAATGTTGTGGTGCAATATGATGACAATTTGCTATAATTTGATGACCTGTTGTTTCAGTGAGTTCTTTAGCTGCAAGGCATGGGGGGGCTTCAACCAACATGTTCTGGGTGTCTCTGAACTTCTGACTGCCAGAAGCTGGACCTGGACAACAGGAAATGGATCACTCGACAAATTGCCCTGTTCTGTTCACTCACTCTGAGGAGTCTGGCACTGGCCACTGTCGGAAGACAGGATACTGGGCTAGATGGATCTTTGGTCTGACCCAGTGTGGCCATTCTTATGATGATGCACAGCATTGCAGTGAGATGATATCATTCGGGGTAGCAGTGCTGGGCCTCACTGGACTGGAATTTGTTATGTTTATTATCATAGCATCTAGGACCTCAGTCATTGCCCAGGACCCCATTGTGCTAGGGAGTGTCCAAACAAAAAACAGTTCCTGCCCCAAAGAGCTCACAAGCACATAGAGCTTTCAATCTAAATACAAGATTTATTTTATTTAAGATTTGTTTCAGCTGAGGTTCTCATCTGCACTGGTTTGTTATTTCACATGTGATCATGGACACTGGGTTCTGCACTAAGGTTTGATCTCTCTCTCTGGTGCACAACATTTTAGTATCTGAGTGTCTTGTTGCTGTATGGTTTCTCATGAGCCTTGGGCTACTGGCAGTGATTTACTTTTTTTTAACATTTGCTTTGGAGAAAATATTTGTCAGAAGAACTATATACACTTTACATATATAAGAAAAAAGTTTATCAAAACTGGAACTATAAAAAGACTATTAAATATTTTTTAAAATAAGTTGTCATTTTTATCCCCATTATTTGTAACACCCTCTTAGGATTATAATGACATTTCTTTAGTTGCCAGTTTCGTCAGTTTGGCAAACCCTGGTCTTTCCCCCCGTATTTCTAACAGTGCTGAAATTAAGAAGCTCATTTTATCTACATCATTTTCTGGACATATGCAGCTTTGGTTCTATCAACACTGTTCTATAAAAAAAAGGCTATACTAGTTCAGCTGCAGCTTGGCCAACAGGGGGTGCTCACACATCAGTTTACAACCATAGGCCAAACTTTCCAAACGTGGCTGCCTAAAATCAGGTACCTAATGGCCGTTCTTTCAAAAGTGCTAAACCTCCCAGCACCAACCTCTTACTGACTTCAGTGGGAGCTGCTGGGTGCCCAGCACTTTTGAAAATCAGGCCACTAAATCCGTATCTAGGTATCCAGATAATTGACCCAGTGATTTTCCATTGAAGACCATAGGAACTGTAGGTGTTCAGCATCTCTGAAAAATGAAGTTACTTATTTAAATGCTTAACTTTAGGCAAAGATATTTGAAAAAATTGAATCTAGTTTTTAGAGACCGAAGTTCTCTATGCACGACTAGGCACAGGAGAGAGAGAATGTCATTCGGTTTTTGGACTCAGTGATAACAAAGGAGCCAGTTCGTACCTATTCCTGGCTGTGTGATGTGGACAGCTATCCATTGGGAAGTGAACTGAGACCTACCACATTCACTTCACGCAGGCCACCATATAATCATCAAATGAAAACGACTGTTTACCTAGTCTGGATTTGAATGAGGTACGGAGAGATGGAAACCTCACTATATCCTAACACCATTCTCCTAAAATATCCACTCCCTATGCAGTAGGACAACCCTAAAGGAGGAACACAGTCTCACTCTCAGCTTACTTGTGGCACAAAGGTTCCCCTGATTCAAGTCCTGATTTCTCAGTGGCTGAATCACACATTGCATGAATACTGTAGCCATTTAAAGAGCTTTATTTTGTTAATCTGACAGCTCAGGGGTTAGCTTTTAAAGAGGGATTTAGGTCCTTTATATCCCTTTTGAAGCCCTGAGGAGTCCCACTTTCTAAATACCATCCTTGTGTCGTAGTTGTGACCTTCCTTCTGGCCAAAGTAGTTTGGGAGACGATCAATGCCGTTGTTAAATCAGCAAGAGGAAGGTGCTGAGAGTGGTGTAACTGCTCCTATCCTTCTCTTGCAGAGAATGATCCCCAGTACAGCTTCAGGACAGCCATTCGAATATTATGTATATTGAGTAACATTTGCAAAAGCACCTAAAACACCTAGGAGCCAAAGTCCCACTAGTCCTAAGTCACTTAGGTGCTTTAAAAAATTCTACCCATTATGGAAAGGACAATTAATTGTTATTGAGTTCGCCAACAATAAAATCCTCCAGTTCATCACCTGTGTCCTTCCCCAGTGGTTAGAGGGAGGGCGTGTTTTATGATGCTACGGATTACACTTGGTCCATCAGCTGCAGGTTAGAAGAGAAACTCTACAAGGGAACTAACCATGATACCAGTGTAAGGGAAAGGAAAATAAGGGGAGGCAGAAGAAGTGTCTACCAATAATAGAGGGAATGAACAGTGTGAAGGCTTTTACAGGGGCAGAGACAGCTGATCAAGGAGCAATGGTTTAAAATTCAGCAATGAGAAATGTAAATTACATACTAGCAAAATGTCAGCAAGAGACAGAGTGGTTCTGGTGATCAGTAATGGGATCTAGAGACTTTCACTTTGAAGCCACTGTTTTCAGTCCAGCTGTGTCTGGTAGTGACTGCACATTGTTACATATTCCTGGTGGATTTGTGATGTGGACACCTGCCCACTAGAAACTGGACTGAGATTACTGTCTCAGCTATATGGAATGCGCCACAAGAATGGCATGTACTGTGTGCTGAATTTCCATATTTATGACTCTGCTGGATGTATGAAATGGCATTTAGGCATCAGAGGTAGATCAGAAGACCCCTCCAAATATAATTTGCATAAAGGACCACTCAAGACTGAGAATTTCCTGAGATACCTAAATCTAAAAGTTGAAGATGAATCTGGGAAGGATCAAAGGAATCAAAACTAAGTGTGATTTTCCACACCTGCAAACCATCATTTGGTGAATATCATACAGAGAAAACCCAAGCAGATCTTTATACACAAATAGTGCCATGTAAGTGATACTTAATAATAGAAAGCTAGAATCTTAAAAGTGAGGTTAGAGAAAACTTTATACATGTTTAAAATAAATGAACTCCATACCATTTGAAACCCTGGCCTCCTCTGTCACATATGTGATATCCCTCATTTGGAAATATTTGACCAATATTTGAAAGCCACGAGGGTGATCTTAGGCTTCCTTTAGTGATTCAAGTCACCTTGGGTACCTTTTTTTAAACCTAAGTGACTTGGGAACCTGAGACCAGCAAATATGTCTGTGACCAAAGTCAGACTTTGCACCCTGTGCCCAATCTTATACAAAAGTGACAGCAGAGCGGGGTGCATATCCTGCAGTGGAAATTCCTAGAAATCACTTGTTTATTGAATTATTGTATTATTTATTGCTTTTTCCAAAAAATCAGAGTAAATTGTATAATTTCTCAAGTGTACTTAGAAGACACTGATGAGGCGCTTTTCATTGCTTGTCATTAATCTGGGTGTCTCCCACATTGGCCAGTTTTGATGGGATGGGGAAGGAGAATTAATGTATTCTTTGGTTATGCTGCCTGATGGGGAAGGACATGAAAGATGCTGCCACAAGGAGGAAATCTAAAGAAAGCACTGCATAAATGTTCCTCTGTGACTGTCTCTGTGCTAGAGGTTCCCTTGATGTTTACAGCAGCAATGAATTCTCATCATATCTGGCAGACTTTTCCCATGTACACACAATGCAGGCTGGTTGAAGATTAATATTTATTACATAAAGTCAGGGCCACAAGCAATTGGCCACTTATTTATTTTTTTAAATATGTAACTAGCACACCTGTCTCTTGTTTGATGGGAAGATGCAGCTAGAGCGTTGCCGTTAGCAACAGCTAGACCACTTGAGGTTAATTCAGCAGTTTCCCTGGGCAACCTTGACAACAAAGTTCTGTGGAACGTCCTTAGTGAACGAAAGACGCAGATAAATGAAGATTTATTGGTGAAAAAAAATTAATGATGAGGTCAGAGCACTCAGCTCCATGTTTATTGACCTAGGAGAGGGTGAGGACACCCTCTGAGTTAAAGGCTTGGGTTTTATTGTAGATTTCATCTGAAAACTGCATCATTTTGCATTATTTACATCTCGTGCCTGAATTTACTCCCTTCAAATCCCACTCCTCTTTCTTTGCAGGACTGCCAGCTTTCTGAAATATGATATGATAATTCCTCTCTTCCCTCCCCCCCCCAAAAATGATATAGGGCCAGGGATCCATAGACGCTCCTCTCCTCACCTAAATACTGGGGTCAAATTCATCTCAGGGATGTTTGCCCTGTAGTGAATGGAATGGCAGAGTGCCCAGGGATGCAAGTAGGCCTTGAATTCTAGGTACAATAAGAAAAGTTTCCATGGTCATTCTACTGTCCAGGTGAATCACTTATTGACAAGTCTTGTTTCCAAAGTCTTTTACTGAGTGCATGGGTGTGTTGGGGCGGGGATGGGGCGGAAGTGTGTTAGTGAGCAGGGAGAGGGGCAGGAAGGAGCCTGGGGTAGAAAACTGAAAAAATTCAAGGCCTGCTTCTTTATTACCTTGTTATTTCAAACTGTGAAAAGGGTGCGTAAAATGTCACCAAATCTTGCATTCATGAAAATGGCTGTGCAAGGTGCCAGGTAGTGGAGAATCAGGCCTCACATTCTCATCTCCTGTGGATTTTGATGTCAGTTGTTAGAGTTAAAAGCTGGGTTCCATTACCATCTAGAGTGGAAGCCTACAAAGCTCTTTGAACCCCAGCCCACACAACAACTGAGCGCTAAGGCCCTGAGCTACCCGTCTTACTCTGGCAGATAATACTGCCTCAGGCTGCTCACTCTTTGGTCACCTGGTGCCCATTTTAGTTTCCACCATCCACCTTTTTGGAGGGATGTTTTACTTTATGCTGGATTCCATTCTCCTGCCTCTGTCTGTCCCAATTAAGGGGCAGCAATGACAAGACCAAAGAGAGGCAAACTGCAACACTGGGCTGCCGCACTTTGGCCTGAGTGTTGTTCACAGTGTCCACACATGAACATTTGGGTGTGTGCTGCTTTGCAGTGCTCTGGGCTGCAGTAAGTGGTGTGCATGCTTCCCAAAACAGCAGCGCTAATGCACCTCAGTCCTGACACCTGCACCATCCCCAAGCTGTTCTAATCCAGAGCCTTTCCTGGACAAGGACTGACAGTTGTGCCAAACTGCTCTGAAGTTTTGTGATGTACAGTATATAAACGGGGGCTATAATGAGACCAGCAAACTTTTCTATGACCAAAGTCAGACTTTGCACCCAGTGCCTGATCTCCCTACACCAACTGGCCCCGGAACTCCAGCATCGCTGAAGAGCTGTGGATACAACTATCAGGATTTCAAGCATCCCAGGACAACTGTAGACCTTTCTAAAAGGTCAAAAACGCATTATTTTGCCTGCACTGCAAAAGGAACAAAGCATCTTTACAGATAAATAAAGTACAAGCCCAGCTTAATGCTAGGGAAGAGAACTGTTGAAGACTTAAATGAAATGTAGGAAAAGGAAACAAGAAGAGATAACAATGGCTGTAATTATTACTCATTGCCCTTGAAGTGTAAATTGCAATGTACATGTTTGCTTGGCACTGACTGTGTCTAAATCAATGAAGTCCTTATAGGTAACTGATTACTAGGAAGTGGTTTTAACTTGCTCTTTCCCTAGCTCTTTTGTACCTGTGCATGCACACCCATTGCACAATGGTTAGTTTGGGGTTAGGGGAGGCTCACAGAGCTGGAAGGGATGGAGGTGCTGCAGATTAAGACTGAGGCCCTTGGCAAAGTTTGGATGGGTGGACTCAGGACCGGAATAACAGGGGATGCTGCAGTGCTGAATGGAGTGCATTGGCAGAGCTGTGCTCCCTGTAGTCAAAGCTATCAGTCTCATGCTAGATAAGTAGATATAGATAGGCATGTGTAGATAAGATATAGATATACTGTTACTCCATTTTAATAGCGAATAAGGCAGACTAATGTTTCATTGCAGCAGATCAACTCTTCCTAGTATACCTAACCTATCACAGAGCTATACGTTTCATTTACAAGGTGCCAAGGCTCTGAGCACTGCGGGCAAAAAATGATTTGTAATTACATGTTTTAAAATAAAAGCTAAGTGCAGGGAGCGCTAATATTTCGTCCTTGTGAGCAGAATAGAAATGGCCCATCCAGTTGAATTCGCCATCAATAATAAACTGCAATGCTCAGCTTTTCCCCTTGGTTGGTGCTGAAAGGGAGAGGGCAGCCACACACTGCTGTATTGGGCTCTGAGGGCCATACTGGTCCATTCAGCTGTACTTTGAGCCCCTTTCTTCTGCAGATTTCTCAGGGGGAGGGGGAGAGAAAACTTTGAATCTCCTGATTTTTAGCAGGACACAAGACTTTTCTGTGGTAATTAAAGAATCAAAAATATATGTGAAAAAATACAAAATCCGGAAAAGTAAAACCTTGGCCTCACTTGCCAGGAATGCTGAGACTCGAACATAGCAGCGTACAAGCTTCAGGACTGAGGGTAAGGGAAGAGAGATTCTGTTTTGGGGCCCCAGCTTCCTTTTCCTTTTCACAGCAGTGACTACAGTGCTGTGGCCAATGGCCAAGCCTGACAGGTAATTTGTTCCAGTGGAGCTTGTTATGCAGTGAATTAAATGATGGATGAATGAACGGAGAAAGATGAAGAGAGAGATTGGACTAACAGAAAATGATTTAAGTTCTGCTATCCAACGGATTGGCTGGAGTGCCTGTCCATCAAAGGGAACATCTCAGGCGGCATAGACTGTGCTGCTAGGCATGATGAGAATTAATTTCCTTATAAAAGCCCCCAGCAGAGCAAATTGGCAGTGTTATAATATGAGCCTCCAAAAAAACAGGAGCTGTGGAGGAGAGAACATAAGAACGGCCATATTGGGTCAGACGAAAAGTCCATCTAGCCCAGTATCCTGTCTTCTGACAGTGGCCAATGCGAGGTGCCCCAGAGGGAATGAACAGAACAGATAATCATCAAGTGATCCATCTCATTGTCCATTCCCAGCTTCTGGCAAACAGAGGCTAGGGACATGATCCCTGCCCATTCTGGCTAATAGCTATTGATGGACCTATCCTCAGTTAATTTATCTAGCTCTTTTTTGAACCCTGTTATAGCCTTGGCCTTCAAAACATCCCCTGGCAAGGAGTTCCACAGGCTGACTGTGCGTTGTGTGAAAAAATACTTCCTTGTTTGTTTTAAACCTGCTGCCTATTAATTTAATTTGGTGGCCCCTAGTTCTTGTGTTATGAGGAGTAAATAACACTTCCTTATTTACTTTCTCCACACCAGTCATGATTTTGTAGTCGTCTATCATATCCCCCCTAGTCGTCTCTTTTCCAAGCTGAAAAGTCCCAGTCTGATTAATTGCTCCTCATATGGAAGCCTTTCCATACCCCTGATCATTTTTGTTGCCCTTGGGGTTGGCCAAGGTTAGTCCTGTGATAGCTACTCTAACCTTGAAGAATGAGAAGTTGATACTTCCTTGTCTTGTCTTCAAAGATTTTTAAATGGTTTTTTTGGAGGGTTTATGTGTCTTTGTTGTTTAAGGCTGGGCTATAAATAGCCTCTGCTGGAAACCTCCCTCTAGCCCTTTTCTTTGGATTTTTACCTTGGGCATAGATAAGTAGGAACTGAACTCTCTAGCTGAATCCCTGTTGTAATCTTCCAGATAGCTTCCTCTGTCCTTGATTCTCACTGTTCCGTTGCTGCCCATCCAGTCTTCTTTTATACCCTCAATATCCCCACCTTTCCTTAGTTTTTCTACTTTCAGACCAACGTTTTAGAATTCAGCCTCGATGTAACTTGAATGCCTAATGAATTTATGTTAATGCTCAGTTTGACACATTGTACAGATTCCCCTCTGTATTATCTAAACTCATTGCACAATTAAACCTAGTTTTGTTAATACAACTTTACTCCTGGACCCTCAGTATCCCGTCTCATCTGTTATTGTCTTCCTCCAACCCCTCAAAAAACTGGCCTTCCTTCCACTAGGACAACTGCTTCTAGAATACAGTGTAAGTAGCTTCCTTGTCTCAGTCTATATACTGAATAGAATACGCTGCGCAGCCTTTAGTGAAAGATACTAGACAAAAACCCACACTATATTGTATCAAACCTATTAGAACATCCTGCAATACAAAACACTGTTCTGCAAGAATTAGTGACAGAGTAATGTGGAGTGAGGCTTTTCCACATCATAAACTCATGATATTAATTGGAGCAGTTTAGTTTCTGACCAGAAGAGGACTATGAGTGCAACAGAAGGAGATGGAGCAGTGAGAGAGTTGCCTGAGCAGCCGAGGACAGAAATAACCAGGAGTGCTGTGGCCCAGAGTAACTGGCAGAGTTGTACTTCTTGTAGTCACTGCTTCATAAGTACTAAAACTCCCACAACCTAGGCAGTGACTTTGGCATAGCGAAGAGTCCTGTACAATTGTAGAACAGTAGAGCATGAAACATTGCAAATATTCCATAAACACAGTGGATCTGGTTTTCAGCAGTGTTGAACAGCTGTGCTTTCCACAAAATCTGGAGGTGTTGAGCACTCCTGAAAACAAACAGCATTGCCTCCTCAGCACGTAGAAAGAATCCCACCATTAAAGTCAGTTGTTATAATTGCAGATGGTGGGGATTTTGTAGTAGGGTTCCCATTGTCAGAGCTCTAAAAAGTTACATAGTCCATTTAAAAACTTGTTTTGTAGAATTCTTGGTGGTGGGATGAAGCTTGGGGGCAAAAATCTGAAGCTAGTGGCTACAAGAGAGTCTGAGGCTCGTTCACCTGCACATCTACCAATGTGATATATGCCATCATGTGCCAGCAATGTCCCTCTGCCATGTACATTGGCCAAACTAGACAGTCTCTACATAAAAGAATAAATGGACACAAATCAGACGTCAAGAATTATAACATTCAAAAATCAGTCAGAGAACACTTCAGTCTCTTTGGTCACTGGATTACAGACCTAAAAGTGGCAATTCTTCAACAAAAAAACTTCGAAAACAGACTCCAACGAGAGACTGCTGAATTGGAATTAATTTGCAAACTGGATACAATTAACTTAGGCTTGAATAAAGACTGGGAGTGGATGGGTCATTACACAAAGTAAAATATTTCCTCATGTTTATCCCCCCCACCTTCCTCACACATTCTTGTGAACTGCTGGAAATGGCCCACCTTGATTACCACTACAAAAAGTCGTCCCCCCCCCCCCCGGTAATAGCTCACCTTACCTGATCACTCTCGTTACAGCGTGTATGGTAACACCCATTATTTCATGTTCTCTGTGTATATAAATCTCCCCACTGTATTTTCCACTGAATGCATCCGATGAAGCGAGCTGTAGCTCACGAAAGCTTATGCTCAAATAAATTGGTTAGTCTCTAAGGTGCCACAAGTACTCCTGTTCTTTTTGCGGATATAGACTAACATGGCTGCTACTCTGAAACCTGAATAATCTAGTAAATTGTATTAGAGCTGTTGTGAGGAGCCTGCAGTAGTAGTGCACTGATCACCCAGTGATGGCTGCTGCCGAACAGCACCAATGTGCATCGGTACCGACATGGACAAGAGACAATTTTAGCGACTGGCATTTTCATGATGGGCTGGAGCAACTATCCCATCAAAACACACTCCCTTCCTCCTTGATGGTCTCAGCCTTCTGGAATAGAGTGAAAGTCTGGCTTAAATCCTAGTTTTGCAGCTGGGACAGGTTCTGGACCTCTGTGGTCAGTACTGGCATGTGGGAGGGGAGACTAATGAAGGGGAGGGATTAGCTTTGGATGCTAGATTGCATGGGATCTTGTAAATGATATTCATGTTATAATGAACAGCCTGTTGGCCAGAGCATCCTGTAGTTGCAACTGGCTGTGCTTTACCAGCTGGGGTCACTACAGTCAAAAGTTCTTTGTGCAGGCAGCTTTTTAGAACATAGGGAAACTTTTCTTTAGAACTTCAGAGGGCAAAAATAAAACCACAACTGTAGCTACATAGGACAATAGGCTCATGTACGTGAATAGTCTGTGACTACAGCGGCTGGCGAGGAAGCACATTTGGTGCCACTGGCAGTAACTTTTACTGACAGATCATATTTAATCAAGAGGAGAGGGTGAATCAAACAGACTGTGTACTTGCCTTTCTCTGGAAAATTAGACTTCCTGGTAGCTATTTTCTGGTGCGTGTGTTCTGGTAAATAACTAAAAGTAAAACATCTTTGGTGTTGGGTGCAAAAAGCTGCTTGCCTTGAAGTATAGGGAAAGCTGGCAGCATGGGGCTTCAAAAGCACCAGGATGAGACTTCAGTGAGCATGAAGGGATCACTAACTCATTATTCTTCCTCTCCCTCCATGAATACTGGCGAGGAACTGTTAACAGTACAAATGTAAAAAGAAAAGGAGTACTTGTGGCATCCAGTGAAGTGAGCTGTAGCTCACGAAAGCTTATGCTCAAATAAATTTGTTAGTCTCTAAGGTGCCACAAGTCCTCCTTTTCTTTTTGCCAATACAGACTAACACGGCTGCTACTCTGAAACCAGTACAAATGTAGGTATTCTTGGTATTAATCCTGTTCTCAGTTTTAGCTCTGAAAGTTTTGCCTATACCCAGAAATTATTTTAAAGAATTACTTTGATTGAGGCTCTTGGGTCACATTTGGTGCCTTGAATTCTCTTTAAAAAAAATATTTTTAGGGATTTTTTGAGAACTTCTCAAATTTCAGGCATGTTTGGATCCAGGGTTCTGGTTTGTCCCTATATAATAATCTGATGGGGAAAATCCTCTAGCTTTGGAATATTTTTAACTTGGCACAAAAGCTTAAATTTTAAAAAAAGACACTAAGTCCTAGGAATTGTATCCTACTGGCACCATAGCTGCATTTAGCAGATGTCTCCAGAGATATGCCAGTATGTGCTGGCTTCTCTTGTGAGAGGGGAGCTAACCAGTGGGAACTGGTGAGCATGAGAATCTAAGACAGCAACTTCAGCAGAAATGTAAGTTTCTAGCCCTCATGATTGCAAGGCAGCCTGATTGCAAAGAGAAGGAGATGATAGTAAAGCAATTACAGAGAAACTAACTAGGCTGGTCAATTTCGTAGGTACTCTTCACAGAAACTGTCAAGTATGATATCAGCTTCATCCTGCTGTTGGTTGGATCAGCTATGGACAATGCCAGAGGCAGAAGATAGAGCTATTTATGGGAGAAGACTCAAAAACATAGAGGGGAAGTGGTAGAGTAGTCAAGATCTTCCTTTCAAGTAGCTTGGTGGGAAGGATAAGAAACAGGTGGAGGATGATTGGTATATTCTAGCCAGCAGCTAGATAAAGACTGAAAGATGGAGCCCCCAGCAGGGTCCATGAACTGTAGGAATCTCAACATTTTCCCTATTTTCAGAAGTTGGGATGGGGAGCGGGTGAGTTTCTTACAAGGGTGCAGCTCCTGGACCTCACCATTGAGTCCCATCTCTTGTAGTTAGTTACCTGTGGCTGACAGGTGTTTGATAACATTGTGAAGTCTGTCACTTTGAGTGTCACACCCAATGATTCATATTGGCTATGGAGTAACTTGTTGCATACCGAATGGTACCATGAAACTTGTGCACATGCACGCTCTTGACTGTACATGTTATATGTCTAGTAAGGCATTTGGATATCACAATGATGGGTACAATCTGACTAGAATAGAATTCCTTCATAATATGTTTCAGACTAACAGCCGTGTTAGTCTGTATTCGCAAAAAGGAGTACTTGTGGCACCTTAGAGACTAACCAATTTATTTGAGCATAAGCTTTCGTGAGCTACAGCTCACTTCATCGGATGTAGCTCATGAAAGCTTATGCTCAAATAAATTCGTTAGTCTCTAAGGTGCCACAAGTCCTCCTTCTCTTTTTTCATAATATGTGGTGCTCGTAAAAAGAGAAACAGTCTGTAGGACGATAGCAACTCCCCAGTTCTGGTCCCAGTTACCTAAAGCTGCTGCCTCCTCTGATCCTGTTGCACCGGCAGTGCCTGTCCCCTTACACACCCTGGGCTCTGCGATTGAGTTGTCCTTGAATTCCTTGTCCTGCTGTTGGGCAGTAGGGTCATCCTCCTCCACTCATCCCCTTTCACACCTACCAGAATACCTGAGTGGGCAGCATTTTTCACAGAGGTGGGAGATTCCAATCCTGGTGGTGGTGGTGAGGGGGTCTTTGTGTCCCCCAGTTCCAAAAGGGGGTGTCCCAGATTTAGGAGAAGGGGGGTGGGTCCTAGTTCAATGGGGCTGAGGTGGTCCCAGTGCAGGGGGATGTCCCCATTTGGGGGGGGGGGTTGAGCTGGGGGGTCCCAGTACAGGGGAAGGACCTGAAGGAGTGTCCCAGTGCAGAGGGTAAGCGGAGGGAATATCCCCGTTGGAGGGGGCACTGAGCTGGGGGGGGTTCCCAGTGCGGGGGGGGAAGGGGTGGGGCTGTCCCCACGGGGGGCTGAACTGGGGGGGGGTCCCGGTGCAGGGGGGAAGGGGCGGGGCTGTCCCCACGGGGGGCTGAGCTGGGGGGGTCCCGGTGCGGGGATGTCCCCACGGGGGAGCTGAGCTGGGGGGGTCCCGGTGCTGGGATGTCCCCACGGGGGAGCTGAGCTGGGGGGGTCCCGGTGCGGGGATGTCCCCACGAGGGGTCTGAGCTGGGGGGGGGTCCCGGTGCGGGGATGTCCCCACGAGGGGTCTGAGCTGGGGGGGGGTCCCGGTGCGGGGATGTCCCCACGAGGGGTCTGAGCTGGGGGGGGGGTCCCGGTGCGGGGATGTCCCCACGAGGGGTCTGAGCTGGGGGGGGGGTCCCGGTGCGGGGATGTCCCCACGGGGGGGCTGTGCTGGGGGGGGGGTCCCGGTGCGGGGATGTCCCCACGGGGGGGCTGTGCTGGGGGGGGGTCCCGGTGCGGGGATGTCCCCACGGGGGGGCTGAGCTGGGGGGGGGGTCCCGGTGCGGGGATGTCCCCACGGGGGGGCTGAGCTGGGGGGGGGTCCCGGTGCGGGGATGTCCCCACGGGGGGGGTCCCAATGCGGGGGGGGAAGGGGTGGGGCTGTTCCCGGGGGGGGTCCCAGGGCGGGGGGGGAAGGGCGGGGATGTCCCCACGGGGGGTCTGAGCTGGGGGGTCCCGGTGCGGGGATGTCCCCACGGGGGGTCTGAGCTGGGGGGTCCCGGTGCGGGGATGTCCCCACGGGAGGGCTGAGCTGGCGGGGGGGGGGGCTGTCCCCACGGGGGGGTCCCAGTGCGGGGGGGAAGGGGTGGGGCTGTCCCCACGGGGGGGGGCTGAGCTGGGGGGGTCCCGGTGCGGGGGGGAAGGGACGGGGATGTCCCTGTTTGGGGGTGGAGGGGGTCTCCGTTGCCCAGGGGCCCTGAGGCGAGAGCGGAGGCTCCGCCCTATTGCGTTGGGGCCTGCTTGGCCGCGGAGATGGGGGAACGGGGGGGCTTCCCCACGCTCCCCGGCGGGGCTTCCCCCAGGGATTGCCCCCTCCCGCGCCCCGTCGCGTCTCCGCTCTAGGCCCCGCCCCAGCCCAGCCAATGCCGTGCTCCGCTCGGAGTGACGCGTGGAAACGGCGGCCGCTTTGTTGGCGTCAGTGGGCCCCGCCCCCGGTGGTTGCCGTGGCAGCGGTGGCCCCGCCCCCGAGCCGATGAGCTCACGCGGTGCCGCAGCCCCGGGAGGGGGGGGGCTTTCTGCTCCTCGTACCAAGATGGCGGCGGCGGCTGCAGCGAGCGGCGGAGCGGGGGGCCCCCCTCCAGCCCCCGGCCCCCGGCTGCCCCCGGCCCCGCCGCCACCCCGGCCCCCGGGCCCCGCCCGCATCGGATACTACGAGATCGAGCGGACCATCGGCAAGGGCAACTTCGCCGTGGTGAAGCTGGCGACCCACCTGGTGACCCGGGCCAAGGTGCGGGGGGGCCAGGGCCGGCGGCGGGAGCCGGGGGGGCTGTGGGTACGGTCCGGGGGGCTGGACTGGTGGCCCGGGCGCAGGGGGGCTCGGCCAGCGTTGGGGGGCTGGGGGCCGGGCGGGTGGGGATAAGGTCGGCGGGGGCGGCACGTCGTGCGTGGGGCTGGGCAGCTGCGGGGGCGGAGGGGGCCCCGGCCTGCTGCTGGCTTCGGAGTCCGATCCTGGCTCCCGCCCCCCCCGCGGCAGGGGGCTGGTGTCACCCCGGGGTGCCCTGGGGCGCAGTGTGCCCAGCCCCACACACGGGGTCCCCGGGGGCTGCCCCCCCACCCCCCGGTCTCCCAGGGCGGGGGGTGCTGTGCCTGGGCTGCAGCTCCCCGTTCCGCAGCCTCCGACTTCAGCTCCCGCAGCTGGAACCGGAGCCGCTTGCCCTGGCTCCGCGCTGCCCCCCGCTGCCCCGACGCGGTGAGGCGGCCGGGCGGAGTGACTCCCCCGCGGCTGGGTCTCCGCCTGGGTCAGGGCCTCCAGGGCTCGGCCGTGCCCTGCCAGCTGCTGGGCTCCAGTGTCCCTGGTCAGTGGCGGTGCTGCACTGTGCTTATGCAACTGCTGCTGCACAGGGATGTGTCGGGAGCCCTGCACTATGTTAGCAGTAGCTCCCATGTGCAACTGGTTACTTGTGTTGAGGTTTCTCTTGTGCAATATGGCTCAGAACGCAGTGATGGACAGTGTCCCTGGCTGTGTTTTAAGGGCTTGCTCAAGGGTTAAAATCAGATTGGGCAGGCTGATGGAGAATCAAAACTCTTGAACTGAAAGGTTCTAAAATTCTATTATTCACTGTCTGTGCTTTGTTCACAATCTGCATTTCTTAATTGCCCTGTTCATCTTGGACAGTGAAAATGTATTGGTCACTTTCACTTTCTGGTTCTTTTGCTGCACTGTTTGAATTCCAAACTTTTCAGGGGGAAGTTTAGATCCCAAACAAAAACTGTTTATTTAAAACAAAACAAAAAACACCAAACAAACAGTGAAAGCATTTCTCAGTATAAGGTTTTGTGAGACCCCGATCCTCTGTATCACTGACACCAACCAGTGAAATGTCTTGTTTTGTGTGAATGTCATACATATTTTGGGCTCCTCATTCCTCCCTGTGTCCACTTTAGAAGAAGTTGTTGCTCTGAACAACTTGGGTAGGGCTAACACCTGTTGATGTAGCATTCTCAGGCCTTGATGATAGAAAGCTTTTGTATTGATGACCCCTTTGACACAAAAAGAAAAGGAGTACTTGTGGCACTTTAGAGACTAACCAATTTATTTGAGCATAAGCTTTCGTGAGCTACAGCTCACTTCATCGGATGCATACTGTGGAAAGGGTAGAAGATCTTTTTATACACACAAAGCATGAAAAAATACCTCCCACCACCCCACTCTCCTGCTGGTAATAGCTTATCTAAAGTGATACAGCAAGCATCTGAATGTGACCCCCCCTCCTTATACATTAAAAAGGGGGTCTGTCGTTTAATGTAACGAGGGCTTGGAGCTGTCAGTCCCACAGACCTGATAGCTTGTGAACCCCAAGTAACCACCTTGCAACCCCCTAAGGGGTTACGGTCCCCAGTTTGAGAACCCCTGGTCTAGCATATGAGTTTTTGGTACAGCCCCAGGTAACAAAAAAAAGCTGCAGAAAATGCTCTTTCCCAATTGGATGGTGGATTCTGAACTCTGTTGTCATTGTCTCAGTGTTGGGTTTAGTCAGAATGACTGTTACCTGAGGAAGAGCTCTGTGTAAGCTTGAAAGTTTGTCTCTTTCACCAACAGAAGTTGGTCCAATAAAAGATATTACCTCACCCACCTTGTCTCTGTGATATTGGTGCCATCCTCTTCACCACAGACCTTTCGTCGGTTCTCACGAGTGAAAATAGCATTCTGAAGAGTTTTTACTATCCAATGCCATGCAACTGCTTTGATCCTGACTCTTATTTAATTAATTTCACATGGATAAACCTGAAAGAAGAGCTGACTGTTTTGGAAAGGAGGGGTTATTGGCGAACTTAATAAAGGGCAATACTTATGTTTCAGTTTAAAGACAAATCTTTCCCCAGATATTTTTTTAAAGAAGAGTTTGAGTCTTCCAGGACTATCCCATAAACTGTAAAGTATAAAACAGAGGAAGAAAAGACTTGTTGACCAAATATTTGCAGTATGCAGGCAGGTCATTTTGAGGTACAGATTAGCTGATGGGTATATCACTTATTTGCATATCAGAAGTCACATTCCAGCAACTAATAAAAGTATCATATTGTCATTTTTAGTACCCCATCCTCTGTCTTCCAGATTTTAGTGCTGAATATGCCAGTATATGCTGCAACAGTGCAGTGCTCTGTGGGTTCCTCTGTAGAAGCCATAGTGTCCTGAAAACCCTAATGGAAACTTAATCAGGGGCCATGCTGGTCTAGCAGGGCTGTGGGTCCTTACCACCACAGGCCATCTTTTCTATGCTCCTGTCCATTATATCAGCAAATTGACAGCAAGGGAAAGTCAGCCTGTCAAGAGTTTTTTGGCTTGCACACTTTTTGATTGCCACGTAAATTTCAGGAGCCAAATCCTGCTGTGACACTGGTGTAACTACAAAGTAATGCCTCCATTTTCTTAAATTCTGGATTTACACCCATCTGCCTGAGTAGGACTTGTCCCAGAGGCTGTTAAAGTTTAATCTAAAGTAATGTAATGCCTACTGGACAGTATCTTTTAGTAATGGATTAGCTGCTCTTGTCTATGTAGTATTTACAACATTCAGAGATGCCTCTGCCTTTAATTGCAAGATGCTACAGTTTAGCTTGCATTTCAGCTTTTGTTACTTATGGCTTGATCATTACTTGCCCAGTGATGATAACTAAGCTTCCTGAACTTTGCTGATAGAAGCAGGAATGCTCCCACTTCAGCTGCTTTAAATGCTGAAAACTGAGCATCTTGATTAGAAATCAGCCCTTCAATTATTAACTGAGCTCCTGTTTTCAGCATTCCTAGCTGAGTCAGGCTTTGTATTGAGCATTGTTAATTCTGAAGGTTGTGAAATATTGAAGGTTGTGAGTTGGTTTATTGCATGTGAATGGCTAAAGATCTTGTGAGATAGTGAAAAGATGAACACAAACTTAACCTTTGACTGGCCTATTTATGACCAGATGGCCAGTAGTGCGTGTATTGAAACAACCAAATGCATATAACTTATGACCTAAGAATGGGTTGAACTTGAATCTCCACTAATGAAAAGCCATTGCACTAAGTTAAGGCCTGTGCCACTTGCATCTGTAATTCTGAAGTTGGTTAACTTAACTGTCCTCTTCCATATAGGAGACATTGTGTATATATTGCATGGTATGGTGGTAGATGTTAGATGCTTCCAATCCTTAAACCCAGAGAGAGAAATTATAGTGGCAGCTTATGTACTTTCAGGTTCTCCTCCAATAGATGTGGAGCAGGTTTCCATTCTCTAACTGGAAACTGAAAACCTTCAGCACTAGGATACTCTGGGTTCTGAAGAGCTAGTTCACTTCAAAACTCACCTCTGCATGAGAAGCAGAGCGGGAAAAGAAAATCACTTCATATGTAGGACCTATGTCCTCCCCCAATATTGTTCTTATGCTGTTCTTGCTGTCCTCAGGAGCTGTCAGTAGTTTGGACATTGCTGACTGTGATGTACAAACAAGGGGGAAATCAAAAAGCTATATTTCAAACTCGGTCAGAAAGATGGGGGTTGTTGGGAAGAATCAGTGTTAAGTAAATCGGAAATGGCTAACATGTTATGGAAACTCCGTTGTTTAAAAGGGCATTGAAAGTACCAAAATGAAACCCATGAAGCGTTTGTTTTCTTCATAGTAACGAATTGTTTGACTCAAGGAAAATTACTTAAACTGAATCTTTGTGAAATTACCCCGTTTAGTCAAGTAACTAAAACATTGTTGTTAATGAAACTCAAGCATAGTACAATTAGTCAATGCAGCCGAATCAAATTGCTTAACAAATCTGATGCTCTGACTTCTCATTGGAAGAAGCTTATTTTATTCTTCAGTGACACTCAAACTGGAACCATGCCCTTCCAAAAGTAATCACAGCAAATGTCGATAACTTTTAAATGATGATGATTAACCTGCTTGGTACAGTTCAAAGTTTTTTACCGTTGTGTGAACTTAGAGATTACCTGTTGATCTGAGATGTTTGATTCTTTTTCTGTCTGGTGTAGATATTCTGCAAGTTCAGATGACTTTGATGTCACACCTGGGGATGTCTTGATTTAAATACTGTAGATCCCCCTTCCCACCTGAAAAAAGAAATAAACAAAAACCTCATAACCCATTACTTAGGTCAGTGGCGCTAAACCTTTCCAAGCTACTGTACCCCTTTCAGGAATCTGATTTGTCTTGCGTACCCCCAGGTTCCACCTCACTTACAAACTACAGTATTTGCTTCCAAAATCATAAAAAGACATAAAAATAAAAGACATAAAAATCATAAAAAGACATAAAAATACAAAAGTGACACAGCACACTATTACTGAATAATAGGTGACTTTCTCATTTGTACTATATAATTATAAATGAATTGGAATATAAATATTGTACTTACATTTCAGTATATAGAGCAGTATAAACAAGTCTTTATCTGTATGAAATTTTAGTTTGTACTGACTTCCCTCGTACTTTTTATGTAGCCTGTTGTAAAACGATGCAAATATCTAGATGAGTTGATGTACCCCTTGGAAGACGTCTGTGGTACGCTCCAGGGTACACGTACCTCTTGTTGAGAACCACTGACTTAGGCTGAGTATTATAATTTGTAGCCATTTTGAAACTGACTAGGACATATCTTTATTTACATAGCTAGTATGTTCCCACGTTCTGTATACTTCACAACAATGGTCTGGTATGTCTTGCTGACATAAGACTGTAGTTTACACAACTGAATTTCACAACTTAAATATGGATCAGTAATGTTGGGGACACTTGTGAAAGGAAACATTAATCATCCTAAAGGGCAGGATGCTTGGGGTCGTAATTATCCCTACAGGAATTAACTAAATAAAAAGGCATAGCTTGACAGTTTATATATTAACTAAGCCAGCAACTTACTTTCAGGCCCTGTTATGCAAACTTGGAATCTAGTATGTGGTAAAACAGAGCTATTCTGATGGCTGGACAGGAACTGGAGTTATTTCCCTGACTAGGATTAATTGGGCACCTGCAGGATATCTTGCTACATCTCTCCATTTCTGTTTCCTGCCTCCTGTCCTCCCTTCCTCTGTCAGTGTTCTGGTGTTTCACAAGAATCAGTCTTTGTTTTTTGTTTTAAAAATCCTCCAAGTGACCTATTGAATGGATTGTTCGCTGCACAATTTCCATTTATAAATCATCCAAGTGACTTTATTAGTATTCTAACTCTGGTCAGACACTGGAGTTTTTTTTAATGCCATGTTCTTTCATAAGAGTTGAATGGTGTTTGCTGATAGAGATGACTGCATATATTGTGGCACATCTACCTTCACCTTCCCTCGTATTCTGGATAGTGTCATAAAGCTTAGTGTATTATTTTAAAATCTGTCTTCACAACAGCAGAGATGTTACAGTCCTGAAAGCTCTTTGCACCTCTTTTGCTCCTTTTTGTCAGCTGCAGCATGCAGTGATCTACTCCAGCTCTGCTGTGAGGACATATAACTACATGCCTTTCAAAGGCTATTGAGCAGTTACTGACTTTTTGTTTTTGTGTTTTAGTTTTTTGTTTTTAACAAGGAACACATCACTATGTAGGTCAAGCCCTCTCTGTAAACTGAGATGTTACTATGAGTTCACAGCCCATTGTGATGCACTTACTGGGGTTTTCAGTCATCAGTGAGAGTTAGGTGTTAAACTTTGCCTCAGTTTCCCCCAACATGGGATAAGTGGCTTGTCCAAGGCCACAGAAGGACTCAGTGTCAGGAGTTCCTGGCTTCCAGTCAAGTGCTTGATCTGCTAGACCATGCTGTCTTCCTGCCAGCCAAATATGTATATTCTTGGGTTCATAGAACTAAATAACATGCAGAGCCCAGAGCAGGTCTGACTCTTAGGTAAAAGTATTACTCATTCAAGCATTGTTTACCTAGAGTACAGAAGTTTTATGTTTTCCATAAAAAAAAAAAAAATTTGATCCGACGTACAAATATGGTGGTTGCAGGGTAAATTTAACTCCTTGGCATGACATAGACCTGCTATTTCAGGTACAGAAGCTGGGAGAGTAGTGGAAATGCTAGTGGTGAACTGATGTGTCCATTCTTCCGTTTACTTATGAGATGCCCCTCATTGTTGAACTGGAATGCCTCTCAAATATTTGCAATAGAAATAACATTTTCCTTCCTTTGTAGCCTATTAAAGATAGGCTTAATTAGATTCTAGGCTTAGACCTATACATGAGTAACTTTGAGGCAAAGAAATTAATCTGGCATTGAATTCAGACAGAAGTGGGTCCACAGCACTTAAAACGCAGTATGAGAACTGGTTGGCTGACTTAGCTGGCAGTGGGAGTGGGCTGCCATGTAAAGTGCTTGGTTCTGTGACTATGGCACTGTAGCTCTGGAATGCAGAAGGTTCAGGGAGCCACAGTGATTCTTGCCTGGATTCTTGTTTTCTGTAAAAGGTGGAAAGTAAAGCTGCTCCCAGACGGGCTAGTGCTGAGGAGTGAAGAGTGCTCCGTGCTCAACCCAGTTGTTCCCCATCTTGAGCATGTCCATAAGGCATGTGGCCATGGGGTAACCCCAAAGCCTCTGCTCAGAGCACTCCTAATGTTCTGATCATGGAGGGGTGTTATACTGGGTTCAGTATGCTGTGATTCACCATTGCTCTGTATCTTATCGAACAGAAACAGGTTAATACTCTTGCCATTAGCTTCATAATGAACTATGTGAGCAGCTAATATGGTAACCTTGTTAGTCACTTTCCCTTTCATCAATATCCATTAGAACACATTTTTTCTGCTGCTTTTTTCTTTCAAACATAAGAAACCCTGATTAATTGTGAATCACAAATAATTCCTCTGGCACGCAGTGTAATGTTACTCACATGGTGCTGATCTTGCCGCTTATGTGTTCCAAAAGAGCCACTGTATTTCAGCCATTGAATATCCAGGCTTAGTGAATTCCTAAGAGAAGGAAAAGGTCTTCTGGTCCAGCATATTTACTGTTCTTCACTTCCATTGACAACTACTAGTGCTGTCTTCCTGGACACCAGTAGGGTGTGTGTGTGAGAGAGATGTATTAAATGTAATGTAGATAGTACCTACTGATTGCATGCTGAATTGATGGCATCTAGCATTTCACTATACATTTCTGAGCTGTACGAAGGAATTTACAAATAGCCAATAGATTAATGCATATACACTGAGCATGAGACCCTGTGTAGCAGGCTCTGTCATGGTGACAGCTTACACTGAAGACCTTGAGAACAGGATTTGTGTATCATTACCAGCTGATAGGGCTTTAACATTCTCATTTTGAATTTGATGAATTGGCCTCCCTGGCTAAAGAACCTAGTGCTTGCTTAGCATTTTTTGGAGGGGATAATAGTCTACTCAAGCATGGCTTTCAGGCAGTCTGCTCTCCCAGCTTGTCACTGGCTGCTTGTTAGGCAAGGTTATATTTTGTTTACTTGTTACCCTTAAGGCATTCCCTTCCCATCTTATAAAACACCTGTGTCCTAGCTGTGTGGATGAGCTTTGCTGAAAAGGAACAGAAGATTTGGGGTGAGGGGTTCTCTTAGACTATCATGTTTTCATTGAAGGCATTTCCCTACTAGGCATTTGTAGGTTTGACTTTTTTTGCCTTAAAGTAACCCAGCATTTCATTGCTTATTCTGTTGAGGCTTTGGAGCTGTGTGCCAAGAGGCAGGAAGGCGAGTGTGTAAAGAGAATAACTGACGATCAAAGTTCTATTTCATAGGCTAGGTACAAAAATAGCCTCCCTGAGGAAAAAAAGCAGGTACTGTGGTAACTAGTGTCCTAATGGGCTAGTGTCTTCCTTCTTAGTACGGGGCTAAGTGGCAGTGTTGTTTTTTGTCTTCTCCCCAGTGGCATAGATATGACATAGGGTCTTTAGGACTCCCGCCTCATGGTGGAGGAATAGCACTAATAGGAAGTACCTGTGTAAATACCAACTTTTTAAGGGAAGATTAGACTGTGAGAATCTGTGAAAAAATCTCTAACAGCAAGAAAACACACACAGTACTGCAACTTTGTACAACTCTCCTGTAAACTTGCTAGCCCAAACACTCCCCTCTTCTCTTACCCTTGCCAAAATCATGAAAAAACTAAATTTACTATCTGCAACAAAGAAAAATTTAGCAAGACCGCTTAAGCATATTTGGTAAGCCCCGTCACCCAAATGTTAGCATGTCAGAACTCTGATTAGAATTCTCACTGGGCAGATAAATCACAGAAGGCAGTGAAATTCTGTTCACTAGTGTCTTGACTTGATTGTAGGAACAGTAGCAAGTTGACAAGTGTCACTTACTGCCTCCTAATTATCACAATTTTTTTTTGCCATCTCTAGTCTTCTAGATAGAACAAAATAACTAATTAGTAGTGTCTGAGGTGTCATGGAGACAGAACCCCTTTTCCCTTCCCCATCCCTAAAGATTGCTCCTGCAACTCAGGCTGGAGACAGTGGTGAAAACATGCAGTAGAGCTGATAGTGTTAATTTGTCCAACTCATCAGTGAAAGCTCGGAGGGTGGGGACATCCTTCTAAACAGCATTCTCTTCTTAATTGCTCTTACAGAATGCCTGCTCATTCATCCAGAATGAACACTGCGTAGAGCGTGGTGTGACTTCAGTGCTCCCAAAATCATTGATGTTAAAATCACAAGTTTCTGTACCACAGAGATAAAATTGCCACTGATGTGCTTAGGCCTTGTCTGTATGAAAAAGTGCAGTGGTTTAACTAAATGATTTTTAAAACTCTTCCGTTAAACCAGTGCAAACTTCTAATGTGGATACTCAAAATCAGTTTAACCCTTGCTTATGTCAGTTCAGCAACACCAACTTCGTATGAATTAACATAAGCAAGGGTTAAATTGATTTTGAGTATCCACATTAGAAGTTTGCACTGGTTTAACTGGAGAGAGTTTTAAAATGATCTAGTTAATAGACAAGTGCAATGGATTTCAGACTAGGCCTCCATGCCAGTCTAGGGGATTAATATGCTGCATTAACACTCAAGTGAAGAAACCCCTGAAGGACTATGATTCATTATTAGTCATTGGCATATTTCTGGTAATTGACTCCTGTGTCTCTATGCTTGAGGCGAAACCTCTCATTCTATCCAATGGCCATCAAAGGGAATTATGTGGCCTCAGCTAAATTTCATAGTCAAATCATACAAACACACAAACTCCCACACCTGATGGAATTGACACAGTTTGTGCTCAAATATAGCACAAAGTTGGCTGCATCTTGGGGAAGTGGGGGAAGAAATGGTTTCACTTCACTAGTCAGTACTAATCAGTGAGGATGGACAGGATATCCCAGGACAGCCTGGATTGACTGAAATGAGCCAAGGAACCAATATATGGCTATGGGCTCTCCATTAGTACATTACTGTACTAGGGTAGAGTAGCCAAATACTGTTGAATTGAAGAACTTTTAACACTAACATACAGCATGCATACTTCACTTTTACTATTGGAACTTTCTCCAGCAGCTTTATGTATTCTGTAATGAAAATTAATGCTGGGAATTATTAGTAGATCAGCCACATACTTGCTCAGCCAGCTATAATCCAGTATATGGTACTGTGGTAATATTTGATTTAAAATTTAATTGGAAAGCTGTTAACTTTTTCCTAATCCAGCAATTCTGGATATAGTGTTCAGCTTTGCTGTTCTGAGAAGAAAGCTGTGGCACTAATTTTTGTCTAAAATCCTTTTATTGTCACAGGAGAGGACAGGCACTAAGGACTGAGGTGCTCTCTCTATGCTGATAATATGCCCGGCATCTTAAGATCTCCATTCTTCTGGCCAAGCAGGATGGGACAGTGCTGTCTTTGCTTTAGCTCTCAGGCAGAGGACCTGCGGGTGCCAGTTGGCAGGGAGTAGGAGTTGGCTAGTAAGGATGAAGCGTGGAAAGGAAAGTCTCAGTAGGAATGGGACAAGAACTTTGCATCAAAAGTTGTGAGCCAGCTAGGAAGTCTGGGGTGAGTTTGTGTTTCCTTTTGAACTTTGTTAATAAACCTAGATCCCAAGAAGGGCTTATGTGTCAAGCATGTCAAAGACATAGGAGTGCCCAAGGAGGGAAACCGAGGAAATGGCTAGTCTGAACTCAAACCAGGGTTAGGTAGCGCTGCTGCCTGCTTCTGTGTAATGATAGTTCTTGAGTTAAAAACCAAGCTCCTGGTAGCCATGGTAACTAATTGGCAATCTTAGGTATGCAAATAGGGTGACTATTGCTTTATATTTTTGATCAACAAGATTTGGAACCAAAATCCTAGATATACTTGTTCACCAGTATCACACCACCACACTGCATAAAAAGCACCATTAAGTGTGGTTGGCTCAGAGTGACTTACCTGCTTTGGGTTCAAAAATCTGTGCAACTTATCTTCAGCACCAAATGCTTCACTGATTTAAAGCCACCCCACAAAAAAGCTGGGAGCCAAGAATTACTAAGAATCCCTACTGTAATAAACATATGCATGCACATGATGAGAAATAACATTTCAGTGACGAATTATCTTGGCAGCTTCAAGATCTGAGAGTTAGCTTTTGTGGAACTGTTTAAAAACAATGGAAGAAGTTCATGGGATCCAATCTGGGGATGAGTCAACTGATTTGTAAATGACGGATCTTACTGCTCTGAGCCATTCTAGGTAGTCTCTTATTTTGATATTATACAACTGAAAGCATCTTGGCTACTAACAGTTGATATAATTGGTCTCTTCACCATACATTTGAATCTCTCAGTTGTTTGCTGTCTTTGTATATGGTTTACCACTTGGAAGCTTTTCCTTCAGTTTTTTAAAGCACCTGACGTAATTCTAGTACGTTGTGTGGATTTATCAGATTTTGGAGATGGGATTGAGGGGGAGGAGGGTGGAAATTTGCATAGGATACCAGTATGCAACTGAGAGACTGAAGCTAAGGCTAAAGTGATTTGACAAAGCCAGGCCTCAACAGTTGTCCATGTTCATTTAGGGAAACACATAACTTGATATTAATGGGAATAAGACTGGGGTTGAAAAATTGTACCAAGGTGCCTCCATTAAAATATGAGTTTTGAGACTTGAGCATTACCTTCTATGTATATATTTACACTTCCACACAAACAGCCCTATACTATCTAGTGCTTCATGTCCCCTTCAGATATCTGTATTTCCTAGCATGCTGTATTTCCTAGCATGCTGAGCCCCTGTTTGTACCAGACTTAAACATGTCAGTAGCTCTATAACATTTCTAAAGGTTGTGCAGTTATGTAGGAAATCTCCTGTAAAACCAGTTTCCTGCATTAAGGTTCTCCATTGCTTAGTACAGTTTCTCTTCATTCTGTCCTATTAGGGTGTTTAAATACTGAACTGTCTGGTTTTGTCTTTCATTCATATTCCCTGAGAACTCTGTGTGATGTAGTGTTGGCAATTGGTATAACAGCGAGCAGCATTGAAGGAACAGTAACATTTTCATTGTGTGTGTGACTGGCAAAGGATTGTCAATAGAGTTCAGTGATGCAAAAAAAACATGGCAGTCTTCTAGACAGAAATGCTTCCAAATTTTCTCCCCTCTCATCAGCTTTTGAGGAACTAGGTTCACTGGAATCCTGTTCGGTCTCATCAGCTATTTTCCATGTGTGTTTGTGGTAGCTCTAGAGATGGCAATATATTTAGTCTTAAACTTCTCAATAGACTACCAAAAGCAGCTGAATTGGAAACACCAAAACTCAAATTTCACCTGAAACTAAGTAAATTAGTTAAGTCTTCAACAGGCTTTGAAGGAATAAGCTTACAAATGAAGATCCTGTTAGCTCTGTGTACTTATGGCTAAGTATAAAAATCTCGTAAGATAATATGCTAAATTGCAGTGGATTCTTATTTGTGGCTGTGCTTATCAGTGAAAAAGAGATGCACAGTATCTGAACAGACTTTTGCTTTAAGTCTAAAGGCTTGCAGCTATGTAGTATGAGACTGATCAGTTAAGCTCTCTGGGGCAGGGACTGTCTTTATTTCTGTGCTTTGTACAGTGGGGCACTGATCTCTAATTTGGGTCCTTAAGTGCCTTTGCTCTAGACAAATATCTACTTTTGGCCAGTTACTGTAACTGCATAGTTCTGTGTGCACTTAAATTTTAGATTATCTCAACGTTAAGTCCAACGCAGTGGCGTTAACTAACGAAGGGTAAAAAGTCTTGGTCTCAGCACTTCATTTTTTCTCTTAAGATACTACGCTTGAAGGATATCCTTGCACTAGAATCTTGCAGGCGGCTATCATCTAGCCTGGAGTGTCCCTGATAAATAGTGGCCTTGGTGGTAGGCATGGAATCTCTTGGACTTGAGTAGCTAGAGACATTACTGAATTCAAATAAGCTTTTTCACGCTTGCCAAATAGTATGCTGACACTCATAGGGCTGCTATAGAGAATCATATTGGCCTTTCCTAGATCAAAACTGAATTGATAAAATACCACTTGAGTTAGATTGGGTTATCTTGTCATAACAAGGTGACATGAACAGAATAGCATTCTTCTGGGGTACATTTCAAATTGGACCTTGGTTTCTTGCTTCCTGAGGCTGGTAACAACGGCCTGTAGCTACTTTGAGGTGGTAGATCTTTTCCTGTAAGTTCAGTTAGTACACACAGTGCCATTTTACTCTGCACTAATAAACAAATTTCATACAAATGCAAGTCTGTTATGACCAGTGGCTATAGTGAAATCCATTATTAGCCGTGCACAGAGCCTGCTTGTTGCATCTCAAACTTTCTGTTTGAACTAGCCAGTTGTCACTAATATATAGCAATTTATTGGTTGCCAGTGAGATCATGGTTTGAAAAGTCAAGTTCATTGCTGATTCTCAGTGCAGATTTAATCTTTGACTTCAAGGGTTTTTTCACAAGAGCTCCTTCGGGTGTTTCAGATAAATCTTTGACTTTCTGTTCTCTGCCAGTTAATTCAGCTGCTAGTAATTTACTTCCAATCATACCAAATTGATGTCGGGAATTAAAGTAATAGTTACCTATATAACGTTCCCTGCTGTTTGGGTGTTCTATGTCCTCTGGAGAAACCCTTGCCCTTGCAGAGAAGCAGGGGGTGTACCTTCTCCCACACTGGCTGACTTATATGGGGAAACTTTTGTTCAGTCAGAACAGAATATTAATTTTTTTTTAGTTTAGCTAAGAATACCAATTCCTAGTTAAACGCATAGTGAAGTCTGAATGTAGGTATTTTCCCACTCAGCTGCTTCTGCAGTTAGTCATTTGCCAGACATGTAACCTGCATGTAACCTCACTTTTTCAACTGTGTTAGTTGTAAATGTGCTGCTTATTCCAATTGGGTTCCGGGGATAAAACTGGTTGTCAGTTTCACTTATTGGGCCAATGGAGTATAAAGAGAAGTGACCCATATAGGTGGAGATTGGGAAGTGCCCTAGTTTAGCTGAATGGAAAACATCACTGTTTAGGGGAGATATGCTAAGACTGAAGATTATAGCCACTAACCTTTCAGACCTGCTCTGGATGCCCATGTGATAGTGTGTAATGAATTAAATGAATAACAAATTACTCACTCTCTTTAAATAGCTTTTAGAGGAGACCTGGGAAAACAAATGAAATGTACTCAAAATGGCAACTTTCCCAGGGAAGTATGCTGATTGTTCATCCTAACTTTATTGTGGTTGCAGTAAAGACTCGTACGTGTTCACCATTCTCCCCACTGATGTGCTCAACTCTAAACAACCAAAACTACCTGGAAAAATGTGAAGGATAAATCAGAGCATGCACTACACCAATTTTATAAATTATCCTGCCAATATCTGAAAACTCCAACTCAGTCTTCAGAGCTGTTTAAAACAAAGGTGGGTAGGCAAAAAAAAAATCAAATGTCCTCTGCAAATACTGTCTGGTTTTCCTCAGGACAGAGTTGCCTGGTCATAACATGCTAAGCCCTTTCTCTTGAAATAGACTGAGCAAGTCTAAGGGATTTACTAAAGTTGCCCACTGAACTGGGGAGGGTCTCCATAAGAAGGAGTAGGAGACAGCTGCTAGTGCCTTTTGTTAAAAGTGCACTGAAGGACGGTAGGCCTAAAGTTACTGCTCACTTTGTGGCAACATGCAGTCCTCTAATTGTGAACAAAGGATCAAAATTCACAAAAATCCTGCTCTGTTTCCGTGGTCAGGGATCTTGCATGTCTCCTACTGTGTCCGCTTAGAATTATAGAATAGAATTATAGAATAGAATCATAGAATATCAGGGTTGGAAGGGACCTCAGGAGGTCATCTAGTCCAACCCCCTGCTCAAAGCAGGGCCAATCCCCAATTTTTGCCCCAGATCCCTAAATGGCCCCCTCAAGGATTGAACACTCAACCCTGGGTTTAGCAGGCCAATGCTCAAACCACTGAGCTATCCCTCCCCACAAAGCTTGAGTGAAGAGACAATGATACGAAAACGTGCATGATAGCAGGGGACTCTCAGCTTCTGAGGTTTGAGAGGTCAGCAGCAAGAGTTGAATTATTAGTGTTGCACTCAAAATCAGGAGGTCAGATATAAATTATTTTCATTCCAAAGTAGGCAAAACTTTGTATTTCATTTCCTGCTAAAAAGCCCAGTGAAGATTTTTCCTTTTTTCCTTTAAAAAATAGACATAGGTTTTTCTTAACTTTTATACACAACCATGAAAGGAAATTCTTTTGAGGGACTCTTCAAATTGGTTCTAGACCTGAGATTTATTTCAAGCACCTTTCAAGTGGTCTGGGCACTTCATGAAAAGTAAACTGTTAAAAGATTAGACTCGGATAATGAACTTCTCTTCTCTTCTTGGGTATTTTATTCAATACATTGATCACAATTGTAGCCTGCCTCCCAACCTCTCCAAAATGCTTGAAGAAGGAGGCCTTGCAGCAGCTCTGTAGGGTGGTCAAACACTTCTAGTGACTGCCCGAGTGAATACATTCATTTGCAAACCAGCTGTCTTTAACTTAAGGATGCAGGGTAAAATTTCCAAAAGCCCACGGCCATATCAGTGCTAGGAAAAATGAACGTTTTTACAATGAGAGAGATGACTCATGTAAAATCCTAATGTAGACAGGACAAATTGTGACATTAATTGGTGTAGCTGGGACTACAGCTCCCACAGTGTGGAAATGGAAGGTGCTGGAAAAGAGCATGTGGCTAAGTCACATCTGACCTTGAGAATTCTTGTGCCTCTATACCCTAGTGATCTACAATGAGGTGCTGTACTTCAGTAGCTCTCAGTACTGCAGGAAATCTGTGAGAAAACTAAGTCAATGTGTCAGAGCTTTCACCATGGCAACAGTCTCCGAGCCAAGTGTACAGCCTGACAGCAGGATGAGAGGAAAGCAGGTCAAACATGTGCATGGCAAGATGGAGACCTTTTGAAGATGTGCAGATATAGTCTGCCTCTGAAACTCTTGCATGAGTTGCAAACATCCTACTTGCAAACAAGACTCCTTTAATGCTTCCTGGACAAGTAAAGGTGCCTTGCTATTAAAGGATTAATAAGGCAGCCTTGCATTTTGGCAAGTTGAGATTAAAAGTGAATTCTGCTGATTGGCTCTGACCTTTGCAAAACATCTGGGTTATTTTTTTAAAGTTACAATGGATTTAAGTATTAAAATCTCCAAATCCCTGTTCAAAATACTGACCTGATCATCATGATTGTTTCTAAATAACAGAGTATGAGTAACAGTAACACTGTTAGTGATTCAGCTTCATCTAATAGGTAAATTTTCAGCATTGTGATCTCCAGGCTGATAAAATACGCTGCAAGAGAGTCACACAAGGAGATCAGGGGTGAACAGCATCATGGGTTTTTGCTTAGAGTTGTAATTGTTTAGCAATCTTCATATGCTGCAAGCCAATCAACTCTTGTTTACACGGTTTTGTACCACATGAGAGAGAATATTGCCTAACTAGTTCTACAGTTCATGCAGCAGAGTGCCAGGTGCTTGATTGTCTAGTCCTCTGTAATGATGGGCATAATTAAATTACTCTCACTAAAAAATTGTGAATAACTTTGAGCTAAGGTACTAATGCGATTATTAGATGTTTAATCTATTGTAGTATTTACTGGTCTTGCAATCAGCAACAGACTACAAGGAGAACATGGTGACACTGATATCACACTCTAGTAGGTGATAGAATCTAGTCATGTACTACCTATTGTTACCTTCAAACATACCTAGATACTCACTTCTTAAAGGACAATCAATGACCTTGCAATTTGAAGTATTCGTTAGCAATTCTTAAATCATTCATGAAATTCTACTTGCCATTTTTGAGGGTCATGCTGAAACTCACTATATGTACTCTGCAGACCTTGGAGCAGGAGTTTCCTAATTGATGTTCATATGATGCTCTTATTCAAGAGCTTGTTTTCTTCATATTTAAGCAGAGTATTAAACGGATTATAGTTTACAGATAGTTACAGGTGTTGCTCTTTCCAGGCAGAGGTGGAAACTGACACAGCAATTATTGCTAGCACTTGTCATGGACTCTGACTCTCTCATATGCTTCATGGAACAAAAGTGGAATTCATTGGAATGGTTCCACTGGAAAGGCTTTCTGGAGGCTTATGCAGGCTTATGCTCTGAAACAGATACTGTTGTAGTTTCAGGAATAACTACAAACGGGTGGAATTAAGAGGCATGATGGAGCTGCACATGGCATATCACAAGTCCTTTGGAGGATGAACAAAGACATTTCAATCAGGGTTTGACTTTTGTGAAACACAAATATTAAAGATCAAAACAGCTTGAGCAATATTGAATAAAAACTGGAATATTCTGTAATCAACTCAGCCTATCTGTTTTCTTTCTAAGTTTACCCTCCAGGTCGCTATTGCAGCTATTGACGATTGAACTGGAATCTTCCTATTAGACCTCTGTGCTACCAGTTTAGCTTGTAAACAAACAAAAAAAACCCCAAAACTTTTAGCCTCTTGTTAACAGTGTAGTTCATTTAAAACTCATATAGATCTTTCTGTGCAGACATTGTCCTGGCTCTTGATGCTAGACTTAAATTACTGGTGTATAATGGTCTGTGTTAAACATTTACTTGCATGAAAAATTCTCTTAAAACTATTCTGAGTTACATAAAATAGCAGGACTCTTCTTGTGGCCAGAACAGCCTAAGTACAACAACGCGTCCTGTTTCCACGGCCTTGAATGACCAGGTCTGTGCCTCTTGGCGTTCAAGAGGGAAACACTGTTTCCTAACAGGCTTGCATCACAAACTCTTAAGTCAGCAGCTTGGGGTGTGGTCTAGCAGGGTGCCCTGGCTTGTTGGAATGAGTCATTATTAAAATAGTCATGGGAGCAAGTACTCTTGTCTAAACAGGAGATGGTGCGTAGACACCTGGCATGTATAAAAGCTTAACTTTGCCATATTTTTTTTTTTTAAAAAAAGCACTTGGAAATAAGGTAAACAGTAAAATGCTTTCTATTTTATTAACAGTGGAACTTGAAATTGTAGAAGCTTAAGTATTGGAGCTGGTGTAATGCTGGATCATTCGCTTTACATTGAACTAACTTTTTTGTCTGATTAATTCAAAGGGTGTCGGAGGCAGAGGGAGAAGTTACTTGGACTAACTGTGTTTTGGAGCCTTGTAAAGAAAAATACTGAATATCTGAACATGCATGCAGTTCATGGTATCGTTCCTCCTTGTGTTGGAAAGAAGGAAACTTTAGTTTTGCGTTAGAATGATTGAAGAATGCTTAATTTCAATGCTGTAACCTAGTTATAAACCCACTATTAATAGAACCATTAGTAAGTAGGAGGGCAGCGATGCTGATCTAAACACTGACTTGGTGTGGTTGAGATTTTTGCCTTAGGGATTAATTTAACTAGAAAAAATCCTGACCCAAGGTTCCAAACTAGTATTCCTTTGGGACCTCAAACTCCCAATTGCTTTCTGTGGGTACATAAAATGCAGAGCAATGCTAGGAATCAAAGTAGTGGGGGAGGAGAATGGGGATTCATTTGATTTCATATGTGACTTATTCATGTTCTCATAAAGCTTTGTTAGTGGGAGATGCTGATTAAACTTCGACGTAACTGAGTGGTAATTCATAGATTTTTCAAATTGATGTAATTTATTTCAGAATTTTCTTACCTCAGTTGAGACTCAGGCCTGGTCTACACTACACAGTAAAATTGATGTAGGGCAGCTTACGTTGACCTAATTACGTCAGTGTACCCACTACAGCTTTGTCCTGCTGATATAAGCGCCCTACTACACCAACATAAGCACTCCCCCTCTTGTGGAGGTGGAGTTATGTCTGTGTAGTTAGGGTGAGACAGTGTCTGTGTAGATACTGCCTTACTTACATCTGCTGTTGGCAGTCTTGTCACTTTCACAACTCTATACTGGAGCTGTGAAATTGACAAGAAAGCAGGGAAGCTAGGGACTGGCTGCCCCAGCTCCCCACTCCCAGTCAGGTTGCTGCTTGGAGGCTCCCCAGTCAGGGAGCCGAGAAGCCCAGGTGGCTGCTCCCGGCTGGGACCAGGAAGCCTGAGAGCCCAGGGGAGTAGCTGGGCTCCTGGCAGGGAGCTGCGCAGAGCTGTCTCTCACCCCCGCCCCCCCCACACTGTCCCTCTTCAATTGGTGGAAGTGCTCCTGTTAAGGATGCACACCACTGACGGAAGGAGGATAGTGTGGACGTCAGCCACCACAGTAATTACTGCGGTAGCTGTAAGTCAACCTAACATAGGTCATCTGAGGGCTGTAGTGTAGACACGCCCTAGTTTATGATGTATCTTCAGAAACCATCCAGTGTAGGACAGGTACTTGCTGTTAATTCAAAAGCTGCTGTCCATCATATCTTAAACAGATTAATAAAACTCAGTTTCTCAAAACATTATGAAATGCACGTTAATGTCACTAAACCAAAGTAAGTTGGGTGACACTTAAAGTTCATTGTTTTAGATTTTAAAGTTGCACAAGTAGGACTACCCTCAATGGTCCACATGTGGCAAAATTAATCTAGACTAGTTAGGCAATATTGTCTCATGAGGTACAAAATTGTTACAACTCTAAGTGAAACTCATGCTTCTATTCATCCATAATCCCTTTGTGTGACTGTCTTGCAGTATTATTATATTACCCTGACTTCTCTTATACCCCCTCCCAAATACACCCTACTGGGTAGAGGTTGAAGCAGAACTGACTAGCAGATGACAATGGGTGCTGTTAAAATAAAAATCTTTCACCTCTCTTGCTTTTTGTGCCTGTGAGAGTGAGTTGGCTTGTTAATACATCATATAGTAACAGGGCCAGGAAGTAGCAGAGTACAATGTACGGGCCCATATACTTCTGTTTTTAGATGGTTTATTTTAGTGCGTTCCTCCATGTCCTCTTGGGTGTTATGCCTTGCCTTTGCTGGCTATCACGATGTTTATCTTGGAGATCCTAGTGCATGCATATCACTAGAGCATGTGCCGGTCTAAGCATGAAGCTAGCCACCGTGTTGGGCTTCTTGTAAGATGCTAGCGTCAACCCAAGGCCGCTGCGACCTCCACTCACCTTGGATTCAAATATGCAATAACTAGAGTGCACCAGGATTATTGTTCATTATGCCAATGTTATTTGGATATGGGTATTTCAGTTACCTTGAGGATGCCTAGAGGTTATGAAATAGGTGACCCTGTGTGTGTGTGTCTAGATCTGTGAAATCTTCTCTCTCTTCCAGCGGGGGAGTCGAGAGGACAGGACTAGGTCTAACCAGTCTGATCGCTAATATCAGAGGTTCTCTGGTGATGAACCAAAACCTTGTGTAAACTTCTAGTGAAAAAATGTTCAGTTGGAAAGAGGCAAAAAGAAAGGGCAGCACATCATTAGAGACAGATCTGCATAAATGTTGATACGGTCCTTGGTCTGTAGGCACAGCAGCCTGAGTCCAAGTGTTGGGGCATGTTGGGCCTTCAGTATTGTCCACCCTAAATACTAAAAAAGCACGAGTCAGGCCCTGCAACAATTGAGATTTTAAACCATTTTGGGTTCATTTTCTTTGGTTTCTGAACAGTTAGGGTGCAGTTGGGTCACACTTTCTAGCCCTCCTGGTAAGTGGGGGGAAAAAGCTTGAAAGGCGATTTTCCCCCCTCCCCCTCCCCCATGAAAGCTAAAATTCTGATGTATTTACATGACTCCCAGAGCTGGAGCTTTAAGAAACAAAATGGCCAGACTCTTCAACAACAACCACCAAAAGATTGCCGTAGCTGGCAACACGCTAAATGGGGAAACTGTCAGTGAAGTGCACAAACTGCCTTTTGGAAAGTAAAATAGGAATGTGGGAATTTCATCTAATTAGCAGTCCGTCTAGTTGGGTATCCTGTGCTGATGCAGACTGGGGTGATGTTGAGCATTAGTCGTGCCCAACTAAAAACTACCCACCCACCTGAAAATGGGCACTAGTTACAGCTTGCGTTCCATCTTTGGGTTTCAAAGTGATGTAATCTCACTAGCTTTTCTCTTGTGCTCATTCTGTCACAGGCTCTAGCTTCATATGGGAGCTCTCTTTCATAGTTGCGGGGATTCCTAGTCCTCAAACATAACTATTTTTAGTTTACTCTCTTGTGAATTTACCTCTTGGATGGTTCCCTTATGGACTAAGGGGTTGAGAAAGAAGTGACGGGACAAGGATGACAAAAGATGAATCAACAGGAGTAGGGGACATCTTTAGCTGAGCTCTTATGGGGCCATGAGAAATCTATAGGGCTGATGGCACTTGAGACAGGACGACAGATTCTGTTAGGGGCTCACAGTCTATTTAGACAAGAAGTTTAGGTGATAAGGGAACAACCAAAGCAAGAATGCAAGAAATGGATGAGGTAGTGATTGTCTTAATAGTTCCTTGATCCTTGAATCGTGGTGTGTGCACATTTTTAAAAAGTAAACTAATGGGGTGTCTGTACAGGCTTATGTGCTTGGATTGAAGTCTGAATTTCTTCCTATATATTTGGTGAGGACATTGTGCAGTAATGTTTTCAATGGATGAAGGCCGTGGAGGTCCATTTGGTGCCTATCAGGCTGATATTTACTGGCTGCCTTTTACTAGTAGTGGCTGGCCCATCCCATCTAGATAAATGTACAGTGGGAGCCTCTGTTTATGCCTATGGCTGCTCATTACACTTATGATTTGAGTACAGCTATGTCTGTACTGAATGTTTGCTGATACAAAAGGTGGTGGATCAACAGCTGTGGAGTAGTCTTCTGTTTACTTAAAGACCAAGTATGGCCCACTCAGTGGCTGTGTAAGTTTCCACAGCATGCTTCAAGTCTGTTCTGGAAGGACCAGCACTAAGAAGGCTTCCGTTAAGAGGGGATAGTTCGTCTTCATGATGCATTTGGTTCTTGCGGTGTCTGCTGAAATTATCAATCAAGGAACCAATTACTACAAAATGGAGTTTTCAGTTTCTGTGACGGGACATGTGTCCACTAGAATTTGCATTGAGAATCCTTTTTGCCTCATGTTCACACAAGAAACCCACCTTTCATACCAGCAATCCAACAGTAGAATCTTTAGAGACAAGAGCCTCTTCTAGAGGACAATGCAAATATGAACAAAAAGCAGGAGGAATTTACCAGGAAATGTTTTAAAACTAGAATTGATAAACCTTTGAGTGGACCGTATTTCCCTCAGAACCATTGGTAATCCATGGTACGTGTGAGGAACACTAGATTATGGAGTGTTCAGTTGGAGATGGGGGACTTACTCTATATTATTCACTCTGTAGTAAACATTCACATAATTTACTGCACCACTTTGTGTGTCATAAGCCTGTTTTAATACTTCCTAGGTCATTGATAAAAGAACAGGATTTATTAAGTGGGGTTGATCCACTCTTGTGCCGTATGAACATTATGGCTATGCTAGCTGTTACTAGTAATTCTGTGTAAGGTTGGGTCTGTTGTCCCATAAACTGGTGTTGACTTTTTTTTTTTTAAAAAGTGCTCTCGGTTGAAACTTGTCATCTGACAGTCTCAATTTAGAAACTATTTTCCCCAAACGTTCATTTGGTCTTAATTTTTCTTTAGACAGTTGGGCCTCAAAATTTTGGAGTGGGGAAAATTACCTATCACTGTGGTGAACTGCTAAATCCCCGCCCTTGTAATGTATTTATGTCTTGGCATCTTGTGCCTTCCCGCATCTTCTCAGTTCCCTCCAAAATAAACTGTACTGAGGGATGTTTGCTGGAGGAATACAGAAGGATGTAAATGTCCCCAATTTACAAGTCATCTCCCAACTTCCTAAAGCCTTTCTCCTGAAGTCTTTTTGTTCTCCTCCCTCCACATGTCTCCCTTGCCTCTTATGCTGGTATGACTGATTCAGGTATCTGTCTGTACAGGTAATTTCCTTGAAGCACCAGCCCTGGGGACCTTGCCTAAAAACAGTTTTGATTGCTGATATCATGGCAAAGCATTGCACAGTTAAATCCAAGATTAGTGACTTTCTCATCAGTTAACTGAGACCCAGGCGGCTCCAAATTTTGTCAGTCACCGAAATAATCTCCTGTAGCCAGTCAAGCTGCAGCTTCATTAGTTCATTTTCCCTAGGCAGTAATTGCTAGGAGTTTCTGAAAACTCAAGTCGTTATCTGGACTAGCGGATGTTGAGGCTCTTGCTGGTGATGCAGCACCTCTGGCTTCAATTGACTTGAACTTAAAAATGTGCTGTTATAACAGTCTGAGCGCTCTACTGTCAAGATGAGCAGTAAGGTGGTTGGGCTTTGGAAAGAGCTCACCAGTGTCCTCAAATTGGATTAAAATTTGAGGAAACAAAAGCACTATAGCTAACCTCAAATCATAGGACTGGTTTAAAAATCATGAGACTTAAAGTAAAAAGCACCCTTTTTTCTTTCTGGCTTCTGAATTTTTAGGGGTGCACTTGAGTCCTGTATTCACACTTTACTTTGCAATCAAGAGGGTCAGAAACTTATTTTTTAAAAACAAAAGTGGAGCTTCTTACCTAATCACCTGTCTCTAGAAGCTGTGGCTTTATGGGAAAAACCCAAATACCAGCAGACTCACAATACAAATCACAAGAGTTGGTGACGCTGCCAAAGGAATTGCAGAAGATGGAAAAGACGTCTTAGGTTGCACATTCAGTTATCGACTTGTTCCTAATTGTAGATTTCATAGTGTTCTTTCAACTCTTGTTTTAAAAATGTTATAAATCACTCCTAATGAAGGTTTTTAAGGCCCGGCTTGACAAAGCACTGGCTGGGATGATTTAGTTGGGCTTGGTTCTGCTTTGAGCAGGGGATTGGACTAGATGACCTCCTGTGGTCTCTTCCAACCCTAATCTTCTATGATTCTATGATTAATAGCCAGAGTCATTTATTTTCTTTTTCAAATTGGTATTCTGCTATCCCTGGTCTTTCACTACCTCTCCAGTTTTCCACGGGTTGCTTAAAACCAAAAAACCCCAACAAACGTTGCTATACTAAGTAAATAAAAATAAGCTGATTCTTACACATGTGACCGTCACCAGGGTCCCCTCAAACTAATATATAAAGAAAAATAATAGTCCCCCCCAGATACGAAGAGGCCAAGGTTTGTGACCATAACTGTATAAACACATCTTACATGTATATACCTTAGAATAATATAGTTTGCTTAATGTGCACAAGCAAGGTAGATTTAAGAGTGAAATAATGCATGTGAATAAACTTCATGAGTGATGACAAATCCAGCCCTTTGCACAAGAGGTCTCTGCTATTGACAGAAGAGAGAATACAAGCTCGGGGGGGTGGGGCATCTAATCTTCTGCCAGTGTGTCTAAACCCTGATTTTCAGGGACCACTTTTTGGGTGAGAGGAAAGTTCATGCTATATCCTGTCCATTCCCAGGCCGCTTTGCTGAGCTTCCTAAAAATAGGGGTTGATTTTGTTGATGTGAATATCTGTCAACAGGAATTTGAATGACACTGGCAAACTCATTTTATGCAGGTTGCTGATGGGTTTTGAATTGATTAGATTGTGTAGCTATTTCCATGAAGGAACATAAAGTGGAGTTCATCCTGGCTGCTAACTTCCTGATTTGAGCCTTTAAGACTAGAAAAGGAGTACTTGTGGCACCTTAGAGACTAACCAATTTATTTGAGCGTAAGCTTTCGTGAGCTACAGCTCACTTCATTGGATGTATACTGTGGAAAATACAGAAGACGTTTTTATACATACAAACCATGAAAAAATGGGTGATTATCACTACAAAAGGTTTTCTCTCCCCCCACCCCACTCTCCTGCTGGTAATAGCTTATGTAAAGTGATCACTCTCCTTACAATGTGTATGATAATCAAGGTGGGCCATTTCCAGCACAAATCCAGAGTTTAACAAGAACGTCTGAGGGGGGCGGGGGAGTCTGGATTTGAAGTTTTTCTATTGTAATATCGCAACTTTCATGTCTGTAATCGCGTGACCTGAGAGACTCAAGTGTTCTCCGACTGGTTTATGAATGTTATAATTCTTGACATCTGATTTGTGTCCATTTATTCTTTTACGTAGAGACTGTCACCAGCAACCACATACCACACAACAGAACCACTAACCCAGGAACCTATCCTTGCAACAAAGCCCGTTGCCAACTGTGCCCACATATCTATTCAGGGGACACCATCACAGGGCCTAATAACATCAGCCACACTATCAGAGGCTCGTTCACCTGCACATCCACCAATGTGATCTATGCCATCATGTGCCAGCAATGCCCCTCTGCCATGTACATTGGTCAAATTGGACAGTCTCTACGTAAAAGAATAAATGGACACAAATCAGATGTCAAGAATTATAACATTCATAAACCAGTCGGAGAACACTTGAGTCTCTCAGGTCACGCGATTACAGACATGAAAGTTGCGATATTACAATAGAAAAACTTCAAAACCAGACTCCAGCGAGAGACTGCTGAATTGGAATTCATTTGCAAATTGGATACAATTAACTTAGGCTTGAATAGAGACTGGGAGTGGCTAAGACATTATGCAAGGTAACCTATTTCCCCTTGTTTTTTCCTACCCCCCCACCCCACCCCCTCAGACGTTCTTGTTAAACCCTGGATTTGTGCTGGAAATGGCCCACCTTGATTATCATATATATTGTAAGGAGAGTGATCACTTCAGATAAGCTATTACCAACAGGAGAGTGGGTTTGTTGCGGGGGGGTGTTTTGTGGGGGGGAGGGGGGGAGAAAACCTGGATTTGTGCTGGAAATGGCCCACCTTGATTATCATACACATTATAAGGAGAGTGATCACTTTACATAAGCTATTACCAGCAGGAGAGTGGGGTGGGGGGAGAGAAAACCTTTTGTAGTGATAATCACCCATTTTTTCATGGTTTGTGTGTATAAAAACATCTTCTCTATTTTCCACAGTATGCATCCGATGAAGTGAGCTGTAGCTCACCAAAGCTTATGCTCAAATAAATTGGTTAGTCTCTAAGGTGCCACAAGTACTCCTTTTCTTTTTGCAAATACACACTAACACGGCTGCTACTCTGAAAGCTTTAAAACTAGACCGGTCATGCATTGTTAAAGGAATATTTTGTGACTACTGCTTATTTCTGGATTGGTAAGCAGCCTTCCCTTCCCAGCTCAGAGAATGAGGGAAGGAGGGATAAAACTTGTCTTAAAGGACTTCCTGCCTTCGTCTTTGCATCCTTCTTTGCTCTTCCCATCCCCTTGCCTTTCCAAGTCCCTTCAAGCAAAGGTTACTGTATGGTGTTTTTTGTTTTGTTTTTGGCTATAATCAGCAAAAACCTCTACTTAGTCTTCTATCCTTTCAGCACCTAAACAGAGCTGGGGCCTCCTCTTTAGTAGCATGCAATATAGCACTTTGGTTGAGAATTGTTTACTCCCACGGTACTAAGTTTGATTAAACCTGCTGAATCCTGCTAAGCCCTAGGATTTCTTAAATGGCATTTTACCAAGTGTCTTCGACTTCAGCTTTACTGAGACTGAAATAATAATTCTGGATCCCAACCCACTCCTCTAGCCTGAGACATGTGATTGTACCTTTCTTCCTGCAGATGCGGAAGGTTGCCCAGACTTGTCCACGTGGCTCCAGGGCTTGGCCACATCCCTTCTACCCATATCCAGATTGTCTGCCTCTGGTAGTGCATCTAGCGAGGTGGTTCAATACTCCTGCCTTTATCTGGTAGCATCTGCACTTTCAAAGCCAGTTAGGGCAGCACCAATCAAAATTCTTTCCCTGTCTATTTTATCCACTGACATAACCCCCATTACCATACTATGAGCACCTCCCATTACCCCTGTGAGGTAGGATCATGTTCCCATTTTACAGATGGGTAACGGATTCACAAAAAGACTAAGTGACTTACCCAAAGTCTTACAGAGAGTTTGTGGAGGAGCAGGGAGTTGAACCTGGGTCTCCTGAGTCTAAGACTAGTGGCCTAACCGTTCCCCTCTGGGTATCGTCATTCTTCTCTGGGGTTCCCTCCCAATCCAACCCATTGGGGACCAACATTTCTAGGCTTCTATCCCCCAAATAGGGTTACTTGCTAAGGCTCCTCTTTGTTCTCTCTGTCCTGAGGAGACCCACAGCAACTCCACTATAGGAGAAGGGACTCTGTGTCTAGGTGACTAGCTAGGGCCTAAGCCTCATCCCTTCCTTCCCCTAACTAGCCAAATTCCTCTGGAATCTGACTCTGCCACTGCATCTGTGACTGTTGAGCAAGTCACTTCCCCTCCCTGTGCCTCATTTTTCTGAAAGGGGTAATTCTCATCCACCTTTAAGTGGCTTTGAGATCCTGTGCTGAAGAGTATGTGTAAATGCAAAGTTGTTATCCTTAGGGCTGCAATGCCAATAAGAAATTGGACAACTAGTGATGGTTTAATTTGAGGATCAGATGGGATAATGGACTATTTATAAATTACAGTAAATGTACACACAAACTGCTTATGTTTGTATTTGTACCATCCTTTGTGTGTCACATGCCTTCTTAGCTTGTGAATTCTTTGGGGTTGGGGACCTTGTTACTATAGTGCTTAGTCCTGTGGAGGCCTAACACTGACTGGGGCTTCTGGGGGCTTCTACAATAAAATGGTTTAATAGATCTCATTGTAAAGGTCCATGTCAGGATGGGCTTTGAGAATGTCTTGTGTACCCAAGGGTACTCCAATCTCTACCATACTGGGTCCACCCTTTTGGTGTGAGTATTAAGTATACAGTGGTCTGCTGTCTGTTCGTATACTTTTACCAGTTGATGGGGAAACTAACAGAGGCTCCTTGTGGGTTGGAAAAGCACTAGTTAAATCCATTATGAAACTTAAGAAACTTCATATCTCTCATGCCTGAAATTAACTAACCTCTTTAGTGAAAGAGAGAACCTACATTATGAAAGACTTGCACGATAGAAGGAAAGATACATTATACCAAAACTCTAAACCATGGCTGAGGGCAAGAGAACTGTTAATTTTTACAGTTCCTATCAAAAAGACAATCTATTAAATACCTGCCAGCAAAGAAGCTCCAAAGAAGAAATAAACACTGGAGCATACAGACCCTTTTCACTTTCTCAGGCACTAGTGTGCTGAGCATTCTAAGCCACTCGATCTATAATCAAGCAAACAGGGCATGCTATCACAATAAAAGGCTACTAGGTCATTGTTACAGACAACAAGCCTGATCCTGTAATATTTGACATAGAGAGCAGTCGTCAGCAAACTAAGGTTATTTAAAAGTACTTGGTAACTAATGAACCGTCTCTGTTCACCTACTTAGTCAGTCAGTTACAATTGGTGAAATAAATTCTGCTAAAGACAGTGAATGACACTTCCTCCAAAAACGTGAGATGATATTATGGAAAAATGGTGTACTGGCCCAATGTCCAGACTTGCTATGGGAGAAAGGGGATGTGTGTGGGTTACAGTAAATGAATTGAGTGTTCCTGAAATGTCAGTGACAGCTCATGTGGACATGGGTGTGATACTAAGGCAAGCTGTCCCACATAATGACGCAATCCTGAGCTGCTGGAAGTACATCAAGGGGAGGAGGGATGCTAACTTCCATGCCCATTCAGTTCCTGACCTTTCGGCTGAGACCAGCAAGGGTGAAAGCTGTGTTGTACTGTAGACTCTTTCCAGTTGGCAGCTAGACTGAGAACACCAGCTTTGCCTCCATCCCTGAAAGGCCATTGAATGATGATACCTTTTCAGTTCGGTGCAACTTGAGCTGCATCCAGACCATTGTCCTAGCAGCGAGCTCCATATCCCAATTCTGCCATAAAACTACTTCGTATTAAAGAGGGAAGGCCTGAGCTTTAAGTAACCAAAATCTTTTATCGAAAGACTAGCAGCAAAAAAGAATTCCTTAAGGGATGGAGGCTAGTCTCAGTAACACATGGATATCAGCCTTCATTGAGAAGAGAAGTAATGTTACTTCTGTAGTGAACAAAAAAAATCTCTGAACTCTAACATTTGTCTTTCAACAGACCACAGGACAACTAGGCTGGTCTCAGCCGAAAGGCCATCTTTATTGCTTCTGAAGAAGCCCTGCTGTAGTTAAATAAACTTGTTACATGTCTATCCCCCACCCCCATACTTCCTGCAGGAAGATAAGGTGGAGCATGCTGGCCTTTGTGGAGAAGTGTGGGGTTGTTGTACATTCGTATTTTGAATCCATAAAGTTACAGGATCATAAAATTAGTTAAAGACTTGGAGGTCATCTCCCTGCAAGTATCATTGGTAGCCTTGATAAAGAATGTGTGTGACGCAGAACTGATACCTCACTTGATTTTGGCCAACTCAAATTCTTTTACAAACCGTTTTAGGGACGGGTTAGAAGAACTCTAATTTGGAGATCTACATTTTCTGACCATTGCTTTAAAGGCACATAAAGACAAGTAAGAAAACTGAGTATGCTACAACCATGCAAGATGTGTAGCTATCTCCCTCTTCGCTCCTCACAAGGGTACAGAATGCTTGTGGATTTGAGAATGGCGCTTTAAATGTCTCAAGTAGACCATCAAGACCATTTTCTGTGTGGGATTGTCCCAACCTGAGGAACCCAGAGACTGGCAAACAAGATCAAAAATAGATACACCGGACCCTTGCTAGAATGCGTGTCTATACAGTGCAAATTTGCATATAAAGTGGTGGTGGCCATGGATCCCAAATTTAATTACTTTAATTGGAATTCATTTTAACACGGTCCCTGCGTTAACGCGGTACCGCGCATGGATCCCAAATCCTGCGTTTTAGCGAGGGTCTGGTGTATTAAGAAGTCTTAAATCTTGTATCAAGCATATCCAGTATGTAAGAAATTCAGTATGTACGGTTTCTCTCTCTTTACTTTCTAACAAATTATTTTGGGCCATTTTACCTGGCTCTCTCCCCACTGTGTGTGTGGAGTTCTGTGCAGGAAAATTGGGGCTTTGTTGCTATTCCTTTTGAGCCCTAGCATGGTGCATGGAATGAATGGTTACTATTTTTCAGTGCAGACACTTACTTTTTGTATGTTCTTTAGGCTGGCGAATGAAATTCTTTGTTTAGAGCGCTGTGTACTTTTAGGGTGTCTTCTAATGCGACAATAGGAGAGGATTAGAAAACTATCTAGAGTATCTGCTACCGACAAGGTTCAAACAGGAAGTGACTCTTTCCTGGTGTTGAGCAAATGGGGCCTAATGTCAGTGCTTTCAGATCTTGTTTCAGGTTCTTCATATCTTCATACCCTTGTTGTTTTGGTACCTATAATTAATGAAAGCTATTAATACTATTCAGCTTTATTTTTTCACATCTCCTCTGCAGTGGAATACATCTGAAGCAAGGATGAGTAATATGTTTAAGATATGCTACTGTAACCTTTAAACTTGGATGGGTAGATGGAGCATTTTAATCTCTAGATTTTTCCATTGCATCTGCATGACTGAATATTCCTATCAAATGAATCATTTTATTAACATGCATAGCTTTTCTTGTAAACCAAAGTATCTCTCAAGACCCTCAGTGAAAGTGAACTTAAGCATGAAGCTAATGATATTGTTAAAAGCACCGTTCGTGTTTTCAGTGACTTGAGTGCAGGCTTGGGTTTGTAATGCTGTCCTACCTCTACAAATCCCCCGCTCCCCCACGCCTTATACATTTAGTTTTCTCTCACATTCCATTTTCATGACGTTGGGTGTCTTTTCTTTTTCTTAACTTCCCCCTGGAGGCCCTGAGCAGCACTGTTTACCCTCAGTCAGAGCCAGTTTCCCCTTAGACAGACAAAACCAAGAGTTCTCATTTTACAGTAAGATGAATGGAGGGAGATATGAGAGCATCACTAGAGGAGTCACTATAGTAACCAGTAAAAACCATTAGAGCATAGTTAAATGCACCGGTTACTATAGGTTTCAGAGTAGCAGCCGTGTTGATCTGTATCCGCAAAAAGAAAAGGAGTACTTGTGGCACCTTAGAGACTAGCAAATTTATTTGAGCATAAGCTTTCGTGAGCTACAGCTCACTTCATTTGATGAAGTGAGCTGTAGCTCACGATTTATTTGAGCATAAGCTTTCATGAGCTACAGCTCACTTCATCGAATGAAGTGAGCTGTAGCTCACGAAAGCTTATGCTCAAATAAATCTGTTAGTTTCTAAGGTGCTACAAGTACTCCTTTTCTTTTTGCGGATACAGACTAACACGGCTGCTACTCTGAAACCTATAGTAACCGGTGCATTTAACTATGCTCTAATGAGGTGCTATGCGAGCATCTTGTGAGCTCTCCCTCTCGCCTTCAATTGTGCTGTCTCAAAGCTGTTATGCTAGAGATACAGTCATTCGATCTATTTATTTGGGAGAAGTTTTAAGAGCAGCATTTTCATAGGCTGGATTGCACACATGGACTATTCTTGCATTTGACCTGGGGGCTCAGTTTGGCTCTGGGTTGGGGAACTCTGCTTGTGAAAACTTGAGACCCAGTAGCATTGACAGCTGGACCATTTTGTTCCCTGGGAGTTGCTTATATGGACAGCATCTCAGCATATGTTGTCTGAATGCTCCACGGCTACAGCTGTTTAAATGCCACCCTCAAATGGGGTATGTTCCTTAGTAACAGACACAGTTCAGTGTTAAAGCTACCCCTGCTGAAGCCTGTGTAGCAATGCATTTAATAATGCTGGTTACTGTATCTCTGAGAGGCTGCATGAGGGTAACCCAACACATTCTCGAAGTACTGGCAATATTTTCTAGGAGAGGTGTTGTCAAACTCCTATAGTGTGGACCACATGTTATTACAGGGCGAATCTCTTGTCCTGCATTCCCTATCATTTGTAATTGCACAGATCATATCCCCTCTCAAACTCCGAATCAGGATCCCATCTGCAACTACGCAGTTTCCTCTGGCAGCTACGGCAAAGGCTTATGTTCCTCTTTGTGGGCCACTGCTCCTCCTTGTTTCCTACTCCTTTTTGCAATGGATGGTCCTTACTTCTGTGACGAAGCGGGACTGTACTTAATGTTTCCTCTGAATATTGTGGGGGTGCCTCAGTTTCACCTATGCAATTCTTAAGTATCTAGGGGGTGGGATAAGGGTGTATGATCCTTGCAGAGCCCTAGAGGGCAGGTGTGTGCAGGGGTCTGGACAGAGAGAATGGCTGACACCCTGTTTCCTGGCAACTGATGGCCTGGGCCCTTCCCCCCCCTGCAAGGTGAGAGCTAAAGGGTTGGAGAACAAAGGAATCAGGTGACCTCTTGGCCTGGGAAAGGGACAAAGCCCAGAGGAGGAGGGGCTGGGAGAGTTTCAGTTTGGGGCTGGCTGGGGACATAGAGTGAAGTGCAGACGGGGTTGTCTGGCTCACTGCCCCCCAAAATGGACCCAGCTGAGGGATCTGGTTCTCTGCACCTACAAGCTCTGTGTGTCATCTAATAAACCTCTGTTTTACTTGCTGGCTGAGAGTCACATCTGACTGCAGAGTTGGGGTGCAGGACCCTCTGGCTTCCCCAGGACCCCGCCTGGGCGGACTCGCTGTGGGAAGCGCACGGAGGGGCAGAGGATGCTGAATGCTCTGAGGTCAGACCCAGGAAGGTGGAAGCTGTGTGAGCTCTGTGTCCTGCAGACAGACTGCTCACGGAAAGGAGACTTCGCCAGAGTCCTGACGGGCTTCGTAGGGAGCAGTTCCAGAGCATTGCCCGGGAACTCCGTGACAACTTCTATCTGCTTTTTTCAGACCAGATCAAGGATGAGCAGTGGTCCATGGATCGTAGTTTAGGAACTGCCGATCAAGCAAATTGATTTACAGATACTATACTAAAATATTTTAGATACAAAAGTTATCCTCCTTGGCACAGATTGAGAGGCTGGAAATATTTGTATTTAAAATGACAGAAATAGCTTGATTTTACACTATTTTGAGTTCATTATGCGGGATGTTCGTCACTTTCTCTGTCCCATAGAGTAACTATCAAAGCTGAATGGTGCTTTAGCTACACCAGTCCTACTCTGCCAGTAAGTCACAGGGCTATCTTTGTTTTTATGCTGTGAATCTATCCTTAAGTTTTAACAGTTAAGTATAGTGTAAATATTAAGTACTTAATTGATTTCTTTTTCTTTCTGCTACAGTGTCACTGCTTTCCTTCTGGTCTCTGTAGGCCATTTGTATATAATGACAGCACGGTTAGTCTCTTTAAAATCTGATTTGTACTTGTCTCTAAAGAGACTGGCTGTCTTGTCTTTGGGGTGATGGGCAGAATGAGATGCATAATTATGGGAAACTGTAGCCTGTAATGAGTGGAAGAAACACATTTTTATTAAGACTTGTTGGTGAGAATGACTTATTCTTTAGCAGTGCTGTGGTTATTTTAAAAGATGAACATACTGTACTCTAGCGTATTATAGTTATCTCGGATGTCACTTTTATTTATTTTCTAAAAATCTGCCAGTGGTTAAACCCAGCATTCCATTACCAATGAAAAGTTCTTGTTTACCCAGTGGAAGATACTGTGTTAGAAAGCTGCTTATTACACTCTGGAATAGAAGCCCTTTTTCCATTTTATACCTGAATTATAGAAATCAAACCTTACATGGCTGAAAAAATTCTCACTTCTGGACAGACAAGGGGCAATTGTCTTCCTTCTCATAAATACTTTTGAGACATACTAGAGTCATTTGCCTCTTCTCTCTCTCTCCTCCCTCATACCAAAACCTGTCAAAGTTCGAATGGAGGTGGGTTCATTAATTAGTGGATAATTCCACTGGAATCAGGCACTGTGTACTTGTAAATTGCATGTGTGAATCTGAGGCTGTCTTTTTGCCTGCAGGAACGAGACTTTCGTGCAGTGATAGTAACAAAGGGGTTTCTGCTAACTAATGGAGAGTGTTTAGCTTGCACTGACAGATATGGTTTATATGCTCTGAAACAGAAGCTTCCATGAAGTGAGTGGCCAGGCTGCCCAGTGACTGGCTCTACTCTTCTTACTCTGATGAAACGGTAGGGTTTGGCTAACTTTGCTTGGGAAAAGATTGCTTAGGAATTATTCACAGCTGCTGAGCTTGGCTGGCTTTGGTGAATATTATGGGGGAATTTGGGTAAGGAAAGCAGATACCAGTTTTCACATTCTTGACCCTTTCTGCAGTGTGTAGCTCCTGACAGTGACATTCCTCATCAGGCTGCTGTCCCCAGCACTTTTCTTAAATAAATGTATATGACGGACTTACTGTCACACTAGAAGATACTCTGGGTACTAAAGCCAGCCATGCAAGCATATGCATTACAGTTCAGAGTTCCAAATAAACCTTGCCCAGAAGGCAGGCACTTGGGATACATGCCTGTTCTGAAAGATTTTCCTGGAAAGATTGCAGCACATGGTGTGTGGTCATGGTAGCAATGCACCGCTGTGCTCATACGGTTCAGAAACCAGATTCTGCTCCTCTGAAGCAAGCACAGGAATGAGGCAGTATAAAGCAGGTTAGCTGTCCCTACTCCCCACCTCCCAACACTCCTTGATCTCTCTGTGCTTTCTGGCTTTCATTCTACTGTGGGGGCGAACCTGCCCTGAGGGGTTGATTTGATGACCCTATAAGGTTCCCTTCAGCCCTACCAGGAAGTTGGGGTGGTTTTTGGCTGGCTGGCTGGATTTTTTTTTTTTTTTTGGTGCTATCTCGGGCACATTTATTTTACTTGATGTGCCTGTAACGTAGAGCTATATAAATAACTGACTTTTTTCTGTTCACTATGTGCAGTGTTGTAGCCGTGTTAGTTCCAGGATATTAGAGAGACCACGTGGGTGAGGTAATATTTATTTTACCAACTTCAGTTGGTGAGAGAGGCAAGCTTTTGAGCTTACACAGAGCTCTTCTTTTGGTTCACTGTCATATCTGAAAAATTGTGCGTGTAGGGGGGAGAGAATCATTTCAAGTCAAGCAAAACTTTGTTTAGATTCTGAAGCTTTTTGGAACCTTTTGAAAATGAAATCACAAGAAATGACTGTTTTGAATCAAAACTTCCTGGATTTTTTTACCAACCGAAGCAATTTGGCAAAATCAACACAAATGTGCAAAATGTTTAGATTGACCCGAATCTGCTTTGTGTGTCTGTGTGTGTGTGTAAAAACTTCACCCAGCTCTAGCCTAATGGGCTCAGGACACTGACTTTCATGCTGAATACTTTTTTGGTCAAAGAAGACTGGGTGACTCGGGGTAGTTTTGGGAGGGACGTTACACAGAATATATATTGTTCAAGAGTTAATTTTTTAAAATCATATAGACGAGTTGGTCCTTGAATGAGATCCTACATGTGGAGTATCATCTAGCACATTACAAAGAATACTCAAAGCATATGGGTTTTTTAAATAGTGCCAAATTGGTGTGACTATCAGACTTCATTGTGGGACCCCCACTCTGAATTCTTCCCCCCACCTCCCCCCTTGCACACACTCATTCCCAAAAAGGGGGCGGGGGGCAGTAGTGCCTGCCTTGAAGACTGTTTTACCAGTCAGTGCTTCCCCCCCCCCACTATCCTACCCGAAGAATGTAAAATGAAATCCAAGTAATTCTGGTTCTGTCTCTTTCCAATAAGATCATATTGTAGCTGAAATATTGACATTTTCTGCTTCTCTAGTTTCCAGTACTGACTGCAGTGGTGGTGTTGAACTAGCATTTCTAATCTCACAACCAGTAAATATACTAGCATTTTGCAGTCTCCATTACAAGAAGGAAAGATTGCTAATCCGCCTTGCAAGATACTGGCATTCTTCTCTTGCTGGTATATGTTAAGTTAATAGAAATCCTGTATAGCTACTTCTGGTAATATGTCCCTGGAGAGCAAGGTCATTGAAAATGATACAAGTGAATGAGTAGAGAAGGATGGAAATGTGATCTGAGATTCCTTCAGGCTCACTCCTCCTGCACTCTCCATGTGTTAAGGGAGAATGTATTTACGTCACTGTGTCTTACATAAGGACATTGATCTATAATGTGGTAGCTCCTGAGGCTGTGTGGGTCTTACAAGGCTCCTGTATAATTGGTTCAGTATGTGCCCAGTGGAGAGCTATGTAGCATTTATGTACAACTTTGCAGATATGTAGAAAGATCTTGGATTATGGAGTCTGTATAGCTCTTGAATTCTTAAATATGAACCTTGATTCTGATAATTAACTTTTTCCAGCTTCTTGGACTTTTAGTGCCCATCTGTTTAAGCAAAAGGACACATTGACCTAACAAAAATCCGACTTGCCACATTGCGTTAGCTAGCAAAGGCCCAGTAATCGAGTTTAGTATCTGAATAAAATATAAGTGTCAACTATGAATAAGCAAGGTATTGTGCTTGGGTTGGTGGCTTTTCCTGGTCTATCCTGCAAGGCTGCCATAAATCTTTTCTCCTTGCTCCAGGCTTGTTAAGTCAGTTGTTAAACTGACTTCCTCTCAGAACCCATTATGTTCCTTTTGGAAATGGGTTGACCAATGTATAGGTTGTGGAATAAACTGAATCCTAAAAACTGGAGACTTACTGTGGAGGCGCAGTGCTCAACTTTTGTAGAGGCTGGCTTGTAAATAAAAGTTGATCCAATATAGAAATCTTGGGAATTCAGAACACTTTTTCTTAAGACCAGGGTCATGCTTTTTGTGCCTGAGGTAATGGTTTCTGAGATGGTGAGAATGACGTAAGTTAATGATTAAGAAGCAAGTGTCCCATTGTTAGCTCTTGGTTTCCATTCAGAACCTAAACAAAGAACAGTGTCTTGGGAACAGAGTACTCAGAACTATGTGAAATGATATCAAAACCTGACACTAAAAATATGTTTTGGCTGTTTGTGACACTTAGAGCACATATAGGCTTGGGTTGTCTGAGCCGCTGGGTGAGAATTGCTGGATTTGTCTGTGTCTCAGTGCATACAGTACTGACGCACTATTGAGGAATCTGATACAAACGCATCTTTCATGATTGCTTGTCACAGTGTTAACTAGCAAGCAACAAACAGATTAACTGCTATCCAGCGAACTACATGGGTTTTGACATTTACGTAGCAGTCTTGTGATGTTCCTGGTTTAGAAGGCAAGTAGCTAGTTTTACTGCAACATGTTATCCAATATAGCTGTTCAGTCTGAACCCTTCTTCACTCAAAACAAAACATTTTTTACACATATGTACAGTAAAAATGGAGCAGAAACTCAAAGCTGAAGCAAAGCTCCAAGGCTAGAGACTGAAGTATAGACACTATGGGTGGGCATTGCATAGGTTTTCAAAAGAGTGCACTATGTTCACTGTGGACTCCCAGTGACAGACAGACAAGAATGGGGCAATGCTGGTAGGAAGAAGGAAGTGCTTCAAAGAATTTGTCTCCTTTGTAATGCTTCTGGCTGCTGAGGGTGTCTGCCCTGTGATTCAGTTGGTTGACAACCTTGATGTTCATTTTGGACTTGTAGGAGTTCAGCTATCTGAATAGCCATGGTGGCAGTCGTCCGTATTCATCTGCAACTGGTGAGAAGATTTTGCCTGTTCCAATCTGGTGTGGCACTGTCCAGTGATGCAAGTTTGTGACTTTCAGGCCCAACTTAGTGCAACTTTTTATATGTAGGAGTGAAGCCATGCACCCTGAGAGATCTCCCACTGATGCTAAGCAGGCAGTCAGCTGCATTTTGGAACCTGGGTCACTGTGAGCCCATCTCTGATGATTTGATGTCTTCACAAGCTCCCTATTAAACTCAGTCCAGGTTGTGGTCTGTCCCCTGAGAGTGAAAGGCCTCTCTGGGATTGGTCCTAGTACCTGAGAGATGACCTGTCTTATGTCAGTGCGTGGGCCTCCCTGGCAGCTTGGTTCTCATGGAATTGAACACAACAGGGATGTCCTGAATTCATGAGACAGGTTTTTTTTTCAGGAACTGGACCTAAACTGGAAATCTTTCCTTTTAAGAGAGACGTGACCATGGACTTCACGGCTCTGAGAACTTAATGCAAAACCAATTTATTTGACTTAGCTTTCCCTCAATAAATTTTCCATATTGGGTTGTGAAAAGCTTTGCATGAGACCTGAAAGCTCCCTCTTAAATTAATTGAGCTCTTTCTCATGTAGGCTGGAGGTGGTGGGGGAGAGAAGAGAGATCTTGCCATGTATTTAATAACTACAGCCATGTGGGTCATACAAGTACCTATGTAAAGAGGGAGTTTTAAGTCTTTGGTCTTGGCTGACCTAAAGCTAATACCCAATGACACCTTAGGAAGGCCTTTGCCTTGAACTGGATAGATGAAGGCAATAAAAAATGCTAAAAATATCTTTAATATTGTTACATTTCCAGGTTGCCATTTTGGAATTTTTCAGCTAGAAGTGTCTTAGAAAATCCAGTGAATAGGGAGAGTCAAATTCTGACTTGGCAGCCTGTCTGTCTGATCTTTGGTAAATGCAGATGTGCATCTTGGAACAATTTACTCCTGGTAGCATTCAGTGGTACTAGCGCAACTGTAGACTCTGACATGTGGAACATGGCTTCAGAAGGTAATTTAAACAAATGGCGTGCCGCTTCCCATTTTTCAGCCTTCTAATCTAGGAGCCCAAACTGTTCTCATGATTCCAGCTTGCCCACCCTAGTTGTACCAATTCTCACATAACCTGCCAAGTTTTTGAAGAGCCTTGGGAGGTGCCCTTCTCACTCCGGCTGTGCTGAGTTACCCTGTAGCAGCAGCACTTGGAGGTATTTCTGTACGTATAAAGGAAATAAGAGGCAGGGGACCAGAACTGTGGCTTTCAGTCAGTCTGAAGTCTTGAGCTAAATGGCCAGCCCCGTCAGACTGAACTAACCAGTCTGATCATACGTTATATGAAGTTAGAGTTTGTCTAGCTTTCTCAATTTGTGTCTATGCGTCTCCCAGTTCTGTGCTAACATGTTATCTCTGTATTGGAGCCATCTTAAATTGACTTTGGTTACAAAATTCCCATGCAGCCAGCTAACAAAATTAGATGACTAAATTCTAGGTTTTGTTCTGCATGGTTGAGTTTCCTGAGTGTTTCTGGTTAGCGTTGGATGCTCAGTTACTGTCAGACACCTCACTCTCTTCTTACTGGATGTACTTCTGCAAGGATTGTTGAGCAAAAACTGGTAAATGGGTTCTTGGCATAATCTGTAGCCATTCCCACTTCCTGTGCTACTTGAAGAAAATACCAGTGGCTCTGTGGGATGAGGAATGTTAAAATGAATTATACAACAGAGCTCCTGTAAGAACTATGAAATATATGGTAAACTTGCCTGCATTAGCACTTAGCATGTGAACAAGAACTTAAAATTAATATATTTGGCCAGCAGAGGATTTTGGGTCCATCCTCCCATTGCTAAATTGAAGGGGATACAGATAGGGCTTGCACAAGTTTTCACTCCCACTAGTATTAATAGGTGACACACTGGCTTTTCCTGGGAAAAGTGATGAGTAGAATCCTCTGTGAGTGGAGAAAGCAGAATTTAACAGTTTGACAGGTGTGGAAGAAGAACACGCACCACAAAGTGATTCTTTTGTGCTGTTGAATTTTTTTTGCCCTGTTCACATGCAGTTGTGAATGGATGGAGTTTTTGAAATACAAAGTTCACTCAGTACAATATGCTTCTGCAGTTTTGCGTTCTACATATCTTGTTTACAGGATTTATTGAGCCGTTGTTCATTGTACCTTCTCTGTTTATTAGCTGGGGCTAATTTGGTTACACGGTTCTTACTTTGTTTTCTATTTAAACGCCTTTTCCTTATTATGATAGGCTAATTTAGTATCTGTATCAGGTTTTTCTGTGAAAGTTACTATCTTCAGCCTATTAAAGCTAGAACTGGGCATTTGATCAGTCCAAAAATAATTAGTCATTTGAGTGGTCAAATATTGGTTAAATATTGTCAAATATTTTAAAGCATTAAGGCATTAGGTCACTAACAAAAGCGTAAGACTTCATGGTTTATAGTAGGTTTAGCCTTGGATACTTATGCCTAATTACAAAAAACAAGTTACTTAAGTCATTTTAACTTAGAAATATGTGAAGCACAAAGAAATAAAGTTCTAAAACAGAAAGAGGCAGCATGATGCAACCAGGAAGGTAGGCTGCTGCCTACCTCAGGGCATTCTGGCTTGAATACTTGACAGTATTTGACCATGGTCAAATAATAAATGGTCCAACTGACCAGCTTACCAAGTCTAATTAAAACAAAACATCACTAAGTGCATAGTATCGGTCCTTGTTTATCTGGTTTTCACCATGATGGATAAAAACCCCAGAAGACAAAACAGGAATAATGCGCTGCATTTATAGAGCCAAGCTCTCTGGTTAAAAGGCAAGTAAGCAATGCTCTCACCATTTTACACATGGAGAAATTGAGGCGCTCAAGTCGCCTTGGGAAGGACGCGCAGCAAATCAAATCCTGATTTCTTGACCTTTACTCTAACGATTAAACCAGCTTGCTTCCTTCATTAATGTACAGGCCAAATATAAATCTATTGCTTAGTAATTCTCTGAGTTTTTAGTAGTTAACTGATCTATAGCAGCATGTGTGTAATAGAAAAAATTCACAATCCAAAATTCAAATGTATAAAGTTTAGCGTTACAGATTTGTTTTGTTTAAGACCCCAGAATGCTTCCTGAGGTGGGATTTGTTTGTTTGTTTGTTGTTTTCCTGCGGTTTGTGTGAGACTAAAGAGGCTTTGTTCTCTGCAGGCTCCTGAGTGTAGGGTTTACAAGGAGAGGCATTGAGTGAGTTCCAGGCTGTGGCTTTATACCCACGTGCCCTTGCTGCATTTACCTGTATTTAGTGCATGGCTCAGATTCAGTGTTTATCTTTCAGTATTTAAACACTCCCAAGAAATTAAATCTTTTAAGAACAATATTCTTCACACCAAATGTCTGTGGAAGCCCAGTCTTATTATGCCCATGTTCATGTGTTGGCTGGTGGCCTAGTTCTTCAGAATTTGATTTACAGTAGCAGACCAAAATGTAAAAGCTAAAATTAGATTTTTTCAAACCACAATTCTGAAATCCACCTCCAAAATAGCAATGTCTCCCAGCTCAGAAAACGCACACACGCCCCTCACTTTTTATCTTATGGAATTGGTGGGTGTATCAATTGCTCATGCAAGTTGGGAACTATAATAACACTGATGTGAGCCAGACATAGAGAGCTCAGGCACTGTTCCGACTTCCCCTTGAAACTCTCCAAAGGCACCTGAGTCCTGGGCTGCAGCCGAGAGCCAACTCTTCGGAAATAGCATGTATCATCATTGTAACTGTAGAGTGTGCATGAATGGAGGCTACAGGCATTAGACCACGAAATTCATTTCCACTCCTGACCTTAAGCCAGGACACACACAAGACATACTTTGTATTTTGCACAAGCATTTGGAAACCAGGCATGAGATACATTGGTTCAGAGTCTGAGAGAGACTTGTTTTGACAATGTACATCAGTATTGACAAGGAACAGAACGTTTTAATTCTTGCACCCCAACCTGGACCCATTCTGCTGTACACCTTGGGGACCCCAAGCCCAGCGAGTTATGCAAAGGCTGTTAGCCCACCGAGCTCATTCCTTCCTGTGGCCATAGTGGTCCTACATAAGTGTTTGAAAGTGGTAGGGTGTTGAGTATAATGCTATTCCTCAAGAGGTATCCCCTAATGTCCTCCTCACATGGATGAGCTTTTAAAAGGATTCCTATATAGCATAATTGTGATCCAACAGATTGCAATGGTGAGTCATAAACACATAGCCTAACCTCTCTCCTGTCTATCTGGTAGCACTCTGTGTAGTATCTGGGTACAAATAATGATATGGTGGCTCTCTTATAGCCCCATTCATTCGAGGATCAAACTTTCTAAACAAGAAGTAAGCTTTACTGCACCCCATGAGGTAAGTATATAGTACCTCCATTGTACAGGGTCATGAAACTGAGGCAGGGGGGAAATGACTTACTTAACATCAGCCAGAACTGATGATAAAACATTAGATTCCTCCCAGTCCCTTACTCTGACCAGTAGATCAACAACCCTTTCTTTACAGATTTTCTCTTTTCCTCCACTTGGTTTCAACCATTGAAAGTAAGGAGAGGGGGGGATTTCTTGCCATCTTGGTTTAAATAAAAAAGGGGGGGGGGGAATGCCTTTCTGGAACTTGCAAACTCTATTCACATGTGTTTGTGGGAGGGAAGGTACTTTGTATTGTGAGACCAAATGCCAGCTTTCTGAGTGGGATCCCTCCAGAAGGTGAGAGGTTGTAGCAATCCCGTGAATGTAAAAGACTCTGCCATTGAGATGAGGTAGCGATTTACACAACTAGTATAGATGGAAATATATTCCATGTCTACTAAATACTAACCTAAGTATGAGCCAGCTCCATAGGATTTCATTCTTCTTTTCTTATGGCTCACAAATGAAGAGGAACATTTGTTATGTGAGATAGTCCTAAAACTAATATTAACACTGTGGGTGTTGTGTAACACTCAAATTGACTATGCTTCTCCCAGAGGCTGCTCCTTTATGGAGTTTTAGTTATGTTTTTTCACCTCTAGATGAGTAGTCTACTAGCTGAGTCCTTAAACCACTTCTGATCCCTTGAACTGAATCCAGGTATTTGTGCCAGAAATGGACTGTCAGCTCCTAGGAATTAGTTGTCGACCAAAGTGAGAGCCAGTTCTTTAAAAAGATAGTATGTGGAGCTTTTGCAGCAGAAGGCTCTCTCTCAAACCTGGCCTCCCTCAAAGCTGGCTTTGTCATAAGACAGATGAAAATTTAAACTAATTTTTGACTTGGGCCTCCAGAAATGTGCATTTAACCTAATTGAAGCTGTCATGAGGAGAAAATGAAGTAACAAAGGGTAAAGAGTGAAGCAGACGCTTGGCTCTGACAACACAAGCAAACTATTAATTGAAATAAGTGTTAGAATCTCCTCTAGCCTGAGGAGCCTGTTTGTGGCTTATTGAGAGGTTTGGGGAGGAAGGACTGAATGAAAATGTGTTTCTGGTTAGGTACCTTTACCCCACAGATTTCTGCTTCTTAGAGAGAGTGAGTTTCTATGGCTTTGTTTGAACCAAACTTTGTAATGAAACATAAGCTGCTGTGAAAAATGGGTGACTGCCATTCTGGTACTGTCCTTTACATCTTATAAATCTTACTGAAGTTGCATTTCTCAAGGTTCAGAGGCAAAAGCAGCCTGTAATTCTGAGCCAAAAGGTGGATGTAGAGCAGCCCTAAAAAGGGTAATAGGCTGTAGTGAGCTTTGACTTGGCCATTACTACTACCACCTTGTCCTTGTGGCCCCTTCCCTATTCCAGAGACCTTCAGAAACGTTTGGGAGGCAGGGAAGAAGGTATTGCAGGGAACAATGACTGACTGTGGTGTAAAATAATGAGGAAGAAACCAAAACCTGGAAGTTAAATGAACATGGCTATGGATTGCAGGTGTTAAACCCATTCCACTGAGGTATGGTTTGGATGATTCTAATGAGTTTTGTGACTTGTTGTGATGGTCCTTTTCCTCTTTTGTCAGGTTTAAAAAGTTCTGAACTCATTTTCTTTTTGTTATCCTAATACTTAGTTATGGATTTTCGTTACCACCTTGTTGCCTGCTGGTTTTGCAGCAGAGAGACTGCTGTAACCTTGTTGAGGTTTCAGTGCAACTCATTTTAATATGACTAGCTAATATACTTCTGGGTCAGTGCAAGTAACCACAATAGATATCTGGTGTGGGGAGAAGTCACTTTGCACCACAGAGATTTCAGGAAACACTTGAGCAATTCTATATGGCACTTCTGATTTGAAGCACATGTGAGGTATAGGCTGGGTAGGGCTGCAGCTTTCTGGTGCTCTTTTTTTCTTTTTTCTTTGAGGGTTAATATGTTTGAAGACTTCAGCCCTTACAATTTAAGTGTTGTTGCCCTTTCTGAAAATGTCCACTTTGTTGTTAAACTCTGGGACCTCTACCTGCTCAATCTGAAAACATTCGTGTGTGTAATCAGAGTGGTAGGATTGACCACAAGATTTTGAAATGGATCTTGTTTGCCAATAATTTTTACCAGGCACTAAATCAGCTAATTAGGAGAGTTCTAATTGAATCAGGGAGTGGAGATGGCATTCCGAAGGCCTTGGGTTTGGCAGGGAAATATTTTTGATTCTGTTGCATTCTTGGAATTGTAATTAGTATTGTAGTCTTTTAAACAGATTTGTATGAGTAATTTGACCATTTCAATTCTCTCAGGGTCAAATGCAGACTAAAGTTACTAGGTTTGGCAGAAACATAAAAACACTGAATTAAATTTGTGCATCTCTGAGATGTAAACAGTGCTGTTTTGAAAAAGTATCTCAAATAGTCAATATTCTGAGGCTGAGTGAGTCAGTAGCTCGAACAAGTGTGTGTGTTTATAAATGTGTCCTTGACTACAAAGGCCTGATTCTGCAAACTGCTCTGAGTGGACCCCTGCAATTGCTCGGGGCCCCAGCCCGGTGGGCAGAGGGGCTGCACATGGGGTGTACTCCGAAGGATTGGGGCCTGTGTTAGCTCTGGTAAATAGTGTACATGTCTGAGTTCTGTACTCTACCAATCACAGTGGCAATATTGGCCTTGTAGTTAAAGGACTCTTGCCGTGTTCACTGTGGTTCTGCTTAGGAGCTGATAACTTGATCCTGAGAATCTGCTCTGAGCTAAAATTTGGTGCATGAGATTTGCCTTTTCATATTTTCCTGCTTTATTTGGTTCAGATGCTCTGTCTGCTCTAAAAATACACGTTTCAGATGTCTTTCTGGGCAAACTGGAGAAATTACTGAGATCTGAGACCTGTCATATACTGGAAGAAATGCTTAGGTTCACAATGTTTTTCATCTTCAAAATGCTATATAGACATATACTAATTACTGTTTATTACAACAATGCCCCAAATATGCTACGAAGTATACAGGGATGTAGGAAAGCACATCCCAGCCCTGAAGAACTTACCAAGACAAAGTGGGGAGGACAGAGAGATAACATGTAAGCAGTATGGTCATGCATTGTTGGAACTGTTTTTATTTTAAAAACATTTATCTAGCCATTGCTGGTGTCTTCTTTTGTCTCTAAGACTTATAAATGTGTTTGGGGGGAGGTGTAGATCCCACTTACAGATGGGAAAACTTTAGGCACAGAAGTGAGGTGATTTCTCTAAGGTCACGCAGCCGGTCAGCAGCAGCAATTAGAACTCAGGAGTCCCCAGCTCTGTAACAGGGCCACTCTACAAAGCAGTACTTTTTCATATGCTTGTGTAAAGTATATTCATTCATTAAGTCTCTTGCTCATGGAGTGTGAAGTGTACACTTCAGATCACCTGATTCTAGAGAGCCCGGTCTCCTGCCAGTGCTGCTGCCTGCCCTGTATTAAGGCTGAGACCGGCGAGGCTGGAAGTCATGACATCCCTCCAGCATGCACAGTGCTGTCTGTGAGATCTTCCCCATCCAGCTTTTGTTGGATTGAATGCATAAAGCTGGTGGGCTGGTATGGACGCCAGCATGTGGAGCAGAGGGCCAAGCCGCCTAAGCTGGCGTTGTTACCTGGGAAGACCTTGTAGGCTAGTTGGTTTGATGCCTGACGTCCTTGTTCGTGTCATGATTAAAATGCTGTATGCCTTCGATGGTTGTTGCTGTTTCATGTTGAAAGAGTCCAGCTGGCACATTTGTATGTATGTGACCCAGGTTTCAGAGCTATACAAAAGGATAGAAGCCACTGCTGTTTCATAGATACGCATCTTAGTCTGAGTTGATATGTGGCCTTGATGCAACGGACATTTCCAAAGAGTCTGCATGACACTTCCTGATGCGAAGTTTCACATCAGCAAGGCAACTTTCCTCTTCTTAGTGACAACAGAGCAAGATACTAAAATGAGTTGACAAATTTAACACGTTGTCCATTGATTACGTAGAGGGTAGAGGTCTACCAGCCACTTTCTTCAGTTTGGTTTTCTTCCAGTTGACTTGAAGACCAAGCTTACTTGCTTCTTCCATAAATATATCTGGGAATTGCTGAGATTAGTTTGGATGCGAAGATAGCAGTACCATTCCCAATATGTGGCTAGTGACAGTTTCCATCATCTGGTCAATAACGGTGTTGAACAGATTAGGGACTGCCATGCAACCTGGATGGGTGCTGCTGTTGTGCTCACACTAGGCAGAGGTCCTAGTATGTAAGCGCACACAGCTCACTCTTCAGCAGTGCATTTCTATGAGAAGGTTGAGGAGCTTGCCAGACACACCGCTAACTTGCAGGTGGAGCCAAAGGGAACAATGATCAACTGAGTTAAAGGCTGCTTTACATCAATAAAGATTGTATACATCTCATTCTTTCTGTGTCAAAACTTTCGGGCTTATTCAGTAATTTGTCTAACGGTAAAAATCTGCTCTGTGGTTGATTGCCCGGGCATAATTCTTTATTGGGGCCTAACACACTCAAGAAGAACCAGTATGAACCGTTGGCTTGGAATGAAATCAAAGTAATGCTGCTGTGATTGGAACACACCAAAGTATTGTCTTTCCCTTTCCAAAAATAGGAGTGTAATCCCACGGTGCCATAACGTGTCTTATATGTATAAAATACGTTAAAGTGATTAAAGGTGTTGGATGGGTTGGTCGTCACTGTGAGAATGTGGCTGGCCCTGGTTTGCTGAATCTCCTTTTCTGAAATCACAAGGTCTGGGAAACGAAGATAATTCCTCCCTGATATATAAAACGCTGCTGACTAGAGTAGCCTGCCTGATCCTGGGCACTCACAACTGTATGAAATTTACAAGAGTTTTACTGGCTCTGATGCTTACTTGTGTTTCCATAGAAACTGCTGTCTGATCATGGCAAACTGCAGAAGGTGCTTGTTGGAAACTTGTTTGAATGTCTCTTAAAAACTTCCCTGAGTGGAACAAAAAAAACCCCAAAACTGGATTGATAAACAGTGAAGAGGACAGCGTGCTGATTAAGAGGGATCTGGAATGCTTGGTAAACTGCATGCAAATAAACAATTAGTTTTATTATGCCTAAACATATACATCTAGGAACAAAGAATATAGCCCATGCTTACAGGATGGGGAACTCCTATCCTGGAAAAGATTTGGGGGTCTTGTTGGAAAATCAGCTGATCTTGAGCTCCCAGTGTGACGCGGTGGTCAGAATGGCCAATGCAATCCTTGGATGCGTAAACAGGGGAATCTCTAGTAGAGAGGCAGAGAGTCCTGCGGCACCTTATAGACTAACAGACGTATTGGAACATAAGCTTTCGTGGGTGAATACCCTCTTCGTCAGATGCATGTAGTGGAAATTTCCAGAGGGAGGTATAAATATGCAAGCAAGAATCAGGCTAGGGATAACGAGGTGGATTCAATCAGGGAGGATGAGGCCCTCTTCTAGCAGTTAAGGTGTGAACACCAAGGGAGGAGAAACTGCTTTTGTAGTTGGCGAGCCAGTCACAGTCTTTGTTTAATCCTGAGCTGATGGTGTCAAATTTGCAAATGAACTGAAGCTCAGCATAGTGGCTGGGTCATTACACAAATTGAATCTATTTCCCTAAGTTATGTATCCTCACACCTTCTTGTCAACTGTCTAAATGGGCCATCTTGATTATTACTACAAAAGTTTTTTTTCTCCTGCCTATAATAGCGCATCTTAACTAATTAGCCTCTCACAGTTGATATGGCAACTTCCAACTTATCTGTGTGTGTGTGTGTGTGTGTGTGTGTGTGTATATATCTTCATACTATATGTTCCATTCTATGCGTCCGATGAAGTGGGCTGTAGCCCACGAAAGTTTATGCGCTAATAAATTTGTTAGTCTGTAAGGTGCCACAAGTCCTGTTCTTTTTGAAGTTCAGCAGTTTCTCTTTGAAGTCTGGTCTTGAAGTTTTTTTACTGCAGGATGGTAGAGAGGTTATTTTATTTCTGTATTTGGCACTGGTGCAATTGTTACCTGAATACAGTGTCTGATTCTCGTGTCCACAATTCAAGAAGGATGTTAATGAACTGCAGAAGGTTCAGAGAGGAGCCACGAGAATGATTGAAGGATTAGAAATTGTGCCTTATCGTGGATTGAGCTCCTTGACTCCATCTGTTTATCTTAGGTAAGAGAAGGTTAAGGAGTGACTTGATCAGTCTACAAGTATGTACAAGGGGAACAAATATTTGATAATGGGCTCTTCAGTCTATGAGAGACAAGATAGAAAATGATCCAATGGCTAGAAGTTGAAGCTAGACAAATTCAGACTGGAAATAAGACCTAAATTTTTTAACAATGAGAGTAATTAACCATTGGAACAATTTACCAAGGCTGGTGGTGGAGTCTACATTATTGGCCATTTAAAAATCAAGATTAGATGTTTTTCTAAAAGTTTTACTCTAGGAATTACTTTGGGTCAGTTCTATGGCCTGTGGTATACAGGAGGTCAAACTAGATAACCATGATGGTACCTTCTGGCTTTGGAATCTATGGAGTTTATTTTATTTTTTTTAAAGCTGTCATCTGCTTTTTCTTTTCTCACCGTTTGGTTGTCAAAATACTGGACTGAAAAGAAACCGCTTCCCCCTCCTCCTTTCTGCCAGGTTTATTCAATGTCTAGAAGAGTCATTGCAGTCACTTTCCAGTTGTGAACTTCATCACTGGATGATGGAAAAATCCCCACATACACTTTGGCAATTGTCAGTGATGAAAGCGCATGGTTGTTAAACTATGGGGTTTTTTTCCTAGTCATGCCCTAATATTGTATTGAAAAACTTGTCATTATTTTTACTAGTGCATGACCATGTCAATAAATTCTGAGCTGTGATCTCCCAGGTTTAGGACAAAATTCTCCTTTCAAAGCCATTCATGCTCAATATTCTGCACTCATTTCACATGTACATCTCACATTGATCATTTGGTCATAACACTGTCTCAGGTATGACATGTTCTAAATCTGGTGTAGGCTGTTGCTTTAGCTTTGAACATCTTACAGGGCCTGAAAAAACATTTCTTTAACTTCTGCAGATCATGTACAAAGACCTTGGGCAGGCTGCTCAGTAAAGCACCCAGTAGCAATTGGGTTGGCCATCAGAGGAAGCATGACTAGAATAGCTTTTTCTCTCCAGCTTCATAATTATCTGATTGTTTGCTAAACAGTTTTATTAATGTTGACCCCAAGCTCTTTCCGTGTCATCAAAAAGTATTCATTGTTTGTGTCTTAATTTGAGCGAAGAGTATATTTAGCGGACTTTGCTACAGTATTATCCCTTTTTAAAAAACCTGTTGTATTCCCAGTATCCCAACAGCTCTGTGCTGGTATTGGGGGGTTGGTCATTCCCAAAGCATACTTTAAAAAGATTGAGCATGGCTCTTCCTGCATCTTCCCTCGTACACACTGCAGGGAAGCTATTCTGTATAGTTCAGTTACTCAGCAGAGAGATGGGTGGCTGCTGCTGTTCGACATTCTTGGTACACAGCCGGCTGTGACAACTTTCTTCCTGCATGTGACTACGTTTCCAAAACTGCTGCTAAGCAACTCTGTCTGATGTTCTTGTGCTCTAATGTAGTGTCAGTGAGTAACAGTCTTGCTGGGCTGACATTCCCTCCAGCTCTGCTGACAGCAGCGAGAACATTAGTAAGCTAAGAAACATGTTCATTAAGAGACAGGTGATCTTACAAGCTGGTCTTGACACTGGCAGGTGGAATGAATTGGACACATTAGCTGAAATGTTTGGCCTGAGTCCTGCTCCCATTGTCAATTGGTTCTGGTCATGGTAACAGTAAATCAGTTTGCAGTTTAATGGGATGCACTCTTTCTTTTACAGGATACCCTATCACTTTAATATGATATTTTATCACAGTTGTTTCACTGATCTGACCTTGTTAGAGACAGTTGGTTTTTAGTTTTATTAGTATTGGCTGTTTGACAATTTTGCAGTAAAATGCCCTTAAGATTTTAGAAGTGCATCTAAAGAAAATGTCTTAAATCTAAAGTGCATCTCAAAGAGTTTAAAAACCACACATAAATAGGTAGTCAGGTGTGAGGAATAATAATAATCTTTCGTTGGAGTGCGAGGCACTCATTAGACAGCTCCTGTTCTTGAGACCTTTTTCAGATGTTCCTCTCTATGTATTTACCTTAGCAGTCTTATCCATAGAAACGGTAAAACTGAAAAATATCCTGCTTGTAGAAAAGCCCTAAAGTGAAGAGGTGATTGTCATTTATAAATGAACAAATTAATGAGTTCCTTTGTGTACTCCCACCATTACCTGTTCATTGGGATGACCAGGTCAGTGGCGTACAGAGGGGTTGAACAAGGCTGTTGGTTTGTTCGTTTGATGGAATTAACCATAATATTATTCAGCTGGAATCCCACCAATGATGGAACAGACTGTGCCTTTCTCATTCTGATAGTGGCTAACT